>NC_089504.1:298593276-299843276 GCF_036850995.1 Saccopteryx leptura | reverse complement strand
GACATTTTAAGTGATACCAGCTCTTAACTAAAATTGTCAGAAAGGACATAAATTCTGTTAAATATTTAAACACTGAATGAATCAAAGCTGTGATTTCTGAAATAAAGTATGACATATGTTTTAGGGAAAAACATTCTGAGACATAAAGCTGCCTTTTGGGAGAAGTTATTTGATTTATAATTATAGCTTTGTATTTAATGCCAGTTAGATTTCAGCCATTTAAGTGAATCGAATCAGGTGATATAATAGAGAAAAAAAATTTAACTTTGTGATTTAGGGCCAGGGTGCAATATAAAATCATATAAATAATAATACTAATTTCAGACTTTATAATGCTATAAAATAAATCAGTTTTTACTTGAGAAAAATACACCTGTATTTTCAATAGAAACATTGATAGTGTAAGTTGTCATATTTTCTTCCTAAAAAAATGTGATTAAAGCTTCGATTTACATATCATAAAATGAAATAGGAACTATTTTCCATAAAGGTAATTCTTTTTTTTTTTTTTTTTTTTACAGAGATAGAGAGAGGGATAGATAGACAGGAATGGAGAGAGATGAGAAGCATCAAACATCAGTTTTTCATCGTGACACCTTAGTTGTTCATTGATTGCTTTCTCATATGTGCCTTGACCACAGGCCTTCAGCAGACCAAGTAACCCCTTGTTCGAGCCAGCGACCTTGGGTCCAAGCTGGTGAGCTTTTGCTCAAACCAGATGAGCCTGCACTCAAGCTGGAGACCTCGGGGTCTCAAACCTGGGTCTTCCGCATCCCAGTCTGATGCTCTATCCACTGCACCACCGCCTGGTCGGGCCATAAATCTAATTCTTATTCAGTAATCATTGTATTGATATAAATTTCTTTCTTTTCCAAATTCAAAGAATTATTTTTTCTCAGGTTGTCTCATACTTAAATTATTTCCTAAAGGTTAGAAATCTACTTAGGAATTACAAAAGAACAGCCATTCAAAATTATGTTAGTGAGTGTTATCAAAAAGACATTTTGGCCATCATTACATTGGCAAAGTGAAAAGAATGAATCTGGCACTGGCTGGTTGGTTCAGTGAATAGAGCGTCCACCTGGCGTGTGGATGTCCTGGGTTCGACCCCTAGTCAGAGCACATAGGAGAAGTGACCATCTGCTTCTCTTCCTCTCCCTCTCTCTCTCCCTTCTCTCTTTCTCTCTCTCTCTTCCACTCTCACAGCCAGTGGCTCAGCTGGTTCGAGCAGTGGCCTCAGGTGCTGAGGATAGCTCGGTCGATTCCAGCATCAGCCCAGACAGGGTTGCCAGGTGGATCTGGGTCGGGTGTATGCAGGAGTCTGTCTATCTCCCTCCTCTCATTTAGAGAGAGAAATGAAAGAAAAAGAAAGGAAGAAAGAAAGAAAGAAAGAAAGAAAGAAAGAAAGAAAGAAAGAAAGAAAGAAAGAAAGGAGGGAGGGAGGGAGGGAGGGAGGGAGGGAGGGAGGGAGGGAGGGAGGGAGGGAGGAAGGAAGGAAGGAAGGAAGGAAGGAAGGATGGATCCAGTTCTGCCAAACATCTATAATGTGCTGTGAAAGTCAGATTTTGGAAACAAGCTGTGGCCTAAAAAAATAACAAGCCAAAGCCAGAGCTCTTGAACAAACTCCCTTCCAACGCGGTCTACTGAGATAACTCCTTCAACAGGAGGGAGTCCCACCACTGAGGAAGAAAATTATCTCCAGCAGCAAAAATTCATTTTTTCAAAAACTGTCCTGATCTCACTCATTTATTTTGAATCTTTAGGACCTCAGGGGTCACACAGTTATCACTGGTGGACTGTGCCAGGCCGCTCACAGTCTTCTTTGCAAGGGAGGAGGGCTTGGATCTTGCTCTTAGTTTAGCAACCATTTTTAAATCATATAGTAGATATTGAAAAGTGAATAAGGGACCATCTCTGCTCTGAGGAAACATACAACCTAGGGCAGGCATCAGTAATACATATTGCTAATGTATCTTTGATGTACTGCTACACATACACTGCTCCTATATGCATCTATTATGTACACTGTGAAACAGTAATAAGAATGATTAATTAAAAATAAATGTACATATATTTTGATCTTTACTGGCTTCTTCCTGTGCCACTGACCCATTTAGATGCATCATTGCACTTAACAGACTACTGGTTAGAGAAAGAGACAGAAATGTGTCATTGAAGCACTTGGAACAATGAGGTAAGTGCTATTGTAGACATGTGCCCAAGGTGTTCTGGGAGCACAAAGAGAAACTAATCTGGGGGTGGCTTGGTAAATAAAGGCTTCAGGAGAGGAAGCTACAGCATCAGGAGAAGCAGGCCTAGCTGGGTAGCAGACCGGCAGGAGCAGGGACACCATGGACGAGAGCCTGGGATCCTGCAGCAGTGTTGTGGGCATAAAGTGAGGCCAAGAGGCTGGGGGGAGTCGGGAGGGACGGAAAGGGTCAGATTCTGGAAGCCTGCAGTTGTCAGACTCAGATGATGGGCTTGATTGTGAGATCAGTTTTGGGGGGTTTCTGCCTAGCTACTCAAGTTACCAGAAGGCTCCTGTTCAACGGTAGCCTCTCCTGGAAGGAACAGGTGCAGTCACAACCTCCTATCGGGGCCTGGCATAAGTTACTGCCAATTTAACACACAAGACTTCTTGAAACATCTCAGTAATGTATCTTCAGCTTTTTGTTGAAGAACTTTTGACTTGGTTCAGTAGGAGGAATAGAATTAAGTCGTTTTATGATTCCCATAAATTGCCGTCTGATAAAAAAAAAATACTAGACACATCAGTGTCTCCTTTGTAGGCAAGAATATATATCTCATTTAGCCGAGAGAATCATAAATTACACCACCTGACATGGTATAATGGGTAAATCCCTCTTTATGCACTGACTGTAATTTATTATTTAGAACACATGTTCAGGAATGGGGCTATGCCCACGTTTGTTAACTGTGCATGCCCAATTGCGATTCGTCCTGCCCATTTGTGAAACTCATTTCCCACTTAAACTGTGGTGTGAAGTTCACCGCAAGGGTAGAAAAAGCTCCTGAGTGTTTTTTCAGACTTCTGAGATGAAGGGAGACCTGTGGTCAGCAGGCTAGAGTGGTAACCAGTAATCTTAGGGAAGATGCACCCTGAGCCTCTTATCATCTTGGATGTAGTTTTAGTCCCAGGTTTGGCTTGACCTCCCTGGTCTCCACTGAGTGAAGCATGCTGGGTAGAAGAGAGACCGGGAACGTCCCCTGAGTGAAGCATGCTGGGTAGAAGAGAGGCCGAGAGCGTCCCCTGAGTGAAGCATGCTGGGTAGAAGAGAGGCCGGGAGCGTCCCCTGAGTGAAGCATGCTGGGTAGAAGAGAGGCCGGGAGCGTCCCCTGAGTGAAGCATGCTGGGTAGAAGAGAGGCCGGGAGCGTCCCCTGAGTGAAGCATGCTGGGTAGAAGAGAGGCCGGGAGCGTCCCCTGAGTGAAGTATGCTGGGTAGAAGAGAGACTGGGAACGCGGAGAGTGGTACTGGAGTCCTTGGTTCATGGTCCTCTCTCGGCTTAGGCAGGATTGAACATTGATTAGAATTTGACATCACAATGTTCCTGCCTCTGTGAATGCTCAGTGTATGAGAAACATTAGTGATCATTCCCAAAGACATTTTTATTATTGAAGAAAATGATTGAAAACTGAATGTGCACTCTTTGCATTTCTTTGATTCGCGAGGTCAGCAGGTACTTATTTTGTATCTGCTCTGTAGAAATTACAGTGCTAAGTGGATTGCGACAGTGTGAACAAATCAGACTCCTGCCCTTACACAGCTGACAGCCTGGGAGCACTACGTTAAACAATTAATTACATAGATAATCATTTAAATAATTCTGGAAACTGCCATGGAAGCACAGCGTACTTCCAATAAGAAACCAATCAGAGGCTCAAAGACAACGGCACTAGTCACATTTAAGCTGAGATCTGCAAATGAGTGTGAATTAACGGGGCCAAGAGCAGAGGGTGAAAAGTATTTAAATAATCCAAACATTTCACATGTTAAAACAGTATGTTTGCATCAATTACATACACTGCAGTTCATACTAATGAAAGATAGTTTATGACCCTTATTTTCCTGTATGAGGATTTGTTAAGTACATAAATACTTATCTATATATATTCAAGTTTTTAAAAGAGATGTGATATCTAATGCAATAGTCACCTTTTGTGTCCCCAGATGGACAAGTTTTTAGTTCAGGTTGTGAAATGGCTTCAATGTAGTCAGAAGAAATAGGCTGCAGCCCACAGCTTCCCTCCGGGTGGATCAGCAAACCACAATCCTGCATGAAAATGAGAGAAATTAGTTGTCTTACTAATTAACCTGCCCCTTAGAAATAAATCCTAAAAAATAAGATTTTCTGCATCAAATAATGTTTATGGATGAAAGGGAGCAATTCTTGTTTACTCTTCTTAGCAAATTGACTTAACAGTTTTTTGTGCTGTAAGTAGCTTCTTACATTAAGGGATTAATGTAAATTCTAATGCCAATTTAGTCTTTATTTTGATATTAATAGTCATATATTGCTCTGCCAATTTTTAAAGACATGGATGCAAGTTTTACATTAAGAATATACTTGTGTGGCTTGACCAGGTGGTTGTGCAGTGGATAGAGCATCAATCTGGGATGCTGAGAACCTAGGTTCGAAATCCTGAGGTCACCAGTTTGAGCGCGGAATCATCTGGCTTGAACGCCGTCTCACCAGCTTGAGTGCATGGTCGCTGGCTTGACCGTGGGATCATAGACATGACCCCATGGCCACTGGCTTGAAGCCCAAGGTTGCTGGCTTGAGCTCAAGGTCACTGGTTTGAGCAAGGGGTCACTGGCTCAGCTGGAGCCCCTCAGTCAAGGCACATATGAGAAAGCAATCAATGAACAAATAAGGTGCCACAACTATGAGTTGATGCTTCTCATCTCTCTCCGTTCCTGTCTGCCCCTTTCTCTAAATATATATATATATATATATATATATATATATATATATATATATATATATATACACACACACACACACACACACACACACCTGTGTGTTTGACACTTTAAAAATATAACATACAAAAATAATATATAATATACTGTAATACAAAACGATATTATCCTTTAATATTATAGAAAATACAGTTAATGTGAGAAGGGAAATAGAAAATATTCTGAAAGAATGTTAATTTAATAGGTGAATTTTATTTCCACATTTATTAAGGATGCATGATATGCCAGAAATGTAATTAAATACAGATATTTTATTCAGAACATGTTCATATATTTTTAAAAGCAACTAACACCTCGCAGCCATGAATATTTTTAGGAAGTCTTGTTCTGCACTAACACTGCCTTCCATAGGCTGACATGCGCAGTGGAGAACAGCAGTTGGTTGGCTCTCTGGAACCTCTCTCCTCATCTCTGCTGTAGCAGGCTGGATCACTCTCATGTTGTCTTAGCTTATTCTCCAAACCTATTTACAGCTGCCCCTGTCCTATGTCCTTCTACCCTACCTCACCTGGTTCCACCATCATCCTTCTCACTAGGTTTTCTCAGTCTGCCATAGTTTAGGGCAGGTAAAGATGCTGTCATCTCTGTCCAGAATGCTCTCTCTTAATTCTGCATGGAGGGTATCATTTTGGGTTTTAGGTCTCAGCAAGGTCTCCTTGAAATTCTGGCACAATTACACATCCCTGTTTTTTAATATGTCAGCACCAGCTGTTTGCTTCATACTTTTCACCATTTGGTAATTAGGTTTGCTACCTGAGTCCTTTCTACTAGACTGAATACTCCATGAGAACAAATAGTTATTTCACTCACACATATAACCCGTATCTACCGTGCAGTAGGAAACAATAGATATTTATTGAAGACATAAAGGGTTAGAGTTGTCTCCCTCTTTATGTAATCAATTATCAATAAGGATTGGAAATAACTGGTTTGACTTTTCTTTGATCTTTGAGTTTGCTTCTAGTGAGTAATTTCTAGTCACCTTCCCTCACACTCTCAAAAATCCTAATCCCCAGCTCAGATCCCTGGGTCTCATATAAAAATGTCGGGGATGAAAGGCATGAGGTGGTGTACAGACTTCTTAAAATCTTGATTCAGTAAACATTTTTATTTTTAATTCATGACTGAAAGTGGAGTTTAGGATACTTATTTAAGATAAGGAATGTGATTTATATTAAAATGTTCATTATAGTAAAGCAATTAAAGTTTATAATGTGAGCTGTCACCTGTGAATGAGATGTGTATATGTGTGACATCTATCTAGACCAGAAGTAGTCAACCTTTTTATACCTACACCCACTTTTGTATCTCTGTTAGTAGTAAAATTTTCTAACTGCCCACCGGTTTCACAGTAATGGTGATTTATAAAGAAGGGAAGTAACTTTACTTTATAAAATTTATAAAGCAGAGTTACAGCAAGTTAAAGCATATAATAATAATTACCAAGTACTTTATGTTGGATTTTTGCTAAGTTTGGCAGAATAAATCTTTATAAAACAACTTACTATAGTTAAATCTATCTTTTTATTTATACTTTGGTTGCTCCGCTACCACCCACCATGAAAGCTGGAACGCTCACTAGTGGGCGATAGGGACCAGGTTGACTACCATTGATCTAGACATTTATTTATTTATTTTTTAGTGAAAGTTAACCTTTTATAAGGCTAGAAAAAAAGTCATCATACATATATCAGATAAAAATGTTTATATTAAATTTTATGGAGGACAATGAGAAATAATTACCACTTTATACTGCTTTTTGGAGTACAAATTGATTCAACTATTTTGGAACACAATTTATACTATAAGTAAAAATTCACAGAGTCCATATGCCAGAGTTCAGATTTTAGAATCTACTTCAGAGTAACTCTCATGAAATGCATAAAGAACATGTATAAGGGTGGATCTAAATGAATTGATGTAGAGGGATTTCCAAGACACATAATTAAGAAAAACCTGAGGATTATGTTTTGTTACAGAACAGTACATAACACACTGTGAACTTGCCACAGAACCATCTAAATTCATGTACTTCAGACTGAGTTGTGTCCAAGTATTAATTAATATTATTCATTATATATAATCTATGCAAATTATGTTGAAATATTTCAAAAAGTCTGGATTTAGTTAAACTTCTGCCTAAAAATTATTGTTTGGGATCTATGTGGTATGTGTGTTTAGGATCACATCCTAACATTCGCGTGGAAGGCGTTAGAAGGAGAGTCCAGACTGGAGCTGCCAAAGTCCTAGTCTACTTTGCTGAAGCCCTACATGTAATTGGCAAATGTCAATCAACGTACACTGAGAAAGACGTACTGTTACGTAAACTGATGGCTTGCCCTGTGGGGGACCAAACTCAGTCACTGATGATTAGATGTGTGGTGATATTTTAGGTAGGTTAGAGTTGTCTCCTTTCTGTGAAGCTGACATCAGAACTGAAGGGTGAAAATAATTGGGAGATGAGAATTCCAAGAGGGAACTTCATGTCAGAGGCCATAAGGTGGGAAAAAAGATTTATTTACCTGACATTCTAAGTAAAAAACTAATAATAATAAAATTCATTAAAATAAAAAACAGATATGCTGACACTCTATATTTTAATAATCAAATAATCTAATCTTCTTGCAACAGCACCTACAAGTTTATCCATAATAAACACATTACTGAGAGGAAGAATAAATGATTTATTCATAATATAGTCCTAAGTATTGTGAATACGTCTTTAAAATAGAAAGGTATTAATTTAAGATCTACAATGTGTCAAGCGCCATACTGAGCATGCAAAGCCCTGACCTCAATAGACGTAGTCTAGCTCCTTGTAGGAAGCTTCTTCTTAACCTTGAACTGAAGTCTACATCTTATTTATTTTAGTTACCCTCTTATGTGTAGCTGGAAGTTTAATAATACAAAGGCATGTTCTCATTTGACTTTAAACCTGCCAAAACAGGTCCTGGCCGGTTGGCTCAGCGGTAGAGCATCAGCCTGGCGTGCGGGGGACCTGGGTTCGATTCCCGGCCAGGGCACATAGGAGAAGCGCCCATTTGCTTCTCCACCCCCCCCCTCTTTCCTCTCTGTCTCTCTCTTCCCCTCCCGCAGCCAAGGCTCCATTGGAGCAAAGATGGCCTGGGCGCTGGGGATGGCTCCTTGGCCTCTGCCCCAGGTGCTAGAGTGGCTCTGGTCGCGGCAGAGCATTGCCCCCTGGTGGGCAGAGCGTCGCCCCTGGTGGGCGTGCGGGGTGGATCCCAGTGGGGCGCATGCGGGAGTCTGTCTGACTGTCTCTCCCCGTTTCCAGCTTCAGAAAAATACAAAAAAAAAAAAAAAACCCACAAAAAACCTGCTGAAACAGTTGACTGACAATAGAGCATGATGCTGTATTAAAATGTTCAATGTTTACACTTTCTGAAGACGCAAGATCCCACAGAAGAGCCCATTCTAATGGAATAAACATACTGCAGACACAGAAACTCATTGGAAGTGGAGCCACACTGAGTGACTACTCCTGCTACTAAAATCTGTGACTTGGACTCTGTGTTTGAGTTCCTGTTTCAGCCTCAATTAGAAGTTCCCACTAGGTGCATGTTGTGTGACAGTCAGTAGGTCAGCCTTATTGGTTCTAACGAAACAGCCACAGCTATGAGTGAATTCGAAGGTAAGACAAGAACCAAAGCCACATTGCAAAGGACAGACAGAACAGAGTCTGGGAGACAAACATAGATTTTGAAGTAAATAAAATTTAAAGTCCCACCCGTTTTCCATAGGCCAAAAAGTATTTTATTATATTCTGTCCTTTTTTTCTTTCTTCTAAATCTCTCCTGAGAAGTTAATCTTTCTTTGCAGCTCCCATTTTCTATTCCTGTATGTTTTGGAAAGTCAAGGAGCAGCCTGTTGGAGTATATATTAATCATTTTTTAGATACAGCCAAACAACGTTACTCTTAACATTGAATAAAATGAAACATATAGCCCAATGCAGACTCAGCTCCAGAGACTGGCTGCCAGAGTTGAGGAAGAGAGGAGAACGGGAGTCAGCATAGTCGCGTGGGCTTTGTGCACATCCTACAGGACAAGGAATAGTGGATACACTGAAAGGATACCTTTGTGTTGTGTCACACTTGTAAACCTTAGTTTTAGCTGTGTCCTAAACTGGCTGTGTGATATCGAGTAAGTCACTTGATCTAGTTTTCTCAATATAGAAGGTGAAAAGTGGAGAGAGGAGAGTAGAAAATCGCATTAAACGATCTCAAGTACTGCAGCAGACAATGTTAGGCACCTACACCATATCCATTGTCCTTTCATCCTTTCTAACGAAGATCTGTGTTTTACTGTAGGCAGCAGTATATCTAACATCAAAACAAAACAAAAACAACAACAACCAAACAAAACTCTATTTTCCAGTCTCCTTTGTAGATGAACAATTCTAGCCAAAGAAATGGAAATGGAAACAGGCCATGGGTTTCTAGAAATGTTTTGTTTCACTGATGTAAGTTTTGCTTTCTCTGATGCCACTTGTTCTTTGTCACTATGTTTCTTCTTACTGCTTGGAATGCAGATGTGAGCATAGGGGAGGAGTAGCCATGTTGTAACCATGAGGCAACCGTGAGCAGAAACATAGAAAGACTCTGGAGTGCTTACTTCTACTCTTCTTGCTATGGAAGAAAAACAGATTCCTACTTGATCAAACAACTATGGGAGTGCACATGCAGCCAAACTTTTCTCTTTTTCTGAGCATCTTAGAAAACATATTCTATTCAGCGCATAGAATCTTTCTGAGTATTTCTTTACATCTTAAAAGTGATTATCTCCACTAAAAAAAACACAAAAACTTAACTTGAAAGGAAAGAGGTCATTAGTATCTCTCATTATTTTCTTTTACTGGTGTGATTAGTAATTTGGTCAAGTTCAGGCATATTCAAGAAAATGAATAACAGCTTTTCTGGTTGTAAGTGTCATCTCTTAGAACTTCCAAATCTAAATACATGAAAACGCTAATATTTAGCAGCATTGGTTAATATGGCAGTAACTTCATATTTAGAGAACGTATCATTTTGCTGGAGACTTCATAAATTCCTGAGTGAATTGTCATAGCTCTCTGTAGAATGCAATAAGAAAATAAACAAAGATTTTCATGTTCAAACATGTGCAGAGTGTTTAGTACATAACTTAAAAGAATTTACCTAATTTGTCATGCAGTGCTGCAGTGACTAACCAGAGATATTAAAGTGCTCTTGGCTTTTCCTTGTGTCCTACCCATGACCACGGATTCTTATAACCAATTTCTCTGAAAGCACAATTCATTTCTTTAAAAAGTGTTTAGTTCTCATTTTTAATGTGCTATTGCTATATTTTTAGAGTAATACCGAATTGGACTATTCGATCTGGTAGATAGCTTTAAAATTTACCTATTTTTTTGGCCCCATGCAATCAATTCTTTAAGATGAACCACTTTTTCCCTTCTCCCATTAAATAATAAAAAATTCCCACCAAATTTAAAAACAAACATTTTCTCCTGTGACACACAGCTCCTTCTAGAAGGAGCCATCTTCTCCCCACCCCCTGGGTCGCTGCTATTTACAATATGGAGGAGTGATCTCTCAAATTTAACAATCCTGGCACAGTGCCCCACCCCACTCTCAGAAAAAGCAGCCCCATTCTAGATCAGGACTGTTAATTTTCCCACAAGAAATGAGGTTCTTGAGGTGCTAACTTCACTATCATGTTCCAAAGAAATAAATCATTTTGTCTTCACATTGTCTCTAAATTTAACCACTGCTTTCCTTGTATTGTGAGCACCCAGCCATAAAATACAGAGAAGCTATCATGTGATTTACAGGACTAGCCACCTAATAAACATTTTAAGAATAATTAGCTGAGGTGTACATTAGCAATAAGTAATTACAGCATAATCCATCTGAAATCATCCTTTACATACTACAGTTGTCCTAAAACAATGTTTTTCATGAAGAAAATAGTGCAATGGATATATATTCATATTAAAAGAGACGTATACCCTTTATGGCAGACAACTCGGAAATGTCTCAAAATAGATTTACAATGGTAATAATTTATCTTAGAGAGAAATTTTTTTTTTTTTTAGTTTAGACAATTAAATTTAACAGGGTGATATTTGTCAATCAGAGTACATAGATTTAGAGAAAACATCTCCACATCATTTGGACAGCCGATTATGTTGTATACCCATCACCCAAAGTCAAATTATCTTCTGTCACCATATATGTTTTCTCTTTAAGCCCCTCCTCTTCCCTCCACCCCCTCCCTCTCTATTATTTCCTCCCCCCGGTAACCACAGCACCCCTGTCTATGTCCATGAGTCTCAATTTTGTGTCCCACTTATGAATGGAATCATACCGTTCTTAGCTTTTTCTGATTTACTTATTTCACTCAGAATAATGTTATCAAGGGCCATCCATGTTGTTGTAAATGATACTATGTCATCATTTCTTATGGCTGAGTAGTATTCCATTGTAACGTAAAGGCAAAGATAAATAAATGGGACTACATCAGACTAAGAAGCTTCTGCACAGCAAAAGAGTCTGTCAACAAAACAAATAGGCAACCAACTAAATGGGAGATGATATTTTCAAACAACAGCTCAGATAAGGGAGTAATATCCAAAATATATAAAGAACTCATAAAACTCAGCAACAAACAAACAATCTAATAAAAAAAAAATAGGAAGAGGATATGAACAGACACTTCTCCCAGGAAGAAATACAAATGGCCAACAGATATATGAAAAGATGCTCATCTTCACTAGCTATTCGAGAAATGCAAATCAAAACTGTAATGAGATATCACCTCACACCTGTTAGATTAGCTATTATCAACAAGACAGGTAATAACAAGTGCTGGAGAGGCTGTGGAGAAAAAGAAACCCTCATTCACTGTTGGTGGGAATGTAAATTAGTGCAAGCATATGGAAGAAAGTATGGTGGTTCCTCAAAAACTTAGGAATAGAACTACCAGATAAACTTTTTAAAGTCTGCAGAGATTCATGTGCCAGAAAATTTACTGGAGTGTTTTATGTCAAAAAACTTGACACAACTCAAGTATTTATCAATAGGGAACAGATGAAATAACTCATGTCCATATAATGGCATCTTTTGTAATTCTTAGAGAAGAATGCAAGAGAAGATATGGAGAAATATATATGATACATTATTAAGAGCAATAAAGTAAGTGGCAAGACATTATGTACACCGTGGTCTTATTTAAGCAAAACAAAGTGAAGGGTGTTATATGTGCTTGACTGCACACATAGCTTCTGGAATTGTTCACAAGCAACTAGGAACAGGGTTCTCTTAGAAGATTAAGAATAGTAGGCCAGAGACAGGGAAGCAAAAATGAACTTTTACTTTTTACTTATATTTTGAAGATTTGGCCATTAGTATGAATCATGATTATATTTTTAAAATTACAAATTTAAGTAAAGAAAATAATATTTAAAATGGTAAGGTGAAATAATAGATAATCAGAGAAGGGCTGATTACTCCTATGAGGTGCATTAGTTTCCTGGGACAGCCCTAGCAAAAGACAACAAACTGGGGGTTCCAATCAACAGAAGTTTACAGTCTCACAGTTCTGTTGGATAAAAATTCAAAATCAAGGTATTGGTCGGTTTGAAGACTGTGAAGGTCTATGAGCCAGCACAGTCATTGAATGCTGATCTGTGTTCACAAAATTGAGTTTATCGGAGAAAAGAAAAGGGAATCAAGTCAATACCGCAAGGTAGAAGGATGAGCAAATGCAACATTCTGGACCTAAAAGGAAACACGGCCATTCACATTCAGAGTGGATGGTGTTTGGAAAACAAGATAGGAAGTAAGTGAGTAAAAAAATCAATAAAATCATTTTGGTATCATATTTATCATCCTTGGCTCATTTAATGATACAAAATTTAAGATTGTGGAATGAATTAAGGTTCTATTTTATGTACTATTTAAAAATTCTTATTGGAGAAGTCTAAGTTCTGTCTCCTTTATAAAACTTATAAATTTTTTAATAAGTTGCTGCCCTTTAAAAGAGTGTACAAAATTCAGCATCTTTTCAGAGTAGAAGGCATTTTGGCTTATTTACAGTTTGTTCTATCAATAATAAAATATTTGCCGTGAACAAGGTTAACCTACAGATAATTGCTTTACTTTGAATTTTAATGAAGATTAGAAGCTGGCTAAGCTATTCTACTTTGTGCAGAAGGGAATTTTAAAAACACTGCTTTGGAAATGAGTGATTTAAAAGCAATTTATTTTTAAATGGATGATTTTCTTTTTTTGTTTTCTTTTGTTTGTTTGTTTGTTTAAATTAAGTGAGAGGGTAAGAGGCAGGGAGGCAGAGGAATGAATTACCACATCCCCCCAACTGGGATCTATGCAGCAAACGCCCTACTGGGTAATGCTCTGCCCATCTGGGCCACTGCTCTGTTGCTCAGCACCTGAGGTGAGGCCATGGAGCCATCCTCAGCACCTGGGGCCAATTTGCTTGAATCATTCAAGCTATGGCTGCAGGAAGGGAGAGAGAGAGAGAGAAAGGGAGAGAGAAAAGGGAGGGTAGGGGTGAAGTAGCAGATGGTTGTTTCTCTTGTGTGCTCTGACCAGAAATTGAACCCAGGATTTCTACAAGCCAGGCCAATGCTCTACCACTGAGCCAACTGGATGATTTTCAATGCTTGATAGTATCCCATTTTCATAGGAATTCACTAATAAGTTTTCCATTTTAATTGATTTTAAAAGTAATGGAACTTGGTGTTGGGTAGCAGTATTATTTATGTGGCTTGACTTGCTATTTATGTTTGCAGTTTGTAATCTTACTTATAACACATAAGAATCCATGTAGTAAAATAGGTTTCCATATAAGATAACACGATTGTGTGTTTATTTTCTTAAGCAGACATTAGCTGAAAAGTGGCCATACTCTATATACTACCTAAGAATTTTAAGTTAGTCCCCAATGAACTCAGAGAAAAGGAAAATTGGAACAAATTATAAGCAGATGAATTAGTTCTACTCAATTAAATTTATAAACATGAATCAATATTTGGAATACTTATTTCTATTTCTCCTGCATTCCAAATGCTTGAACTAATATGCACTTTTCCTTTTTGAGCCCAAATGACCTCCATATTACCTAGGATGGGGCCAGTGTGCTCTTGCTTGCTGGAGTTCGTTCGTTCGTTCATTCGGAAAGGCACTCTCTATTCTCAGTTTGAAAATACTGAAGGCAGGGCTGTGAAGAATTTGGACTGAAAATCCTAATGAGATGGGGGCCTGCGAAATGACTAATGCTTCCCACTTCCGGTGAGCTAGGACTCCGAGGAGAGCAGGCTTTGTTGTGGTCTCTCAGCACTTCTGGTTTGGGTTCCAGATGGAATCCAGAAGGGGAAATGTGAATGCAAATGAAAAGAGAAGATCAATCTGTGAATTCAAATATTTTGAAATGTTCAGTTCTTTGTGAACCAAAGAGTGTGACATTGGAAGTATATGTATAAAATGGGCTCTCTTCTGCTGTAAAGTGTCCGGATCAGTTTGGGAAGTGACAAAGCAACAGCAACAACAAAATAGGAAAGGCTATTTCCTGTTCCAAAGGAGCAAACCTACTGTCTGAAGCAGAAGAGTAGTGAGCTACAGAGATAGTTTAAAAGACAACATTTAATTGATGTGCACTTATCAATAATGATGACACTAAACTTAACAAATGTTCCCACATATTAAGTAGCAAGCGGGTCTTCCCAAGGGAAACTAATCACTCATAGTGAGCATAGCTATGAATCAGGTATTTCCGTACCAACTGTCCCACTCATAAATAGTCTACCAATAAAGCATATGAGGTTGTGATTTTTAAAAATGTAGATTTGTCAATATTCTGTACAATATTCTGTACAAATAGAGTTGACTATTTTAATAAAAACAACGTGGTTACACTAGTTCTGACACTATTGTGGGTATTTCTTGCCTATATTCACCTTGGTAATGACTATACAAACACACTTACACATGCACACGCAGTTACTCACACCGATGATCCTGAGAATTGTGGGATTTTAAAACTTGAAGGAAACTTACACTAAGTGGCCTAATATATTACGCTGCAAAAGAATTATCTCATTACATGTCTCAAGTTATAAATTCCACCTCTTTCGAGGCTTTCATAGTAATTGTTTAGTGCTAAATATTATTTTTAAGAATTACCCACTAATCATCATCTCATACATTCACAGTTAAGCTCAAAGCATGCTAAATGTGGCCAAATCTGTCCAGAAGAAAATACTGATGTACTCAAAACTGAACAACCAAATTACTATGATATTGTAAGACCAGATGTTAATATTAATTTCTTTTAAAAGGATTTATTTATTTATTTGAGAGAGAGAGAGAGAGAGAGAGAGAGAGAGAGAAGAAGCATCAACTTTGTAGCTGTGTCACTTTAGTTGTTCATTGATTGCTTCTCATACATGCCTTGGCCAGGGGCTCAAGCTGAGCCAGTGACCCCTTGCTCAAGCCAATGATCTTGGGCTCAAGCCAGTGACCATGTGACAATTATTAATAGTAAAGAAAAAATGTAACTTTACAATGGAGAAATCCAGCCAACTCTACCCTTAGCGAGTGACCAAAAGAAACACATAGTTTCTGCAATATTCTTGCCACAAATGTTTACCTTTATTTAATCAAGAGAAAATATCACACTATCCTAAATTAAGAGGCATTGTCAAAAATAATTGACCTGCATTCTTTAAAGGGATCAAGGTCATAAAAGACAAGGAAAGTCTATGGAAGTCACAGATTATGGAAGATTAAGGAATACAATAACTAAAAGCAATGCAGGGTGGTGGAACAGCAAAAGATTATTGGAAAAACTAGTGAAATCCATACAAGGTATTTGTTGAAGTAAATAGATTATACCAATATTAATTTCTTAGTATTTTAAAACATTTCTTAGTATTGATTGTTTTGATAAAGCACCACGGTCACTTAAAATGTCAATGTTAGGGAAAGCAAGATGAAAGGTATTCGGGAACTTTTTGTAACTGTAAAACTAATATTAAAAGTTAAAAGATTAGTCTAGTATAATTTGATAGTCATATTTTAGAGTTGTATGAATGGCAAAAATACATGAATAGAAAAATGTTATAACCATTAAAAGGCTTTTAAACATTTTTGTTGGAGTTTCATACTGCAGGACAATGACACTGTGTAATCACATTTTATTAGAATTCATGGGATATCCCATGAATTCTAAATGTGTTGCTCTTAAAAATTGTGAGAATTGTGAAAGGCTAGGCCATAGGCTAGAGAGGTGCTAAGATACGCCTATTGTATTTATGGACTAACATTTTGGGGGCACCAATCTCTTGGCGAGTTGAGGAGGAGAAAGGGAAATACTATTTATGGAAACTTGGGTTGTGCTAAGCATCAAGGTAGGCACTGGTTATACACTGTTGCATTGCATCTTTCAAATATTTGAAGCGGTATTTTTATCCTCATTCAACAGACAAGGAAATCAAGGTTTGTAGAGTGCGGGAGAAGCTTTTCTGAAGTCCAAAAGCTTAATAAGGAGAGAAACTAGAGTTTGAGTCATGGGTGTATCTGACTTCATAGACTGAAACACAGAACAAGATAAAACAAAACACACTGAACTAAGAAACAGATATTATGTTTGTAAAACATTTACAGACCAGCGAACTCTCCATCAGGGAAGACCTTTTCCTCATGGCTGCAGATGGCATCCCTAAACATCACCAGCTGCTCTTTCAAATGCTTCCAGTTGGTCCAAAGTGAGGCTAAGCGAATGCAAATGGCTCAGGCCATGTTCATTCTCCCCAGTAGGAAGAAGCCTCAAAGCACCTTTCCAGCACATTCTTCATTGCTCAAAGAATTTTTAATTTTAAATAACAGCACATTATGAAAATCCTTATTAACTAAAGACTTAAAACTAATTCCCACAGAAGACAATGAACACATATGTCTATATTATTGCCAATCATCAAGGAAAATATTTGTTTCCTTTGATTTTCAGTTTCATCAGTACTCATGTGTCAGTTCTCCAAAGAGGTTTATAGTTTATGGACACGTATTCACTTTTTTTCACTCGATTCTGTTCACCGGCATTCATTCAGCATCTACGTGAGCCAGCCACAGTCCCTTCCCTCATAGAGCTACAACAGGGAAAACAGATATGTAAACACACTATTGCAGCAGAAAGTGCTAAATGCTGTCACGAAGACCGCTCCAAAAACAGTGTTGGCACAAAGGAGTGTAGGAAACTCTGTTTTACACAGGAGACTACAACTTGAAATATATTGAACTTCACCAGGCAGATGGGAGCTGATGGACTTTCCAAGAAGTGGGAACAACTGGGCCAGGGGTGGGGAGCCCAACACAACTGGTCCTCTTCCATATAAATGTCCACCGAGGAGTCAGCATCTTTATATCTGAAGACTTACTGAGCCCTGATTTCAAAATGCCTAAGTTTTCTTTTCTGCTCAGCTTGTTAGCATGAGATTCAGTACTTTGTCATAAAATACACAAAGCAATCTGGAACAGATTGGAAATGGTTTTTGTCTACTTGTGTTTGGGGTCTGTATAAAGCATATGATGTCAGTTACAAAACTCTGAAGCAGTTTGTTCAGAACCCAACCCAGCCATATCTGTTCAGGCTCTGATACTGTGAGTTATCAGCAAGCATGCCCAGTGCGGAGCTGGCATTTTCCTGTGGAAAATGTGCTATCTTCCTTGGCGTGTAATGCAGAATTAGGGGTTGTTCGTTTTCGTGGAAGAACTAAGGACTCCATGATCCCAGTTATAATAGATTGTGTCCTGGAGAAATTTCAAGATTTAAATTGTCATTTAGCTTGTCTTAAAATTCCCCACGGGTTTTAAATTAGTTCATTATTTCCTGAACTTGAATGCTATTGTTGTGATTTGATCATTACTGTTAAGTGGTTGTCACAACTCACTGTGTGGGATGAAATGACTCTTTCATTCATAGCCAAGTCTGGGGAGTGAGCCCTTGGAAATGAAATATCTCTAAGTCTCCACAGCCTTAGCTGCAAAAATAATAAAATAAAATAAAATAAAATAAAATAAAAAAGTTGCTGCTCTAAGTCCAGGTTACTTCTCTCCACTCAGCTAGTCACTGGGTCTTCCCTTGGCCACATGCTCAGTGGACCTGCCTTCTGCCACTGCCTCTCCATAATCCACAACCAGGTGGCATTTCAAGCTGACCTCCAGAATATGCCACTTCTTTGCATTTGTCAACAGCTGTTCTGGGATCCTGCTGTCACCAATTAGACATGTTTGCTTGGCCACCGAGTTATAGCTAACATTGCTTTAAAGTCAGACCCAGGCTTTGTTTTAGACCTTTGCAGTTGTTACCCTGCCCAGATCTGATACTTTGTTGCTCCTCATTGTTTTATCTTTGAAAGGCCAACTGTGTCTTAGGGCTTCACTGTCTTGGCTAACTCTGACAGGTCCGACCCAAGTGGATGTAGCATTAGACATCAATAATTCCCGTCGATTCCCCTTCCATAAGCCAGGTGATCCTTGTCATTGGAATTGTGTACATGAAGAGATGCTTTAACAGTTAAGGTTGATAATTGAAGGAAAAATAGTACCTAGAAGGATAAATTGTTCAATAGATTGGTCATTATTTCTTATCATTCCCAATAATGTTTCATAAATTTTCAAAACATTATTTTAATTGTACTCTAACATTTTGAGTGAAATAAAAATGATATAATAATTTAAAGAAGGACTATAAGTTCCCATAAATTTGTTCCATAAAATATAGATTTTGGGGAAGTTAACAAGTAGGTGCGAAGTCAAAAAGACAATTGCAAAAACAATTGGTGGCGCAGTGGATAGAGCATCAGATTGGGACACGGAGGACCCGGGTTCGAAGCCCCAAGGTTGCTAGCTTGAGTACGGGCTCATCTGGTTTGAGCAAGGCTCACCAGCTTGAGCAAGGGGTCACTGGGTCTGCTGTAGCCCCCATTCAAGGCACATATAAGAAAGCAATCAATGAACAACTAAGGTACCACAATGAAGAATTCATGCTTCTCATCTCTTTCCCTTCCTGTCTGTCTGTCCTTCTCTCTGTCTTTCTCTGTTTCTGTCACCAAAAAAACCCCCAGAAAAACAATTTTAAATAGATTTTTGCCTATTTTCACTGTAAATAGTAAGGCATTCTACCAAATTATTAAAATTTAATAAAGCTGATTTTAAAAAATGTTTAACAATTTGTCATTGTTTATATTGTGTATAACTCAGCGATCTTAGAGAGCTTTAATTTCCCGAAGAGAAAGTCATTTTTGATGAAAGCTCTGACTATCTGTTAACCCACAATGAGGAGAATCTATATAAATAGCTTTTCTGATGACTAGTTTGTGTCGAAAACACTGAACTAAGGTATCATGTGGGATCATTTGTTGTACAAGGGGTCATAAGTGAAAAACCCATATGTGACAGCAAAGACCAAAACCAAAGAAAATGAATACCACAAAGCTCTATGGGAACAACTAACATCATTTACTTTTTTTATATATAATTATAAACAAAAGAAATATTCTGTGATGACAGACATCTGCCTGGCACAACTAAGAAATCATTTCTGGGAATGAGTAACTTCTTGAGTTAGCTGCAAGTTTTCCTTTTTCCGAAAGTCACACATGTACATGGTCTATTCTGTGAATACACTTACTTCATTGTCCATTTATAGCAGCTTTCTGGGGTGTCAGTAGTAAAAGTCATTATGCAGATTGTACACTATGTTCTTAAACTTAATTTTTAAAATGAAATTTCTTTTTTGAAAAATATTAGTCATATGCTATGTCAGATGTTATCCATTGTTATGCCCTTGAAATTGGTTATATACTCAGGAGTTTTATGAAATTTGCTTGAGTGCAAGGCCCTGATAAACAGAGTCATCAAGGCCAGAAAAAGCACACAAGAAAGGCCTAGAAGGTTCTAGATATAACTTTATTAGTAGTACAGTGGTTAAGGGTGAGTGCTATTGTGTCAGACTGCAGAATTCAGATTTTAGCTCTACCATTTTGTGACCCTGGGCACATTAACTTCCTACTTGCTCCAGTTTCCTGCTCTGTGAAAGCCAGCCTTGAATACTGTTGAGAGGACTAAATAAAAGGATACATGTAATGAACAAAGAACCATGTATGATGCACAGTAAGTGTTCAAAAAATGTGGTTATGATTAGAACCGAACATCGTGTGCCAAAAGTCACATTATGTACATTACACAACAAATCTATGAATTAGAGAGGGTCAGATAAACTAATAAAATCTCTCAACAATGGCACTTATAAAGTTAGGTAATTTGTCAGATGTATGTTCAGAATTTAGACACAAGTCTAGGATTCTAGAACCCATACTCATTTTCCTACATTATTCTGGAATTTAAGAGGAAAATACATGTGCTGTTGCCAGCTGTGTAACATGGAACAAATTACTTTCTCTGAGCCACAGTTTCCTCACATTTCAAATGGGGGCACCAATGTTTATTGCTCATACACACCTTAGCGTTGTTTCTGTCCTTCAATGACACCATGTGAGAAGGGGCTGGTCACCGGTAAACCACAACTCAGTGCTATCTTTTTATATTTTATGACCACTATCTAATCTATTTCGCAGCAACTGGCTTTTGATAATCACGCAGGGTAGCAAGGGTGATCTCAATTAAATACCCGTATAACACGTCGCCTTTCAGTGGGCGCCACATTTCCAGGGTTACTGCCCCTCTTTGGAAAAGTTTCTTACGTATGTAGAAGAAAAATTTACTGTTTATTTGCAACTACATTTTCATTTTATGAGAAACCAAGAAATGAAAATAAATTTTATTTTTAATTATTTGAATTACAAACCAAAATAATTAATTATTTGTAATAAGAACCAAACATTCAAACACTTCTCACTTTTTAAGAGCAATTTTGTAAGTATTGTAAATCAAAGATCAGAAGGTGATAGATATTGTTGACCAGCATTAAATGGCAAAAGTAGAATGCAAGTTAGAACAATTGATAAAATTGTGTCTACCTGGATATGCATAAGAGCACCTAGCTAGAGATTTTTCCATCATTAAGTATAATAAGAGAGAAAAAGCAATGTTTTAAAAACCTGCTTTAGACTTTCACTTATGAGTATCAAAATTTTACATGTAGGCTAAGTATATTTTTATGCTTGATGATAAAGAAATTATTTTGATCATTTTTGCTATAATTAATCTAAAGCTCATTAAAAACCATCTAATAAGCATTATCTTATGTAATCCTCAGTGGATTTAAATCGAATATATGTAGTTAAATGAGTCCTTTACAATGATTTTAAAAGTGACTGTGATTATTTCCATGTTAAGGAAATAATTATCATTATATGTAAAAATAATAAAACAAATAAAAATAAAAAATTTCAACTTTTAAATTTGACTTGCAAGGGAACATCCATGAGTTCTTTTTAGAAAATAGAAGATTAATACAGTCAGAAGTCCACACCTTCCAAAATTTTGCCTTCTATAAGCAGCCACTGTCTACTTCAACATCACCAAAAAGGCCATTTGGAGTTCTTTTTTGAGGTTGCATGAAAAGGATTAATGTAAATATTGAAGAAGACTATGTCTTGAACTTATTTTCACTTATAGCCAAGAAAATTATTCATCATTCCCTTACTGAGGAATCATTTGTTGTATTCTCACCATGTGCCATGAACAAGACAAAATAGCTCCAATTTGCAAAGGATGTGGTGTTGAAGAAGCTAAAAATTTGAAGGATGAACAGGAAGAAGAGACAAATGTCTAGAAAGAAAGGGACTAAATACGCAAGATCTAACAATCAGAGAGGCGTGGTGTACTCTGAGAACATCAAAGACTCAGGGATGGCTCAACTTGAGGTTCTGTGGGAAACAGGAGCCAAGCATGGCAATGATATACACTATACTACTATACTAAGGGGTTTGGGATCTTGTCTTTACTCTCCCTCACTATGTATGTATATATTTAATACACTTATGTTCATTAGAAAGTTGGAAAATAAAATGTAAAATTTTAAATGTTCAGATAGCTAAAATTTTCCCATGACTCAATATATGCATACTGTGTTTCACTAGTAAATTATACACATGGTATTTATTATATGTGCATATATTTCCCCCCCCCCCCCAAAATTAAATTAAACTGTTCACTGTGTTTTATAACCATGTTTAAACCCTGATAATATATCATGAATATACTGGAAAGATTTTAATGTTGCTAGGGGCAGAGTAAGATATTGTAACATAATCACCATTTACATATTAAAAAAACATCCAGAAGCTACACTGAAGACTGCTAACTCTAGTAGCAGGACAGTGGGTTATGAGGCTGTTGTAATTCTCCAGGGGGGAAGGCGATGACTGTCTGAATTAGGATGGTGGGGAAGAGGGCAGGATACAAGAGATGTGTAGGAGGAAATTAAAACCAGTCAAGGAGAAGAAAAAATTGCGACAATGTTTGGAAATCTTTGGGCTCATGGGTAGACATATAAGAAGGGAGAGGATGTTTTATAAAGCAAGATGGAGGAACAAGTGTTCATTTTAGTTGCTGAACTCTAAATGCTTGTATAATATGCAGGCAGTCTGCCCAAAGAACAGTGGCCTAAGATGCTTAAATTAGACTTCTAAAGAGAGAATGACTATTATAAAATTTATCAAAATCCTGTTTCTTGGAATCAGAGTAATCTTCCTTTGACTATTTACTCACTGGGAGTTATGAGAAGTTGCCCAAGTCCACCCTAGAGATGGTTTCCAATCTTTTGGGAGTGACGATGCTCTACCATGCTGTTCAGCCTTGCATCTCCCTGCTTCACCCGTGGGATGGGCTAGCATCTCGAGTGTTGGGCATAGCAGCCAAAATCCTGCACATTTGAGATTAGTTTCTCTTACTTGAGTCCCTCTTCCCTGCTCTTTACATCATTATCCTGTATTTTAGCCACACAATTTTACTTGCTGTTCCCTCCACGCTGTTGTCCTAAGACACCACCTGGGAACCACACAAAACTGTTATCTCCTGTGAGAAATCAATTCTGACTCTCATCCCCCTTCCTGACTCAAAGAATTTTTTCTCTTTTTGCTGTAATGTCATAACACTACACCTTTATCATACATATCATACTCTATTTTAACTACTTGTCTTTAGGTAGATACACTTTCCTATTCAAGTTTCTTCAGATCTATCTGTCTATCATCTATCTGTCTATCTATCTATCTATCTATCATCTATCTGCCTATCTACCTATTTACCTACCTAGACAGATATATTTGTCTAGACAACCATTCTAGACAACCTGAATAACAATAACACAGACAATAGCATCTTCTTAATAACTATGGGTTCTTTACTACTTGGCCTTTGTTCAATATATGATATGTATTATGCCATATATTTAATCAATACTACATATCAATCAATTCTCTCCCAGCTTCTTGGTCTGTAATTTCTCCTTGGAAATAGAAACATCTGAAGTTAGTGAAACTGGAGACAAGAATCAATGTCTTAATCAATACACACACACACACACACACACACACACACACACACATTAATGGAGTCCTTCCTTGTGCAAGTTTTGTCAATGTGTCTGAAACTGGGCTGATTTAAAATTTTTACTTTAACATAAAATGCTATAACTAGTACCAGTGTTGATGAGGGTTGGGGAAACAGGTTCACTCATAAATTATTTGTCAAAGTAATTTGACTGGGTATGTTACAGTTTAAAATTCTCATTTGTTTTATTAATTCTACTTCTAGAAATATTTGACTCAGAAATAAAAATGCAAGTATACAAAGATTTATATCTAAAAGGATTGTTGTAGCAATATTAATGATAGCAAAGCATACAAAACCATCTGAATGCCTGTCAGTAAAGACTAAATAAGTCAAAATAGTACATCCACATAACAAAATATTCTGTGACCTTTAAAAAGATGGAGGTAAACTTATATCTACTGAACTGAAAATAAAATATACATGCACAGTAAGGTTGGGGAAAAAAAGAAAGTTTCAGACTACAGTTAGAACACAGTTTCTATTTCTATTTAAAAGTAAAAATAGATGCAGATGTGAATATGACATGTCAGTATTAATGAGGTCAAAATCTGGAAGGATAGACTCCTGTTATTGTTACTATCATAGCAGAAATGTGGGTAAGATCAAACAAATGGAGAGAAGATTTTTACCCGCTTAGTTTTCTAAAAAATGGTGAGATTATGAGTAACTTTTTTTTGATTCAGTGCTGCTAGCAGTTTTTCAGCCATTGAAAAAAAATAAATGAAAAAGCAAATTGGTATGTATTGATCTATAAAGATATCCATAATATTGCAAGTGGAAAATGTAGGCTACAAACAATAAAAGTTTATATTGAATTATCTTATTTTGGGGTAAACATATATAATATTTAAAAGGTTAGTTGTGCATATAGCAGACCGTGATGTTTGGGGCAAATTAAAAAGTTCATGATTTGTTACATACATTTTGTATTGTTTGGAATAAAAACAATAAAAATAGTAAAACAACCACTAATAGAAGATTGTCATGGTTTTGTTTTATAACCCAGTTATGCTCTTTAACAGTTCTGTGCAAATTAAATTTTAGTAAGAAAAATTAAATTTTAATTATATTTTAATTAGATCAGTAACACTTTCAATTATGCAAAATATTCGCTATAACGTGAATATAATTTTTTATCGTAATATTCATGACTCTTGGCTGTCCATTTTGGCCTATTTAAAGCTTGTTCTTCAGAGAATTAGCAGTCAAGGATTCTTAATTATCTGTTTAAAGCTTAACAGAGAAAAATTTCATTATTCTGCTTTCACTAGCCTCTCCGGGAGAGCTCCATGCCCTACTTCTGGGCTTTCTGCCTCTTTTCTTTCTGAGGGAAGGGATCTGTCTTTAGCAGTTGAAGCTCATTTTAGCATTGAAATATAGTAGTCCCACCTTCTTCTCAGGAATGTATTCCAAGACTCCTAGTGGATGCCTGAAATCGCTTGATAGTATCAAACGCTACATATTAAGGTGACCAACTTTTTTACAATGAAAAGGAGGACAAAAATAAATGGAAGAAAACAATATCATAAATAAAAGAAACATTTTATTCATTGCAACAATAATACACTATAATATGATAAATGCATAATAAAAACATTTGTAATATTTTATATAGTAATTATGCTTACATGCCTATTAATTTTTAATAATAACTGTAAGAAAAAAGTACTCATTTAGATACAAATACGTCACATCACACACAATGGATCAACTCTGCATGGATGGAATACAGACATTCACAGATTAGCCTTCCAGTATCAAAAAGAAGGTCATATAGGGGGACACTTTTCGAGAGAGGATGGGACTTACAAAAGAAGGACTGTCCTCCCTAAAGGAGTACAAATGGTCACCTTACTATATACTATACTGTGGTTATCCTATACTTACTACAAATCTATGATAAAGTTTAATCTATAAATTAGACACAGTAAGAGATTAACAATAACAACTAAGACAAAACAGTACAATTATAATGATATACTGTGATAAAAGTTATGTGAATCCCTTTGGGGCCACTATGAAGGAACATAAGGGTTACTTGAAGACAAGCACTGTGATGCTTTGACTACCTCAGTGGGTCTGAAAACTAAGATGGCTACAAAGTGACTTATAGAGAGGGAGTTCATGCAGCAGCGGAGATACAGGGACCAAGGGATAATTCCCGTCCTGGGCGGGCTAAAACCAGACAACGCAAGATTTCATCGTGCTACTCAGAACGTTGTGCAATTGAAAACTTATGAATTGTTTGTTTCTGGAATTTTGCTTTAATGCTTTTGGACTGCAAGTGACCAGGTAACTTCAACCACAGAAATCAAAGTTGTGGAGAAGGGGGGGGGGGGGCTACTGTAGTTTTGATTTCAAGATGAAAGAAGAAATATTACTGTTGCCAATATTTGCATGTAGGGAGCAGATGACTGAATCTGCCCGATTTAAAAAATCCTGAGATAGCAGCTGTCTAGCCCACGTTCCTGTCAGAAGAATGAGCTTTCTTTTCTCACAGATGTTAAGGCCCTGTATTTGGTCCAAAGTCAGCTTTTATCAGCCTGTTTGAGGTAACAAATGAATTGGTTCGGTAACTTGTAGTTTTCTAATTGCTACCAACCCGTGTTTTAAAGAACCTTTTAGTTCTTGAATATTGAAAATACATTTGACTTGAGCAAGTCGCAGTGTCATGTGCCTTCAAAGTGAGCAACATATTAGCTGTAACCCAGGGACTGCTCCAGATGAATGGTTTTGAGAGATTCACAAAAGTAAGCAAAATGAATGGTTTCTAATTTTTATTTCTTTGTATAAAGCCATGTTCAATTTCTTTTTCTAGTTCAGAAATTACTAAAAAATAATTATTTTAGTCTTAATTGGAGCTTACTTTCCAGAAAGTAAAAATAAAAACAATATCAGAAACTTTTGAAAGTGTGAAGGAAAGATTATATCCAAAAATACCTGGAAATAGCCTTTCTTAAATATCAGTTGAAGAGTGAACAGAAAAATCATTCCACAGTGTGGAAAGTGAACAGAGTTCATAATCACTTACAGGGTGAATAACAAAAGAGGGATGAAGTAATTACTTCAAATGGAAGAGTTGCTTCCTCGACAGATTTATAAAATCCTAAATTACAAAGATTAATATAATTTCTCTATATCTGATTTATAAAGGGCAATGTTTTTAATGGTCTCATAACAGACAGGAGGACTTCTGGTGTTCAATATCATGTATAAATTTAAGAAAAGCAATCCTTCAACAAGGAAATTGTATTTTTATAACTTTTAGTAGATACAGCCATGTAGTTTTCTTAGTATTTAAAAGTCATCTAAAATCTTAATCAACAAAATAAACCTTTCCAGAGAAGTCAGCCTTTTCTTGAATTAACAAGGGGGGAGGAGTATGTCCCAGAAAAGAAAACCAATGTTTTATGGAGGTGGCCTGCAGCCTTGACTTGAATCGTCAAGATTAAGCAATGAACCTTTTTTGGTTATATTTATCTGACCATTTTCTCTAGGAAAGGAGCATTAATAGCTACATAAAGCTTCAACACATGTTGCACAGAAAGAACTATATAATCTGCTATTATTTCTGCCTGTAAATGACTACATGTCTAGCACTAGCCTGGGGCAGAACTGGCTGCCAGGAAACTTGACCGGCATCATGGGTTTAATGAAGCTGTGACTTTCTGTTTATAATTCTTTCCACTTTTAACTAGTATTGTATCCAGGGGAAATGAGATAATATACCTCTCCTTTTTAGGTCATCTGGGCTACTGACCAGTACTCTGTGAAGAGTCAAGCAACACAGTCTGGACAGTATTCAAGCACTGTGAGCTGCTCTGCCCATCACTCTGGGGCATCAAGCAGACCTGGCTCAGCTAGAGCACCTGAGGATCTTCACCCAGTGCAGCAGAATCTGAGGTCTGGCTCCCTGTGTGCATGCTGACTGGCAGTCTTTGAAATCTATCTGTGCAGAATTTCCTTCTGCCTTTTCCCAGATGACAATGATCAAGGGTGGGCTTTTCCAACTCTTTTAGTTTAAACATGTTTTCCTTCGGTGTCTCCAGCCTTTGTCTGACCCCGTTTCTCATTCAGGGGTTTCTCCTTGGTAAACCTATTATGGACTTCTAGGCTTCTGATCCACTGAGTAGCTAGGTCACCACTAGAGAGCAAAGGATATTATTATTATTTTTTGTTCTCTAAAATATAAATAAAATTTAATTTGTCTTTTAAGCTCCCTCTCCTCAGTTCTGGATCAAAGGGTTTAAAATGGAGATATCATTAAGGATGTGGAAGATGTTTTTATTTTAGAGTAGTGATTTATTTTCCTGACAGTGACCTGAACAGCTGGGTGTTTGAGAAAATGCAGACTACGGTGAAGCCTTCCACGCCTCCCCACCCTGAGACTGGGGAGCTAGGCCAGAATGAGAGCAGGTGTATATCGTGCAACTTATGATGAGGAGGGGAATGCTGTAGCTTTTTTGACCCCAGGTAGGACAGCTCCAAGACTGGGGCCAGCTCTGCCGTAAGTCCGCAACTAGCAAGAAGCTTCCCACCTTTATTGCATTTGATTTTTCCTTTTCTATTCCTCTGTCCTTGGACACCCCAGTGTGGATGCTGTGATGGTTCAGAATGGTCTGTTTGTAGAGTAGAAGCTGTGTTTCAGGAGGCTTAGCTGTTGGCAGAGAAGGAAGTGAAAAGATGGTCAAATGATCCCAAGAATCACAAAGATAGAGAAAGAATTATTTTTAACATGGAGGTGACTTGTATGTTTGCTGACAGGGAGGAAGGGGGTAATGGAAAGGATGAATTTGAAGAATAATTGATGGAGAGAGGCTTCCAGGGGTCAGAGGTAGTAAGAATGGAGGGAAGTGGAGAGGTTGACCTTGAAGAGAAAGACACTTCCCTTTCAAAGAGAGGAGGGAGCTGCGAGGGTACAGAAGAATTTGGAGAAACCGTGGGTTCACACCAGCTGACTTTGATCTTGTTCATAATCTGTTAGGGCACCAGCAGGAAAGCTTGAGAAGAATGGAAAAGATTTGGAATGGATGGATCACGTCCTTTGGTGATGGGCCAGGTGTGTCATCTTTATTTATGATGAGCTGCTCAGCAGCATGTCTTAAAATAGGAGCAACTGGTTTCAGAAATCAACAAAAGCCTATACCCAAAGGAAAGAATAATTCTAGGAGAAATGCAATCAGTATGTTATGGATCAAGCATGTTTGAAAAGCTTACTGAATACAGAAGCCATTCGAGAAGTGCTTTGGAAAAGGTATCTGAAGACCTAGGTTATAGCACCAACTCAGCTCCTTAATAGTGTCCTAGTTTTTAGCAAGATCATCAATTATTCCCAAATCAGAGTCTCCATTTACAAAACGGGTACCCGTGAAACCACTAGATAAATTTTTATTGACTGCCCGTGAGATGCCAGGAGGTCAGTTAGGGATTGCGGGCACGATAGTAAACAAGACACTCTCTGTCCTCATTCCCACTGGGCCAGGGGCTCCCCACCCTCTTCCAGAACCAGGAGGGTCAGATGAGATAATACTTCGGAATGTGTTTTGATAATTCTGGAGCTTAACTTTAAAAAAAATAAAATCTGTAGAAAAGTAATTTTTTCCTTTCAACAAATCCTGTTGTGATCACAATCATAACAATGATTACAGTTTCTGCATATAGAAGACTCTTCCTCCGAATAATGCCTGTGGCTTTCACATGCTGTGACCTTCCTGCCCGACTTCCCAACCAAGCACGACTGCCACCGGCTCTCCCCGGGAAACGGGGGACGTGTCTTGACACTGGGCTCATGATATCCTCACCACTTCCTCATGTCTCCAGCGACTGTGGCCCTGTTCCTGTGGCTCGCTCCTCTGAACACATACATCAGTGCTAATTCCAGCAGGGGCACACAACACAGAGCTCTCCCGGCAGCCAAGTGAAAACCAGAAGAGTTCTTTGATCTTCAGCCTGGTGCATTCTTTGGGTGGTCAAAACTTTGGAAGGACAAGCTAAAAGACTGTGTCTGGTGATTGGAAGCCAGGTCAAAGGTACTGCTTTGTAGAGGATTTTGGGGAGTAGAATGAAGAAAATTGCCTTTTCTTTTTGATGTCTTAGTCTAGAATAGAAAAAAAAAAAAAAAAAGATATGTCCTGAAATGGATCCAGGACTTCTAGGCAAGTCTATCATTACAGCCACGGCTACAGTTTTAACTCCTTTACACTACACCCAGTTCTCTTCAGGGTACTTCATCTAGCCCCACACTGCCGTTTCACCTAACATTCAAACATCGTTGCCAGTGGGAGAAGACAGTGGGAATCCCTCTCTTCTCTTGTGCTCAGGCTAAGGAGGAAGTCTGTTTCTCACACCAGGATCTTTCAGACAAGAAAAGATACAGGCTGCAGATTAGGTAAAAAGCAAAGGTAGGAGAGGAAGGAGAAACTGAAATTGCTTTACTTTTGCTTTGTGTCTTCCTCCGTGAAGGACTGCTATCTCTAAGTGAATCCAGAAATTAGATTCCTAGAGACCTTACCAGGTAGGGACATGGGTCAATCAAAAAGCTGTGAAGAAGGCAATTTCCTGAGAATTCTTCTTTAAAGAATTCATTTCAGTAAATCGTGATTTTGGGGGGTACCTGGTGAAAAGTATCCTTTCCAGAGTTTTCCCCCCCATGCCCTTGTTCCCGACCTTCCTGTCTGACACACACTTCCTCCTGCCTTTGCCCTCAGATTTCACGTTCTCAAAAGCCTAAAGATTTGTCTGGTAAGGACAGAAACTCCCGCATGTATTACAGGGACGGTAGGTTTTTGTTTGTTAAATTTTGGCATGCGGTTTTCTGCCTTGCCTTGTTTACACGTTTTCCCACTGCTTTCCTTGCCTGCTCCTGTTCTCGGATTTACCTTGAATGTGACTCATTGGCTTTAACAGCCTGCCATGACCTTGAACGCCGGGAGAGGAGATGGGAGGAGCTTCCCTGCTGTGTCAGTATAATGACACTGCTCCTTTCATTGTCATTTCCTCATTAATTTCAACCTGGTAGTGTCTTTTGTTTCTTGGGTTTATAAAGTTCGTTTCTCTTTAAGTGCTCTACTTTGCATTGGCCTCTCTCAAACTCTCTATTTAGTTCAATCCCACAAATATTTACTGATAATTGTGCTTGATCCAGTGTGGGATCAAGATGTGAATGACTATCTCTTTTTCTTTCCCCTAAGGAACTTAAAAACGTTTAGGGGAGACAGCCAAATGAAGAATGCGCCAACTGCTATAATAGAGATTCCACTGGACTCAATGGAGAAAAATTAACCAAAGATACACCCACATCCTCACGAAGGCTTCCCAGGACCTCTCAATTTTGTTTCTTTCCGATTTCCAAATTCCTACATCACTCATTTTGGGCTTAAATCAGCATTTTCCACAGTGTGCGCCTTGTAACACTAGACCCAAGAGATGCTCTGTAGAAAAACAATTTCATGATCAATTAAGGATAGGAAATATCGTACACACATTCTCTTCTTGGAATCCACACTGTACATCATCACAGCTGAGGTTTTCACCCACAGAGCAGTTGAAGAAAATACGTTTAACTCCAAATATTCCAATCCTATACAATCATGCATTACGGTTTTATATTTATATAATTCCTTGTAAGGAGTAGTGTTTCTCAGATTGTTCTCTTGGGCTCATTGCCCTAATTGACTCATTAAATTATAAATATAAAAATTCCACTTGTTTGCAAGATTGTATTTTTATCATCATGTCAAAAGGTCTTTCATATTAGTTCAATTTTATAATGCCTAGAATTGTGCCAGCCACATGTAGCTTGTTTCAGTTGGGATGCATCTTATGTGTGAAATACACACCGCATTTGAAAGACAATGTGAAAAAAAGAATGTAAACTGTATCATTACTGATTATATATTGAAATAATGTGGGCATATTTTGTTCAAAAACATTAAAATGAACTTTGCCTCTTTTTATTTCAATAAAAATGCACGGCAACAAAAGAGCAAAGCAGGAATTGGTAAACGCAATTTACTATCCCCCAAAATAAACACCGACAGAGACTATAAAAATGCCTTAAGATAAACAATCATTTCAATGATTTTGCTGACATGCTTATGAGAATGTGTGAACTCCCTTTCCTTTAAAAGGAAAAAACCTTATAAAAAGATTTTAAAAATTAACTCCAGGCCCTGGCCGGTTGGCTCAGTGGTAGAACGTCGGCCTGGTGTGCAGAAGTCCCGGGTTCAATTCCCGGCCAGGGCACACAGGAGAAGCGCCCATCTGCTTCTCCACCCCTCCCCATCTCCTTCCTCTCTGTCTCTCTCTTCCCCTCCCGCAGCCCAGCCGAGGCTCCATTGGAGCAAAGATGGCCCGGGTGCTGGGGATGGCTCCTCGGCCTCTGCCCCAGGCGCTAGAGTGGCTCTGGTCGCAACAGAGCCGCGCCCCGGAGGGGCAGAGCATCGCCCCCTGGTGGGCGTGCCGGGTGGATCCCGGTCGGGTGCATGCGGGAGTCTGTCTGACTGTCTCTCCCCGTTTCCGGCTTCAGAAAAATACAGAAAAAAAAAAATTAACTCCATATTATCCATTTAACTTTTAAAAATGAGGTTACTAGGAAATTTAAAATTACATATGTAGCTCACACTATCTTTTTATTCGATGGTACTTGCCTAGAAATTGGGAATGGTGGTTTTCCGATATGTTGCATTTTCCTATAGCACACAGAAAGACGCTATGAAGACCCGATGAAGATATTTAAAACATTCTTATTGACTGAATTAATTTGCTTGGTGAGCTTGGGATTTGGTTGGAAAAACAGTGAACTGGAGCTTATTCTCCAAGGTGTTCACGCACTGACTCATTATTCCAGCCCCTGCGTGGTTTGTTCCTGCTGTTGGTTCTCTCTCCAGCCTGTAAATCACAAAGAACTGTGTCTCGGAGCAGACACTGACCATCTGAGACTCCGCCTGGTAGGCTCTTCCTGGCTCCCCTATCAGAATGCTAGTATGTACTTGAAATTCCTAGTTCAACACAATCATTCAGCAAATTTCAATAGTTCTCCTAGGCATTTACAGAATAGAGTTATTCTGTGCCATTCTGCATTTACTGACTGGATGATTGCTATTTCTCAAACCCTGAATCCTACCCCTTGGTGGGTAAGTGAAAAAAACAAGGTTAAAATCTCCACCATTGCCCTGGCTGAATAGCTCGGTTGGTTCGAGCATCATCCTGAAGTGCAAGGGTTGTTGGTTCGATCCCCAGTCAAGGCACATACAGGAACAGCTCAATGTTCCTGTCTCTCTCTCTCTCTCTCTCTCTCTCTCTATCTCTCTCTCCTCCTTACTCTCTTGCTGGAAAAAAATATCTCCACTGTTACCACACTTGCTTCCAGGGAAATTTTCCAGATGCATTCTGACTCCTGAAGTTTCATGTAATAACAATACTAGGGCATAACTGATTTAGATCATGGTTTCAGTTACTGATAGACAAGAAATTTAAGATAAAATGACACACTTTGGTAAGTCATGCCACACCTGTAATATAACTATGCCGGAGAGGGGTACCTTGTAATCACCTGTACCTATCACCAGGTCAAGAGTGTGAGGCAGCTGTATTCCACCTGAGCATATAACAGCCTCGAGGCCAGTGAATTCCAGAGAATAGTGAGAAGGCGGCCTTGGTGGGCTGGTGGGGAAGCTGCATTGAGAGCAAAATGTAGGACTGGGCAGTACTCTCCAAGGCATGAGTCAGAGTACCAAACAGAAAAACAACACCGTGGAAAAGAAACTGCAGATGTCTGCAGTCAGACCCAAGTGTGCCCGCTCCACTCACACTCTCCCTCTGAGGAGAAGTAAAATGGAAATGGACCTGATCGACTACTCTTTCAGGCAGAAGCACAGCCTGTCCACAAGAAACCATTCTAAATGTAACCATCAAGATGAGCTTTCATCTCAGCAGCAACAGAAAGCCATCAAGGACGATCCATGCCCGTGACATTTGGGAGTTTGCATGTGCACAATAAGGTTTCCTTCTTTCTTTCTTTATTTTTTGTGACAGAGACAGAAAGAGAAACAGATAGGGACTGACAGGAAAGGAGAGAGGTGAGAAGGATCAATTCTTCGTTGTGGCTCCTTCATTGTTCATTGATTGCACTCTCATATGCGCCTTGACTGGGGGGCTACAGCAGAGCAAGTGACCCCTTGCTCAAGCCAGTGACCTTGGGCTCAAGCCAGTGACCATGGGGTCATGTTTACAATCCCACACTTAAGCCAGAGACCCCATGCTTAAGCTGGTGAGCTCATGCTCAAGCCAGGTGAGCCATACTCAAGCTGGCAACCTCGGGGTTTCAAACCTAGGTCCTCTGTGACCCAGTCTGATACTCTATCCACAAAAAAGTTTCTCAATTTGTCAGGCTGGACTGATGGGGTCTTTTGAGATTTTCTAGTTTATGGATGCTAAGCTGTTGGGCATTGAGAGGTTTTATCCTTAAATAATAAAATACTCCACTGGAACCAGCTTGTCTTTTGCATATAATAACTGCTCTCCCCAAACACTATTTTCTGAATTTTTAAAATTATAATCTTATTCTAAACAAGTTGTGTCAGTCTTTTCTCCACTGCAATCCAACCACAGGCTTGCTGTTAGACTTAAGCTTTGAAATGCATTTCTGATCGTATTTCCCCAATATTAATAGTCCACCAGTGATTTTTATTTACCTTAAACAAAGGCCACATTCTTTAGCCTGACCTTTAGGACTTTTGCCATTTGGTCCAATTTACTACTCTGGCCTTATCACCCATGATTAATTCTGTCTCCTCCACGCATTGGTCATTTGGGAAGTTTGCTCCTTCCCTACTGTGGCCGGCAGGCGCAACCTCCAACTCCCTCCCAGCTCACACCAGGGTCCAAGTTCAGCCTAGTTCCACTGTTCTCCCAGTGGCCAGGCCTCTCCATCCTCTGTGTCCTCACAGCGCTTTTCTAAACATTCTTTCCCTCCTCCCCTCCCTCCACAGAGACATATACACACCCGAATGTAAACAATTCTTCTCTTCGGTCAGATCCTGCCTCTGCCAGTTACAAACTACACGACCTTGGCCATTATTCAATCTCTCTGTGCCTCAGTTTCCTCAATTATAAACATCAAGATAATAATAGCATCTACTTTATCGTGTTGTTGTGAGAAATAAGTGAAATTCCGTAAAATTCTCGATACGTAATATGCCTTTTTTAAGTAATCTGCCATGAGTTGCAGTAGTGGTTATAGGAAAAGTATTAGTGGTATTGTATTCTTTTTGTATCCCTGACAGTACTTCATACTGTATACATAATCAATAAACATCTATAGAATAAATGAACCTAAAGCAAGAAATTTTAAAGTGAAAATCAATGCATAAATTTGTTATTAAATTTAAAAAAAACTGCTTTGGGAATTGGCTCTTAACAAAGTCAGTATTTTGAAGAATAAATTATAAATATTTTAAAAGGAAGAACTAAATAAAATGATTGTTGGCAATTGGTAGATTCACCACTTTTTGAAAATGCATATTTTAGTGCACAAGTCTACAGAAGCAAAAATTTATCTCACCGTCTGTTTGATATCCTTAAACTGTCATAAACTTACACAGAATGAAAACTGAGTTCAGTTAAGGCTAAATGACAACTGAATGGAGTTTTTATGTGTTTTGTTTTAATTGTCCAGATTGCCTCTATGCCCATTATCTCATTAAAGCCTTCTTGCTCTAATGAGCTAGGCTTGTAGAAAATAGTTTAAAAATAAAACTAGAGACAAAGATGAGCGTACTTTCAAACGTGGAAATGTGGCTATGTCTCCTCTTTCCTATGAGAGCACAGTATTCGGCAGGGGTTAGAGGACCACCCTCGGCCTTGGACAATCAGTGAGCATTTTGCTGAGAGCTGCCACCTTTCAGCTGCAGCCTTTTCCCTGCTGTCTTGTAACTCTGTCCTCACTAAATTTAACATGCCCGCAGACTCCCATTTAATTCTCACAGCCGGCAGACTAGACGAGTCCGCTCAATTTATTTTCTTAGAGTACCCACAAATCTGTCCTTTACTAATTTATTTTCCCTAATCTCATGGTCTCTAAGCAAGCTCTAATAGATGTCACGAAAAGTTGCTGCCTTGATCAGAGAAGAGTATTTTATGGGTTTCTTAATCATGCTCTTTTTCAAAAGCTACTGCTGGAGCATGAGCCTTGAGGTTGCAAGCAGCCAGAGGTATGATGGAGGCTGCTGGCGTACCGAGCAACATCTGCGGGAGGCTGTCACCCGAGGCCACAGCAGGCTGCATACAGCAGGTGCCAACTGAGCAGACTGAGGTTTCAGCCCTCGCCAGCTCCTAGCAGCAGACGGCCAGGAGTGATCTTCTCCCCACCGTCTTGTTCGCCAGGACTGTTCCAGCAGGCGATAGCAAAATTCCTCCCCAATCCCCACGTCCCCAAGCTGCTAAATTATGTCTGAAAACTGAATGACATGCTTGGCAAAAGATCGTGTTCCACCACGAGACAGTGCTTAGGACAAAGTTTACTTTGGCCTCCTCGGCCGGCAGACCCACTAAACACCATCTCCCCCTGCCTTCTAGGAAAGCCGTGATTTCAGCCACACGGTCGCTTTACATTCTACATCCATGTCACCAGAACAACTGCCAAACAGCACAGGGAGGCTTCCTGTTCCCCAGAACACCCTTACTCCCCGCCCGCAATTTATGGAGCGTTCACAAAAACACACCAACCAAGATCAACACCAACCCGGCTTGAGGTTTTGTTAGAAGTCAAGACACTAGGAATAAGCAGTGAATAGTGTTTTTGAAAGGAAAACAACCTCACATTTATCTATTTGTCTTATGAAGAAGATAAATATTTTCTTCAAAATTTATAGCTGTCTGATGGCCTTCAAGTTTCTTACACACATATGCAAATGGCCCTCTCCCTTCAGCAGTCATTACCAGGTGGACATGAGTGGAAATATTCTTGAAGTAAATTTAGTTACCATTGGTCCCTGACTTGGCCAAACTTTTCCACGTTTGGCTCCAGAGCAAACATTTAAAGTAAACATTCTCAACTAGCATTAAGTGTTTTAGATGTACTTCTTCTTTGACCTAAAGTGATCAGATATTTTTAGAAATTAAATCTTTACTTGAATTATCAGCACTATGATGGTATACCTTCAGTCACTGGACAAATGATTAATTTTTTATTTTGATAAGAGCTACTGTTAGTGAAAGGTCCTCCCCACCTTCTCCAGAAAAAGGAGATTGATTACACTATGGAAGAAAAAGGGAAAAAATATTTTTTAAATTTATGTGTCTTTATAAATCAGGTTGTTAATTCTACACAAGGATTTCCTAGGTTAATTTTAGTAGCTATCTGCATAGGTATTTTATGTCTATAAAATGGATCTAAAGTCTTAAATGTTTATATTTGTATCCCTTAACTTTTAATTAATTAATAGACTAATCAATGAAAACAGGAGTCTTTAGTATGGCCGTTTGTATATTGTACTACACAGAGGAAGAAATACCTACCATTTGTAGAAAAACTAATATAATAAAAGGGATGCAACAGCTCATTTTCGTTCTCTTCTAATGGAATTTATAAAATTAAAAACTCATTTTCCTTTCTGAAGCATTAGAAAGTCCCAAAACACAAACGAATTAAGATTCATTTCTTTTGTTCATATTATATTACATTTTCTAATAAGCAATGGGGCACACTTCATTGAAAAGCTTGACAGATTTAACAGGGTAAAAAACCCCAAAACCATATTCAGCTGGTATTTGTAATGATCATCAGTCACAGTTTTGCTATGTGGAGACAATATGTGCTCTGCTACAGTGGCATGGAAAACACATAAAATAAATTTATATATACTTTAGTCTGCGGCAATAAATTGTTCTTAATCAGTATTATGCAGGTAATGCCGTGAACAGTTGTTACTGCTGTCATTTTAAACATATATGATAATCACTGATTTCTTACCCATGGTAAGAAAGGCTAAGCTTGCACAGATGAATGAATTCTACAAATATTAATTTCTAACTCTTTTTATACACAGGTAAGAAAATACATCTGATTTGTTTCTGAGACTTCATACCAGGAATTTTTTATTCTTGTATTCAGTTTTACAGATAATATGAAGTAGGGAAAATTTGACCTAAATCAGAACTAAGATTAAATCTCAACTCTACCACCACTAACCCTGGGTAAGTTACTGGCTTTTTAAAGCCTGTAGTTCCTCATCTCTATGGTAAAGCTAATAACGCATCTATATGGGGTTATTGTGAGGCAAAGTCTATAAAGTACCTAATCAATCCTAATCAAGCCTGACATTCTTGGGGCTCAGGAAATGGCAGTCCCTCCATTCTCCCCACTATCCCTCTGCTCTGAGTCTCCCCACTCCATCTGTGCTCAGTACACTCTTTAGAACCATGGAGCACATCATGTCAAGGCTGAAATTTGCAGATGATCCACAACAAGGCAAAGAAACTAAAGAAGAAATTGAATTAATGTGATGTTGAAGTTATTAGTTGAAATGACCCAAAAGAAACATCCACACAAAAGGAAGAAAAGCTTTAACATTTACCAAACAAGCCTTAAAGGTACTTGGGTACTATCAACGGTTTATTTTTTCAAGTAACGTGACTCAGGTTGTTCACATTTTCCATCATTTAGCTTGGTAGCTTGGTAGCTTGGTATCTTTAATACAAATGTTGGCCAGTCTAATCGCTCTCACATTTCACTTTTGGTTCTTTCCTTCTTAATTTTTTTTATCAAACATTTGTTCATACACATTGTAAAAACAAATCGAAATTAACCATAGTGATGGCTAAAATATAAACCACAAATTTGACTGAGTCAGAGGAGGTCGTTTTGGATAACCCAAAATTTCATGTCTCTGCATACTTCAGTCCCTTTGTCAACTTATTAAATGAAAAATGAAAGAGATCAGATGAACAGAATAAAAATTAATCCATCTTAAGAGGTCTATATGTTCTTGGTCATATCCCAAATCCAAAAAGAAATTTGATCTAGGTTTTGAAAGCAATAGTGTCTCAGTATGATTTTACTTGATGAAGTTCCCAGAAAATACATGGTTGAGCTTGTCAGAGAATCAGCAGGATCCCTCTGCTTCTCAACTGAACACATACACAAAAAAGCTTACTGATATGGTTCATTTTTCATTTTCGACATCAGTGTACTTCCTTGTCACCAGGAATGAACATTTACTTGTTTGTTTTATAGCACACATTTTGCACGCAGGCACAGAAATGAAGAAAAGGTAATATTTCCCGAAAATTTCTTTATCTTTTCATTCTCCTACCCTTGACTCCTAATGCATGTTAGCCTGCTCCCCCACAAAGTCCACTGCAGTTACACAAATTTGAACATGATGTATCACACATTTAATGTTCAATATGGAGCTTTGTGAAGGATACTGAGAATAAGATAAGGTTGGCCCTTTGTACTCAGCAACTCATTACTAGATTTCAGAGAGTGCATGGAGAAAGTCACACACAAACCCATGTCCACCACTTGTCCATCATATACATGACACTTACACAAACCCTGCTCTTAGAAAAGCATGGGTAGAAATGGTGAAAAAACGTGATGACCCTGGGAAGTGTCAATGACACTTAGAAATAGCCAACAGACATGTAATTAATAGTTACAAATTAAAATATAATGCTAAAACTTAAACATGTTTTCCCCTCCCCAATTTCATTCTTCTCTGCTTCCAGTTCTCTGATTTCCACGTAAGACCAGAAATAGGATCACCATACAAGTTATTTTCAATGTAAGCAAAGGTCCACTTATAACATTACTCATTATCTAGGAAGTCTCTTTGTTGCTTGCATCTAGACAAGAGATCAAACAGCATTTGACCAAAAAAGGTCTACTGGAAAGTTCTGTCCATTTTTGGAATAAAACAAAATACAAATTTTTCTTACCATCAATAAACTTTATTAAATAATATAATTGCCATTATTATTAATGATTTCTTGCCAGCGTGAGGGCAATTTATATATCCCATTTTTGAAAAAATGTTTTATCTTTTGATGCGAAAAATTGAACCAGTGCTTGTTTGATATCTTCTTCATTTTTGAATTTTTTGCCCTTCAAAAAATTTTGTAAGGACAAAAACAAGTGATAGTTGGAGTGTGCTAAGTCCAGGGAATATGGTGGATGCGACAGACATGCTTCTGTAGCATTTCTTCCTTGTTGAAATTCGTAAAAATTACAGTGGCGTAAATGAACATTATCAGTAGCCATGGGTACACTATCGCTTCACACATACGACTAACGTGAATCAACTTTGTTTTAGTTAATTTGCTACATCAGTATGTATACATTAAGTGATAAAAATAGAGAGGCACACATGTGCCAAATAAACATGTGCTTACGTGTCGAAACTTGTGATAGAAACGGACAGAACTTTCCGGTAGACCTTATATTTATTGTGGATCTAATTGGAGTGTCATTTTGTTGTTATGTTAGGGAAATGCTGAAGGAGGGGAAGTGTGAAATTGAATTGTTCAATTAAGAGTGGTTCTTTTTGTCTTTATACCGTCTTTTTCAATTTCAGTGATGAGGGTGCCATTTAAAAATACGTTTTGATTGAGGTCTGAAACTGATATACCTCCCAGAGTTTTGGACCCAAAACTCAATGAAAAAGAACCACAGAGGCATGCAACCAATAACCACCCAAATTTAAGGGAATTAGAACTGTTCTGTTTTGCCACACTAGTCAGAAAGCCACAGGCATTCCACCACCCCAGAAGGGTCTGGAGAATTGACAGAAAATATAAAAACTGAAACAGATTGTACATAATTGTGCTGTTGCATTCTTACCTCGACAACCATAGAAAGAACCCCATTTCAATTCAAAGGCTGCCCTCGCAGCAATCACGGCCTCTCTAATAACAATTCTGACAGAGTTCTTCACTCAGCAAATTTTTATTATGCCTTTAAAATTTCATCCTAAAAAATACAACTGATATTTTTGATAGAAAGGAGAGGCAAATTTATAAAAAAGTTATCTTTATTTCTTTGTATTTTTTACACTGATTAAATAGAAATGAGTAAAAGACTTTTAAGGAGTGAACTCATTAATTCATTTTATTTTATAAATATTTATTCAACTCAACTATATCACGATAATTCATTGGGTTTTACAGGTAGATTAGGAAGTTTATAGCTGGTGAGAAAAATCATTCTAATAGTACAGTATGTTCCTGTGATACATAAGAAAAGGCAACCTCAGGAAGTCTGAAGGATTTCTCCCACACTTGGTCTAAAACTTCAGGATGAGTGTCTAAGAGAGACGGACATGTTTGCCAGGATAGGAGACAGTACTTGTAAAAGAATAGAAAATTAGAGAAAATGATAATAAAACGAGGCTTCCAGAAGTTGAGACAAAAGATGGGAATTGAACCATGGGTACATTGTATAAGAAAACTAGATTTTATCTTCAAGGCATGAGGGCCAAAGACTCATGGACAGAAAAATTTTGCACCTTAGAAAAATTATTCCATTGCCTAAAATGTACTGAGACTAGAAATAGAGAAAAACATGTCAAAACTCCAGGTGAGGAATAATGGCTGGTGACTCAGTGGACAGAGCACTGGCCTGGCATATGGATGGATGTCCCAGGTTTGATTCCTAGTCAGGTCACATAGGAGAAGTGACTATGTGTTTCTCTCCTCTCCCTCTCTTCCTTCTCTCACTCTTCTCTTCCTGTGGCCAGTGGCTCAATTGGTTTGAGTGTGGCCCTGGCCACTGAGGATAGCTCCATTGTAGCACATCAGCCTCAGGTGCTAAAAATAGCTTGGTACTTGAGCATTGGCTCTAGACAGAGACACTAGGTGGATCCTGGTCAGGGTGCATGTAGGAGTCTGCTTTGTTATCTTCCCTGCTGTCACCTAAAAAAAAGAAAGAGGGGGGGCAAAAAGAAAGAAAGAAAGAAAGAAAGAAAGAAAGAAAGAAAGAAAGAAAGAAAGGAGGGAGGGAGAGAAGGAGGGAGGGAGGGAGGAAGGAAGGAAGGAAAGAAAGAAAGAAAGAAAAAGAAAGAAAGAAAGAAAGAAAGAAAGAAAGAAAGAAAGAAAGAAAGAAAGAAAGAAAGAAAGAAAGAAAGAAAAAGAAAGAAAGAAAGGAGACGGAAGGAAGGAAGGAAGGAAGGAAGGAAGGAAGGAAGGAAGGAAGGAAGGAAGGAAGGAAGGAAGGAAGGAAAGATGAATAAAGGTAAAATTCAAAAGATATGAAAGATGTGGAAAAGCTAGAACTTGGTGATCAGTTAGGTGCAGGAGAGGCAGAGAGAAAGACCATCACCAAAAATCTCAAACTAGTACTCCTCAGCAGTTTTTGATGTATATATTTTTTTCTTTCAAGAAGTACAAAATTATGTGCCACCTGACTTTAGAGCTTGATTTCAGTGAGTCTCACAATAAATAATCTTACAGGTAGACAAAAATGAAGATGTGCTCAGCCTGCCTAAATCCTTCATAAAGAGGAACCCATTTTAGACATGTTTGGGTATAGAAATTAACATCAGCCTTTCTTTGGTATAGGTTTACAGTGCCCTTGGCTCACTACGGCATGAATTTCCCTATATATCTGTAAACTTAATCTCTGAACACCTTACCTTTTTCCTGTGCTTGGTGGTTTTAGAAGACTTGGGGTTTAGTTTATATTCCAAAAGGTGATAAAAAGCATGCATCAAACAGTTCTACTTTTTCCCCCAAGTACCTATTCACTGAGATTTGGAAATATTTTCCTCATTCCTTTAATTTTCTCTTTCCCTAATGTCACACAGTCCTTACCTCCAACTGACCTTGACATTTACAGGCTAAAGGAACCAATACTGTAACAGCCAACACTGTCCAGACAGGTTTTTAAACTCAGCACTGACTCCGGAGGGGAAAAATCTGATTTGTATGTGTGTGACTTTTGTAAACTAATTTGTAGTTTAACTCACATGACTTCACCGAGATTTAATAAAATTCTGTCATCACATTCAGTTTTCAGACTGTTGATGTTTGTTAAATGTTGAATAATTCTGAGCTGATTTCATTTTTCAGAGTTTGAAAGACTATATTATTTGAGAAAGTTTTCAATGGTCAGGAAAGTACCTACATTTCTCTGATAAAAGGAAAAAGAAAAGTGATATTTTAAAATATCAACTGCTTATGTATTTTAAAAAATTTCCTGACACTAGAATAACACTGTCTCCCTAATTTTTCTAAAGTTAGAATTGAAGCTAATCCCAGAAAATAACACAGACACTAAACACCTCGGGGGCAGGTAGTTTAGTGTCTGGAATACAGAGGATGGAAGTAAGGAAAGCTTGGCCTTTGTCCTACTTAAAACGCTTAGATATGTGGTCCTGAATGGGGGAACAAACTGATCTTGGCCTCAGTCTCTTCTTCTACAAGTACGAAAGAGATGGGAGGGAATGGAGTAGAGGTTGGTTTCAATCAATATGCCACCTTGATTTTAATGACTTGATATTTAGGAATGCAACTCACCAAGATAATAATTCTATGTATACACAGCAAGTATTTCTTTTATTTGCCACATGTACAATTTTTTTTTAGAAAGCAAAATCAGATCCACCTAACCCCATCCCCTTGCCGTGGTAACACCTAGCCTTTAGCAGCGTCTACAGGCTTTTTATGGTCTCTCTCCATTCCCCAACTTCCTGTGCATCTCGTTGTCTTAGTCTCTTTCTCTCCTCCTCACTCTCTCTGCTGGAACCCTCTGCACCTCCACTCACGGTCCTTCAAGCCATCAAGACCGCTCACTACAGGGCTTTTGCTGATAAACTATAGATTTGTAAAAAAAAAAAAAATTAGCGGCCCTTCAACCCCAAATTTAAATGTCAAGAAATCCAGTATTTTGACTGGCTTTGTTTACTGCCTGGTTCTTGTCCACTATTATTGCTTCATAACTAGAATAGTGCCTGATACTTAATAAGCAGTCGATAAATATTTGTGGAATCCTGTGGAGTGAATAAATAAATCTTTACATCTATATCCTAAATGTATATAGAGTTAAAATGATAAAGGCAATAATATACAACATATATAATAAACAAAACAAAACAAAAAAGAAACCTTAAAGCAATGGCCAGTACCTACCTATCTCTTTCTTTTCCAAAAGTTGTGGGCATTAGCTCTTTATTTTTCATAAATTATAAAACATCGTGGCTAAATTATTTTTGCTAACAATTTTTTATTTTTCTGGGTCTTTTCCACACTGACTTCAAAATAGCTTCTACAAAGGAAAAAAAGCTATCTTGGAGCTGTTAGAAGTGAAGGTAAAATTGAACTGCCACACTATTATGTGACAATATGTCCTCAGGACTGAGGAATGACTGAAACTGACCACAATATGTACCCCGTCCTCTTTGAGAACTTCCTGAGACAATCACACAAGCATGATGGCCAATGGGAACCAAGGGTGCCCAAGCTTGGGGCTGTCCCACAGTTTTCCTTAATAAACTAGCAGGTCATATATTCGAGAGCAAGAAGCAATGTCTCGCTCCCCCCAAACCAATTCCCAACCCTACCATCCTTCCACCCTCTTGTCAATGAGGTAAGAGACCCGAATTTCATGAGATGAGAAGGACTTTTCTGCCTCACTTACTGTTTCTCAGCCACATTCCACATACTTGGACCACTACGCCTGTTCTTTCCTGGCTTTGTGAAGCCACCCTCTCCTGATTTTCTTTCTTCATCCTTGCCTCTCCTCTTCAGCCTCTTCACTGGTTCCCCTGTTCCCTCACCTCTAAAATGACAATCTTCTAGGCCCAGATTTTAGATTTCTTATCTTTTCTCCTTACAAATGCTCTCCAAGAAGTGCCATTAGGCCCCACAAATTTCTTTCTAATGTTTTATTTATAGAAAAGCTCAGGCCCTTGGTCAGCCTGGTGTGTGGAAGTCCCGGCTTCGATTCCCAATCAGGGCACACAGAAGAAGTGACCATCTGCTTCTTTACCCCTCCCCCTTTTCTTCCTTTCTCTCTTTCTCTCTCTCTCTCTCTTCCTCAGCCATGTCTTGAATGGTTCGAGCAATTTGGCCCTGGGTGCTGAGGATGGCTCCATGCCCTCTGCCTCAGGTGCTGAAATATTCAATAGCTCCGCTCAGAGCAACGAAACTGCGACCCCAGATGGACAAGCCCCTGGTGGGCTTGCAAGGTGGATCCCAGTCCAGGTGGACGCAGGAGTCTGTCTCTCTGCCTCTCCACCTCTCACTTAATAAAGAAAAGAAAAGAAAAGAAAAGAAAAGAAAAGAAAAGAAAAGCTCAAACAAAACAAAAATAGATTAACTGGCATACTGAACAACCTTCTTCAATAATTAGCAGTATGTGGTGAATCCTATTTTCTCTAAACTCCCATTCCCGTTCTTCCTGAACTTTTGAAAAGTCATTTCTGGACCATCATGTCATTTTATCTGTAAATTCTTTAATATGTATATCTAAAAACTAAACAGTCTTAATATAAGGAAAATACCATGATCAAATTTAGAAAAATTAACAATTCCTTCATTCCAGTTAATATCCAGTGTTTATTGTTTTTGTAATTAAAAATATGTTGAATTTATTTCTTTTTTAAAAAATTTTTATTGACTTTATTGGGGTGACATTGGTTAATAAAATTATATAGATTTCAGGTGTCTAATTCTATATCATCTGTATACTGTACTGTGTGTTCACCACCAAAGTCAAGTCTCTCTCCATCACCATTCATCCCCTCCTTTACCCTCCTCTCCGCCCTCCTTCTCTCCTGTAATCACAATACTGTTGTCTGTGTCTGAGTTTTTTGTTTTTTGCTTAATCTCTTCACCTTTTCACCCAACTACACAAAGCCCCCTCCCCTCTGATAGCTGTCAGTCTTTTCTCTGTACCTATGAGTCTGTTTATTGTTTCTGTTTTTTAATCATTGGTCTGTTTGAATTATGAGTCTAAGACGACCTGAACATTGCGTCTATTTGGACAGTACTGTGTACTGCCTTATCACACCACATCAAAAAGTACATAGTGTCCATCAGTAAAATTAAAATAAAATTCAAAAATCATAGCATAAAATAAATCAGCTATGTTTCAGACCTCTCAGCCACATATTAACATGAACTGAGGAGGCACCAGAGTCGGGAAGCCGGCTTCCTTTCTGTCCCTCGGGGCAGCGGAGGCTCCGCAGCCTGAGCGCTACCCTTCCGCTCGGCGTCTCAGCTCTCCCATCACCTGTGTAAGCAAGTACCTCAATTAAATTATCTCTGTTTGAAAGACCCGGAGTGTTTCCCGTTCTTGGCTGACCTGCTTGATACAGACAAGATCACAGGCTTCATTCTGGACAGGATAAGTCCTAGGTGACTTTATGTGTAATGAACGTAAAATTTAAACTCTGCCACGACAGACAAAACACTGTGTGACCTGACCCCTCTCTGCCTTTCTTCGCTGCTCAGGTACCACCTTCTCCCATGTCCACCCATCTTCTCACCAAACTAACATTTTTATTTTTTCTTCAAAAGGCCTAAGTTCTTTCTTGCCACGGGTCTTTAAACAAACAGTTTCCTATGCCTGGAATTTTCTTACCCAGCCTTCTTTTCACACAATACTGGTTTGCTCTTATGTAAAGTACCCTCTTCGCAGTGAGACCGTTTCTGACAACCCCGCCACAGGGCTCATTGTCATTGTCCTTCATTTCTCTTATAGCACTTGGCATACTCTGTAATTACTATAGTATTTATTTATTTATTTATTTGGATGTTTAATGTCTAGATCCTCAAGTATATTGTAAATTCCACAGAGCAGGAAAGAAATCATGTTTATTTTGTTGATTACTGTACTCCTGTGCCTAAACACTTGCATTTACAATTAAGAAAATGAATGTATGTGTTCCATAGCTGGCCAAGTATGCTGGTTGAGTGGACCCCAGCTGGTTCAATGTATAGCCTAGGTTGCAGGAACACACAAAACACTAGTCATGTCACAAAATTCTTTTTTTTTTTTAATAGCAATAATCACGCTTTGGGTAAACCTTATTGGCTACAATACTGCCACTCTACAAAGCTAAGTGCAGAATCCTTTGAAGCACAATGGTATATGTCTAAACACAAACCCTTGATTTTGATCTCTTTATGGAGGGTCAGAAGATGAATGGAGAATTTATTTTCTCCATTCACAACACAAGGCGAATTTAACCAAATTGAATCACTGGACAAAAAAAAAAAAAAAAAAAAAAAATTATAGCTTGATTCAACTAGTGCTCCTAGACTTAAAAAGATTTAAGATAACTTTATTTATTTATTTATCCAGATAGAGACAGAGAGAGGGACAGATAGGGACAGACAGACAGAAATGGAGAGAGATGAGAAGCATCTATTCTTCATTGCGGTCCCTTAGTTGTTCATTGATTGCTTTCTCATATGTGCCTTGACCCGGGGCTACAGCAGAGCCAGTGACCCCTTGCTCAAGCCAGTGACCTTGGGCACAAGTTGGTGAGCCTTGCTCATATCAGATGAGCCCATGCTCTAGCTAGCAACCTCAGAGTTTCAAACTGGGGTCCTCTGCGTCCCAGTCTAATGCTCTATCCACTATGCCACTGCCTGGTCAGGCTAAGATAACTTTAAGATAAAAAATATTTATAGCCATTTTACAAAATGCATAATTCTTTCATTTCTTGAAATCTCACAAATGACTTTGTTTCTTTAAGAAACTGCTAGGCACCTATATCATTTGCTGTCTTGTTTCGATAATTTTTCTAGATATATGCCCAATATCCTATGTGTTGTGAATCTTCTAAGAATTATATATGATGCTGATGATCAGATTTGTAGGCAGCAGAAAGTAAAATATGCATTCTGGCCTAGGGAATGCATTTTGGTGGAGGTATAAAATATCAGGAATTCCAAATAGAGTCATATGTGCTAGTGTCTCACCCATCATAGTCAAACATTATTTTTTGCGCATTTAAATTTATGGAAAGGGAATCTTCCTACATTTCCTCATGCACACCATTGTTAGGTAATTTAGAAGTCTTGAAACACATTCTATGAAAGATAGAAAAAGGAGAAGGGTTATCCCAAAATTTTGGAAAGCACTGGCAAATTTGTTTCCCTGTCTGCTCAAAATTATATACAACGTCTTAAATATGGAATAATGTTTTGGGCAGGAAAGCGAGTAAAAACTTGAAACTAAGTGTCCTTTTTTTTTTTTTTTTTGTCCTGGGCCTATTTCCTTAATAATGTTGTGGAAAGGAAATCTGTGTAACTATCAAAAAATATATATTTTATGATAATCAGTATTCTATCTAGTTTGATCGATGTCATTCTCAGCACTTTAATACATCATCATATATGGGTAATTATCTGCTTGCCAAGTATTTGGAATGTTTCAGGTCAGATTACTACTGCCTACTGGAACATGTCCCCTCCCTTCTGGCTGGAACAGGGCTTGTGGATTGTTAGGGCAAAGCTTCTCAGTTATCAGCAACATACTAGGCTCCCTAGTGCAGAAAAATCCATTAGGAAGTTGTGCTAGTTGGACGCAGGTCAGCAGTAGCAATTTGTCATAAGAACCCCCAGTCAACACAAAGTTTGCCCATGTTCACCAAATACAGTTGCTTGTTGAGCTTGGCTCTCCCCAGCTACCGTGCTTTGTGGAGACTGGGAATGAAGTACAAAGGCAGACATATTGGACTTGTCCTTTCTCTACCTAGTTTCTACCCCGACCTCCGCTGTTACTAACATACTGATTCTACAGCATAAAACTAGATCCTTGATTATTGGCAATAAAATACGTTTTAAAGTGAGATTAAGAGACATTGATAAGAGTGTGGTGGTTACGGGGGGAGGGGGGAGAGGGAGAGGGAAAGGGGGAGGGGAAGGGGCACAAAGAAAACTAGATAGAAGGTGACAGAGGACAATCTGACTTTGGGTGATGGGTATGCAACATAATTGAACGACAAGATAACCTGGACATGTTATCTTTGAATATATGTATCCTGATTTATTGATGTCGCCCCATTAAAAAAATAAAGTTATTAAATAAAAAAAATACGTTTTAATTTTAGCTCTTGGCTATTACATTTTATCAACTTTTGCATGTTGTGTATTTATTTTTACCTTCTGTTATTTAGAAGAAATTCTGGAATTAAAATGTAAACCTCTTTGAGGTATAAATAGAGACTTTGAAATCCCTCTCCTGAATGTTTTCATGAGCTAGTTGTCACAATCACTTATGAGATATGTGTATATAATTACCAAACAGTATGAGTATGGATTATTCCTTGTATCTAATTCTATCCCTATAAGAGATACATCATTTACTACATTTTTTGGTCTAGCAAATGTTTATACTTGTACATGCATTTAAAAATTTCCAGGGACAGTATACTGTTCTTCATAAAGAACACATACAGTCATTTAGAACTGATACTATTGACCTAGAAAATGTTTTTTAATTTTTTGGGTTTCTTCTTTTTTTCTGCTTTGGTTCTCAGGTGTGGCTCAGATTAGCACTGAGCCATACCTGTTCTTGCAGACATACAATTGATTATGATGGACAGCACCGATTTCTGAAAGGTTTTGCTGCAGGCTAATGTATAGTATTAACTGCAGAACAGAGTGAGATAAATCTTCTCATAAAGAAATCTCTGTGTATGCTTGACCAGGTGGTGGCACAGTGCATAGAGTGTCGGCCTGGGACACTCAGGACCCAGATTTGAAACCCCAATGTCTCCAGTTTGAGTGCAGGCTCATCAGCTTGAGCTCAGGGTTGAGCGTGGGATCATAAACATGATCCCGTGGTCACTGGCTTGAAGCCCAAGGTCGCTGGCTTGAACAGGGGTCACTTGCTCTGCTGGAGCCCCCCAGTAAAGGCACATAAGAAAAAACAATCAATGAACAACTAAAGTGATGCAATGAAGAATTGATGCTTCTTATCTCTCTCCCTTCCTCTCTTTCTCTCTCTCTCTCTCTCTAGAAAAAAAAAATCCTGTGTATCCTTTACTCCTTTTGAAACATAAGAATTATACAGTTACACTGTGAAGGTTTGCAAGGACTTGGAATGAAGTGCAAAGGTAGTCATATTGAACTTTGTTTCTATAGCAACAATTATTTCTATGCTATCAACTATATACTTAATTGAATATTGTTTCCTTCTGTAGATTTTGCAAAGGTCACTTTGTGCAAGAAAGATAACTGTTTTCAGAGTGTAGAAGCTTTTTATTTTGTCTTTCATTTAAAATGCATTTATTCTCCTATTCCCTCATTAATTTGTTAATATTGAGAAGCAAGCACACTTCTGCTGCACCCATTTTGCAATGATTTTCTGTTTGTCTGCCTCTAGTTCTATTTTAATTTTTTTTGCCAGGTTTCTGATTAAGACAATGGTTAAGTATAATCAAGTATCACTCAGAAAATAGTTACAATTATCTATAATGTTATTAAAATCAGAAGAAATGGGAAACCCTAGTCTTCTTATGAAATACAATGAAAAACTTATTAGGAAAAAATACTTGTCCTTAAAGTTTAACAAGATTAAGCATTGTATGGCTTTTGACAGGTGTGATAAAACTAGAAATGATGAAAAACAGCTTTAAGATTAAATTAAAATAATAATATTGCTTATTTTACATTTATCTGAAACTAGACCAGACTCTCAATTGTGTTTACATTTCAGCTGTTCACAAAAACTCCTGGTTTGCCCTCAGTTTTTCTCTGGATTTAAAATCATCTCTCCCCGTTTCTACAAGTTATCATTTAAATAAAATAGGAAAAACAGCCAAATCAAAACTCTGCTATCAAATGAAGGATCAAATGTGGTTCAACTTCATTCCTTGTGGATAGTCACACGAAAGGGATCATTTTCAAATAAGAGCAGAAAACAAGTGAACTGCACGAATCTTTAATCAAAGTGTGGGACCTCTTCATCTGTCACACTCTAAACATATTTTGTGCCTTGTTCTTCAAATATATTATAAATCAGCTCAGAAAGTAAAATTGAAATGCACCTGAAAAAAATATCACTTATATTCTATTTGCATCTAATCACCATTATCGGTGAAATATTTCATGTAAATTAAGTATTTTCTTGAGCAGTTCTTTACACTCTGTCACTTACCTGCTGCCTGGTGCTTTGTCCCTTAGGGGCAAAGGGCTGTGAAGAAATGTGGAGATAAAGCCCAGGCCTCGAGGAATGTGTGGAATAACCCCAACTGCCCAAGTCCTAGGTAGATGTTTGCAATTCCTGAGTGTCCCCTTTGCCCCCTTTCCTTGAGAAGCTTCCTGAGGATAAGGACCCCTGTATGCTCTCAAATCCACAGTCCACATTAATATTCAGTAAATATCTCTCAGCTGACAATTGTCGTCAACTTTCATTTTCCAAGTTATAAAAACTTGAAAGTAAATACTATTCAAATAAAAAATAATTTATTGCCATATGTCACTTTGTCTCCTGCTGACAACAGCAAAAAGAACTTCTCCCAGGGGTCCCCAAACTTTTTACACAGGGGGCCAGTTCACTGTCCCTCAGACCATTGGAGGGTCGCCACATACAGAGCTCCTCTCACTGACCACCAATGAAAGAGGTGCCCCTTCCGGAAGTGCAGCAGAGCTGGATAAATGGCCTCAGGGGGCCACATGCCACGGGCTGTGGACAGAAGTTTGGGGACGCCTGAAGCAGTAGGGAAGCAGAAACTGCTAGCAAGCTTGAGGGGAAGAACTGTTGAGTCACCGTAAGGCAAATGATTTCTAAGCCAAAAGTTTCAGTAAGCACTCTGCTCTGGAGCAAGCTTGTGAGTTCTATGGCATGTAATTACTATAAATTATCTATGACTGTTAAAAATTACAATATTTTGCAGATTCTTACATTTTTGTAAGACTTTGCAGATAATGAGTTTTTATCTTCAAAAGGACAAAGATTAAGCTTTAGCATAATAAATAGAAATTATTCTTTGAAGAAATGCAGGAGAGTAAGGGAAAAGATGGAATGGATATATAATATTTTAAACACTAACCACATACCAGGCTCAGTGGACCTCAGGATGCCTGTTTGTCTAATTAAATAATGTTCATAATGACTGATCGAAGTATGTACTATTATCCCCTTCTTGGGGTAAAGATGAGGTAAAGTAACTGGTCCAAAGCAATCCCAGCAGCAAGGGGGACACTGGAATATAAGCCCAGGGCTGTCTGTCTGATTCTGGAATTTAGGCCCTTGTCAGTGGGGCTTCTCTGTGGCAACCTGGTTGGCTACACTGAACATCAGTTGGAATAGAAGAGAAGTATCTTTACCAGGTGGTGGTGCAATGGATAGTGTTGGCCTGGGATGCTGAGGACCAGGTTTGAGACCCTGAGGTCATTGGTTTGAGCGCAGGCTCACCACTTGAGTGTGGGATCATAGACAGGACCCCATGGTCACTGGCTTGAGCCCAAAGTCGCTGACTTGAGCAAGGGGTCACTCGCTCTGCTGTACCCCCCTGGTCAAGGCACATATGAGAGAGCAATCAATGAACAACTAAGGAGCTGCAACAAAGAATTGATGCTTCTCATCTCTCTCCCTTCCTGTTCATCTGTCCCTGTCTGTCTGACTCTCAACAACTACATGACGATGAGAGAAAGAGAAAATGAAGGATGATGGGAGGGGAAGGAAGGAGAGGAGGAGAAAAGGGAGGGAAGAAAGACAAGCAGGAAGGAGGAAAGAGTTAAGGAAAGAGGGAGGGAAGGAGGAAGAGAGAGAGGGAGGGAGGGAGGCAGAAACAAGGGAGGAAGGAATAAACAAGGAAGGAAAATCACCTATGAACTGTTACCGGTTACTCTCTCCATTCATTTCTTTCCTCTCTCTGTGGATTTCTTTCAATTTGGTAAAGACCATTCTGCTTTTCATTAAGAAATAAATACCTTAACATGGTCTACCTAGCTCTTTGGCATTGCTTTTTAATGCATTTTATATGAATTTTTATTTCAGGAAATGTAACATCATTAACTAAAAACGGGCCCCCACTGAAGTGTTTAGCGTGGGGCTGATAAGTCTAATTTTACTGTAGCTTTTGTAGTTTTTTTTTATTGTTTCTTGTCTAAAAAAAGTAAAAATTATTTTAATATGTTGGTTGGGTCCAGTGCAGAATATTTTTATGAGAAAAGTAAACATGTGTGACACAGCTGGTATAAACACAAATGGCCCCTTAACTAGGTTCCCATGTTTATTTTGGAAGACATACAGCTTTTGAATTTTCATATATCAGTTTTTTCCAGAAATATCTAATTCGGAGCCATATTAAGAGTTGTGAGACTAAAACATAATTATTGCACATCCAATATATTTTTATTTATGGTTGTGTGACAGTTATATACCCGACCTGTTATAAACTAGGTGTGTAACTTGGAAAATGATACAACCACTCTGTGCTTCACTTTCTATATCTGGAAAATGAACCTAATAACAGAACCTCCTTATTTACCGTTTTGGAAGATGCAGGTTGTAACAGTTTTATTATAGTTGATTAAAATATTACGAATCTATTCATGCAAGCAACAATATTTGTAAACTTTTACTATTAATCAAGCTGACATTTTGCTTAAGGACTAGCTAATATATCTTACTTAAAGTTGAAATTAGAGAGCACTTTTTATGGTATCTTTCCGATACAGAGTACAGTTGTCCCTTGGTATCATGGAGGATGGTTCCCAGGACCCCTCAGATCCAGAATCCATGGATGCTAAAGTCCTTTAGCATCCTTCCATGTCCATGGGTGTCACAACCCCAGATATGGAGGGCTGACTGTATAAAATTTTAAGACATCTCATGATTACTGTCCAAAATCAATAATGCATTTATGTATCTATCAATCATAATAACATTCTGTAAGAAATGTATTTCAAACTAACATCTTGAATTCTATCCAAGAAAACAGAGATTCCAACATAATTCAGTCATTGCTGAGTCCTGGGCATGGTGATTCTTTATCAACCACTGTATACAAGAATCAACTCAAAATGGATTCAAGACATAATGTTGGACTTGAAACCATAATAATTCTAAAAGAAAACATTGGTAGTTAAATCTCTGAGATTTTTCTTAGCAATATATTTTTTTCTGGTATATCTCCTTGGGTAAGAGAAACAAAAGAAAAAAAAATAAACAAATGGGATTATATCAAACCAGAAAGTTTTTTGCATAGCAAAGGGATTCATCAACAAAACAAACAAACAAAAAAACAACCTACTGAATGGGAAAACATATTTGTCAATGATATTTCTGATAGGGGGTTAATATCCAAAATTTATAATAACCTGAATAGACACTTCTCCAAAGAGAACATACAACCGGCCAACAGTCATATGAAAAGATGCTCAATGTCACTAATTTCAGAGAAATGCAAATTAAAACCACAATGAGATATCACCTCACATCTATCAGATGGCTGTCATCAACAAATCAATGAACGGCAAGTATTCGTGAGGATATGGAGAAAAGGAAACCATCATCCACTGGTGGGGGGAATGCGGATTGGTGCAGCCAACCAATATTTAAATATCTCAATATTAGAGCAACTGTGAACTTCATATCTTGGTGTATTTTTCTTTTTTCATACTGTTTCCTCTGAAAGAAATATCCTTGGATAATGACTGAAATGCTTTTAAACTTCCTGGGTACCTGAGGAATATAGCACTGTGTCAAGTAAATGGGAAATTGTTCTCCTTTTCTCATAAGTATAAAACACAGCCTTGGCTAGTGGCTCAGTGGATAGAGCCTCGGCCCAGTGTATGGGCATCCAGGGTTCAATCCCTGGTCAGGGCACACAGAAGAAGTGACCATCTGCTTCTTTTCCCTTTCCTTTCTCCCTCCTCTCCCTCTTCTTCTCCTGCAGCCTGTGGCTCAATTGGTTTGAGCTTGGCCCCAGGCTCTGGGGATAGCTAGGTTAGTCTGAGCACATCAGCCTCAGGCATTAAATATAGCTCAGTACTCGAGCATCAACCCCAGTCAGGGTTGCCAGGGGGATCCTAGTTTGGGCCCATGCAGGAGTCTGCCTCACTATCTCCCCTCCTCTCATCTAAAAAAGAAAGAAAGGAGGAAAGGAGGAAAAGAGAAAAGGAAGGAAGGAAGGAAGGAAGGAAGGAAGGAAGGAAGGAAGGAAGGAAGGAAGGAAAACAGGCATGAGTCGAAAACAGATGTCTCCTGCCCGATAGTCACTTATATGAAATTGTAATGAATCAGTTTAAGAATCATCACATACAACCCCATGCAGTTTACCTGACTGCAATAGAACCCTTACTGTTGAGTATTTCTTGAAAATGATTTTTTAAAATAGTACTGTAAAATTATTATGTAAAAAAATTCAAGTTAGTTTGGAAATAATTAAATACTAAGACATATCCCTATTAATCACCACATTAGTTTTAAAAGTCATTAAGAAAACATTAGGGAGGATGTATATTTTAGAAACTCCTGGTTGATCATTTGATGGTAGAATTCTGTTCCTACCATAAGAGGCAGATTTAATTCTTCCTTTTCCATTGTGTGGTAAAGAAATATGTATGTGATTCTGAAAATCTGGGGCCAGTAATAGTAGCCATAACAGGGCAGAGTGCACCAAGGTATAACTCACGGGGAAAGTGACTACAGGCCAAGAACACACGAAGAATAGAGCGTAGAAAATGTACCATGTAATTCTAGATATTTGTCATTTAATCCATGTGGTTGTATTAAAATGATTAAGGATATTACTATCCTATTGGTTTGAAATACTAAAATGAATACTAAGCTCTGTCTTCCCCTGAAGGGCTGCTTAGTTTGTTATTTTTCATTTTTCTAAAGTCTAACTTCTATTTTCTGGCTTTTTAAAATTACAATTAGGTAAATGGTGAGCTTATCAATCAAAGTGATAATACAAAATCTAGTGTTCTTTAAAAGAAAAACAACAAAACAGATGTATTCTGATTGAAAAGGGAAATAGTATCTCTTAGTTACTGTGCATGAATAATGGAGAAAACCAAATTAAGAGCCTCAAAATTCTTGAAAGAAAATCAAATTTGCTGGCACATTAAAAGTCTATTTCCATTTCACTGTTGATATTTTCCCAGAGAAATGTCCTTCTAAAAATCCAGGAAAAATCATTCATGTGTTGGGGAAAAAAAAATACAATAGGCCATCAGCTGACAACTGTAATCTGCAGTCTGATAATCTACTCATATGAAAACACAAGTCAGTTTAGTGATCATCACAGTCCCTTGCAGTTTGCCAAACGTCAATGGAAGCCTTCCTGGCTGGACTGTGTCAGGAAGAAAGCTGGATGGACATCATCTGGGTCACATCCGATATTTTTCCAAGATTCTGGAAATCTCACAAACCTCATTCATTGAGCAGATAGTAAAGTGACATAAGCTTTAAGAAGTTATACAATAAACAGAAAGACAACTGCAAATCAGTCCTGTGCTCTCAAGGTGGAGTCTTTGATTTCAACATGTATTACAGAAGAGTGCAATTATTGTTAGCTTATTTTCCCTTCAAAATGTTGCAAATAATTTGAAATACTAAATGTTCAATAATGACCCTGCAGACCATCAAAGTAATGCATTTAATTTTACTTCTTATTCATCGAAAGGCACTTCTCTCTCACTACCTTGGACCAGGGCTGAGCAATAACCTTTCAAGCACAGTCATTACAAAGCCAACTACAAACTGCTGTGTTGAGTTTAAAAGCCATTGCCACTGAGCTATTATTCATCTCAAATCCGAAGAATTTGAACACACTTAAATTCATGTTGATAATAGAAATGCAAGGAAGGCTATGAAGAAAAGTAGCTTAGTTTCCTATTAAAGGCTTAATGATACAGACACATGAAAAAACTGTCTTCTGGTACTATTCAGAAGAAGGTACCAGAAACACTCCTTTCTGTGCTATTGTGATAGAACTTCAGCAAGATGTGGGGCATAAATTCATCTTTAGATAATAATCCTCCCTATCCTTTGAATTTATTGCACATATATGTTAAGACATAAAGAGCTATGTTAAGTTTGATGCTCTCTGACATGCTTTACTTGACCTTACTCCAACTATCATTCTTCACTTTATTCACTGCCAAACTTTTTACAAAGAGTGTGTGTATACATAAATTCTCCCCATTCGTTCCTTTCTTACTCCCCCAAACCTAGCTTCTCTCCTCACCATTCCAGGAAATCGTTTGCTCTGAGATCTCTAATGTCCTAACTGACATATCCTTATACTTCTCCACTTTCCTGGAGCATTTGCTCCCCCTGATCATTCCTTTTTATTTATTTTTTTGTATTTTTCTGAAGTGAGAAGTGGGGGGCGGCAGACACACTCCTGCATGTGCCCGACCGGGATCCACCCGGCATGCCCACCAGGGGGTGATGCTCAGCCCATCTGGGGCATTGCTCCCTTGTGGCCAGAGGCCATTCTAGCGCCTGAGGAGGCGGCCATGGAGCCATCCTCAGCACCAGGGCCAACTTTGTTCCCATGGAGTCTTGGCTGCCAGAGGGGAAGAGAGAGACAGAGATAATAGAGAGAGAAGAGAGGGGGATGGGTGGAGAAGCAGATGGGCACTTCTTCTGTGTGCCCTGGCTGGGAATCGAACCTGGGACTCCTGCACGCCAGGACGACGCTCTACCACTGAGCCAACCAGCCGGGGCTGATCATTTCTTTTTGAAACAACTTTCACTCTTGATTTTCAAAGCATGGTACAGCTTAGTTCTCCTCTTGTATCTCTGACCTTGTTTCCCTGATTTACATGTTGGTTCCTTCCTTTCTCCTGTCCTCTGGATATAGGATCGCCCATGATTTTCTTCTTGGGCATTGTCATTCTCTTCCTTGGATAATCTCACCTGGCTTCACAGGCTCAGTAATCAACCTCATACCACTGACAGCCACCTCTCCCAGCCTGGTCTCTACCTTCCCTTTCCATTTTCAATTCAGTTGCCTGTTATCTCTAAGACACCATCCACCTGCATTTGTTTCCTTTCTAAGGATTTCAGAAATTCCCACCATACTGTTGCATACTGTCAATAACTTGCATTTTACTTCTGATTGCCCTGCTCTTTTTCAAAACGACAAAATACGTGCTGAGAAAGTATACAGCAGGTTACGTCAGAGTGGTTCTTTCCACAGTTTCTATAAATGCACAAAGTAGTGATTTTTTTTCCTTAATCAAATCTATTTGACAAGACACGTGGGCCGTTAAACAGATTAAAAAAATATGTCTTCCTCCAGGAGTCATTGCACCTTTCAAATATTTGTCAGTTGTTGGCATGCTCCTCTCCTCTCCTTTTAGATATTGTTGGGTCCTTTAATCATAGTTGATAAATCAGTCCTATCATTCTCTTAATGGTTTTTCTTGCTTTTCTCTGAACTCCATCCAATTGGTTTATATATATGTATATATTTTTTTTTTAGTAATGAGCTAACCCAAACTAAATGTAATAGTCTAACTGTGATTCCTTTTATAAATAAATTCCAAATGTGATATTACAGAAGCAGTTAGTATTCTGTAAAACACTTTTTAAAAACTCACAAGAAACAAAAGGAAAGAGGGAGAGATAGGGGTGGCTTTTGTGAACGTGGTGTCTCCATGACGTATTTATAGAAAGTCCCCTCTGCTTAAATGTTACTTGGCAGGCGTTGTTTCTTCTTTTTATTATTCTTATTCACATTCTTTGCAGGAAGTGAAAACTTCCTGTTGTTGCTTTGATCCTATCTCCATGGACAGGGTCCTGCTAGCACTGGTCTAATTCCTTAAGTGCTTCGTACCCACCTGTCCTGACTCACCAAGCATTGTTTGAATGTGTCAGAGGCCACTCACCTCAAGCCAACTGGCTGTTTCTCGTGCCCCTGCTCCCACCATTCCTCTGAAGAGCGGATGAGCGATAGCCCGTGGTCTGGCTGCCTCGCCACCCAAACCTACTGTCATCAACAACTGCGCCCGGCTCCTGCCTCGCTTTGCTGGCTCACCCTGGTGCTCGCATCAGCCTTACTCTCCAAAATAGGATAATCAGTCATTCAAATTTTATTTTAACATCAAAATTAGACCTGTATTTTAAAGGTAACTAACTCATCCTCAATGTTAGGACTTCCTGGACATCTTTATAGTTGAATCTAGGAAACAAAAAGGTTATTGCAGTACAACCTCGATGGCGCTTAGCTGAGGCAGAGGGCAAGAATAGCTGAGAATACCAGACTGGAGCCACACTGCCTGCTCCACTATCCTATGTAATTTTTGTTTGTGTAATACCTGCTCTGTGCCTCAGTTTCCACAACTATAAAATGGGGATATTAATAATAATATCTGGTTCATAGGAATATGATTAAATGAATTTTGACATGTAAAACACTATTATTTTATGAGTGAATAGTTACAATCACCTCTAAGAACCGCCTGACATTGAGTTAAATGGCAAGGGAGGATATCAAGTCCCTGCCAGTCCCCCAGTAAAAATGGTCTTTGCCTCAAGGACATTAATTTCTAGCTGGATATTCAAGATATGTACACATACAAAGAAAGCTGGTAATCACAGGCCAGTAGATATGTTTTATTCAGACCTAGATGCATTTGTATAAAGTTTAAAATTTTTAATTACTAGAGATGTGCAAATCCTTCAATACTAAAGCCAGATTCTTCTTCTTAGCCTGATGGGCAGCCTACGGGGCGTGCCCACACGATGAGTAATCTATAACATGCATTTACACCAGGTTATCAAAGATTACATTCTGTTTGGGATCTGCCTTTGAGCAGAATAAGAAATAACATAAAACCTTAAAATATATATATATAGGTATTTGGACTTATCTATCATCTATCTACCTATCTATCATCTATCATTGACCCATTCATGATAGGTCTTTCTTTAAACAGACAGGCACATAAATCAAAATTTTAAAAGGATTTATATCATATTTGTTAAAATATTTTATTGACACCAATACCACTCTACCTTCCTATGAGAAATCAGTTTTCTGTAATCTTTAAGTTTCATAGAAGATTTATTAACTATATTAAAATAAAGGAAGAACAATCTCTTTTTTTTTTTTTTTTGTATTTTTCTGAAGCTGGAAACGGGGAGAGACAGTCAGACAGACTCCCGCATGCACCCGACCGGGATCCACCCGGCACGCCCACCAGGGGCTATGCTCTGCCCACCAGGGGGCGATGCTCTGCCCCTCCGGGGTGTCGCTCTGTTGCGACCAGAGCCACTCTAGCGCCTGGGGCAGAGGCCAAGGAGTCATCCCCAGCGCCCGGGCCATCTTTGCTCCAATGGAGCCTCGGCTGCGGGAGGGGAAGAGAGAGACAGAGAGGAAGGGGGGGTGGGTGGAGAAGCAAATGGGTGCTTCTCCTATGTGCCCTGGCCGGAAATCGAACCCAGGTCTCTCACATGCCAGGCCGATGCTCTACCGCTGAGCCAACCGGCCAGGGCCAAGAACAATCTCTTACATAGTTCCAACTTTAAATAGAGAAAAAAATTTAAGAGTGTTTTAGTCTGGGCAGAATTGATAACACTGTGAGATACAAGAAAAATATCCTTGGCTTTCAATCCTTGTCTGCCATTGTGAATTAAACACTAGAATGAAGTCACTAGTTATTTGTCAATCTGTACATATATGTCTCTAAACAGTCAACCTATAAGATATTGATTGTGCTCCCAGTACAAACCCTCCTGTGGCACACTAATCACTTTCCTCAATATACAGAGCCGATGGGGGCTCAGAGCGGGATGTGATCTGTGAGTTACCAGCTGTTTGACCTTGACAGTCATTGAACTTTCCTTTCCTCAGGATCTAGTTTGCCACTGTATTTTATATAGGTTTTACTGTAAGCTACCTACCTCAAAGTCTTCGTTTTTCAGAAAAGGGTATAAATAAATATATTTGAAAAGAAAAAAGGATTCAAACCTAGACTTCCTGATTCCAAATTCCAATGTCAGGATGATAGTTAGAAATATGTCATTGTCCTTTAGAAATCAATTTAATAATAAATATTTATTGATTTTATAATGATTGCATTTTAACTTAGGAATGGTAAATAGAGTCACCCTAATTCTAAGGCATTGTGTGATTTAAAAACAGTTAGAAACACTATTTTGTCCATTGAGGTAAGAATACACAGGGTATGTTTTTGGCATAGTAGGAAAAGTTTAGAAAAGAAAATATTCAAAAATTTTCAACAATTTCATAACATTTTATTGTATTGAATGAGATTTACAAAGAGAGCCCAAATAGGTTATATTATATTTAACAACCTTGTGTAGGTTATAGGAACACATTACTGTGAGGGCAAGCTCAGGAAATATTGTGGACGGATGTAACAACACTGTATATTTTAGAAAGTTTTCTTCCAATGAAGTCTACCACCATGTGAATAATAGCAGATTTTGGAATTTGGTATGATGCTAATAAAGATACAGCTATTTTTAGTCTGGAAAAATTTACTAGCCAATGGACACATATGTGATTGGAAACTAAGTTTATGGATTTCTCTAAATTTAGATATTATATTTTTATTTTGATAAAGTATTCCTTCTACTACCAATTAAAACTCAGTTTATTAAAAAATTATCAAGATGCATTAAAGAAAACCAGGCATTAAATTTGAATAATTTTAATGTTTTGGCACAGTAGTTTTTCTAAGTTTAAATGGTAGGGGAGATTAACATTTACTGAATATATTAGAAATTCTTTAACCACCATTTTACAACTCATTTAACAATGACACAAATCTTCCTTGGTTATGTGTCAACCCTAGATTGAGAAACATGAACATCTCATCTTCGGAATTTTAATGAAGGATTGAAACTCATTTCTTACTATACTTTGTATTTCTCCATCATAGCACTTATGACAAATATAATTAATTTATTTGTATACTTATTTATCAAACTTTTTTCTTCCCCACTAGACTCCATGAGGACAAGGATTGTGCCTATTTTAATCTGCACTGTATCTGGTACATTGTAAAATAATAACAAGAAGTATTAACTTTTTTTTCTCAAAAAATTTTTAATTGTTTAGGGGTGGGGAACAGACATTAATTTGTTTTTCTGTTTATTTATGTACTCAATGCTTGATTCTTGTATGTGTTCTGACCAGGGATGGAACTGACAATTTTGGCTTATTTGGACAATGCTTGAACCAACTGAGCTACCCAGCCAGGGCAAGAAGTATTACTTTTTATTGCTTATTATTTGTCAGGCTCTGTTTTAAGCAATTTTTAAAAATGTACTATTATAAAGTTCATTTAATTAAACTTGTTAATAAGTACATAAATTTGTAACAAACCAAAAGACCCTAAATTTATATAGAGAAACACAAAACACTTTTTGCCAAGCAGAATGGGGCCAGGGGTGAGAGTGCCAGTATAGGCCAGCTACTCCATCCACATAAATGATGAAACCAGGGCCCAGAGAGGTACATCCAACTGCCTAAGTCACAGGGAAATGCGGAGAATGTGGGTTCTCTGAGGATGCGTCTATGCTCCTGAGTACAGGGCGCCTCATCGACTTTGATGCTTTGAGTTAATCACTCTGAAACTAGGACTACTTCTTTTTTTTTTTTTTTACAGGGACAGAGAGAGAGTCAGATAGAGGGATAGATAGGGACAGATAGACAGGAACGGAGAGAGATGAGAAGCATCAATCATCAGTTTTTCGTTGCAACACCCTAGTTGTTCATTGATTGCTTTCTCATATGTGCCATGACCACGGGCCTTCAGCAGACTGAGTAACCCCCCCACACACACTCGAGCCAGTGACCTTGGGTCCAAGCTGGTGAGCTTTGCTCAAACCAGATGAGCCCATGCTCAAGCTGGTGACCTCAGGGTCTCGAACCTGGGTCCTTCCGCATCCCAGTCTGTCGCTCTATCCACTGCGCCACCACCTGGTCAGGCTAGGACTACTTCTTATATGGAATTATTCTTCATTACTCACACAGTCAAAAGACGCCCACTGGCCATCTACCTTGCACCACCATGCATTGTGCCCCAGCAAGGGTTCCAAAACAAGAAAGGAATATGGTGAGGGAGATACGCCTGTACACAAGAGGGGCACTACGGTGTGGTCAGCATACAAGAGGGAGATGTAGGTATGGTGGGATGGGGGCAGGGGCAAAAGCGGAAGCGATTTACTCCCACAGACGCTGAAAAAACTCATTTGGTTCAGTGGGACCATCTCTATTGGGGAAAAGAAATGCAAACAATTACTTTAGTGTGGTAAGGAAATGGAATTGATGTTGGACTTGAACTCAGAATCAGATTTATCCAGGCCTGAGAGAAAGCACACATCGCATGGTTATCCTGAGCGTAGAGTGAAAGCATTTGCTTCAACCGCACCAATTCCTCTCAATTCCTCTCTGGACGTATTTATCACAGATCAATTTCAAAAGTACAATCAAGTTTTTTTTTCTTTTCCTAAAGTTAATTTAGTTCATCCTTCTTTACAGAACCTTATTTTTTTATACAACCATTTTAGTGCTTTCTTAGAAATTAGATTTAAGTGAATTTAACTTATCTGTAAAAGTTATAGGCAGCTTGTAAATTTGTTTGACACACTTATATTTATAGATTAGGAGACTTGGAATAAATTTAATATTGAAACTTGTGTGCATTTTTATTTATACATGCATTTTAAAACTATCAATTACATTCCATATTTTGAAATACATAATTTTAAATTTGTTTCACCAGAACATTTTGCAAGTATGCACACATCTATATGTTGCATTTAATATTAATTTTTACAATCACCATTTGTGAATTTGGAAAAAACAGATCAAGTTGGCATTTTAAACTTCAGTTTGATGTTCACCTTTCTAATGACTGTAACATTTGTAGAGTTTGCCATATTGAAGTCTCTAGCTGTACAAGTAGGTTTGTTTCTAAAAAATAATGTAAGAATATGTTTTGGCAAAGAAAATCATGTATTAAATGTGACAATTAAGAGAGTACAGAATTTAGCCTGACCAGGAGGTGGTGTAGTGGCTAGAGCTTCAGACTAGGATGAGGAGGACCCAGGCTCAAAACCCGGAGGTCACCAGCTTGAGCGTGGGCTCATCTGGTTTGAACAAGGCTCTCCAGCTTGAGCCCAATGTCGCTGGCTTGAGAAGGAGAAGGAGGTCACTCGGTCTGCTGTGCCCCCCCCCCCCCCAGTGAAAGCACATATGAGAAAGCAATCAATGAGAAACTAAGGTGCCACAACAAAGAGATGATGCCTCTCATCTCTCTCCTTTCTTGTCTGTCCCTATCTGTCCCTCTCTCTGTCTCTCTCTGTCTCTGTCACAAAGAGAAAGAGAGAGAGAGAGAGAGAGAGAGAGAGAGAGAGAGAATACAGAATTTTGATCTTGGGGGAAGACTGTTTTTGAAATATTAATATCTTGGCCCTGGCCAGTTGCTCAATGAATAGAGTGTCATCCCGGCATATGTATGTCCTGGGTTTGATTCTTGATCAGAGCACACAGAAGTGACCATCTGCTTCTCCCCCTTCTTCACCCACTTCTCTCCTTATTCCCCTGCCACAGCCAGTGGCTGGACTGGTTCAAGCATGGCCCCAGGCACTGAGGATAGCTCCATTGGAGAGCAGCCTCAGGTGCTAAAAATAGCTCAGTACTTGAGCATCTGTCTAAGATGGGGTTGCAAGGTGGATCCTGGTTGGGGTGCATATAGGGGTCTGCTTCACTTTCTCCCCTCCTCTCATTTAAATATATAAATATGTATATATTAACAGCTCACTAACTCATTAAGAATTATAAATTCTAAAAATTGTTTTCAGATTTTTAAGAAAGACTTTCCTAAGGAAATCCTATTTAAAAATATATATAGTGATTGATTTTTGAGTGAGAGGAAGAGAGAGAGACAGACAGACAGACAGAAATATTGATCTGTTCCTGTATGTGCCCTGACTGGGGATCAAACCCACAACCTTTGCATATCAGGATGATATACTAACCAACCAAGCTATCTGGCCAGGGCTGATTTCAGCTTTTCATAAATTGAAAGTTTCAATGTCCAGTAGGTAAAGAGATCAGTTGACACGTAGCTTTTATTAAAGCATCTCTCTAGATATATTGAAACTCTGACCGCAAATTAACACTCATGCTGTTATGGTGTCTAAGAAGCATTTTAGCAGTGAAATATCCTAAACACATGGAGAAGCGAGCCCAGTAAGGACCTCCGGATCTGAGCTCAGCTCTTACCAGCTTAAAAGCAATAATAGACTCTTGAGATGAACTAAAACTAATGGGTTCTGGTAAGTTCTTTCACACCTTAAAATCCACACAAAATGACTGAACTTTTATAGCAGATCCCAAACATGTTTAAGGCACCTGCTTCAAACCGTTATACGATGTTGATCAGGCATCTATTATCTTCAGTAGGTTCCCAATCAGACATGACGCTGTAATTACTTTCAACAATCCCATGATCTTAGGCACAATTCCTCCTCTGGCTAGAATAGGATGATTATAAACTAAACTAAACTAAACAGATTGAAACTAGTGGAGGGTGAAGGAGACAATCTTGGTTGCATTCCAAACAACTCCTTTTCCCACAATGATACGAATCCCGTTGGTGGCCCCTGTTCTGTGGGTCCCTCCCATCCCTTGCAGGGCCGGGGACGTCCTCTTGTACTCGCCTGCCATCATCTGTGATTTCATGGCCTCTGAGTTAATCCTCCTTTCTTTCCTATTAGTGCGTGTAAGCAGGCCGACTTCAAACGGACTGCAATAGGTCACACGGTTTAATGGGCACTGAGATAATCATCTAAATTACATTTCTAGGCCTGATGGGTGAGACAGACTTAGAGGGTGACTTTACCAGCTTACTTGCTGCTGCTAATCAGCAAGGTTGGTAGGTCTCAGAGGGTAGCTTGCGTTTTTGCCTTCTTCCTTGAGGGGCTGGGTCACACTGACTGATTAGTGAAGGCAGCTGCATTAACTTTCTTCTCCCACAAAATGTGTCATGTCCCAAAAGGACATGAAAGTCAAGTGTGGCCACAGCTCAAACACCAGACGCCCCTTTTCATCTCTGTGGAATGACCTGCCTTCTACTTGCAGAGCACGATCCGCAGCACAACAGTTGTTGCTGGTTTTCAGGATCTGTTAACGCTCAGGAATTTTTACATTACAGAACTTTCTTCTACGTTTATTTCTTGGAGCACTCAAGAAAACGTTATAGCGTAACGTGTGTGTGTGTGTGTGTGTGTGTGTGTGTGTGTGTGTGTGTGTGTGTGTTTAATCACTATGTAATTCCTAACTTGAAAAGGAAGATGGAACATGGAATAACTCTGAAGATAAAAGGAACCCAAAATAATTTCACCCCTCAAAATTCAAAGACAAATGTCCTTTGGAACTGGCCAAGGGAATATCTGCGTGAGTTGTGTCTACAGTACAGGCTTATCCAATTAGGTTACATGTTTCAGTTTATTAGCAAAAAAGCCCAGCAGCTTTTCCTCTGTTAGAGTGTGTTGTTGGAATGAAAGTGCATCTGAAACCTTGAAAATGACCAAATGGAAATCATTTAAATTATCATAATTAATATGCCTAATATATAAATATATGTCATACAGTATTTCTCGTCTCCACAACATCCTATAATTTACAAAAGGCTTGTATATCCATTATCATTTTATTCTTAATAAAAATGCAGTAAAGTAGGTTGGGGCAGATATTATCATCTTCATTTTATAGATCGTAGTAAATTCCTGAGAAGTGGCACCTTGGTGTCTGAGGTAACAAGTGACAGAGCCAGCACAGAGATCCAGGTCTATAGACGCCATACCCAATTCTGTGGGTAACTGAATAATGTTTTGCAAAATGTGGTCATCTGGTGGAATGAACTATTTTTAAAAACGGAAATAAAAACCATTCACTCAAAGAGTTCCTATTGGCATAACTGGTAAGTAAATTATGTTCACTAAATTAGCATCTAAAGTAAAAAAAAAAAATCAGATATACTGAATTGATTTACTAAGAAAGGTGTTGATTTGTCAAAATAGCCACATATGTTATAATGTTTCTAAAACCCTAGATGACTCTTAATAGCATGGAGTTTATAAAAGCCACACAAATACATGAAATGGTATTTGGGTTTAATGCAGAAGAGACCAGGTAGATAGTTAACACACAAATGATTTAAGTTAAAGCTAAAATCAAAAGAAATGTGTGATTTTTTAATAAATCCCAACCTTAAAATATCTAAGACATTTTCTGAATTGTAAGAATAAATAGGAAGAAGAAAGAGGGAAAAAATAGTATTTAGAAATTTTAGACCCAGTGGTGGTTAGTCATACAGAGGACTGAAGGAGGAAGGGGATGTATTATGAACTCTTTGTGAGGTCTCCAGAGACTGGGGAGAGAAAGAAAGAGAAAATTACAGTGTGCAGGAGATTAATTTCTAAGAAAAAAACTTTTTAGTGATGTATGGATTGCTCAAATGATTATTAAACTCATCATTGCTGTATTGTAACTGAACAGTAGGAGAAGTAGGGCAAAGATTATTTTAATATATTCATACAATAATATATCATCAAACAAGAGTCTGGTCCATTAATGTGCACAGCATTAATTTTGATTACTGGTTCCTTTAGAAGTTTCAAAATTTTTAGGTTCAACAAAAAGAAGTCAAACAGAAATAGCTATAAACAAATCAAAACAAAACAACAGGAAAAACTATTAAATTCTTAAGTGAAGTTTCTTTACAACATATGCTACTGTGCTTGGCGTCTTCTACCTGCTTTGGTGAAGTTTTCCTTCTTTGTTTTTATAGATTTGAATTATGCTTAACAAAGGCAAATAAAACTAAAAAATATCATAATTTATATTACCAAAAGAGTCATTTTGGTAATTAAATATATGTTATATAAGAAAAACATAAATGACTTTGACAAGTTTGGAAACTTTGAGAAAAAAAACTTAGAAAAGCATTGTTCAGAATCAATTTCAGGAAAGGTTAGAAGCTGTTAAGAAAATGGAGAAAAATACATTTGTGCCATGAAGAATCTAATAGTCACTAAAGAATTGAAAGTCAAGGTATAGAAAGCACCATAGAAAGGGTTTCTTTTGTTCCCTGAAAAGACTATCTCCTTGGTGACATTACTGAGAAATTAGTCTTTTCATAAACAACAGGGTTTTTTGAGAGGTAGAAAGACAGTATTTTCTATCATGTGAGTGGAATACAGAAGAACTGTGTTGAAAAGACAATACACATGAACTGCATTGTCCTAAAAGCAGGTGCTTTATATTGATATATGACAAAGAAAGGGCATGAGTTCCCAAGCATACAGGCAATGGTTCTCAAAGTGCAGTTCTCAGACCAGAGGCTCAGAATCTGCATCGACAGGAAAGGAATCAGATTTGCAAGTTCTTGGGCCCCATCCAGTCCTACTAGGTCAGAAACTGAGGCTGGGGCCAGCGATCTGTGCTCCAACAAACCTTCTAGGATGTTCTGACACATGCTCACATTTGAGAATCACTAGCATCAGGGAGAGCAGGACAGGAGAGTACTGAACAAGACGGTGATGTCAGCCAGGACTGCAAGGGCAGCAAGCCCTGTAAAAAACAACAACAACAACAAAGGCCCTGCTGTCTCTAGGGGAGGGTCCTGTCAGCCTCTAGGAGACGCACCAGTCATCAGTAACATTTAAAGAAACAGATCTAGATGCAAGTGAACTAAAGACGTGTACTAGAATGGATAGGAACTAGATGGCAAACTGTGGGTCTAATCCTCCCAATCTGCTCTGGCACAAAGTCCCTTTGAACCTTGGGCCAAGTAGCCCGCAGTGGGACAGGCCCTGTGGCATCTGGAGAAGGGAGGGATCACAGGATCTTATTAGGCCCTCAAAGCAGACTGTGATGTCCTGAGCTTCTGCTCCTTGGCATTCACAAACACACATGCAGAAAGAGGAGAGAACAACTAATAGTAAAGCAAGACTAAGATTAATGTTCACTTATATAAAATGTATAGATTAGTGAGGTTTTATAAAGTAATTTGGTCTACTCAAGCCTGTGATGCCTAAATTCTTCCTTTAACCTTGCCGCCAAGTAGTCAGATAGTCAATGTTTGGATACTTTGGAGAGAAACTTACTGTCTCATGAGGGGGCCTGTTTTCTTCTACCTTTGGGGAATTATAGGTATGAGAATGCGCTTACATTGAACTGGTTGCTGCCTTCCTATTGTTGTGAGGTTCCATTAAACTCCAGAATTAGGACATCTGTCATTTTTTTCTCTGCGCATTATGCAGCCTCTTTTTATTTAAGAGGGATCCTATCCAGTACTATCAGGCACTGCTGGTACATTGGATGAGGACGTGTGACCTAGTCTAGGCTGACTGGATGTCTCACCCCCAAACTTTGAATATGGAACAAATAATACAGTAAGAAGGGGCAGTTTACAATTCACATCTGGCCCTGTTGCTCAGCAGCAGCCTATAGAATCTAGAACGGTTGGAATCTGGAATCCAGAGATGGTAGGAATGATGGTGCCAGGGGTGGCACCTATACCAGATGGTTCTCAAGCTCTCACATTGTCCATGGCCTCTTCCATTTCCCTAGATTCCTGCCTATGTTCTGGGTCTTTAGTCTTCCCTCTATAGCTCAATTCTGTAAGTTACCAGTTTTTTGAATAAGTTCCTTTTTTACGTAGGTTTGCCTGACTTGATTTCTATTGCTTGCACCTAGGAACCTTGACTAAGAAAGTAGGTATGATGGAAGGTTGTAGGAAGTCAGGAGGCAGGGAAGAAACAATGAATTTGACATTAAAAATACTGAATACGACAGAGGCAAGTTGTCTAAGTAAAAGTGGGTCCTCTACATTTAGGAAGTGGATGGAGTTCACAAGGAGGGTCAAGACTAGAGGAACGTACTATACTCCACAGCCATCTTTAGTTGGAAAGCCCTCAGATTGCAAGAAGCAGTTACAGAAGATGTAACTTATGCGGAATCTGTTCTTTGCCACCACCCATCTCTTGAAAGAGGATTCCTAATTTCTTTTGGTAACTGATTCCTGTCCATAGTTAGCTATGAGTTCTTCTCCATTCTAGAGATAGATCTCATTGGCTTAAGTCAACTGATAGGAAATCATTGGGCATAAAATCTAGTAAGAGGTAATGATATTTGTGCAGATTTTTCAAGAACTTGTAAGACTATGATATGAAGATATTAAGTCTAGTATAGTCAGAGCCACGGGTAGACATGTGAGAGGACACACAGCTGCCCAAATGTTCCCGAGGGGGAGTGTGAGAAGCAACAACTAGAATGAACAGCAATGCAATGGGGAGGAAACAGGTGACATCATGTAAGCACTGAGTCCAACTTTACCTGAAGCCAAAAATATCTCATACTTTCACTTACAACAGCTCGGAAACCCCTTTATTTTAAAATCTAGTCCAAGTTGGGTTTTTAACATTAGCAATACAAATTATATTTCTTCTCCTCAACTCCTAACCTTCCTCTCCCACACATAGCAATTAAGTTTCTTGTTCATAACATGAGTGAACTAGGCGTATCAGAAGACACAAACTGATGGCTTTTGAGTTGAATTTGATCACAGAATTTTAATTTCTTTGTTTAGTTTGCAGAAAGTTCCTTTTTAAATTATCACCAATATATAAAACTTGGTAGGTCTTCCATCAAAGTCCAATTATTTTTTTTCTTAGCAAGAGAGAGACAGGAAGGGAGAGAGAGACAAACAGATAGACAGGAAGGGAGAGTGATGAGAGGCATCAACTCGTGGTTGTAGCACTTTAGCTGTTCATTGATTACTTCTCATATGTGCTTTGATTAGGAGGCTCCAGCCAAGTCAATGACCCCTTGCTCAAGCCAGCAACCTTGGGCTTCCAACCAGTGACCTCTGGGCTCAAGCCAGAAACCATGGGGTCATGTTGATGATCCCAAGTTCAAGCTCACCAGAAGAGCCCACACTGAAGTGGTGACCTCAGGGTTTCGATCCTGGGACCTCAGCATCCCAGGTCTATTTACTGCGCTACCACCAGTCAGGCCAAACATTTTATTTCTTTGATTCATTCTTTAATAAAGAGATCTGACATACTGATGACTACTATTCTGAAATGGCCATAATCACTTTGGACTGAGTAGTTCATGTTCATTTTTAACAGGGTATATGCTGTCCCTTGCCACAGTCCCCACCACTGCCTATGGCCTCACACTTGGCCTAATTCTGTCATGTATACTATCCACCCCTGAAAGGATTTGTACTTGCAACACTTTAAGATCAGGGGTATCTGACCCAGATCTCTTAAATTATTACATTTAAGTACAAAGCAATCAAAAAAGTGAGCAAAATACTAGTTGTGGAAGTCAGGTCACATTGTGTGCACTAGGATCATAGAAATTTATCTGAGGTAGAACAGGATTTGACTATGAAAATATCCAAAGCTCTGACAATAGGCAATTTTACTTCATTGCAAAGCAGGCTTCCTCATTTGTCATCAGGAATAAAAATAGTTTTGTGGCTTAAGAGCAAGTAATTGACTATCATGAGCTTGAAAACCAGACAGACTTGAATTTAAGTCCCAGGCCTCCCATTTTCTGTAATGACAGGACCATCACACATGACTGTCACGTATATTACAGCAATAAAAGGGACTGAGAACAGAACACGGCAATAGACGTTTATTAAAATAGATCTCTCCATGGCACGAGCCTATTCCAATCATGTATTATAGTCTTTTGACTGAGGACTTTCAATTTGTAAGCTATAAATAGGAAATCATTTTATTTTTCCCAATAACTGTAACTGTCATGCTCCACTGACCAACCTACCTCCTTTCTAAATGGGGCTGACTCCCTTAATGGTATTAAAGCCCTGCTGCATTACACTTCAGTAATTGCAACTTATCAAAAGTCTCATTTTCATTATAAAGGCTTAGGGTTATTCACTAACACTTTAATTTCATACTGGATCCAAGGCCTTCCCAGGGAAGGTTAGGTTGTAGCTCCTAGAGCTTATGAGGAGTTTACTTCTAACAGTTGGCTCTAACAGTTCCCGGCCCCTGGTGTATGCATATTCCTCCAGTTGTTCAAGCAAACACTTATCTAGGTGTTGCTGGGAATGAATTTTGCCAATGGAATGAAGGTCTCAAATCAACTGACCTTAATTTAGGGAGATTAAGTCTGGATCTAGAATTCAGAGACAGGGAAGACAGAGACAAATCTTTAGAGACATTCAAAGTGTGAATGGTTCTCCATTGCTGGTGGGGGAGATGAGTGGGACCACACGGCAAGGATGCAGGCAGCCTCTGGGGGCTGAGAGCAGTCCTTGGCTGGCTGCTAGCAAGGAAAGGAAACTCCAACCCTACACTTGCAAGGAACTGAATTCTACAATAACCCGAATGAACTTGGAAGTCAATTCTTCCCCAGAGCCTGCAGCCAAGAATTTAACCCAGCCAGTAATACCTTGATTCCAGCTTTCAGTCCCTGTGCAAAGAACCCCATCACACTATCCCTGGATTTCCTAGCTACTAACTGTGAACTAGTAAATGGATGTTACTTTAAGCTACTAAATTTGTGATTATTACACAGAAATAGAACACTAATGCCAGAAGGTTGGAGGGAGTGGGTAGAATCTGGTTTCTCATAGTTTTCCTAAACTCACTTTTCTTTTCTTTTTTTCCCCCCAGAAATAAAAACTCAAATACAAGCAAAAGTTTCTTTAGAAAGTCAGTAGTAGAAAAGTGAGCTAGTTGGGCTGTGTGGGTTAAGGGAACAAGTTGCAAAAGAAGGGTCCTTGGATCTTAGGAGAATAAAAGCAAGGACATATATGTCTAGGGGAAAGGCTAGGGGGTGCTTCAGAGATAGCATGCCTGAGAAGGGGGTGGGTGAGAGAGGGAGAGAGAGAGAGAAAGGTAAAAAGAGAAAGAGAAGGAAAGAGAGAAAAAAGAAGAAAGGGAAGGAGATGAATTCACTCTTCTTGATCTGAGTTAGGAGGAAGGGCAGGGGACTGCTGACCTAGACCACTGTCTACACTTACTATGGCTGGAGGTGGCCTCATATATGTCCTGATTAGGAAGCATATATGTCCTGGAGCAATCAGAGGCTCATCCAGCTTTTCTAGCTGATCCTGACTCATAGGCTCAGGTACCTTTTGTGCCATATAAGAGAACCTAGTTCCTTCTACATTCCACAGCTTCAACTCTGGGGACTGCACTGGGACAGGCAGACCTACAGGTCCCGAGATATACCCCTAGGGGTAGATAAAGATATATGTTCTTCCCCTCTGTAGCCTGGTGAACCTCACCAACTGCCTTATCTCACAAAGTTCCTTCTCCTTCCTCATAGTACAAGGCCACTCAAGCCCTGTAACTGAGCAGACATCCAACAACACACATGAGCACATTTTCTTCTTTTTGAAGTCATCTCCGAACTCTGAAAGTGATTACCTAAGACATGAAAAATCATGGCTCCTCTAGCTTCCCCAGTTGGGAGTGAAGGGGAGTAGGTAACCTTCTTTGATGAGCAATACATTCCCCGAAGGTGACCTCTCTCTCTGTTCCGTCCCACCACTTGCTGCTGAGCCTGTGAAAGTCTGAGGCTAAGAAGAAGGCCTTTTTAAAAAAAAACTAAGACACGAAGAATTTACAAACTTTGCATTATTTGGTTAACCTCCAGAGACAGGAATTATGCCAACACTATTCTCTTACAAATGTAATAATGCATTTTAAAATTTTTGAAAGGGTGTAATCATATGAGTTACAGCATAACTTTAAAAAAATAAACATATATTTTATTATTTTGTATTTAGCTTGGAAGTGTCATTTAATTTTCCATTTATTAATTAAGAATTTTCTAGGCATTATGCTAAGTGGGATGATCAAAGATGTAGGATTTGGCCTGGGGAAACTTACTCTATGTGCACATGTGTGTGTGTGTGTGTGTATGTGTGTGTATGTGTACACATGTGTATGTGCAAAGAAGAAAGAGAGACAAAGAGAGAGACTTAGAAAGAGAGAGGCAGGGAGGAGGCAGAGAGACAGAGAGCACGCCTCAGGGAGAGACTGTTAACTAAGAGCAGTGTTAGAATAAAGATTTGTATGCAACAAAGATGCTACCATTCTGAACAATATTGTGGTAATGGGTATGAGAACCCAATCTGTTCTAAAATAGCATTTGAATGAGGTTGTGAGTGCCTCCCATGCAAAAATTACAAGATTAAACATTTTAAGATTTAAATGTGTATTTCCTCATTTTTTTTTTTTTGGTCTAATGAACCCATGCACTTCTGTTTTGCTTTTTAAAAACTAACCAAACACAAACAAACTTATGATTAATCAGAGGCTCTCTTTGATCTCCTCAAATTAGAATTTTATTAAAAGGTGGCCATCACTCTCCACCCACAGATACTCAGGGTGGATTGGAAAAATCTGAGGTTTACAAATCAAAAGAATAAACTGCATAAATGTCGTTTTTATTTCTTTTGTTTAATGTGAAATTTAAAATTGATACCATTTTTTACTATACCTGATAAAAAATGAAATCTTTATTCTGCGGCTCTGCAAGGCAACTTCGAAGTCGGATGTATCTATCAACATACTTATTAAAGGCATTTTTTCCCTACAGTTTTGGAGAGAGTCTAAAAACCAATGCCAGTATGGTTTTGATATTCATAATTATTTACATATGTTTCAGTAACAAAATATATTTGGGGGGGTTGGCGCTTTACTTTTAGGACTTGGGACAGCTGGAAATTATTAGTGTTATGGGTAAAGTGTTCTAACTGGATAATGGTCTTAAAAAGAATATAATATCTTAGAATGCTTCCTTCTAACATGGAACACATATTATTTTAATAAGTTGAGTTATATAAACAAGGATTGGCTATTGTCTGGTCAGTTACACATGAAGGTAGTAAGGAAACTGGTTCTCAGAAGCATGTAGAAAATTACTGTAATTTTTAAATTATTGTTACTGTTATGCAGAGAAACCTAGTAATCTTTTTAAGGGCTAAGAAGTTAATAGTCCACATAGAGCAGTCACAGATTCTAATTAAATATTTAAGGAATGGGACAAGGTTTCCAATCATGGTATAATGTAGCGAATACCTTGGAGATGTGTAAAAATTCTTTTCATATTTGCTCATCCAGGAAAAAAGAGAAAAAGATGATTAATAAGGGATAGTGTGGCTCCCAGAACCTGTAGCGTTTCTTCTAAGGAGGTAGACAATGTCAAGAGCCAAGAGGAAGCAGGGTTCAAAGGAAATTCATCTAATATTTGTGCCCTGGTTATGAAAGGGGGCGAGAGGCTGTTCTCCAGCGGCATGTGGCCAGTTGGCAGGGAGGGCTGCAGGCCAGGCAAGGGGTTACTGTGATCACAGATGGACTTAGCATGGGAAAGAGGATGCCAGACAGTCCCAGGCATTGCATGCTATTTTGAGGGCTTTACACAAATTATTATTTTTTCATTCTGTGCTGGTATTGACACAGGCAAATGTATTTGTTGATCAGCAATTGAACATTTGTAGATTAATAAAGTAAGTATCCTTGGAGACATCACTCAAAAAAATTTTTAAATAATGATTTATAACTATCTCTAAGTATGACACCTTCCTTTCATCAAAAATGTTGTTATAGTTTTTATACTGTTGTATCAGGTGGCTGTCACTAAGTCTTTACAAATAAGAGTATGAGATAGCAGAGTACATATTCTAAAAAAGAAATAGTGTCCTTCTTTTTAGTCAAGAAAAGTTGTCAGCAAATTTACAACCCATTATTTATTTTATAAATTTAGAAATAGCAGTTTTGCATTAAAGACTTTCTTAAGGAGATACAGAGGAGGCTCAGGGACCCCAAGAAACCTGCCTGGGTCTGGATTCCAATAATCCTTCTACATAAAGCACAGCTGCAAACTTTCAGGAGGTTCCAGGACTAGCCACAGGCTCTCACCCTCACTCCTCACTCTGCCACTTACTGGTGATGAACCTCGGTGTATTAGTAAGGGTGGACCTTGACAAGTTATAGAGGGTTACTAATATGCAGGGTGAGGGGATAGTCAAGATCCCTCAACTCTGAAGTTTAGTGTGACAGTGGAATATAACCTGCACAAATGGCTTAAAAATGAATATAAATGTTGCCCACAGAGCTATTGGTCAATCTATAGCTAGAGACACACACCTTTCTCTAGTGACATCTTCGCCAGTCATGGCTTTGGGCACTGGAGCCTTTCCCCCCCCCACTCCCTGCATAATTGTCGCAGGGCTCCCTGGTAAACTTGCCCCTTTCCTTAGGACCTTCTCACCATATTAATAATAGTATGTGTTGAGAGGATTTTTTTCCAATTTTATTGAGATATAATTGACAAAGAGGATTTCTGAAGGTTGCCTTTAACCTAACTTCACTTGAAAATTTTCTTTTATAGAAATAAAACATTGACCTGACCAGATGATGGTGCAGTGGATAGAGCATTGACTTGGGGTGCTGAGGATTCAGGTTCAAAACCCTGAGGTCACCAGCTTGAATGTAGACTCACCAGCTTGAGCACAGGGTCACTGACTTGAGCGTAAAATCATAAACATGACCCCATGGTCACTGCCTTGAGCTCAGAGGTCACTGGCTTGAGTAATGGGTCACTGGCTCAGCTGCAGCCCTCTTACCCCAGTCAAGGCACATATGAGAAAGCAATCAATGAACAACTAAAGTGCTGCAACTACAAGCTGATGCTTCTCATCTTTCTCCCTTCCTGTCTGTCTCTCTCTCTTTTGTTCACTAAAAAAATAAAATTAATTAATTAAATAAAATTATTTTAAAAAGAAAGAAAAATACTGACTACAAGTTTCTAAAAGTAACCTTCAAATTAAGTTTTAGAGCCAAAACCTTTGGTAAATATATGCTTATTTCAGCAATCTAGTTCTGAAATGGAATGACTAAGAGCATAGCTTGTAAGTAGCAGTGCTCTAGAATCAGGCTTCCTGGGCTCTGCCACTGTAACCTATGTGACCTTGAACAAGTTCTCTGTGCCTGTTTCTCCATCTGTGAAATGGGAATTATCAAAGTATTTCCCTCATGCTTTTTGTTTTGTTTTGAGAACTGAGTTAATAAATGTAAAGCCAACTGGAATAGGATCAGGCACAGAGTAAGTGCTGAGACATGTCAGATACCATGCATTTTAAGTGTTCTCAAAGGTGACAAACCTCCAGGGGTCCCCAAACTTTTTACACAGGGGTCCAGTTCACTGTCCCTCAGACCGTTGGAGGGCCGCCACGTACAGTGCTCCTCTCACTGACCACCAATGAAAGAGGTGCTCCTTCTGGAAGTGCTGCAGGGGGCCGGATAAATGGCCTCAGGCAGCTACATGTGGCCCACGGGCCGTAGTTTGGGGATGCCTGCCAGAGGTAATTGGCATGTGGGAAATATCCTAAAGTCATTTGGAACAAATTCTGATTTTAAAAAAGTAAAGAGGGGTTAGCAGTTTTGGTCAAAATTATGATGTGAATATATATAATGAGACATTTTATCATCTAGTTTATTATCAGGTATGAATAAATTTACTGTCTCTTGAAGGAATGGCTTTTAAAATGATAGTTTTCTTAGAGATTACATGCTAAAACTTTAATCACGTGATGACTACACATTGTGCCTGATGACACAGGGCTGTCATCACCCTTCACTGCTCATTTTTAAAAGTGGCACAAAAGCATCAATCTCCTTACCTTTAATGGAATCGAGCAATAATATCTGTAAAAGATGTTCTTGTGTTCAGCAAAAAGAGAAAACAAACAGAAAATACCTCTTCTTTTTATTAAATAGCACTTGAATTCTCAGTCTCATAGTTGATACTGCTAATAAGATGACATTCAGAATTGTGCAACTATCAAAATAAAAACACATTTCAGGGCAATTTTTTGCAGTCTGGAGCTTTTGTTTCATCACATTCGCTACAAAATTTACAGTATAGTTTATTAGCACAAGTAGTTTGTTCTGCAAAGCCTTTCACATTTCTTATATCTTATTATGTCTAGACTAATAAGTAAATTTTAAAATCTCCAATTCAGTTTACTAGACCTCAGTAGGAAAGAAAGATCTTGTTTTAAATTTCCTCTTATACCAACCTCAAGACAGACAGTTTATTTATATGTCCATTTACACTTTGCCAACATGTATATTAAGCTCTATCTGTGCCTGAGCACCATTACAAGCTATTTACAATAGTAATTCAGTTTTGACTTAAAATCATACTAAGTCTGTACTGTTATATCCCTACCTGATAGATGAGAAACTTGCTCAAGGTCTCCGACAGGAAGTGATGAACTACAACTCAAATTCAAACAACACAAATAATGTTTTTGTTAGTTTGTTTTGTTTGTTTTTAAAGTTAGAGGAGGGGAGGTATTGAGACAGACTCCTGCTAGCACACCGACCAGGATCCACCTAGCAACCCCCATTTGGGCCAATGCCCAAATCAATTGAGCTATTTTTAGTGTCTGAGGCTGACACACTCATACCAACTGAGCTATCCTCAGCACCTGGGGTCACACTCGAATCAACTGAGCCACTGGCTGTGGGAGGAGAAGAGACGTCCAACCCAGAAGGGGCGTCAAACCCAGGATGTCCATTTGCCAGACCAATGATCTATCCACTGAGCAAACTGGCCAGGGCTACAAATAATGTTTTGATCAAAGTGTTTAAGAGAGGTTATTTCACTTAAAGAAAATTCTTCTCTTTCTACTATTTCTTGAATCTTTGAAATGTGGGTCTCTTAACTTTATCAACAATTTAATTTTAAAATAACCTATCAGGTCAAGCATCCTACATGCAATATTTATTTTCTAAATCAGTAGGTCTGGAAAGGTCAGCCTCAAGCAAGCAAGGTGGGGAGTGGAGCAGGATGGAGAGTGGAAGAGGCAGGAACCCGGAAAAGCCAGTGGAAGTGTGCACCACACTGCTGAAGGATGGGATCCCAGGGACGGAGGGCTGCCGGCTGGCCAGCCTGATGTGCTTTGAAGGGTGAGGTCATGCTCAGTGTTTTAAACTCATTAGTTTTGCCTAAAAAAGGATGTGGGTAAAAAAAAAGGGGGGGAGGAAGACAAATTAGCAGCATTTTCAAAAGAAGTTAAATATGTCAGGCAGTAAAGTGTCCTAATTCTGCCTCCAGGGAACACATGTCAAACCAGTTTGTAGTTCTACATTCGGTGAAACCATCTGCAAGAAACACCCCACCCCTCCTTCTTGTTCCGACAACACATGCCTTTGAAGGAAATGGTCCAGTTGGTCAAATACATGTGGAAATTTTCTCAGCATTACCTAATTGAGACATTAGGCCTCCCTTTCTTTGAACAAAAAAACAATTTGTTATAGCCTGCTGAGAGAAGGCACATCAATGGCTTTGACTAATGAGGACAATATAAATAGTCGAAATGACATATCATCAAATTTCCTTGTGTTTTTAGAACCACTATTTTCTACAACTCATAACCATTTTTTGAGCCTTTGGGGAAAAAAAGCAATGGATATGGGGAAAAAAGCGATGGATATGTAGCTCCTCACAGATGTTTATTTCTAAGGCAATCTTAGATTTAGTGGCATTTTGCTTTGAAAACTATAATAATTGCTAATTCTCTGTGTTCATAGAAATCATTGAAAGACCACACAGGATTCCAAACTGTAATATTGTTAAATACAATAATTTCATGATAATTAAAATGTTATGAATGAAATAATATATGTAAACACCTAGTATTATTACTAGCACAAAGTAGGTGCTCAATAGAGTTATAATCCTGTATGTTTAGGCCAGAAATAAAACTGACCTTAGTATGTTTGTCTCTGTAGTTATATTCTATTTTATATTGTGAGATACAGGGATAAGAATTTACTACCTGGGGCTTTTCATAATTCTGAAATTATACACAGCACTGGAGACAAAGGATCAAAACTTTCCTGAGATATTCAAAAGAGTACATTATTTCTTCTAAAATATTAAGACTACTGATGCAGAAGAATCATTTTTGCTTTTACTTGCCTTATATAGAGCCAAATTCTGTTGTTTGATGAAGCCAAAACTGTCTTTTTATACAATAAGTCATGTTCTAGACTTGGTTTGGTAGGAGGACTTATAAAAATGTTAAGCCTAATACCAACCTCTCCCCCTTCTCTCATCACCTTCCTCGCTATCCTGGTTTGTACCGTTGCTACAGTCAGTGTGGGTTTGAGAAATGAGGATGAAAATGGACGGAGAGGGAGACAGAAAAGATCGAAGGGCCCTTTGGCACAATTAAAGCCAATGAAGAAGTGTATATTGGGAATTGGTGTTCTCAGAAAGGCATCCCTTTATCTGCTGCTCTTTTGGTCACAACTTCTTTCAAAGTTTCCAATGACACAGTTGAAATCTGGTTACTCTAACTGGACTATTTTCTTTAAAAACCTCCTTCCCTACCCAGCTCAGAAATAAGAAGATTAATTCTTAGAATCCCAAAACATAAACTTCAAATGAAAATAAGTGTACACAGCCAAGGGCTGTCCTCAGGGAAACCTTTCTGGATGCCCGCGGAAGCCAGGAAGACCCAACAGCCTTCTGTATCGTATTGGCATTACTGCGCTTACGGTAGTAAAAGTTTGTTTCTTCATGTAAAGGAAGCAGATGTGACTTGGAGAAACATGGGGAACAGATGTGCCGAGCAGAAGTTTTTATTTGAATGGTAATTTATCTGACCATAAGCTACATAAACTTATGTGAGCGCTTAACATAACTTTTTTTCAGCAGCTCAGAAAGATCATTTATAGAAGCGCTAAAATAGACCATGAATTAAAGAAGGCATCCCACTTACCTTCGCTTGCTTTGCAAGAAAACTGCTTTAAACAAAATTTTTCTAGCCTCCGGTGCATGGAAAAGCTTCCTGGATACTAAGGAGGGTGTGTAAACTGCTCATGGGAATAAAACTTCACAGTCCTCACTGCCCACAGGCTTTTGGAGAGGCTGGTGAAGAACGCTCAGTCTCTGCACACAGATCTTGAAACACTTGCAAAAGGCTGTTAATTATAAGTCAAAGGCACTTAACAAGATGTAAAGGAATGCCCACAGCCCAGATCACTGACAAGGACATGGTGTCTCTGCTGTTGCTACCCCTCAGAGTGCATTACAAGAGGGGAGACAATGTCCCTATGAAGTGCAGAAGCTCAGTGAGATCAGTGTTCAGGGCGTGATACATTTAGGAGCCCAGGAAAATGTCCAAATTTCCTTTAAAATTAGAAGAAAAAATAGATTTGTTTAGTCAAAAAAAATAGTCTCTCTATATGCTAATTTTAAAATCTGCAACAAAAATAAATTTTGTTTTCTTGTTTTCATTTGATGTTTTTCAATAATTAAAGTCACTTCTAATGTTTCTTCATAGAATATAAAAATAGGTAGGATTAGTTTTTAACTTATAGATGTCTTTGTTTAGTTAGATGTTTTTAAATTTTATTTTTCAATTACAGTTTATATTCAATATTACCTCTCTATATATAATAGTAACATATCCATCTTCATATCAAAATTGTAGTAACATATAATTTTAAGTATTTTTGTCACAGACAGAGACCCTAAGGCAAAAGCACCCAGGACTCATACACATCAAAAAAACATGGAAAAGCCTACATCACTCCCTCTTCTCTCTGACTCCCAGACAGTTCTTAGCATTATTGACTCCTATTTTTTTGCTGTTCTCTTTCTCCCCTTTCTTTTCCTTCTCTCTACACTTGCACATAATCCCTTGAGGAGCATCTGGACGAAAAGAGTTTTCATGATGCTGCTGCTGATGATGATTCAATATTGACTGAGCACTTAATCATGGACCAAGCTTGAGCTAAAACTTTGCATTTATGACCTAATTAAATCTTCTGTACAATTTCATAAGATAGGCACTATTACTAGTTCCGTCCTTAAGGAGAGGGAAACGGACTCTAGGGAGCGTAAATGCCTTATACTACGACACACCAGGTCCACCCGGTTAGCAGCAGAGTGGGAACTACGCCCCAGGCTCCCTCCACGGTGGTTGGGGGCATGAGCCGTGGGTCCGGTCCATGGCTTTTCAGCACTAGGTTAGAAAAATTCCCGACATACTTCATTAAGATGCAGAATTTGCTTTGATAAAATAATCTTTACAGAGGAAACAAGGCTTTCTCCTCTTTATAAGAGCAAGAACACCTTCTGACTTTTGCAATGAAAACACTGAACATTTCCTACAACGGAAGCGATTGTTGAAAAATTAAATCACATTTCTCCAGCATACTGAGGTAGGCAAGGTAACTATAAACCAGTAAAATGCATATTTAATTGATATTACAACTTTGGAAATGAAGTATTTTATTTAGTAGTTATTGATAAATGCTCATCTGTTCTTTTATTATGGATATTTGCTAATATGTTAGGCAACTATAATTTGAGTTGTTTGGTAATAGTCCAACGAAAGATACAAAAAATAAGTGTGAAAATTGTAAGGCTTTCCCAAATGCTAACACTTGAGTCATTCACACATCATTTAATAACTCAGCATCTAGATCGTTAATTTTTTTTTAAAGAGAGCAAGAAATGCCAGTTTTAAATGTGTAGCTAAATGCTAGACAAGACGTTTTTCCAATGGCATTTTCTCTTTCTTTGGTATTTTCCTTTTATTAATAGCAGTCTATTTAAAAATGAAAGCTGTTTCTAGAAGTGGATCCATGAAACATATTCTCCTACGCGTCTGCTAGGTGACCTCTCTGTGGGTTTCATTCGTTCTGGAAAAACGTTTTCTGGGCAACATGTACATGAGACCATAGATCATCTATAGAAATCAACTTCTGTGGATGCTATATTGTTATCCACATAAAAAAATTTTGATTTGGAAAGAGATAGTAAAAGAAATATTTCTCCATAGGTATCTTAATTTCCTCAGAACATAAACATATTTTATTAATTCATAAGCATGACATATCCCAGCCCTAACAACAGTTTATTACTTTATAAATCTTTCTTCCTAAGCACAAAACATTATGCTACTTATGGGTAAATCAAAATTAAATAACAGTCTGTGCATGTTATATGACTTTCTAAAATTTTATTAAGAATCATGTTTTCTATAATTGAATGCATATGTCTGATTATAATAATTACATTAGACAGAAAAGAAGGTAAATGAGGAAGTAGAATAAAGATCATGAGAGTAATACCGTCGACTCCAGAAATGGTAAAAAAAAAGACAGAGATGAAAAAAGATAAGAATGTTGATTCTTCAACATTTCACATTGAAGGATTACCACTAAATAATTCATATCACTTGAGATTTAATAGATTTTCTAATAGAAAGCAGGAAAATAAGACCTCTATTTGGTTTCTATCAGTGGTTTTCAACTGTGTTCTATTTTACCATCACAGGAGATTTAATGGCAACAGTGGCAATATTTGGGTTGTCACCACTTGGAAAGGGCCATACTACTAAAATCTAATAGACAAACGCCAGACATGCTACTAAATAAACATCCTGTGATGCATAGCATAGCTCCCCAAACAAAGAATTATCCAACCCCACTATCAATAGTGCCAAGGTTGAGAAATGCTGTTCCAAAAACTGGTTGCTTTATGTAAGTCACGTACATTAGCCCTTTCTCCCTTGCTGGTACTGAGTTGCCTCTGTGGCAGATATTGATATATACAAAGTCCAACTGGCAATATAATTAGAAGCAGATGCTAAACCTGAATAGTTAATTATGACTAAGTAGGTACTTACCAATGTTTGAACATATAAAGGGTACAAAATGTCTATTAATAAGTAAATTAACTTACCTTATTATTTACCAAAAAGTCATAGTAACTAATTTTTTAATTGACTGTTAAATCTTATATTTGCTTTCTCTTTCCTGTTAGACTTTTGGTGAAAGGGTCGAATAAACAGTTGATGTTCAGAACAACGGAGAGAGAATGAGGGAGAGAGAAATTAGGAAGCTGGTATCACAACCTCAATTCTCCTTTTCGGTTATTTGAAGGTAAACTGTCTTTTATGTTTATTTAAAATTTAACAATGGAGCCCATTAGGCCAAAATCTAATTTGAAATGTAAGGAGGGGTTGTAATTTTTCCCCCCTTTACCAACAAATAAAATATAATTAAAGTTTAATTCATTTCCTTTTAAGTTCCATGTATGGGTTTTGCAGATTCAACTAGAACAGCTTAATTTTCAAGAGTTCCACTGAATTTCAACCTTAAGAATATAATGAAAGAAGGCACTATAAATGTTGACAGGAAAAAATTCAGAAAACTAAAAGTTTTTAAGCCTCATAATGCATATCTGTGTAGCAACTTAATTTGAAAATTCTCAAATACTTGAGAAGTAATAGGAGATAGAAAATTATATCCTTTACTCTTTGTATTCTTTCTTCATCACGGTGTCAACTTGCAATGAATCCTAAAGACTCTAATAAAATTAAACATAAAAGAGAAGAGAAAGGTCTCTGGATTAGAATTTTAACTGGAGCTTCTGATGAGAAAATCACTGCTATTGACTTGTCCCAGTTCCTAATTAAGAGTCTAAAGCAATCTACATTATTTATTCATTATCTGTTCACTCATTTGACAGCTTCTAAAAGGAAGAATAAAAAATACTAGTACTCATTAGACACTTTACATGTTATAAAATACAGTACTGCTGTGGGACCACACACAAACTTTAAATTAAGACCTGGAAATGATTCTTATAAATGACTGAAATACTTTCCTTCAATCACTTGTAAGGTACTTCCCACAAAAATTTTCTAATATTTTTCTTCATATTCTAGTAACAAATACCTAATATAATCTATTGTCTAAGATAATTTTTTATTAATTTTGATGGGGTGACATTAATTAGTCAGGGTACATAGGTTCAGAGAAAACATCTTCAGGTTATTTTGACATTTGATTATGTTGCATACCCATCACCCAAAGTCATATAGTCTTCTGTCACCTTCTATCTGGTTTTCTTTGTGCCCCTCCTCACCCCCCACCCCCTCCCTTCCCCTCCCCACCCCCAGTAACCACCACACTCTTGTCCACGTCCCTGAGTCTCATTTTTATGTCCCACCTATGTATGGAATCATATAGTTCTTAGTTTTTTCTGATTTACTTGTCTAAGATAATTTCATAGTAATTGACTGGTTCCTAATCAATATGATATTTAAGAAGGGAAGCTGTCTTGGAATATAATATATACTTCCCCGCTCTAATGATTTTCTCTGATGTTATTGAGATAAAATTTATATCCATATAGATAATTCATAATAGGCAAACATATTTTTGTGTATTTAATTTATAATAGCCAAATACATGTTTATGTATTTTATATACAGTAAATTACACAAATTTTCAGAGCATAGTTAATTAATTATATTTTTATATATCTATCTACCAACCAATTACATGTAACCACCATTCAGGTTATGATATAGGACACTTGCCCCAAAAATTTGCTTATGCTTAGTGATACCCACACCTTCTCGGTAACCACTATTCTAATTTCTATCACCATAGGCTAGTTTCACCTGTTCTTAAAGTTGATAAAAATGTAATTCAATATGTCTTTTTATGTCTGAATTCTTTTTCTCAAAGTAATCTTTTGTAGATTCATCCATTTAGTGTATATCAATCATTAATTTATTTTAAAATAGCTCAATAAAAATATATCTCAATAGTATTATATTCAATTTGTTTATCTCTTTTCTTACTGAATTGTTTACAGCTTTGAATTATTATAAAGGCATAATATTAAGATATGAACAAACATTAACTGTATCTTACTGCATGAAAAAAGACAATCTGAGAGGGCTGCATATTATATGATTCCAATTATATGTCATTCTGGAAAAGTAAAACTCTGGAGATCATCAAAATGTCAGGTGTTGCCAGGGGTTGGTGGGAAGTGGGAGGGGTGAGAAGGCAGAGCATGAAGGACTTTTAAGGCAGTAAAAATATACTGTATGATTTTATAATGATGGATGCATGTCATTATAAACCCACAGAGTGTACTATACCCAGTAGTAAGCCTTCGGGTAAACTATGGACTTGGGGCAATTATGTTGTGTCAATGTAGGTTCACCTCAGTAAAAATGTACCAGACTTGTGAGTGATGCTGGTAACAGGGACACCACGCACACATGGGATCAGGGGGTCTGTAGGCATCACTGTGCATTCTTTTCAATATTACTATATACCCAAGTCTGCTCTACAAATAAATTATTTTAAAAGTTAAAAAAAAAAAGGTCTCTTGGCTATATCTTTTGATGGACATATGCCTTCATTTATTTCGGGTATACAGCTAGGAGGAATTCTGAGCCTAGGATACATGCATGTTTATCTTTCATAACACTGACTGCCAAAGTCTTCCAAAGTGAGCAAACTCTGCCCCACAGTGTGTAAAAGATAAATTGTTCCACATCCTCCCCAACACTTGGTATTGTCAGGCCTTTTAATATTGTGTATTGTGGTGTGTGGATAGCGGTATCTCATTATAGTTTCAATTTGCATTTCCTTGTTGACTAACGGGGTTGAACATCTTCTCATGTGCTTTCTAGCTTTGGGGCTATCCTCTTCTAGTGAAGTAAGTGCCTTTCCATACCAGCTTCTGACAACCTTTCTTGATTCTTGATCATGGGGAGCTGCAAACGTTGGATAAAATATCAGATGGTACCAACAGACCAAGGAGTTATCTAGTGGTCTGGCTGCCAAACTCCATTGTCACTTCTTGCCCCCAATAACCCCACTTACAAAAGGGGGTTTCTCCCCAGATGTCTTCCTTGGGCAGTTCTTCCTGGCAGCAGACCGGGCCATTGACATTTTCTGGAGGATGGTAGCACCTGTTTCCCTAGTTCATTCTCTTTGGGTTCAAAGCAAAGCAAACAGAAAAGTGGATAACTAAAAGGAATTTGTTTTGAAGTTGTCTCCATAGTCTAGCCCAGAGTTTCCTCAACTGTGTTGCACAGAAGAATATTTAATAGCTACTCCACAAAGACAACGTCAAATATGTTTGGAAATGTTACACACTGTACAGTCTCCTTTTCAAGACATGTCATTTCAGTTAGTGTATGAAACTGTGTAACCCAATGCTTCATAAACTTATTTGACCTTGGAGTTGCACTCTTTCCCACCATTTTAAGTCACCTATTATTATCTTTCTGGATAATGGTTCTGTCCTGCTTGAGATCTTGAGACCGATAAGAAATTGCCTTTGAATTGGTGGTAGTTCACAAATTAGAGATATGGCTTCCCTTGAATTATATAAATCTCAGTTATGAGTACCTTTAAAAAATATTATTAAACTCTGGGGAATAGATGAGATTGTGGTGGTGGTGGGTAGAGAGGGAGAGAATACTGTATTTGGTGACTGCATTGAAGAAAAAACATGGTATATCAATACCACTCACTGAGGTCCAGTCGGCCATGACTCTCTAGTTCCTCTGTAGTTCAATGCTCCCAGGAGCATATAAATTCCTGTCACATGATATATTTGCAATCATAATTTCTGAGTGGATTAGTACCTGTGATAATAGCACCTATTACTACTTTCCTGGAACCACCTGTCGTGAGGGTATATGATGTAAGGAAATGTATAAGTTTATACATAGAATTCTAAAAAAAAGAAAAAAGAAACAGAGGACATTGCCATCAAATAAGGCAATGTCTCTGGGTAATGATCACTCTCCTCCAAAACCAACAGGGCCATAAAATAGAATGTGTTGTTCACAAGAGAAACTACAACCTTTAGGAACGATCAAGGTTTGAGAAGTGAATTAGTAATATATCCACCCAAGCAAATTTAATTTCATTCATTGGCTTTCCCTTCTGTAAAACAGTTCCATAAAGTTTCCTCTCATCCTTAAAATTCATTCTACTGAACCTATTTTAAAATTTCAAAAGTAGATCCAGGGATGAATCCAAGAAACACAGCACAATTTAAAAGAAAAATATAAAATCAATTTCATAACTAAGTGTGAGTACTTAAGCATTTTTTTCAACATCAACTACAATAAATCCACTGAACACAGTAAGTGTAAGAAGGAGTTGCCCCACTAAAAAGAAAACCACTCATAACAAGGGTGTCTTAAGATACCTGGCTGAGACATTTGCTTTTTTGAAATGAGACTACAGTTCAGATTTAAAAGCATACTTCTTTTCCTAACAATTTTCATTTGGCATTTTTCACCTGGGTTAACATCACTTCCAATTCAATCCAAGTGCAAATGGATCCTTCACTTACCTGCACAAAACCACAGGCTGTGAAGTCTTCAAACAAGGGCAGACTCGGACGGTCCTCTCGGTAGATGGTGAGTTTGTACGTGATCAGGGTCTCACCCTGGGCCGGAGATCCATCCGCCACAAACATTGAGATTCTGTTTGCTCCTAAGCCCAGAGGGTAGTTGGCAAAGCTGGAGAAAGAAACATCTATTCAGCCTAAACAAATTCACATATAAATATTAAATGCCTATAATTCGTATAAGGCCAGTACAGTTTCTTAAGAAACCTAAAACATGAAATATATATTTTGACTTCATTTTCAAAGTACTTTAATATACTAAGATTCATCTTGCAGAGCAAATCATGTCTCCTCTAAACTACAGAAAAAGGAACTAATATTTAGTAACCGTCTGTCAGTGTCATACATTATCTCGTTTAATAAGCACAACTCTCTACGAAACTGTGATGGTTCTCATTTTCAATATGGAGACCATGACATAGAACTGGAACATGAATTGCTCAAGTCACATGGTAGAGATATGTTTGGGACCCAGGTCTGTTGGACTTGATTTCTCTTTTATTTCTACCATAATTTCTTGGCTCCCAGGGAAGCAGGAGCATTTCTTTCCCTACTGTGTGGGAACGTGAGTATCTTATTTGCTAAGAACATGGATATAAAAATATTTTATCTTCTGTTCAAAATTACAATAAAAAAATAGTTGGTGACTCTCAAAAGAGTCAGAAAAACAAAATTCCAGTGAGGCCAGGGAAGTGAATGTGACTATATCCACAAACTGTCATCAACATGTTTATTAAGTAATCCATCCCTGGATATTCAAAAACTTGAAGAGTAGGGTTGGGTAGCAGGAGGTTGCTGTCCAGAAGGATTCACTCTTCAGCAATCTAAAACATGAAGACAATAAACTAACTTCACCCTTAATACATCCCCTTTAATATTTCATATCACAAGATCAACTCTTGTTACAACATGGTTCCAAGATTTTATACACAGATTGCTAATAGATCAGTAGAGAGCTGATGTGTACTTTTTACCACATGACACTTGAAAAGTGGAAAGATTTTACACTGGCAATCTCTCCAACTGATCTTGTGCCTTTACTGACTCTGAACCACCTTCAAAGTTTGTTTCAGATATGTCTTTCTCACTGGAATGTCTTCACTCAGCCCTGAGGCCTCCCATACCTTGGCCCCGACCGCTCCTGCAGGTACACCTTGCACTGACAGTTAGAAGTTTCTGCTCCAATGGTCACTGTCACCACATCAAATGGGACCTCAGAGTAATAAGCTTTGATCTTTGGGTTAAATTCAGGACTCAGTTCCAAATGCGGATGCGTGAAGATCTGCTTGATATGACATTGTATATCTTCCCCTGTTATTTTAAAAAATATGACAGAGAAAAGACAACAGGTCAGAGCTGATCTGTGACTTTGATTTGTCAAATTTTGTAGAATTTGCCTCATATAACAGCTATTTACTTAGTGTTATGTAGATCATATATTTTTTTGCTCAGCCCTTCAAAGTTTAAAAGCACAGAAGGTGGGAAAATGTCTCTCCAGTGGATTGTTCATGGCATTTACTACATGTATCAAGCAAGAGTATAAACAGGGGTGATGACTCTGGAGTGGTGACAGAAGGGTACAAGCAGAGGATGAAAAAATTTTCTTAATGGGGAGTGTCATTAAATTGCCATTGGGTTGACAAAGTAGCTTACAGGCAGTACAGTGGAGCAAAGAATGTGAATGCCGATCTTATACCAGACACTCAGATACAAAAACATCACAGGGTACCATGACACCCCCTTTCTACCTCAGACAACTCAACCTAAGAAAGTACACTGAAGTATAAAAAGAAAATTTTATAGTCTGCTCAATCTTATTAGAGAACTTAGCATATTACTTCATACCATTGATTATATGCCACTTTTTAAAATTAAATTTATTTGGTCACTCTTGTCGATCAATGTCACCCTGTTAAGTTTAATTTCTAAATTAAAAAATTTATTGGGGTGACATTGTTTAATAAGATCATATAGGTTTCAAGTATACATTTCTATGATACATGCATTGTGTGCCTACCATCCTCAGTCAAATCATCTTTCATCACTATATAATTGCAATGTTTAAGAATGTTTCTATTTGATAGACCAATTTTTTGGGGGGCGGGGCCTTCCGGCAAACACTGGAAGACCTACTAAACAAATTCAAAAAGAGCTGTAAGCACTTGATAGACCAATTTTTTAAAAGTATCTTTGTAAAAAGAAAGAAAGAAAGAAAGAAAAATAGCTATACAGGAATATGTATCAGCCACTGCTAAATTATATGGTGTTCATAATTGGAATAACCAAACTAATCAAAAGAAGCTTAGCAAATGTTTTTGAAAGAAATATTAACCCATATTTAATTTCATAAATACTTTTTAATATACAATAAAGTTCCATTAAAGAAAAACATAGGAAATTTAATAAAAATTTAGAAAATAAAAGCATCTTTGCCCTGTCTTTAAATACAATGTTCAGTGATGTTTAACAACTTAGCAACAAAAAAAGATAACAGCATTTGTTGTGGAAAGTTATACAACTTAACATAAAAAAAATAGATTATCATATTAACTGTTGTCTCTTCTATTTTTATATGGTTATCACAATGAATTTTCTAAAAGCAAATCTGATGATTTGTCTTCAATGGTTTCATAGTTTCTCATTACCTCCAGAATTCAGTCCAAGCTCCCCCCAAAAAAGTAGGCAAGGCGTGTCATAATTTCTTTCTTGTCTTCCTCTCCTGTTGTTGCATCTCCCATTACATCCTGAGGCTAGTGCTTCAACAGAGCTAAAATTTGTTTTTTCTTTGACAGACATGGGGATATACCACTAAATCCACGGTAATGGTACCGCTAACCTTAGGAATATTTTATTCTAGCCCTGCCAACTAGGTCACAGTGTAACTCCTACCATTCATTAAAACAATGAAAATAAAAATAATTGACCCACAGTCTATGATTTTCTCAATCAGTGGAAGGAAAAACTACTTTAGTATAAGTTAGGAACAATAATAACACAAAAGAGGCCTTGGCTGGTTGGCTCAGTGGTAGAGCATTGGCCTGGCGTGTGGAAGTCCCGGGTTTGATTCCTGGCCAGGGCACACAGAAGCACCCATCTGCTTCTCCACCCTTCCCCCTCTCCTTTCTCTCTGTCTCTCTCTTCCCCTCCTTCAGCCAAGGCTCCATTGGAGCAAAGTTGACCCAGGTGCTGAGGATGGCTCCATGGCCTCTGCCTCAGGCACTGGAATGGCTCTGGTTGCAATGGAGCAATGGCCCAGATGGGCAAAGCATCACCTCCTAGTGGGCATGCCGGGTGGATCCTAGATGGCGCACGCAAGAATCTGTCTCTCTGCCTCCCTGTTTCTCACTTCAGAATAATAATAATAATAATAATAATAATAATAATAATACAAAAGAGACATTAGAATTTTATTGTAGGAAAAACTCTATAAAAACAAATAACTGTTAATTTTCTTGAGATAAGTCAGTGAATTGAGTAAACTACCTGCCTGATTTAATTATACTTGTTACCAAAAATTTTTTTCTGGTTGATAGATGTAGGTAGATTGTGCCTACAATTCTTATGGTCATTCCAGCTCCTAAATCTATTCTAATAAATAAAAAAAACTAAAAGAATGAGGGTGAGAGTATGTTATTAGATTTCATCTTGGAAAGGGCCATAGCTTTGTATGCAAATTCAACCACTTGTTAATTATGTTGTTGTTGTTTTTTCATCAAAGACTTGTATTGGGTATAGTCTGTGTTCACCGCACTCTGGTAAGGTCAAAAGCAGGCCATTGCTGGTCATGAGAGCTGACTGACTCGGAGGTTGGGAATCCAACATTACACTTTAACCAGCTGAAGTTCAGTGAGGTGCAAGGTGCTTCCCAGAGGACCACTGCCCAGTCAAATGGGTATTCAAATACGTGCACTCCACTTTTATGCTCAGAGCCAGTTAAATAAGTAACAACATGGAGGGGTTTTCCTTCCATAATAGTAATCATAGAAGATGTACGTACTTCAAGTTAGTCTATGACACAATTGTGGGCAGTTAATGTCCCTGTAGTTGATGCTTTCACTTTTAAGTGAAAATTTATAGTGGGGTTCTCCCATGGCAACACTAAAACTCAGCCCCGCGTGAGATGAAATACATAATTCTACTTTTAAGCCAGACTTTAGCAAGTGCTTGTTTTGGGTTTCATCAGAAACTCCTCCTCTGGCTTAAGTGCTGCATCCTAGACCCCTGCTTGAAAGCTGACTTACTCCTGACGTCATAGTCGACTGAGTCATCCGTGTCACTGCCTACAAACACCTGGTGTTTCCCTGGCATCCTTCCCAACCCAGTTCCAACTTGTCCCCGGCCAGCCTACCTTAGATGTGCAGAGAACCCAGTGTGGGGTATGATGGTAGCAGGTTGCCTAACCCACTTGGCAAGCCATGTATGGTAAAGTTATTTGAAGACTGGGTTGCTTTTAATGCATTTCTCTTAACCACAGAATTTTATTGCCCTCTTGAGGGATGATCATAACTCATATTAAACATGAGAACAGCCTAGACTCTGAAATATAATCCCACCTGTTCTGAGGCATTATTAAGTTATCTTGAAAATCTTACACCGTAAAAGTAGGAAGATTAATTGTGAAGACACAGGTCAAACTCGTTTTGATTAACATAAAAACATGAACAAGGTTGAAGAACTTATCTAACGTGTTCACATTATTTGCACCACATTGCCTGGGAACTAAAAAAAAAGGATGAGATCATCTCATATTAGTTGGTGCATTTTATACATAAGATCATAGAAGGCCAAAGAGGTGAGGGGCCTTTCCTGATGCTGCGTCAACCCAGAGCCTCACACACAGCAGACTCTTGGGAAACATTCATTCCGATCTTGGTCCTGCTTCCCCACCACACACTAGGCGCCCGTCTCCTAGGAGAGCTGAGTGGAGTAGTGCGTATTTTTCTAGGAGTAGGGTATTGAATGGTAAGTGCAGGGAAAGAACAGCATAAATAATACCTGTTATCTTTTCCTGATTAACAATACCTTATTTAAAATGCTATTGTTTTAATTGGATATATTTGTCAATTCTATTAACCCATACATAATCTTTCAGTCTACCTTAATTTAAATGATAATACTAAAACATAATGAATGAAGTAAATTATATTTTAAAAGACACAAATTAGATTTTATTAAATTAGAAGACTTGTTTATAATACATTAGACTTTAGTTTACAACCAGAATAGGTTGTTTTTATTTGTGAAAGACTACATTTTTAAGTATGTTTTAGCATCAATGATATGTTCTAAAGCAGGGGTCCCCAAACTTTTTACACAAGGGGCCAGTTCACTGTCCCTCAGACCGTTGGAGGGCCAGACTATAAAAAAAACTATGAACAAATCCCTATGCACACCGCACATATCTTATTTTAAAGTAAAAAAAAAAAAAAAAAAAAAAAAAAGGAACAAATACAATATTTAAAATAAAGAACAAGTAAATTTAAATCAACAAACTGACCAGTATTTCATTGGGAACTATGGGCCTGCTTTTGGCTAATGAGATAGTCAATATCCGGTTCCATATTTGTCACTGCTAGCTGTAACAAGTGATATGACGCGTGTGTCCCACGTCACCAGAAGTAGTACTGTACGTGAGCGACACTGCACTGTGCTCACTGACCATCAATGAAAGAGGTGCCCCTTCCGGAAGTGCGGCAGGGGGGGGGGGCCGGATAAATGACCTCAGGGGGTCGCATGCGCGGGCCGTAGTTTGGGGACCCCTGTTCTAAAGGATTAAAAAGCACTGTAAAAAAACGGCTGAGTAGAACTCTTATTTTTCCATCATGTTATTATAGGATGTAATATATATAGATAGAATATTATAATATAATAATAATGTAGGATATAATAAGATAGATAATTCATGTGCTTTAGACAAAAAGTCTGAAGATGCTGCTTCGTGACCCAGCTCAGGTATTTACTAGCCCTGTAATCTTGGAAAAATCAATTAGATTCTCTAGAATGATATATTTGCAGGACCCCTGGAATAATACAGAGCAGAAAGCATTATTTTTAAATTTCAAAATCCATATAATACTTGACATGTAATATATATTTTTCTTGATTATACTTAAAAAAAATCATGAATTTTAAGAAATATATTGAAAATTAGTTTAACAGCACTCAACTATGATAAAGAAAATTTGACTCAAGTTCTCCTGGCCAATACATCAGCAACTGGGCAGGAAAAGAATCACTGTGGGGTGATTTTTACTGCAGAAAGCAGCAGAGCTGAGCTTTTCCACTAGAGCAGCCTTCAAGGTGGAGCCTTCACACCCTAGGATGCCTCAAACGAATTTGCAAGTCACTGACATGAAACAAGTAAGCCTACAGCAGAACATTTCAGGTTCCCAAATAGAAAACTAAAAATCTCCTTATACAAAAGTGATAGCAATAGACTGGTTGAGAAACCTCATAACTTCTGAAAATGTATTTAAGACAAACTAGTAGCTTAAAGATACACAAATAAAATAAAATGATGAAATTCAAAACAGCTCTGTGCCTGTGAAGAACGCTGTTGGAACACTTGCACTGGACTCACCATTACTGCAGTGTACTTCTTTGGTTGCATTCATAACTTGTGGAACCACAGCTAAAAGAAATAATAAGTTGAAATTGAAAAACATTAATCAAAATTAAAAGAATACATATTCAGCAATCTCACACACAGCATAACTTAATAAGACATTTTATTATTTAGCTTTATTATATCAGAAAGTACTTCTAAAAGAGAAGCAGAAAGAGAGAAAGAGAAGGGGGAGGCGGAGGGTGGAGAAGTAGATGATTGGTTCTCCTATGTGCCCTGGGCAGAAATCGAACCCGGGACATCCACATGCCGGGCTGATGCTTTGCCACTGAGCCAACTGGCCAAGTGCCCAACTCTACTGTTTTTAAGAAGAAAATCTCTCCATATATGAAGGTAACAGAGCTTCTTTGTTTAATTTTCATTTTTGATTGCCAATGATGCTAAATAAATTTTATGAGTTTTTTTGCCCAAGCAATGCTAATTTCCATGTTGAATTATACAGGACTATCCTTTTACCTTTTTTATGTTCAGTTGCATCAAATGGCACTTGTGGTTTCTCAATGTTCTCATCTTCTGGGAAGGAATTCCTGTAAATGCAATGCCAAACAACACTGGCTCAATGAAATGAACAAAATGCATGTAGATTACATCTAACACACTATCTTTGTTCTTTTTCCTGTGTGGGCATAGTTATTTTGCTGAACACAAAGAGACACTTTGGATTTTGTTCCTCAAAACTGGCAATCTCGCCTCAAGTGAGGGATGGAAATCCTATCATCTCTAATCAGCAGAAGCCCATTTGAAGAAAACCAGGGTAAAAGTCAGTCTTCAGTTCAAAAGTAAGCCATCTCTGATAGCCACAGTCCAACAGAAGTGATTTAGGAACACACATTCTTATTGGAATCTGTTTGGCTAAAGCTATAGTCCTGAAGCAAAAGCCTTGGGAACTCCGAAGCACAGACTGAGACAAACAGACACATAATCTAAGAAATCTAAGTGCACCATGCAGACAGGCTCGCCGGGCTTCCATCCTTAAAATGACAAGGGTTAGTTGTATCTCGGTGTGTTCGCCTCATTTTTCTGTTGTATATGTAAGTGTTTGGCCAGAATGTCCCTTAAATCTTCAAATTTGGGAACAAAATAATCTAAATTGCAGTCAGAAAAAATCCTGATAACAGAGACTCCTGGGCAAGATGTGACTCGACTTTCCTGTGCTTTGTTGTGACTCTCCATTTCTACTCCACACAGTGGGGATAACCACACTGGCCTCACTTCACAGGGATGCTGTTAGATTTCATCCAAATGCTCTGTGCTTAATTAAACGGGGTAAATAAATGTTTATCATCCCAAATGCATTGCTGGGCACTGTCGTAGACATGATTCAATTCCTTCAAAATCAGATAGGAAATTAAGAAGAATCAAAGAATTAAAAATGTTGCTGATGTGTGATTATTTCATCGCAGTTTTATTTTTGTCTATGTGTGTGTGTATATATATATAAAATGAAATAATTAAGGGTAAAAATAATTTTAGGACTTATTTTAAAATACAGTTGACCTTTGAACAATCTAAGGGTTAGGGGCATAAACCCTGTGCAGTCTGAAATCCACATATAACTTTTATAACTTTTGACTCTCCCAAAACTTAACTACAGTTGGCCTTTTCATCCAAAGATTTAACCAACCATGATCAACATTGATCTGCAGTTGGAATTCTGCAGTTAGGAATCCATGGTTGGGAATGTAAAACCCCTGTTTCCAATCTGTGGTTTGTTGAATCTACAGATGTGAAACCCAAGGATACTAACAGCTGAGTGTACTTATTGAGAAAAAAATTTCTCTAAGTGGACCTGCACAGTTCAAACCAACATTGTTCAAAGGTCAACTGTACTCACCTCCTCCCAAGGAATTAAGAAAAAAATAAAGCAAGCATGGGGTGAGATATGTTTAATTGAAAATCTCTGAATTCATATGAGACAAAACTCTTCAGTCAAGCTCATAAAAGATACAATCCCAAAATTCATGTAAACTGAGTTTTATAAATGTTACTGTCTTGCCCGACCAGGTGGTGGTGCAGTGGATAGAGTGTTGGACTGGAATGTGGAGAACCCAGGTTTGAAACCCGGGGGTCACTGGCTTGAGCGCAGGATCATAGACATGACCCCATGGTCACTGGCTTGTGCCCAAGGTTGCTGGCTTGAGCAAGGGGTCACTTGCTCTGCTGTAGCCCCATGGTCAAGGCACATATGAGAAAGCAATAAATGAACAAGCAGTCAACGAATAACTAAGATGCCACAATGAAGAACAGATGCTTCTCATCTCTCTCCCTTCCTGTCTGTCCCTCTCTCTGACTCTTTCTGTTTCTGTCAAAAAAAAAAAAGTTACTATCTTAATGGAATGAGATGCTTTGTATGTTATGGCGGCTCCTAGGGCAGGCGTGGCCAACAGTTTTTGCCCTTAGGCCAGATTAGAAAGATAACTTTTTTCACAGGCCTGACAAAATATTAAAATTAAAAAATGTTAAATACAAAAGCGATTTGTTTAAGTAAACAAAATTTTATTATGTGATTTGTTTATGAATAAATGTGAGTGAAAAAATTTTAATATGCAATATTATTTTAATAAAAATAATTTTAATAAAAATATAATTATATACCGTAAAATCCAAACTGTATTGCAATTAATCAAAACAATATTTAATTAATAGAATGAGCTTGAAGAGGTTATATCACAAATAAAACAATTATTTTGTTTTACAAACAGCCTGGCCACGTTTTCAGTTATCAACTGCAGCTATTGTCTATGCTACAGGGCCACTTGATTCAGCACACTTGACTACAAAAATAACGAATTGATTGACCTTGGGTGTGCACTGGCAAACTCCGCCTAAAAGAATGTGGGTTTCACATCACCGCTAAACATCAAACAGTTTATATCGATTACAGACAAGTACAAAAGTTGTAAATCTTTATAATGGAATTTTTTAAAAAAAATAAAGAAGTATCGCAAATCCATTCGACCAATTATTGGAAGTTAACCCTAGATTAGTCACACATGGAATTCTTTTCCATGTATCACTATCTTCTTAAATATCTTGATTTCCAATAATCAGAGACGCTTCCACTTCTGAGTAGCTGAGATTTTAAAGTAGCGGAGAATATTAAAAATTTAATTGCACGCTGCATAAACTCATTACGTGGGCCGCATCCAGCTTGCGGGCTGTATGTTATGTTGGCCATGCCTGCCCTAGGGATTTCTTGTTTAATTTTGTGATTAAATTATGTTTTGAAAATGTGATGTATGTGAATAGAGCAAAGTACACTTGTAACTTTATTTCCAGTGAAGTCAAAATTAGCAGAGAGTGCACCCCTGTTCAGATTTATAGTAATTCTGTTGAAACCTGTGAATTCTAAGCCTCAAGACACAAACATAACTGTCACTTTTCCTGTTTCTTTTTTCTGACTTTACCGCTTTTCACCTTGTTGCTTTAAGGCAGATGACCTGTATTTAAAAGATCAGATGAAGTCATTAAACCTAACAGATAGAATAGGTATGTAAAGTTGGCTTTTTCTGTAGGAAAAAAAATGGAGGTGAGCATTGTGTAGAAAAGGGCAGTGATGACTGACTGCATGTGACCTTCCTGTCCTGCCGGCCTGACATGCTGGAACAAAGCACCGACCACAGATGTCAAGGTCACCTGTTGCTATCCAGCGTGTGGCTTGAGTAAATGGCCCGCCTTTCCAGAACCTGTTTCCTCATTTGGAAAATGTATACAATATGGATCCTTCTTATTCTACAGTATAGATGCTAATTAAATATACATATGCTCACAGGTAAATCTGAAGATAATTATAATTGAGTATTTTTTCTCAAAATATTCTGAGCACTTTACTAATTGCTTCTTGATAAATTTCTAAAGTTCACTTATCTCAGTGTTAACTTAGATAAATCTGTCAATTTTATCTTGATTTTCTTATTAAAAAATGAAAATATTTCTCCCACTAAAGTGAACTTTGGGTGGCGTAAAAAGATGAAAAGAAAAACACACCAATGTTGACTACCTACCTGCAGTGCAGCACACCACACACCAGGCAGCACATGGGTGTTACCTGATGTAAGCCTTCTGAAATAGTACATGACGGGTAGTACAATCCCTATTTTATAGATGGGGGAACTGAGTCCCAGAGGGTCAAAAGTTTACCTGCTGTAATTAATAAACAACAAAGTTGGGATTTTTTTTTTCAAAGACAGAGATTCAGAGAGACAGATAAGGACAGAAAGACAGGAAGGGAGAGAGATGAGAAGCATCAATTCTTTGTTGTGGCTCCTTAGTTATTCACTGATTGCTCTCTCATATGTGCCTTGACTGGTGGGGGGGCTACAGCAGAGTGAGTGACCTTTGGGCTCAAGCCAGTGCCTATGGGGTCATGTCTATGATCCCATGCTCAAGCCAGCAACGCCACGATCAAGCTGTTGAGCCCATGCTCAAGCCAGATGATCCCACGCTCAAATCAGAGACCTTTTGAACCTGGGTCCTCTGCGTTCCAGTCCAATACTATATTCACTGCACCACTGCCTGGTCAGGCAAAGTTGGAATTTTTGAATCCCAATCTGTAACTCAAAAATCTCTTGACCTTTTCTGACTACACTCAACATTATTCATTAGTAAATTCCTTTATTGAAAGCGAATCATTTAGTGTTAGGAATAAATTTGATATTCTAAATTTAAGGTAACTTAGTTAACTTTATAACATATGTGGAGCTTGAAAAAATTTAGTGGGAAACAACCTTTCCAAGGCTCATATATCTCAAAGGAACTTAGAGTTAAAAACCAGTACTTAAATAGGCTCTTTGGTAAATCAAGTCTGCTCTTCTCCACTGATAATGACAAATGAGACAGTTTTGGATTATTTCGGTGAGTGCAGGAAACAAACCAAGTGGTTTTAAGCTACACTATTTAAAACCTAATTTTCAAAAAAACAAAACCTTTTGTCAGGACTACTACTACCAAGCACTGAGGGATTAAGGCCAACTTCATAAAGTTGTGACAATTAAAGTGATTTCTTATCCTGAGAGATGTCTTAAGAATTCTTCAAATATATAATTATTTGTGATTTTGAATTATGGGTGAAAAAAAAGTTTCTTATAGAATTTCTTTCACTATCTCCTGAGGCGAAAGGAAATGAAGTTCAAGTCAGCAGAAGTCATTCCCAATGGTGATTGTGGAGAGACAGGTGATGACAGTGGCCTTTCTCTTCCAATGCCCTGCGTGGTTTAGTGTTACTTCTGTTTTCCTGGCCATAGAGAAGTCAAATATTCCCTAATCTAGCCTATCAAAGAGAAGCAAGCTCAGCTAAGGCCTTGGGCATGGTCCTTTCCACTAGCTCCGTGATGGCGAACCTTTTATCAAAACCGCCCACTTTTACAGTGCTGTGACTCGTCCCTCCTGCCCACTAGTGGGCAGTCTAGCTTTCATGGTGGGCCAATCACGGCGCCGTTTGGTCGCTCTGCTACCGCCCACCATGAAAGCTGGAATACCCACTAGTGGGTAATAGGGACCAGGTCGACCAGCACTGCAAAAGTGGGTGGTTTTTATAAAAAGGTTCCCCATCCGGCAGTAGTTAGAGGAAGTGTTAATATGTTCACCTGCTCCTTGCTCCTTCTCATTTCCTCATTAAAACAGAAGTGGAGAGAGGAGCCCAAGAAACTTCTTTCTCAGCCAAATATTTCCCTCTGAGATTCCACTTTATAAAAAAAAAAATCCAAATTTTGTGGCAGAGACAAATGTTTTTGAAAATTTGGATAGGTTTTGCCCAGAATAAAATCACGTCTGAAAACCCTCTAACTAAATGCTTACACCATCTTGGGCTCCATTCGGACTGATGGTTCATAAAACAAATCTCACCTTATCCTTTATGTCTAATGTTCCCAAAATTCAAGGGTATATATTATAAAATGAAATTAGGTTGACATTTTTAACTTTAAACATTACTTTTTAGTGGACTCAAGTCCAGTTGATGAAAGACTGTTGGCTATGTTTTTGTTACAGTGTCTGAAGACCACTAGAATCATTATGGTTTCAATGCTTTAAAGGAGCCTATTTTCCAGAGCATGAATTTTTGGAGACACTTATTTTTGTTGCTTTCTTTAATGTAGGCAAAGCCTTTTGAAATCAATCTTTAGACTAGAGATTTTTTTTGGACTGCACTATTCAAATTTGTGGCTATCTTACCATTCCAACGGATGTAGCTGTGCCTTTTTACTCAGGAGCTGAAATTGCTCAAACACATTTAAAAGAGACAAATATTGGGTCAGGACTAAACCAGGTTTTCCCATAGGATTGGCCGTATCATAAAATTCACGCATCCAAGATTGAATCCCAGGAGAAGTTGATGGGAAGAGCTGAGAAGGAATATTCAAAGACAGAATATCAGAATAGGTGGTAGACAATTAATTAAAATGTAGTAGTACTACTAAGAAAATAATTTATATTTATATTTACTCTATTTAAAAAATTTAATCTTTATTAAAAATCCATTTTCAGTACCATAATTCAATTTTCTGTGCAGTTGTCAAGGTAAATGCCACTTTTAACAAGGTAATAATATTTTTGATGATCAGATTTCCAAATGGAGTGAGTTTCTGTTCTCTTTTCATTGAATGTAAATAGATTTCTCTTCTATATATAGCTGAAAACAACTGAGTAACAGGGGTAAGGCAGCAGGAAGAATGGGGGGAACCCTCTGTATTACAACTGAGTTATATCAAAATGAGAGATATTCATCTTAACCAGAAAAATATCCATAGTTATTCTCTTTTAACTGAGAGTCAGGAAATTAGGATGTGCCCTTTCTCTTGCAAAATAATTCTTCAGTTCTTCCTCATATTGTGCCAAGAGAGGTTCTTGACATTCACAGTGCTTTAAATTACAAATTCCTGAAGAACAAGGCCAGGTCTCTTTGATGAACTTTGATGTATAGTATGGAGGCAATGTGTCATGAATGTAATACTTTATTTCAAATAATTAAAATGATAATCCATTCACTTAATTATCCTTGTGGCAATAAGCTTACTTTGAACCCTCTAACATATGGGGCTAAGTTATAAAAACAAGTGTCAAACATTTCTTAATTAGTAATTGATTATAATTCATACAAGCATCTCATGAACATATAGACTTTTAATGGTAAGAAATAAATATTTGATCCAAACTCATTAATAATGAATAAGCAGTGGATTTTTTTAATGCTATGTTAAGATTTTTGTATAAACAAATCTTAGCTGGAAAAATATAAATTCATTATAGTGTATCTGCACAAGAGGCAGAACTACAAACAAAGCAAGTACTAGAATGCACATATCTCCATAAATTATCCTTCACCATTGATTCATAACTTAACAATACCCAAGAAAATACACCAAAAAGGAAATAATGCCATTTTTAGCCTGAAGTCACTAAAAGTTATAATTATTTACATATTTTTCTGTCTTTACATTTTCTTAGTTTGCTCTGAGTTACAACAAATTAAAATTCAGTTAGATTTCTTCACTGTTCTCTCTCAAATATTTGATTTTACACAAGAAAAATGGAATAATAAGCAGAAAGAAATTTTGGTCACATGTAATATTTCAAAGCTAACAACAAAACTTGTTTAGAAAAATTTGAATATTTTTCCCTTAAAAACTCTTAGATCCTGGCAGTTGTACCAATCCCATATTCTTTTACGTTTAATAAGTCACACAGTATTTGCAAACTCAAAAAATACAGAGTCTGCTCATCTTAATATTTATATCGTTAAAAAGAGAAAGAAGTTTACAAAGTTTTCTGTTTCTTAAAGAAATATCTTCATCTAAGTTGAAGTTAAAAGCAAGTAGTCTATGGCTGATCTACCAGAATCTCAGTAAGCAAGAGGAATCAAATGTCACTTTTGTTTTACCAGTTGGAATTGTCCCAAATTCCCAAGTTCCTTTATGAAAGTCATAATTGAGTTAATATCCTCTAAAGATAGGCATTGATTTAGTTCCTTTTCATAGTTTTCACCCTATAATGGGAGAGGGAAAAAACCAGCTCTTAAGTAATTGCTACAGCTCAATTGTTGCTCATTTCATAAATCAATAAAGTTTTATACTCTATAAATAAACATCTGAGTTAATTAATGCCAAATAACAAATAGTAACTTAAACTGGTTACAATGGTATCTGAATATAAGAGAACTTCATATTTGACACAGTTGAAATTGCTCACAGTGCTTTGTTAGTAAGGCTGGGGACATGAGCCCAGGAGGGCAGAATGTGTGACAGCTTGAGAATGCAGAAAGAGTCCCCGTTAACCTTCAGGTACTACAAAAAAGAGCAGCAAACTATAAAGAACAATATACTCTAGTAATCTGTACAGAATTTTTGAGGCACCAAGAAAACTTGTATTAATGTATCATTATACAATTCTAGTTATCAGTATCTTATTAAAGACGTTAACTAGGTGTGAATGTTTAAGAAAATTGTATTATAACTCAAACCACTTGATGTCAATCTAGAATACTTACTGTTATTCTAGACTTCCTCCAAAAAGTTATGGTATTCTTTTGAAAGTATTCTATCACATATAATATGTATTATTTATAATGGCAACAAATGTCCCTTAAGAAGTAAAAACTGCTTTACTTCATTTCAACCCACAACTTTATCATAATCAGTCACATACATCACTGATACAAAAATAATACTGGTTTTCAGGTCAGAAAAAAATGTTAAGAGGTGTAATATAACAGACATAAATTAATTTCAAATGAATTATCAAGTTGCTTAATTGCACAATAAAGAAAATAGCACCTTGTAAAAAAGATTTGAAAAAAGAATAGTTGTCAATACAAAAATACGAGCTTACCTTAAATATCCCTGATCTATAAAATCTCTGAAATATCTCAGAAAACAGGGAAAGTGAAGATTTGTTAGAGAAGAGAAAATTGAAAGTGTCTTTTAAAATGAATTCTTCTGTGTTTTGGTCCTCAAAATCCATTTTATCATCATCTTGAAAATTTAAATGCTCATGCACCTGTGAGAAAGTAAGAGCACAGCAAATGTTTTCTGTTGACTTGCTTTGATCACTGCTAAGACATGATTCATTTCCTGTTGGATTGTAGATCATAACTGACATCTAGTGGTCTTTTTGGAGGTCAACAGTTTCGTAAAATGTAAGCAATATTCTTTTGAAGATAAAATCCTTGATTAAGAAAATTAACAAATGGATTGTAAAGTCACATTAGTTTAGATTAAAACCATTATTGAAGAATTTGTGTTCATGGAAGATAATATATAACATTTCTGAACAGTGAATTTTAAAGAGCATAACAAACTATCAGATATGTGTAAAATAATGAATGACCATTAAAATACACAAACTCATAGCGTTTCCAGTTTCATTAATAAATCTTTGAGGTATTCAACCAAATGTCTGAGCCATAGATAGTGTGTAATCGTTCTCCTTATATAAAAGTTTGAAAATTAGTAAATGCAATATGAAATTGGATCCTGGTTGTGCATTATTTTATTTGGTACTTCTTCCAGTCTTACCACTCCATACCCAAAATAAAGCCTTCTATGTACTTTTTCAATCAATTTTCTTCAATGGCTATTTTAGATTTAAAATATCTTGGCAGAAATGATTTGAATGAGTGAATTTGATTTGAGAGGAAGTAAATGAATCAGAGTATATAAAACACTTCAATTTATACATATTCATACTAGAAAAATCATATTTAAAAATTCTTATGACCTTTTAAATTAAAATATAGTCCAATTTTAAAGCACCTATAATATGTAAAGAATAAGAGTTACTTTTTTCATAAACCTATGTGAAAAGCTAGGTTATCTGCTAGTTTCTGTTGTCTAAATGTCTGCTTTTCTCAATTAACACCTACTTAGCTATATACCTTATTTATTTCCTAAACAGTGTTTGAACCATAGAAAAATCCATGCTTGTTCTATAGCAATGCATTGTGGGAACTAGAACTCAAATCACAGGTTGTCCACATACTGGTTAATTCTCTGAAACAAAGTAAACTTAAGTAGTGACTTTTTTTGATTAATTTTAATGGGGTGACATTGATAAATCAGGGTACATATGTTCAGAGAAAACATCTCTAGGTTACTTTGACATTTGATTATGCTGCATTCAAAATTTTTTCGAGAGAGATAGGAAGAGAGAGACAGGAACATCGAGCTGCTACTGTATGTGCCCTGACTGGGGTATCAAACTGGCAACCTTTTCAGCACTCTGGGATGATGCTCCAACCAACCAAGCTCTCCAGCCAGGGCTTAATTATTTATTTATTTTTACTGAATTTTAGAGTGACAGAGAGAGGAAGGGAGAGAGAGGGAGGGGGGGAGGGAAGCATTCATTTGTTGTTCCACTCAGTTGTGCATTCATTGGTTGCTTCCCGTGTGTGCTCTGATCAGGGATCAAACTCCTAACCTTGTCATGACAATGCTCTTAACCGACTGAGCTAATAACCATCCAGGGCCATAAGTAGTGACTTTAATGAAGTTGCTATTTATTGACTGGTTACTATGAATGAAAACAACACAAAACATACAACACACATGCACACGCACACATACACGAGGCCTTTGGCACACTCACCTGGAGTACCACCGGGGACCTGACTCCGCCATAACCAATATCAAAAGTTAAAAGTTGAAAACATAACTTGCATCTGAAATAAAAACACAAGGTAACAAAATTATATTTTATTTACCACATTTAATCTATTATTTGGAGTTATATTATTAGTAGTGACTATAGTTAAATTTCAGGGTCTGTAGTCATTAAAATGAGCAGTTACATACAATTTAGTTTTGGATTTGGAATCTGCTTTTTTACAGAAAACGCAAATATATCTAACGTGTTCATAACACATGAACTAAACAATGGCGTTACCCTGTGAAGCCCGAATATGGAGAAGGAAGCTCTCCTATCCTACATGCCAGGCTTTCTTACTCATAGACAAAGCATGATAAAGCTTAACTGAGTCACTTTTCTCATTTAGCATATTAGATTTAACATTGCCCTAGAAAAAAGGCATTAAATTATATTCAGGTTAACTGAGATATGGAGAGAGGTTTTATCGAATGTTGTTAAAAGTCTATAAATAAAAATACCAAGTCAACAGTGAGCATGTATGATAGAAATAGCTGAGCTTGAGAGGGACTGCAATTGACAAAAATCAATTTAAGTGATTACTCTACTCCTTGGCACCACTATTTACATACTAACAAGCCTGTAATGTGCTCTGAAGTTTTAGGATCTGTACATAAGAAAACAAAGTTTGGAAGTTTTTATTTGTATACTGACATAACATTTTCCAAGAAGTACCTACCTGTTATAATTAATCTATATTTTCAGTAACAATCAATTTCTAGAAGGTGGTTTTTTGTTTTTAACATTACATTTTATTTATTTATTTATTTATTTATTTATTTATTTATTTATTTATTTATTTTACCTATGGAAGGCCTTTGGTGCCAGAGTGGATGTCTCGCTGAGTAAGTCTGCCGCTAGCAAGAGTTTGCTAATTGCTTCCTTCATGTTACCGAAGGCCTGAAGAGGTGAACGGGCCCTCAGGAATGTCTCAAAAAAGGTTTGCAGCTGTGAACAAGAAGAGAAGTCATATGTCCAAACATCACAATCTGTTTCTCCATCATTTCCAAGGTGAACAAAGGTGAAAGATTTCTTTAGATTCTCTCTGTCGCACTCAAAAAACTCTTAAACAGGAAATTTTGATAATCTGTGACATATGTATATATATAGTATATATTATATATAGAAAGATTACATCATATTCTGTAAGTATATTATATAATGGAGACAGGGGTGGGCAGAAGTAGGTTAACAATAATAATTAAAAATGCAATAATTAATAAATAATAATACAAAAATATACTGTTTTGCATACCACAACTATAAATGTACTTTTGCCCACCCCTGTATATATCATATATATATAACATAATATATTACATATATACATATTATAAGCCTTATAATTAAATATGGGGTGGTACTACATCTTACAATTTCAATTGCTTTAGAAGTGCTTATTGCATTTTTTCTTTTGTGATTGGAATTCCCAAGTTTAATTTGTCACTCTACTAATCAGGTGACCTTGAACTTGCAACTCATCTCCAATTTTTTGTGTCTTCTTTAAAATGGGTTAACACCTACCAAATTGGGAGAAAATATATTTGAAGGTCACTGCATATATCAGAACAGAAATAACTATATCAAAGCTGCTTCCTCAGAGCATGTTGTTATGGGAGATCTCTCCAACTATTAAAGGATGGAACAGAATCTCAGTGTTCTAACACTTGAATCAAAGGGTTCACATGAATAGAGAGGAGAGGGAAGTATTGCAAAAAAAGAAATGAAGCAAAGCTTTATGCTTTTTAGAAACATTGTAGTTGATATCCAAAATGGATACTTTTACTTGCTTCTACATTAAAACAATGGCAGAGCAAAACTACTTCAAGAGGATGCTTAGTATCAGCGTTCAAGTAAAAAAATTTTAAAAGTAGAAAACACATCTCATGCTAATTCATCGACTTTGGATAAACATACTCTTTCAAAGATGAACAAAAATATTTTTTGACATCTGAAACTAATATAAAATAATACCGAATGTCAATTGCAATTGAAAAGTAAAAAAATTAAAAAATATTTTTTGAGAAAACATGAAGCAGACATTCTACTCATGTTTTAGAAGAACAGGCAACATCTATCTGAACTCCTGACAACTGCAAAGGGAAACATTTCTGTTGCTACAATAATGAAGGACAGATACTGGCACAAATCACCTGAAGGAAAAGACAGATGTATCTTTAAAATATACAAACAAAACTCTCCCAAGAGAAACAAATACTGATCCCATAAACTTTCACCAGCTGAAAAACAGAAACCTAATGAGATAAACACTTTAAGACCCTATGAACACATCATTAGCTTTGGCCGATGGGATGTTTTTCCGTTTCACTAGAAAAATGAATGTAATAATTGAATGATCAAAAGAAAATAAATTAATGCTAACGCTGAAAATGTTAACACCCTTGAGTCCAGAGTAATATTATGTTTTTCCAAATCAAAGTAACTCATCGTATTTCACTCAGCTCACCATATATTGCAGAAAGGTATTGATAATATTATTGCATTTTCCCATTTTAATGTTTCCTGAATATCACAAAGGTCGGGAGCAATAATTTAAGAAAGTTGGAAATGTTTGTGTAGCATAGAAGACACATAAGATTGATTGTCATATTATATCCTTCAAGGCAAAAAAAAAAAAAAGAATCGATCAAATTAATTAGGGTTATATTTAATCTTCTATTATAAAGTGTTTATTCCTTAATTTCTGACTATAACTGAGCAATGAATATGGGCTGCCGGTACCTGAGTTCAGTTTCATTTAATTCAACATTTATGAGGGTTTCACCATGTGGAAAGCCCTGTGCTCTGAGTTTTGGGGGACATTTACAGAGCCCAGAAGTACACGATAGACTCTAGAGGTAAAAGGTCCCAGAGGCAAAACTTTGGCTCCATGTCTGTTACTGTTACATTGCAAGACCTTGTGGGATTAGTCACAGTAATCTACTTCATAAAGGTATTGCTAAGATTTAATAAGAGAATATACCTAAGTCACACCACCTCCTGGCACATGTCAGTAATTCAATACGCGTTAGCTCCTTTTATTAATTAAAACAAGTCCACAGCCATTTAGGGGATATTTCAATTAAAGTGGTTGTTGAATCCAGATTCTCATAAAGCAATGCATGATTTAAGAATATTAAACTGTCTCTGGGAATTCAAACACTGGTGACACCAGCCAAGGAAGAACATTGCGCCTGAAATGTTTGAAATGGAGAGAAGGAAGAGGCATTATGATAGTTGGACCCCTGCAGCAGTCGGTATGCTGCCCAGCAGAAGGGAAAGGGCAGAGCTCAAGGACCCGTCTCCCTGAGAATGTGGCTGCTAGAGGACTAACAAGCACCAACAACCACGAAACCCTCAGTGACGATGAGCAGAAGTCTGGAGGGAGATGTGGCACTCGAGAGCACCTTTCAAAACCAAGTGACTTGTTTAATTTTTGTGTAATTCTTGCTCCTGATTTTTGTCTCTGCATGCATCTCCTTCTATATCATTGCATGGATTTCAATTTTTTTAAGCCCTTCAAGTCAAAGAAAGTACCAGTGGAGTGATCTCTTCTATTTAATTTATTTAGTATAGTGATACACAAACTATATAAATGGAAGTGCTTAACAGGTATAATTTTTTAAATCATCAACTTTCAGTAAGTCTGTTAGTTTTTGTAATTAATCCACTTAGCCTCAGTGGGAGACTTCTTTGTGTTAGGTCTAGCTGTATTATAATTTATTGCACTAATTTGTGTTTCTTTGGTCAAATTACTTGAGTTCTCAGCATCTGAGTGTTGTCAGATGTAGAAAGAAGAGAAATGTGCCCAGTGATTCCATCAGACAATTCCAAATCTGAAATTATTTGGTGTTAATTGTATTCAAAACCATAAGAACCTGAAAAACACATTTCACCCAGGAGCTTTCTTAACTTGAGCACAGACAACTGAAGGAATTAAATTAACCCTTGTTGTTAATTTATAACAATCAAGCCATAAGCTCAGATATCAAAGAGACTTCTCCCTCTCTAGATCAAGACTTTGAATCAATGTTTATGAGTTACATAAATACGAGATTATAAAATCCCTAGGAAATCAGCACCTTGGCAGCAAGGTAGAAATGAATACAAGAACATTGTAAAACTTTTAACATGACATAAACCTATGTTTTAAACTATAATTTTTTCCCCTTCAATGTAAACATAAAGTACAAATTTAGTGTAAAATAAATTATATAGAAAATAACTTTGTAAGATTATGGTTGCCAAATCAGGTGGTTAAATCATCATCATTTGTTTGTACTTGTGTAAAATTCAAGCGATAACACAGTAAGGTTTTTATAATTTTTACATCTATCCATTCAAGCAACTTACTGAAATATATGTGAGCGGATCAAAAGTATCAATTAAATCAAAAGGACAAGAAGATCTGAGAAGAACATGAAAATATTTGTAGGAAAACTTCAGTTCTGTCCTTGATATCATAAAACACTCCCAAGGCGCCCTTATCTCTACCTCTTCTCCCTCCCCATCTCTCAGAGTCACTCATGTGCTACATTCTGTGCTTGGCCGCCCTATGCCCCTCCATCCTCCTTCAAGATCTCAGGCAAATTGCTCTCATTGGCAACACATGTTGTTCTGTGTTGAACTTGTTAAATTTTTTGTCTGCTCCTCACTAGAATACAAGATTTTCCACAGCAGAACTGTACTATTGGATCTTTGGGTGGTCAGGACCTAACACCAAGTAGGTATTGCATAAATACTGTTGAGTAAAGAAACCTAAGTACACCATTACAGAAACCACAGGGTCTTTGAGAAGAGAAATAGTTTACTGGGGCGCCTGAGTAACAGATATTTTTCTCTTAGAAACAACATGTTTAGCTCTTGTTTCCAAATCGTGAGACAGGGAGGATGTGTATTTTTCTGGTGCCTTGTAATAAAACCTTAGAAAAATAGAAACTTATAACTGTTTGAGGGGATTTTTTGAGATAAAGAAATTTGATCTAAAAGTTAAAATAAATAATTAAAGATTAACCAATATCAGAGTTCTTTTTAAGTCACATTGTTGGCTAACTGGAGAACTACAAGAGAATACTGCTATTTCAATATTTTGTACTTTGAGTAGTGTTGAATAGCATGTGCCTTGCTCATGTTTACTAGAATTTCTGTCAATATTAATGTATAACAGAGGAATTTTTATCTCAGAATAAAGAATATTGATTGGTATTACACTAATTTTGCACCAAAAAGTATATGAAAAGATACTCAATATCACTAGTCATTAGGGAAATGCAAATCAAAACCACAATGAAATATTATTTTATATCCATTATGAGAGCTACTATAAAAATATAACCTATTAAGTGTTGATCAGGATGTGAAGAAATAAGAATCCTTGGGAATGTAAAATGGTACAGCCACTATGCACAACAGTAGAGAGGTTCCTCAAAAAAAAAATAGAACTACCATATGATTCAGTAATTAAGCATAGCAAAAATATCTAAAAACAAGGTTTCAACAAGATATTTATATACCCACGTTCATACCAGCATTTTTCACAACAGCCAAAATGTGAAAGTAGCTCAAATGCACATTGATGGATGAGTGGACAAGCAAAATGTGGGATATACACACAATGGACTATTTATTATTCAGCTCTGAAAAAGAAGGCCACATACTAAGCACTGGAGAATATTATGTAAGCAAAATAATCCAGTTGCAGACAATACTGTATGGTTCCACTTTAACTGGGTATCAAGAGTAGTCAATTTTACAAGAAACAGAAAATAGAAGGGAGGTTGCTGGGGGCTGGGAGAGAGGAAAATATGAAGTTATTATTTCATGGGTATATAATTTCAGTTTTGCAAAAAGTTCTGGCAATTGGTTGTACAACAATGTACACATATTTAATACAACTGAGTTGTACACTTCAAAATAGTTAAGATGGCAAATTTTATGTTATATATTGTACATATATTCACAGTTAAAAATGTTCAGCTTCCTGGAATCCTACCCCTGAAGTGGACTCCCTGCCTCCCACCCCTTAACTCTCCCACTGGACTCTTCTAGAAGAAATCTCACTCCAGGGAGTTGAAGCCAGAGGTTAGATGTAAGAAAGATGGTGACAGAGTAGGCAGACGTTCCAACTGCCACCTCCCAGGACCAAATTGGATTACAACTTAATTTAAGAACAATCATCTTAAAAAAACAACTTTGGACTAAACTAAGAGGAATCTATAACCAAGGATCACTGAAGAAGCCACACCAAGACTGGTAGGAAGGGTGGAGATGTGGAAAGGGCTGCCCCACTCCCAGAAGCAAGCAGCAGCCTAGAGGGACTCTCACAGTGGGGTGGGTTGCCCTGAGAGGTGTGGGTCCTCAGCCAATAGGACTGGAGTCCCGGCCTAGAGCCCCAGAGCCTAGAAGAGGCTCCCAGACAGCATTTAGCTGCAAAAAGAGCCAGGTTTCTGTCCATGAGAAAGAGACACAGCTCTCAGATGCAAATTAAATTTTAAAGGGCCTGCACAGAAAACCTCATTTACAGCCACTTACCCAGGGCTCTGGCAGGGAAGAGCTGAGAGGACTGAAGTTTCAGGAGGAGAGTGTAAAGTTGGAGGCCCAAAGAGAGACACTGTGGAGGACAGAAACCGGAATCCCTGTGCTGAATCATACTCCAGTACTGCAATAGCCATCTTTCTTGGGAGGAGCATCCTGTTTGTGCAGCATCAGCCTGGGGAAAAGCAACTGTTCCACCCTGAGGAGGCTCTTCTACCCCAGACATGGTGATATGTAGTTCTGAGAGGCCAAGAAGCAGGGTTGTGTCAGTGACTCAGTTTTCCGGTGTTGACACCGGAGATCCCCTCACACTCTCCTAAGTCTATGACAGATGTTTCCACCTCACCAGAGACTCAGTTGAATCTGTCCAGAGAGTGGGCAGACCACACCTCTGAATCTCAGAGGCCACACCCTACTGAAGTCTGAAAAATGTCTAGACTGGCACCTGGGGCAGAGGGGCAGAACCACATCCACCATCCTTCCTAATCCCTGAATTGCTGCAGGCTCTAGACCAGGGGTCCCCAAACTATGGCCCGCGGGCCACATGCGGCCCCCTGAGGCCATTTATCCGGCCCCCGCCGCACTTCTGGAAGAAGCACCTCTTTCATTGGTGGTCATTGAGAGGAGCACATTGACCATCTCATTAGTCAAAAGCAAACCCATAGTTACCATTGAAATACTGGTCAGTTTGTTGATTTAAATTTACTTGTTCTTTATTTTAAATATTGTATTTGTTCCCGTTTTGTTTTTTTTTACTTTAAAATAAGATATGTACAGTGTGCTTAGGGATTTGTTCATAGTTTTTCTTATAGTCCGGCCCTCCAACGGTCTGAGGGACAGTGAACTGGCCCCCTGTGTAAAAAGTTTGGGGACCCCTGCTCTAGACTCTAGCAGAGGCTTTTTCAGCGGCTGAGCCTAACAAGCATCCAGCAGACAGAGGCTGCAAGAGGCGGGACTCAGGGAAACTTGGCCATTTGAGCGGATTTCCCCCAGGACCAGAATAGATAAGAGTCAGCCTAGGACTACAGCTAGGTATTTCCATGTACATCTGGGCCCAGCAAAGGCAGCCACAAACTCTTAATTACTTATAGCTCCAAGAAGGTTTCTGAGGGCCAGTCATGGGCAGTGCTTCCCACTGGTCTGCACTGTGTTCCTGCTTGGGAGGCCCAGAGCTGGCATATCCAGGGGCCAGCTGTGGAACACATAGGTTCAGGACCTAACAACCCATGCTAGAGAGGTATCCTAAGGAAAAGCTCCTCATACCTGGCCCAGCTGAGGTGAGTTTCACTCTCTGTGATCAGCACCGGCACAGTGGCTCATGTGCATTGGGTAGGGTGGAGTTTCACAGTCAGCCGGCCTGGGCGCTGGATATTCTGTCCTGCTAGGCTTGATTCCACAGAGGGAAGAGAGAGAAGCTTGGAGCATGGACATTTAAAGTGTGGGTCCCTGTGAGTCTATTGTTAGATCTGGTTGAGGGGCTTAGCCACCTTCAGGAGGAGCACAGTCAGCCTCTGGAGAGAACTCTCTCAGTCTTCCTGGCTGAGACAAGGGTCTCAACAGCTGAAAGAACTTCTGCAGAGGGGACTGTTGGCCACATTCGGTCTGAACCTACAGCTCACCTTGTTGGGGAGAAATAAAATTTGAGTATCCAGCAGTGGCTGAGGGATCAAACTCTAGAATAGGTGCCACATTCCCTGCACTGAGTTTCTGACCAAGAGAAACCTGAAGTAGGGGGTCCCACAAAGTTTGTTTTCACAACCTCAGCTGCCCTAACCCACCAAGTGTGCAACCTGTAGAGGGGTTGCTTGGGTGAGGCCAAACTGAGCCCACACTACAGTCTTACTACAGAAGACTCTGTGGGAAGACCAGGCAGTTGCAAGAGGAGGAAGACAAGCTGAAAAGTGGAGACAAATCTTCCAGAGCTTGAGGCTTTTATGGAACTCTTGTCATCTCTAAGCAGGAGTAAGCTGATCCTTATATAAATTTTGGCCCCTCCCACAGTACCCAGACACAGAAAAGGCAGGCACAAACAGCAAAAAGTGCAGTAGCTGCAGACTGGTAGCCCACAGCAGGTTACAAACAACAGATGACACCAACCCAAGAAGAACTAGAACCAACACTACTGGTAGTGGGTGGCAGAGAGCAGTAACCCTAGACTCAACTACTTACACAAGCAGCACACCCAAAGGTGGAATCTAGCAGGCACCAGACACTGTGGAGAACAAATATACCCAATAGGACAGACATTTCACAGTGTATAATACACATGATCAAGGTTGATCCTTAGAGCTGCCCAGCCTGAAGGGATAAACATACCCACCAAAAGACCAACAGGATTTAATACTCACATACAACAAGAGGGAAAATAGTACCCTCAAGAAACATTCCTAGAACAAGGAAAACAAGTGGCCTGCAGGACAGTTCCATTGAGCCCATCATTTTCATAAAGACCACACAAAAATTTCAAAGTCAGACAGCACTACCTAATACATAGACAAAATGAGCAGACAAAGAAATGTGACCCAAATGAATCAACAAGGGAAATCCCCAGGAAAAGAACTGAATGAGATGAAAGTAACCAAAATACTAGATGCAGAGTTTAAAACAATGATTTTTAGGATGCTCAAGGATCTTAGAGCAACAATGGATGGACATAATGAACACCTTAATAAAGAGATAAAGAGATAGCAAGCATGAAAAAGGATATTGAAATCATAAAAAAAAAACAGTCAGAAATGACAAATACAATATCAGAAATGAAGACTACACTAGAAGATATTAATAGCAAGTTGGATGAAGCAGAAGTTGAATCAGTGATTTAGAGGACAAGATAAAAGCACGGAAGCAGAGCAACAAAAAGAAAAAAGGCTCAAAAAGTCTGAGGAAACTCTAAAAGAGCTCTATGACAACATGAAGAGAAACAACATCTGCATCATAGGGGTTCCTGAAGGAGAAGAGAATGAACAAGGAATAGAGAACCTGTTTGAAGAAATCATAGCTGAAAATTTCCCTAAATTAATGAAGGAAAAAGTCACACAAGTTTAAGAAGCACAGAGAGTTCCATTAAGGAGGAACCCGAGGAGGCCTACAGCAAGACACATCGTAATTAAAGTGTCAACGTTAAGAGACAAAGAATACTAAAAGCTGTAAGAGAAAAGCAGTTAATTACCTACAGAGCAGCCCTCATAAGGATGACATCTGACTTCTCAACAGAAACACCTGAGGCCAGAGGGATTGGCAAGAAATATTCAAACTGATGCAAAGCAAGAACCAAGACTTCTTCTTTTTTTTTTTTTTTTTTTCCGAAGCTGGAAAAGGGGAGAGACAGTCAGACAGACTCCCGCATGCACCCGACCGGGATCCACCCAGCACACCCACCAGGAGGTGACGCTCTGCCCACCAGCGGGTGATGCTCTGCCCCTCTGGGACGTCACTCTGCCACGACCAGAGCCACTCTAGCGCCTGGGGCAGAGGCCAAGGAGCCATCCCCAGCACCCAGGCCATCTTTGCTCCAATGGAGCCTCGCTGCGGGAGGGGAAGAGAGAGACAGAGAGGAAGGAGAGGGGGAGGGGTGGAGAAGCAAATGGGTGCTTCTCCTGTGTGCCCTGGATGGGAATCAAACCCAGGACCCCTTGCACGCCAGGCCGACACTCTACCACTGAGCCAACCAGCCAGGGCCAAGAACCAAGACTTCTTTATCCAGCAAGGATATCGTTTAAAATTGAAGGAGAAATAAAAAGCTTCCAGACACACAATCACACAAAAAAAGAAACTCAGTGAATTCATTATCACCAAATCAATACTGCAAGAAATGTTAAGGGGCCTGCTGTAAAAAAAAAGCAAAGGAAAAAAAATCGAGAAAAAGAGGATTATAGATTTAAGGAATAAAATGGCAATAAACAATGACATATCAATAATAACCTTAAATGTAAATGGATTAAATGCTCCAATCAAAAGACATAGGGTAGTTGCATAGATAAGAAAACAGGACCTGAACATATGCTCTCTGCAAGAGACCCACCTCAGAACAAAAGATACACATAGACTAAAAGTGAAGGGATGGAAAAAAAATTTTTACACAAATGGAAATGAAAAAAAAAAGCTGGGGTAGCAATACTTATATGTGACAAAATAGACTTTAAAACAAAGCCTATAGTAAGGGATAAAGAAGGTCACTACATAATGATAAAGGGAGCAATCCAACTGGAAGAGATAACCATTGTAAATATCTATGAACCTAATATAGGAGCACCTAAATATATAAAGCAGACTTTGATGGACATAAAGGGCGAGATCAACAGCAATACTATAATAGTAGGGAATTTCAATACCCCACTAATATCACTGGATAGATCTTCAAGAAAGAAAATTAACAAAGAAACAGCAGACTTAAGGGACACAATAGATCAACTGGATTTAATAGATATCTTCAGAACCTTTCACCCCAAAGCAGCAGAATATACATTTTTTTCAAGTGCTCACAGTACATTCTCTAGGATAGACCACATGTTAGGACACAAAATGAGTCTCAAATTTAAGAAGATTGAAATCATATCAAGCACGTTCTATGATCACAATGGCATGAAACTAGAAATCAACTAAAATAAAAAAACTGAAAAACATTTAAACACTTGGAGGCTAAATAGCATGTTATGAAATAACAAATGGGTTAACAATGAGATCAAGGCAGAAAATAAAAAATTTCCTTGAAACAAATGAAAATGAACATACAACAACTCAAAATTTATGGGACACAGCAAAAGCAGTTCTGAGAGGGAAGTTCATAGCATTACAGGCATACCTCAAGAAAAAGCTCAAATAAACAACTTAACCCTGCATCTAAAAGAACTATAAAAGGAACAACAAATATAGCCCAGAGGAAGCAGAAGGAAGGAAATAATAAAGATCAGAGAAATATAAATGACATAGAGACTAAAAAAACATAAAGAAGATCAGTGAAACCAAGAATTGTTTCTTTGAAAAGGTAAACAAGACTGATGAACCTTTAACCAGACTCATCAAGAAAAAAAGAGAGAGGACTCAAATAAATAAAATTAGAAATGAAAATGGAGAAGTAACTGACACCACAAACATATGAAGGAATGTGATAAAATACTATGAAGATCTGTATGCCAAAAAATTGGACAACCTAGGTGAAATGGATAAATCCCTAGAAACATAGTCTGCCAAGAATTTCAATCTGAAAGAATTGAATAAAATGGCAATAAACATACCCACAAAAATAAAAATCAGTGATTAGATTTATTTAAATGGACCGATTACAACAAATGAAATTGAAACAGTTATCAAAAAACTCCCAGCAAACAAAAGTCCTAGACCAGATGGCTTCACAGGCAAATTTTTCCAAATATTTAAAGAACTAACACCTATCCTTCTCAAGGTATTTAAAAAAATTCAAGAGGAGGGAAGACTTCCAAGCTCCTTTTATAAGGCAAGCATAATCCTCATTCCAAAACCAGGTAAAGACTCTACAAAGAAAGGGAACTATAGGCCAATATCCCTGATGAACTTAAATGCTAAAATTCTCAACAAAATATTAGCATACCATATCCAGCAATACATGAAAAAAATCATACATCATGATCAAGTGGGATTTATTCTGGGGAGGCATGTGATTCATCACATAAACAAAAGGAAGGAGAAAAACCACATAATGATATCAATAGATGCAGAAAAAGCATTGATAAAATCCAGCATCCATTTATGATCAAAACTCTCAGCAAAGTAGGACTACAGGAAACATACCTCAACATGATAAAGGGCATCTATGACAAACCCACGGCTAACATCATACTCAATGGGCAAAAATGAAAAGCAATCCCCTTAAGATCAGAAACAAGGCCGGGGTGCCCCCTTTCAGCACTCATATTCAACATAGTTCTGGAAGTTCTAGCCACAGCAATCAGACAAGAAGAAGAAATAAAAGCCATCCAAATTGGAAAAGAAGAAATAAAACTATCATTATTTGCTGATGACATGATACTGTACACAGAAAACCCTAAAGTCTCAGTCAAAAAACTACTAGACCTGATAAATGAATTTGGCAAGGTGGCAGGATATAAAATTAATATTTAGAAATCAGTGGCATTTTTATACACAGCAATAAACTGTCTGAAAGAGAAATTAATGAAACAATCCCCTTAACTATTGCAACAACAACAACAAAATAAAGTACCTAGGAGTAAATTTAACCAAGGAGGTAAAGGACTTGTACTTGGAAAATTATAAAACATTGATAAAATAAATGAAGGAAGACATAAACAAGTGGAAGCATACACTATGTTCATGGATAGGAAGAATAAACATCATTAAAATGTCTGTACTACTCAAAGCAATCTATAAATTCAATGCAATTCCTATTAAAATATCAATGGCATACTTTAAAGACATAGAACAAATATTCCAAAAATTTATATGGAATCAAAGAAGAACACGAATAGCCTCAGCATTCTTGAAAATGAAGAATAAAATGGGAGGTATCACACTTCCTGATATCAAGTTATACTACAAGGCCATTGTACTCAAAACAGCTTGGTACTGGCATAAGGACAGGCATACAGATCAATGGAACAGAACAGAGAACCCAGAAATAAACTGCACCTTTATGGACAATTGATATTCGACAAAGGAGGTAAGAGCATACAATGGAGTAAAGACAGTCTCTTTAATGGATGGTGTTGGGGAAATTGGACAGTACATGCAAAAAATAAATAAAATGAAACTAGACCACCAACTTACACTATTCACAAAAATAAACTCAAAATGGATAAAAGACTTAAATATATGTCATAAAACCATAAACATTTTGGAAGAAAACATAGGCAGTAAACTCTTCAATATCTCTCTATATCTCTCACAGCAATATTTTTTGCTGATTTATCTCCACAAGCAAGTGAAATAAAGGACAGGATGAACAAATCGGACTACAGTGATACCTTGTGATAACGAATTTAATTTGTTCTGTAACCGAACTTTCAAGTCAGTCAACTCGTATATCAAACTGCCAATACTGGATCCATGTGCCAACATGCCAACTAGCAGCAGCATCCTGAATCACGACTCATATCTCAAAATTCCTCTCGGATCTCGAACAAAAATACGAACTGAGTCATAGATCATAACTTAAAGAAAAAAATTTTTGTATATTGGTCTGTTTGTATCTCAAGGTACCACTGTATATCAAACTAAAAAGTTTTTGCACAGCAAAAGACACCATGAACAAAATAAAAAGACAACCCACACAATGGGAGAACATATTCTCCAATATGTCTGATAAGGGGTTAATAACCAAAATTTATAAAGAACTTCTAAAACTCAACACCAGAAAGGTAAACAATGCAATTTAAAAATGGGCAAAGAACTGAATAGACACATCTCCAAAGAGGACATACAAATGGCCAATAGGCATATGAAAAATGTTCAATGTCACTAACCATCAGAGAAATGCAAATTAAAACCACAATGAGATACCACCTCACACCAGTCAGAACGGCGCTCATCAACAAAACAACACATAATCAGTGCTGGAGAGGGTGTGGTGAAAAGGGGACCCTCCTGCACTGCTGGTGGGAATGCAGACTGGTGCAGCCACTGTGGAGAACTGTACGGGGGTTCCTCAAAAAATTAAAAATCAAACTGCTTTTTGACCCAGCTGTCTTACCTTTAGGAATATATCCTAAGAATACCAAATCACTGATTCGAAAGAAGATATACATCCTCATGTTTATTGCAGCATTGTTCACAATAGCTAAGATCTGGAAACAGCCCAAGTGTCCATCAGTGGATGAGTGGATTAAAAAGCAGTGGTACATAGACACAATGGAATACTATGTGACTATGAAAAAGAAAGAAATCTTACCTTTTGTGACAGCATGGATGGACCTGGAGATTATTATGCTAAGAGAAATAAACCAAGCAGAGAAAGACATATATCATATGATCTCACATATATGTGGAATCTAATGAACAAAGTAAACTGAGGAATGGAATAGAGGCAGAGGCAGGGTCACAGGGACCAGAGGGACAGCAGTCAGAGGGAAGGGGGATTAGGGGATGGGATCAGAGACAGTAAAGGGATTAGTGAAACTATAGATACATAACACAGAGATAGATAACAGGACAGCAAATCCTAGAGGGAAGGGGGGGGAGTTAGGGGAAGGGAGTAAAGGGGGTATAAAAAGGGACACTGGGATGGAGGTGAGAGAGTTATATTCAGTGGGACACTTGAATCCATGTAAACACAATAAATTAAAAATTAATAAATATTTTTTTAAATGTTAAAAAATGTTCAAAAGTTATGTTGCAGTTTTTACAGCCTCATTCCCTCAAACGACCATGCTTAAACACTTGCTGATTCTGCATCACCAAAGACCAAAGAAGCACTTCTTTCAGAGTCAGAAATTTTGCAAAAGAAAAAAAAACAAAAATAACCCTTCCTTCACTTCATTTCTTAACTCCTGCAAGTAGTGAAGTGTCCATCTCTCTTCCATCTCCTCTGAGTCACTGTTTTATCCATGAACAGTCTTCTGTCCCTGAACTATTTGTGCATTTGTTTAGGATGAGGAATGTCAACACAGCAAGCTTGCATGCTGATAGGAATGACCCAGAGGAGAGGCCACATGAGTGATGGGACGCAAAGTCTAGAGAATGACCCTCGCAAGTAGTAATCAATGCTTGAAAGGAAATAGTGTGTAAGAACTGAGGCTCAATTTATAAATGAGTAGAACTGAAAGCACTCAAATAAATACAAAAATCCAAGACACTATGTTCTTTGCTAAATTAAAGGATGTATTCACATCTGCCCATTTTTAATACATCTGGAATATGTCTTGTTCTTGATTGATATTATTAGTCTGCCTTTTACACACTCAACTTTCTGACTCTGACTGGAGCAGTCTCTCACCCAGGCTCCTGTAGAACTCTTAAAATGCACTTGTGGAAATCTAAACCCCTCAGACTTGTATCCTAATATAATATATTTTACATATGAAAGTATTTTTTTGGTCATTTTATAATTCTCATTAAGACATTTATAAATTTAGGTTGTTAACATTTCAGTTACCACATAATTCTAAGTTTTTTTCTTCCAAAAAAAGTCATAATTATTATTATAGATTGTAGGCAATTGGTCAAAACAATAGAAATATATTACAAATCTTATTGAATAATTTCTAAAATAAACAAGTAAAATTGAATTAAAAATGCACCCCTAAGATTAAGTATGCTTTTCTAATTCAATTATTTTGTATCTATTAAGAGAATACTACTTATTGCTAGAATGAGAAGGGCTTGGTATGAATATCTTTAATGTAAACATAGAGAAAACTTGTTCACAGAAACACATAGATAGGGAGGGAAGCATCTAGTTATAGCAACAGACTTAATTTTGTAATCTCCCTCCAGGGAATATGAAAACCAACATAGTGACTTCTCATGACATATTTCATTTTGTTAAAGACAGAAAACAATCTGAGTTTATTTACTTATTGCCTAGTGATTAGCATCCTTCACTTTGTCTAACAAAAACCTTATTTAAATTAGTCTTTTTTGGGGTTGATTTCGTTTGCATAATTTTTCCACCCTGGAGCAGTCATCACTGTAATATTATGGAGAGGTGAGAGGTAGGCCTTTCTTTCGAAGCACAGCGGGGTCTCCACAAACGAGGTGGCGAAGGAGAATCTGGTGTAGGGTGCTGTCTCAGCGAGCGAGCTCCAGTTTTAGCAAGGGAAAAGAGGAAGTTCCAGGCCTTGGTTTTTGACACTGTCCATGTGTTTGCGAATCCCTAAGACAGTCTCGATGGATCCCCTGAGGCACATGACACCCTGCTGGAGGGTCACAGCCCTGGATGTGTCTGGCCCTGAGGAGTACAGCTGCTGCCTGTCAGAGAGCTGAGGTGAAACAGGTGCTAGTGAACATTCTGGATGCTAGAAAGAAGTCTCCTTGGAGGTTTGGGTTTTTTTTTTTCCTTTCTGAGTTTATTAGAGTGACACCGGTTACCAAAATTATATAGACTTTGAGCACCCTGGCCAAGTAGCTCAGTTGGTTAGAGCATCGTCCCGACACACCAAGGTTGTGGGTTCAATTCCCAGTCAGGGTACAGACAAGACTCAACCAATGAATGCATAAATAAGTCGAACAACAAATCAGTGTCTCTCTCTCTTCCTCCCTCTCTCTAAAACCAATCAATATTTTTTAAATCATACTCCTTGGTGTTTTAAAGGAACATGATTTATGAAAAGAAATCTGATACTTAAAAATAGAAAAGAAAATTTGAGAAAGGAATAAAAATAACTAAATAACAAACCGAAGTACTGATGTAGGTTTTCATTGGGTACACACGTGGTATTTGGATATAATTCTGTGTTGTATTTGATAATAACCACTAACCTCAGCTAAGCTGACACTATGGGTCAGACATGGTGTGTCCCCCATGTACTGTTTTGTCTACGTTTATAGCAATCCTGAAGGTGATGCTCATTATCCCCATTTTACAGTTGAGGAATCTGATGGATTGGAACACAAGTCACTAGCCTACAGTTACACAGCCAGGAGGTAACCCATAGAGATTTCAGAGCCCGGAAGCCAGGCTGCCTATTCCCAGCATTACTTCCGCCAGGGTGCCTGGGACTGCTTTAGTTTAGGAATGTGTGTGGACCCTGAACCACAGAATAATGAATAATCTGTTTCTCCTTTCACGAAAAATGTGTTTGAAACTGTCACAATTTTCAAGCATATCTTAAATATCAATTCAAGACTTGAGCATCTACGTAGCCTAATTACCTTCTGGAAAAATAAAGAATATTTTTTATAACTTAAATTGCCTGGATCGAGAATAAATTTTATGTTAAATCAAATGATATAAGAACACAGATATGCTCATCATTTGTTTTAGCTCATTGAAAATTGGCTTCCTTTAGGGTGAACCATGAAAAAAACCCTGAATTAATTGGCTGAACCTGAATTTGGATAGTTTTTACATGTACCCTGTAATTAGATCAAAACTCCAATATTTAGATAAGTTTCATGCTTCTAGTGATATGAATAATTGTATTTATTTGTACTTAAAAACAACCCTAAGCTTTAAAGTATACATCACCTTTGGAAATTACATATGATTTAATCAGTTTTATCTTAAATATTTTAAATTCTCCTACATGTACAGCAGAGAATTGATCAGAAGCAAGGGATGAAAATTTACCAAAGGTTGTAAATAGCATAAAATTTTAATAATTTGCTCTGAACAGTAAAGCTCTGACCGCATTATATTGGACCTTCTCAGAGAGCCCGCACATTATTTGAGATATCTCTGTGGCATATAAAAGCCCACAGAGATTTAAGAGCAAAGAGCTAAAGTTAAAGTTGCAAGATTTTATCATTGGACCCTGTATGTATACATCTACTGGTTTTCTTTATAGAAATGTAATTGTTCAAAGCAGGTCAATACTATTTCCATTGCAGTTAAAACATGAGTATTCTTTAAGCCTTCAAAAAAATAAGTCCTGACAGCTGAGTAGGAAAACTGTTCATCTTTTATTGTCTAGAGTAGGAAATGACATTGAAATCTGCAAATAGTTTTAACAGGTAATATTTGTAACAGGCAGTTCAACAATCCAGGAACAAGGATGCATTGACAGAAGGATACCTGTCTGATATATCTATCCTCTCAAATGAGTAAGAAAGTAAAAGGGAAAAATATTGTTCATTTATGTTCCGGATTTTTTATGCAGGGTACCTATTCTAGGTCTTGTTAAGTTTCACGGTCAATCACAAAAGGAAAGGAAATACATTCATTATACAAATAATGGGTTCTGGCTGTACAATAAAGAAAATGATAGAGCAATTTGCCCACACTTACGAGGCTGTAGTGTTAAAGTCTGTTGAATCCATAAATGTATTACAAACCTCTGCTATATCCCTGCACCTGTCTCGTATCGCTTACTTTATACCTGTCTCTTACTGGTGTCCAAAAAAAAAAAAACCAAAACTCATCCTTTTATATGGGGTAGTTTAAATGGGCATTTAATTGTATTATTTAAAAGGTCATGATTTGGTATTCTAATTAAATATAATGCTAGTGAGCCCAACGCAGCGTCTTCTCATTGTGGTCCTGACTACTGACTTCTGATTTGCCTGCACCCAACCTCTTTCCCCTTCATTGCAGCTGGGGTCATCTGGATGAAGTCCAGTTCCAAGCACGTCATTCTTCCTGGACACGTGGGATGCGCCCTGTCACAGGAGGAAGTGAGAGCAACCACTTGTTCCCTCACTGGGCATAGGAAGGAGAACAGCAGGGAGAGAAAGTGAATGGGTAAAGAAACATCCAATTCCCAAGGCAGAACTTCTCAGGGCAGGGCCCGAGGCAGGGGATGGAGCACAGGAGGCCTAAGGTCCAGCAAATGCATAAGAACCGTGGAAACTGGTGAGCTGCTATGAGATCCGTCTCTCTCTCCACTTCCTCATTTCACAGGGCTCTGCCCCAGTCCCTTCCATCCGACCTGTCTCGGGAACTGGCAGCACTGTTCAGCTGCTGAACACTCATCTTCGAGCCATCTCTGTCTACCCTCCTCTTCAACTCATTACCAATCCTTGTGTCTACCTCCAAAAGGTATGTACTTAGCTCCTTTCAATGATCATTCCGCCAAGGGGCGCAAACCACCATCCTCCCCACACGGACGCCTGAATAGCCGCTGGCTTCTCTGCCTCCACTCATGAGCCTCTGCAACCCTGCTCCCTGCAGCTGCACAGTGGGCTTGAGTCAATCTGATCATACCAGTCCCGTCTGCTATCTCCCGCAGGGTGTCTCTGCCCATAGGAAGAAATCCAGATTCCTTACCCGCCTCTCCACCCTGTGTAATTTGTTATCTCTGGTCTCTCCTGCCCTTTCTCCACTACTCTCCGTCTGTCCGACAGGACACACTTCCCGTGCTGTTGATGTTCCGTGACGGTGCAAGGACTGTCCTGCCTCCAGGTGCTGGAATTGTCCATTTGCTGGGAATGTTTCTCCACTAGCTCCTCATACGACCTTTAATCTCATCCGTGAGTTACAGCTCAAATGTCATCTCCTCAGGGAGAGCTTTCTACTTCTCAGAAAGTGGGTGACCCAGTTACTTTGTACCCGTCATCCTGATTCATTTCACTCTTAGCTATATACTAAACAAGCTGTAATTGTCTGTGTTTGTTTATATATGTGTAATTAGTTCTTTACCTCATCTACCATTCCATAAAAACTCCACAAAGGCAGGGATTTTTATCTTGTTTATTACTAAATCACTGGAACCTAACATAATTTCTAGCATATAGAAAGTACCCAGTAAATACATGTAGAAGGATGGAAAACCTCACTTAACCCATTGAAAATTATTCCTATTTTACAGATAGAGGAAGTGGTTCAGAGAGGTAGAAAGACTTGCCCAAGGTTATACAGCCGGGATGAAGACTTTTATAGGGGACATCTGTTCCAAGTTCCTAGAGGTCATGCCGTGGAACTTTTCTCTCTAATCTTCTAGACTCTGCACTGTAGGTCCAGTGCTAGTGGCTTATTTCTTTCCCCTTTAAAGTAAAAGTACAAGTGGATATTTGCTTATTACCCAGACTGAAAGGCTATAATTATTGTCCTATTCATATTTTTTGAATCACATTTCTTTTTCACTTTAACAATTACTCCTTGAAAGCATGAAAATGAAATATAGTTCCTTAGCATAATGTTTTCCTCCTGTGACTTCTGAGTTTAGAATAATAATTTTACCTTCTGTGACTTGAATATGTATTATTTCCATAGTAGATTTGGCTAATCAAGCACATGGTGGTGGTGGGGGGTAATCTCATACTTTTCAAAGGAAAATAAAGTTTCAGGTAAAAATCATTTTGATACAGTACTTCTTTAAACAGGGAGGGCAGGCTGTGGTCCTGGGAACTAGTGGGTTCTGGAAGATAGGACAGAAGGCATGACCCAGCTGATGTCAAAGGGAAGCAATGGGTATATATACATATATGGCTAAGTGAAAGTATATTTACCATTGTGAAAATACAAAACACAAAGTTCACTTTTGTATTATTATTTGTTAATTCTTGTATTATCTTCCATATGAACAACTGCAAAGCTCCTTTTCAACTACCCTGTATAAATACTGGGAGATCTGGATTTCCTCTCGTGTTTTGTGTCCCTCTCTCCGAATATTCAAGACCTGCTTCATAGAGCTTCTAAGAACTGGTTTTGTAAGTGTGGTAGTAGCATTGAGGGGACAAGGTGTTACGGGACAAAGTGGATGAACTGGTGGGCACGGAGTGCTCCATAACAGTAAGTGGGGCCTCAGAGAACGACTGACTTATAAGCAGTTGCCTCACAGAGATAGAATTAACAAAAACAATGAACTGTGTGTCACTGTAGATATAGAATGCAGCATGATGTATGTGTGCAGAATCCTGAGAAAGATTTCATCTGTGTCTGCCTTAGTAGCACTCAGAAAAAATGAAAGACAAATTTTCAGTTCTATATCATAATATTAGGCCAATGACATAATTCAAAGAAATTCAGGCTTAATAGCTGATTTGATGTTCAGGTTGAAATCAAATAGAACTACACACAAAAGGTAACAGATAAAAGTAATGCATTTCCAGATGCTAGTCCTAACTTTACAGTAATTAAAGAAACCCAATGTATCACAAAATTGTTTGAAATAGAAAACAGTGTCCAGTGACTGACAAATGCTAAAAACATCTCAAATAATTTTGTGACCTAAGCTATTTAAATTGTACTGAAGATTTATTACCACTCATAATCTCTACTTAGAAATATAGCCTTCCTACTGCTAGCACGGATAATCAAGTAACATTTAAAAGGTATATATATATAATCCAATGAAAGAAAAAGGTCAAAGCTCAGCTGTTTAAGCATTTTTACCCATTTTAACTGTTGGGACAGTTCAGGCTATTGGTGCAATATCTAAAAAGGCCACTTGGGGGCAATACAGCGTTTTTGTTTTGCATTATCTCACAGCTATGTAGGTTTACTGGGTGTTGAAAGATTGCTGTTTCTTGCAAATTTGAAAACACCTTTTACTATATGGGAGGGAAAAGCCCGTATTTCATTTTAAATTTGCAATGCATAAATCACGTAAGACAAATGCAAGTCAGATTTTCTCCTGAAGGGAGCAAAAGTCTGTCTTCCTTTAGCAGACAAATCAATTTTATCTAGTTGGCACATTTAGGGATATCTTATACTTAGAATTTGTCACAGCCTTTAAAATAGAGCTCAAAGAATAAAGAAAACTGCTAATAGAAATTTTTAAAATGACAAATAGGTAATAAAGTTTTCAAATGTACTGGTGGAAAATTATTTTGCTTCCATATCAGAAAATAAATATGCAAATATCATCTATCTTCTCCACTGGGTAAAGGGGTTATTTTCATTGCTAATTATTATTTTCAGCAATTTGATGAGTGTAGTCTGTATTCCAAGCCACCTCCTCCTCTCACAACCCCCCTCCCTGACCCCGCCTACTGAGGACTAGGTATTGTAATAAGCACTGAAAGTTTGTTGCCTTTTTAAATAAAATTTTTAAAAACCATAATTTCTTTGAAGGATTTTAAACATATTTAATCAAATATATTTTCTTTTTTGTTCTCCTGATTCTTTGCTGATTTTATCTGATACTTGTCTCTCAACATATCTTCCTGTCCTCAGAAGATATTTCCCATTATTTCAGTGATGGAGAACTCTGGTGAACTTTGTGGTCAAAGTCCAGGAGTCAAGATTTATAAAATTAAACTCGGTAACTCTCTAGGTGTCTGCACAGAAGGGGAAACACTCAGGAAGTCTGCTGGGAGATTCTGTCCTGATTCACGGTCCCATTACCGAAAGCTCCACCTTAACAACCCCTCATTGTGGGGAGAGTAGCGAAGGAAGGGCTTCCAGCTGCTCTGTCTCTGAAAATCTTTCTGGTTTAGCAAGCTCATCTATTAAAGTAGTAATGAGAAACTCAAAATTACGATGGTGCTGTTCTCTGTGGACACTTAAAATATTGAAAACATTGCTAATATGGCTCTTTTTCACTATAAACGCCTGTTTACCTTATAAACGTGTGTTCGGCGAGGTGAACGGAAATCAGATCGACACTCCTGTCTGGGACAAGGGCAGCAAAAGGAAAAGCCTGCGGAGATTAACTTAGAACCATTTCTAGGACGTCCACAGGCCATCAACTCCTAGGCTCCAGTTTGGAAAAATAACACTTGCTCTTGGCACGTCTTCAGCTTGGCCCCTTCCTTGTCCCGCAAAGGTATCCACTAGATGGCGCCAGGGAGAAGTCGGCTTTGACCAAGACAGGTGAGGGAGGCGGAGCAAAGGACTAGGGAAATACACATCCTAAGAGCCGAAATACCCCTGAGTTGTCCCTTTTCCCATCTTTAAAGCATTCTGAAAGAATTCACTTACCGCTCTTGATTTCACACTTCCTGAAATTCCTTGTTTACTTTATAACCTACATTTTTTTCTGGATATATAATTAATAATTACCCATCAGTTTTTGTATTATTAAAGGAAATAATAATAGCAAAAACTGTTCATTCAAGTTTTACCTCATGTCACTGTAACACATTTTATATCTGAATGCGTGCATGTAATATATAATGCACACATTTCAGTTCATTCATTTGCATATATTTACCAGTTCACTGCATTAATTCTGAAGGGCTATGTTTGAATTTACATATCTTTTGTTACAGAACCTAATCTTAAATAATGTTTTTCTACGATAAAAGCTTTTAGAATGTTATAATTACTAAGATACCTTTAATAAAATGATGATGACAGATGACCATGCATTGATCAACATTTTTTGAGTGCCTGCCATGTTCCAGGCACTCTCCAAGGCGCTGGGCTTGTGGGAATGTTCCCTGTCGTTCTGAAACTTAGGGCCACACACTTCAACTATCATTTTTGATCGAATAAACATGATCAGAAATAACGAATAATTTTCTTCCTATTGAGGATAATAATTAAGGTTCAGCATTAAAAACTTAATAAATCCACAAATTACCAGACAAACCTTTTTATGGAAGATGGTTGGGAATGAATGAAATAAATAAATGAATGAGTGAAAAATTTTAAAATAAGAGACAAAGGTGTTATCAACAGTATCAAATTATTCTGCACTGATGTGATGCACTTTAAAATCATGTGCAGGCCCTGGCCGGTTGGCTCAGTGGTAGAGCATCAACCTGGTGTGTGGAAGTCCTGGGTTCGATTCCTGGACAGGGCACACAGGAGAAGTGCCCATCTGCTTCTTCACCCCACCCCTCTCCTTCCTCTCTATCTCTCTCTTCCTCTCCCACAGCCAAGGCTCCATTGGAAAAAAAAAAAAGTTGGCCTGGGTGCTGAGGATGGCTCCATAGCTTCTGCCTCAGGTTCTAGAATGGCTCCAGTTGCAGTAGAGCAAACCCCAGATGGTCAGAGCATTGCCCCCAGCAGGCTTGCCAGGTGGATCCCAGTCAGGTGCATGCAGGAGTCTGTCTCTCTGCCTCCCTGCTTCTCAGTTCAGAAAAATACAAAAATAAATAAAATAAAAAAATAAATAAAATCATGTGCAGCTTCCAAACAATTATTCTTTTTATAAAGCAAACCTATATCTGAAATAATAAAAGATAACCGTTTATTTATTTAATTTTATGCTGGTTATCTATGCTGGTTCTATTTATATAAAAGCATGCTTTAAAATGAACACCCTGATGCAATTTTTAAATTTAATCCAAGCAAGAGTAGATTAATTGATACATCTACTCATTTTGCAAACTCTCAGGAACAGACTTCTGTTCGTGTTCTTTTCACATCTGACACACATCCCCATGGCCTGCAGAAGGGCCCGATGCTTTGAGAGAAGGTCTTTTACAAGGTCTGCTCCACAGCCTGCAGTTATAGATGTGAAATGAAGATGAGGAGAAGAACACTTTCTAGGGTTGAAAACCATCCAGTAACTTTAAACTTGATTCCAAAAACATTACTCATTTTTACCTTGGGAATATACAGTGTGTCCGTAAAGTCATGGTGCACTTTTGACTGGTCACAGGAAAGCAACAAAAGACAATAGAAATGTGAAATCTGCACCAAATAAAAGAAAAACCCTCCCAGTTTCTGTAGGATGATGTGGCAGCATGTGTGCGTGTGCAGATGATGACATAACACCATGTATACAGTGGAGCAGCCCATGGCCATGCCAGTCGAGATGTGGATGGTACAGAGGAAAGTTCAGTGTGTTCTGTGTCTTGCTAAATTCGAATCTGTGACCAAAGTGCAACATGAATATCGGCACGTTTATAACAAAGCACCATCACATAGGAATAACATTACTCAGTAGGATAAGCAGTTGAAGGAAACCAGCAGTTTGGTGGAGAAACCCCGTTCTGGTAGGCCATCAGTCAGTGACGAGTTTGTAGAGGCTATATGGGATAGCTACCTAAGGAGCCCTAAAAAATCTGTGCGTGAGCCCACATCGAACTGCACTGAATAGGTATGAAACTGGGAGAGTTTTCTTTTTATTTGGTGCAGATTTCACATTTCTATCATCTTTTGTTGCTTTCCTGTGACCCGTCAAAAGTGCACCATGACTTTACGGACACACTGTATGTGCTATCTTGTTGCAGCTATGATGAACTACTCAGAGACCAGATGACATGCTCTGAGGGGCTGAGGGGAGGCAGCAGTCCCGGTTGGCAGATCAGAGGACTGGAGCCCTGTCCCCAGCCTTATTCAGATATTTATTAGCAGTACAAATAACTCAAGGTAGCAGACAGCAGAAGTTTTCAGGGGTGAAGTAAAGGACAAAGAACATGCTGACTTCTAATCTCTGTTCTGAGACCCTAAACATTTCTGTTACTAAATCTCATCCTTCCGTTTTGCTATTTCCAGCACTCACTGTTTCCAGTACAGCTCAGAGAGGCCCCTGGACTCTTATCCACTCACGGCTTTTGCCCTACAGTGCCTCGCTGTCTCTGATTCTTCATAGCATATTCCTACACCATCCCACCTGACGTAACGAAAGGCTTTGCATAAATACTGATCACAAATGAGGCTAATTTCATCCCTACCACATGTCATGTTTCCAAAACTGAGTAAGAGATATATGCATTCTTTAAAAAGGGTCCTTGTAAATAACAGCACCTCCCGCTTGGCTGAGGTTCATCCTCTCTGTGTGCATTTGCTGACCACATCAACACAAGAGACTGTGCAGGCCCTGGAAAGGGACAGTCCCCAAAGGCCAATGCTGTGGTGGCAGACAGCTGGCAAGGTAGAGCCCAGCCTAGGCAGGAGCAGGTTTTAATTTGGGTTTCCAATGAAAGTGAAGATGACTCTCACAGACGCCAACCTGAGAAAAGGCTGCAAGGCCTCATGTTTCCCCCTTTCTGTCGAAGTGGCCCTGCCAAGACATTCTGATGATGACATCTGTCTATCACACTTACGGAAAAGGCAGTGGGAGATCACTGTGAATGCAGGGGCTGAATTAGACAGGGATCAAATACACTTGGGAAAATTCTTCACATGATGAAATGTTTAAAAGTGATCTTCAATTGAATTCAATCCAAGACGCATTTATCAAGAACTGATTATATCCAAGGAATCATCTTCATGTAACTTTTGAATCCTGAATATCAGCAAATGAACATCTTTCAATGTGGGATGGTTGATCAAACAATGAATTCATTTTATGTTTCAACTAGATAATATAAGGCTTTTCATAGATCTTGCTGCTAGATGTCACAAAGCATGCTAACAATACATTTTCATCAAACCAGTCAGCTGTGATCACAGGTATAAAGACTCTTCAGATGTCAAAAACTAGTTATAGATATGAAAGTTTCCTCTCTACTGAGCACTTTACAATGGATGAAGGGATAACCTGCAACTTTTTATTCTAAGAACCAAATTTTAATATATAACATTTCCTGCAGTTAATCTATGGGACCTGTGTATGAAGAAAGCCATGGATGCATTTGACCAAAAGTTATAGTTGGAATGGTGATGGAAGAGTTGTGAATTCATCAGTATAACTGGGGTGTCTTATGATTGAAGTGAGAACTTCATAAAGGAAGAAATGTTTGAATAAAATATCACTTAAATTATTTTTATTATATTTACCAAGAAAATGACACTGCCTTAGCAGCAAAAATGGCTGTGCATGGCATGGTACATGAAAAGATGCTCTACATCATTCATCATTGGGAAGTGAAAGTTCAGACTGCAATGGGGTACCGGCTCACAACTGTTAGAACGGCCATTATCAAAAAGACAAGAAATAGCAAGTGCTGGTGAGGATGTGGAGAAAAAGGACCCCTTGTGCATTGTTGGTGCAGCCACTGTGGAAAACAGTATGGAGGACCCTCAAAAAATTAAAAAGTAGAACTACCATATGATCCAGCAATTACACTTCTGGGTAATCTATTGGAAGAAAACAAAAAACACTAATTTGAAAAAATACATTTACCCTATGTTCATCGTAGCATTATTTACAACAGCCAAGATATGGAAACAACTTAAGTGCTTATCACTGGATGAGTAGATTAAAAAAACTGAAATATATATATTTGCATAAAATATGGTTAGACCTTGAGGACATTATGCTTGAGATACGAACAGACCAACATACGCATTTTTAAGTTTTGAGCTGCAACTCGGTTTATATTTTTGTTCGAGATCCAAGTGAAATTCTGAAATACGAGTTGTGATTCGGGAAGCTGCCGCTAGTTGGGGCGTTGGTGCACGAGTCCAGTGTTGGCAGTTTGATATACGAGTTGATTGACTTACGAGCTTGGTTACAGAAAGAACTAAATTTGTATCTCAAGGTACCACTGTACTATGTGATTTCTTTTATATGTGGAATCTAAAAATAGGTAAATAAATAAACACAATAATATAGATACAGAGAACAGGCTGGTGGTTTCCAGAGGTGGGCAGTGGGTTGAGCTGGAAAAAAAAAAAAGGGTAACATTTTTGCTGTTTGTTTGTTTAAATAAATTGAATAAAAAATAAAATACTATGGAAAGATCTCTAAGATATATTTTAAGTGATAACAGCAAGACACAGATCAGTGTACATAGTTTACTACCATTTGGGTAAAGAAAAAAAATGAGGAGGGAAGAGTATCTAACTAAAATTTTTGATCAAATAATATAGTAATCAGATATTTCATTTACTATTAATATTCTTTCCCTTGTTCTAGCTTACTCCCCTTTCAAATTTGAAATCCTTTGGAAACATCTAACACTTAAATTTTAAATGATTTACAGAAGGAAATTTTAAATGATTACAGAAGGAAATTTTAGAAAAATTTAGTTTACAAATAGAGTTTAAATTTTCTATTATTCATTAGTTCTCAAATTTACTTTTCTTGATATTTTCAACTCTCTCCAAAGCTTTAGCAGATAAAGCATCTAGCAGCAGACCTAATTGGAAATGAGTGAGCTAATAGTTCTGTTATTACTTTCATACCTCCTTTAGTTGCCAGAATATTCTATAAATGGCACGGATAGCCAGATTAGTGGGCTTGCCTAACTATACAGTGCATAAAACACTACTGTTTTAACTAAGTAATTTAGCCTTTGACTTAGCACTCAGGACACACATGCACACATTGTGTTCTCTGGAATTGAAGGGCAGTGCTTAATAGAACTTGGATGCTACATGATTCTTTTTTTTTTTTTTTTGTATTTTTCTGAAGTTGGAAACGGGGAGGCAGTCAGACAGACTCCCGCATGTGCCTGACCGGGATCCACCTGGCATGCCCACCAGAGGGCGATGCTCTGCCCATCTGGGGTGTTCCTCTGTTGCAACCAGAGCCATTCTAGCACCTGAGGCAGAGGCCATGGAGCCATCCCCAGCGCCCGGGCCAACTTTGTTCCAATGGAGCCTTGGCTGTGGAAGGGGAAGAGAGAGACAGAGAGGAAGGAGAGGGGGAGGGGTGGAAAAGCAGACGGGCATTTCTCCTGTGTGCCCTGGCTGGGAATCAAACCCGGGACTCCTGCATGCCAGGCCGACGCTCCTACATGATTCATCTTTAAGGTGAGGTTTCGGTCTTCTCTTCTACATTAGCATTAAGAACTGTTTCTTTGTATTTTTTTCACATCTAAAAATATCAAGAGGAAGCAATGTTTTGGAGAATGGTACTGATTTAACACCTAAGTATTATCTATTTGTTATAACTGAAGCCATAAGTATGTCAGTTGAAGGGTAAATAAATAGTCTCTTTTTTCTGAAATCTACCTGTAGCATTTAGTATAACTTTGACCTCATCAGGAACAATTGCTCTCTGGCACATTAACCCAGGAAGCCCCACCACCTCCCTGTGAGAGCAGGTAACTGTTGTCCAGAACAACCAAGCAAGATCTTGAGTAGACAAGTCCCAGAGAGGGGATGGAGATGACAAGAACTGCAGGCTTGCCTGCGCTACGACTGCAGCTTGCACTTGTCTGCAGGCACAACAGAGGTAGGAATGGGAAAGAAAACAGTGAATAGAGCATGAAAACAAAGCAATCAGATCACAGAGAGCGTTCTTTTCATGACTTAACTCTAGGAACTTGTAATGCTGGTGGCCAAGGCCAGGCAGGTCCACATTGGATTGGAGCAGACATAGAGAAACCGTAGAGCCGGAAAGCGTTGGTCATTCCTGTTTAATAGAGTCTCCCAACGGTGGACAGGCACAGAGGCAGGGGAAACTGCTTCTCATGGCAGCAGGTGAACAAACAGCAAAAATGGCCCCTTGCAGTGGCGGGCAGGCAATCCGCAATCCCCCTGAGGGCAAGCACCGGTAGCCTTGTATAGGCTATGCACACATGGCTCTGCCACGTGCTCACACACTAATCAGGCAAAGTGCAAGCGAGCAAGCCTAATACAGCTGTTTCCCAACAGAACTCCACAGAAACTATCACTAAAATGCATATCATTTCTACCAGTCACTGCTACTGTGGTTGGGGAAGTAGTAAAAAAGAAACAAAACAAAAACTTTAATAAACTTTAAGTACCTAGAAGCTTCAGGATTTTCATCAAGATGGTGAACTAGCACAGATGAAACACAAGCAAAGCATCGATTTAACAAAAGTACAGATAATAAAAACCTGTTTGAAGGGATTCAGAAAGCGGTTTGAGCTGACCAGCCAGTGGTGGCCATGGACAGGGGCAACTTGGGGTGGGTTGTTGCTGAGGCTCCTTTAAGGGGACAGGCTGGAGGAACGGACATGTGTTCCCCTCCTGCCTTCCCCGGTCACCCCCTCGGACACTCCCTGCCTGCTCCTTCCCTGTTGAGGACACAGAGTTCACCTGCTCAGGTCAGGCGTTGATGAGATGTGCGAGAGTACATTCACACTCCCGCCACCCTATTTTCTCTTAAATTCGAGTCTGATGGGTTATAACAGAGGGAATTGCCTCCTCCTGGGTCTGTTCTTCTTAAGAGTTTAGGGGATGAAATTCTGACCAGAGAAATCATGTCATATCTGTCCTCTGAGCAATTATTTCTCTAGAATCGAAAACGCCTGAAAATTTATCAAATATTTCATCACTAGACTTTTCTTTTCAACTGAATTAGCCTGAATGACCTTTTATAACTAAACTTTTCAGGGCTATTATTAAGTTCTTCCCTGAAAACTCTCTCATCATTCTTTCCACCATGGCTCACTGCTGTGTTAAGAACGCCTGAGAGCTTTGTGTTTCACTCTGCAAATATTCCACAGTGACCGTTAAAACAAAATAGGCAGTTTGCTTCCAAGGAATGAAGCAAAACCATAAGGGAAAAATTATTATATTTTTATTTGTTGCATTGATTATATTTTTTCTTGAACACAGGAAAGGCAAGAAAAACAGAAGACAGCTGAGAACTAGTTTGAGGATAAGTCAAAGAACTGAACTAAAATGATGAATTGAGGAGAAAAAAGATGTAGCCTTTGTGACCCCTATTGAATGAAGTTGCTTCAAGTTCATTTGTGAACTCACATCTATTAAATGAAAATCTCCACTTGTAGCAGTGACATGATGCAATCTTTGTTCAAGGGGATTTGGTCATCATAAAGGCTGGACTAGGGCAGCCCAACTCACGTCACTTCCCTTCAGCATACTTTGTGTGAAATAACGTCTTTGATGGAAGTTTTACCTTGACGGTGAAGCGTTTTTTCTTTGGTGGAGTCCAAACCATGCCCGTTGAATGAATGAAAGCACGCAAAGGGGTTAAGGAAGTCACCAACACATATGCTTTCAGAATCACAGAGAGATCTTCGGCTCTAAAGATTGTTTCCTGTGGAGCAAGGACTGTTGTTTGATTCCTAAAAAACAAAACAACACAGTCAATGTCCCACAATGTCAGGTGAGTATGTAATTTGTAAATTACTACAAAGCTTTGTACACTCATCTATCCTTTGTTGGACTCCGGCCTTCAGTGTTTGGGTTTCCTTCAACAATTATACTATTAGCATCATTACCAGGATATCACAGAGATAGAGAAAAGGGATCAAATTAATGAGTTCTCCACTCAGGAAGGTTTAATCAAAATATTTTTAGAAAGAAGTTACAAAAATAGTACCTAAATTAAAGTTTAATGATTTAAAAATTTTAAATTAGTTACTTATAGTAAAAAAAAAAAAGTGGTAGAAATTATAGTTTAGGAAACAGTGAACACCTGAAATTTTCCAGCTTTGCCCTTGCCTGCCCTGACTCTGTCTTTTCCTCGACAAAGAAAGATGTTAAGTTTCTCAATAGTGGTCAGGTCACCAAAAATATGCAAAAAACTTTTTCTGCTAGTTTGTTTCTATCTAATAACCCTCACCACTAACAATTAGGAGTTAATATAAGGCATGAAATATCAGGAGAATACTTTAGTCTACAAAGGAAAATAACACTAATGCTTTATGATGAAACAACTATACTTTCCTCAGTTTTGGTAGCAACATGTGTAACTGTTTTCTTTTCTGCACCATATTTCTATATTTAAAATGTCTCTGCTTGATCAATGAGAAGATTGTGCTATTTCAACTTCTGAAGTCTAGGTAAGCAAACCATGCATATGATTCTTCAATAAATACTATTAACTGTGGAAATACTACCTGATACTTATAAAATTAAATGAGGAAATATATTTGCAACTTGAATAAGATAATCAAAATATCTTAATTAATCTACTTTACAGACTCTTTTCCCTGGAGGAAATGTGAAGAATGTGGTACCTACCCCAAGTTGTTTCTTAGGTCCTGGGAAACATAAAAAAAACAAAACAAAACAAAAAAAAAACCTAAAAAAAAATCCATTCGGCCATCTTCACAGACTAAGTCAATGCCACTTGAGTATAAAATGGAAGTTAAAATATTATAGTTTCACATTTTCAAGATTTTAAATTCAATTTACATTTATGTGACTTTCTAGCTAAGAGTCCTATTTACTCAAATGTTTATTCTATGGCAGGCAAGGTTTGAATTAGTCTGGAAGAAAATCATTGATGGCATTCTTTATTAAAAAAAGATAGCCAGGCCCTGGCTGGTTGGCTCAGCGGTAGAGCGTCAGCCTAGCGTGCGGAGGACCCGGGTTCAATTCCCGGCCAGGGCACACAGGAGAAGCGCCCATTTGCTTCTCCACCCCTCCGCCGCACCTTCCTCTCTGTCTCTCTCTTCCCCTCCCGCAGCCAAGGCTCCATTGGAGCAAAGATGGCCCGGGCGCTGGGGATGGCTCTGTGGCCTCTGCCCCAGGCACTAGAGTGGCTCTGGTCGCAACATGGCGATGCCCAGTATGGGCAGAGCATCGCCCCCTGGTGGGCAGAGCATCGCCCCCATGGTGGGCGTGCCGGGTAGATCCCGGTCGGGCGCATGCAGGAGTCTGTCTGACTATCTCTCCCTGTTTCCAGCTTCAGAAAAAAAAAAAAAAGATAGCCAAAATGTATGCGACAGATCTAAGAATTCAAACATGCAAAACTCGTTAGGTCTGTTCACTTTTCTCTTGTTAGCGGTCTCATAAAATGCACACTGGATATAACCATTCAAATGATTCACTTACAGCTGTTCATGTCTCCAGGCCCACGGTTTCCACATATGTGGCCTCGCTGTTTTGGGAAGGTGACTCCAAGTACTGCGCTTGAATTGTGTGCTCTGGTTCAAACACACAGAGGGGCTCACCAGAAGTCGCAGTTCTGAAAGGATTCAGAAGAGCACAAGACAGTCATTCTATTCTTCCTTCTGTAATTGCTTCCCAAACAGAGTCAGCTGTGCTGAACTACCTTCAGCCGGTAGCATGTTATTCTGCCACAGATTAGGAAAACAAGTGCAATAACTGATTTCAATTTTTCTTGCTTAAAAAGGGTGAGAAAGACATGATGTCTCCAACTGCCTTGCACCAAGAAGCTCTATCTGCCACAGATCTAAGAGAGAACAGTCTCAGCAGGAAGGTAGCTGCAAAGCTGCACTTGTTTTCAATGGGAATATTATGTAGACAATTTGAATTGGTTTCCTGACAATGCAGTCCTTTGTATGCTAGGATTTGTCAAGATCTAACAACAGTGCTTTATTATATATTTTGTAAGATGTTATTTGTTGGGTTTTTAAATTATATAAAAGTAAAGTCCAATAATAGTGACTTCAAAACTCTGATATTGATATTTTTTTAAAAATAGATGTGTGTACGTAATCTTTAAAATATCAAGGTGTACATTCAGAAAGCAATCAAATGAAAAAGCATCTAGTGATCACTCCCATCTAGGACCTCTCCCCTTTAAGTCAAAGCCAAAGCTTACATATTCACGTTACCATCTAGATAAGCAGAAAATTGTACATGCTAAGATGAATCATCAGTAAGAGGCACATGATTCTTCAATATATAAATGGAAATAAATGTCAATATGTCTATGCAAACCTATTTATGTAGATACAGATGGACCCCAATTTATGATTTTTCGACTTGATGATGGTGCGAAAGAAATACGCATTCAGTAGAAACCATACTCTGAATATTTTTCTTCTTTTCCAAGTGACAAGAGGGGAGATAGGAGACAACTCCCATATGCACCCCGACTGGAATCCACCTAGCAATCCTGTCTGGGGCAGATGCTCTGCCCTTCTAGGGCATGCTTACAACCAACCTATTTTTAGCACCTGAAGTGGAGGTTCCATGGAGCCATCCTTAGTGCCGGGGGGCCAATGTGCTCCAACCAATCGAGCCATGGCTGTGGGAGGGGAAGAAAGAAAGAAAGGGGAGGTTGGAGAAGTAGATGGTCGCTTCTCCTGTGTGACCTGACCAGGAATTGAACCCAGGACATCCACATGCTGAGCTAATGTTCTACCACTGAGCCAACCAGCCATTTTGAACCTTGATCTTTGCCCAGGCTAGAGGTATGAGATACAATATCTTCTGTGATGCCGAGCAGTGACAACAACCTGCAGCTGCAAATCAGCCCCACCATCACAGCACTCTAAACAACCAATAAATACTCTATAGTGTATTCATTGTGTTAGATGATTTTGCCCAATTACTTTAGGCTAATGTAAGTGTTCTTAGCACATTGAAACTAGACTATGATGTTCGGTAGATTAAATGTATTAAATGTACTTTTAGTACATCCTATGTTGAGGAACATCTGTATTTCTCCTTTTTAAGTTTTCCCGCAGAGATGATCTGCTCTAGTGTGTCATTTAAGGACACCATTTCCTTTTTTATTTTCTGTCAGTAAGATTTATCCATGGATATCATTGGAGTGTTAAAATCCTTTACTATGAGTGTATTGGTGTCAATGTCTTCCTCTATGTCCATCAAGATTTGCTTTACACATTTAGGTGCTCTTATGTTAAATGCATAATGTTTACAAGGGTTAAATGCTCTTGTTGGATTGCTCCCTTCATCATTACCTAGTGCCCTTCTTTGTCATTGTTTTAAAGTCTATTTTGTCAGATGCTGTGCCCACCTGGGAGGCTGGTGGCAGGCACTGAGGCAGCAACAGTGGGAGCCCCTGGTGAAGGGGCTGCAGGCATGGGTTGCATCAGCACTGCTCTGCAGGGCCTGGCTGGGCTCGTGACTGCTGGTACTTGGCCATGATCATGGGCTCCCAGGGCAGGCAGAATGGCCCCCACCTAGGGCAGTGGGAGAGACAGCTTAGCCCAGGATGCTGGAGAAGCGGCATGGCAGTTTCTCACGCATCCCAGATGTTGATCATCTTTCTGAAGTAGAACCTCCATGGCCTGAATACTTTTTGGAATAATTTTGAGCCAAACATCTTTATAATAAAAAGATAACCACATCCAGATGGTTGGAAAACTGAAGCAGAACTTACTATTGGCATGTCTGCTGATTAGTTCTCTGACTGTGTTTTACTTAGGCCAACATGCCATGAAATGCCATCACCAAACAGAATAATGAGGTCAACTCCTCAAACTGGTGATCATAAAGACCACTCTGAAAACTGGCCTGGGCATCAAAGCCAACAAAGCCTTGAATTTTTATAGAAGGTATGCTTCAGAGGGGAACCACACTCATGGTGGGCCATGTTGGATGCACATCCTGATATTCACTGTGGAGAGAAAACTGGGGTCATTCCCCAAATCCTCGCCTTGAAGCAGATGTGGTCACAGTTAAGTAAAGAGAAAATATACTTGGATGAGGCTGGTGTCAATGATGAAGTGCTAGATTCTGCCACGGAAGTGTTCTTATTAGAAATTGTTAAGCATGAGAAGCCAGCTCCTTATTTATGTAATAAACAATAAAGATCCTTTTGCCCTGAAATCCTTAACTTACCTTTAAGCTTTGACATTTTAATTATGATGTATCTTGGTGTGGGCCTCTTTGGGTTCATCTTATTTGGGACTGTCTGTGCTTCCTGGACTTGTGTGTCTTTTTCCTTCACTAGGTTAGTGAAGTTTTCAGTCATTATTTTTTCAAATAGTTTCTTGATCCTTTGCTCTCTGTCTTCCCCTTCTGGCACTCTATATGTGGATGCTGTTACTCTTCATGCTGACCTAAAAATCCCTTGAACAATCCTAATTCCTTTGAATTATTTTTTCTTTTTTCTGCTCTGATTGGGTCTTTTTTTCTACCTTGACTTCCAAACTGCTGATTCTATCTTCCATGTCATCTAATCTACTGTTTATTCCTTCTAGCGGAATACTAGAAGAAATGTCAGATAGTAAATTCTTCATTTCTGATTGGTCCTTTTTTATCGTTTCTATGTCCTTTTTTATGGTGTTATGGTTCTCACTTTGTTCTTTGAGCATCCATATAACCATTACTTTGAACTCTATATCTGATAAATTGCTTGCCTCTGTTTCATGTAGCTGTTTTTCTGAAGATATATCTTGTTATTTCATTTGGGGCCTGCTTTTTTGTCTCCCCATTTTAACTGCCAATTTGTGTTTGTTTCTATGTAATAGGTAGACATGTTATGTCTCCCAGTTTCCATGAAGTAGCTTTAATGTAGTAAGTGTCCTGTGGGGTCCAGTGGTGCCGTTTCATTGATCACCTAAGCTGGGTGCTCCAGGAATGTCCCTTGTGTGAGTTATGTGGGCCTTCCTGTTGTAATTGAGGTTGATTACTATTGGCACATTTATGCCTGGGATCAACCCAGCCTGGCTGACTATGAAGCTGAACTCATGGTGTATGAACTGCTGTGCAGGTGCTTACCACATGAAGCAGAATTCAACCCAGCAGGGTTTGCTGCCTGATGAGATCTCCCTTTGGATATGCTGCTTGTGAAGCTTATTGAATCCTGCTCTGATGTTGTCTGAACCTGACCACAGAGTTTGTTGGCTCTGGGCCTCTTGTGAGGGACTCTGGTGCAGATCAATGCAATTATCCTTCAGCAGCCTCTTTGGAACTACACCCAGTTGTGGCTACTTCTGCATGTGAGAAGGACCAAGCTGTGTACCAAAGCCAGCTTTTACCAGTACTGGACCTGGGGGCAGGTCAACAAAAGTCCCAAGGCACCCCTAGATCCGCCCTCAGCTGCCTCCACCTGCCAGCTGCCTGTTCGGCTCAGTCACTGAAAGAATCTCCGGCTGTCCTCCTCAGCAGGGTGTGAGCTCCACAGGGTGGGGCGAGAGGGAGTTTTGAAGGCGGGGCTATTGCTTTTCCCAGGCTGATGCAGAAAGGAAGAGAGTGCTCCACTCAAGAAAGATGGCATCTTTGGTATGACAGAATGACTCAGCACAGGGATCCTGGCAGCTGTCCCTTCAGCTCTTTCCCCAGAGCTACAAACCCCAAACTCTCCTCTCAGGACTCTTATGTACTCCGCCCTTCCTTCACTGGAGCTCAGGGTGAGTGGCTGCAAATGAAAATTTGTGTGCTAGCCCTTTAAGAGGAGCATGTGTCTTCAGCAGACTCCTGTCTGTCCCTGGCAGACGGAAACCCTGCTGCTTTTCACAGCCAGGTGTCATGTGGACATGTATTCCTGGCTCTGGTGCTCTGGGCTGGGGAGCCTGGCTTGGGGTTTAGACCTCACATTTTTCCAGGGAACACCCTCCTCCCCCCCCCCCCCCCCACACACACACAGCTGAGATATCCCTCCAGAACCTCAGGTGTTTCCCGTGGGATCGAAGCCAGCCCTTTTCACGTCTCTCTCCACCCTTCCTCCCAGTCTCGACTGGCTCCTTCTATAAATCCTTGGTTCTCGGTTAGAAGACTCCTCTCCAGCTAGTCTTCAGGTGCTCATGCAGGTTACTTCTTCTGTAATCTAGTTGTAATTCCAGTTTGCTCCCGGGAGGAGGTGGGTGCAGCTTCTACCTACTCCACTGCTATCATGGATCCCTTGTCATGTTTTTTTCCTTTTACTGTTTCAAAAATACCACCTATGGTGCTGTACTTTTACAAGTTTATCTAGGGGCAATTCTAATCTGCATGCCTAATTGCCAGATCCAGGAGTAAATGTGTTGTGAGTTTGACAGACCTCACTAGATTGGCTTCCAAAAAAGTCGCTGTGATTTCCACTTTCTTCAGGAGCATATGAGAGCTGTTTTCTCGCTGCCTGGTCATAGTGCTTTAAATTCTACAATTTATCTTGCTCTCCAAATGGAACAAAGCCTTTAAATTGTTTTCCCCCAGTGCACATTTCATCAATACTAACATAGTCTAATTTAAAGCACTTCACACTCTTAAGTAAAGGTCAGCAGAAGTCAAGCTGTTCAATGTATTCCCATATCTCATTATTTAGCACAGTGTGATCTTTCTCCAAAAAGCGATAGCCTATTTATAAGGCTGCCTTTCTAATGACGTTGTAAGGTATCTTAAGAAAAATATTCAAACTGCTTGTTTCTGGAGGTAACCAAAGCAGAGTCATTAAGGTAATTTCTTTTCTTAGTAATCAGCCTTAAAAAGAGCTGAAGTATTTACATAATCCTTTAGATTTTTAGTAAGAAAATAAGTGTTTTTCCACTGGACTTAATTTTGTAGGTTAAATTGGCAGGAAGAAAATACATGTTCTTTTTTCACTAAATAGACATTTTCTGGAATTTATTACCAGGAAAAATTTTGTCTTTCCTGAAGCACTAATTTGTAGCCTTCTGTGTGTAACAAGAGCTTGGTGTAATGTACTCTGATTTCTCTCTACCTTTACTGACAAGAAGCCAAAGACCCACCTGAAGCCCAGGCAGATAGCTGGCCTTTGAGGAACCAGACCTATTAAGTGCTTTACCATGGTAGTGTTGGTAATTTTGAGGAAGTAATCAGCAAATATGTCAAAAGAGTAAACAATTTTATGTCACTTTTTTGGTTCAGTTCAAGTGGAGAAGCTTATGCCTTGTAACTGAAGGAATCCCATATAAGAATTGCAAAGAATATGTCAGATTTCCATATCCGCCCCTAAAACTGTAAACAATGAAATTAAATATTGATCGATGTAGTTTTTACCCTTTGTGATATATATATGTATATATTAGTCTTCCTATTATATTATTTGAGATTTGGAGGTTACATTTAATCATTTCAAGCAAACAAACAAACAAACAAAACTCTGTAATTACATGTCTCTTGACATCTAAAATCATTGCCATTTTCCTTGATTAAAGCCAAACACTAAAAATAAGCTTCATTAATCCCTTTAAAAGGCTGTAACTGCCCCTTATGGAGCTCTTACGAGTCATTATGGAAACATTAATACCATAGCAAGGTCCTTATTTAACCGAGTCAAACGTTTGTCAGCAGTCACCATTCAGTTTATCTTTCATTTGGGGTATTCATCATGGGCTCTCTCTATAGTCCAGTCCAGTCCACTTGTCTCGTCATTGAATTCTTCTGCCTCGGGCACGCAGAGCCTAGAAATCTGTCAATGATGCCCAAACTAGCTTTTGTTTTTGGAAAGAATTTGGGAGATGAGGTTGTATGATGTAAACAGTCTTCAAATGGCCTTATAATTCATTAACACATTTGTTAAATGTTTTCAGAAAGTATTTAAATATGAAGGGCTTAGCATGTGTCTTCAGGGTTTTCCTACGCCATGAGCACCGAATGGGTAGCAAATACAGATGTAAAATATTATAGGAACTTTTATTTATAGACTACTCTTAGCTTATTTTAAAGAGCACTGAAACTTATAACTTTAGTATTTATCCAGAATAAAAATAAACAATTTGTTAAGAATACATGAAGACTGCTTTTTTTTTTTTTTTTAAGTGAGTGAGAGAGACAGAGACAGGGACAGAGGCAGAGAAGAAGGGAGAGAAGCCTGCTTTTATTGTGCCTTCTAATATCCGGTCAGCCAGACACTGAGTACCTTCTAACTACGGTGCAGTTTTATGAACAAAAAGATTAAATCAGAACCATGAGACTTGGGTTTTCAGTGTGACTCTTAACAACCAATGCTTAATAGGCGAGTGACGTTGGCAAGGAATCTTCCAGAATCCTGACTGTGATCCCCTATGAATTTCTGAATGCCCTATATCACTAAAACACAATGTTTTTACAAAACAAGTGCTTAGTAAATGTCTGGTCTAGCAATGAACTCGCTTGGGGAGGTTAGGCCAATGTGCAGTTAAGACAAAACAGTATTCCAATGTATGAAAATATTTGTTTAGGTATTCATATTTCTCCTTCTATGTGACATCACAGCAAAAACTAACACAGGAAAACACTTGTGCTAGCATTAGCTGCCAAATTTATATTGTATTTAATTTAATACTTTGCCCCATAGCTAATAATAGAGAAAAATAGTGAAAAATATAGTTATATTTTACAAATGTTTGAATATTGTCTTACATTTATTAGTTCGAAGCTAAATATAGTCAGTATTATTAAGTTTTTTCAATGATTTGAGAGAGAGATAGGGAGAGACAAAGAGAGAGAGACGAGAGGGAGAGAGAGAGAGAGAGAGAAGCATCAACTCGTTGTTCCACTTAGTTGTGCACTCATTGACTGCTTCTTGAATTTGCCCTGCCAAGGGATCCAGCACACAACCTCGGCGCACCAGGACAATGCCCTAACTATGGAGCAACCTGGCCAGGGCTGGCAGCATTTTATTTTAGAACTTCAGTGAAGCTAAAGGCCTTAATTAATTATTAACAATTAGTTTTGAGATTAGAAGTATAAATTAGTACGGTCTAACGGTAGATTAATTGTTTTTCTTGCCTGAGGACATTTACAACTCTTAGCCCTTAGCCTGCAGGCATAAAAGTTATGCAAATATACCCTCGGAATTTACATGCATAGCAAATATAAATTAATACATGCACAAACTGAAGTCATAGCCAGGAAATAAGTCTCTGTCAGGGTCTTGGGTGAAAATGGATGAATGGCAGAATCAAAGGAGTAACTAACAGGACTACTGATCAAGAGACTGTTAAAGAAGGGAATGTAGCCTGACCTGTGGTGGTGCAGTGGATAAAGTGTCGACCTAGAATGCTGAAGTTGCCATTCGAAACCTTGGGCTTGCCTGGTGGAGGCACATATAGGAGTTGATGCTTCCTGCTCTTCCCCCCTTCTCTTCCCCCGCTCTCTAAAATGAATAGTCTTTAAAAAGAAAATTAAAATTAAAAAAGGGAATGTTAATGAACAAACACAATAGGTAGCAAGCTCCCATGGTTGTCAAACAAAAGCTCTTGCTGCCCCTAGTCCAGGAGGGGGTGATTACAGAACTGGGCTAAAGCCACAGCTGTAGAAGAGAAACTCTGGCCACCCCTGGAGGGGCAGCAAGAAGGAGGCCAGGGACGAAATATCCCAGAGTTCTTTCCATCTGAGCTTTGACCTGCCGCAGTCAGGGGAGAGGGGACCCTGCCGATGCCATCTGTGGAGGACAGCTTCCTGGGGAAAGGTCTGGAATGAATTTGGAGGGCAAATGGCGAGGACCCAGCACCAGCCCTATTCTCGGGAAACAACACATTTGGGCGCTAGAGTTCTCCTTCCTTGTAACCAGATACCTAGAGACGTGCGTTCTGGTCATAGAACCCAGGGACTGAAATGGAAAGGATGAGCAAGCCGAGTGCTGAGCAGTATCACTAGAGTTGTATGGGAGCCTTCTTGTTCACAACCCAGGAAAGGAGTGCAACATGATCACCGATGGCTTTTCCTCTCCACTTGACTGTGGTGTTTGGTAGAGTGGCACGATATGGCCCTATCAGCACACTGCAATGACACCAGAGGCGCTCCAATGAGGAGGAAGAGGTGAACTATTTTAGGCCAAGAGGCCCTGGAACCCCCCGTGAGCACGGGGCACCGTGGTGAGGTCACCAGCAGACGTCCAGGGGGAAGCCAGAGTGGAGGCTGTCCCAAGCAAACTAACCTCGGGCTTGAGGAGGCATAGGTGACACCAACGAAGACACGTGTTCTCATCTGCCCAGCACTTTGTCATATAGTAGCTAATAATTTATTTTCAAAATCCTAACTCCTGTCTATTAATGGATTTCTATTTGTAGATGTCATCATGAACTAATTTCTTAGGTTCCATATCTTTACCTAGAAAATGGGATGGTAATTATAGTAATGACAGTAAGAACCTACCTCATATGGATTTTGTCAGAACGAAATACGAATTTCCTTTGAAGTGCTTTGCATCACACTTGTATACTGAACACTCAAAACTGTTCAATGGCAACTGGTTGTATATAGTTTATTAGAATCCTCTTCTATAACCTAGAAAACCTGTTTACAACTTGAGAAACTTCAAAGTACAACTCAAACATTAACCCTTTTGCATTTTTTCAACACTAAGGGCTTCTTAGCACAGCTGACTGTCAGATAAAGGCTAACCTACTAAATCCACTTTTATGTGATTCTCAAACATCTGACATTTCAACATTAGTCTCTTAAGAACAAAGCAGGAAGTATAAGGGATAAGCACAAACATTGTGTAGATGAAAATAAAACAGCATCTTTTCTAGAAGTAGCCTCTAAAAGCACACTCTGTTTAAGTGACTGAAGTTTAGCAATGCAGTATCCCAGCAAAGCATTGCACTTCCTGTTCTGTTTCACTTATTTAAAGGAGCTCTGTAGTAAAGCTAAGTTTCCATGAATGGAATAAGCCTGGGACAGACCCAGTTAGCGCAACATATAAGTCCATTCTTCTCTGTTTTGTTCAGGGAAAGACTTCTTTGCAAACAACACACATTGAAACAGAACTAGCTCTTCGTCAATAGATTTATGACATAAAGACAAAACTCCCTAGACTATGTCAGATCTACCCTTGAACTTAAATTATATAATTTGGATCTCTATACTCCAAACACATCAATTCTATAATAAGTTTTACTTTCATTTTATACAAGAAGCATTGGCCAGAGTATCTTTGAGAGAAGGGACACACCAAATGCTTGAAGGTGTTATTAATACACAGCTCTAGCCTTAAGCCAGGGAACTTAAAATTCAAAATGTCTTCCTCAAGATCTCACATTATTATACAGTTATCTGTGTGGCTTTGACACCAGTAGTTTACTAGTTTACTATCTATAGTTTCAGAATATCTTTTATATGCTATTACCATATAAGGGCGCATCAAACCACAAATATAAACAGCATAATACTTCAATATAGTACTTTGTGGGAGAAAAAAATAACTTCCGCTTTATATTACAGAAAATGAGATGAAATCCATGTTTGATATAATTAGAGATATAGTTTGACACATAAAATATAACCAGATCAAATGACACAGCAATGTCCGTTAAAAGGATAGTCATTGTATAAAGTTTCCACCAACACAATCAATCAATCAATCAATCATCAATCAATCACATGCTTATTGAGCACTCAGTGAATGCAAAGCCACAAATGTTCTCCCTTTTTCTACTTTTTTGTGGACATGTGAAAGTAACGCAATTCTGTACAAATAAATGATTTTCCTATGTTTTGACTGTGACAATGTAAGAAGCTTGAATTTGGCTCATTCTCCTTGGTAATAAAAGTTGTGTCTAGACTACCACTTCAATTTGCCTGTCCCTATGATCTCACTGCTATGACCAAATAGCATACAAGATTGTTTTATTACTTTATGCCAGGTTAATTTTGCTTTGATGTTTTTCTGCATGGATTTTCCAGAGGATAAGAAAAGAAAAAAAATGCTTGACTACTTCAGCAAAACTAAAGCTGAATAATTCAGTACAAATTAATGAGCATCATTAATAACAATTTGAAACACAACCTCCAACAAATATTAATGCAGAGTGCAATAAATATATATAATAGAATAGCTGTCTAAGCCTACCCACCATGAAAATAAGTTAATCCCTTTACTAACATTAAACTTCTTTCTGTCGCCTGACCGGGCGGTGGTGCAGTGGGTAGAGCGTTGGACTGGGATGCGGAAGACCCAGGTTCGAGACCCCGAGGTTGCCAGCTTGAGCGCGGGCTCATCTGGTTTGAGCAAAAGCTCATCAGCTTGGACCCAAGGTCGCTGGCTCGAACAAGGGGTTTCTCAGTCTGCTGAAGGCCCACGGTCAAGGCACATATGAGAAAGCAATCAATGAATAACTAAGGTGTCACAATGAAAAATTAATGATTGGTGCTTCTCATCTCTCTCTGTTCCTGTCTGTCTGTCCTTATCTATCCCTCTCTCTCTCACTCTGTCTCTGTAAAAAAAAGAAAACAACAACAAAAAAAACTTCTTTCTCAGGAACATTTTCTGGAATAAACCATGAAATGTTATTGATATAATTTACATCAGAATAATAAATGACTTAGCAGAACTCTCTCATAATTTGAAATTCTTTTCAAGTATACTGAAGCCAATCCTAATTTAAATGTAAGATACAAACACTGGGTTTATTCTGTCTGTTTTAAATAAAATCAGGCATTTACATGTCTCTCCTATAATGGCAACCTCACAGATCAACTCAATTTCCAATTGGTATAATCAAGCATACACGGTTAGTAAATTTGCTTCTTTATGTCAATATTATTTACACATAAATGCATCGTATGAACCAAGTGCACATTTAAAATATCAAGATTTTTCACAATATCTGACTCTGAAAGTGAAACAAAAATGTAGAACATGCAAAGACTAGAGCCAGCTGTCAAAATGAAATCTAACGAGAGACAGATCCAAATACCAGAAATAGGTCAGGAACAGGGACTACGTCAGACGAGATTTTTCATTAAGACACAAGTATATTTCTACGGACCTATTTTGTCCTCACGTTCTTTCTCTCCAATTGAGCAGCAATGACTGGAGTCTGTGGAAGCAGGTCTGGCTGAGAGGCATTACAACACAGAGCCAATTTGTAAATGATGAGGGCACAAAGGGCAGATCAGAATCCAGCAAAACCTGATAAGAGTTTCTGAAATGATGTCTCGGTTTTTTAACTTAGCTAGGTGTCTGTGGTACAAGTCAGGTACATTTAGCCTATTTATATCCTGTAAATGACTAAGGGATTAATCAATTAATTGAACCAAATATGGAGGAGCCCCTGTGTTGTATTTAAAGGGTTAAATAACCCCTGATCTTTACAGATGTTAATTAGGTAAGTCAAAATTTGAATTCTTAGCCTAACCTGTGGTGGCGCAGTGGATAAAGCAGCGACCTGGAATGCTGAGGTCGCCGGTTTAAAACCTGCACTTGTCTGGTCAAGGCAGATATGGGAGTTGATGCTTCCTGCTCCTCTCCCCTTTCTCTCTCTCTCTCTCTCTCTCTCTCTCTCTCTCTCTCTCTCTCCTCTCTAAAATGAATTTAAAAAATTGAATTCTTGTTTGGACTGTGTAAACTTTGACATTAATCTGTCTCTTCTCCAGGTTGAATTTAGGCCAGGACATTAATTAAACTCAAATGACTGTTTTCTATAAGGATAGTCTTCGTATTTTCTTCATCTCTTATCTTCTGTACCAAGATACCAAGATGCCAAGATGCCATGTATATGAATTATTTTTCAGAGATTTAATACACTGTAACTCAGTTTAGAGTTCTGACATCAGCACATCATCTCAATGAATACCACCTGCACATCCCCAACTGAACTTTTAGTTCTCGGCTGCTGCTTAAATCACTTAAAATAGGTGGATGATAGATAATAAATCATTCATATCTTTCTATTTCTTACCAAATGCATAAAGTGTCTTAGAGAGAATAATTTTGTGGCACCTAATAATGTCCCAGTCATTTCAATTAGTTAGGGCTGTGTAGTCATTGCTTTAAAAATTCTGTGAGCTCTGGCGTGACTCAGGGGTTCAAAGTCATGAGTTAACTGCTTAGTCTCTTCCGCGGTTGGATTCTATAGACCCAGCCAATGGAAACTCTAATTAAGAAGCTGGGATGGTAAGCAGTAAAAGGAATTCAAGCTAGCTTTAAATCAAAATGAGAAAATAGTGGGTAACAGTGATAAAATATCCAAGTATGGGTTTCCTTCCTTCTGTTTTCTCTAAGCATGAACAATACGTGCTTATTTGGGAACCAAGTCTTTGCTATGTTGTTGGGACCATAGGAATAGATAACTGATTTTTTAACCTACATAAATGAGTTGGAGAGAAGAGAGAGGACAAGGAGGCCAGGGAGGAGACAGGCTGTGCCAGATGGTGTTCTGGTGAGTGAAAGGGGGGTGTGCTTAAGGAGAGAAGAGGGTTATAAAAATAGAATTTGATAGAAATATCATTGTGTGATGAAAAAGAGTAATTACCTTATTGCTAACATTTTTTGTCTATAACGTGCCTTCCACCGAAAAAACAAAAAACAACTATTAAAAAATTCAAAGTACGCTACAAGGCTTTTGGAGTCAGACCTGTTGTTGGAAAGGTGTTTTGTTTGTTTATCTGCTTGCTTTACACAACATGGTGTTCAAGTGCTCTCAAAGGGGCGGGCATTGCCCAGGTCCCTTACTATGCCTGGCTCAATCCCCTGAGGCCGAGGTCAAGTCCAATAACCCAAGTCCAATTGGCAGCTAGGATTTTCCACAGTGAGGGAAGGGGGGGTCACTGGCAGCCGAACAAACTCTGATTTAAAGAAAAAGTACGTGTAGTTTCTATTAGGAGAAAAGTTGAACTCAAGAGTGTTCATTTAATTTCATGGGTCCAGAGTGAAAAGTGACAAGTGTCTATGGCCGCCATTATCCATCTGATGATTTGCAATTCAGGTTTTCAGAATCACCACTTAATCTCCACCTCGCCCCTGCCACTGCCTGCTCCAGGAATACTGCACACTACTCAGCATTTTCTTCAATATCCCAAACTCTGGGTTTTGTTTACCAAATCTTTTAAAACACCACAGTAGCTATTAGTCCCAGGAGCTTGAGTTAACATTAGGGCACACGTTCCTGACTAGAAATTTCAAAATTGGCACAAGTCTCTGGTTATTATTTTTTAATTTTGCTTCCCCCTCCATGAGCCATATTCCATATAATTAAGGGCTTTTCACCCACAGACTGCTGAAAATGTGTCAATAGTTTATAAACAGAAAAATATCCTATTAAAATCTGTCCAATCAGTAAAATTTCCATTAATTTAAAACTCAGAGTCCACCTGGCATATTGCTCATGTTGCTCTGGGCACAACACATGTGTAGATTTACCAATAAATCATGTAACTGGAAAATTTTAAATATCACTTTGTGGGTGGTAGCTTTGCTTTTTATAGCCCACTATGAATATAGTTTAAAGTTCTTTCCCTTAAATGACATGATCTCTTCTAAAATTGGCTGTTGACTGACCAAGTACCTAAGACTAAAAGAAGAAACCTAGAAATAGAAACATTTCAAAATACTGAACTGAAAAAGATAAATTAGGCACAACCAGTTTACTTAACCATGTAACTTTTCTCTTTGTTCATTCTGTATTTGAACTTAAAGGAATCTTTCTCCGCAATATTTGGAACACAAGAAAATAAATAGTGATGGTTTTCTATTTTAAGGATCAATACAGCCCTATTTTCATACTTCATTCAAAAGAAAGACTTGGGGCCCAGTTGTCACGTTGTTAGAACTTGCCAATACTAAACATCGCCATCACAACTCCAAAGCAATAAGGCAAGAAAAACACACCCATTTTTTCCTATTCTGTTAAAACCCATGATCAATAAGCGACGACAAGAATGCTCTCTGGTTATGATTGTCCAGTATTAGGGGAGTTTTATTGTGAAACTAACCTGCCTTCTTTTAAGTATTCACCACATCTGGCCTTGACTGGAAGAAATGTGTAAGGGGTCTGTCCTAAAAGAAGTGCTGGAGGGAAGTCCAGGACAGCAGCATGGTGTGCAGAGGGCAGCCCTGAGGATGTTGTTCTGTATTCCATGGTCTCTTTTTCACTCCTGGCTTTAGGTAAGAAACTAATTAACTTTGAGAGTTCAAGAGCATATCAGGCCCTGGCCGGTTGGCTCAGCGGTAGAGCGTCGGCCTGGCGTGCGGGAGACCCGGGTTCGATTCCTGGCCAGGGCACACAGGAGAAGCGCCAATTTGCTTCTCCACCCCCCCCTTCCTCTCTGTCTCTCTCTTCCCCTCCCGCAGCCAAGGCTCCATTGGAGCAAAAGATGGCCCGGGTGCTGGGGATGGCTCCTTGGCCGCTGCCCCAGGCGCTAGAGTGGCTCTGGTCGTGGCAGAGCATCGCCCCCTGGTGGGCAGAGTGTCGCCCCTGGTGGGCGTGCCGGGTGGATCCCGGTCAGGCGCATGCGGGAGTCTGTCTGACTGTCTCTTCCCATTTCCAGCTTCAGAAAAAAAAAAAAAAATTAAAAGAGCATATCATTGCATTCAATTAAAAAAATTAAAATTATAGCATAAAGAAGGATTTTGACTAATAATATTTTATTGCTAAATCAATTAGTTTTCTTTTTAATTTTTCCATTGTTTTGAGAGGAAAGGAAAGAGAAAAGGATAGGGAGAGAGAGAGAGAGAGAGAGAGAGAGAGATGCATCAACTCGTTCCACTTATTTCACTTATTTGTTCCGTTTAGTTGTGTACTCATTGATTGCTTCTGTTTGTGCCCTGGCCAGGGATCGAACCCTCTACCTTGGCATGCTGGGACAACGCTCTGTCCACTGAGCAACCCTCTGAGGGCCTAAGTCAATTTAGTTTTGACTTACTCAGAACACCGAGGGACTTCTAGCCCATGTGTAAGACAGTGACCAGTACAACAGGACATGCCACTAACAATTTTAACAGTAGCCAGAGGGAAAACAGGAACAGCATGAGCCTCAGTGTCCCTGACACGAACAGAGACAATGACAAGCACAGCAGTAGCAGCCATTGCCACGTGGGTCTTCAGTGCCAGAGCACCTTTTGTGGCATGACCAGTGCTGTCCATGGCAGCAGATGACCACAGAGCACCAGAGTACAAGTGGAGTAAGTACTGGACATGGCATCAAGCATGAGTGGCCTGAGTTCATGTGCATAAAGGATACACCCTCTAAGACAAAGAGGGTATTTGAAGGCATCACAATGATAAGAGTATTATAGAAATTTAATGGATGAGGATCATAAATGCTAGATTTCTGCTTTGTATAGGATAAAGCTGGTGTTTATTTGAAATGCATTAGTAAGATGGAACATCCGGCATCTGTTTGAATAATTAAGTGTCCATTCTCATTGGCCAGTTTACATCCCACAACAGCTGTTAGCATTTTACCCAGTTTTAATATACACTGAAATTTGGAGGAGTGCAATTTCATGGGCAAGCATGGGGACGCTATTCTTTGTTTCATTTGTGACATTTTACAAGAGGTTTTTTTCTGTTTTGTTTTTTTGGTTTTTTTTTTTTTTCCATTTTGGAAAGATACATCACCAATAACAGTGAGACTTGTGGACTCTTAGTTTCCTTGCAATATAACCACACTGATCTGCATTTGTGTCTGTCACATTCATGATATTTCAAAATATAAGCAGGAACATTTGACTATTTCATTATATTCTATGGTGCCATTATGCCAAAACAGTTAAGGCATCATATTGGTTTGTCAAAACTGTATGCATAGGTAAGTTATAGATATTTTTTCCAGGTCCACCAGAGGTCAGTAAATATATTTCTCATCAAAAGAGAATATGAGGTCTTTTAGGAATGGGAAGACTACTTTAGGATGACCCAAATGGAATTGGCAGCAGGATTTCGAGATGCAGGGGCCTGAAGATACTGAACGTAGGTGAAGATAAAGACATATTTTTATGACCATTTTAATATCCTAGTTTTATTCCCAAAATAGTGAATTTTTAAATCCATGGATCTCCCCAAACTGGATGTAGTAGTTAGTAATTATTAACTAATATTTATAAAAATTTTTATTGAAGTAATCATAATCATTGTGGGTTGCTGGTATTGTGCAAAGCCTTGTTCAAAGTACTTATTTTTTCCTATTTTCAAATATGTATATATATTTGTTTGTTTTTATTAAATTCATTGGGGTACAGGTTTCAAGTACACAACTCAAATGTCATCTGCACACTGCATTGTACGTCCGTTGCCCCAAGCAAAGTCTTCTTCCAGCCCCATTTCCCCCTCCTTTGCCCACTCCATCCACCCCCACCCTGCCCCTTTTCCTCAAGTACTTTAAGTGTATTAACTCATTCTATCATCCCAGCAGCTCTAGGAGATGGTCATTATTGCCCCTACATTTCAGATGGGAAACTGAATCATAGAGAAGGTAGGAAACCCGCCCAGGGACACAGGGCAATTCAATGACTAGGATGATATTCCTACCTGTGCAGCCTGGGCTAGTCTGCACCCAGCCACTATCCAACAGCAGTGTGGAGTTAGGTCAAGGCAATTACTCGTTCGGAAAACCCACTTTCAATAACCATTAATTCCACAGAAATCCTATATTTCCCACAAAACATAATTTGGTTCTACTTACACTTACACTGATGGGCAGCACAATCAGTGAATTCTAAAAACCCTCCCCTGAAGTTCAGGAGAGTATCCTTAAAATGCCAAGACAACTAATTCTTGGCCAAGTGGTCCCAGGTGGTCACTGTCATTCCAGATGCCCATACCTGAGGCTGATGGCCCCACCCACATCTGAGTCCCCCTCATTCCAGGCCTATGGCAATAGTGTTATAACTTTAGAAAGGTTACAGACAGTTTGGAGAGCTGAACCTGGAGTGAACATATCAGAAAAGAGGCCACAGGAGAAAGGCGAGGACCAGCGTGCTGAGCACCTGCGCTCTGACTCCTGGCGGATGGTGGTGCCTTCTACTGCTGAGCTCCTGAAGAACAGACTACAACAAGACAAAGCAAAGTCTTCCATCTGCAGCAAAATCACTTCACATCTCCTTATGTGCCAACATTATAGTAAATAAGAATTTACAAGGTTACTTGAGTTAATTAAAGAATAATAAAAATAATGTAAAAATAGGTAAACAAGTTCAATTTCTCATTAGGCCCAAAGATTAGGTTTTCTTAAATAGCTTCTTTCTGATTTTCGTGAATTATAAGACAAGGTTATAGTATAGCATTTGAGATAAGGATCTGCTTCTTTGTAGCTGTGTATCCCAGAGGTCCTCAAAGCTTCCATTTCTTTATCTAAAATGCTTGACAGGCCTTTGCTGATAGCTTGGTTGGTTAAAGCATCATTTCTATACAGAAAGGTTGTGGGTTCAGTTCTTGGTCAGGGCACATACAGGAAGAGATTGATGTTCCTGTCTCTCTCTTTCTCTTCCACTCTCTCTAAAATCAAGAAATAAATTTAAAAAAATAAATAAAGAGCTTGACAGTATCTGGCCGTCAAATGGTTATACAGGGTCAAAGAATAAGTACATAAATGCTTGACACAGTGTCTGACTATAATAAGTAAGAATCAATATGACCTTTTGTTATTATTTTAGGGTAATTTATCTATAAAATAACACTGTGCCATAAATCAAGAAGTTCTACTAGTCCACTAGAATTATAAAACAAACCCAAAACTAGTACTAGTCTATTTAAATGACTGTGTACTCAACCTCTGACTCTAGGTAATACATGCTTATTTCTTTCCATATTAGAATGGTCCAAACAAGAACAATATACATTGTTGGGACAGTGTTATGCCAACGTGGAAAACTGAAAACCTCATTCAATTTTTTTCTCCAAGTCAACTTATGGATATCTTGATTAATATAAAAACAGTGCTTACATATTAATTTTATGGACTTATAATACATACTCTTTTATAAAGCATTTTCATGACAGCTCTATGAGCAAAAAAATTGTCAGTACAATTGTTCCTAGTTTGTGAATCTAGAAAAGAAGCACAGTCAACGTATTTTTCCCAAAGTCACATGACTGTAGCTAGCGGCTGAGTGAAGCTAGGATCCTGGCTTCCTATATCCAGACCATGAGATTCGCACTTCTGCCTTCACCTCGTGGAAAGTTAGATCTCTTCTAACCTCTTAGGTTAAAATTCTTATCGGTATGTACTTTCTTACAGAGGCTCAGAAATGGGTGAGGCAAGATTGCCTTCAAAAGGCTCTCTTAGTTAATGTGGATGAAGTGTCCACTTTTGTCCTTTTTGTTGAGAGTGGGCCATTTAACATACTACACACAGTCCTGTGAAATGACTATCTACATTGGGACTGTACTGCTGCTATGACTCCATGATGTCATTAACTAAAATTACTTAAGAAAAGAGAAAGTTCCATAGTTTACCATTAGATGGTGCTAAGAGCAGTTTAAAGAAAAGAGTCTCAAAAGTTATTGACGCAATGAATCACAGGATTTGATTGGGGTTTACTATAAAATAGTTAATGCTTCTGTCTTTCCAGACAGAAGCACACCCAACCCATTATCAAAGACTAAAAATCATCCAAAGCTACACTATTCTTTCAGTTAATTATACTTCGGCCAACTTCAACTACAGATGAAGGTTTCCAAGATTCTATTTAGGTATATGAATATATTTCACTTTGGTTATACCTTACTGCAACTCTCATTTCACATCTTTTCCAATATATTTTTCAATAGAATGTGTCAGATTGGAAGACACTAAATGCCTATTAAGTTGTATTATTAATCATTACAGTCACAGTGAGACGTTCAAGAGACTAGTCAGAGCAAGCATCATCTTCCCACAAATAGTGTTATATAACATACATTTTATGAAGTTGTGTGTTTTACAGTAAATGCATCATTTTAGTGAGCTTTTATTTTCTAATACTGATGATATCTTGCAAATCAAAAGTCAGGTCATAGCCTTTAAACTTCCATGAAAATGAATAAACAAAGCTGTGGGCACCACAAACTTACTAATACTTTCTCTGTCTTAACAGTTAAGTTTTTTGTTATTGCTGTTCAACATCTTTACCACTGGAAGGAGACTGGGAGAGAGAGTATCTTTTTTTTTTTTTTAACTTTTTTTTTAATTTTTTTTTATTCATTTTAGAGAGGAGAGGGAGAGACAGAGAGAGAGAGAGAGAGAGAGAAGGGGGGAGGAGCTGGAAGCATCAACTCCCATATGTGCCTTGACCAGGCAAGCCCAGGGTTTCGAACTGGCGACCTCAGCATTTCCAGGTCGATGCTTTATCCACTGCACCACCACAGGTCAGGCCAGTATCTTGATCAGCACTGATATCCCCAATACCAAATCGTATCTTTAATATATAATATATAATATATAATATATGTACATGTAATAGATACTTTAAAGGCATAAACAAACTAACAAATATTAGAGTATGACTCTCATATGCTTCCTGGGCTCCCTCCCAAAACAAACCAAACATGTAAGTTTCAGGATGGCTTTTCACCATTTCAGCAGCTCAATCCTAAACCTGATTTTGTTCCACTACTCTCTTTACCCAGCCCTTTTAATCCTCCAGTAGTGCAGCCTCCAGTGGCTTCAAAAACAAAAAGTTTGGCCACTTCTGTAAGAACTTTTAAATCTATTCTTTAGCAAGTTATGTTCTTTAGATATCTTATCAAGACTTCAGAGGCACTGCAAACATTTCTGTTGCAAAAACAGAGATTCAGAAAGAACTAAAGAGGGGAAATATTAAAATCCCTGTTTAGGTGATGTATTTGTTGAAGAAAATGCAAACAGCCTGACCAGGCAGTGGCACAGTGGACAGAGCATCAGAATAGGATGCAGAGGACCCAGGTTCGAAACCCAGAGGTTGCCAGCTTGAGCGCGGGCTCATATGGCTTGAGTGCAGGTTCATCTGGCTTGAGCACAGGTTCACCAGCTTGAGCGTAGGGTCGCTGGCTTGAGCATGGGATCATAGACATGACCCCATGGTCACTGGCATGAGCCCAAAGTTGCTGGCTTGAAGCTCAAGGTTGCTGGCTTGTCCAAGGGGTCACTCTGCTGTTGCCCCCCAGTTAAGGCACATATGAGAAAGCAATCAACAAATAACTAAGGAGACTAAGGAGCCACAATGAAGAATTGATGCTTCACATCTCTCTCTCTTCCTGCCTATCTGTCCCTATCTGTCCCTCTCTGTGTCTCTCTGTCTCTGTCAGAAAAGAAAAGAAAGAAAATGCAAACAAAAATAGTATAGTTTATTTTAGCAGGCTACATTCTGTGTCATGGAATGGGTCTAACATTGATGGAATACATTATTGATTAATAGATGCAGGTTGCATAAACAGGACAACCAAATCCATGAAGCACAAATATATATAGTTTATGGTCTACTGAAAATAAGAATTAATAACCAGAATCACATAGAGTATGAGTTTGGTGTAAACTGTTGTCACTAGTGTGTAACAGTGTTTGGCACAAGATAACAAACTCTCTAAATAAAATAAGCAAATATACCTACATGATGACCTGAAAGAGGTCATAATCTAGAAATGTAAATTTAGACCATATCATTTCAACATTACAAGGTCAAGACCTTTTAGACTTGCCCTATCAAAGAGCAGAGGAATGAATGAGCTTCCTCAGCAAGTCAGTTTTTAGCACAACTTCAGAGAAATGAAAAAGCTACCAAATGTATACTGGAAAACGGACATGCTCTCCCTTTCAAACTGGTCTGATACCAAATGTGCAAAGTACAAAGCCCTGAGCAACACAAGAGCAGGGGATATTGTTGAGTCAGCGAGACTGCTCTAACTTCTCCCAAAGACAAGAAGAAGTGAGTTGCCCAAAAGTCATGCTCATCCACATATCCCAGGGCTACCAGCCACCACTGATCTTCCCTCCCGTCCTCCAGTGACCAGCCAGGAAGTATCCCAGGCACACTGACAAGCTTGCCTCTCAGTTTTTAAGAAATGCCAAATGGAAGTAAGAATTACGTAGTTTCCAAGTAGCAAGCAGATATTTTCCCCCATTTTCAAGGAAATGAAGCAAGGCTATCATGTCCCCCAAATATCCATTTGATTTTGGCTGTGATTGTTTAATTAAGAGATTTACGTTTCCCGGGGACAGTGGTGAATTTTATGAACAGGTCAGACTGTGTAAGTGATGGATGCATTTGCGGGACTCCGCTGTTTCCATGTCGCTCTGACCGGTCTGCAATGTTTTCTAAAATTCTAACCAATAGGATTTTTAATTTCAGTGGAAGTTTCCTAGCTTTGGAGAGTAGAGTCACATTCTGAGAACAGGTGAGTTGGGGTTCAGGCACGGAGAGCAGATTGTTACAGATCAGCAGGAGGTTACTCGGGCCCAATGGGGAGTAGTGAGCTCTTGGTGCTGAAGAGAAGGAGAGAGAAATAATTCCTTACTTTGAAATGATTGGGAAGAGGCTGGTGCTGCCTAAAGAAATTCATGGGCTTTATCTTAACCAATCAATCAATATTTACCAAAGACCTGTAATAACAGATAACTGTTGTCTTTGTCTGTACAATATCTCTTTCTTCTTTTGAGGATCTGTTCTTCCCATCTGTATGGATTTGGTAGAACTGTCAATCACAGGTCCCTGACTCCTCCACCCACCCCTGGCTGTCATGGGCTGGTTTGCATCCCCTTAAAATTTATATGTTGCGGTTTTAACCACCCAGTAACTCAGAATTGACTATATTTGGAAGAAAGGTCTTGAAAGAGATGATTAAATTGAGGTCACTAGGGTCAATCTGAAATGGATTAAGATGAGGCCATTAGAGTGAAGGCAGGAAGAAACAAAGGAAACAGAGTGTGCTGTTGAAGGGACAGGGAAGGGAGGGGCTGGCTGGGGCAGGGAGTCAGGGTGGGGGAGCGAGGGGGACCAGGGAGAAGTGGGAGACTGCTCAGCCTACCGAGGTCTCAAGGCCACCCTGAGGAGTCTGGCACAGTGGAGCAGCTAAGGAAACAGTCTCCAGAGTCATACTGTCTATGTGCAGACATCACTTGTCAGCCATGTGTTCCTGGAAAAATCACCTTACTCGGCCACAAAACTGGATAAAATAGGAATAATAGTGTTATCTCTTTTATAGAGATATCGTGAGTGCTAAGTAAATTAATATATGTCTAAGTAAATTAATATAATGTATGTCTATATGCAAATATATATTTTTAAAACATAATATACATTTTACATAGATATTGTATGAATAGGCAAGATATATAATAATATAAATTATATTTTTATTTTATTTTATTTTTTCTGAAGTGAGAAGTGGGAGGCAGAGAGATAGACTCCTCCATGTGCCTGACCAAGATCCACATGAAAAGCCCACTAGGGGACAATGCTCTGCCCATCTGGAGCGATGCTCTGTTGAAACTGGAGCCATTTTAGTGCCTGAGGCAGAGGCCATGGAGCCATAATCAGTGACTGGGCCAACTTTGCTCCAGTGGAGCTTTGGCTGCGGGAGGGGAAGAGAAAGACAGAGAGAAAGGAGAGAGGGAAGGGTGGAGAAGAAGATGGGCACTTCTCCTGTGTGCCCTGACAGGGAATCGAACCAGGACATCCACACACTGGGCCAATGCTCTGCTACTAAGCAAACCTGCCAGGGCCTATATTTTTATTTTTAAATCAACCATATGATATAAATATTTTTCTATGCCAGTAAATGTAGATCACCATAACTTTTAATGTCTTTATAGTATTTTACTGATAAATATGCCATAATTCATTTATACTTGAATTTCACAATACTTTAGTATATAAAAATTATACATGAATAAAGTATGAAAAATTGTATAATTTCACTAAATGTACATTTTTTCTTTTCTTTTGTTTATTTGAAGTTTTTATTCTTTTTGTAACGAATGTATATTACTAGTATAATAAAAGCATAATAAGAAGGAAGGCAAAAGAAATGTTAAAAATGCATGTTTGATCAGTTTTAATATTTGACTTCTATTTTCATCAGCTTCCTTCTTATGAGTGGTCCAAGTCCTCAGCAGGACACAGGAAGGAAACAGAATAACATTCCTGCTAACTTTCATGCATGATAAATAGAAAAAATAAAAAAGTACATCCCACCTCACTGCGGGTATGTCTCGCTCCTAGAGTTCTTTATCTAGAGTAGTTATTCCCAGGCAGAACTCTCCCAAGCTGCTAGGGAGTTGGGCAGGTGTCAGGAGGCTGCTTCCCGTGGGCTACCAGGAGGAAGGAAGGAAAAGGCAATGGAGAGAAAACGAAGAGAGGATCCTCTCTATTATTTTTTTAAATTTTTTTAAAGATTTTATTTATTCATTATAGAGAGGGGACAGAGAGAGAGAGAGAGAAGGGGGGAGGAGCAGGAAGCATCAATTCCCATATGTGCCTTGACCAGGCAAGCCCAGGGTTTTGAACCGGCAACCTCAGTGTTTCCAGGTTGACGCTTTATCCACTGCGCCACCACAGGTCAGGCTCCTCTCCATTATTAATCTAAGCAGTCACATTTCTTCATTAGATAGAGCTTCTGAAATTTTTTGTTTAAGGTTTAGAGTTTAAAAAAGAAAAATAATCCACCTGGCTTCCACTGTAATCTAGATCAATGATCTTTCTTTTTGATTTAGGTTTTCTGGTTGCATCTCAGACACTCACTTTCCTTCACAGAATCCATGGAGAAAAAATGCCAAAGCATAATAGTCAGCAATAAGTATTGGATTTATCTCCTCTGCTTTAAATGCAGAACCATTACGATGAAGAAAACTGCCTTGAGCTTTAATCTATAAGAAGTAGTAAAACATTACTGGATAAGTAAAGAGAGTGAACCCTCACCATTGTCTTCCTACTGCATCTTCTGGCACTCAGCACTTAGTTTCTCCTCTAAAGAAATGGTGAACAAACACTTAAAGTATTTGGGGTTGAAATGGTACAAAAATATGAGCCTGCCTAAGGGACATATATGTCTGTCTCCAGCCTGCATGAATGAGGATCAATCAACAATGTGAGAAAGTGTGAAGTCTGTCCTCTTAGACAGCAATAGGTGATCAGTGTCTCAGCTGCAATGGTAATCACCTAGAAGTTGGTATTACACCATGTAATTTATTGATGCCAGTCTGCCTTGTGTATATATAATAACAGTTCTCTCGTTCTTTCATAGATGCAAATATCTTATTATACCATATGGGTAATTATATCTTAGAGAAATGAGACAGTTTTCACCTTCTCTTGCATTTCTTCTCTGACCCATAACACCAACTCAGTTTTGAGCTCTTAGTGGGTAAATGGATAAATCCATCCAAGCACTGCCAAGCTCCCTGATGATGGGCAGGGCCCCCCTTTCACAACTCTAATGCTCTCTATTAGCATCTCCTCAAGTCTTTCATTGAAAAGTATTGGAGTGACTATTATATACCAGGAATTGTGACCATGTACTGAGCTTGAGAAATGAAAAATAGGAGTCTCAGTCCTCAGGGTAGATAAACACACACAAATACAACTAAGATACAATGTGACTTGGCTATGATGGAGGCTTTCATAAAGTACAAAGAAACAAAGAGCACATCTAGCTCACTTCAACAGGCAGACTTCATTTAGAAGACATTCTTGAGTAATAATAGTTTAGATTTTCAATATGAAACACATGCACAAATGTTCCAAGTAATTATCTTGTTGAATTCAGAATATTAATTTTCTTCTTTATATTTTTTTCATTTTTGAAACAGTATGCTTAATTTGAAAGAAATGTGTCCTTGGCCAACCACTTGACTTTCCTGACACCTACAGTTGAATGACAAATTAAGTTCCATTACTTAGTGTCTAATTTATCAAGCCCAACTGATGGCTGTCTAAGAATGTTGGGAGACATTCTTTTACAAATCATAACCAAACCATTTGCACACGTTGACAGCTTTTCTTGTGCCAGCTTTTCTCCCCCAACTATGGAGGAGAGGGTCTTCTCCACTTATACCAATCTGAACAAAGCATTAAGAACTATAATTTACTCAGTGGCACAGTGGATAGAGTGTTGGACTGGGATGCAGAGGACCCAGGTTTGAATCCTAGAGGTTGCCAGCTTGAGCGTGAGACCATAGATATGACCCAGTGATCACTGGCTTGAGCCCAAAATATACTGGCTTGAAGCCCAAGGTTGCTGGCTTGAGCCCAAGGTTGCTGGCTTGAGCAAGGGGTCACTGGCTCTGCTGGAGTCCCCCTGTCAAAGCACATATGAGAAAGCAGTCAATGAACAACTAAGGTGCTGCAACAAAGAATTGATGCTTCTCATCTCTCTCCCTTTCTGCTTGTCTGTCCCTATCTGTCCTTCTCTCTGTCACTCTCTCTGTCCCTGTCTCTCTTGCAAAAAAAAAAAAAGAACGCCTGGCTGGTTGGCTCAGTGGTACAGCATTGGCCCAGCATGTGGAAGTCCCAGGTTCAATTCCTGGCCAGAGTACACAGGAGAAGCACCAATCTGCTTCTCCACCTTTCCCTCTCTCCTTTTTCTCTATCTCTTTCTTTCCCTCCTGCAGCTAAAGCTCCATTGGAGCAAAGTTGGCCCAGGTGATGAGGATGGCTCCATATCCTCCTCCTCAAATGCTAGAATGGCTCCGGTTGCAACAAAACAATGCCCCAGATAGGCAGAGCATCGTCCCCTGGTGGGTTTGCTGGGTGGATCTTGGTTGGGCACATGTGGGAGTCTATCTTTGGCTCCCCATTTCTCACTTCAGAAAAATACAAAAAACAACAACAACAACAAAAAAAACCCCTATAATTTACTGCTAGCAGCCTTAGAACATGTGGAAATTCTTCCTATATCCTTCTATAATGTGAATGCTAGTAGTTCTTACATTTTTTGTGTCTTTTTTTTTTTCATGACTATTTTAGAGAAAAATTAGGAGAAATTGCTTCAAGCTCCACTGGTCAGTTGTGTTTGTGATGGTGCCTGAGCTGACAACTGCAGGAGTAATCTGACTAGTACACTTTGGAAGTGAACGCAAACTTGTGTGATTTTCTCTAGTGTTTGTTATATGGAACAGAGAAATAAGATTGTAGGATGTTTTCTTAAAATGGTTTAAAACAGTGCTTTTCAACCTTTTCATCACATGCATACATACCAACTACACAAAAAATATTTTTTTACTGATCTGACAAAAATGTTATAATTTTGACTCATTCACATTAAATGGCTATTGCTGTATTGGCTGGTGTCATTGTTTTATTTGATAATCTAGGAAAAAAAGAGGTCTGTGTCCCTGACTAAATAATCAAGTGTTTCATGTTTTCAAGATTCTCATAGCAAGCACACTGGTTGAAAATCGCTGCCTTATTTGAAGGGTGTGGAAGAAAAATAAGAATGTTGAAGGTGTTTGCATGGAAATGGTGGTCTGGCTCAGTAGGAAAGAAATTATGGCCAAAAAGGGCTGACAAGACTCGGAGAAAGTAACAGATTTAGGAGTACCAACCGTCATTTGAGATTCAAGGCTCAGGCACATTGAAGAAATGGAGAAGCCAGAAAGGCTGTGATTATAAAGTGGGAACTAGTTTGTTTCTGCTTTCACAGATAAAGTAGTCCTCTGTGATTAAGTCCCTGAACAATGTCATAGAACTGGGAAGCTGTAGCTGATGGGAGATGAAATCATTGATTTGATGAAATCAAGGAGCTGTGAGGTTCAGATGATGAAAGGGTCTCAGGGTAAATATCATTTTGACCAGAATGATGGAGCACTGGCTGGTTGGCTCAGCGGTAGAGCATTGGCTCGGCCTGTGGAAGTCCTGCATTTGATTCCTAGTCTGGGCACACAGGAGAAGCATCCATCTGCTTCTCCACCCCTCCCCCTCTCCTTCTTCTCTGTCTCTCTCTTTGCCTCCCTCAGCCAAGGTTCCATTGGAGCAAAGTTGGCCCGGGGAATTGAGGATGGCTCCATGGCCTCCTCCTCAGGCGCTAGAATGGCTCTGGCCTCAATGGGGCAAAACCCCAGATGGGCAGAGCATCGCCCCCTGGTGGACATGCCGGGTGCATATTGGTCAGGCACATGTGGTAGTCTGTCTGCCTGCCTCCACGCTTCTAACTTCGAGAAAAAAAATACAAAAAATAAAGAATGGTGGGAAAGTTGAATTGGAGAGGAAGAAGTTAAGCAAGGTGATTAATATTGTTATTAAATATGTTGAATAAGCAAGGCAAGATCCATTTTCACATGAAATTTATTTAGGAAATAAACATATTTTTAAAATAATAATTTAAAAAAATGTTGGGAGGTAATAGTAAGGGGTAGTCAATAGATGTTGACAATCCCTCTCAACTCCAGAGATTAAGGTTTTAGTGGAAAACCCAGCTTCATTGTCCTCAGGGATTAACAAAAGTATTATTTTGTGAGGAAAATCAAAGCTGGAATTACCAAGGGTTTAGGGCAGTGGTTCTTAAACTTTTTGAAGTTGGGGCACATTTAAAATCCTATAAATAATTGTAGAAACACTATATACAAATTTCTGAGAAACATAATAATTAAGTCAAATATTAAAGAAAAAAAATAAAGTCCAAGCATGCTTTTATAGTAATTAAGTGAAATAAATACATCAAAATTAAATTTATTCTGACATTAAAAACTTTTTGTTACATTTTTTGAGTTATGCTTTTTAGAACTTACAAAAAAGAGGGATTAAAAAATAAAAAAGCAACAAAAATGTTTTCTTTTTATATATATAGATACATTCTTAGTAAGATTTAGTAAATTTGGCAGGTCCCAGAATGAATATGTTAAGTTTTTCCATTCTTGTGTTTATAAGAAACATAAACCTGATGTGTCTTAGCAATTTCTTCAATGTTTGGGCATATATTTAAAAGGCAAACTCTCATTTCCTCATCAATACATTGAAGAATTCCTCCTTTTTACTCTTAATTGTGTTGAGTGCAGAAAACCCTTACCATACATATCATCTTAACTTTAACACCAAACAAAAGATAGAAGAAATTTGCCTCCAGTTTTTCCAGGGAACATGGAGGGTAGTGTAAACAATCCAGCACCACAGTGTAACAGCCTTTTGCAACCTAATCAGGCAAGTGACGTGGGGGGTCAGGCAGACTGTCAACCTACAGCCAATTCCCCACACCTCTGTCCCCCAAAAATCTAAACTCCAAAAACCCTGTTGGTTTTTTGGCCCCAATAGGCACATATTTCTCTGGAATACAATAGGGCACAAATAGAAATCTTCTAGGGCGCACCAGTGTGCCCTGGCACACACTTTGAGAACCACTGGTTTAGAGAAATGAAAAGATGTGCTAAGGGAAGAGTATGGAGAAGTACAGGGATAAGGAGGTAGAATCTGAGTTTCACAGGTACCTGAGTTTCATGGGGATGAGAAACAGGAGAGAACTTTTAAGTTTCTGACATTGCAACACTGCTGAAGTATAGCTGGGTAATGCCACGTGGTGCTGCCTCCTGTATTCTGTCTTCTACTTCTTTTCTTATAGACCAAATGGGCCATGTTAAAGAATCTATATCTCTGATGACAAGCCACTTACTGCAAATGTGTAGGTTATCTAGCCGCTCAAACTTCTGAATTTGTTATGAAATTTTTTATGTCATGTGCCAGGCCCCTTCTAAATGTTGGGGTGTGTGACATCTGTTCTAGATAAAAACTGGTCCCTGGATCAAGTCACAATATCAGAAAGCTAATTACCTGGGCCCCACTGTTTAGTCCCTAGACAGATTGCTGTGAACAAGTCTAATAAACTTGTTTTATTTACAAAGGGGATAGAAGAAAGGGCATTTTGGCAGTAGTCTCAGTATTGAACTGTATTTTTCATGAACAGAAAGGAAGTGGAAAGGGTATGAGAGAATGTTGACTTGCACTGAGCTGGTCATGGTAGAGATGGAGACACATCAATGGGTAAGGTAAGCTTTGGGAGTGGATGACTTGCTGATCAATTCAGTGAGAATTTGAACGCACTTCCAGAAATTCTACCTATTAGAAACCTATTTGGTTTAAAGGCTTCTTTTTTAAAAATGCAAATACATCTAAGGGTCTTTTGTCTGGAGTAAGGTTATAGTTTAGTCTGCATTTGTTCCATTGGCTTACTTTTTACTATCACCAGGCTGAAGTCAGTCGTCCTAAAGAGATGAGAGTTTTGCTTGGGGGAAAGAATGTTTTGTGTATAAGATATAACTGTAATCGCGTGTGAAACAGGAAGTGGAAGTCTTTGGACAGACAGAAGCCTGAAGAGTGTTCAGGAAACAGAGATGGTTGGCAGCGCTTGAGAGCTCAGAGAACAAGAAAACTGGCTTTCTCTAAAATTTGCCTGATCACCTCATGGAAATATGTTTCCAATATTCTTTAAGGCTGGGACTCTCTCATTTCTTGTACAGAAAAACATTCCTCCAAGTTATAGCAGAGAGGAGGGAAAAAATGAAAGCAATTAAAATCCTTAAACAGTATTAAGCATTGACAATTTCCATGTTGCTTTGTTTAAATTCAAGGTAGGCTACCTGATTCCAGGACAATATTTCACTGATGTCATATGATAAATAAGAATTTTAAAACCTAGAATAGTAAAAACAACCATCAATGCCATGAGAGATAAATAACTACAATTGGTCAATGTTTAAAAATAATTTCAATTATGTTATTATAAATATGTTTTCTATTTGGTAGTAATTACCTATAATTTTTTAAAGTCCAGTCTTGTTGATATGCAACAAAAGTTATTGCTTATTTCATTTCTTTTAATGTGCTCACGTTACTAAAAAATAATGACACAGATCCTAAAATGTTCAAAATACTATCTTTGCATACAAGTTTGGGGGCAATTTCAAACTTCACATGAAAGCCACTGCTCACAGTTAAGATAATACCACTGGAAAGAATGAGTAAAAGCCAAAAATTTGGCTCAGTCCGAACCCTGACTTTTTGTATGGCAACGCTGCACAAAGAAGAACAAAAACAACAATTCACAATCCAAATAAAAGAATGCTCTAAAGTTATTTTTGTACTTGTATTTCTAATATGGAAAAGATATCCTTTTTATCATATATCCAAACTTAATACAAAGCAACAAAAAACATTAGCAACAAGTTTTGGGCCAACTGAAAATTATAAAACTATTTTTTTAAGCAAAGCATTAAATGGCAAGATAAAAATAAATCTGTGTTAGCCAGTAAAAATTCCATGGGTTTGTGCCTTTCAGTGTGAGTCACAAGTCTTATGGCAGGTACACTCTGTTTAGCTTTGGAGTGGGACAGAATGCGAGTTTCACATGCTGTCTGCAAACACTCCTCTATGTCTGATCCAAGCGCCGTTTGTCCTGCTACACTTACAGGGTCTCAACCATGTCCACCAGTACAATCACCCATCCTTTCTTAGCATCCCTGTCTATATCCTGTTTAAGACAAAACCTGGGACAATATGTCTATATGGGAGAAAGGCACAGTGGAAACATAGACTCTTGGCATTGCCGAACATTGTTATTTTTATAGGTAGGAAACTGAAGCACACCTAGGCTTTAAATCTTGCTCAAAATTATCCATTGATTAACTTCAGAGCTACAATTTGTCAGGTAATCTCTGAAACTGTTGAGAGACATTTCTCCTTGCATCTTTTACATTTCTGCACATTTTGCAAATAGAGACACTGACGATCTTTGTTCTGAAGTATATTTTCATAGATATTTATATAGCAGATAGCTTTGAAATATAGAGATGGCATCTCACTACAAAGTAAAGAGAAGGTTCTGTCCAATATAACAAAAATAATGTCTCCCTCTGGGGCAAAGTACAGGCATGTTCACTGCCCATTATAAAACAGTCAAACCCCCTAAGCTAGGAGTTTTTCTCTTGAAGCACAAACATACAGTGTACAAGTGTCACCTACCCTCTTCACATCGCCCTATGGGAACTGGAAGTCAGTGAACCAGTACAAATATTGATAGTCTAACTACAGCTATTGCTGTAAATAATAGAGTAATTTGTCTCTGACCCAGGAGTCTCGTGTCTCCTGCCAGCACCCGTAAAGCTGAGGCAGGATGACTTGTGAGCTTAGAAGTAAAAGGAAATCTCACATTCTTCATACTTTTTGAAAGAACCATAAAAGTTTACCAATAATCAATCATATAAAAAGAAAAGAAAATACTAAGTATTGAGTAGCGTGTTGCTTGATTTTTCAAACCTAAGGTGATCCACTTACCATTATGAGTATTATATATTTAAGTATAATATATAATAGCCTTTATTCTTCAAATCAAATTATACACACAAACACCCACACACATATACTATATGCTTTATTTTTTAATTAATCTGTGAAATGGTCTCATTATCCTCTCTTTATAGATTAAAAAACAAAACAAACAAAAAGTATCACCACCACCCTGAAGTAAAATCATATAGCTAATAGGAGTCAGAGCTAAAAATCTATGGTTTCAAAATTTGTGTTTTGTCCACCTCCAAATATGACACAGCTTAAAATGACATGGACCACTTTGGTTTTAAATAAAATGGCTAAATTATATAGTATTGTGTTTAGTTTATTATCTTACCATTTTAATGGTACTATATGTTTAGATAGTGACATGTTATAATCTAATATACATTTAATATTAAATATTCAGTACTCACAACAGATAAAATATTTTAAATCTTATAAATACTTAATTTATATATAATATATTATATAGTCACAGAAAAAGTCTACTACAAAAGCTATTGTTTACAAAGTTTGTCATAAAACCATTTCGTAGATATATTTGTTTAAAGCTGCACAGCTAAGAAAACATGATAAGAGAAATAATTCCATTTAAAAGGCTATATCTTCCATAAATTATCTTGTTAGTAACAAAGAGAAATAGAAAATAATACACTATACAAGGTGGAAGAGAGATATATATTTAGAACTTACAGAAATTTTTAAGAATAAAGAACTTATATGGCCCTGGCCAGTTGGCTCAGTGGTAGAGCGTCGGCCTGGCGTGCAGAAGTCCTGGGTTTGATTCCCGGCCAGGGCACACAGGAGAAGTGCCCATCTGCTTCTCCACCCCTCCCCCTCTCCTTCCTCTCTGTCTCTCTCTTCCCCTCCCGCAGCGAGGCTCCATTGGAGCAAAGATGGCCCGGGTGCTGGGGATGGCTCCTTGGCCTCTGCCCCAGGCTCTGGAGTGGCTCTGGTCGCAAAAGGGCGATGCCCTGGAGGGGCAGAGCATTGCCCCCTGGTGGGCAGAGTGTCGCCTCCTGGTGGGCGTGCCGGGTGGATCCCGGTCGGGCGCATGCGGGAGTCTGTCTGACTGTCTCTCCCCATTTCCAGCTTAGAAAAATACAAAAAAATAAAAAATAAAAAATAAAGACCTTATAAAGCAAAAGAAAACAGAAGAACTTCCTAACTTTAATAAGCAAAATATAAAATATAAACTTATAAACTGATCATTCATCTGTGGCTATGAATGGGCTTTCATTCTTATGATACTATCCTGCTAATTCGAATGTTAAAAAAAAATGTTCTAAGTCAACCATCTGAAACATAAATAACAAAAACAACAAAGAACCACTTAAATATCTGTAGGCATTCTTCAAAATGTAAATAATTTTATTTTAAATTGCCTTAACTGTATTTCCAGATACTTATTAGTAATGTATTAATGGAAGTAATTATTCTAGTTGCTCCTCACAATGTTACTTTTTTTATATAAAATAAAAAAGTAGCTGGCTGATGTTTACAAAAACAAAACAAATTTAGAGATTATGGAGTCAGTTATGATGTAAAACAGTAACTACAGAACCAAGTTTATACAGCTATTATTTAGACAAGTATCTTAAATTAAAAGTTTAATTGCTGATTCATTTAATTTATTTTAATCCTTGGTAAATAACAGTAGAAGGCTGTAGTATTTGTAATAGGACATACCAATGTGGTTAATGTTGGTGTGAAACAAAAAACCCTGTGGAAAAATGAGTTAAGATACTAGTTTTCAATTTCCATTTGGATATAAATTAATTTTTAAAATAATTAAAGCTATGTAGATCTAAATTTTAATTATATAGTGAAATATTTTCTAAGGGTATAAGCCTTAAACATTAACTGGGTTTTCAACAAGAAATATGAAGAACCTTTTACTGATGAGTTTTAAAATAGGCTATAATTTCATCTACAAAGACTCATAATATCTGATGCATATGATGCTTTTGTTGTTGTTGTTGCTGTTGTTGTTTTCCATTCTGGAAACCTATGAGAAAATTAGATAGTAATTTTTGTCCCAAATTTCTAATGATATCAAGACATAGAATTTAAGCCTGACCAGAAGCACAGTGGATAGAGCGTTGACCTGGGACTCTGAGGACACAGGTTTGAAACTCCTAGCTCATCGGCTTGAGTGTGGGGTCATCGTTTGAGCATGGGATCATAAACATGGTCCCATGGTGCGAGCTTGAGCCGAAAGGTCACTGGCTTGAAGCCCAAGATTGCTGGCTTAAGCCTGAAGTCGCTGGCTTGAGCAAGAGGTCACTGGCTCAGCTAGAGCCCCTCAGTCAAGGCACATATGAGAAAGCTATCAATGAACAACTAAGATGCTACAACTATGGTTTGGCATTTATTTCTCTCCCTTCCTGTCTGTCTGTCCCTATCTCTCTCTCTCTCGTTAAAAAAAAAAAGATACAGAATTTACTCCTTCACTATCCCATCTTAAACACACAAACAAATTGAGAGGATTTTAAAAAGAAGAAACACATTTATTTGGATCAGAATCACCTAATCATGAAGAAATACATTTTTCTTAACTTCAAGTTTTATATAATTAAGTACTATAACAATTGTTTTTAAAATAAAGCAACAAATGTATTAAAGACAAACATATAGGAAGAAAAGGAATATTCATCTAAATAGAAAGAGAGAAAACAAAACTAAAAGAAAAATGCTACACCTATTTCTTATTATCAAGGTCTTCCTATTGGCAGAACCTTGTGGATTCTGGAGGATCTGTGATAGTGGGACTGGTAGACAAAGGAGCTTACTTGGCTGACTTGAGACCTCAGCTATCAGATGGTGTCCCCTTCAGAAGCCCACATGTCTCACATGTTTATGCAAAAGGAAGCAAAGGAAAGATTACCTGGAAATCTGTGAATTATTTGACATAGTCCTTCCTTTCTGCAAAGCTGATGCTGTATTTCTGGTAATATGTTTACCTGGAAGGAATAAAGAAGATTCTAGTGAGCTAGGCATTCATGAAGCAAAGGAAACACAAACCCAGACACACAAAGTAAAAGACACACCCAGTTTTTAGACCCCAAATTTTTTACATAGCTGTGAAGGCCTGTGTACCCCATCCACACCCTACCCTCAAATATCTGCAGGTCAACATGTTGATCCAGAATCATAAAATGGTTTATTTGATACAGAAAATTAAAACCTACCCCTTAGAAATCTTCAAACTATTTGGAAATACTTTTGAAAGCCTTGAGATATTTCAAAGCCATGATATTTGCTAGAAATAAAAGGAAATAACGATGTTCTTATGGCAAACTGAATAGCACAAATAACTTCATAGTTTCAAATTTAGCTTTGGCAAAAAATAGTACTGAACAGACCTCAAAGTCAACTAAAGTCCAAAGTTCCATGGGCCTTCAGTGATTTGAATCACAGACATTTAGTGGAAATTTGGTGCTAAATCTGTTTCAGAACTGCATAGATGGTTTTCACTTTACACCGAAGGGCATTATTGCTTCCAGATATAGCCCCATCACCACAAAACTCCATTTTAACAAAAATTTGCTCTTAAAAATCTTCATAAATGTTACCACAAATTCAAATATATATATACATACTCTGACTTATAAAGATTCAAGCAAACTAACTTTCTCCCCTTTTGAATTTACAGAATGGTTAACTAGCTATTATCAACAAAATCTCAAAAATAATTCCAAGTATGGGAAAGCCTTCTTACAACCAATAGAGAGAGGTCAATGTAAACTAGCTTGAACATCAGATTCATTTCTGAACAATTATTGGTTACCGTATTTCCCAATGTATAAGATGCACCTTAATTTGGGGGCCCGAAATTTTTTAAAAATGTATTACATAAAGTTATTGAACTCAAGTTTTATTCATCATAAAATTCATACAACTCCTCATCACTGTAAAAAACCCCATCCATTAGCTTGTCCTCATCTGTTTCTGATGATGAATCACTGTCTCCAACAATGAGTGCAAAAACAAGCGTGAAAAAAGCAGGAAATGCAAGTAAAAGACACACCCAGTTTTTAGACCCCAAATTTTTCGAAAAATGGTGCATTTTATACATGGTGAAATATGGTGCTTTTGAATTAATTCATTCTAAATTATTAAAATAGTGTAGTTTCTCTATGTCTTGCTGGCATGATTGGATAAAAACAACTCTGTCACCGTGGGAACAAAGCATGGAGCCAGGAACAGGGCTGCAGCCCCGCTTCTTGCCCTAACAGAATGGTAACCTTGAGCACATCTCTCTCTCACTTTCTCCATTTGTAAAAGAAAGAAGTTAGAGCCTTTGGGGTTTTTGTTTGTTTGTTTTGTATTTTTCTGAAGCTGGAAACGGGGAGAGACAGACAGTCTCCCGCATGCGCCCGCCCGACCAGGATCCACCCGGCACGCCCACCAGGGGCAACGCTCTGCCCACCAGGGGGGATGCTCTGCCCACCAGGGGGCGTCGCTCTGTCGCGACCAGAGCCACTCTAGTGCCTGGGGCAGGGGCCAAGGAGCCATCCCCAGCGCCCGGGCCATCTTTGCTCCAATGGAGCCTTGGCTGCGGGAGGGGAAGAGAGAGACAGAGAGGAAAGAGAGGGGGAGGGGTGGAGAAGCAGATGGGCGCTTCTCCTGTGTGCCCTGGCTGGGAATCGAACCTGGGACTGCTGCACGCCAGGCCGACGCTCTACCACTGAGCCAACCGGCCAGGGCCTAGAGCCTTTGGTTTTTAAGTTCCACTTCTGCTCTAAGATTTTATCGATTCAATCATTCAATCATAGTTGTAGTGTTTTTTTCCTTAATGGTTGATTTAAAGTGCTTTGAAATAGTGCATCAATTAAATATTCTCCAACTGTTGCAATCCTGGTAACGCCCCTTCTTTATTCAGTAAACCATAAACTTCATTCCAGGTCATATACGGATGAAGCCCAGAATTCAGTAGAACCCACTCTGTGAATCTGTACCAGCAACATTCCTAAAAACTTCATTTGAAAGTTTGTAAAGATCACTTACATTCTTATTGCCCTAGGAAGTGAGAAAAGACTATAAGAATGGTGCACCATAGATTTTAGAGATGTCTGCCTTTCTCACATTTGAAAGTAATACAGACAGTTCAGAGACTACATGTAGGAAAAATAAAATTTTCATAAAGTCCTGAAGTTTTCCATTCCAAATTTCTATGACAGACTGGAGGTCAGGGACAAAGACTGAAAAAATATGGAAACTCATAACAAAGGTTTGAGTGGGGTTATTTTTTTTAAGTTAATATACACAAATTTTTCAGATGTAAGAAACTTTAAATGTTAATAAACTTATACCATTCTCTCCTACATCAGACAACATAACTCAGTTGCTATTGACTAAATAGAACCTTTAACTATAGAAGAACCCAGAAAGAGAACCAGCATTTGTTAAGGAACATTAAAGATGGTATACTTTCACAAGTCCAATTTAAAACTTCTCCCACTTCTTGAATGGTTCAAAGCAAATGTGCTATCACTGCAAATGCTTAAAGGTACAAATGGAGGCCCTGGCTGGTTTGCTCAGTGGTAGAGTGTAGGCATGTGGATGTCCCGGGTTCAATTCCCAGTCAGGGCACACAGGAAAAGTGACCATCTACTTCTCCACCCTCCCCCCCCCCTTCCTTCTCTGTCAGTCTCTCACCCTCCTGCAGCCATGGCTTGATTGGTTCAAGCACATTGGCCCTGGTCAATGAGGATGGCTCCATGGAGCCTCAGCCTCAGGCACTAAAAATAACTTGCTTGTGAGCATTGGCCACAGATGGGGGTTGCTGGGTGGATCCCAGTCAGGGCACATGGAGGGGTCTGTCCCTCTATCTCCACTCTCACTTGGAAAAGAAAAAAAAGAAAAAGCTACAAACAGAAAGGGACAGGAGAATCTTGGTAATATGGGTAATGACAGCTGAACTTATGGGCCAGAAACATGTGTGGATGCTGCAAAGACATTGTGCATCTTGCATTGGCTTCACACAGAAGAGTAGGTGGCTATGTTGCATCAGAGAGATGACTGACTATTCACTTGAGACCTTGGGTCAGAAGGATGAATTGACTCAGGGTCAACAAAGCACTTGCTTCAAAAACACAGAGCTCAGCCAAGGAAAGCAACTGCTCAACCCCTTCTGCCTTCTATTTTCCCATCCCCCACCCAGTGAACTCTTCTTGGGTTCTCTCCTCCAAAGTATAATCTTTGGAATCCAGGGTCACAGCAGATGACATAACCATGGTGGTGACACGTGACACCAGAAATGTCCTCTCCATTCTACTCTGGAACTGAGCACCAAGCTAAGCAGTTAAAGTAATGACTCAGCACAAAGAAGCAAACACATGTGAGGGTTATGGGTCGTACAGCTGTGGCAAATCAACCATACAACATGTATCTTAACTTTTTAATTATTAAATCTAATAACGCTCTTCTGTATCCTTATTCTCTTTTTTATGTACATCATAAAATTTGTAAGATTTGCCTCATTATCAAGAGGAACATCAATCATCAAAGAAGCGTTTACTTGGTCGAGTTGACTTCTCTACGCTGAGATTCCCCAGCTTGACACTGCAATAACTATTTTTCTGTTGGGCTTTATTTGGGGGCGGTAGTTGAGGTTCACAATGAAATTGAGCAGAAGGCGCAGAGATTTCTCATCTACCCACTGCCCCATTCACGCATAGCCCACCACTAGCACCATCCCCCACCAGGGTGGTGCTTTTGTTGCAATTGATGAATCTACACTGACACACCATAACCACCCAAAAGTCATTTCTATACCAATTTTGTATTGGGTTTGAATAAACTGTGTGTGTGTGTGTGCGCACACGCGCGTGTGTGTACACAACTGTTCTGATGTTTTTCTTGGCATAAAATCTTTCATAACTTTAAAAGGATTACAATGAATATAAAAATGATCATAACATTTGAGCCTGGGATATTTCTGAGATCAAACTGGGAGAAAGGAAATGTGCATTTAAAAAAATTTTAATCCTGGCCCTGGTCAGGTTGCTCAGTGGATAAAGTGTCAACCCAGCCTGCCAAAATCATGGGTTTATCCCCGGTCAGGGCATGTGACAGAAGCGAAATGAGTGCACAACTAAACGGGACAACTAAGTGTAATGAGTTGATGCTTCTCTTTCCTTCTCTTTCTCTCTCCAATCAATGGAAAAAAAAACTGTAAAAAGATTTCAATCTCAGTGTACTCTCTACAGTCCTAATCTGTGTTAATCTGCATCTAAATTACATTTATTAGATATTCTCAGAAACAAAAGTAAAAAATCATTCTTGTTGAGATATTTAGTAAGAACAACAGTATAATATTGATTATAAATATTTAGAAAGTGGTTTTGGTGTTGTTGTTGTTGTTTTTGTGGCAGAGACAGAGAGAGTCAGAGAGAGGAACATATAAGGACAGAAAGACAGGAAGGGAGAGAGAAGAGAAACATCAATTCTTTGTTGCGATTCCTTAGTTGTTCATTGATTGATTTCTCATATGTGCCTTGACCAGGGGGCTACAGCAGACCAAGTGACCCCTTGCTCAAGCCAGCAACCTTGGGATCAAGCTGGTGAGCCTTGCTCAAACCAGATGAGCTTGCGCTCAAGCTGGCAACCTTAAGGTCTCAAACCTGGGTCCTCCGCGTCCCAGTCTGAGGCTCTATCCACTGTGCCACCACCTGGTCAGGCTAGAAAGTGTTTAAAAATAAAAAGCACAAACTATAGTAACTCATTAACTCAATAAGGAGAACAGACATTTAAATTTAGACTCTTCATAAAGTGTAAGAAAATACTCAAGTAAAAAAACATCTTTTAGTCACTCATGAACATTGAGAGTGACACACTCTTCACATTGTATCTTAGGGAACTGCTTTTTTTCTTCATTGGATCTATACAACGGACCTTCACATCTTTTATTTGATCAAAAATAGAATCTCTTAAAGCTGTTCAGAATCACCCATATGGAAAGGAATTAATGACAAGAACAGAAACAACTCATCAAAGGAAAAAAATTTAAAAAGAATAAAGACTTAATTACTTTGGATGAACACATGGTAAAGCATGTTTATCCCCCCTGTCTCTAATGTACAATTATCATTCCATCAAATTCGCTTGAAAATGTCCTTGCGTGCTTTAGAATGAGAGCCATGTCAGTGCTCCAAGTACTAAAAATAGCACCCTGGTTTTAGGGGCTGCTAATCCTACAAACATTTAGAGCCAGAAAACAACCCCTCGCCTCTTGGAACACTAGAACCTGTAGGTTAGAGGTGAGATACAGCCCCAGTTACTAAATTTAGTGCTACCTCAAATAGTGGATCTCACTTCACTTTCGGCATCACATGGACCAATAGTTTTACATTTATGTCACTCTCCTCCTAACCGGAGAGACTTCTATAACACATCTGATGATCATTCTCATTAAGCACTTAAATTCCAAAGCTCTGACATGATTAGTAATTTTAATTTGAGCAGGTGCCCTTCCTTTGTTCATTCTACACTTACGAACAATCCTACAACATCCTCATCTAATTTGAAACAACTGTGTTTTGATATTTATGTTTATGTAAATAAGTCACGGCTCATGAAGCTTGAGATTATTTATGTTCCAAAGTTACTGTTATCTAACACATATCACTTAGAATTTATGTATTCTTTAAGAATATTTATTAGCTTAGGGCTTTAAGTGCAGAGGAAACATATTTATTTAGAAAGGTTTTACAGTGATATGGTTAAGAAAACAGGATTTGAAGTGAGACTGTCTGAACTTGAATCCTGGTTGTTTTATTTATTAGCTATGAGGCCTTAGGCGATTTTCTTAACCTCCATGTGCTCTATTCTCCTCAAATGTAAATAATGGACATAAGTAAATATGTGAGCATTTTGAATGGTGCCTGGTACGGGTGGGAAGCGTGGGTAAGAGGCAGGTGGTGGGAGTGGAGAGCGGCTATGCACGGATCTTCCCGGCTTCCTCTCTTCAGGGCTGTGATTCCCAACGGCTGGCTTTCCCTACACTTCCAGCTCCTCCACCGACCTTGCTCCCTTGGCCAGAGCTCTCGTTAGATTTTGCTGCACCAATCCTTATTTATACCCTTCAAACCCAAGGTGGGTAAAATCTTATAATGTTGCTGGGTTCTTCGTATCTCAGTTTTGTTTTTTTTTAATTTCTCTTTTCCTGCCGAAACCTCTGTAAATAGCTCCTTCATTAGTTTCTCTTCAGTGAAATCCTTTTGAGTCTAGCATTTGCCTCCCACTGGGAGGGGGACTGACACACACTGAAAATATTGTAGACTTTAGTTTTTTCACTGTGACAACTGTGAGCAGGATAAACTTCAGAGGCAAAATATCTGCCTCAAAAAAATTTGGGAGGGAGTTTCAGCAATAGCCCTGGTAAGATACGGTGATTTTCTGAGCAGGGCAAAGGTGTTAAGTACAGGTATTTAAGAAATATGTAGATTCCTCTTATCAGTGATTGATGGAATGCCAATAACTAAGTACAGGAAGGGCTCAAAGGTGAAGGCCAGCCGTCTATCTCAGGAAGTGTCAGAGGAGCTAACTATGCTCTGAGCAATAGAACAGCAGTTCTGCAAAGCTTCTAAATGCAAGAGCGGAAGTCAGTTTTCCCGGGATGATCAGTGGTCCTAGAAGTGGATATGCCAGTCTGGGAACCTGCTTTTAACTTGAGATGTAGATTTGGGCATTATCAAGTACAAATGGTAGTTGAAACTTTGGGAGTGGTGTTAAGGAACAAGGACATTTAAGAATGTAAGAATGGGCAGAGGAAAGGTTGCTATAGAAAAGAAAAAACAAAAACAAAAAATGAAACAAGAAATGGCCAAAGATATACAAGAAGAACTAAAACAATGTGCTTGGCCCAAAGGCCAAGGGAGTAAAGAGTTAGAAAGAGAAAGGCATTATTAAGACTGTCAGTTGCAGAAATATCAGGTGATCAGGCTTGCAACCACAATACTACGTTACTACTGAAAAATAGCTATTGGCTGTTGATAGAATCAGCTGGAGTCCGAAAGACCTGTGTAACAGGCTTTATTGAGAAAAAACCTGCCGGGCTGTCTCGTAAAGGAGAGCAGCCTGGTTTGTGGTTGCTATAGTAATTTTTCTTTTTTAAAGAAATCCTCAATTGTCTTTTTATTTATTTATTTATTCATTCATTCATTCATTTTAGAGAGGAGAGAGAGTAAGCGTTGAGAGAGAGAGAGAGAGAGAGAGAGAGAGAGAGAGAAAGGGAGAAAGGGAGAAAGGGGGGAGGAGCAGGAAGCATCAATTCCCATATGTACCTTGACCAGACAAGTACAGGGTTTCGAACTGGTGACCTCAGTATTCCAGGTCGACGCTTTATCCACTGTGCCACCACAGGTCAGGCTGGTATAGTAATTTTAAAGGCATTTAGGGGAGGAAGGAGGATATGGGGTGGCCTATCATTGGTAGGAATTGTTAGGCATAAGCTTTAGCTTAGTATGGATTATTACCTTATATAGAAGTAGATGTCAAAAGGTGATTGAGTAGAACAACTGGTTGGAATATACAAAATGGCGGGGAAAGATAAATCGAAACTTATAGAAACAAAACTTCTGTTCGTAGCCTGAAGAACTGAGACCTATTAGTTATGACCTCTTTCCCAGACTTGTTATAGGTACCAAATAGAGCACCAGCACGTTTTCTAGCACAGTGACTAGCACATTATAGGCATTTGATCATTTTTTAGTTAACTTTTCTAAAAGCACTTACAAAAAAATTTCACACAAAGTGGATAGTAAATATTGGATGTCCATTTTAAAAATTAATAAGAAATTTATAAATTTTATAATTCAGAATAACACTCTAACTTTGAAAAAAAGTCAAAACAGTGATCCATAGAATAATAAAGACTTTTGGATGTACATATGTCTAAGGTAAGCAATAATCAACTTCTCAATCAAGGTTTGGGTCCCGCTAGTTACAACCGGGTCCTTATTGGCAGCAGCTGAAGTTGAAGGGGGATTCTATCAAACAAATAATGGTGAACATTTTATGGTAAAGTGTATAAGGCATAGCCACAGAATTTTCTCCAAACTTATAATGGATCTAAATTTTTTGAGACTTTTTTTTTAACATTATGGAACGAGAAATACCAGTGGTAATATCTCTAAGGCTGGTATAATCTTGTATACATTTGAAAAAAAAATATTTACCTTTTGATGTAAACCTAACTGGCACACATCTTCCTTGGACATGCAGGGTTTTCCACCAGCTTTCCTTGAAGACAGGCAAATGAACAGATCCCAAGAGCCCAAATCACCTAACAGCAAAAGAGCATGGAAAAATAAAACATTTTATCAGATTTCTTAAAGGCAGCATTTGCTTCTTCAGAATAAAGAATATCATTATTTCAATCCTAAAACACAAGCAACAATGATTCCAAATATATTTAAAGGTTAATATTCAAAGTAAGCTAAAATTCAACTTTTCTAATTTACTGGACCTAATATTTTTATATTTTGTATTGTATCCTAGGGAAAATTCAATTATCTGAAGCAGTATCATAAAATTCCTTTAAGAAACAATAATTGGAATGTTTTAAGTCACTAATTTTATAAATTTACAAAGACTTATTTGGAGATTGGGAGGAAAAAAGATAACAAAGTCTTTTATGATAGGAGCTAGTTGCAAAATCAAATAATGATAAGAAGTAAAAACATTGAATATTTTGTTCTGGGCTTCTGCGACACCATTATTTTTTATAGATTTTATACATCAAATATACTTTTATAAGATTTCTGACAAAGTAAAAGATTCAATGAAAAATTTTAAAGATGGGTTTTGTCCAAAAGAAATTTGTGGCCTAGTTATAGACAGCACAGAGTTAGTTCCAAATACAGAGTTTAATATGGACCAAAGCAAATGACATTATAAAACCAAGGACAAAGCTCTTTGCCAATAAATCCTAGTAACTAGCCAAAATAATCTCAGAAGAGTATATTCTTGCATAATACTTGAACATTTAAAAATTAACTTTTGCACATATATCACTTGTTCTCTTTGATTTATTTATATAAAAAAATATCAATATGTAATATTGGTGCTTTAAACATATTTAATACTTCAGAGAAGATACACAAATAGGTATCTCAAAAATAACCAGAAAAGTTATGTATAAAAGGAATTGATATTACTTGAGAAACTTTCCTTATTTGGGATGAAAATCCAGTTTAAAAAAAATTAAGCAGTTTCTGTATACATGGTCTTTGTTGACTACTGGTAAGATAACATTCCTTCAAATAACTATTTTTGCCGACCTCACAAGTCACAAGAAGGTATTGGTTTCTAAAAGGCAGAAAATAATCAATGTCTCCAAATCCTATCTTCACAAAATTTTCCAGAAGAATTTCTCACTTGAGATCATAACACTTTCAAAGAAGGGCTTCTTTGGGGAGTTTGGTGGGGGGATAGATTGATAAAGAAGAGTGAACTGTGACAATTAGGAATGAAGTTTCACTCTTCAGTAATCAAGGTTTTTACCATTGGATAAGCTCTGTGTTTCTGGGAGATTGCTTTCTCTGTCTGTAATTGTTCTGTTGCTAGAAGAGAAACTTCTCTGACAAACAAAAGGATCCAGGCAACTGAACTCGAGTTAACATCTGAACTCTTGTCCTAGAACTTCTCTGTTTGCTGTTGTATCCCAAATTGCTGGAAGGTCGAGCAATAGTTCAGAGGGACCAGGAGAAATGGTGCAGGCGATGTTGGGGGTGGGGTGGAAGAAATCTCTCTATGTAATTGCCGTCCAGCCTTAGGTTTGAAGGGTACAATCCAAATACTCTGATGATTCCAATACTTTATTTTAAATGTGCACCTGGAATTTTCAGCCAAAGCCTTTTGATACGAATTCAAAAGGAAAAACATACAGAGTGTTTCATGCAATATTATTTCTAGCCCAGGAAACACTATAACCTTAGAAGAAACCTCCTGTCATAATATACTCAACAAATATTTTAAGAAGATAAGGATATGCAAAGACAAGATTTTCAAATTATGGACTGTATTGTTTGGGTATTAGAAATAGAGTACATTTTTTATACTCCTCCAAGTCTGAGGCATGACCCCTTTCACTGCCTGGGACATGTACATAATTTCTGTATTGGACAGGAAAAAAAAAATAGCCATAAATGTTTAAAACCAGAAGATACCTTTAAATAATTCAAAGCATTCAATTTATCACAAACCTTTTATGAGCAAGAACTTTGTGCTAGAAATATAAAATAGCAAAAATAAATAAAAATAGAAAGACCAGTCACTGCCTTTAGCAACATATTTGAGGGATCTAAACATTAAAAAGAATTTAAGATATATTATAAAGCATCACACTGTTCTTTTTTTTTGACATTCATTAGGGTTTCCAAACATCTCTCAAAAATATTTAATATTTAAAATTCAAAATTAATATTTAAAAAATACTCTATAGCATGTAAATTTCTCTGTAAAATGATGTAAATTAGAACTGAAATTTTCAAGTCATCTCTTTATACTTCTCACCTAATTCTTGCTACTAGGGTCTGGAAAATACTGACTATTTCCACTTAAAATTCTTATGTTTATCCCTCCAATTCCTATTGTTTCCCTCATTAAATTCTACCTCAAACTATTTTCCAGTTAAATATTTAGTAGACCTTTTCACTTTCTGTTCATTTCTTTCTCCAACATTAGCCATCAACTGCCTCTCCCGAGACGCCCAGACCCTTTTTAAAGTAAAGGCTCTGTTTCATGAGTGATATAGTATATTCAAACTTGATTTTAAAAAACCCCAGAGTCACAATGAATTGTAGAAACTCAGCAGAAAACAAAGCTTGTTCACTCGCTAAGTAAATCACATTCAGAAGTCAACCTTGGAACTTTTGGGATACAAATTTGTGCCTCAGCAACACTACAAATTCCTGTCAGGGGTGGAGCTTTACGATATGCTCACGTAGCTGAAAGCATAGACTGGGCACGCAGGAGCCCAGGACACACAGCGAGATGGCAGACTGCAGGCGCACAGCGAGAGTCAAGCCCACATGTGGGCTGCATTTGGCCTGCACGGTGTTTGTTTCATTTTTGGTTTTTATTTTAAGTATTTGAGAAAATGTGAATGTCATCCCAATTCACATAAAAATCCAGATTTCAGCCTTCATTTGAAAACCAGGAAGCTCAAATAACACCTGATCTATACCCTACACGGCAGCCACTAGCTGGAGCTAAGTGCAGCTTCTTGCATGTTCTCCGGCTGACCCATCCTGGCCCTGCCTTGTCCTGGCCTTGCCTGGGCTCTGCCTCTAGTAGCAGAAAAAGTGCTGCAGCTGGTGTAACATACTAGCATGTCAGTCTCCCAGCAACTGCTCATACAGCAAGCTGGTGCTCCATGTTTCAGCTTTTAATGAATTATACTGTTTATTATGTAAATTGATTTTGATGAGATGCCCTTAGGCAGATTGGTATTTGGTTAGTTAGTCTTAAAAGGAAGTCTGATATATACCTTCTGATGTCTAGATTTAGCTATGTCTTCCTGTAAGGTTGAGTAAGGTTACCTCAATTGTAAAGACATTTTGTTGGCTGTGTTAAAGTTAGAAAGGGTTGAAGTGTGACTTCTTAGGGTTGTTCTCACAGTAGCCTAGAAAAAAACCCAAGTGGCCCATGACCACCTTTCCATTTATGTCTCCTTTCTTCAGAGATGGATTCTTAAAGTGGCCCAGGACCCACTCCAAGACTGGTCAGCCTCATCATTTTCTCATTCATACGCTTGTTTTGGACTCTTTTCTACATTCAGTCTGTCTCAGGGCTGCTGTAATAGTTATAAGTGGGCTAGGACACACTCTTTGTAAGCATTGGACAACATTCCTAGTGTTCATCCTACTTTGTGTTTCTTTTGCCCCCAGAAGGCAGACATTAGAGTGTAAGAGCTAAGAAGTCAGATTTAAATTTGGGGAAAAACAGGCAAAGCAGATCAGAAAGATTAAGTAACTTAGGTCAGCCAACTAGTTAGTGGTGGGAAGAGAATTTGAATACAGGAAGTCTCACTCTAGAGGCCACATTTGAGACCATCGTGTAAGGTGGTCAGCAATGGGAGAAGGTCACGTGAGGAACCAGATGGGAACTTTGGCTGGAACCGCCCACATCCATGCGCGCCAAAAGAAACTTCCCAGGAGTCCTTGGGGAAAGAGCGACTGTCTGACAGCCAGTGAGATTTCACCACATCATATTAACTCGACCATCCTAGACGGGACCCTTTAAATGTGCCCCACATGGATCACCCCATGCGACTTCCCTGGCCTCTGTCCCCTGGGACCAGGGAACATCGTTGGGTGGGATGCGCTGTACTAAATAAAGGTTTTATTATTCCACACTTTGTGCCTATGCCCTTTCTTCTTCCTTGGTGGGGAAAAATACCTTACATTTGGTGTTGAAACCCAGGAGGAGTCAGAAGTCTGCAAGGACTGCTCCTCTCTCTCCTTCCCCTCTGAGAAAGAACCAGGATCTCCGACATTCCACCCACTTTGGCGCACGGTGCGGTAAGTCCCCTGCCTCCAGCCTCCCCTCAGTTCTTTCCACCGAGACTCCCTGTCCGAAACCACAGCTGCGTCAGGGATCTCTTTCCATTCCGAGTGCGTGTGTGCCTGTGGAGATGTCCCGAGCACATCCACTTTACCTATCCATCTGGTGGCCAGAGCTTGAGTTGTGGGATACCAGTGATCGTCTCTGACCACTCCAAGGACTGAGGGCAGCCAGGGGGGCACAGGAATCTAAACCTAATCCAAAACACTCCTGGAGTTGCCTTATCTGAAATCTCTCCCTCCCTAAAGAAGAAGAAACTGTTTTTCTTTTCCACTGTGGCCAGGCCACAGAACCCACTGGACCAGGTAGGCTCCTGAAGGGACTTTCAGTTTTAACACCCTCACCAATTTATTGCCAAAAGAACTGGGAACTGGTTGGAGATCCCTTACATTTAGGGCTTCTAGTTATTTGCGCTCCCGTCCTAATCTCTGTGCCACCTGCTACATGGCACAGGCCTTTTTTGGCCAGAGAAACCTCACCTAAACCCTCCACTACTAATCTTTCCTCCTTTACCCAACCCCCAACTCTCTCCCCCTCCTGCCTGACCCCCGGGAGCACCCCTCTCTCGGGACCCCTCTCTCATCCCTCTGTGGACCTCTTTCACTTGAATCTCTTCCCTCCAAAAGCCTCCTCCCCTCCCTTCGCAGGATTTTATATCTCATTCATCTGCAAATACCAATCTCTCTTTCTCCTCCCCTGCTGGCCAGGGGCCCCTCCCTCCTCCACTGTCTGTCCTGCCTCTGGCTCTAGTGTTTCTGGCTGGATCTGGATGCCAGGCTCCCTAGAAATCCTCGTCCTCTTATTCTCAACCCCCAAACTCCTATCCAGGACTTGTGAACATGGCATTTAGAGTTTTCAATGGTCGCAGCTAGTAAAAAACAGGCCGAGGCTACTCACCAGGCCTGCATGCAGCAGAAGGTAACTCTCCAAACCCAGGCTCTTGTGGCAGCCCTGAGGCTGGCAGAGCAACAGAGGCAAGGAGCAGGAGGTGCCCGACCCAAGTCCGGGCCGCAAAAAAAATCCCCACCAGGAGTTTGCTTTAAGTGGGGCAAGCAGGACCACTGTGCCTGACAGTGTCCCTGCCCACAGCTACCCACTAAACCCTGCCCTGACTGCAAGCAGCCCAGTCACTGGCAGAGCTATTGCTCCTTTAGGCAACAGGCTTTTCCTCAGCGCCTCTACATGGATGACAAGCCAGCCAGGCGGGCCCACCACTAGAACTCCTAAACATCATGGACGACTGACACAGCCTGGACTTGGAGACCCCCATCATCCTCACCCACGCTGAACCCAGGGTAATGTTGCAGGAACAGGTAAGTCCATCTCATTTCTTGTGAACACGGGAGCTACCTTCTCTGTTTTGCCACCACACTCTAGACCTCTAAATTCCCTCACAGGTCTCAGCGATGGGAATGGATGGGACCCCTGCTTTTCCTCTTCGCACGCCACCCTGACATGCAGTTTGGATGGAATCCCCTTTTCACACTCGTTCTTAGTCATGCCATCATGCCCTGTACCCCTTCTGGGTAGAGACATTCTATACAGTCTCGGAGCCACAATCTAGCTGACAGCATCTTCCCACTTACTCCTACAATTTCTCAATACCAAGGACTCCCCCATAATCAATGCTACCCTCATTTCTAACCATGTCTCTCACCTCAAGCTTACCCTCATGCAGGATCGCTGGCAGTTTGGAACCACTGGGCCCTACCCATCTCCAACTCACCAAAAGGCTAGACCCTGCAAATCCCCCTATTACTCTTCTTTTTTAAAAAAATACTTACAGGACTGCATCCGTGAAGTTTCTCAACTCACAAACAGATGTCCCTCACAACTCCCCTCAAAGCCACCACCTTCCAATCTCTCCTCCCCACGGCGCCCCTAATCAGCAGGAAGTAGCCAGACAAATAAGCGGCGCCCCTAATTAACACAAAAGGTCGGAATGTAAGGTGGTCAGCAATGAGGGAAAGTCACTTGAGGAACCAGATGGGAACTTTGGCTGGAACCGCCCACACCCATGTGCACCAAAAGAAACTTCCCAGGAGTCCTTGGGAAAAGAGCGACTGTCTGCCAGCCAGTGAGATTTCACCACGTCATATTAACTCGACCACCCTAGAGGGGACCCTTTAAATATGTCCCACGCGGGTCAACCCATGTGATTTCCCTGGCCTCTGTCCCTGGGGACCAGGGAACATCGTCTGATGGGATGCACTGTACTAAATAAAGGTTTTATTATTCCACACTTCCGCCCTTCCTTCTTCCTCGGTGGGGAAAAATACCTTACACATCACATTATAATTTTTTCAAAGGACAAGGATGCAATAGAGAAACTTAGCTTTTGATGTCTTATATATTAACTTATGCAGAACTTCTAGCAACACTATGGGGTAGAAACAATTGTTACACATACTTTGTAAGAAAGGAAACTGAGTCAAAAAGGAACTATTTAGCTTTGCTGTTTTTCCAACTATTGCCCAGAGCATCTATTTCCTTTGAGAACTTAGAGGAAAAAAATTATTGTAACAGGGACAACTCAGGTATTCCTAGACTCTCACCCAGCAATAGTGTACCACAAAATGTTATTAGCAATACCACTGGTAACTGAAGTAAGGTTCATATGTAAAAGAGATAGTATTCAACTTCTCATATACTCAAGAATTATTCAGGCCCTGGCCAGTTGGCTCAGCGGTAGAGCGTCGGCCTGACGTGCGGGGGACCAGGGTTCGATTCCCGGCCAGGGCACATAGGAGAAGCGCCCATTTGCTTCTCCACCCCCACCCCCTCCTTCCTCTCTGTCTCTCTCTTCCCCTCCCGCAGCCAAGGCTCCATTGGAGCAAAGATGGCCCGGGTCCTGGGGATGGCTCCTTGGCCTCTGCCCCAGGCGCTAGAGTGGCTCTGGTCGCGGCAGAGCGACACCCCGGAGGGGCAGAGCATCGCCCCCTGGTGGGCAGAGCGTTGCCCCTGGTGGGCGTGCCGGGTGAATCCCAGTCGGGCGCATGCGGGAGTCTGTCTGACTGTCTCTCCTCGTTTCCAGCTTCAGAAAAATACAAAAAAAAAAAAAAAAAAAAAAAGAATTATTCATATTAACTTGGCCTTCATCTACTTTTGAAAATAAATCTTTAAAAGTTGCTTATATTATTTTGACAGTTCAAATAATTTTTATCTCAAAGAAACAAGAGCAGGACCAATTGCCCAGACTGAGTTAGTCAAGTCCTTGAAGAGAGAGGTCAAGGGGCATTGTTCTAGGGAAACAGGAAGTGAACGTTCCATTCTCCATCTCATAATTACAAAAACATGACAAAATCTACAGGTGTCTTTCATAAACTGTGAAAGAAAATGGCTGACAATACCACTCACTGTCACATCTCCATAGTGTTGGCTCTGTCAGCAATGACAAAGTCCTAGATGGTATCAGAAGGAACTGTCAAGGTCCAGGTCTATCATTCAGATGTGAAATAGCACTGATTGTTGTTTCTATCTTTCTCTAAGATTTCTCAAAAACCAGCAAAAATCTTAGTGTTAAAAATAAGGAAAACATTTTTAAAGGTTTTTGTTCTTGTTTTCGTTTCAATCAAGCATCTGTCCTAAGAAGTGAGACTGCCTTTAGAATCCTTCCAACCTCCCGAGGCAAGCAGCCATGTAAAACAAACAATCATTTCCTGGCTCTCAGATGACCTCCCTCATTGATAAATTTTGCAGGATTGGTAATTCAATCCAGAAAACAACAGAGAGTTCTGATAGCAGCATTCACATAAATGCTGTTTGTTCTCCAGAAATGACAGCTTCAGTTTTCTGGCACACTGTATAAAAATCTCAGAGCATCAAGTCTATTCCTCTTTTATTTTCCTTCATAGCAATCGTCATCATCAGGCAGATTATATATTTGTGTATTTGTTAGCTGTCTGTCTCTCCCCACTTGAATGGGAGCTCCACAGGGGCCAGTCTGTCCATTCTGTTCACTGCTGTATTCTCAGTACCTACAACAGGGGCTGGAAGGTAAGAAACACTTGCTATCCATTTGTTAAATGCATAAATAAATAAATAACTCAATGTGAGTAGCGGGCCAACAATTAAAAATCAAAAGCCAATACTTTGAAAAGCTTTTGTAAAAATTAAAAATGAAAGACAGTGAGAAAAAATGTTTTGGAAAAAAAAAAGACATAAAGATATATTTTCTTTCTTAGTAAAAATGAAGGAGGAGAAGGAAACATAAGAAAAACAAAGGTAACTATTCATTGCATGGAAATAATTATAAAAAAAACTGGTACATTCCAAGTGCTTTTTACTTGATGGAAACTTTTCTGTGAACATGCACATTAGATTAAAGCAGAAAAGATTTATAAAGTATGACTCAAAAAATAAACTTGTCCATGGATTTCCAAGATACATGACTATAAAGCCCAAGACCCATTTACTTACTCACAGTGTTAGATTATATTTCATAAGGATACAATTAGGGTGATTTCCTAAAATTGGTTTTCCTTTAATGTGAAATAGTGAAGATTTTTATGTTTACATTTTAAATAATACATAAGATTTTTTTATAATATAACAAGGATATTTTTGTTCTATCTGTATACCTTTCTCTTCACAACTAGATTATAAGATTCTTATTGAATAACAAAGTCTTACTCTCTCTCTATTCATCTTTTACCAGGACTAGAATATGGTGTTACAGTCAGGAATATGTTATTAACATATTGATAATAAATCAGGTTTTATCTTTGATTCCACTATTACATTGCTTGGATATAAATTAGCCATTGCAAATATTCATATCTTTTTCTGAATCTTTAAAGTTTCATGAACCAGCTCTCTTAAAATTATGGAACTATAGGACAGTAACAGGACACCCATAGTTAATTTTACTCATTGCTTTTTTTTTTTTTTTTTTTTTTTTTGTATTTTTCTGAAGCTGGAAACCGGGAGAGACAGTCAGACAGACTCCCGCATGCGCCGGACTGGGATCCACCTGTCACGCCCACCAGGGGGCGACGCTCTGCACACCAGGGGGCGATGCTCCACCTCTCCGGGGCTTCGCTCTGCCACGACCAGAGCCACTCTAGCGCCTGGGGCAGAGGCCCAAGGAGCCATCCCCAGCGCCCGGGCCATCTTTGCTCCAATGGAGCCTTGGCTGTGGGAGGGGAAGAGAGAGACAGAGAGGAAGGAGAGGGGGAGGGGTGGAGAAGCAGATGGGCGCTTCTCCTGTTTTCCCTGGCCGGGAATCCAACCCGGGACTTCTGCATGCCAGGCCGACGCTCTACCACTGAGCCAACCGGCCAGGGCCTCATTGCTTTTTTTTAAGGACAAAAGGTATTTACCTTCTTGTATGTAACACTGATTATAGTAGACACTTAGCAGATATCTATTGGGTTAAATATTTAAAATTTCAAAATTCACTGGAATAAAAATCATATGAATTATCCAACATGGCACAAAATCTAATTAAATCTGGTTCCTTACTCTAAAAGACTGGTCATAGGTTTTTGCATTTTATGCGTCTGACTTCTCATCCTTTAAGAGCTGATGATTAAAGCTTTGTATCTTATCACAGAGAAATTCTCAACCATTCTCTCCCTTGATGTTCTAACTCCACACTAGGCATCAAGCTTTTCTGTCTTAATGTCTACCTTCTTTCTTCCCTATGAGAGGTTGTAAAGGTCAATGAGATGCTTTCTATGAAGTGTTTTGAGGTTGTGAAATTCTTCTAATCTATGAAAAAGCTCAAGAAAGCATAATTATGCTTAAACTTTTGCAAAAGTTGGAGAGAGTACTGCTTTGAAGAAATTTTCCATTAAGAAGAGCATGAAAGGAAATAGATGAGTTTATTCTTCTGAAATAAACTCAAGAAAGTATTTAATTTAGAGGGCTTGCTAAAGTTCTTTCTCCATATTTTTTTAAATGACTTTTAGAAAGATTTTTATGCCCCTTCTGTTGTTTTCCATGGAAGTATAACTCATTGTAGTTGTGTGTATATGTGTTTAAACTTTTACTGCTTTCAAGATTACTATCTGGGAAAAAACACTCATTACCTCATTTTTACCAAGTATCTGATGTCTGGGATTCTTACCATTTAAAAGAAATGGACACGGCAGCTATTTAAAAATTAGACTCCATTTAGGGCCCAAATACTGGTTTCTAATACTTTTTTGTTCAGTGAAAGGAATGTGGGATCCTTGGAGAAATGGCTGATTGAAGGCTGGAGGAAGGAACATACAAGATGAGCCCAGAAAGTCATAGTGCCAGGAAGGAAGAAAGAGCTCATAACAAGTAAACAAGCAAAAGCAATGACGAAGGTACACCAAAAGGACACAGGAGCCAACGGTCAACACTGGAAACAATTCAAGCAACAAAATAAATCATACTGGATTATAATCCAAAGTATAAAAAAAATTCCATGAGTCCATTCTGATATAAACAAATGATTTTATATGTGGAAAGCAGAAGTAAAACAATGTAAACAACTGGCAAGCACGCTCACAATCAGTATATGAAGGTTAACATCAACAGCAATAAGTCACATTGACAGTACAGGGGGTCCTCAGGCTACAACAGTCTCCACATATGATGTTGCATGTTTAAGATGCTCATTCCCACAAAAACTTTAAAAAATTGAGTCATATTTCGGCTTACGCTGCTAGTGTAGTACTTCTGGACTATGTGGGTGAACTAGCTTGGTTGTGTACAGCTGAAGAATACACAGTACAGTGTACAGTACAGTGTATTTATGTCCTTTTTCTGTGACTTAGTTGTGTTTTTATGTTCTAGATTATGATTTTACAACTGTATTAGGATAGGTAAGTAACTTAGGATAGGCTGTGTTTTGACTTACACCAAAATTTGAGTTATGTCACTGTCATAGGAATGGAACTGTGTCATAATACGAGGACCCCTGTATATACCCTTGATATGATGTGATGAGAACTTCTGTGTCTCACTACCCAAAACCATAACCCTGGTCCAATCATGAGTAAAATATCAGGCAAAACCAAATTGAGGGACATCAAACTACCTGACCAGTTCTTCTCAACACTGCCATGGTCACAAAAAACAAAGAAAATATGAGGCCTGACCAGGTGGCGGTGCAGTGGATAGAGCATCAACCTGAGATGCTGAGGACCCAGATTCAAAACCCAGAGGTCGCCAGCTTGTGCGTGGGCTCACCAGATTGAGCACAGGGTCGCCGGCTTGAGCACAGAATCATAGACATGACCCCATGGTTGCTGGCTTGAGCCCAAGGTTGCTGGCTGGAGACAGGGGTCACTGACTCAGCTGGAGCCCCCCCAGTCAAGGCATATATGAGAAAGCAATCAATGAACAACTAAGGTGTGGCAACTACGAGTTGATGCTTCTCATATCTCTCCCTTCCTATTTATCCTTGTCTGTCTGTCAATCTCTCACTAAAAAAGAAAGAAAGAAAGAAAGAAAGAAAGAAAGAAAGAAAGAAAGAAAGAAAGAAAGAGAAAATCTGAGAAACTGTCACATAGCCACAAGAAGCCAAAGGAAACAAAATGATTAAATGCAATGTGACATCCTGAATGGGATCTGGGGACAGAACAGAGAACTTTAGTAAAAACTAAGAAAATCTGAATAAAGTATGGACTTCAGTTTAAAAAAAATCAGAATAAACAAATTCTACAGAGGAAATAAGATGATGATAGTTAAGTATATGCTGCAGCTCGAGGTAAACTTTCTTACAGTAATTACATGTCTCCCCAAGTGTCTTATACTAAGAATGTATTACACAACCCATCAGCACCACCATGCAGTAAGTGAAAAAGAATTGCTTCTTATGCAAAATGTATTCTTCTGCTAATAAAAATTAAACTGATATTTAAAATACAGAGAACTAAAAAATAGAACAGGCCCTGGCTGGTTGGCTCAGCGGCAGAGCGTCGGCCTGGTGTGCGAGGGACCCGGGTTCGATTCCCAGCCAGGGCACATAGGAGAAGCGCCCATTTGCTTCTCCACCTCCTACCCCTCCTTCCTCTCTGTCTCTCTCTTCCCCTCCCGCAGCTGAGGCTCCATTGGAGCAAAGATGGCCCGGGTGCTGGGGATGGCTCCTTGGCCTCTGCCCCAGGCGCTAGAGTGGCTCTGGTCACGGCAGAGCGACGCCCCAGAGGGGCAGAGCATCGCCCCCTGGTGGGCAGAGCGTCGCCCCTGGTGGGCGTGCCAGGTGAATCCCTGTCGGGTGCATGCAGGAGTCTGTCTGACTGTCTCTCCCCGTTTCCAGCTTCAGAAAAATACAAAAAAAAAAAAAAAAAATAGAACAAATTTGGAGTTTGACACCCTCCGTTTAATACATGTATCCTCTCGGTACATTTGGCAGTATTTCTCCCTAAAGCCAACTCCCGTGGTGGTTTTATTTAAATCCTTTGCTTTGAGCTCTTGTTTTACTGCCCTGATTCCTTTCTTGACCTTATGATTCAGAGGAGTATTTCCAGTTACATTCTACTTGAGCAAGTACGCCTCTGAACCCATTATCTCCTGCCAATAAACCCGTCTCTCCATCTGATCCTCTTACAATCAAAGGTGTGACCTCTCTCTCAAGCTACAAAACATAGCCTCCTCTTTCAGTGTACTTGTCTCTCATTCTACTTCCCACTGATTCTTAATTTCCATAAATCCTAAATTAGAATTTATTTAACATTTCTTGACCTTTTAAAATCCTATCATACTCCAGTGGTTCTCAAGCTTTTTGAAGTCAGGATGCATTTAAAATTCTACAAATAATTGTAGGTACACTATATACAAATTTCTGAGAAATAAGTTATAATAATTAAGTCAGATATTAAAGAAAAATATAAAGTCCAAGTGTGCTTTTATGGTAATTAAATGAAATAAATATGAAAAAAAATTAAATTTATTCTGACATTAAATTTTTTTTTTTTTTGTATTTTTCTGAGGTTGGAAACGGGAAGGCAGTCAGACAGACTCTCGCATGCACCCGACTGGGATCCACCCAGCACACCCACCAGGGGGTGATGCTCTGCCCATCTGGGGCGTCCCTCTGCTGCAACCAGAGCCATTCTAGCGCCTGAGGCAGAGGCCACAGAGCCATCCTCAGCGTCTGGGCCAACTTTGCTCCAATGGAGCCTTGGCCGCAGGAGGGGAAGAGAGAGACAGAGAGGAAGGAGAGGGGGAGGGGTGGAGAAGCAGATGGGCGCTTCTCCTGTGTGCCCTGACCGGGAATTGAACCCAGGACTCCCGCACACCAGGCCGATGCTCTACCACTGAGCCAACCGGCCAGGGCCAAAAATATTTTTATGTTACATTTTTTGAGTTATGCTTTTCAGAATTTGTAAAAAAGAGAGGTTAAAAATTAAAAAATGATGAAAGGGTTATCTTTTTATATATATAGATACATTCTTAGTAAGATTTAGTAAATTTGGCAGGTCCCAGCACGAATGTGTTAAGTTTTTTCATTCTTGTGTTTATGATAAACATGAGCCTGATGTGTCCTAGTGATTTCTTCAATGTTTGGGCATATATTTGAAAGGCAAACTCTCATTTCCTTGTCAATACATTGAAGAATTCCTCCTTTTTACTCTTAATTGTGTTGAGTGCAGAAAACCCCCATTATACATATCATCTTAACTTTACACCAAACAAAAGATAGAAGAAACTTGCCTCCAGTCTTTTCTGGGAACATGGGGGGTAGTGTAAACAATCCAGCACCACAGCTTAACAGCCTTTTGCAACCTAATCAGGCAAGTGAGGTGGGGGGTTGGGCAGACTGTCAGTTTACAGCCAATTCCCCACACCTCTGTCCCCCAAAAATCTAAACTCCAAAAACCCTGTTGGTTTTTTTGGTCCCCAACAGGCACATATTTCTCTGGAATATAATAGGGTGCACCTGGAAATCTAGGGTGCACCAGTGCACCCTGGCGCACACTTTGAGAACCACTGTCACATTCTCTCAATGTAAGATTTTGCCACCTCTGCAGACTTCTATTTAGTCTCCTTGCTTCTAATTCTTTTTCTTTAATTCATCATCCTCTTCACCACCACAGTCATCTTCTTAAAACACAGCTCTTGTCATCTCCAGCACCACGCAGATCAGATTCCTTAGCAAAGCAGCCAAGGCCCTTCACGTCTGTTCCACCAAGGTCTCCCTTCCCTCAAAGCAGCCCCTTCCTTTTCTGTCAAACGGATGGACGCCTTGTTGTCCCTGAGATTCTAAGCCCTTACAGTGCTGTGCGCCTCGTGAATGAGCTCATGCTGCGCAATGCTCTTCCCTCCAAAGTCTGCTTGAGAAATCATTGCTACATGCCAAGGTCTTTATTTGGGACACCTTCCTAGATCCGCAGTGTCAAAAATGGTTGCTTCCTTTTCTGTTCTCTCAGAACATTGTTTCTTCCCTTCATACTGTTTCTATTGTATCTAAAATTCTAGTTTAACATGCACATCCTTGCTCCTCAGAAAGAGTTCTTAGATCTGCAACATTTTAATCAATCGATTTTAGATTCAGATTTCTAACCATGAAAAGCTTGTTAGAGATGAATAATTTCAGCCTCCAGCTGTGACCTTACCAAATTGGAAATTGTCAGAAACCTGGGTTACCTGTTTGCACATGTGAGTTTGAGAAGTGCTGATACACACTTCTGCTTTACAGTCCCTTGAAAAGTCTCACTCACCTTTGCAACGCTCTCTCCTACCCCCACCCCCCACTCTGGTTAGCTCTTGGGTGAAATAAAACTGAAATGTTGAGTGTCGGCTATTCAATATCCTGATGCCTGGCTGGGATGTCCTCCTCATAATCCTTGTTATGAGGTTGGTGTTTAAAATTGGATTCTACTGTTCCTTAAGTTCTTGACATGAGTTTTTGACAGACACTCCTTATACCAAATTCCACGGAATGGCACAGGAGGTTTTTAATAAGCATTGTGACACTTCATTTAACCAAAATTATTCCTTCTTCCTGTTTTATTAAAAATCATTTTGCATGACTTTTTTAAAGTGCAATGAATAAACCTAGTCATGTCTGATTTAACATTGTAAAATAATGCACAAGGGACTTTGAACAATCAGAGAGGGAGGTGGAAGTCACTGATTCAAAATTTATTCTAAGAATAATTTCACACTAATTCAGCACAGATGAGAATTAAGTCTTAAGAAAATATAATTCACTAACATAGGGAAAAGAGTCAACTCTCTCAATAGCTTAGTACTTAATGCCACAAGTATTTTAGGATTAAACATCTCTTACTCATAGAGCATTATTTTCATAATCTTTGGAGATTTATTTAACCCAATCAAAATATTTCTGTAAGATATTTGTGGGGCCAGTCTTATCTTCCATTTTCAAACCAAGCAATGGGTAATCTAATAAGCTTGTTCAAGGTCAGTCCAAAGAGCAGTTATGGGCATAAAACTCAGAACTCCCAGTAATAATAACACTAATATCAGGGGGATGGTAAGAGGATTAAATGAGTTAATATTTGTGAGGTGTTTAGAACAGTGTCTAGTCCTTGATAAATTTTATATCAGTATTTGTTGAATGAAGAAATAGGTGAGTGGTAGGTATATGCAGGCAGATAAATTCCAGGTCAAGGTGATGAACTTTTAAGAAACAAAACATGACTTCTATATATCTTGCAGCCTATTATTTAAGACTTCTGAATGGAGTGATATAAGAGTAATTTAGAAAACACATGAACTCGATGCTCCCTTCTTGAGTTTCTCCGAAAGGCCTTCCTACCACTAGAGAAGGATATGATAACTAACTGGTGGTTTCGCTTTGAGGAAAAGCAAGGATCTAATCAATCATAGGTTCAGTGAAATCCATGCATGTTTTTTAGAACTGGGCTTCATATTCTTCCCTCACTGGCACTATAAACACATTTGCTAGAATACATGATATCTTGTCTTCAAACTAATAATGAAAGAATGTGAATTTTCATGCATGAGTAGCAACAAGCTCCAAGTGGTAGGTACCACCTGGCCAGCCTCACCAAACTCTATGGGACCTAAGGTGGGTGCCTTAGGAAACGAGGGACCTGGGTAATGAGTAAACAGGGCTATTGCCTCAGACAAGTTACATCCACTTCGCAATTTCCTTAAATTGGCCCTGCCCCCAGAAGCTACAGGGATATCAGAAGTGTCTCCTCAAGCTAATAATTCTGTTATCCAAGATGTGAAAAATGTATAGGTCAATGTGAACACGAGCCAATTACTACTAAAATGTATCATACTGTTAAAGTGTGTTGTTTCTACACATCTAGGAAGCACACTTTATCTCACATAATTTAACAGAATTCTGCAAAATCATAGTGGCCTCTATTCTCATAACAGTAAATTTTTACCTCTCCAGAGATGCTTGAAACATAATTTGCTTTTTTTTCCTCTTTATTTACTACTCAAATTTTATATAATAATCTCACTTCCCTTATTTAAGATCATTTTCTCTACTTTATTGACATAGTAAATTTTAAGATTTACACGCCTATTTTATGTTTTGATGCTTTAACTTCTATCAAATTGATTCCCAAGATTAATATTGCTGGCTTAAAAAGCATAAGTATTTTAAATTTTATAGATTTTTCTCAAATTGTTTTCCCCCTGAAAACCTATATTTCATATTCCCACAAGCAACGTATTAGAGCTTTCTTTCCCAGAACTACCAATGAGAGGTGATTTCATCAATTTTGGATATTGCTAGTCCTATAAATGTAAAGTGACACTCTGTAATTTAAATTGTCCTTTTGTAACTTTTTTTAAATTTCATGGTCTTATCTTCTTTGTTTTCAAGCAGCTTATTCAAATTCTTAGTATAAAAAATTTACAAAGCCTGCCCAGTGGTGGCGCAGTAAATAGAGCATCAACCTGGGACGCTGAGGTCCCAGGTTAGAAACCTCAAGATCACCGCCTTGAGTGCAGGCTCATCCAGCTTGAGCATGGGGTCGCTGGCTTGAGTGTGGGATCATCAACATGACCCTATAGAGGCTGCCTTGAACCCAAAAGTCACTGGCTTGAACTCAAGGTTGCTGGCTTGAGCAAGGGGCTGCTGGCTCAGCCGGAGCCCCTCAGTCAAGTCACATATGAGAAGCAATCAATGAACAGCTGAAGTGAAGCAACTATAATCTGATGCTTCTTAATCTGTCCCTCTCTCTCTTTCTCTCTCTAGCTGTCTTTCTCGCAAACAAAAAAAAATTTACAAAAAACATGTTAAGTGTAAAAATAGCATTTAGCATAATAAAAACATTTTAAGTTAATGTGCAAGTAAAACTTTCTCTCTATTAAAAAATTAATCTGATATGTCATTTTTATTTTTTTATTTTATTTTTTTTGAGGACTTTATTTATTTATTTATTTATTTATTTTAGATTTTATTTATTCATTTTTATTGGAGAAAGAGAGAAGGAGAGAGGGGGGGGGAGAGAGAGAGAGAAGAGGGGAGTAGCAGGAAGCATCAACTCCCATATGTGCCTTGACCAGGCAAGCCCAGGGTTTTGAACTGGAGACCTCAGCATTCCAAGTCAACATTTTATCCACTGCGCCACCACAGGTCAGGCCTGATATGTCATTTTTAATCTCATCAGATTTAACAAAGCATCTATTGAGGAAGGAAACCCCCTTGAGATAAGAGGCTTCAAGGATATTTTATAATTCAGGTCAAGCATTCAGAGATAGCTTGTAAATATGGCTTTTATACTTATGTGTAATTTATAACAGCTCAAGATGGCTGATGGATCATATTCCTGTTTAGAAAGGGCTGGTATATTGTAAATGAAGAGGTTTTCATAATTCAAAGGTTTTGAATAGAAGGAGGAAGGAGACTTGGACCCCCTCCCTTCTCTTTACCCAGGTGAAAGAAGGTAAAACAGCCAGGAATGTAGGAGGGGGAGAGAGATTTGAGTAGCCCTTTCCTCTCCTCTTTCTTTCTCCTTAATGGGCGATTTACAAATGATGATCCTCTGGCATCCTGTAAGCCCCCTCCCATCCTGAAAATGTGTGATTGACATATGTACCTCAAGACGAAGGAATCACGAGACCCATGTATGTGAACTTATGTTCTTCTGTAAAGCGTATATAAGATGTAAGAAATCTAATCTCAGGGAGCATGTGTCTTTGGAGCTATAGCCCTGTGTGCTTCGCTGGCTTTTATTAATAAATTCTCTTTTTCCTCTTATAGTTATCTGAGTGTCAATCCTCCAAGGTTTTGCTCTCCTGCAACACTATTACTGAATATCCACAGAGAACTAATACTCTTGATACAACTATTAAAATAGTAACTATCTTTTTGTAGAGAAATGTGGCAGGAAGAATGACAGTTTTATTATTTTCATCCACTGGCCCAGTAATTCAACATTACACTCAAATCTCCAAAATGTAATATAAATAAATATTATAGAAAAGTTATATTTTATAGCAACTAGTTGAAAATATTCTAACTATGTATCAAGAAGGACTTAATTTAAAATGACAATAAAATGCTAAAAATCATGAAGCAAATATTTTTTTATACATTTTCAGGAAACGTGCCTGATATTGTGGTTAAAGGCTCAGGCTTGGAGAGAAATGGTTCTTGAGGAAACCTCAGCCTCACCATTTTGGGGAAGCACTGCTCAGTTTGTCATCTGAAACAGAAATTCCTACCTAATGGACTAGAAGTCAATGAGTAGATATATACAAAGTGCATAGCACAGTACTTTTAGTTAATAATTTTAAAAGGCTAACAAAATGATACAAAATTAAAAAAAATTTAAACTGTTGACATGGTAAAATGTAGTACTCTAGTGTGCTGGGAACTACCAATGTCGCATGGAAGAAACCTACTCAAGACACAAACTGATGTTAAGAGGAAGAGGGGGAGGCCTGCCAAGGGAGGCAAAGAAGACCTCCTGAATCTCCTTATCCCTCAGCTTTTATTGATCAGAAGCAGAACAGAGGTAACAGGATTACAAGGGAGGGAGGCCAGGTGATAAGGGGGAAGGATGACTAATGGCCATTTTGCTGACATGGAGAAAGGGCTAATTTGGGTCAGTACATTCTTTTTCTTTTGTTAATTAACAAGCACAAAGGAAGGGGCAATCCAGAATCTCTAGGCTAATTTTCTAAAACCCATTCACGTGCATTCCTTTGTGTCTGCACAAACAGCCCTCATTCATATTTTTTGGTGTTTGCATCCAAGAGACATTCACTCAGGGCATTTAACTAAAGTTCCCCAATCCAAGTCATAGAGGGTTCAAGGTTAGATGGGTAATTCCCTACAGTAAAACTTTCATCATAATTGTAAGGTCGGTGCATAGAGAGATAGTCATGTGGAGAACTCAGACCCGCCCACTTTGGCTAGGACTGCCCACAATCAAGCCCACCAAAGGAAGCTTCCCAGGAACCATTTGGAAAGAAGCGATCGTCTGCCAGCCAGTGAAATTTTACCACGTCATAGTAGCTCCACTTCCCTAGAGGGACCCTTTAAATATCTCCCACGCGGTTTAATCCGTGCAACTTCCCTAGCCACCATCTTACACCCTCTTCTCTCTTTCTTTCCTTGGGGCCAGGGAACCTTGCCGGGCGGGGTGTGCACTCTGTACTCAATAAAGCCGTTTATTATTTCACACTTTGCGGCTCCAAGCCCCGTTCCTTCCTTCTCGGTGGGGAAAAATACCTTACATTTTTGGTGCCGAAAACCAGGAAGGAGTTAGAAGTCCGCAAGGACCACTCCTTTCTCCTCCCCTCCGAGAAAGAACCAGGAGAAAGAACCAGGATCTCCAATCTCCAACCCACTTTGGCACACGGTGCGGTAAGTCCCCTGCCTCCAGCTTTCTTCTCAGTTCTTTCCTCCGAGACTCCCTGTCCGAAACCGTAGCTACGTCAGGGAACTCTTTTCTGTCCGAGTGAGCTTGTGCTTGTGGAGACCTTCCCAAGCACATCCACTTTCATCCGTGGCTGGACATTGAGTTTTTAGGACGCTAATACTCAGGTCTGACCACTCCGAGAACTGAGTGCGGCTGTTGGGGCACAGGAATTTCCCTCCCTAAGGAAGAAGAAACTGTTCTTCTTCTCCACTGTGGCCAGGCCACAGAACCCACTCAATTAGCCTCCTGAAGGGACTTTCGGTGTTAACACCCTCACCAATTTAACTATCGCCAAAAAAGTTGGGAACTGATTGGAGATCTCTTACATTCACGGCTCCTAATTATTTGCGCAACCGTCCTTAATCTCTGTGCTGCCTGTTCCACCACGCAGGCCTTTTTCTGGCCAGAGAAACCTCACCTAAAACCTCCATTCCTAATCTTTCCTTCTCCGCGGACTCCAAACTCTCTCTCCCCTCCCTTTGCAAAAACCTGTTTCTTATTCGCCATCTACTAACTACCTTCTCTCTCTCCTCCCCTGCTGGCCAGCGGCCCCTCCCTTCACTGTGTTCTCTAGTCCCGCCTCCGTTAGGCCTTTCTCAGCCTGGCATTGGCTCTTACACCTGTTTTCAGGACGTCCAACCCCAATTTTCTTACAGGAAGTTCCTGCCCTGTCCTGCCTTTGGCTCCAGCGTTTTTCCTGCAGCATCTGGGTGCCGGGCTCCGCACGAGCCCCCCCTCCTCTTATTCCCAAACTTCTATCCGGAACCTGTGAACACGGCATTTAAAGTTTTTAACGGTCCCAACTAGTAGAAACAGGCCTGTTTGCCAGGCCCCCATGCAGCAGAAGGTAATGCTCCAAACCCCGACTCTTGTGGCAACCCTGAGACCAGCAGAGCCACCAGCAGCTTGCTTTAAGTGTGGCAAGCAGGACCACTGGCCCCGGCAGGCCCCCTGCCTGTGGCTGCCCACTGAGCCCTGCCCTGACTGCAAGCAGCCCAGTCACTGGCAGAGAGATTGCCCCTTTGGGCAACAGGTTTTTTCCTCAGCGCCTCTACGTAGAGGACAAGCTGCCCAAATGGAAGACCAATCCAGCCAGGTGGGTGCATCACTCGAACTTCTAGGACACGGCCTGGACTCGGAGAACCCAGGGTTCTGCAACAAGTGGGTAAGTCAGTCCACCTCATTTCTTGTGGACATGGGGGCTGCCTTCTCTGTTTTTGCCTCACACTCTGGACCTCTAGTTCCCTCACAGGTTTCAGTTATGGGAATGGATGGGACCCTCTTCCTTTCCCTTTTTTATGCCACTCCTGACATGCAGTTCTGCCTCAAGCTTGCCTCCTTATAGGACCACTGGCAGTCGGAACCACTGGACTTCATCCATCTCCAGCTCACCAAAAGGCTGGACCCTGCAAAATCCCCTATTACTCCTCTCTTTTTTTTTAAATCCTTACAGGACCGCATCTGAAAAGTGTCTCCAGTCACAGCCACACAGATGTTCCTCTTAACACCCCTCAAAGCCACCACCTTCTGATCTCCCCCTCCCCACAATGCCCCTATTCAGCAGGAAGTAGCCAGACGAATAAACGGCACCCCTTTTTCTATTTAACACAAAAGGTCAGAATGTAAGGTCGGTGGATAGAGAGATAGTCATGTGGAGAACTCAGACCCGCCCACTTTGGCTAGGACTGCCCACAATCAAGCCCGCCAAAGGAAGCTTCCCAGGAACCATTTGGAAAGAAGTGATCGTCTGCCAGCCAGTGAAATTTTACCATGTCATAGTAGCTCCACTTCCCTAGAGGGACCCTTTAAATATCTCCCACGCGGTTTAATCTGTGCAACTTCCCTAGCCTCCATCTTGCACCCCCATCTCTCTCTTTCTTTCCTCGGGGCCAGGGAACCTTGCCGGGCGGGGTGTGCGCTCTGTACTCAATAAAGCCGTTTATTATTTCACACTTTGCGGCTCCGAGCCCCGTTCCTTCCTTCTCGGTGGGGAAAAATACCTTACAATAATATCAAAATGTTATCTGTTAAAAACATGTGGGTAAACCACTGTAAAAAGGCAGGAGGCAAAAAGACAGAATGTGAGTTTGCATGTGTGATGCTTAAAGAGACACGTGAAATCATACACAACATTGTCAACCATGTTACCTCTGGCTGGTGGGATCTGCAGTAATTTTCACTTTCATCTCTACATTTGTGAATAGTTGATTCTGTATTTTACCATAACCTGTAGTAGTATCTTTGTAAATGGAAACACTATTTTCTAAAAATGCAGTTTAGAATATGCATCCAAATAAAGAAACAATATTCTCTGAGAAAAACAACATTGAGCCTTTTTACACATTGTGTATCTTTCAAGGCGCTGTAAAATGTCAAAACAAAAACATAGAAAATTAATTTGGATATCGATAATTAAAATTTTTTAAAGAGAGAGGAAGGAGAGAGAGAAAAAGAGAAGAAGGGGAGAGAGCAAGAAACATTGATTTGTTGTTCCACTTCATGCCATCATTGGTCGATTCTTGTATGTGCCCTGACTGGGATCGAACCCACAACTTTGGTGTATCAGGACACTAAGCTACCTGGCCAGGGCTTCAATCACTTTAAAATTCAAGGTATCTCTGATGTAACAGAGTGCCTTTAAAATACAGGGGTTCCTCAGGCTACAACACAGTTCTGTTTCTATGACTGTGACTATGGGTCAAATAAGCTTGCAAATATGATATATATGTTTGCTCGCTTATAGTTTGTATTGGGTGTGGGGAACAGGCTGTAAGCAGGCAGGGTCCTTATAGCCTAAGGCTTAGTTTTAAGACAGCCTTTCCCACCCTTTTAATACTAAGATCTTCTCAACATTAAGCTTTTCTCCACACCCTTGACTGTTGCATGATGTGAGGTGGTGCACTCTTTATGAGGAATCCCATTTCTGCCTCAGATAAGAGACTTTGCATCAGAGACTTCCTTATTTGTATATTGGATTAAAGGTTTGGATTTCTACAGTATAAAATGAGACAGACCAGGGGCTTGGTCGCTCAGTTCCTGAAATTAGCATTAGAGGAGAGAGGCAGCTAAGATGGTGGAGTGCTGAAGGAGAAGCCAGTTTGTGCAGTTTGTGCAAAGAGAAGTAGATGGTGAACAGAGGTGAATAAGGCTGGTGAGGTAGAAACCTTTGATTCCAGGAAACTTGGATAAGTCAGTGGCCTAGGGAGCCCTGAATAGAAAGGGAAGTGTTTTCCCACTGTGTGTATTTCTCGCCTGCCAAGTGAGAGCTAGGATTAAAGCTAATGTAATGGCCCACCAGTTCTTGGCTTCGTTGTTTCATTACCGTCTGTCCAAATTGAATACGAACCTGCGTGGGCCATGTGGCTGTGATGGTGGCCATGGCTACTGGCCTTACACACACCCTAGCCTAAGTCACTTACCTATCCTAACACAGCTGTAAAACCATTATCTAGAACATAAAACACAACTAAATGGTAGAAAAAGGACATAAATATACTGTATTGTACACTATATTGCATATTCTAACATCGCCTCAGAGAAGTGACTTTGTATTAGAGACTTCCCTGTTTTGTATATTGGATTAAGAGTTTGGATTGCTACACTATAAAATGGGGACGAAGTGGAAGCTTGGCCTCTTGGTTCCTGGGATGATTAGCATGAGAGAGTAGAGCCAGCAGCGGAAGGAGGCCACGTGGAGGAGGCCAGGAGAAGCAGCTAAGATGGCGGAGTGCTGAGTGAGATGCCAGTTTGTGTAGAGTTTGTATCTGGGATAAGGAAGGAGATGGGGAACAGAGGAGAATAAGTCTGGTGAGCTAGAAACCTTTGATTCTAGGAAACTCGGATAAGTCAGTAGCTGTGTGAGCACTGAATGTGACTGAGTTTTGGAGCCCAGTGTGTGTTTTTACTTGCCCGCCAGGTGCAAGCTAGAATTAAAGACTATGGCCCACCAGTTTGTGGCTCCGTTGTTTCTTTACCGACTGTCCAAATCCAATGCGAACCTGCGTGAGCCGGGCTGCTGTGATAGTGGCCCTGGCCCTGCCTGCTGGCTTTACAGCATGCAACCAAACTTTTGTCCACGTAATTCATAAGTACAACACTAGTGGCATAAACTCAAAACATTGTATGTAGGGACTGTCATAACCCAAGGACCCCCTGTACTCAATGTTGCCTGACTACATGGTGGCACAGTGGATAAAGTGTGGACCTGGGATGCTGAGATTCGAAACCCGAGGTTGCCACCTTGCATGCAGACACATCTGGCTTGAGTGTGGTGTCACAGACTTGAGTGTAGGATTATCAAAATGATCCCATGGTCACTGGCTTGAGCTCAGCAGTCGCTGGCATAAGCAAGGGGTCACTGGATTGGCTGGAGCAAAGCCTCCCATCAAGGCTCATATGAGAAGTAATCAATTAACAACTAAAGTGCCTCAACTAAGAGATGATGCTTCTCATTTCTCTCCCTTCTTGTCTCTCACTTTCTCTCATGTTAAAAAAATAAAATAAAATAAAACATTCAATGTGACAAAGTAATAGTATTTCCTACCGTAAGACAAAAATCAAAAATCAGTCTGAGCATGCTGTAGTCATGCTGCATACAATTATGATTGCAGGCTCCACACAAAATAAGCTCTTGCTATGCTATTAAGATTTACTATGCTATTCTTCCAAAAATGGGTAAATAGTGAATACAAATCCTTGAGCAAACAAGGCAATGAAAGTACAAACACTCTACTCCTGCTACCCCCAGACTACCATGGGACGGGCCTGCCACTCAGCATTCCCAGCATTCCTCCAATGACGTGAATACCAATCTCCAGCATAAAAGTAATCTGTTTTATACTACAGTTGTGAACTGAGGCTTCCATTAATTAGTATACCCATTAATACTTCCATAGAATAACAGGCAAAGCTTCCATTCTTAAAAAAAAAAAAAAAAGACATAAAGAAACAACCTCACTTCATAAAATAACTGTTTTAACATTGATAAAGTTTAGTTAGATGGAAAATTTCTTGTGTATCTAATGGGTGATGCTTTAACTTTATCAGGTTGAATGTTGAGAATGTGAATGAAAAGCTTTATTCTTACTCATCATGCCAGTAAATTTAATTTTAGAAATCTGTGCTAAAGAAATAATTTGAAACGCAAAGACTTTTATACAAAAATTTTGTGAGGGCATCATTTACAACAACAATAAAACATTGGGAATACCACAAATATCTGGATTAACAAAATTAAATTAAGTAAACATTAACTACATCTATATAATATAATTATATAGCTATTAAAATAATGTTTACAAAGTTTTCATAGCATGTGTTCGGGATAAATCATGTGTTCGTATTTTGACCTTGATCCCACTATCTGCAAGCAAGCTCAGCATGTCCAAAGACAGTTTAAATTCAACTGCTTATTTTTCAAATGGGGTCACTGGCCTTGACTGTAAAGAACTGAGCCACGATGTACCAAGACTTTGCATGTCAACTCATAATTAATAGGTTTAGCGTCTATGCCTACCTATGTAGGAGTGGGGTTTCTAACCAATGTGGAAGGTTGATTCAGGATCCAGGTAAGGCAAATGGGAAATTGTTCAGCCACTAGTCACTTAAATAGCAAAGAGGCAGAACTTCTTTGGGCTTCTGGAAGAACCACTAAAAACCTGTTAAAAAGAAGCTCCCAACACAGCAGTTCTCAACACAGGAGTGCAGGACCGGCGATCTCAGCATTACCCGGTAACTTATTTCTTAACCAGACTTCCACTGGTACTGAATCAGATCTGCCAGGAGCAAAGCCCAGAAATGTGTGATGTAACAAGCCTTCCCAACAATTCTCAGCATACTAAGTTTGAGGGTCAGGATCTAGCAAATCGGTAGGTAGTCTGCTGGAGCTTTGCCAAAACTATGTTCTTTAAGCAAATATTCAGTCAGGGATTCCCTCTACCTTCTGATAATTACAAACTACAAAACTAGCTCTTAGAGAAGCAGGGCTGCTGGGAGTCATCTCTGCCCTCTACACCACTTAATCACTTGTTTGGTTACTCTGATAATGAGGTGGAATGCTACACGAGATTTTTTAAATTCCAAGAGTTTAAATTCCCTGCCCTAAATGGACCATTTTATTGTGTATGATGAGATTCGCATATGACTTCTCTATTTCTTTTTCCTTTGAGAAAGAGCTAAAATAAGTTATGATAGTTATGAAAAGGTTATTAACTAGTTGGTGGAATTTTGTCTTCTCTGAAAACCGAGACATCCCCAGCTTGCCTGACACGGAAACGAGGTTACAGAGAGGAGAGCCGGTATGAGCTCTGCTCCACCGCTGGTTGTGCTCAGCTACGGCCTGGAGCGCATTGTAGTTTGCTCTGCCACACAGCTATTTTCAATCATGCTCACTGTTTCTTCCCTAAACTTCAAAAGAACCAAATGGTGCTTGAATATCTGAAGGAAAGACTCAGCTATTTTATTAGTGTATTTGTAAGGTTTATTGTTTTGATTGCTAATTAATTTAATTATGTACCTGCTGGATAGACACAAGGCAATGTCCTACGCAGCACAGTGTGTAAACAGACCAGTAAAACACTCTCTGCATTATAAAAAGTTTATAACATAGAAGGGCAAATGAAATGAAAACACTAAAGTTATAAAAGATACAGCACAAGCATACTTTAGACAGCAGAGATAAATGAACAGTGTGTGATGAAGACTCAGATAATCTGTTTACCAATTCTACTTTAAGGGAAATTTATGGGGGGAAAATATATATATATATTTTAAAAGATGGCAGAAAAGAGGTGATTCTGGGAGATGACAATCTCAGTAGCATTGCCAAGTGCAAAGCTCTCCAATATGAGCAGGCAGAGGTGAGTAGGCTAATCTCATTAGTTCTCCGACCTGCCCACACATTTTTCTTAATTACGTTTCCATTAAACATTATTTTGTATTAGTTTCTGGTGTACAGTATAGTGGTTAGACACTCATATACTTTACAAAGTGGTCCCCTTAATTTCCAGTATTCATGTGATACCATACACAGTCATTACAACATCACTGACTGTATTCCCTATGCTGTAATTGACACCCCCATGACTATTTCCTAACTACCAGTTTGTACTTCTCAATCCCTTCACCTGGGAAGTTTTTAAAAACTTTAATGAGGCCCTGGCCGGTTGGCTCAGTGGTAGAGCGTCGGCCCGGCGTGCAGAAGTCCCGGGTTTGATTCCCGGCCAGGGCACACAGGACAGGCGCCCATCTGCTTCTCCACCCCTCCCCCTCTCCTTCCTCTCTGTCTCTCTCTTCCCCTCCTGCAGCGGAGGGTCCATTGGAGCAAAGATGGCCTGGGCGCTGGGGATGGCTCCTTGGCTTCGGCCCCGGGCGCTAGAGTGGCTCTGGTCGCAGCAGAGCGATGCCCCGGAGGGGCAGAGCATCGCCCCCTGGTGGGCAGAGCATCGCCCCATGGTGGGCGTGCCGGGTGGATCCCGGTCGGGCGCATGCGGGAGTCTGTCTGACTGTCTCTCCCCGTTTCCAGCTTCAGAAAAATACAAACAAACAAAAAAAAACTTTAATGATGCTCAGGTCCATTCCCCTCCCCAAAAGTTCTAGTAAAATTTTCTGAAACGAGGCCTGAGCTTTACCTTGTCTAATTTTTAAGTCCCCTGGATAACTCGAGAGTGAGGACAGGCCTGAGAACCGCGCCACAGCCGGATGGGGCGGGGCTGACGCCGTAGGATGGGAAAATTTGCGCGCAGGATAAAGAGTGGATCCTGTGCAGGAGGAGATGAGAGGTCATGGAAGACTTCTGCACGGGGGAGTGACCGTGACCTGGGCTGTGCTCGGGGGATATAAAACCGCAGTTGTAATGGGCTGATGGTAGAGGGCAGAGACCAGCAGCTGGGAGACTATGGGGCAGGTGCTGTGATAGCATAAGAGAGGGAGGGACACGGTGACTATTGTACAAGGAAGGTGGAGCCATGGTGGAGAGGAGGGTTACCTGACAGAGCGTGGGACCTGACGTGTGCTGGGGGGACTTGCCGGTCCTGACCATGAGCTTTAAAGCCTGAGGGAACGCTGTGCTATCAGAAACACAGTGGCCAAGAACCCAGAAACTGCTGGGGTGAAGACAATAGCTCCATTGTACGTACGTATGCTGCGGTACGTATGCTGATGTGGTGGAACCCACAAATCAAGTATCTTACAAACACCTTGAAAATCTGGGATTCTGCCTATAGGAGACAGATTAGAATTTGACATTATTTAAAGATTATATTCCCTGAGGAGATTACTGAATCTGCAGAGTAGAAACATTTCTTGATGGAGTATCAAGAAAAGGTGCGAAAAGGTGAGTAGGAATACGTGTCTTATAGAAAGCTCATATTTGGAAGAAGGACATTAAAAAAGGAGGGATCAGGGCCCCGGCCAGTGGGCTCAGTGGTAGAGCATCGGCCCAGTTTGTAGAAGTCTGGGTTCGATTCCCAGTCAGGGCACACAGGAGAAGCGACCATCTGCTTCTCCACCCCTCTCCCTTCTCCTTCTCTTTCTCTTTCTCTTTCTCTTTCTCTTTCTCTTTCTCTTTCTCTTTCTTTCTCTCCCCTTCCCACAGCCATGGCTCATTCGAGCAAGTTGGCCCCAGGTGCTGAGGATGACACTATGGCCTCCCCTCAGGCGTTAAAATAACTCAGTTGCTGAGCAACAGAGCAACGCCCTAGATAGGCAGAGCTAGTGGGCCTGCCGGGTGGATCCCAATTGAGGTGCACGCGGGAGTCTGTTTCTCTGCCTCCCGGCCTCTCACTTAATAAAAAAATAAAAAAGGAAGGGGTCAGAAGGATGGCAGAGGCAGGAGATGCCAGTATAAAGGAAACTAAAGAAAAATATTTTTAAAAAGAAAAGACACTAAAGGAGAAATGGGTTTATAAGAGCACTCTGGCCCCCGCAGCATGCACTTTGTGCAGGACAGGTGCAGTTCACCTCAGTTCAGACTGTCCCCAAGCCTGGCAGACACTGCTGGGGAAGATCAAGAAAAGTGAGACATGACTGCAGTGAACTCACGTTAAAAAGTTTTATATAATTTGAGAAACACTGATATTCTACATTCTACTCATGTTCAAATCTGGTCATGTATCCAAAGTAGTGCAATCATAAATAGAATGACTAGATTCTGTAAGAAAAAGGAGTTTATTGGTGAATTCTGAAAGGACACTTTGGAGGGCAGAGACCTGGGGGGGGGGGGGGTTGAAAGTCAAACTATTGAGGGATGATTAGAGAGAAATTACTTAAATACATATATTTAAGTCTTTGTTTTGAAAATTGGATAGAGAGACACTGCAAGGAAGAAACACCTTTAGCTAGAAATAAGATGAGAAATTGTGGAGGATATTCGGAGGGAAATCCCATTTAACAGGGTCAAGCCGAGTCTGAAATGGACGTGATTCAGGAGATTTCAGAAATACCTGTAACATGGAAAGTGAAAGCGGTACAAAAATCAAGAGGCAGTCTGCAAAATACAGTTAGATGCTTCTAAACTCCTCCCACACTGGAGATGTCTAAAATATTTCAAGCAGCGAATTCTGATAACATAATAGCACCGTACACATACCCGAGCTGGAGTCCCCAACTCCCTTTGACTTATTTCACTCAGTCATTTGAAAGGTCCCATATGAAGGGGTTTACTTTTCTTTCCTAGAGACTTTCTTCATGTAAAGATAATATGAGTATTATTTGTTTTTACAAATTAAATCTGTTATGCAAAGCACAGTTTAGTCTTTGGTAAACCAAACAAAAATGTCTAATTTCTTTTTAAAAAGTCTTTTTAATGTTAAAGAAATATGACAAGAACAATGACCTGAAATAAATTACGTATAAAAATTTCAATGCTGCATCCTTAAAAAAATAATTAAATAAAAGCAGCAGAAAGTGCATTTAAAGAAACAGCACCGAGACAGTACCTTCAAAGCTGTATTAAATACTTCCCAGCTTTGGAAAATTCACGTTCCCCAATCTGGTTTCTATGAAACTTAAAAAGATCAAACAATTAGAAAGAAGCTAGGCTTGAAGGAGAAATGCTAGAGATTTTAATAAACATCTGGTTACCATTTTCAGTTGTCAGAACTAAGCCACTTAAGGAAGCAGTTTAGTTCCTTTGGAGTAAAAATGAGACACTAGCTTTTTGTTCTCGGAGCACAGTGGAGGTCAGAGGAAACATCAGAATGGGAGGTCACTTGAAACTCAGCTTTTATAAATAAAAAGGGTGTTTTTTTTTTTCACAAACAAAAGTAAATTGAATTCAGTCCCCATAGTATAAACAGCTCAGCTGAGTTAAGGTTAAATAAACATGGCTGAGCTCTGGTGTGCCAATTAAAGAACACCCTCTATTTGGTCATAAATACATCAGCAATTCTATAAGCACTGAGGAAAACGACAATAAACCCGAACACACAATTACTGTGTGTCGGTCATAATACAATAAAATGGAGTGGCACAGGTTTATAAGTTTATTTGATTCAATTTCTTTTTTCCTTTTTCTAGTTTGATTAACTGAAGACACAGAAGCGCTTCTGATACCATCCAAAACCTATTACTTGCATAATATAAAACGTATGTCCAACGTGTCCTAGGCAAAATACTGACAAGGCAAAGCACACTGTACCTTTTAAATGTGACCTTTACTCTTTTGTCTTCCTGCTAAATCATCATACAGCATATTAAACTCAGGAAAGCAGCAGGGTGCCAGTGTGGGGCTGGGGGGGGAAGGGAAGGAGCAGAGAAGTTCATTAGGCTCTCATGTTCTAAATGATCAGCAGCATCTGCTGTCAATGTGTGCCGCAAGCCAAAAGAGGCCACTGCTGGTTTTGCCTCCAGATCTACATTTCTCTATCCTTTGCAACCCACTCCTCTCTCCTGCCCCCAGCACACAAGACTAAAAGTAAAGGCTAAAGAAAAGGAATTCCTAGAATTATGGAGGTTTAAGATCTTGTCTTGTGGCCCTGGCCAGTGGCTCAGTGAATAGAACATCGCCCCCACGTGCAGATGTACCAGGTTCAAACACTGGTCAGGGCACACAGGAGAAGCAATCATCTGTTTCTCTTCCCCTCTCTCTCCCCCTTCTCTCCCTCTTTCCCTTTCATAGCCAGTGGCTCAATTGGTCTAAGCATCAGCCTCAGATACTGAGGATGACTGGTTGGTCCAAATGGGTCAGCCTCAGGTGCTAAAAATAGCTCAGTTGATTTGAGCATCAGCCCCAGACAAGGTTGCCGGGTGGATCCCTGTCGGAGCACATGCAGGTGTCTGTCTCACTATCTCTCCTCCTCTCATACACACACACAAAGAGATCATCTTGCTTTCTCTGTGTGTGTAAATGTTACAGTACATCACAGAACTGCGTCTGTGAAAAAGACTTTGGTGGTTAGTTGACTCATTCTACTGAATAGTAAAGCAACTCTCAGCAGTACCCTGAACTGACCTGCTTTTGTTCCAACACAACCTCCTTCTTTTTGAGATGGGCTATTCCATTGCCGCATAACTCTGATTGATACAATATTCATTCTTAAATTGATCCTGGTTACCCCTTCTATAGTTACTACAAATAAATCTCATACTTAAGTATCCCAACTCCTTGCAGAGCCTCCCAGAGTGTTCTTCCCAATTGGAACAATCGATTTTCTCATTCTTACTGCCATTTCGATTTCTGCTGCAATGGTAGAAGAATGCCCTCTTTGAGGATACATAAACAATTTTGACCTAAAGATAACATATATTCTGTGTCAGGGTCTCTTGAACTATGTCTTATTTAGACTCCACACAGGGAGCAAGTTTAAAACTTTTGAAAAACATCCTTTCTTAGGCCACTATTTCATTCTATGAACTAAAACAATGACTTACTAAATAGTAGCCAAGTGATATGAAAGATAATAATTTTTAAAATAATTTTTATTTATTTTTTTAGAGAGAGAGGAAGGGAGAGAGAAACATGGATTTGTTGACCTGCTTATTTATGCACTTATTGGTTTATTCTTATGTGTGCTCTGACTGAGGATCAAACCCACAATGTTGGGGTATCAGGTTGATGCTCTAATGAATTGAGTTATTCAGCCAGGTCTGGGAGACAGTATTGATGATGCTTCTATCTTTTTCTTGAGAGAAATATATGTTATAAAACTTCTGGGTCACATGATATATTTTTCTAAAGCAAAGGACCAGAAGAGCATAAAAAATGAATATTTTACACTATGCTAAGAAAAGAACTAGAGAGCTTAATGTAGAGGACACAGGGGGACCTAAATGACATGATGGGCAAGGGTGTTGTCCCTTAATGCTTTCTATGTTTTCAAGCAGCAAAAGCTATATGCTTACTTTTACATATCCTTATCTGGAGATCATTTTAAGGCAGCACTGTGTTCCAATGTCTTATGGAATATTAAACCATCAGTGAGTCAATAATCACTGCTAAGCACCTATGATTCTTCATATCCTTCCCTGGCCTCCCCTCACTCCTAAATACATTCATGTGAAAAGCACATGGCACCAGGGACTGAATTACCGTATTTCCTCAGGTATAAGACTCTTCCATGTATAACACACACCTTAATTTGGAAGCCCGAAATTTGAAAAAAAAAAAAATGTATTACATAAAGTTATTAAACTCAAGCTTTATTCAATGTAAAATTCATATAACTCCTCATCATTGTCAAAACTCCCATCCATTAGCTTGTCCTCATTTGTGTCTGATGACGAATCACTGTTTTCAACAATGAGTGCAAAAAGAAGTGGGAAATGCAAGTAAAAAATCTACAACCACTTTATAAGAGGCACTCAGTTTTTAGACCCCAAATTTTTCAAAAAAGGGTGCGTCTTATACATGGAGAAATACAGTATGTACAAACCTGAACTCAACCACCATCCCCCAAAACCAGCAGGCAGAGAAACAACGGAAAACGACAGGGGAGTCTTCAAATCAAAAGCAGAGAGAAGCTCTGGCCCTGGCCGGTTGGCTCAGTGGTAGAGCATCGGCCTGGCATGTGAGGGACCCGGGTTCAATTCCCAGCCAGGGCACATAGGAGAGGCGCCCATTTGCTTCTCCACCCCCCCTCCTTCCTCTCTGTCTCTCTCTTCCCCTCCCGCAGCCGCAGCCGGGGCTCCATTGGAGCGGAGATGGCCCGGGCGCTGGGGATGGCTCCTTGGCCTCTGCCCCAGGCTCAGGAGTGGCTCTGGTTGCGGCAGGGCGACGCCCTGGAGGGGCAGAGCATCACCCCCTGGTGGGCAGAGCATAGCCCCTGGTGGGCGTGCCGGGTGGATCCCGGTAGGGCGCATGCGGGAGTCTGTCTGACTGTCTCTCCCCGTTTCCAGCTTCAGAAAAATACAAAAAAAAAAAAAAAAGAAAAGAAAAAAAAAAGAAGCAGAGAGAAGCTCTGAGAAACGGACACAAGCACGTAAAAGCCTCAGCAGTCTAGAATCATTGCTGTATAGAGCATCAGCCCTAAATGTGACTGTATTGGTGGTTTCAGATTTAAGCATGAGTAGAATATCAATGTTCCTCTAAAGTTATATAAAAATTAAAGGTTTATCAATTAAGTTTTTTTTTTAATTTTATTTATTCATTTTAGAGAGGGGTGAGAGAGAGAGAGAGAGAGAGAGAAGGGGGGGGAGGAGCAGAAAGCATCAACTCCCATATGTGCCTTGACCGGGCAAGCCCAGGGTTTCAAACCGGCAACCTCAGGGTTCCAGGTTGACGCTTTATCCACTGCGCCACCACAGGTCAGGCTATCAATTAAGTTTTAATGTGAATTCTCAGCCCTGGCTGGTTGGTTCAGTGGTAGAGTGTTGGTTTGGTGTGTGGATATCCCAGGTTCTATTCCCAGTCAGGGCACACAGGAAAAGCAGCTATCTGCTTCTCCACCCCTCCCCCTCCTCCCTCCCCTTCGCACAGCCATGGCTCAATTGGCACCTCAGGTTCTAAAAAAGAGCTCAGTTGCGAGTATGGCCCCAGATGGGCAGAGTATGGGCTCCAGAAGGGAGATGCCGGCTGCATCCTGTTTGGGGCACATGTGAAAGGCTGTCTCTCTATTTCCCCTCCCCTCACTTGAAAAAAGAAGAAAAAACAAACAAATAAATAAAAATAAAATAATGTGAATTCTCTCAGGTAGTTCACTATTGAAGGGGCCCAGATATTGGTGCACCATTTTATCTTCATGTATTCATGTATTTGATAAGTATTTAGGTGTAAAGCCAGTAGCCAGGGCCACCATCACTATCACAGCAGCCTGGCCCATGCAGATTCGCATTGGATTCGGACAGTTGGTAAAGAAACAACGGAGCCAAGAACTGATGGGCCATCTTCTTTAATCCTAGCTTGCACCCGGCAGGCAAGTAAAATACACACTGGGCTCCAAAACCCACTCAAAGTAAAATACATACTGGGCTCCAAAACCCACTCACATTCAGTGCTCACAAAGCTACTGACTTATCCGAGTTTCCTAGAATCAAAGGTTTCTAGCTCACCAGACTTATTCACCTCTGTTCCCCATCTCCTTCCTTCTCCCTGCACAAACTCTACACAAACTGGCTTCTCACTCAACACTCTGCCATCTTGGCTGCTTCTCCTGGCCTACTCCACATGGCCTCTTTCTGCTCTCTGCTGTCTCCCCTAATGATAATCTCAGGAACCAAGAGCGCAAGCTCCTGCTCTGCCCCTATTTTATAGTGTAGAAATCCAAACCTTTAATCCAATATACAAAATAGGGAAGTCTCTAATACAAAGTCACTTCTCTGAGGCATGATGGGATTGCACCACCCCACATCAAAAAGGGTGGGAAAGGCTTAGTCCTAAAACCAAGCCCCAGGCTGCAATGATCCTGCCTGCCCACAGCCCACAGAGACACACATTAATATCACCTGGGCAATGGCCTCCACGTGGGCAGCGTCATCTTTAACAAAGTGAGCATAATACATTTTATCTGCCCAACATTAGGGTATGCCCCATGTGGAGAGCATGGTTTTAAGTGATAAACAGAACAGACATGATTCCAGACCTCAAGATTTATTGGAAGTGAGGTTTTTCCCCAAATGCAATAATCCAGGATATTGTGTATTGGAATTTCAGGAGTGTTTACAACCCGGACCTTTTAATGAGGATATGTAAGTTGAAACAGAGTTCTGTGAAAACACCTACAAAAAGTTCACTTATCCCCAAATACCTAACAGCAACACTCTCAGGTTTCTTTGCATGGGACCCATTTTAAACGTACCTCCCCACAAAAGAATCTTCACAACCTCCATTCTGTAACTAGTTCTTAACAGTAGTAAGAATATTATCTCCCACTTCTGCTGCACTTACAGTATCCCCACTCAGGGAACAATCCAAACCAACCAATTTGCAGATGAGGAAACCATGGCTTTCAGAGGGTAAGTCATTTACCCAAGGTTATGTAACCATAAACCGGTCACACTAGGGACTCCAATCCTGGTTCAATCTTACTCTAAACCTTATTCTTTTTAAATACCACAGTCTACCACTTCCCCAAGAAAGTAATTATTGTGGTTAAGCTCTTCTTACTTACAGGGTAATTTAAATCTCAACTTCTTTATAGCTTCATTTTGAATACAAATAAATGAAAGCAAAACTTTAAATGGGTTTTTCATTTCAAAAGTTAAGATTGGTCTGTTGTAGATGTTTCTTTTCCACACAAACTTCAGAAACAGCCCTGGCAAGCAGCCATTATAAATAAACCTTCAGAGCGAAACTAAATTTCAAATGATACATGGATGTGTTAGACATTTTTAAAGAGTGCAAGCGAATGTAAATGAAAGTACGAGAAAATAGAAGTCTATTAAATTATGAACAGGAGAGGAAGTAGCCTTTTTTTTCTTTTTTAAATATATTTTCCACAACATTAAGTAGTAATCTGTGTCTCTCGCCCTATTATTACCTGTTAATAGTGCTTCCCGAGAACATAGTTCGGTAAATTATAGTGTCTTTATTAGGGGTAGAAAAGCTGCAAAGCAACATTATTTAAAATGCCATTCTCCAGAATACAGTCTATCAAGGGTAATGTCAATACAAACATCAGTAAGTACTGTTCTTACAGTACTTACGGTCCTGACCGTAGCCCTTCATCAATATGCCTTTCCTATACTGTGCTGTGGTGCTGTCTCTCAGTGTGTACTGGAAGGCTGGTCTGAGAAACAAAGTATCACATCCATTCGTTTGCAATACAAATGTTGCTCTGGGCCTTGACCTGTTACATAACATAGTGTTGTCTACTCAATAATCCCTCCGAGAAAGTTGTTTTAGATATACTACCTGGGCATGGGAGAGATTACAAGAAGGAAGGACAAGGTTTTCTTTTTCTCAACAGTAGAACTTACATTCTTTTCCTATACTCCAAATCTCAAAGCCAAAGTTAAGCTTAAATTATGGTTGCTAAGATATCCATATCCAGTTGAGCTCAATTTTTGAACTTCCTTTTTAGTTATTTTATAATTATGGTTTTTTTTGTAAGTCATCAAATCCTTTTTGAATGAGGTTTGGTGTAAGTTAAAAATAATAAACTATCTCCGTCCCAGACTTTAATCATCAGCTTGGTAAGAGATCAAATGACACAGAATTAGTTTAGAAATGAGGGTCAGCAAACTCTTTCTGTAAAGAGTCCAATAATAAATATTTTAGGTATTGAGAGCCGCTCAGTCTTTGTTGCAACTACTCGGCGCCGCCATTGCAGAACAAAAGTAAACGTGTGACCGTGTTCCAACAAACCTCTGTTACAGAAACAGGCATTGGTCTGAATGGGGCCTGTGGGCCACTGATTGCCAACCTCTGGCAAGAAAATGGAGATGGTCTTTCACTTTCTGTATTTCTTCAGAAAACATGCCGTGTACAACCCCCAAATCACAAAAACAAGAGCAACTTCAAAACATAAGTGACCCCAATTCTGTAGTTTTAATAGCAGGTTGGCATTTGTTTTTCATGTGAACGATATAATACATTTAATTTAAAAGTGCAAGATGCGTTCAGAAGTGGACAAGAAATTGCCAAAGATGCACAATCCTTCAATTTCCATTTTTAACATATGCACATAAATGATTCTTTCCAATGATAAAGTCTACTGAGTCAGTCTCTTGGACCACAGACTACTTGGATGTTACCATGGAATAAGTTAAGAACTTTTGGAAAACATCTCCTCTCTGTTGGCCCACTATACTATTCCATGCCCTAAAGCACTGATTTGCTAAATGCTACCTAGATACGAAGGAAGGGAATAATTGGTTGGTTCTTCTTTCTTTTCCTTTAGAGAATTATATGTTCTCATAAATGCAGAGACATAAGATATATTTTTCCAAAGCAAGGGATTGAAGAACTATAAAAGTATATGTTTTACATTCTAAGTTTTGCAGATCTAAATCTGAGGAGATTGCCTTTTTCCTGTTCTCAAAATCAACCTAAATATGAAATGCTTGGAAATACCTATACAGTTAAATCTTTAGTGCAAATGGTATTAAAACAAGCTGACTTCTGCATCATTTCTTGCCCTAAATTAGCTCTGAAGTTTGTTGCTCCTTTAACCAATAGCATATCCCTTAGGAAAATGCTTTCCAAACTGGGCTACACATCAGATTTGCTTGTTTCCATTTTTAACACATGAATTTCTGGGCCCCACTCCCAGGCTATTGAATGAGACAAATATTGGCTGAGTTTTACTGTCTCCTCCCAGAACCCTGACAGGGGTGGTCACAGTGACTAAATTCTCACCACATCCTATTGTGAAGTAAATACTATTAATGCCTTTAACAGATAAGAGAACCAGGGCTCTTGCTTAGGGTCACGTAGCCACAGCCCTGTAGCCTTTCCAGATAGATCCACAACTTCTGTTATGTCACCAGAATGGAATTAACCATATTCAAATTTAGAACCCGAGACTTCTTTTCAACCAATGCACTAAATAAATAGTAGAAAAGTTAAATCAAATATAAAGGCCAAACGCTACTCTGCAAGAACAGATTATATTTAATAGTGGCATGTAGTCTGCCTCGCCTATGACACTTTTCTTTTTTCTAATTTTTACCCATTTTGGCCTTAAAAAGTGTTTAAAGTGGCCCTAAATTGGAAAGAGGCCACCTGTGCTCAAAGAGCGGCACAGAAAGAGGTCAATGGGACGGCTGGGGTCACGTCTGGAGAGGAAAGGAAAGCAGGTGGAATGAGTAGGAAGAACAAGAAAATGCATTTTGCATTTAATTTCCTATGACAAGAACACAGTTTATGAATGTGTCAAGCCTCCATCTGGGTGCTTAGGAACTTTTGTGGGAGCACCTATTTTGTTTCTGATGTACTATTGCAAATGTCAGGTTAGCAAACAGCAGAAACTGCAGTGGCAAAGTGGGAAAGAGAGGTGGGTAGGTCTCTAGATCCTTCGGACTTGCTTCCACTTCTTCCAGGTGGCTCCACGTGAGGAGATTAGGTACAAATGAGCCAACACATTGTCACACTTTCTGACACCGCACATACAGTAAAACAAGCAGGAGGTCACCAAGCGAAACTAAAGCAAAATCAATTATGCAAGATTTAAATCTCCCAAAAGAAAAGTTTTTTGTAGTGAGTGCCTCAGTTCAAACATAATTTGTACATTCGACTTGTAGCCATGACAAATAAGCTACAATTTTAAAAGTGGATTTTCTTTTTTTACTTGGAAGCTGTAATGCAATCCTCCTTTTTCTTATAAAACTGACCCGAGGACATCAAGGGAGCGAGGAGACATATTCCCCTCTGTTTTGCAATCAGAGAAAACTGAAAATAGAAACTGAATGAAAGTTGAAATGCACAGCTATTCCTGGCTGGATAGCTCGGTTGGTTAGAGCATCATTCCAAAGTGCAGAGGTTGCCATTTCGATCCCTCATCAGGGCACATACAGGAACAGATGTTTCTGTTTTGTTTTTTTCCTGCTGTTTTCCTTCCTCTCTCTAAAATCAATAAAATAAACATTTAAAAAAATGAAAAGAAATGTACAGATAATCCGTGTTGTGCCCACACGCAGCCAGCAGCAGGGCCAAGGCACATGGAATTCAGACAACAGCGGTGTTACTGGGTCACTGTGACTCAGGAGCGCAGTGCCTAGGGCGACGGCCGCTGTACAGTCACCTGGTTCACTGACTGACGGGCTAAGTGCTTTGTGGGCTGAGAGGGGAAATAAACCTCTTATATCTTTCCTTAACACCTATTCTGATAAACGGTTTCAGACAATATCACTTATGGATGTTCTAGAACTCTAAATTGGTCCTCTCATCAGTCCCAGCCCCAGTGAGGTTTGCAAAGTTGCTTGCCAGCCTCTCTGACTTGCCCGAGCTGTCGCCGTCCCTCTGGTTTTTCTCATTTGTTTCCAGAAACCCGGTGCTCCAGTGCTCTAGATTTCCACACTGCACCTGCGGGGGTCAGGGAACAGCAATGGCATCCCTGAGGACCTGTCTTCATGGCCCAAACTCTCTATACTTTTAAAGCCTTTCTTTTCATCAAAGTGGACTTTTTGGGCTCTAATCGCTGGGAGCTTTGCTAGCTTAGTAGCTTACAACTTTACAGCCAACGTGGTAAAGGTGAATGTGGCCGAGGGTTCCCAGAGCCTCTTTCATTTACGGGCATAAACCAAGCACTTTACAGAGTGAGGGGGCTCCTACTGAGGAAGAAGTCTGTGATGGTGGCAAGGCTGCTAAAGTGACAGGAAAAATACATATTATTATGCCAGTGGTATCTGCATGTTCCCTTCCCAAGGAAACCCCCTCTGAGATCAGCAGCTCACTCAAATTGCCTTTTCTTGCCTCCCTTATAAAGAGAACAGTCTGATGTGCTCATGCTCAATGAGCATTCCACATTCTTGTAGATCTAATAATGACAGAGTCATGCAGGATCATGAGCCAAAAGATAGACTGAGGCAGCAGGAGGTGGAGAGGGTGAAGTGAGAGCTGCGACACGGGGTTCAAATCCTGCCCTCCCCTCATCCCACGTTTGAGATACAGGGTGACTCACTTTGGCTCTTGAAACCTCAGTTTCTTCTTCTGGACTATCAGAAAGAGGATTTAATATTTCTTTGTTTTCTTTATTATTGATTTGAGAGAGAGAAACATCAACCCATTGTTCCACTTACATTGGTTGACTCCTATAGGTGCCTTGACCATGGATCGAACCTGCAGCCTTGGCATATTGAAATGGTGCTCCAATCAACAGAAGTATCTTACTGGGACCTAGTATTTCTTAATCTTGGGGTTTTCAAGTGCTTCGGGGAGAATTAACCGAGATCATGAACACAGGCACAACACAGTACCTATCACAGGACTAGTTGTCCAACAAGTATTCTTTTTCTTGACCTCATCATCTATTGACCCCTCTTTTCAAATAACTTGTTTAAACACTTATCTTTTATTTTTTACTTCCAAAAACAGAAATCAAGATACCTGACTAGTAATAGCATGTGTGATGAAGAGCCACACTTCTTTCTCATTTGGAGACACCCTGTGAATTACACTTAAGCTGGCTTTTTGAAACAGTTTCTAGCACATTCTACTTTCACTCAGATGAATTGGCAATTCTCTTAAAATATGAAGCAGTTTGGTGCCGGGCAGAGCATGTATTCAGATCCATAAACATAAACATATTTTATGTCACACTGAAACATGAACTATGCAATTCCAAAATGCTACCAAAATATAAACAAAATAATTTCAAGACTAGAGACACAGAGCTAAAGAAAAATTGAGAGGAAGGAGAAAGAGGCTAAGTTTTCTATGAGGCAAGAAAGCTGATCAGGGGTAAAACTCTGTGAGTTTTTCTTTTAGAGTAGCACATCGCAGAAATTATTTAACATTCTATGTCAAACCACTTTGGTAATGACTTCCATATTCTGACCTTTGTCTAGCAGCTCCAGCCCCAGGTCAGCACCGAGCCTCTCTTCAGCAATGACCACTGTGTAGTGAAGCTGGGTGAGGATCTGCTGGTGCAGCTGAAACTCCCTTTTGCTGTAGGAAGGGGGCCTGTAGAGGATGGCCCTTCTGCCGTGGCTGCCAAAGTGTATCTCAATCGATTCTTCAATCTAAAAAAGAAAGAAGGCATAAAAACTCAAGAGGAAAAAGCGCATTTTTCTCGAAGAATGTCATGGATGCAAATCAAGGTCCACTCAGAGAGTTATCCTTACGAGTTTTTCTCTAGGCATGAAAGACAGATTCTCAGAAAGGCTAACTAGGACAAGGATAGCCTCATCTGCAAGGACTCAAGGTGGATTGAATTTTCTCACTGTGACCGAAAGATGAAAAGTTGGGGCCATTAAAATATAGAGCTCCTAGAAGAAGACTATAGCATAGAGATACAGAGCTTAACTCGAGCTGGAAATGTAAACAAATAGCAATGTCTTTCATCGGCATTGTGCTTTCATATAATAGTGGCAGCTGCATTCTTTTATAATAGTTCTTTTAGGTAAACAGGAGAGAGGAACAGACTCGGAGGGGATGGATTTTGTGCTGCAGGAATTGGTCAGGAAGCAGTAGAGCTGAGAAGCAAGCCCAGAGCTCTTTGGAGACGCACATTGCTACAGCTTCTTCCAGGATGCAGCAAGAGGTGAACACATCTAAATGAGACTGGATAGATCTCTGTGTGAGGACAGCTACCGAAGTATTACAATTTTAGGTTCTCCCTTCAACAGTTTATTTTTCTCCCAATAAATATTCCTCTTTCTCACAATAGTGTTTGGAAATTCCATTAACAAAAGGGAATTTTCTAATTGACAAGTAGAAAGAATGATGACACTCATTATAAGGTTTAATAGTAGATACTAGGTGTTTTCCAGAAAACTTGAGATTATTTCTTGATAAAGTAGACATTAAAACACTTTTTCCATTGATTTGAGAGAGAGAGAGAGAGAGAGAGAGAGAGAGAGGAAGCAAAAGAAGCATCAACTTGTCGCTTAACTTAGTTATGCCATTTAGTTGTGCATTCATTGGTTGTTTCTTTCTTTCTTTTTTTTTTTTCATTGGTTGTTTCTTGAATGTGCCCTGACTGGGATCAAACATCACCTCAGTGTGGTGGGACCATGCTCTACCCATTGAGCAACCCAGCCAGAACCAAGTAGACATTTTTTATTACCAGGAAGAGCAAGGCAATTGGATGGGGACTAGGGTAAAAAAAAATGGAAGAAGAGGGGACCAAGGAGTTGGATGAGAAAGATAGAGGGAAGAGGTAAACAGCAAAACCGAGAGTCCAAATTATTTCAGTGGCAGCTCTGAGTCGAACTGTCCATTTTATGGATCTAAAACACAATATGCATCATGTCTTCTCACTACTTAAATTTCTTCATTATTTCCCATTACTGATGAATCAATTTCACATCTTTATCAAGGACCACAAGGCCATTCCAACTTAGACCTTATTGCTTGGGTGTCCAGTAATATCACACTCTTAATAATTTCTATTCCTGTTCCCAGCCTGCACCTTCATGCATACATACCACCATGCCTTCCACCTGCAATCCTTCCTCTTTCTCCATTCATCCACCCAGCAAACTCCAAATAAAACATTACCCTTTTTGAAAATCTCTAAATTTCCAGTAAAGGATGTAATTGCAATACAAGCTTCCGTTAGCACTCATGAAATTGCGTCTCTTCCTAATGTGAGCTCTTAAAGAGGCAGCCTGCATTGCCCTAGTCTTCAGCACTTAATAAATGAAGGTAGCTGGTAAATTAATGAGCTGCAGTGCTCCATCTAGATCTTTGAAGATACAACACGGAAAGAACAAAGAAACAGACTTAGACTGTAAACCTTCAGAGGGCAGGAACTATATCTTGCTTTTCACTGCCTACAAATTATTGCTATCTGAAAACTACTGGACAAAGCAGAGTGAAGTGCAGGAGAAGAACACAAACTCTAGAGCCAGACTGCTGAGTTCAAATCCCAGGGCTCCACCACCACTATGTGTGTGACCTTGGATTCTACCTTCCTCCTAAGGTTGCTGTGAGGATTAAAGCATTAATATTTGTAAAATGCCTAGAACTGTGCCTGGCATATAGGAAGCAGTCTATATGTATTTTTAAAAATAATAATAATATATCATAAAGAGCCAAGAGTCAGAAAAATGTTTCTGATTCTGAATTCTGCTTACCACACTTTAACATAGGTGCCTACTACATTTGCGGTGAATATAATGGAACGGAATAGATCACTACCTAATCACACGACCTGTGCCTGATACTTTGACAAAACATGACTGCTTAGATCTTTTCCCTTGTTAAAGGAGATTGCATTTTACTGATCATGAAACTAAACTCAAGAATTTAACTGTAAATTGGGATATGATTTTCCCCCAAATTCTGGTAATAGTTTAATGGTAAGCTAATAAGAAGGAATACTTGAACCCAAATACAATCTGAACACAGGAGTTAGAGGGAAGCAGTAGCCCGTAGGAGGCCAAAATAAACAGACATGTGTCTAGGTGGAAAGGGAAGACAGATGCTTCCAAATATATCTGTGTCACTCAAGCAAAATGCACAGTGCCCAGAATTCCCTTCTCATATTATTTCTTACATAATCACAGGATGTGTCTCTCTGTTACAGCTGGCTCAAGTATAGCAGTGATTTCACATGAAGGGACTGTAGTTTTAAATCTTAAGTTATTATTATTTAGGAAGATATTTTCCTCCTTCACCCCACCCCACTCCAAACAGGATCAGTTTAAGCTACACAGACATAGCTCATACCAACATATCTTATATAGAGCATATTCTAAATAAAATATAATTACTGGCCATATTTTGTAATAACCTTGACATAGGCTGAAATTTTAACTCACAGCTCAGACTACGGGGATGAAACAGGAAGTGAGTTTGTCAGTCAAATTATGTTGTATTATCCTGTCATATAAACCGCCCTGTCCTTGCAATATTTATAACAACATGTATCAGCAAAATGGCCCAATACCAAGGAGCAAGAACAGTTTTAGCCGGTCTGACAACAGGTGCACACACTGCGTATGTGAAATAAAAACTATTCGAACAGTTATGTCAACCGCATCAGCAAGTGACGGATTAGCAAATGCAAGAGCAGCACTTTTGGAAATAAAAGCTCCTGATTACTCATACAATTTTGAAGATATATATATATATATATATATATATATTTATTTATTTATTTAGTGGGAAAATATATTTAACCTGGCCACCATGACAACAACTAAACTTGAGACTTGCAAGCTTGCTAATGAGAATTTAGAAATTCCGGATGTCTTAGTTACTTCCCTCTCTCTCTTCCTCTTGAGAGAGCTGCAGAATATCCCTTCAGAAATCATTTTGCTAGACTACATGAAAGTTGTTTTATTAACTGGACACATTTTTATTGGAAGGACTTTCAAATCTGAAACCTTTATACCACCTTCGATAAAGCAAAGGATAGAGTGTTGTAATAAACTACTCGGAGTGTGAGGTGCAGCAAGGTAATGTAAGAACAGAGAAAGCACTGGAGATCAAAATGCTAGACTTGGATTCTGGCCGGGCCAATGATGCTTCACCACGGGGGCGAGTTATTATTCAGCCTCTCTTTATCAGCGTTTTCTCATAGGTGTAGTGACAAATCCTACCTCATGAGGTTGTTTTGGGAATTAAATGAATTTTCTACATGAAAATGTGCAACATAGTGTCCTACCAATAAATGTTAAATATATATGAATAAAATTGAAAAATAATGAATGTTATACTGCAACTCTGCTTCTATATTAGGATTCTGTAAGTCTTTCAGTTAATATAGTTTGAATAATATAGTAAAGAAATAATTCTACACTAAACTATATGCTTCTATATACCCTGATATTTTTTCTTTGTAGTACTCATTACCTTTTAGTGCAAAAATAAAATTTATTTATTTATCATGTTTTCCTTTTTCTTTTCTTTATTTTCTTTTATTATTTTATTTTATTTTATTTTATTTTTTGGGTTAGAGGAGAGGAGCTAGTGAGGTAGATTCCCACATGTGCCCAAATGGGATCCACCTGGCAACCCTGTCTGGAGCCCATGCTGGAGCACCGAGTTATTTTTCTTTTATTTATTTATTTATTTATTTATTTATTTATTTATTTATTTATTTTGTATTTTATCCCAAAGTTAGAAGTGGGGAGGCAGATAGACTCCTGCATTTGCCCGACTGGGATCCACTTGGCATGCCCACCGGGGGGCGATGCTCTGCCCATCTGGGTTGTTGCTCCATTGAGCCCAGAGCTATTCTAGTACCTGAGGTGGTGGCCATGGAGCCATCCTCAGTGCCCAGGCTAACTTTGCTCCAATGGAGCCTTGGCTGTGGGAGGGGAGGAGCGAGATAGGGAGGAAGGAGAGGGGGTGGGGTGGAGAGACAGGTGGGTGCTTCTCCTGTGTGCCCTGGCCGGGAATCGAACCCAGGACTTCCACACACCAGGCGGAGCACTGAGCTATTTTTAGCATCTGAGGCTGATGCATTCCAACTGAGCTATCCTCAGCACTTGGGGCCACACTGGAACTAAATGAGCCACTGGCTGCAGGAGGAGAGGAGGGAGAGCTGGGGGAAAGGGAGGGGAAGAGAAGCAGATGGTCATTTCTTTTGTGTGCCTTGACTAGGAACCAAACCTGGGACGTCCATACAGCAGCCAACACTCTATCCACTGAGCCACCAGCCAGGGCCTTGTGTTTATTTTCGGTCTCTACACACCATAAAAGAAGGCAAACGAAAGCAAGCATTTTTGTATGTGTTTTTCACTTTTGTTTCCCCAACCTTAAAACAGTATTGGAACATAATGGGCACATAATAAATATTCTTTGAATGAATGAATGCAAACATCCTTTTTCTCAATATGCAAAAGTCTTTGTCATAAATATTACCATAGAATATTGGGAATAGAAAGAGGAAACATTTTGAACTAAGAAATTCATTTCTCGGGCTTGGCCGGTTGGCTCAGTGGTAGAGAGTCAGCCCAGCGTGTGGAAGTTTCAGGTTTGATTCCTGGCCAGGGCATGCAGGAGAAGCACTCATTTGCTTCTCCATTCTTCCCCATCTCCCTCCTCCCTCCCTCCTCTCTCCTCTCTCCTCTCTACTCTCTCTCTCTCTCTCTCTCTCTCCCCCCCCCCCCCCCGGCAGCCAAGGCTCCATGGGAGCAATGTTGGCCTGGGCAATGAGGATTGCTCCATGGCTTCACCCTCAGGCATTAGAATGGCTCTGATTGCAATAGAGCAATGCCCTAAATGGGCAGAGCACCGCCCCCTAGTGGGCATTCCAGGTGGATTCTGGTCGGATGCATGTGGGAGTCTGTCTCTCTGCCTCCCTGCTTCTCACTTAAGTACAAAAAGAAAAGAAAGAAATTCATTTTAGTAGAATTGTAAATAGCAAGAATGACAATGATAGAGTTAAATATTTGAGCAAATCAGTGAGTTTCAGTAAAAAAAATGAATAAAAAGCTATATTATAAAAGTAGTATATTTCTCAGTTACTTACACTATTAAAATTTTTACACCAAGACTCACTAGCAAAAACAAGGAATAAAACTCTTTAAAATAAAGTAAAAATTGACCCTGGCCAATTCACTCAGTGGTAAAGCATCGGCCTGGCATGTGGAAGTCTCGGGTTTGATTCCCAGTCAGGGCACACAGAAGAAGCGACCATCTGCTTCTCTCCCCCTTCCTCATCCCCTCTTGCTCTCTCTCTTTCTCTCTCTTCCCTTCCTGCACCCATAGGTAGAGTGGTTCGAGCAAAGTTAGCCCTGAGCACTTAGGATGGCTCCATGGCCTAGCCTCAGGTGCTAGAGTAGCTCAGTTGCTGAGCAACAAAGCAGCAACCCAGAGAGGCAGAGCATTGCCTGGTAGGGGGCTTGCCAGGTGGATCCCAGTCAGGGCACATGTGGGAGTCTGTCTCTGCCTCCCACCTCTCACTTAATAATAATAATAATAATATATATATATATAGTAAGAAAATAAAACATTTTCTACACAACAGAAAGATTATTTATGAATTTATTAAAGTCACCATGTATTTATGACATCTATAAATGCTCAATTACAAATATATAGTAGATCTAAGATGTGTGTCGTATACAACAAAGTCAAATTGCCTTGCTGGTCTAGATTTTTGGCATTTTAGAAATATTACAGAGCATATTATTGTGAATTATGTTTTAATTTCTCCACTATAAGAATAAAATATAAATTTTTTTCAGTTAATGAAATGTACACTTACTTTAGATAATTTAAGAAACAAAATGGATAAAGTTTGCTAGGATGTATATCTTACACATTTTCTACTTAAAATTTATTCATAACTGCAGGATGGTTTAGGAACCACAGGTTTCCCAGAAATGCAAGTCTGGAGAATGTTCCCTACCTAAGTGAACAGTTAGTGAAGCTCTGCCTTTGACCCACAGCTGACTCAACTGAATCTCAGGTCCATCATGGAATAATCACACATTTCTCAGAGCTACTCTCTAACACTGAGCACCTTCTGATTCTACTTCCAAACTGTACCCTGGGGTTATCACAACACTCAGCACCCAGTGAAAGGCAAGTTTGCTCATCTGTGGCTCTATGTGTAAGATATACATCTAAACAAATAATAGAAAGAAAGAAAGAGAGAGAGAGAGAAAGAAAGAAAGAAAAAGAAAGAAAGAAAGAAAGAAAGAAAGAAAGAAAGAAAGAAAGAAGAAAGAAAGAAAGAAAGAAAGAAAGAAAGAAAGAAAGAAAGAAAGAAAGAAAGAAAGAAAGAAAAGAAAGAAAGAAAGATCCTGACAAGGTGGCGGCACAGTGGATAGAGCATCAGATTGGGACACGGAGGACCCAAGTTTGAAACCCTGAGGTCGCCAGCTTGAGTGTGGGCTCATCTGGTTTGAGCAAGGCTCACCAGCTTGAGCCCAAGGTCACTGGCTTGAGCAAGGGGTCACTCAGTCTGCTGTAGCCCCTCGGTCAAGGCACATATGAGAAAGCAATCAATGAACAACTAAGGTGCCACTGCGAAGGATTGGTGCTTCTTATCTTTCTCCCTTCCTGTCTATCTGTCCTTATATGTCCCTCTCTTTGTCTCTCTCTGTCTCTGTCACACACACACACACACACACACACACACGCACACACACACAAATACAATCAAGTTTCAATATAAAAAAAATTGTATCCTCGGTATAGCTTTGAGAAAATGGCACTCACTTAAATATCCATTGCCCAAAACCACCATCTATTCCTCAGTCTAATTTTCTTTTTGGCACTCTTCACAATTTATAATTATATGTAATTTTTTTAACACCTGCTTCTGCTACTAGTCTGTATGCTACATGAGGGCCTAGACTTGTCTGCTTTGGTCATTATACATACAACTTACTGCCAGACTCTAAATAAGAAGGAATGAATGAATGAACCAGTGAATGAATGAATGACCAAATGAATTAATGCATGAACTCAAAGCATGGGTTCATTTGTGAACATATGTATGTTCTTTAATTATTATACTATCAGGTGAAAAATCCACTAGAAAATCTCAGTGGCGACTTCAACATCTGCCCCTGAAGCCATAACATGTCTATGACCTCTTCACCCCAATGACTATCTCTTCCACATCATTGCAGCCATCCATTCCAATGGTTATGTCTTGAATTCTCTGTCCCACCACAGCCCCACCTCCGAAATAATAAAATAAGATACTTCATTCTCTAATCACATTCATACATTTCCAGCTCTTCTCGTATATTTCCAAATATCAGTTTTCAACCACCGGTCTTTCCCCCAAATACCAACTTTCTGCTAGCCTCCATGGCCCAGATTCCACAGCTCAACACCCCAAGCACTATCTGCCTGTCCAGTGACAAAACTTTCCCACCTCCAACTACTTCTCATTTATTTCTATAGGCAGCTGTCATCCCATTCGTAAAGGAAATGAGCACTTTTAGAAGGCTGCACACTGACGTACACAGCCTCTGTCTGGCAACCTACAGGTTATTGACACAAGGAAACTTTCCTCTCTTCTTTTGATTTCCATAGAAGAAATCTGTCCTCCACTTATGTATGGTTAATCACTCTGCTTATTCTCCAGATTCCCACACTCCCCCTTCCCCAGGCAACATCCTCCCTATGTCCACACTCAAATCTTTGAGAACTTCAGCCAACTTTAGCTCCTCCTCCTAGATCCTTAATAATCCCTCCTCCTTCTCTCCCAGTGGCGCTTTCTCAATGTTCATTCATTCCATTCATTCACTCACATATTTAATATTCTTGAACAGTTTCTCTGTGGCAGGCGTGGTTGTAGGCTCTGAGGGAAATAACAGTGAAGAACCCTGACACAGTTCTGTCTCTCACTGAGCTTACTTTTTAGTGTGAAGAACAATGAACCATTAATGAAATCATACAATGTAAGTTCCCGCAGAGATAAGAGGTCAGGGTAGAGTGTTAAAAGAATGACCCAGGAGCTCTTTTCAATAACAGGTGCTTTTCTTGCTTACGTTATGGATGTTGTATACGAAAGAAAATAAGAGGAGAAAGATAATTCTTAGAGGAGGAGAAAAGATGGGAAGAAAAATTAAAATAGAAAGTCCTTGAAGGTCAGCACCATAGGTACTTTCTAATGTGAGCGGTAAATATGGTCGGGTAGGTAACGAGATAACTAGCAATGCAGATAAAAATAGCGGTAATGCAACATCACTTATTGTCTTCTTAAGTAACTAGTTGGAAACTAAAATCTAGTGAGTATTAGACAATTTTTTTTGTTTTTTTGTTTTTTTTTCCTGTATTTTTCTGAAGCCGGAAATGGGGAGAGACAGTCAGACAGACTCCCGCATGAGCCCGACCGGGATCCACCCAGCATGGCCACCAGGGGGCGACGCTCTGCCCACCAGGGGGCGATGCTCTGCCCCTCCGGGGCGTCGCTCTGCCGCGACCAGAGCCACTCTAACGCCTGGGGCAGAGGCCGAGGAGCCATCCCCAGCGCCCGGGCCATCTTTGCTCCAGTGGAGCCTCGGCTGCGGGAAGGGAAGAGAGAGACAGAGAGGAAGGAGAGGGGGAGGGGTGGAGAAGCAGATGGGCGCTTCTCCTGTGTGCGCTGGTGGGGAATCGAACCCAGGACTTCTGCACGCCAGGCCGACGCTCTACCACTGAGCCAACCGGCCAGGGCCAGGAGTATTAGACAATTTAAAGGTTGGTTACTTCATGCTGATCTTTTTACTTGGGTCCAACTTGAACTTTGATTCCTTTTATTAAAGCCAGAGAAGGGAGGAGGCAAATCAGGAAAGCCAGACTTACTAGAGCTGGAGAGAGGGTGTTTTCTTATTTTATTTTGTTTTCTGAATGGGTGGGTATCCTGATAGATTCCAGAAGCCCAGACTTTTACAACTTAAATCACAGGATTTCTGAGGGACTATATGCTGTTGTTCCCATAATGCAGGAAAGAGGCTTCTTAAAAAAAAAAAAAAAAAAAAAAGGAAGGACTCAGTGACCTGAGTGATCAGCTGTAAGAGAGAGACCCAAGGCCCGTCCTAAGGAGCCATGTCCTTGCACAGGGCACTAAGGGAAGAAGGAGCCCGGAGTGAGACAGGGTATGTGGCAGAACCACTGCAATCAATAAAAGGACAGGAGCTGTCAAGAAAAAAAAAGACCACCCACCGGCAGATTTATAGTTTACACTGGCAGAGACCAGCTCAATCCGACATGGCAACTAATCTCACCTAACAGTAATCTCTGGCCCGCTTGCATGCTCACTGCAATACATTAGCACGCTAAAGAACATGCCAGGAGCCACCACCATCAAAACAGAAAGCTCACGGAGGGACACAAAATGGCCAATGGAGCTTCTCCAAGAAGTCTTCACCCCTTTCCCGGGGAGATCCTAAATACTCCTCCCCATCACTGAATACCCTACCCCCCTGATTAAATAAACCTCAGTACATAAAGGAAACAAATTTTGCTCAAAGGGGCGCTACTCTGTCCAGGGGTAGCCCATTCTCTGTCTCACTGCTTCGCTAATAAGCTCTCTTTCACTTTAAACTCTGTGCTGGATGGTATTTGAATTCTTTCCTGGGCAAAGCCATGAACCCAGAGTGGGTCACGGGCTCTCAGGTCCCCAGATCCCCAGAACCCCTGCACCAGGAGGACAGGCTCAGGAAGCACTGCGTTGTGCAGCCTCGTTTGGTGTAGAAAGAGTCAAGAGCTTGGTTGATTGGAATATTGTCCCAGAACACCAAGGCGGCCAGTACGATTCCCCTGTCAGGGTGCATATAGGAGCATCTCCATGTCCCTGTCTGTCTCTCTCTCCCTGCCTCTCCTTTTTTTTTTTTTAAATACTTTTTCTGATTTTATTGAAATCACATATGGCTTTTCTTCTTCTTTATTTTTATTTTTTTAAAATTTATTTATTCCATTTTTAGAGAGGAGAGAGAGAGAGACAGGCAGGGGAGAGAGAGAGAGAAAAAGAGAGAGAAGAGGGGGAGGAGCAGGAAGCATCAACTCCCATATGTGCCTTGATCAGGCAAGCCCAGGGTTTTGAGCCGGCAACCTCAGTGTTCCAGGTAGATGCTTTATACCATTGCGTCAAGCACTTCCCTTCCTCTCTTAAAAAAGAAAATAAAATAAAGTAAAAATAAAAAGGAGTAAAGAGAAGCAGCTTCAGGACAGTCAAATCACAGATCACAGTGTGTGTAGCTGGAGAGGCAAGCACAGAGGATGAAAAGATTCCAGGAGGGGAGAGAAAAGTCCCAAAAAGGATTTGTTGCAAAGATGCTAAGTGAACAGCGAGAGAGTCAGTAAGCTGACTCGGAGAATAAGAGAGCCGAGCACAAAAGGGGAAAACAGACTTGAACAGCAGGACAGACCTCAGACTAGACATCCTCCGCTAGAAAATCTCTACTGATAGATAATGTTAAGTTGCCATAGTCCACCGGGAACATCGAAAACACTGAGACTTAAGAGCTATATTCCTATGTTTGCTTCTCAGGAAAGACTTTCCATCACATCTATGTGATATTACGCCTATAATCTGAAGGTAAACCCTGAGGATTCCTAGGTCACCTCTCTGTTCAACACCCATTCTCCTCACTCACACCCTAGAACCACACCATGCCTTCCTCAGTAGACAGCTTGTGTAACAGGAAGGAGGAGAGACCAATGAAGAACAAATTACAAGACAGAAAAAAATAAAATAAAAAGGCAGACTGAGCAGCCTCTCAGCATTTCAACTGCAGCCGATGTGCAGTCCTGCTGGGCGCTGCTTGCACTGTGTGCTGCTCGCACTGTGTGCTGCTCACCCAGCCCCCAGGCTCAGCCTCACACACAGCAGCAACCTCAGAGATGGGAAGAAAGTCAAAACAGAACCGAGGGCATAAGAACAGCCATCTCTCCTCCAGTAGATATCCGGAGGCTCCTGCTGGGATTTCCTGCCTCTCAGGCCTGGCAGGAGTTGGCTGCCTCTGTTTACCCTCACAGAAGTGCTCATCCATTTCCCCAACGTGGAGGAGCTTCTAGTTCAGTCTCTGCTTCTCCCAGGGTTTTCCCCCCCCTCTTTTCTGTCTGTTTTGAAGGTCATGTGAAGTGTCTTTTCCAGCCTCCTCTGGAGGCCTTTCCTCCAACTGATTTTCCTCGAGGTGCCACCCACGATGCACAGCTGCGGGTCATCAGTTCACTCTGCTGTGACTTTAGGGAAGCAGCAAAGACTAAACTGAGATGGTAAACACTGGGAACTGCTGGGAGAGGGTGGTTGCGGTCGCTTCCCTCTGAGTGGCTTTCAAAGTGAGATAAAGCTGTAGGTGCAACCAGGAGAGAAAGTAGATTGCTTTTTCTTTTGGTTCAATTGACTTTGCTTCCTGTTTTGGAGAGAATTTAAACCAGTCCAAGGTCCATCTTAGGGATCTTCTTCTTCCCTCTGTTTTCCTCTTTCTCTGCCCCTTCTCACCCATACACACACCTCCCCATCCCTCCCCTTTGCCATCCTCTCTCAGAAACCCAGAGTTTAAGAGGAGAGAGTAATTCCTTTCTATGCTCAAGCCCGGAGGGCACTTGCTGGTTTTCCAGCGAATGTTCGCTAGCCCCTGCATCTCGCCACAGCACCAACAGCAAAGGACATCCGTAACGAAGAAAATGCAAAATCGACAACTAACAATTATGAAGAACCAAGCAGGGCACAAGGAGAGACCTTGTTCTTTTGACAAAAATAGTGTTCAAATAATGGCAAGTCTCTGTCCCCTGATGCCAAAACAACGAGTGAATTCAGCAAGTCGGTCTTAAAATAGTCAGTCCACACAAAGGCAACGTGAAAAAGAGAGAACACTGGGTTCATTACCACAATATCAATACCTAAGCATCTACCAATCATTTTCATAGAGGCCAGACTTCCAGGCTTTGCCAGCAACACCCCAAGGCCTCTGAGTGCTGGGTCTCCCCTCTACTTCTCACCCCACTCACCGTCTGCTGACACCACCTAAGCTCCACCTGACTATCTCACTTTTTCATCTGGCAAATGAGCACCAGCCTTCCACCTTGCTTTTCATGCTACTGTAAGGATCAAAGGAGACTCAAACAGTGAAGATAAAAGCACTTGAAAATATATAGCCCCTCATGAATGTAAGGCACACTTAAATATCTCTTAAAGAAGTTATCACAGAAAAGAACCTCTTGACAAATTAAAATATTTTCAATTGTTAAAAGATAAACTAAAGTAGTCACCATGAAGGAATCAGCGGTGGCCACCCTAGAATCTCTTTCAGCACCACAGGGAACCTGCCCGCCTCTGGACAGAGAGTCCAGCCAGATAAAACACCATGGACGTAAGCGGAGAATGCAGGCACTGAGTTGGGGATGAAGATTTTCCATCGACTGCCTATCTATGGTAGCCAGTTGGACAGACACGAGCAGAGCCAGGATGATGAGCCAGGTACAGAAAGAAGGTCACCAGAGTGGAACGCCTCAGGAGCCTAGCAACAGGCAAAGCTGGGAAAATAAGAGCCTCACCCCCAGCTGACCTTTTCTCCCCCAGCACATCACTGGTCATGTGGTAGACTCCCCTTAGAGGAGGAACAAGGGACTAAAGACATGGTGGTCTCCTGCAACTCCCATGTCTGACCCTTCTGACCACCCCTTTAGGCATTAACTTCTAGAGATAACATCTAGGTCTCAGTTGTGTTTCAGCTCCAGGCCCAGAAAGCCATGGCTGACGTCAGGACCAGCTGCACTGACTGATGACGTCCTGCCCTGGTGCCAGCCAATCAGTGGAGATCATGACCCTGAAGGGACGCACCTGGAAAGCTGATGAATATTCTATTGGGATCCTCCCTTGGGACCTCCCCTAAACCCTCCCTTAGAAGCCCCGAGGTTGGAGGACTCAGCGTGCCCTCCCTCCTGCGAGCATGCCCCCCACCACGTGTTTTCCTTGCCTCTCCCTTTTAAGCTCCGAGGACCCTTCCTTTGCCTCTGTAACTTGTTTCCTGTGCCCATTTTTTCTACCTCTGTGATGTTCTAAATAAACTTTCTCTTATAGTCTGAGTCTTGACTCTGAATTCTCTCTCAGCTAAAACTCAAGTATCGAGGTTGCTGAAACGAGGCCCAGTCTGACCTGACCAGTCTAACACCTGGTGCTGTTTCCGGTCTTCCTGCCACCAGCATATCCAGTCGTCCCATTCATACCTGCCCCCTTTCCCCTCCTGGAGCGGAGGATAGGTTCCTAAGCCCACTTCAAGTGTCTAATTTGTCAAACCCATGCACATAGCATCTCTGGCTCCTGTCTTCTCCACTCCATATCACATCCCTGCACGACAAGCTCATTGGGATTCTGTCCAGAAAACCAGGGGCCCCAGGAACCACACAGATGGTTAAGGATGGAAGCCCACACACCCCATGCAGGTAGCCCCGCAGTTCCAGGGCGGCAACGGTCAGCACCAGCTCTTGGTTGAATAAAGGCCTCAGGATAGAGGTACACAACTCACAAACCCAGAGGAGCCCTGCCTCATCCTACCCACGTGGGGGCCAAAGTCTCCAGAAGAATAGGGGAGAGAGTGTGAAAGATTTAGACACTACCCTTCGTAAAAGAAACCTCCTGCCTTATACCGAGTTTGTACACCAAGTTTCCTTAAGTACACAGTTTTACTCCTTGGCACTTATTCTGAATTTTTGCTTATTCTGAGCATCCGTGTGGCTGTTCACTTTCCAGGGCTTCCTCATCTTGTCCCTTCAGCCCATTGGCCAGTAGTAATAGACAACTTTGGCTCTTCTTTGTGACAACCCGGGGTAACACTTATCCCAGCCTGGCTGAGGCAGGCTCCACCCAGTCTACCCCGATGCTGCTCATGTTGCCAGATGCTGAACTAATACACCAACACATCATAACACAAGCTCACATACTCCTTTCAACTCTATCTTAGAGCTTTCAAAATTACACACTCAACCTAGACTGTTTACATATTTGATGGCCAACGTTTTGCTTTAAAAGTCAAAAATTGGCAGGGTGACAATATCTACTAGTAACACAACATAAGCACTATCTCTAAGGGAAAGAATAAAACATCATCTAATACTGTTATCAAATTTCTACTCCCTAAACACTGTATCCTTCCTTTGGGGGATGAATTACTGCAGAATAGCATTTGGCTTTCTTCTGTGACTGGCTAGAAAAATGAGTTTCCTTCCAGGAAATTCAGTGTCTTCTTAAAGGGCCCAGCAGAAGGCCTCATAGGCCAGGCCTAAAGATGAAACCGTCTCTTCTGACATCACAGGTTGCTCAGAAAAACAGGACATAAGGACATCTCATAAGGGAGGAAGGCCTAGGTGGGGACACCAGGTTTAAGAGTCCAGTTGAAAGTACAAAAGAAGAATGTAAGGGCTGCTGGCATGACAGGAAGTTCTATACTGGACACACAGCATGAATGATAGTAGATTCCATTCATCCAACTGCCAGTGAGTAGGTTTTGTTTAAATGCTGAACATCACAGGGAATGGTTGCATTATTATAAATACCTGGTGACTTTGCTCAGGGTTTTGCTAAGAACTGTGCTTAGGAGCGCGTGCACATCATTGGCTAATGAGACACCTTCCCATTTATATCACAGAAAATGGGCTTCCTTTTTTAGGGACAGATAGTGATTCAGATTGCCACATGCACCCCAACCAGGATCCACCCAGCAACTCCATCTGGGGCCAATGCTTAAACACTGAGCTATTTTTAGCACCTGAGGTTGATGCTCTCCAACAGAGCTATCCTCAGTACTCAGGGCTATGCCTGAACAGAGTCACTGGCTGTGGGAGGGGAAGAGGAAGAGAAGTGGGAGAGGGAGTGAGGGATAAGCAGATGGTCACTTCTCCTGTGTGTCCTGACTGGGAATTGAACCCAGGATGTTCACAAGCCAGGCCAATGTTCTATCCACTGAGCTACTAGCCAGGGCCTGGACTTCCCTTTAAAATGTCATTATTGTATAGTTTAAAGAGGAGACAATTGTACCTTCTTTAGCTCTATATTTCTGACAGAATATATTCTCAAATCCATTTTATCTGCTCTCCAGCAGTCAAACTTGTTTAAAGTGGACATAGTATTACGTTAACCATTGCTTCTTCAAAAAAAAAAAAAAAAAAACAATCAGCTTACCTCCTATTTCCCTATCCCCCTATCCTTATCTACTCTTAAACCAAAAAAAAAAAAAAAAAGAAAGAAAGAAAAAAAAAAAGAAAAGAAAGAAATTAACTCTGCCCCAAATCTATCTGCTTTTAAAATAGCTTATGCAGCACTAAAATTCTTGGATTAATAGGTTTAGCTTGTGTGCAGGGAGCTTCAGATGTGTTATCAATGTTTTCACTGTTCACTCAGAAAGAATAATGATAAAGATAGTTGATAATAAAGGGAGGAAAGAGGGAAAGCCCATTTGGAATTACTTCTGGCCTCTGTGTATGTCCAGTTAAGAAGGTTATGCTCAACATGAAAGCTGACTTTCTGGTTGATACTTTTCTAAGGTTAGGTAGTTACTGCATTGCTACAGAAAAGTTAATTTCCTGTTCCATTTCTCCTGAAGCATTTGGGTGCTTTGGTTAAATTAATGGTAGATTTTCCACTAGAGAAGAACCAGGCTGAGGGATGAAACCATCACACTTTCTATTGCTTGTTAAAAAATCAGTGAGACATCAGGAGACACGATTGTGATGCACGATTTTGGACTCCTAGTGGCATTCTGCAACAAAACTGTGTAACTTGACATGTAACTAGCACACTATACTACAACTTTTTAATGAAAAAAGGGAGTATTCCTGGGACTCACACTTATGCTGCTTATATACATTCTTTTTCCCCAAGAGGCGCCAAATGCAATGAGCATATTTTCATGACGTTATCCTTTGGGATGTGTTAAATTAATTGAACAAGGAAGCCATTCGACTGGCATAGATCTAATGCCTTAGCAACCTTCATAAGCATGCCAAAATCTAAGTCTACAAATGCCTCGAGGTTATGAAACCAAATCTAAGAACAACAATCACAAACAGCCAACTAGGCTTTAAGTGATAGCCAATTGATAACTTCCTTGCTTTGCTTCTGCCCTTTCTGTATAAAAGTCTCCCCCCTGAGCTCCTGCTGGTGAAGTGTTCCTAACCACTTCCCGTTTGGTGCTGCCTGATTTGAATAGATTTTTGCTTAAATAAACTCTTGATATATTTAAATATGCCTATTTCTCTTTTAGTACTGTTTATTGCCTGCTTTTTATAATCTCAACATTTTCCAAAGCATTAGCTACAGTGTCTAATTTGATCCCATAACATCTTTGCAACAGACATCTCCAACCCTTTGCTACAATCTAGGAGACTGAAACCCGGAGGAGTCACTAGTCCATGGTCACCCACTCTTCAGTGTTGGAAGTGGGTCCTCATTGGTGCTTTTCTCTTCTGCCTGGAGAGAGTGAACGGTCATAGCAGGATCTGTCTCAGATCCACGGACCTTTGACAGGTGGTTCAGAACATTTCCAAAAGTCTGAACCACCACCCCAACAACATCTACTTTTTCTTTTGTGACTGGGACCCTGCAGTAATGTTACTGCTTAAATAAGTTCTGTTTTCTCCTCATAGTCATTCACTATCATCAGGCTTTTTCACTTGCCTGACTCACCACCCATCCTGAACTGGCCACGGCTGCCCAGACCCCTCTCTTAGGCACAGTCAGAATGCACTCAGGGCAGCAGAAATCAACTTAATTTGTCAAGATCAGCCATGAGGTGTGCTATAAGAAATTGCTATACAAAGAACTAAAATATCAAAATTTGTAAATGATTCACGCTATACATTAGGAAAATGTGCGACATTCCCACGACTTGAAGTCAAACACTTTCTTGATCCAGCGAGAAAGGAAGTACCATGCACAGCCCTGGAAACACCAGTGGAATGTGCTTGCATTTGATTGTTTTTAGAGTTTCCAGAGAACAGTAACTGAAGACTGCAGAGGACACGCTGACTAAAACACTTGCCTGAGCAAAATCTAATGAAGAAAATACGTAGTCTGACGTTCAAAAATACGCACTACACGTGCATTCTTGAAGCAAGTATATTATCAGCCATCTAAAGTGCTTATTTTTTTGTGCCAGAGCTTAAACTCGGCTTCTCGGGGACAGGAAGCATACAGATTGAAAGCCAACTCTGGTCAGCCACTAGGCTTGCTGTTTTCAGACACATATTCAGTTCTGATAAGTAGGGCTTAGTTAGCTCCCTATCTCCAGTGAGAAAACTGAGAGTTTAGAAATCCAGGTAAAATTTGTCTGTGTCCTATAGCTAGTAAATTACACAGCAGAAATTTGAGCCAACATGTACCAAAGCCCAAGTTTGTTCCACATCATACTTAGGCTCTGTTAGACTTATTATCTAATATACTTAACAGGCTTGAGATTAGAAGTCTTGCTGGACAAAGTTAAGTCTATTCTCAACCAGTAGTATTCAGAGTCACGGAGCCTCTAGCTTAGCATATTGCTCTGATTGGGATACAGTATAAGCAAACTGATGGGAGTAGGGGGGAAGGTTCTATCAAGAGTCCCCAGGTAAGCCCCAGCCGGGTAGCTCAGTTGGTTAGAGCATCATCCAGATATGCAGAGGTTACGCGTTTGATCCCCAGTCAGGGCACATACAGAAACAGATTGATGTTTCTGTCTCTTGCTCTCTCCCTTCCTCTTTCTCTAAAATCAATCAATAATTTAGCAGAAAAAAAAAGAGTCCCAAGGTAAGGGTTAGAGATACCAAATATAATTATACTTTAGAATACATGATTTGACCCATTCTGTACCTCCAAATCCATATGTTCTTCTTAATATTTATTTTGGTTCATCTTTTATGTTGAGTAATCAGTATCCTTAGCCTCCATTAGTGAGTTTAATTGAAATTTTTTTTTCACTAAGATCTTTATATCCAGAAATGACTCAATTCTTATTTTATCATTATATTCCTTTCCTAACTCTGCCCATAATAGGTCAAGATGTTTTCTTTTACATTTTTAACACAGATTCACAGAGGATTGTTAATCTTGAAAATTTCCAGCTTTTTTTTTCTTTTTTTAGTTTTTGTGAGAGAACATAAATCCTGTTTTAGAACATGAGCTCATCCTTTCTTGACTATGGCTCTCTAGAAAAAAATATCTAAAGGAAACCAAAGGGAAAAATGAAACCAAAATATTTCTTTCACCTCAGAAGGCCACACACTCAAAGTTGATAACAGGAAGCACTTTTTGAAATGTCAGTATACTGAGTGGTTTCCGTTTCAAAGTGTTTATCTAATATGAGTTTCTAATTAATTGCATTAGAACAAGAAATAGAATTAGAGAGAAAGAAGCAAGAGCTATTGCCACTATCTTGGAAAAAAAAGATACTTACAAACAGAAATTTCTTGATTCATAGGAAATTTAACAGAACTTGCTTAAATATGAGCTTCATCAGGGCTCCATTAAAATTTATCTAATGTGCCTGACCTGTGGTGGCGCAGTGGATAAAGCGTCGACCTGGAAATGCTGAGGTCGCCGGTTTGAAACCCTGGGCTTGCCTGGTCAAGGCACATATGGGAGTTGATGCTTACAGCTCCTCCCCCCTGTCTCTCTCTCCTCTCTCTCTGTCTCTCTCTCCCCCCTCTCTCTCCTCTCTAAAATGAATAAATAAAATTAAAAAAAAAAATTTATCTAATGTAAGCAAATTTCAATTTAAAATTCTCTCAGTATGAACCACTTTTCACTTATGTGCATATTTCATTATAAAAATGTAACACAGCTCTAATCAGCCTGCTCAGAGAAATCTACAGCATTGAATGCTCATCGGTAAGCCCGACTAATTCCATAAAAGTTGTATACCTGTTAAATATGCAGACATCTCCTGAGAGCCTCCTATATACAGACCTATGTATTTAAATGCTATCAGCATGGTTTTAAAATCTTTACCTTCAAATCTGAGGTTGAGATGATGGTGACAAAGAACCCTAAAGAGATGGGAAATAGAAAGTAGTTGAGATAGAATGATGTTTTTTTGCTTTTTTGTTTGTTTGTTTGTTTGTTTGTTTGTTCGGGTTAATGCAGTTGATCCTTGAGAATATTTATAGCATAAAGATCCCAACTAGAGGAATGAGTTGAAGAGAACAGGAGATATGGATGATAACTGAAGGGGGATGATTAGCATAAATAAGAAATGCAGGTCCTGGCCGGTTGGCTCAGCGGTAGAGCGTCGGCCTGGCGTGCGGGGAACCCGGATTCGATTCCCGGCCAGGGCACATAGGAGAAGCGCCCATTTGCTTCTCCACCCCCTCCCCCTCCTTCCTCTCTGTCTCTCTCTTCCCCTCCCGCAGCCAAGGCTCCATTGGAGCAAAGATGGCCCTGGCGCTGGGGATGGCTCCTTGGCCTCTGCCGCAGGCGCTAGAGTGGCTCTGGTCACTCTGGTCGCAGCAGAGCGACGCCTCGGAGGGGCAGAGCATCGCCCCCTGGTGGGCAGAGCGTTGCCCCTGGTGGGCGTGCCGGATGGATCCCGGTCGGGCGCATGCGGGAGTCTATCTGACTGTCTCTCTCCGTTTCCAGCTTCAGAAAAATACAAAAAAAAAAAACAAGAAGAAGAAGAAGAAGTGCAAGCAATGGTACTGGAGTTCATGAGACACTGGGACCAGAGAAAGATGGGGTGGACAATTGGGGAGTTCAGCAAAAAAAAGAGGGAAGAAGTTGTTCCTCTCATTTCAATTCCTGGCCTCTGCTCTAAAGTAGGCCTTCTCTGACCCTTAAATTCATGATTTATTTATTTAGTCACTCATCGACTAGACATTTCCTCTGTGCTCACTACATGTCAGGTACTGTTATTGGTAGTGAGGATCTAGCAGTGAGTGAAATTAAGTCCTTGCTCTTAAAGAACTTATGTTCTATGTAGGGAAGTAGACAGTACACATACAGGATGTGGCAAAAGTAGGTTTAAGGTTGTTCGTAGGAAAAATAGTTCAATAATAAATGATCATACAACAATTACTGTGATTTGCATACTCACAACAATAATCTACTTTTGCCCCACCTGAATATATATTTGTTCAGGGTCCAAGGTCTTACCCTCTTTCCCCACTGCTCCCCAACTCATCTTTCTACATCCCCAGCTATAGCATGTTATTTATCCTAATGGCTCAAACTAAAAAAGAAAGGAATTCAGCCCAAACTGAAGACCTTGCCCACAGAGAAGCAGACTCGACTCAGAAACAATACATCAGACTCCCTAAGTTTTGTCTTGATTCTAACAGTTCATTTTTCTGTGAAAAGGCATCAGCCAAGAGGCTGGAGAGAAACCAACAAGGCTTTTGCCTCTGACACTCCTGCCCAGCTACTTATGTTCTCTACAACAGTTATTAATCACTCACCTGCTTTGTGAAGGCCAGATGTTAGGGTCTTTAGAGACTGCAGAAATGAGCAAATCTTCAAGGATATTAAATAATAATTACTCTGATACTTAATATTCATTAAAAAAATTTATTGATTTTAGAGAGAGACAGACAGACAGAAATATCAATCCGTTTCTGTATGTGCCCTGACCTGGGATCAAATCTGCAACCTCTGCGCTTTAGGGCAGGGCTCTAACCAATTAAGCTATTCAGCCAGGGCCTGATACTTAATATTCAATAGCACTTTCTAGCTGCCAGACATTCTTTTTTTTTTTTTTTTTTTTTTTTGTATTTTTCTGAAGCTGGAAACGGGGAGAGACAGTCAGACAGACTCCCGCATGCGCCCGACCGGGATCCACCCGGCACGCCCACCTGGGGCGAAGCTCTGCCCACCAGGGGGCGATGCTCTGCCCCTCCGGGGCGTGGCTTTGCCATGACCAGAGCCACTCTAGCGCCTGGGGCAGAGGCCAAGGAGCCATTCCCAGCGCCCGGGCCATCTTTGCTCCAATGGAGCCTTGGCTGTGGGAGGGGAAGAGAGAGACAGAGAGGAAGGGGGAGGGTGGAGAAGCAAATGGGCGCTTCTCCTATATGCCCTGGCCAGGAATCGAACCCAGGTCCCCTGCACGCCAGGCCGACACTCTACCGCTGAGCCAACCAGCCAGGGCCGCTGCCAGACATTCTTAAGTGCTTCATTTCACATATTTATTTCATTTCAGCCTCACATTAGCCTTGTAAGGTGGGTGATAATAGATCCACTTTTAGGTAAGAAAACAAAATCCTACAGAGGTCAAGAAATGTGCCCAAGGTAGTGAGGACACAAGTGATATTAATCTGAGTTCAGAGCCCACGTGTGAACTATGCTACCTCCCCACTTATCCGAGTTTCCCGGGGCTGCCGTACAAGATACTACAAACCGGGTGCCTTACAGCAGAGCTGTGCTGTCTAACACTTCTGGAGGCCTGAGATCAAGATGTAGGGGACTTCTTCTAAGCTTCTGGCAGCTTGCCAGCAAACTCTGGGGTCCCAGGGCTTGCAGCTGCAGGACTCCAATCTCGGTCTCCACTGTCACATGACAGCTTCCCTGTGTGTCTCTGTCCTAAGATGGCTGTCATCTTATAATACCATTTATATTGGATAAGGGGCCCACCCTGCTCCAGTGTGACCTCATCTTAATTAATCATATCTACTACAACCATATTTCTGAATAAGGACACATTCTGGGTACTGGGGGATTAGGATTTCAATGTATATATTCACATCAATGTACGGGGCTAGTCTATGGAAATAGAATGAAGATAGAAGAAACACAGCCTTGATCAACTGTGGGCATCACCCTCAAGTCAATGTGTTACTTCGAGAGGGGCATTTTCCTTCTGCACCTTCCTCACTTAGAAAATAAAGACCTCGCCTACCTGTGGTGGCACAGAGGATAGAGCGTTGGCCTGGAACTCTGAGGTTGCCTGTTAGAAACCCTTGCCCAGTCAAGGCACATATAACAATCAATCAATAACTAAAGTGAAGCAACTACAAGTTGATACTTCCCATTCCTCCCAATCTTCTCTCTCTGTAAAATCAATAAATAAAATATTTTTTTTAAAAAAGAAAAAGAAAGACCTTGAACTTAATAATCTCTAACTTGTTTCCAGTTCTAATTTTCTCATGTTTCTTCATTTCTAAGTAATTTGATTTAAAAAAATTAGTTTTATTAGGCAAGTTTAGGTACACATGAACTTAGGGAGATAAGGCCAGCTACCATGGAGGAGGTGAAAGTCCTTAAGTTTCAGAATGCGTTGAGAATGACTGTGAAGATTACTAGAGGTGTTGAGTAGGGAGGCTTGTGCAGAAGACTTCAAGCAGAGGTAGAGATGTTGACATTTGGAGAATAGAGTACGGGCAGGCTATGGATACGGATAAAGGCAGAGTGAGAGTTATGGCTGCAAAGCTAACTTGAGACACACTAGGAGCAGAAGAAATAGTTTCTAGTCCTTTCCATGGGCACTCAACATTATAACTACTGAAGGCTTTTCAGGAGCCCTATTATAGGAGTTATGCATAGATGGCTTTGAACGGGAAGGTAGACTGAAGGGTAACTAGTAGACTACTGAAATAGTCTAGGTTGGCCACAATGAGGACACCACATAGAGACTGTGGAGGGAGATTGTAAGGTTTTAAAATGTTGATTAGTTGTTCTCTGGATTTATTTGGGGTACTAGAGAAAAGTGACCTTGACACAGCCATACAGGTTGTGCTAAGGTTCCATTTACTGAAGTCACTCAGTGTAATAAAGGGACAAAGGCGCGGCATGGTCTCAGAGAGAAGTTCAAATTTGGAGCTAGAAAAGAAACAACATGTCTGGAGGCAGCACATAAACCACTCAGAGCAAATCTAAGTGTGGGCCAGAAGCCAGGGAGGCGCAGAACAGACTGAGAAGCAACAGTCAGGTTGAGCGGGGTTGAAACAAATGGATCCAAATAAGGGCAGTGAGCAAAGCAAGAACCCTGTGGCCTGACACAGCAACGCAAATATAATGAGGACACTGAAGGTACTCTGAAAACTGGAGAAGAGGGCACAGTTAATATTTTGTGTCTTTTTATTTGGATTTAAAATTTTAAATCCATAGCAATTTTTAAAAAGAAAAAAAAAAATGTTGGAAAATGTTGTTGCTTCTCTAAGTTGGCATTGTCCATGTGGATCAGTGAGTGACAGGCCTACAGGTCTGGTGAGGAGCCAGGCCAGGCTGTGATGGGCAAGGTATGGAGAAATAGAAATAAATAGCGAATAGAACTTTAAGTTTTAATACCTATGCATACAGGGGAATGGGGGAGGGGTGGAGGCCAAGAAGAATCATTGATTTGGGCATAAAAATTTTGAGAGAAAATTGAGTTTTAATAGTTCTTCTTTTTAAGAGATAGAAAGAGACAGACAGGGACAGATAAACATGAATGGAGAGAGATGAGAAGCATCAACTCATAGCGGCGACACCTTAATTGTTCATTGTTTGCTTTCTCATATGTAACTTGATTGGGGTTGGGGGTTCCAGCTGAGCTAGTGATTCCGTTGCTCAAGCCAGTGACCTTGGGTTTCAAACGTGGGTCCTCAGCATCCCAGGCTGACACTCTATCTATGGTGCCACCACCTAGTCAGGCTTTCATAGTTCTAGTTATTCCTCAATAAAATATAACAAAAAATTGGAAACACAAGTCTGGAGGTTTAAGAGTGAAATCCAAGCTAGAAATATACCTGGTAAGTTATTTGTAAAGTGGTGAAAATTAACAATATATAAAGTTAATATAATCACCAAAGGAAAGTATAAAACAACACAAAAAAGCCCAATAAACTAAACTAGGCAGCATTTACTTTTAGCATCAGACAGAGTAAATGAATCCTAAAAGGTGACCACAAGAGTTATTCATGGTGGTCAGAGAATAACCTTGTGTGTCACAGAATTCAAAAGGGGACTGTCAATGAAAAGTTGTTTCCCAACAATGTAAAGAAAGAGTTGTGGCCCAATAGTGTAAACGTCTTCAGAGAAAAATAAATTATTTATTTGGTAGCAAAAGGGTCACCAAGAGAAACATTTCAGCAGCAAAGGGTACCAAATGAAAGGGTACAGCCTGGGTCAGGGTGACCGGAAGGGCGCCCAGAGAGGACCAGCCACGGGTTGTTTGAGGGAAAGCAGAGAGAAGGGGCACATCGGGTCAGGTGGATTGCCAGGTACTGAGAAGACTTGTTTTGTTTTCTTTTAAAATTTTTATTGATTTGAGAGAGAAAGAGAGGAAGGGAGAGAGAGAGAGAGAGAGAGAGAGAGAAAGGGAGAGAGAGAGAGAGAGGCATCAACTCGTTCCACTCAGTTGTGCACTCATTGGTGCTTCTTCTATGTGCCCCGAAGAGGGATCAAATCCGTGACCTCCGTGCTGCCAGGATGACATTCTACCCACTGAGCAAACTGGCCAGGGCCTAAAGTTTGTAGTTTTATCAGTTACTAGCTTGTTTACTAGCAGGAGGGATAGACTAATGGAAAGGTTTAAAATGTGATATTGTAACTAATAGCGGGTAACTCTGGATCAGTCCTGGAAAAGGTTGAAAGAGCATGCTCAAGAATGAAGAGGAAAGTGAGATCTGGCAAAGGAGAGGTATTTTGAAAGCGCCTTCCAACTGCCTACCTTCAGTTCTATCCACGCATGTCCATTCTGCAATGTGCTTTAATGAATAAATGGGATGAGGAAGAGAAAGAGGAAGGTTCTCAGTGTGAGCCTTACAGACATTGAGCTTAAAGAAAGCAATGCCATTTCCCAAGAGAAAGAGCACATTTTGATATTTTCTATGGAATTTAGAAAGTAAAATTAACATAATACTGTAGCAGAGATCAGATCACCTTGCCTCGCGTACCCCTCTGGTGGACATTTCTCAGTCATTGCTGGGGTAAGCTGCAGACATTGTTTTCACCACGATGGCCGCCACAGACCTGGGTGCTCCTATGTGCAGCATTGATCGAAAAGGAGAGAGCAGCTCACCTTGGGCCTGGCAAGGCTGCATCCAGTGAGGCCCCAGCTCCCCAGTGGCTGCCTAGAGTGTCCAGGCAACACTACTTAGAAGTAGGATGGGACAAACTCTAGCTAAGAAAGACAGAAGAAGGGGAAAGCCGGGAGATGGCCCTTCTTGCCCACTTACCCAGTGGCTATTCTGAGACACAGTTTAATACAGAGATTCATTTGAACACGGAGATCAAATCTATTACAATTTAAAACTGAGAGGCAGTTTAGTCCAGCCTCTCTGGAAATGTCTCCCAATAATGCAGCCATTTGTATTTGCTCGCCCTCTTCATCACCACCCCCCACCCCACGCCCCCAACTCTTGCATCCTGGATTGCACCACTCAATAAAGTATTAGCTTTAAGTTTGTGCCTCTGGTTCTATTTCTAGAAAACCTGGTCTAAACAAGGAATTCTTATACATGTTCAAATGTTAAATATCTTCAAAGATATTTAGAAGCACATTTATTAGAAGCACAGACAAAAAAACCACACTTAGAAGGAAAACATACATTTATTTGCATTGAGTTATGGTTGGATACTGGAAAGAGTAGTTGTAAAGAACAGTAACTGAAGAAGAATGAGAAGTCAAGAAGAAAGGGAGAACAGTCAAGGAACAAAGAAATAGTAATTCTCCTTGTAGAACATCAACAGGAGGTAATCAGAAACACATGGCTATGGCGAGTACAATTGTATTCCCCAAATAGCAAAGTTTCCATTGAAGGAGCACATACTAATGAGATTTTTCTTCCATGGTGTCTGTTTGTAATTAATGTGTTCCTATATCATGAAATATTAAAGTGCTAGTTTCCAAAAAAAAAAAAAAATAACTCAATCTATTGAGTGACCTACTTCAGTGCAGACAACTAAAATTGTCTTCAGCTTACATATTAAATTGAAATAATTTTAAGACATGACAGATTACCAGCCAAAATTCAGACAACTAATGTCAGGAGAAAATCCAGAAGAAACGACAAAAGTACATCTGCTTAGCAAGGCCCCTTGGGAAGTTAAAATGGAAAAGAAGAAATAAACTTTGGCCAGAAAGAGGGAGAGTACTTCCTCACTATGGAAAGTTGGCATATACTATACCATGATCTCAATCTGCACTGAAAACAGTTGCAGACCTTGAACCAGATCCCAACTGTAAAGATGTAAAGGGCTCAGTCACCCACCTTTAAATATTTGCTACTACAGAGCCCTCTGTTGCTAGGCTGATACTGTATAAAAGATCTTCTCTTAGAAACAACTGAAACCAAAAGACTGGGGCATACTCACTGCTCATTCACGAAAGTATAAGAACTATGGTTCAAGAAATACTCTGTGAGTATACTTTGGTTTTTGAATTATTCCTGCAGATTCCACAACCTTCAATGAATCACTTTTTCAAATGTCTTAAGTGGATTCTTAAGAATTTTTTTGTTTGTTTATTTTAGGTTTATAAATCCAGATGCAACTTCCACTTCCTTGAGGGGCAGTTAGTTTGAAGTTTCAATATATTGCTTTTTAAGCATTTTTCATGTTTTTTAGCATTTTTTTTTAGATCTGACTATCTGAAGGAAATCACAAATTTTCCCAGAGAATTGTACCTGTACATACGCGCAGTATTTTCCATAAAATGCTTGAGATGTTATACATCCAAATACTTTCTGGAGTCCATGAACCTCAGGTCAAAACCAGTTGTTTTAAGTAACTTTAAAAATCATTTAATAATGAATGGACACAAGTAAGGGGAAGCCCTAGTAACATGCTTACTGTGGTATGCCAATCAAAGTAAAAACAGAAGCCAGATTTCATAAATAGAACAATGTTTCTTCTCCAAAAGCCTAAAAGTTATATTTTAGGTCTTAAGGAAAATCTATGTAGCATCTCATCAATTATTTTTAAATAAACTTCCTAAGTAGTGTTTCTGACAATAATCTATATGTTTACCCTAATGACATTTCTTTCTTCACTTAAGCGATCTGAAAGAATATTAATCTTCAAAACTGGATTATTATTCAGCTCTCTTTTAGCTCATAAACTACAAGAATAATGTATAACTAATTTACTAACTTCCACACGTTACGTTCTTTCTAGCTTCCTTTCTGTCTCCAACAACAAGGACAAAAAATGGCTCTATACCAATGGCTGGCACAAGATAAGTTAAAAATAGAGGTGCATGGCAAATGTTTGGAAATTCAGTGTTCATATCTACCAGATTTCTGGACTGTAAATGTGAATATAGAATCTTGTTTAGGATTAAACTATTTAAGACTGTTAACAATTTGAAAAAAAAATCATCATGTGTTTGTCATTTTTTGTTGAAGAAAGTTCTAGAATGAATGTTTTACACTAATAGCCAATAAGTTTCAGATAGTTTACAAGTAGCAGAAGATCCAAAGCTGAAAATAGAATTTTCTGTGACAGCCGAGAAATAACAGCTAACATATGTATGCCTAAACTACAGACAAAAGCAGGAGTCACAGAGAGTCAAGGAGGGGAGTAAGGAGGCCTGGAAGTTAATGAATGGAAAACTTTTTGTCCAAAATTCTCAGCAAAAACATTAGGTATTTAAAGACCAAAAACCACATTAACTATTTTTAAAGGAATTATATATTTATTAGTATTAGAAACAAACAAGAAGTGACTTTCAAAGTCACAGTTCATACCCATCATAAATTTGATGTACTCAAAAATAAAAGTTGCAAGAGTTAAGTTAACGGTAGTATAAATGAACAAAAATTCACATTCTTCAATTACTTTAAAGTATTTAATCATTGATTCACATTTGCAATTGAAGTTTTAGCTAGAAGTGTTCCTGGTTCACTTATTATCAGTTAACAGTTTTCAAATTTTCTTTGTTCTGATCTAATATTGTTTTATATTTCCATAAGTACTTAGACTTACAGTTTCACAAGTTATTATTAAAGCTTTGAACTCATTTTTATTTAGAGCATCAGTCCTGCAGTAGGAACTGGGTAGATGTACCATGTCAGAATGCTGGCCCAGTGGCCTGCCTGAACATCTTTGAGTGACAGTCATCTTGTCCGGAAATAATGACACTCATACCTACCTTCACTATCTCACAGAGTTATGAGTCTGATGTGAAATCCATAAAAAGTTTTTACAAGATGGTACTGGTGCTGGAGGTGTTAGTGTGAGGTTGGTTGGCCATGGGGGAAAGTCCCATGGGGAACCAGGTCGGGAACAATGATAGAAGTACTGTTAGTATTTAACAAGAAAATCGTCTACTCCAAACAATAACCATGATCACAGGATTTACCACAGATACAAGATAGTACTTTATAGATTCATAAATTATCTTACTATAATACCTGCTGTATGTAGCACAGAAATCATTGGGTTTGCTACAATGAATTTTGTCCGCATGTTTTCTGATTTCTCTTTTAGTCTGGACTCTTTTAAATGTCATCATTTCTCTAACGAGTATAAACAGAGTGGTACATTAAAATAGAAATTCTGAGTGTTTTATGTGTTTTGGGTTTTCTCCAACAATTGACAAATGATATTAGTAAAGTTAATTAGCATAGTTTAAGTATAGAATAATCTATATTTTCCCAGTTCTATAAGCAATAAAATGCAGTGTGTCCATTCTTTTGAAGAAACCTATTGTGCTTTTTTTTAATGCTTCAGAAATAAACATTTTCTCTAGAGACGTGTTCGCCAATGAAAAATTGATTGAACCTATTACAAAATGAAGTTTCGGAGTTCTCTTTGGGTCTGCAGTAGTTTGGGCACTCATCCCGACTGTCCTGAGGGAAGAAGAGACTATCCGTGTTTATCAAAGTTTAGGAATCATTGATGTATATTCCTGAACTTTAAATCTTTAGGTCTGGTAGAATCCTCCTATTTTAGAAAGCATTCATATCACTCCCACCTCCTCCAAATTGTCTATTTCATTCAGCTGAAATGAAGGAAAATTATAAGAGATAAAATAATGGCCAGAACTTTTTTGGAAATAAAATAAGAAGTGGAAGCTAACATGTGTTTCAGTGCCGTAAGGTCATTCACTCTCTGGGCTGTGTACGCCCTGGATCCCTGTCAGATCTCACGGGAGTTAATTTTAGTTTTATAGAAAGGACAGAGAGAGGCAGAAAATGTCAAGGTTAAGCTTCTGACCGTCTTACCTTTCTGAGTTCCTGAGCATTACCGGGGAGAAGGAAGCACTGTTTGGCCACGGAGAATCCTTTCTTGCATCTGCTTGCCTGGGTTTCAGGGGGTGTGTTTGGGGCAGCCCCGGGGACAGTGGCTGTGAGCTTCCTGGTCCCTCGGAGCGTCAGGGTCTGGTAGAAGAGACAGACTGCCACCACCAACCCCACAAAGAAGGGCCGGGGGCAAAACCGCCGACGACAAAGGAACCCTGGACGACAGACCATGACCAGTTCAGCTTCAGTTGACCCCTGTCCACGTTGCCGGGAAAATCATAGCAGCTATTTTTTCTTTTTTTTTTTTTTTTGTCAGCATGAAAAAAAAATACAAAATCTATCTTCTTTTTCCACAACTGAAATCAGGATTGCTCCATCCCGCTCAAGAACTTTCCGAAGAAGCATGCCAAATAATTATAGGTCCCCAAAGTCTGCAGCGGTTACTGAGAGCCCTGCCATGGATGACAGTAAAAAAGTGGCTGGCCCGGGGTAAAAAAAAAAAAAAAAAAAAAAAAAAAAAGACATCAAAATAATAACAGTTGTCAGTAATAACCTGAGCGTACCCCAGACTGCCACACTGTTGCTTCCGGGAGCGCCTTATTTCCACAGTATCCTTGACCTCCCGGTGAAGACTTCCCAGGAAAAGCGGAGGCAGCGCCTGCGAGAATCTGGAGCCTGAACGGCGATGGGTGGGAGCGCGCCCGTCGCCCCGCTGGGCGCGGGCCAGCTCGCCGGAGCAGTTCCTCCTTTTCCCTCCGGTTCGGAAGGCAGTCCCGCTCTCCGCCTTCCGAGTCCCCGGACCGCTCTCCTGCATTCGGGCTTAAGTTGCCACGTTCCTGTAAGCTTTCCCGGCTTTTAACGTGAAAAGGGAACCAAGGGTTTGAATGGACATGGTTGCCGTTAGGGGGTTTGCTTGCACTGGTGGCATTCCGTCTCAAGTTCAAAGTTCTGTGTACTTACTCTGTTTTCATCCTTCTAGCCAGAAAAAAAAAAAAAAGTTTCCGCGATCTCCCTAATGGATGGTTGATCAGAACCGCCCGGAAGGAAACACCCAGTCGTGTGACTGCAAAGCATCTCCCACACCCAGACACACACGCGCGCAGACAGGCAGCCCCTCGCGCGCGCGGGCCGCCCTCCCGGCGGAGAGCGGTCCCGCGGGCACCGCAGCCGCACCGGCCGGCGGAGAGCGGTGGGCTGGGAACACGCCGACCCCGCGGGTCCTGCGGGGCCGCTGGCGCCGCGCGCTCGGCTGGATCGGGCTCGGTGGGCGTCCGCAGACGGCAAACAGCACTTCTCTCCCCCCCCCCCCGAAAAGTGGCTGCCTCCCAAAGCTGCAGAATTTTAAACAGTACACGTTTGATGTTTGATCCGTTATGCAATTTCCTTGTCCTAATATAATGCTGCAAAAACAAATCGTCTTTCGTTAATTGATGACAGAAGTCAAGGTTGAGACTCAAGCAGACCCCGAGCGTGAATTGGGAGTATCTTCACTTCGGGGAAATGTGGTCAATCTTATGGGTGGTCACTCAACTACTGTCTGTTGTATGCACAGAATAACTGGAAGCGAGCTGTTTTAGTACCTAACTCGTATCACGGTTATTTTATTATTTGTCCTTTCTCAGACTAATGGCTGAGTCTTTCAAAGACTAATTGCTGACATTACTCTTGTAATGTGTTGGTTGTAGCAGGTATTGGTAATTTATGCTCAGTAGAAAGGCGTTACACAGCAGGCTTGGTCCAGAATTAAACTCATTCTACTGCTGCTACACAGACCGCCCCGAGGACACTCCTAGTCAGGCAGTTCTGCAAACGCCATCTACTTTTGCTGAGTCAGTCGAAGAAACTTCAAGGAGAAAAGTAATCTATCTTGTGCATGACGCTCAGCCCTCCCAACCCTCGTCTTGCAAATTTTGGATACCCAGGACCGCTTTTGGCTCATAGCAGATGTTTTCAAAGGCTCTGAATCTACATAAAATTTGTAACCTGTTTCTAACTCAAACTCATCCTTGTGGGCGGAGGCTTCCCTGGGCGGTCACGCCCCTCAGAATGGTCCCACTCTTTATGCACTCTCTTGTCACTTAGATTTTGTGAGACGGAGCGCCCCCTAGGGGTACCCAGACTAGATGGGCATCTAGAGATAGAAAACTATGTATACAGTATATAGTATTTTAACACCTTATAAAAGAGACTAAAGTTTTACAGAATAAATATTCACACCAAATCTAGATTTATCCAAAGTCCTTGCATATATTTCCTAAAGTGTGTTTAATATTAATCTATAAAGTCATGGTCCTCATTCCTGTGACAAATGAAGTAGTAGAGAAATACGGAGTGGCACTTGACTTCAGAAAGCCAAGAGTTTGTTGTATTTTGTTGTTATTATATGTTTGTTTGGGATTTGTTTATTTTTAAGAAATCGCTAAATAATAGTGTTTTGGGATGATATAGTTTTGGTGGAGGCAGATCTGAGACATCACAGAAAGATTGAAAAAACCTAACTTCCTATTTTACCAACAGTCCAAAGGAGCAGGAGAAGACAGATAAAGAGCTGTCTACAGAAGATAGAAAAAGGCCAGAGTGGGACAGTAGAAAGCAAAGGTGGTAAAGAAGTTACAGTAGGAATTAGCAGCAAACTAAGAGAGTCCATAAACAACATTTGAAAGTAGAGTTGACCCAACCTGGGTATGAATCATGTTGCTTTTTATCAATTGTTTTTAAAGCATGTGATTTATGAAATGAGGATACTAATGCCTTCTTTGAAGTGTTGTTGGCATGACCAGATAAAATATATGGAAAGCACCCATGCAGTCTGTGTACGTTTGTTGGAAGAATGCATGCTGGATGCATGGTTGATGTGTTTTGGATCCTGAGGCTGAGCTCAGTCTTGTGTGGGGTCAAACACAATATAATGGGGTTCTTGGGATGCAGAATCACCCAAAACAAACAGGAGCACTTAGTGCCAGATCTCTTCCCTTTACTCTGTGAGATGGAGGTGGGTGGCAGATGCTGCCTTGGAAAAGTGAGAGTAAGGGCGGGATGGGAGTGGGTTGTGGGTGGAGACGACAGATGTAGGGATTTATGCCCGTGAGGTATTGGACACATGTGTTAGAGTATGAAGGCATCAGAATAGGAAAGAATGAAGACAGAGGAGGTTAGTTCAGTTAGTTCAGTGTAGGGAGAGGGAGGAGAAACACACGGTGGTACTGTGAACCTGTGGATTCTGGCATTGTTTCAGAGTGCAGGATTTTGTGCATTTAGTTTTATAAACTACCTCTTCCACTAAATCATCTCAGTATTCAAGGGCAAGAATCTAAGCAGCATCAACCTGGGACACTACTACAACAGACCTCTCCAACACAAAATATACTCTTCTATCACACATATGTTTCAATGTATCTTTTGGTATGGAGTGGGGATAGAGGGAGAGGATGTATTTAGTAATCATTTGAAGGTCTTTTCAAATTTTATTTTATTGTCTAAACTAGAGCAATAAAAGTATTGATTAGACAAAAGATTCCAGTATGGGATCAGTAACTTGTGAAAGTAATTTACCTCTTGGAATATCAGCTTCCTCATAAAATATTTCCTCTCTGAGTATCAGCTTCAGTGGTCACTAGACCTCAAAGGTCACCTGAGGCTTCAAAGTTATGCTTCTTAAGGATGCATTTTGACACAGATTTCCTCTGTTACAACCTGGCAGGAAGGTGAAATCTTCGGATTCTGGGCAGTCTCGGTTTCCTACAGGGAAAAACCTTTCTCTTCAAGATGCTCTTGACTGTGGTGATGTAAAATCCAGCTGTAGCTACTAAGGGTGATGTTGTGAATTAATCGTGGAGGTGCTGTCAACAACACCTGGGCACTCAGCCCCAGTGCTTGTTCCCTGGAGGGTTTGGCTGTGCGTCTCATGCTGACTGTACAATGTTCTCCATTAGCTCTGAACATGCCATGATGGTTCTAGGTAGTGTATCACATATTTGCATCTCTACTATGCCAAAACATCAGCCCAGGCACTTCTGTTCCTAGGGGAAAACAGAAGACGTATGGCAAATACCATTTAAATGACAAAAATATAATGAACACACTGATAAATTGGCCACTGTAGGATAACCTCTGAAATGAATAGCCTCAAAATCTCAGTGGCTTAATATTGTAAAAGCACTCATCATTTCCCCATGTTAGTTTCTGTTAAGCCATTTTTTACCCTGGTGACTTTTCTTTTTTCAAAGAGTGGAGAGAGAAAGGGGACAGGAGAGCAGGAAGCATCAACTCATAGTAGTTGCTTCTCATATGTGCCTGGACCAGGCATGCCTGGGGCTTCGAACCCGCGACTTCAGCATTCTGGGTTGATGCTTTATCCACTGCGCCATTACAGGTCAGGCCTTGGTGACTTTCATACCTTATAATCTTGGCTACTCCTGGACATCCTTTCAATCCCACAGGCAGATGAGGAGAAGAACATGGAAGATTGTCTGGAAGATCTTTTGGGGCCAAGCTTCAATTGTCATGTATTCTTTGGCCCAAATTCACATGGCCCCACCGGACTGGAAGTGAGCTAGGAAATGAGGTTTAGCTACATGCCCAGAAGGAAAAGGAACTGAAGCCAAAACACATACGGCTGTTCCAGCTGTTCCGGCCACTACTATGGTGAAGATAAGAGGCATGGAGACTCAAAACAGGAAAATCTCATCTTTCCAGAGGTGACAAAGAAAGTGGTCATTTCTTAACTAGGACCTGAATAGTCATGAAGATTTCAACTGCCTCCAAAGGACAAGTACGGATTTTATGTCTTAGTGGATGAACCCTTAGGATAAAGCTGGGGAGATGGGTCCAGGTCAAGGATGGCTAAGTTAAAGAGTTTATTTAGCCTTTATCTGCAGACAATAGGAATCCAAAAATAATGTTTCTTCCCCAGAATATTTACTAATGAAGATATCATGACAGCTGTCAGGGTATAAGATGACCTTTATTTACAATTACCTGAAAATACTGTTAAATTACCATTAACTTTAATACAAGATCTCTTTTATTTTTAAGTAGAATAAGGCCAACAACATGAGTCTAGTTCAGGTGGTTACTCTCAATGGTACAAAATACACACACAATTTAATAGAAAAGTAAATGTCTGTGTGCACTGTCAGACTCTTGTCATAGAGTCCTCACTGCCCCTCCGGAGGAAAATGCTGTACCCAGTTATGATTATACACTATCCCATAAAGTTTTGTAAGATGAAGCCTTAATTTATATTAGGTTTAAGATCATGCATCCTTTTACCTATATTTAGAACTTTACATCTGCCCTTCATTATAATGACCCCACAAGTTAAGTCTACAGTGAAGCCCACGTCTGGTTCTTTATATGTAGAGGAGACTGAACAGGAATCCCAGAACAGTTCTGCAATTTCTAACACAGTCGACATGTAAACTTGCTAAATTTCCTTCCCATTCAGTTACGTTGCTTCTCTCCAAGTCATTCCACTTAACGTAGAGTCACTTTTTGTATAAATATACGGGTTTTGTTGTAAGACAACTGAACCTTTTATAGAGAGCTATGAATTCGGAAAAAAATATATATATAATAAAGCTTTTCCTTTTCCTTTCCAGGGGTTCTAAAACTAATGAGGTCCGACTGGTGGCAGCAGGATTTGGCAGCAGTCTGGGGATCATGTAAAAGAGTGAAAGGGATGGTGGGCGGGACTTTCCTCAGGCACATCAATCAGATGCTGCCATGAAAATCTTCCTTTTCCTCCTATCCTGTTCTTGTTCGGTGTTGATTTATTTAAACAGACACATTCTACAGTCTCTTTCAGAACAGTCCAGACAGACCAAATGCTTCAAACTAAATGCCTTTCATTTTAAATTGTCCACAGACCAGGTTTTCTGAGCATACAAATCACCTGCAGATCGTGTATGACAACATGTAGCACTGTCGTTTTAAGAGGGTCATCCAGTAAGTCCTCACTTAATGTCATCAGCGGGTCTGGGAAACTACAATTTTAAGCAAAATGTCGGATGAGGCCAATTTTACCACAGGATACTTGATATGAGCAACAGTTAAGTTCCTACAGTATATTTCCGGCTACACAAACATCACCAAATATCTGAATATTCAGTACTAAGCACTGAAATAAATATAAACTGTACATATATTTAAGGAAGATTGATAAAAACAAGTAAGACAATGATTTTCCAACCGCGGAGTCCAGAGGAACAGGGCACAAGGCAGGAGGAGCCCACCCTGGGCAGGACCCCTTCCTCAGCAGGGCCACTGCCACCCTGCCACACTCACTCAGACGGGGACCATGTAGACATGGCAGCTCACCTCCAGAGCACATCTGTGGGGGGTGTGGGAGGAAATGAGTCCCTGGGGAAAACCCTCCCAGGCATGGGAGATCGTGCAAACTCCACCAAGAATCGATTTTATTTTTCTCATCAGTGTCATAACCAAGTGACGCTGAAGGACACAACTGTTCAAGGACGTCGTGTGCACGCTCCAGCGCTCCGCAGCTCCCAGCTGGCCACATTGCTTGTTCTTCACCTCTTTTTCTGTTTGTATCTATTTTGAATTTGCTTGCATCGGTACCAAAATTACTTCTATTGTATTTTCTCCTGCATTTCAGTTACTAGCGTGCTTACTTACATCTCTTCACAGTATAGACTGCTTAAGGACAGAAACTACTTGACTCATTACCATCCCTTGGGGCATCTAGCAGTGGCTTCCTGTGCGTGATTTAACAATTCATATTTGTTGAGGTCTACACATCAAAACTCAAAGACTTTCCATATTATTCCCATTTTTTTCCACAAAAAGTATCTCACAATTAACCCAGTGGGGCAATTTTATTTCCCAGAATGCTCTTGGCAATGTCAAGAGACATTTTTGGTTGTCACGGCTTGAGGGTGGTGGGTGCCACTGAATCAAGTGCGCAGGTGCAAGGGAAGCACCTTCACAACAGAGAATCATCCGGCACAAAGTGTCAACAGTGCTGAGGCTGGGGATTGTTGTTGCACAACTTTTTAATGTGGCTAAGATTGCCTGTTACTTAAACTTGAATAGTGAGTCCTTGAGCAATTTGTGGCAATGACATTAGGATTCTAATCCCTGCTGAATGTGTGTGAATATTGCCTCCCAAAACAAATGCAACTTTGTGCAGATAATCTCCTTTCTCTCACTTTGCTTTTAAGATTTGCATCCTCCAGCCCTGGCTTGTTGACTCAGTGGTAGAGCGTCAGCCTGGCATGTACAAGTTCTGGGTTCGATTCCCAGTTAGGGCATACAGGAGATGCGCCCATCTGCTTCTCCACCATTCCCCCTCTCCTTCCTCTCTTTCTCTTCCCCTCCTGCAGCCAAAGTTGCATGGGAGCATAGTTGGCCCAGGCGCTGAGAATGGCTCCGTGGCCTCTGCCTCAGGTGCTAGGATGGCTCCAGCTGCAACAGAGCAACATCCCAGATGGGCAGAGCATCGCCCCCGGTGGGCATGCCAGGTGGATCCGGTCGGGTGCACACAGGAGTCTGTCTGACTGCCTCTCCGCTTCTAACTTCAGAAAAATACCCCCCCCCCAAAAAAAGAAAAGATTTGCATTCTCTAAAAGACTATATATACATATATTTAAATATATAACACAACATATATAATCAGCCATAAGAAATGATGACATAGTATCATTTACAACAACATGGATGGACCTTGATAACATTATACTGAGTGAAATAAGTAAATCAGAAAAAGCTAAGAATGGTATGATACCATACATAGGTGGGACACAAAATTGAGACTTATGGACATAGATAAAAGAGAGGTGGTTACCAGGGGGAGGGGAAAAGAGGAGAGGGAGGGGAAGGGGGAAGGGGAGGGGCTTAAAGAGAAACAAAATATAGGGTGACAGAAGATGATTTGACTTTGGGTGATGGGTATACAGCATAATCGACTGTCCAAATGATGTGGAGATGTTTTCTTTAAATCTACTCTGGTTGACTAATATCACTGTTAAATTTGTTCAAATTAAAAACATATATATATATATATATCACATACCTATATATAGCACATACATTCTAAAAGAAAAACAGATCAATTAATTGATAGACAAAGGCAGACAGAAAAACTGCTTCAATCAATGAGCACACAGGTGGAATGGCAAACATTTAATCTAATGAATTCTTTGCTTCATTTCCTTTAGGACACTTATACTTAGGCATAAAGCCAGATTCCTAAGTCTTTATCAATCAATATATAAAACACAAACAAATTTAGCTTTCTTTTGTCAGATAGTAGAATCACACTATGTTCTCTTACTCAATTAGCAATCACATCCGTCTCCTCGGTAGACCTGCATTCCTTGGAATGATAATACATTTTCAAACTGCCTTGAGAAAGCTGCACAATTTGGCTTATTTCTTTCCTTTGAAAATGTAATCACAATTCAGTCATCCATTTTTATTTTCAGAAAAGCTACTTTGAAATTTTTACAGCATCAAATTTGCTTCCTAAAAATTAATGTTCTGTTATGGGGGATGGGAGGGAGGAAGGTTTTGTCCTGTCACTTTATTTTTTTTTCAACAATTTTTTTAAAGACTTTATTTATTTATTCATTTTAGAGAGGAGAGAGAGAGAAAGAGAGAGAGAGAGAGAGAGAGAGAGAGAGAGAGAGAAGGGAGCAGGAAGCATCAACTCCCATATGTGCCTTGACCAGGCAAGCCCAGGGTTTTGAACCAGCGACCTCAGCATTTCCAGGTCGATGCTTTACCCACTGCGCCACCACAGGTCAGGCTGTCCTGTCACTTTAATGAAGGCTGGCATTCATTTAGCTCATCTGAGTGATAAGAAAGAAACATTCTTTGACAGTTTGGTTCTTTGGTCATGTGTATATCACATAAAGTCAAAAGATGACATCTATATCTAAACCATATGATCTCTGATATATTAGCTTCATTTTTTCTTGTTCTCAACAAGATAACCAGATTCTTCTTTAAACATTTAAGAATGACAGTTGGTAAAGTGCAAACATCTTTTGGCACACTTGAGAAACCCCTTCTAGAAAACAGTCATTTTTCATGTTAAAGATAAATACATAAATGCTTCAAAAACAGAAATATAAATTTTGATAAATTCTGATAAAATACAGCAGGAAGCCATACTAAAACTTTCTGCTAACTAGTTATATTAGTAAAATCATTATAATGAACCAACTCATATTCCTGTTACTTAGACATCTCTCTGCCTGACTCCTCGTTTGCATTGACCTAGAAAGCTTTTTGAAAATAACTTGGTACCTATTACAATTGCTCACATTTTCAACATGGAGGGCCTCTCTACTGGGGTAGATTTAACAATGCAAAAAAAAAATTAAAATATGACTATTGCATTTCCCCTTAATTGATGTTAAACTTGTAAATGTTTTAAGTTAGGCCACTATTAGAGACTAGCAATGATACACTTTGCTGAGGAAAACTGTTCTTATTCTTTCACATAGGCAATTAGGAACGGGGAATGAGAGTAAGTAACGTGCATGCAAGTATGAGCATCTCCCACCCTCACTTCCCACACTGGTTTCAGAACCGGTATAAGCAGCAGAAAAAGGAATGGTTATGTCTTTTTTGCCATCAGTAAAGAAACTAAAAAGTGGCTCTGAATTAACTAAAAACTGAATCATGTCTCTGCAGAATTTATTAAAAAATTTAATTTCTTTCAAGTAAACAAAGTCTCTAGTAATTTATTGATATTGACTTACAAGGTATACATACATGGCTTATTACTTTTAAATGTAAATGGCCAGAGGTGGTACACCTCTTTCTTTTGTCAAACTTTGATGAAAATGACAAAAAAAATCCTGAAACCAGTTCATCACATTAAACTTTAACTTCCTTCTCTCTGGCAGAGTCAAATCATGAATATTAATATCCTGGGTCAGAAATTACAATCTGCTTGAGTAATTTAGATTTTATCATCTAAATAAGGAAATCTAAAAATCTTGATTAGCAATTCTAATTTGTAGAGTTTCAAAAACTGGGAGAAGCCTGACCAGGCAGGCGGTGGCGCAGTGGATAGAGCGTTGGACTGGGATGCAGAGGACCCAGGTTCAAGACCCTGAGATCACCAGCTTGAGCGTGGGCTCATCTGGTTTGAGCAAAAGCCCACCAGCTTGAACCCAAGGTCACTGGGTCGAGCAAGGGGTTACTTGGTCTGCTGAAGGCCCGCGGTCAAGGCACATATGAGAAAGTAATCAATGAACAACTAAGGTGTTGCAACGCGCAATGAAAAACTAATGATTGATACTTCTCATCTCTCTCCATTCCTGTTTGTCTGTTCCTGTCTATCCCTCTCTCTGACTCACTGTCTCTGTAAAAAAATAAAAATAAAAAAAACAAAACAAAAAAAAACGGGAAAAAAGATTCAGCTTAAATTTAGAATTTTAAAAAAATTTTTTGTCTGGTGTGTGGATGTTCCAGGTTTGATTCCCAGTGAGGAGGACACACAGGAGAAGCAACCATCTGCTACTCCATCCCCCTTCTCCTTCTCTCTCTCTTCTTCTCCCACAGCCATGGCTTGATTGGTTCAAGCACATTGGTCACAGACACTGAGGATAGCCACATGAAGCCACCAGCTCAGGCACTACAAATAGCTTGGTTGTGAGCATGGCCCCAGATGGGTAGAGAATTGGCCCCAGACAGGGGGTGCCGGGTGGATCCTGGTCAAGGCGCATGTGGGAGTTAATCTGCTTATCTCCCCTCCTCTCACTTGGAAAATAAAAAAAAATTTTTTCAAGTTATAAACTAATTAACTTTGTCATCCTGTTTTATAATCTTAATTTAAACAGTGCTATGATTTGATTTAACTGTTAAAATAATAAGTGTATTTAACCAACAAGTCAATGTCACCACTATTCCAATTAACAAACAATTTCATGGTGCAGCATAAAATGTTCTTCATGATTAGACTGTTGCTCAGCCTATGGCTTCGTTCTCTAACATATATCTCTCTAACTCATTCCTGATTACTTTGAAGTCCCCAGAATGTATGTGGCTTTTGGACCCATGTCGTCTGCCTTGAAAACCTTCCCTGCTTATATGTCTTGAAGAATCAGTTCAAATGAAATCTATGTCAAGTCTTCCAGTGTTTCTAGAGTGCTTTGTATATGCCTACATAAGATGTATCAAAATACTGCAACTGTTTGTTAACATGTATCCTTCCAGCTACCCATACACACACACACACACTCCTTCATTTCTATATTCTCACATTTAGGTACATGTTTTTAAAATTATAAACATTTTTGAGGGTACATTTTTTCATAAAGGCCATCTGTTAAAAGATTTTTTAAACATGTGAGAGATTAATGTCTATATTCTATAATGTCTATAACATTCAAGGAGTATCTTATACCTTACACCTCTAATATTGAAATAATTACTCAATTAGCTCAAGAAGACCGTTTACGAGGTCTAAGGACAAATGGCATTAAGGTTACACAAGCCTAAGATTGTTAAAAATCAAAAATACATGGAATTTACTTTGAAGGAGAAAAGAGCAAAAAAAATTATCTGCCCTACAAAGGAATGATTGTATGTTTATGAAATACTCAGCTTTATTTAGGCATTTAATTAAGCCATTTATTGCTTCAAGTGTGTCTCCATGAACATTGTAATATAAACTCAACAGGATTAAGGCCTCTATTTTCACCACCTATAAATTTTGAACCCACATTTGTATCTTTTTGTGACACCAATTGTTACACGAGTTTTGTACAGCAAAGATTTTGAATGTGTATATTATAATACCAGAAATGCGCATTATACCGCCTGGTGTAAATGTCAGAAATAATATGAATAGTTGGCCATATATTTTTTTGATGAGGTAGTTCCATGTCTGGCTATATGAGATATTAATAGCTTCCACCCATGATTAAATAATTGCACAAAGTTTTGGTTTACTTCGTTATACACACTTCATATAATATGCACTGTGTGCATTTAAGATTTATCAGATGTTTTCCGAGTGATGTGGTGAGCGGTGGAATTAACACAGTGACAAAGGCTGCCGCAGCTGGAAACAGGGATGTTCCTAACTCTGACAAGGGACTTTTGCTTAAAATAAGACTGTGCATAGGTTTTCCTTTGACCAATTCCTACGATATAAATAAGTTTGGAAAAATCACTATATGTAATTAGAACATTAAACAATATCACTAAGCATCTCCAGTCAACATGCTGATAAGCTAACTGAATACTTTATATATTATTTCTTAACGGTTTATAAAATCTCCATGAAAATACCGAGTGCCACTAATCATGGTACAGTGAAACCATGAGTACCTGAATGAACCTAGCTTAGCTTCATGGGCTGTCCAGTTATAAAATCAGACTGTGGCAGCTCAGGATCCTGGCGAAGCTGGAAGCAACCTCTGAAATCCCCTATCCAACCCACCTCCTTTGGGTAGCCCTGCAAAGTTTTCTGAGTAAGTTCTAAGAGGCTCATAATGGTTTTCATTAAAGCAAACATCTGATGGACCCAGTAAGTGTTCATATAAAAAAATATGACATAAGTATTTTAAAAGCTTCAAGGATTTTTCTACAGAGCAGATTCGATAGAATGCAAAATTTATACTTTAGACAGCTCCTATAGAATATAACCTCAGAAGTGCCTTAGAAACTTCCATAGTGGGCATCACCCTAGCTTAATAAGGCCCAGAGTGATTCAAAATCTGAATTAACTGTCATTCCAGTATGTAGTAAAATAAAAAATAGAAATGAATTTTAAGCTCCAATCCAAGGGGTCACTTTACTCAAACTGGTCACACTGCCTCAAATCAAAACATCTATAACCATTATTTTTACTTTATGTGCTGTCGTTAGACTTCTTTTATGTCCCTCCAACTGAAGGAAGAGCCAGAGAGATGCTCTAGAAAAATACATTTCAAATTTATATTAAAAATGTCTTCCCCTTCTTCTCACATCACAAACGCCAAGCATTAGTAAAGAGAACACCGCTTTCTGTGTCCTGGGCCACTGTCCTTCTTAGAATATGAAAATTGGAGTAGAATTAGAATTAAGAAATTTCCATTATTAAGTGTATCAAGTATAAATACAAGGAATTTTTTTAAAACTTTATTTTAACACCTAATACAATTCCAATTTTAAGGATTACTTGCACAAAAAAATAAACACATTTGGTATAAAAATGTATCACTTTAATACCCTTTCCCCTCCGGCCCCTCCCCGCCCCTGTCGTGAACGGCACTCGGTCTGGATGCAGAAACATAGAGAGGCTAATGGCACAGATCAGTGTTCCCTACAGGTGCTTCTGTTCATGTACCCAGGTACTCGAGAGGGCACCAGCTTACTTGATCACATGAACCATTTCCTTCAGCCTGCTGAATGTAGTTCCACAAAGAAACAACTCTTATTATAAAGGCATTTAAAAAACCATTATCTTCAATCCTTTTTAGAAGCACTAACTGTTTTTTTGCAACCATTTATATACAGTGTTTACATAACAGCTCTGGAGTACAGTACATGCAGCAGAACATACCTGTTGAATATAAAATTCTTTCCTTAAAATCTTCATCGTTGGAATTCTCTGAAGTCTAAATGACAGAATATCCATTGCTTTGAGAAAATGGCTGAGGAATACAAAGGTCTGCATATGTTGGCCACTCAATCCAAGGCTAACTGGAATAATATTCATAGCACACCAGGAGTGCATAAATAATTTACTTACATTATTAAAATACAACCCATAAAATTCAAGTTCAAGATCTTACAGGATTGTCTATGTAAATCCTTTAAGTGGTTGCCTGGAAATGCATCGTTTTTCGTTCCTCTTTGCTTCTGTTTCAGAGTCTGATATAAAATGTATAGTTGGCATTCTTTCTTCTGCAAGGCCACAGCTACCTTTATTTGTGCCGACTGCCCCTCCGCTTCATGGCGGCCGTGCACTGTGGACAGTACCACTTGCCCTTCGGGGCTTCCGTCAGCCCCACGCAGCCGTAATGGAACCATTCGATCGGGCACTGGAAGCAGAAGGGCAAAGAAATTACTTCTAGTGCCTCTACAGATGGCAGGGCCAGAGGAGATGAAGGAATCCACCCAAATCAAATAGAGGGGTCCTAGGGTTAAGACACAGTTTCCTTCCTATGACAGTGACAACCCGAATTTCGGTGTAAATCGAAACACACCTTAGGTTAAGTCACTTACCTGGCCTAACACAGTTGTAAAATCATAATCTAGAACACAGAAACACAACACAACCAAGCCACAGAAGAAGGAAAAAGACACAAATATACCGAACTGTACACTCTACTGCGTATTATTCCGCCACGCACAACCAAATTACAATAGTTCACCCACGTAGAAACTATGATGCTAACGGTGTAAGCCAAAACACTCGTCTCAATTTTTTTAAGTTTTTATGGGAGTGAGCACCGTAATCTTGAAACATCCTATGTTGACACTGTCCTAACCCGAGGCCCCCCATAGATGTAACATGCATATAGAGACAACAGGGTAGTAGCAGCCAGAGGGAAAGGGAAGTGAGGTGGGTGGGGTGGGGGGAGAAGAGGGAGGAATGGGGGTGGAGAGAGACTCTGCTTGGGACATGGGGGGCATGATGTGCTGTGTAGGGGGTTCTATCTAGTGGAACACTTGAAATCATGTCAACACAATACATTAAAAACAAAAATTAAGAAAATAATTAAGATATTTTAAAAATTAAATACGCCCATAGCCTGAATTTTAGTTAGATAAATGGAAATAGTGTCAAGCTCTAGAAGCTGATTTACAAGTCAGATGGTCCAACTGATAAGCTTCAGAGAAGAGGAAATGGAAGCACAGAAAAATCATGCATCTTTGCTAACGCTGAGATTACTCTGATCTACTCACATAACCCAAAATAAGGAACTAAAAGTCATTAGTTTTAGTTATCTTGCAAAGTGAGCTGGTACCAACTTTCAAAGACAAGAAGTGGGATGGGTCTCTTGTACATTTTAAAGATTTTATCAGTGTTCAGCCTTACTTGCTCCCACACAGAGTGGAATAAGCGACTTGCAATTACAGACATGAAGGAGTGCCCTGTCTTTGCTTTCCGGATGTACCCACTCCTAGTCCTGTAGAAGACAGGACTAGTCTGCAGCCTATGAGGCAGTCCTACACTTCCACAGAACACCCTAGCGTTCAGAAGAGTGTAGCTGTGAATGAGAGATCAGAGGGTGACGGCATTCAGAGCTCCACTCGTCATTCCCACTAGGTGCCCAGGAGACACTTCCCAGTGGTGTGTTGAAGTGTCCCGGCAGCACGCACAGCGGCCACAGTGGTGCTCGAGAGAGGGGGTCTCTCTCCCTGTGTGAACAAGTGCTGGCACCCTGTCAGGGCAGCAAGAGTCCAGTTTAAAGCACCAAGCCTGTTCTGCTCAATCTTCACACCGTTTAAGAATGTAGATCTCTTATTATTAACCTTAAGATCCTGAGGTTACTGAGAAGGATTTCTGTGGATTCAGTTGTTACCCCTCTGGAGTGAAATGTGAAAAAAGAGCTATATGAAAATGAGGAGGGAGTAAAAATGACTGAACAAACATACTCTCAGCATTCAATAAAAGCGTATCTCTGACCAAAATTAAGCTCCCAACCGAAAGAGCAATGCCAAACCTCCATTACTTTTTTTTATACTGGAAGTGGCTCTTATGAGCCGACAGCTGCAGAGAACAGCAGGAAATACTACACTAATGGGGGAACATAATCACACATTAGATCCTCAGCATCCACCCTTCGCCTGAGCATCATGCTTCTTGAAAGAACGTATTGTTTCCGAACTTCAATTCTTCACTGTGATAAGTGAATTGGATTCTAGTAAACACAATATTCTTTAGCAAAGGGGGAGGGGTGCTTATAATTTTCATACAACCTAATACCTTTTTGAGAAATATAATTTGCATCAAAACATAAAATTAGCTTTAAAAGTTAAAATAGGGACTACAATAAGGGACACTACTCTATTTTGGAGAGCACCATTCTAGCATTAATATGACATAATTAACATAACTGCAAACTGTTTTCTTAGACTGAATGACAGAGTAAATAAAAACAGTCAAATAATAACAGGGGATTTTTTTCATTCCCAAGTAGAAAAATTTAACACTTACATCTTGGTTATCACAGCCCACCATCTCACCATAGGATACCTAGTTAAAAAAAAATCAAATATTCTTATGACTACATAACAAACATCTTAATTCAAATTGTTTAGGATACTGTTAGAAAATAGAGAGAAATCCAGTGAATATACAATTGCATTAAGGAACAGGGTATATACCTTCATACCGTTTACAGATTTTTTTCTAAAAGACTTTACAGGGACACAGGGAAGAGAGGCAGAAACCCTGTGCTATTTGAAAGTCTGGAAGAGCGTGCTCTGGAAATCACTTCGACATGGGAGTCACCTTTGTGGTGGCTTTTGGTAAAGATGTCAAGTTTCTTTTTTGGTTACTTATCTACTTAGGTTTTTATTTTTTCTCAGGTCAAGTTAGGTCATTTCTATTCCAGCAGTCAACAGTCTGTTTCATTGAAACTTCTAAACTTCTTACCTTTTGTATGTCCTTTCTCATTTCTGTTTTTGCTGGTCATTACTAGCACTTTTTAAGGATAACCTCCTAATTACTGAGTTCTTTGAAATTCCCTTTAGACTGAATACTTTTCCACAAAGAGGTAACTAGATAGCAAACTTTCTGATTCGAGGCATTTGAACAATCACTTCACTGGGTAAACAATTTTGGGGGGATACTCAGATTTCTCCCTCAAAGCTCTGCAGACATATTTCACCAACTTCTAGTTTTAAGTGTCATGGAGGAGAAATCATGGGTGAATCTGATTTTGTTTTGCAGATAACCTATACTTTTTTTTTTTTTAAGAGAGAGAGACAAACAGGAAAGGAGAAAGATGAGATGCATCAACTGGTAGTGGCAGCACCTTAGTTGCTCATTGACTTGCTTCTCATATGTGCATTGACTGGGGGGCTCCAGCAGAGCCAGTGACCCCTTGCTCAAGCTAGGGACCTTGGGCTCAAGCCAGTAACCATGGAGTCATGTCTATGATCCAACGCTCAAGCTGTTGACTCCATGCTCAAGCCAGCGACCTTGGGGTTTTGAACCTAGGCCCTCAGCATTCAAGGTTGACACTCTATCCACTTCACCACCACCAGGTTAGGCAGTAACCTATACTTCTATTACCAAGACATTTACAAGATTCACTTCTCTTAACCCAGGAATGGAATCTGTCAGCATCTTAATCTTAGACTACCCAGTCTCCAGAATTGTGAAAAAAATATGTTCTTTAACCCACCCAGTCTGTGGTATAGTCACATGGTAACATGAGCAGACTAGGACAATACACACGGGGTATACAGCGGTGATACATCCAAATGTGTAATTACAGGTTATATCTGAAAGCTGAGATCATGGATGGCTTACATGTTTCCTTATACTCCTCGTATTTACAACAAATATGTCATTTTTATAAGAAGCAAGAGAAAATTGTACAAAAAAAAAAGCAAGGATATTTTACCTGGAATAAACATAGCACTTGAAAAAAAATGAAATCATTCTTTTTCCTAGTTTATTCAGATTATGCTTTTATAGGCACATGCCAGACTTTTACCTGATTACAAATGCAATATCGTGGTTCATTGGGGTCGTAAGTCCAATCAACTTGACTGTTGGATTCCGATTCTGGAACCACTGTTGTTTGTTGAGCGATTTCTTGCACAACGGCTGATGAGGAGGAACATGACGACAAGGAAGAGGAAGAGGAGGAAGAGGAGGACTGCTGGCTTGAAGACTTGTTGTTGTTTCTGAAAAAAACAGTATTGGTTTTACTTGCTCAGCATCCAGAAATTACCTGAGAATAACTCCTAAATAAAAGTGCTATGCAATAAATTTAAATGTATAAATTAATGCTTAAGACCAAATTAAAGTAACCTGAAAATCAGATTTAAAAGCACAATTTTTAGAACAACAAAGAGCAACATTTTTCATAATGGTTTACTTTTGTTTGAGGGGTTTTTTTTTTGTTATCTGGAAAATAAAGGTATTCAAAAGGAAAGTTTTTCAAAATATTTCAAAGTTTTCAAATAATTTTTTAACCAGTTACTATTTAAACTTAAATTGCAGGTAATAACCTTTAAGAATTAGTATTAGTTATGACGACCTTACAGATACTCTTTGAATTTTTAAGCAAACTCTTCACCCGAATCTAAAATACAAATATGTATACAGAAGCATATGGGGAAAATGATCATGACCATCAGCAGATGTGTGACTTACCTGTGCAGGACAGGAATCCAAGAGTTTTAAAATTTAGAAGTATTTTACCATTATCTTGATGCTAATTAAGTTTTAAAAATATAGAAATTTATCACCAGCAGTTATAGTACATTTGGGTCAATAAGATGAATTAATTTTTAAAATACTCAGCACTTTATGGTAATTCTACATTGATCATTCTTTTAGGGATTTACTCACAAAAACAGAATACATTAAAAATATTATAATATAAATATTAGATAACTATTTCTTTTGGCCTAGCAGTTGAACTTCCATTATGCACGAACACCTAGCATATACAGGTAGCATACAGACATTGTCAAATACCATTAAGTTATCATATTTAAAGTTCATATAATCATCCTCAAGTATCATATACAAAATCTAGGGATATTTTCATAATTTCAAGTTTGGGGACATAAGACCAAGAATTAAAACACTGTGTTCTTTTTTATTCTTATTTTTTTGTGACAGAGACAGAGAGAGAGAGAGAGAGAGAGACAGATAGGGACAGACAGGAAGGGGAGAGATGAGAAGCATCAATTCTTCGTTGCAGCTCCTTAGTCTTCTTAGTTATTTACTGATTGCTTTCTCATATGTGCCCTGGCTGGTTGGCTTAGCAGTAGAGTTTTGGCCTGGCATGTGGAAGTCCCAGGTTCGATTCCTGGCCAGGGCACACAGGAGAAGCGCCCACCTGCTTCTCCACCCCTCCCCCTCTCCTTTCTCTCTGTCTCTCTCTTCCCCTCCCACAGCCAAGGTTCCATTGGAGCAAAGTTGGCCCAGGCACTGAGGATGGCTCCATGGCCTCCACCTCAGGTGCTAAAATAGCTCCAACTGCAACAGAGCAATGCCCCAGATGGGCAGAGCATTGCCCCCTGGTGGGCATGCCGGGTGGGTCCGGGTCGGGCACATGCTGGAGTCTGTCTCTGCCTCCCTGATTCTCACTTAAGAATCATACCAAAAAAAAAAAGTTTTCATATTTAAAGTTCATATAATCATCCTCAGAATATCATATACAAAACCCAGGGATATTTTCATAATTTCAAGTTTGGGGACACAAGACCAAAAATTAAGACACTGTGTTCTTTTTTATTTTATTTTTTTAGTGACAAAGACAGGGGGGAGGGACACATAGGAACAGACAGATAGGAAGGGAGAGAGATGAGAAGCATCAATTCTTTGTTGCGGCTCCTTAGTCTCCTTACTTGTTTACTGATTGCTTTCTCATATGTGTCTTGACTGGGGGGCTACAGCAGAGTGAGTGACCGTTTGCTCAAGCCAGCAACCTTTGGGTTCAAGCCAGCGACCATGAGGTCATATCTATGATCCCACACTGAACCCAGCGATCCTGTGCTCAAGCTGGTGAGCCCACCCTCAAGCCAGATGAGCCCAAGCTAAAGCCGGTGACCTCGAGGTTTCAAATCTGGGTCCTCTGTGTCCTAGTCTGACTCTCTATCCACTGTGCTACCACCTGCTCAGGCAAGACACTGTGTTCTTAATCAAAATGAAGTATCTTATTTAAAAACAAAAAACTCCCAGGATAAATTTGTATTTTATGTATTAAATAACCTAAAACCCATGACAAAATAAGAAGTTATAAAGGAAGGAAGTTTCATAAAACTGTTCATCTTAATGAACAAAAGAAAGTAAACATAAGTCATTCTTTAACAAACCCAATGAAAAACTCGTAACACTTTTTAAAGACTTTACCCCATCAAAGTATGGCAGTGTGAATGACAAGGTCACGTCTCTCCAAGGTTCAGCCGATCCCTTATATTCTGCCTCGGTTTCCACATGAAGGCCCAGCAGATGCCACCCGACTGCACACCCGGGAGGTAACGTACGGGGCTCCTGTGACGCTAAGACTTACTTGCTCTTTCTCCCGCTGCGCGAGTCCGCTGCTGAGGAACTCGCGTTCTGCGTTAACGTCGTCATGAGTGCCGAGGATGAAGAATAGCTTGCCGCTTCCCTGGGCATCGAAAATTCTTTTCCCAGCTGAAAGTCATTATTTTTAAATGCTTCATAGCTGGCTTTTAAACTTGACGTCCTTCGCCCCTCTTTCATCTTGAATAGACATTTGTTGACAGTGTTAATATACATAAACATGTAGATTTTCTTTTTTTAGTGCTACTAGTTACTGCAATATACTGGTTTAAACCAATTCTACTTTATTCTGTTTAAATCATTATCTCTATCATTTAAGCTATTTTATGTAAAGAATTTAAAATCAGCTTTTACACAGTTATGAAGTAACTATGGTAACTTAATTTGAATAGAGACAAACTGTAGAGAAGTGAGTCGCCTCAAGGCAACCCACGTTCTCAGAAAGCCTGGAACTGGAAGAGCGACCAAGGTACTGTGGGTTCCAGTCAAGAACACGGACATCCTGAGCAATTATGAAGACGCCACATGAAATTGTATGAATCTATTTTTTTTAACTTTTCATTATCAACCAAGTAATTTCTGCAAATTCATTTTATTAAATGTCAGATTTAAAAATGAAACTATGCAATTAAGGAAACTCCTTTTGTTCACACCCGGTTGTTTCTATTGGAGTTTGCCAGAAATTCAGACAAAACAGCGCGCCCTGCTTCCCGGCCTTTGCCTCTACCTGTGCGGTGGCTTGGACGGCCTGAGCGGCGGCCATGGTGATGGCCCCGGCACCGGTCCCTGAGGACAGCGAGCCGATGTTATAGGACGCCAGAGGCTGGGAGGAGTTCACATTGTAAGCATTGTTGGAAGAGGCTGTAGAATTATTGTTTCGACAACCTATGTAGAATTAAAGAAGAAATAAAGTGGTCAGAGAGAACACGTTAGTGCACTTAAAATACATTATTTCTCATCACAGACATAATCATTAGTTTAAAAATTTTAAATCATATTTTTCCTTTTTCTTCTTTCTCATAGGTGGACTTTAACCAGGTAGAGAATTTGTATGCTTCATTAATCCTGAACTCCCCCTTATTTTAACATGAACAAACCAAAGCAACCAATCCTATTTAAGAAATGAGCTTACCGCCCTGGCCGGTTGGCTCAACGGTAGAGCGTCAGCCTGGCGTGCGGGGGACCCAGGTTCGATTCCCGGCCAGGGCACATAGGAGAAGCGCCCATTTGCTTCTCCACCCCCCCCCCCTCCTTACTCTCTGTCTCTCTCTTCCCCTCCCGCAGCCAAGGCTCCATTGGAGCAAAGATGGCCCAGACGCTGGGGATGGCTCCTTGGCCTCTGCCCCAGGCACTAGAGTGGCTCTGGTCGCGACAGAGCGACGCCCCGGAGAGGAAGAGCATCGCCCCCTGGTGGGCAGAGCGTCGCCCCTGGTGGGCGTGCTGGGTGGATCCCGGTCGGGCGCATGCGGGAGTCTGTCTGACTGTCTCTCCCGTTTCCAGCTTCAGAAAAATACAAAAAAAAAAAAAAAAAAGAAATGAGCTTACCTAGTGTATTTTCCTTAGAGGCATCTGATGTTAGGGTAGATAGAAGCGCTTCAGATTTAAACTTCTTTTCAGGAATATGATCTGTGGTCGTATGGTGAGACGTTGGATTATATTTCCTTTCTGCATGTAAATAAAGAATCCATGTTTTTAAACTTTAAAGAACTATAGACAAGGTATAATACTTCCATCTGAGTTCCTAATGAAATACAGAACGTTATATTTTCTTAGAACACAGGACAAAGAGAACTCTCTGTGTTGCATGTTTTATCAAGACTGCTCATTTAAAAAAACTTCAGTAGCTAAGTATGAAGATATCCCATGATGCATGATTGTACATGTAGTATGAGGAAAACTCTGTTTTAAAAACATAATCTATAATTTAGATATTTAGATAAGTTTTTATTTTATTTTTTTAATTGATTTTAGAGAAAGAGGAAGGTAGGAGAGAGAAACATTGATTTGTTGCTCCATTTATTCATGCGTTTGTTGATTATATCTTGTGTGTGCCCTGACCAGAGATTGAACTGGCCACTTCGGTGTATCGGGACAATGCTCTAACCAACTAAGCTACTTGGCAAGGCCTAGATAAGTTTTCAATCAACCTTTCTATTGTGTCAAATTGATCTGTCAAAAAATGCACAGATAAACTAATTTAGTCAAATGACTAACCATTTGTTTAGCCACTAAGTGAAACTTTTATTATATGCCAAACAGCAGGCCCAGCACTGGAGGAGCAAGAATGAAAAGGACAGACTGACTAGGCGGTGGTGCAGTGGACAGAGCATCAGACTGGGACGCGGAGGACCCAGGTTTGAGACCCCAAGGTCGTCAGCTTGAGCGTGGGCTCATCTGGTTTGAGCAAGGTTCACCAGCTTGAGCCCAAGGTCGCTGGCTTGAGCAAGGGGTCACTCAGTCTGCTGTAGCCCCACGGTCAAGGCACATATGAGAAAGCAATCAATGAACAACTAAGGTGCCGCAACAAAGAGTTGATGCTTCTCTATCTCTCTCCTTTCCTGTATGCCTGTCCCTAACTGTTCCTCTCTCTGTCTCTCTCCCTGTCACACACACACACACACAAAAAGGAATGAAAAGAACAGAGTCTGCCATCAAGTCGTTTATTTCCTGGCTCAGCTGTAACGCTCCGCAGAGAGACTCAGGTATCTGTATGTGGAAAGTACATGCTACTATTAGTACCAGACATTCTTCCCATATGGGTTCCTGGGAAAAACAGATTCCCTGTTCCCAAGTCAAAAATGCTTTTGCCAAGTGCAGAAGAGAAGTCGGCCAACAACTGCAAAGAAAAGTACACATCTAACAAAATAAAAGGAAGGAAAAGATACTTATTTCTCAATCAGCTGTGTAGATCTAATAAAAGAGAATATACAGGTAATATGTGTTTTTAAATTTTATTTAAAATTTTATTTGCACTAAACCAAACTTACTTTCCACTGGAGTATGTGAATGAGCGTGGTGATTGTTCACTGGCTGTGAAGGAGTATCCAATTCCAAAGATCCTAAAAAAAAAGAGGCACAGACATTCACTGCCATTACCTGTCACCAAAGAACTTCTCATGTCAATCAACTACAGGTACTGTGTACCCTTACCCAGCAGAGGACTAGCTCACTTTGATGCATTTCCCTGTATCATTTTAATCAGACATATTAGGGCACCACTGCCCATTCCACCCTGAGCCAATTTCATACATTCTGTAGACAGTAAGTAATGCATGTCTCAATATTCACCTGAAGAACAAAATAGGGTAAGGCATGTTAATGTCTAACAAGGGAATTCACGATAGTAGGTAGCACATAAGAGGATAAATGGGTATTATAACTCCAGTATTGGTAAGAGTTAAAAAAGTCAACCTAGTTTTACTGAGTTGAAGACTCTTCTATGGAAGATCCTGAAGTATTTGGCAATGGGACATTACTATATGAAAGAAAATTCTTTGATCATTAAAAAGACATAAAATAGTAAAAACTTCCTAAAAGAAGGTGGGGTTTTGCTTGTGGAAAGTGAAGCACAGACTCTTTAGCACCAAGCTTCAAAATATTGTACTTCTAAAGAAATATTCTGGGTTTGTTTTGATGCCCTGAGATTTAAACTGTGGCAGGGCAGAGGGTGGAGGAGTTTTTATATCTTGGTCTGGTTTAAATGTCTGCGTCCTTATGAGGCTGGTTCATGCACCTTCCTGTAGTACTGAATAGACAGGAATTACTGTTACTACAACTATTAGCAGCATTTCAAAAAAAAAAAATCAATGCAGCTACAGGATATTTTATTTTGTTTCAAAATACTTAACTATCCTCAGGGTTCCTCCAGAATAAAAGTATCACAAATAAATTGGACCATTGCAAGTGATGGATCTACTTTTGAATATAAAATACAACTAACTATAATGAATTCATGTCTGGCTGTTCTCTCGCTGACTTTTAGAGAGTATATAAACAGGTAAATAACCTAACACTGTAAGGAAACCTTTTATCTGTGTGTTGAAATATGTTTGTTCTCTTTTTTGAAATGAACCAAAAAAAAATGATATTTAAATCCCTTAACTAAATTCTACTAGAAGTCAGCCATAATACAGCTAGTGAATACTTTTATTCACTAGCATTTAGCTAGAGCCTACTCTGGATTGAGCATCTAACTGTAGCTTTCATGGTCATTATCTATATAGGTCGGAAGAAATGCTAAATTAGTTAAAGAAACAAAGCTCATGTCTCCATTTTAGGGACCTCCTTAGTTAAACCCAGGGAGTGATAAGGGTAAACCACAGCAAGAGATCTAGGCGGGCCTTGCTTAGGAATATTAAAATGGTTTCTTGCTGATACGAGAAAGTTCAGGAAGACTTATTTGAGAAAAGAGAGACAGTATTATGGAAACCAATCAAATCTTTCTAGTAATGCAATTGAGGAAAAAGATTTAAGAGAGTTCTTAAAAACAAATAATAACCTTCCTCAAAACTTACAGTTTATACAAAACGTAAACAGGCAGGGCAAAGTCAGTACTCTTACTGACAGATGGCTGACTTGTTTCTAGATGGTTTTCGTTAAATCTTTGCTCTTCCCACTCACCTGACTAGCATATGTACATATTTAAAAATGGAATGATATTTAATATGTTATTTTCAGTGAGTGAATGAACATCCTGTGTTATCTCTGTCAGTTTCCCAACTGCCCAGGTCCAAGCTCTCCGACCCAGCTGCCTCCATCCGCCAAAGCGCTGGAGCTGAGAAGTCAGGTGGGTCAAGTGTCCTCAAGTGATTTGCACACATACTGTCTGAAATCGATGGAACACTGTGCATTCTACTTACGCCTCTCTAGTATTTCTGTAATCCCCGCGTTATCAGCTTCCAGCTCCATTTTAAACTTAGCCAGCTCCTGGTCCAGCTTTCTCAGGTGTCGGTCTACCTGTTTCAAAGAAGATCAACGATAACCAACAAAATCTGGGGCACCATTAATGTGTTCATTTAATGAGGAAAGCTCCATCTTTGTTTCTATTCGTGAATCTGTTTCGTATCCTTGAGCAGATCAATTAATTTAAACCTCAGGTTTTTTAATCTGTAAAATGAGGATGCTGGCTAAATAATCTCCAAAGGCCCCTTTAATAAAGTTTAAGTTTTAAGAAAACAGAATCACAACTTGTTAGTCCTAGTATGACCTGGAATAGTTCTGGCCCAACTCGTCCTGCTTATGACAAGGCCATGCACATTGCCATACCATAATCAGTTACTCAGAGTGAGTAATGAAAGATCCTCAGTCCACAAACAAAGAAGCCACTATATTCTACACATACAACTCTCTACGGCGCGAAAGTGGACCATTATGTTTATGAACGTTTATGTAAAGGGTTGAATGAAACAAAAGGGGTTTTTAGCCAGAAAACTCCATTCCCCAAAGAGCTTGGTTAAAATGGTTTTATTGTAAAACTACTGCCCTTATAAAGGGAGCGAGTTTTATTTTCTCATTCACCTACAGGTCTTTTGGCAGATTTCAGAAATCTATTGAAATAACACCTCAAATTAGCAACAAGTCTTAATTTATATATTTTTAAGCTTAATATTAAATAACTTTTCAAATTTACTACTTTGAAGTGAAACAAAGTCATGAAATCTTTGAGAAACATTCATGTTCCTTCAGCATCTTTTTTTCAAACTCTAATTTCCCACAGGATCACTGTTATAATTAAGAATAACTTTCTTAAAAATATCAAAGTGTCTATGAATATAATACAAGAGCAAAAGTTTAAGAATTTCAATTAAATAATGTTTATACAAAATAAGGGGGAAAGGGATAAAAGTAGCAAAAGATAATTTGTGTCTAACCCCTCTAATCTTCCGAGATAGTTACTGTTTTCCATCACATAAGAAGAAACCAACGCGCACAGGGGCTAAGTAAGCAACCTGCCCAAAGTCAGTAACTAATGCATTACAGAAATGACATTTCACTCTGATCTGTTTATAATAAATTGTGCTTCACCATTTATACCTAACGTCGCCCTTGGAACTTGTACACATAAAAGCCAATTTTTTTTTTTAACTCAGAGTAATTCAAGTTAAAAAAAGTAAGAATATTTTCTTATTATTTGTATTTTGTATATTAACAGCAACCGCTGGGGTGTTGGGTTTGTGATTTCTCAATAATTTAAAGCCCAATTTTCCCTCCATCTCACACACAGTTATTTTTCAGAGCTTAGGAGAAGCTATAATTACAATATTTAAAATCCTACAGGGTCATGGACACTTGCTCCTATTCAAAGAACCTGCAGGTAACTGAGCATCCTTAAAAGCAACTCCCTTCCAAAAAGAAAGTGTGAACACTGACCTCAGTTATTCAAGAACATATTTTATATTGTCAAAATCAAATCTCATGGGAAATCAGAAAAAATACTCATGTTTAAATTTCAAGACACCTTAATGCAATGAAAATACTCCACCGCCTTCCTTACCTACAATTATGCTACTAATATATATTGAGTTATTATTATGCTTGGTGCAGGGTTACTCGAAGGACACATGATGACAGAATCCCTGTCTTCAGAGTAATTAGAATTTAGCTAACAAATCAAGATTTATGTAAGATTTTTAATATAAAAGTTTTAAGTATATTTATATCCTAGATATAACAAACAACAGTTGGAAAAGGGTCAGAAGTACCACTTAAAGAATGATATCCACATTTTCACGTGTAACTGGTGGACTCAAATTAAACGGAACACATTTGGCTTTCTAAGTTTCTACATGACTTATAGCTCCTAATACAGTCAAATTCTAACATTTAGATGTCTAGCTTACCCTTTCAGAATGAGCCCTCAGTCTAGATGGTGCTAAGTTGAAATCTAGGCAGTAAGAGATAAATTTCTATCCACGAAACGATCAGGTTATAGCGGATAAGGAGAGGAAGGAAAAGGAGCCGTGATGGCAAATCGTTTCTCCGATTAAGTCATGAAAGCGATTCTTTCCATCTCTGAACTCTATTTGAACTAGATGAAAATTTGATCCACCTTTAGGCTGAATCAAGTACTTGAGGCGTTAGCACATAAACTACATCTAATCATCTTCCTAAAAGACGGTAAGGACAGGAGACAGATCAAAAGGTCAAACTTACATATTTCCTTAATTAGAGGATTAGATGAAGAACTCTCCAAATTTACATGTAAAATGTGGGCCTGAAATATAATCATCTCTCAGGAATAGGCCAGGATATAAAAAAAGAAGCCAGTTAGAGGGTACTGGACACTGTAACAGACTGCTAAAATCATGTGAGCATTAGCTGAAAGCTCAAATTTTATCAGAGTATCCATAAATTAACTTTACTAGGCATTGTAATCTCATGCAGCCTTATGACACTGACATCTGGTGAGGAACACCGATAAGTATATAATGATTGTGAGTTATTGGGATTCTAGAAAAAAATTATTATACTAGCGATAGATATTTTTGTTGGTAAAATTTCACTAAAATGCTACTGAAATAAATTTTTAGTTTGTTCTATTGAACCCAAATTCCACAAAGTTCTACATTTGTTGATATTTACAGTCTGGTTTCTTTTATTAATATATGAGTCCACCTGCACAGTTCAGGTCATAGGAATAAAAAGTTTAGAACTGATTTAAAAACTAAACAAAATGTCTCAATAAAAAATCACTGAGGGCAAAATCAAACACAATTATATACTCAACTGTTATATCTTAAAATCTGTCAAAATAATATTTATACATGCTTACTTAACTCTTTGAGTAGTGAGGTGTTTTTTTTTTTCATTCTTGCTGACCCCCGGGAGTGAGGTGTTTTTTTTTTTTTTTTTCAAAAAATGAAATTAGCGACAGTTTTATTAATTTAAAATCATGTTTGTTTGATAACCAATTTATGGAAACAAGAAGAACATACATTTGTTTTTATGTTGCCTTACACATTTTTAAAATAAAAATTTTTGTACAATCATCCTCTAGAATGAGGCACGAGGACGTACATGAACATTCATAAGGGTTAAAGTAACCATAAAAAATGTTTAAGCAAAGGCATATAGCATCTCTTCTAAGGTGTACTTCACTCCTGTCTTTAGAATCCTGCATTGGCCTCCCATCGCTTTTAAAGATTTTGAAATTTATTGATTGATTTTAGAGAGGAGAGAGAGAAGGGGGAGCAGGAAGCATCAAGTTGTAGTTGCTTCCTATAGGTGCCTTAACCGGGCAAGCCCAGGGTTCCGAACTGGCGACCTCAGCCTTCCAGGTCAAGGCTTTGTCCACTGCGCCACCACAGGACAGGCCCGTTGCTTTTAGAATAAAACTCGCACTCTCCACTGACGTGCAGACCCTGCACATGCTGGCCCTTCCCACCCCCTCGCACCCCACTCCTCCTTCCTCACTCTACTTCAACCACAGTGGCCCTTTCCCTGGCTCAATCACTCAAGCCTTTCCCCCCTTCTGACTTTGCACTTGGTACATCATCTGCCTGAAATGTTCTTCCTTAAGCTTTTCATGGGCCATTCCTTTCTCATTTTCTAAGCAGCCCTCCACCGTTATCTCCTGAGAGATGACATTCATCCTGACTACACTCTCCACAGCCTCTCCCAGTTACTCATTCTTTCCCCTCTCTCCACATGTTTATATCCTTCATGGCACTTGGCAAAATCTAAAATAATCTTTATTTACAAGTTTGCTTACATTCATTGCTTTTCTGTGTCATTACCGCCCACCTAGCACCAGTAACTGCTCCGAGCTGGAGCTCTGAACGCAAGCTACTCTCGGCCCTCTACAGCTGAACCGTGGAAGCACCACTGGCTACTGCACGAGTGATCTATGGGTAAGAAGTACTGCAGTTTCACACTGCCACTGTGTCCCAGCTACTCACTTCTCATGTATATAGCATTCGAAGCTCTCAAATGTTAAATGTTACTGGAATTTAATTTCACTTTAATATCTATAAAAACATTCACTTGTTTACTGTTGATATTTTGGGGAGTACAATTAATTTGAGATGGTAAATCCATTGAGTGACCTCCCAACTAAACAAGTCAACAATTCCCTGATGTTTGATTACAATTACCTGCAAGGCTAATACAGTACATTTCTTGGCCTCAAGCATAAAGTGTACAAATACCGCAAGCCACCCTGGGAACATGGTGAGGAGGAGGTGTGATTGGTGTGCACATTTTAATAATTATTTATTTGTGACAAGTAATGCTGGTTTTCATTTATGAAAGTAATACCAAATTTTTAAGTAAGTTTATCTCTTAAATAAATACTAACTTGCAGATGCTGTGGAAATACTATAAAACCCTTAAAGGATTAATATGCATTAATCATGGAATGCATATGATTAAGGTTTGGAAAATACTGGATTAGATCCTCAAAAACACTGCTTTTGTCCTTTTGTGTATCATCCAACTAAACTATTGCACCAGGCTCTGAAGGTACAGAATGATCAAGAACCTCAGAGGCCCTGGTTGCAGCTAATGTTTTTTATTATATGAAAATAATAAAATAAGAGTTTATTGGGAATGAAACTAAATGTCCAATATCTATGTTATTAGACTTACTTTGTACAGTAAAGTCTAATAACATTTAATAAATGTTTTGTGCCTGACCAGGCGGTGGCGCAGTAGATAGAGCGTCGGACTGGGATGTGGAGGACCCAGGTTTGAGACCCTGAGGTAGCCAGCCTGAGCGCAGGCTCATCAGCTTGAGTGTGGGGTAAATGGCTTTAGCGTGGGGTCATAGACATGACCCCAAGGTCGCTGGCTTGAGCAAGGGGTCACTCACTCTGCTGTAGCCAGCCCAGATCAAGGCACATATGAGAAAGCAATCAATAAACAACTAAGGAGCTGCAACGAAGAATTGATGCTTCTCATCTCTCTCCCTTCCTATCTGTCCCTCTATCTCTCTCTGTGCCTCTGTCTCACACACACACACACACACAAATCCAAGGAATTGAAAAGAGCAAAAAATTTAGATACAATGCATAATTATTTATTGGAAGATATTTTTTACTTTAAACACCAAAATATATATATCGCAGTAAGTTTTAATATTTTTTAAAAAGCCCCTTCTGCCAAAGGCACATCTATAAATCTGTTTTAGAAGAAATTTCAAAATGAGCTTATATGATCAGAGAAGGAAATCTGTTCCAATTGATGAAGCTAATAAAATTGATAGGAATTTAAAAAGAGGGATACCAAAAAAGGTTTGGGCAAAGACCTGGATCATAAGATTGTATGGTCTCCAAAATGACTCCATAAAGGAAACCAAATTTATCTGAACTATTTTATTTTCGCTTTTTCTGTTTTAAAGTCATACTGTGAAAAGAAGTGGCTATTTGCACTGCAGTATAGTAAGCGAAGCTCAGCATATAAAATGTAACTGTATTACCTTTTGAGAAACTGTTACCAACTAAAATATATCTGACACGAACAATGGCACCATTAAACTCTATCTATCCTTAAGACTCATGTCTCAGAGTCATGTTACTGTTCTTTTTCCTCCATCAACTTATTCAGGGGATTTTGTTCAACAAATAAACTGCTCACAAAAGTTAGGAGATATTTCAAAATGAATATGAAGCAATAAAATATTCTCTAATTTTTGTGAGCAGTTATTTATTGAGGAATACCTATGCTAGACCCTGAGACACACACACACACAGCATAGTTTTAGCAGGAAAAAGACAAACATACCAGCAAAAGGTAAATAAAAAATTACATGATTTTGTAGCCCCATGTTCATTGCAGCACTGTTCACAGTGGCCAAGACATGGAAACAACCAAAAAGCCCTTCAATAGAAGACTGGATAAAGAAGATGTGGCACATATACACTATGGAATACTACTCAGCCATAAGAAATGATGACATCAGATCATTTACAGCAAAATGGTGGGATCTTGATAACATTATAAGGAGTGAAATAAGTAAATCAGAAAAAAACAAGAACTACATGATTCCATACATTGGTGGAACATAAAAATGAGACTAAGAGACATGGACAAGTGTGTGGTGGTTACCAGGGGTGGGGGGAGGGAGGACAGGGGGAGAGTTAGGGGGAGGGGGAGGGGCACAGAGAACTAGATAGAGGGTGGCGAAGGACAATCTGACTTTGGGCGAGGGGTATGCAACATAATTTAATGACAAGGTAACCTAGACATGTTTTCTTTGAATATATGTACCCTGATTTATTAATGTCATCCCATTACCATTAATAAAAATTTATTTAAAAAAAAAAAAAATTACATGATTTGAGTAATAATAAATTCACATAATTAACAGTGATTGCGAGGCAGGCATGATTATGTCGAGGGGCAGGGCAACGCACAAACTGCTAATTACCTACTCAATATGCATTCTCGCCTTTCTCCTTGCTGACAGAACCCCACACACCTGGGCTGGCAGTGTGCCACGTTAAACATGGTTCACCACCCCAGCCCCCCTGCAGCTGGAAGTCAGTAGGAAGTAGACTTCCACAAAGGCTCTTTAAAGAAGCTGACTGACTACGATATGCCCTTTCCAGTAATCCCGCCCTGCAATTCTTCCAATTGTCCAGAAGGGGGACCAGATGGGAAGCAGCCTGGGATGCTGAGGTCGGAGTTGCCACCCAAGCCCTGGCCTGTCTCCTCCAACAGCTATTTTACAAGAGAGGAAAATAAATCTCTTGTTTAATCACTCTTGCGTGGCTTTTCTGTTGTAAGTTGTCAAGTCTCTTCTAGATATAAATGACACAAATATCAAGGTTACTGAGATGACTTTAATAAAGAAGCAATGCCTGTGCAGGATTCTGGGAGATGGATGACGTTTACCAAGCAAAGATGGAAAGGAAAGGCATCCTAGTCCATTTTTCCTTTTCAAAGTACTTGAACTGTGGCAGGCTGGGTGGAGAGGAAGGGATAGAGAGCTACACAGCTAGAAGGTAGGATGAACAAGACCTGGTGATGCTCAATGCGGAAGTGAGGGCAAGGAGGAGTATAGGACAACATCCATATTCCAATGCGAAGGCCAGGAGGTCAGTGATTCTCCTGAGAGTATGAAAGAAAATGTGGTGGTGGGGGGGCACAGAGAGGGAGTGAGAAAGAAAAAGGAAAGGCTAAGAGGGTTTTTAAAATTGATTTGAGAGAGAGAGGAAGGGAGACAGATAGGAACATTGATCTGTTCCTGTATGTGCCCTGACTAGAGATCAAATCACCAACCTCTGCGCTTTGGGATGACGCTCTAACCAACTGAGCCACTCAGCCAGGGTAGGAGTTAAGTTTTAATATACTGAGTTCCAGGGCCTGGGAACTCTCAGATAAGATGAACAGACTCGAAGAGAAGTCTGAGCTTGAGTGATGTATAATTGTCAAAACTAAGAGAACACATGGAAAAGTAATGGAGGAATATTTGTCAAGTTGGGTGGTGGGTATGGGGACAAAGGAGGCCAAACTGGCCCTTGATAAAACAAGTCTTCACCATGTGGCTTTTGGTCTTCCTGGTCTTGGGTAGGAGATGGGAAGAGAGTTACCTCTATATAACAGAGTAAGGAAAAATGTAGGTCAAGGACCGAACTCTGAAAAACAGCAACCATTATGAACGATATCCGAGAAGGAAGAAAAAGGACATAAAGGTGAGAGGGTAATACTGATCCTTAAGTCTCAAAGAAAAATGGATTTTTATATTACTAATATGATGGTCAATTGAAATAGCAATGGAGGATTAAAAAAGGAAGGGAAAGAGAGAATGGGAAAAAAATAAAAAGGGAGCAAAGGAAGGAGGAGGAAAGGGAAGGAGAGGAGGGAGGAAAAGAACAAAGACGAAGACAGCGCCAGGAATACTGGGGAGTCGGAATGAGAGGCTCAGCTCAGCAGAGCGAGAAGACGGGGATGGCGAGGAAGCAGAGAGCGGAGTCACAGCAGGGAGATCGGTGAGGATTTAAAGCAGGAGTGCGCATCCACTATCTGCCACACTACGAGCATTACATATACATGTGATAAATACTCCTGTGGGCACAAATTAATACTAAGAAGACTGAGGTCCCAGGACTAAACAACTTTTCCAAAGTCCTGCTATAAGTGAAACAGCCGAACTCATGCCTATATGCATCTGTTATGGATACTTGCCTCTCATTACATTTTACTAAATTTATTACGTCACCATTTATTATTACCCTACTCTCTAGTCTCAGTAATCTATCCCCCCTCAAAGAATTTAGTTTTAATTTTCATTCTTTGTTTACCTATTATTTCAGAGTAAAATATTTTCCCCTCAGAACAATAACAAATGCAGACCCCTGAGCCTCTGAATAAATTCTTTTCAAAACTCATCTCATACTCTCCAAGAAATCAACAATAACTCCCTGTGACTTAGTTCAGTCTTTTACCAGATACTCCTTTTTTTTTTTTTTTGTATTTTTCTGAAGCTAGAAACCGGGAGAGACAGTCAGACAGACTCCCGCATGCGCCCGACTGGGATCCACCCGGCACGCCCACCAGGGGGCGACGCTCTGCCCACCAGGGGGCGATGCTCTGCCCCTCCAGGGCGTCGCTCTGCCGCGACCAGAGCCACTCTAGCGCCTGGGGCAGAGGCCAAGGAGCCATCCCCAGCGCCCGGGCCATCTTTGCTCCAATGGAGCCTCAGCTGCGGGAGGGGAAGAGAGAGACAGAAAGGAAGGAGAAGGGGAGGGGTGGAGAAGCAAATGGGCGCTTCTCCTGTGTGCCCTGGCCGGGAATCGAACCCGGGACTTCTACACGCCAGGCTGACGCTCTACCACTGAGCCAACCGGCCAGGGCCCCAGATACTCCTTAATACTCAATGGCATTAATCTTTATTTCTTACATGGTTCTATTCAGGCTCTTCACTTCACTCTGTGAACATGTCTTCTCAACCAGTTTACCTTGAGGACAGAAGCCATTTCTACTTTACTCCTCCATTATACCCGGGTAAGCTCCACTATACTAAGCACAGAGTGGATGAACACTGTGGTCCATAAGCAACAGATGGATACATACACAAACACACACACATTTGAAAAGCATATATTTGTGTCCTACATTTTTTTGTAAATGTATGAGTTATTTTTAATAAGGGTATAAAAAGAAGCAAAATTATTAAAGTATAAACAAAACAGAGTAGAAGCAAAGAGCTATATGATTTAAAGAGCAGGTAGTTTCTAAATAAAGATTGACACATACAGTGTTTAAATATGAGGATGTTACTAAGACAACTAGTCTTTGGTTCAAATAAAAATGTGTTTTTCTATGTTTACAAACATAAATCAAGACCAAAACAACTAAGAACTTTCTTTCATTCCACAGTAAATCAAGCTATGGTCCCCTCAACCTTTCTTTAGGTAGTATCTTTTATGAAATTGTTTTCAAAATAACTAAAAACAAACAAGCCTAGGTTATTATAGATATAAAATATTTCCACTTAGGAAAAAAAGTGACCATTTCTATGGCTTTAAATGACAAACGTTTTCTAGTTTAATAGAAGTATTTACAATGTACACCACATGTGGGATGCATTTTTCTTGTATCTTGCTCACCAATGGTATTTATATTTACATGCATTCGTTCAGTGATAAGATTGTGTCCAGACAAGACTACAAGATATAAAACTTGTATGCTCAAGTTCACCAAATGTGTACATGTTTTCAGCTTCAACTTACTCTGCGGCAAAACCAGAAATGAGTATTAATTACCTAAAGTGTTTATTGTAGGAGAAGATGCTTTAGATAAAAAAGAGCATAATATTTATTCCTGTTGGAGAAATAATGCATATACTCATCTTCTTAGTGATTTCAATTTTTTACAAGCACTGCTGCAAAAAAAACCCTTTTCTTCAAGTTTATTTAGTCTACTGTTTCCCATTTCCACCATCTAAGCTGTCTGTGTACTATCTACTGACATCACTGAATAGACAGCTGAGTTCGATCTATTCACACTGATTCAAACGATTCTCCTCTTCATTTAATCAGACTACCAAGAACTTTTGTCAACACAATAACCTTAAGTGTATTTTACCAGAGAAACAATCTCAATAGAATTTATTAAGAAAGTAAACACACTACCTTAGGAAGATAAGGATTACTAAAATAAACTAAACACATCTTATTTCTAAAAAAAAAAAAAATTTAAGTCTATCGTCATATACAATTTAAAAGCAATGTAGATTTGGCTAAAATGTAAAGATCTTTACTGTTAACTAACACTGTGGACACTCCAAGGACCTTTTTCCAGAAAAAAAACAAATAGACACTGAACTCTCTGTTCTTCCAATGACAAGCCGATAAAATTTAGAAGAACCACAATTCAAGCATTGCTGGCGTAGCATGCACAATGATTTTACTTACCAAATCATAGATCTGGTTTGCCAACTGTACCTTCTCATCTGCATCTTCCAAAGCCTTATAGTAATCCTAAGTAGAAACATGTTCATTTCAAGAATAAATTAATAATCTTAAAATGTGTGTATCTAAGACAAATAACCGCATTTTCATTATCATACCTTATTATCACTGTCAGTCATCCTAAATTAGCAATAAAAACCTAGTTAAGAAAAGGTAGAGATGAGGTGGGATCAGAAATTATGCACAATGGCCAAAAAAGAAAGAAAGATGTTCAAAATTCCTAGAAAATATATAAATAAAAATAAATACTATTTCAAGTCTAGCCTCTATGATAACAAAAGTTATATAAACTAATAATGAATAGATCTTTTCCTTAAAAAAATTGTTTTAAGATTTATCTAATTTGTAAAGAACATTTAAGTTCCCCATGTTTAAAACTATTTTTAAATAAGAGTACAACCACTAAAAAAGCTCTGACCTGCCTATCCCTATTTTCCAATTGCTCTATAACTCTCATTTTAAGTGATAATTCAACCTACACTTTGCATTTCTCCTCAGTATAAAGCAAATTATTGTTCAAAAAAAGAAGGATTCTATGAATTTCCATGGAGTACCAAACTTTTCAGAGTATATCCAACCTGCATTACACCAAATACTTGACAGGTTAAAGTGATGGTGAATGACTTCAGGATCTATATAATGTGGTGTCTATATTCAAGCACAACTAAGCTGCAAGGTGGGCTCTAAGCCAGGGCCAATTCTGTCATAAAATCGAAAATTTTTTTCCCCTGACAGAAATAATATTCCCCCAATTGGTAAAATAAATGACACGACTACTCCAAATTTGTAGTTTTCAAATTTATTAGTTGATCCTTGAATAATTCTATGAAGGTTGGGGTTGGGGGAGCCATTATTACTCAGATATATTAAAAGATCTATATTCAATGTCATAGAGCTAAATGGCAGTCATGAACAAAGCCAGGTGTCTTAAGCCATTCTTCCAATGTATCTAAGATAGACTAGATCATACCTTTAAAGCAAACCTTTGAGGGAGAGTTGATGTCCACTCTAATCTAAAAGAGAGCTATAAGTACTATACAACTAATTAAGACTCAAAGAAGTCTTTATTTTAGGCTTAATTCATGTATAAATTTAGTTTTAAATGAAAAGACTTTTTAAGGATCCTTTCAACTCTTAAGATTCTGGAACTTAGGTTCCTAGTGATAAAAAAGATATGCTTCAGGGTCTGCCAATTAAAAATGTACTTTGTAATGGTTCTGTGCCTCTCTAATAAAGTCACTTATTACTGCACAATTTTTAAATTACCAAAATGCTTCAATGATTAAAAATTCTTACACCTAAAGCTCTGAAACACTGATAACAAATTATTTAAAATCTAAGGAGCCACTGGTAACTTTCCCTCATTTTGACAGCCAGAAAACTATTTAATTTTAAAATATCGTTCTCAGAGGATCCCAGTTGTAACTGACATATCACCCAGAGTGTTAAACATACTTTTTTGATGGATGCCATTTGTTCTTCTCTCCACTCTGGTTTATTTTTCTTTGCATTCATAAAGAATTCACTGACTCTTTGTTCTAGTTGATCCATTGCATCTATGACATAATAAAAACATTTCATGTTTAGACGACTAAAGTCATACACTTTGTACATGCTTTGACCTGGGGAAAGAAATAGGTATCTGCCAGCATCCTCTCACCTGGTCACTAACTTTAATACTTTAATTCTGTACACATGTAATGCCTTAATTACCTTAGTAAAAAAGAAAGTTACAATATCCTTACTGACAAGTTATTTTTGTTATTTCAATACTTTTTCCAGTAGTCAGAGTAGTTGACAACACAGATAGCTCTATAATGTACAGTAGTTTCTGAACAGCCTTGGGGGCAAAAGCTAATGGTATCAAATCAGCCAAATGTGCTGAAATATGATTTACTCTAAGCACCACTAGATGACTGACTGTCACATTTCTTTTAATAAGAAAAAGTGATGAGCGCTAGCTGGATAGCTCTGTTGGTTGGAACATTGTCGCGATATACAAAGGTTGTGGGTTTGATCCCCAGTCAGGGCACATACAGGAACAGATTGAAGTTTCTGTCTCTCTCCTTCCCTCTCTCTAAAATTAATTTTAAAAAATTTTGAAAAAGTGATGAAAAGATTGTCCCTCTTGCTATATGGCCTTAAACACACAATCATCTCATCTTATATCACTATTAAAAGCAGTAACTATAATCATTTATTCATTTAATACACTGTATTATTTATTCTAGATAAATTTCTTCCTAAAAGTGTGCCAAGAATAGTCATTTCATGCCATGACTGCTAAAAAAGAAAAAATAAATAAAAGGGATTTTGTTACCATGTAAATTGAGGAAAACCTTTTTACTTTATCCCTTTTTTGTAGATTTTTTCAGTGAACAGAGATTCTGAGAAGTCTTATGGTTAATTTTTCAAAGGAATTTTTCTTTAAATAAACATTTACAAATTTATTTGCTAAACAGGTCTGTCTCTTTTGTTAACCCATACCTATTAACTTTAGAAAATTCTGTTATAAAAAATACAAGTTTAAAAACCCTAATTTATATAATCTAAGTCCAAATTACAAGAGAATTTAAAATTTGTAATCATTTTAAAAAGCATAAAATAAATTTCTCCTTATTTAATGCCTACTTGTGTCAGGTACTATATGTTCTAATTTATCTGTATTTTCTTAATCTTCAAGATGATTCTGATTTTACAGATGATGAAAACCAATCAGAAGTGGTAATGAGGCCCTGGCCGGTTGGCTCAGTGGTAGAGCGTCGGCCTGGTGTGCGGGGGACCCGGTTTCGATTCCCGGCCAGAGCACATAGGAGAAGCGCCCATTTGCTTCTCCACCGCCCCCCCCCTCCTTCCTCTCTGTCTCTCTCTTCCCCTCCCGCAGCCAAGGCTCCATTGGAGCAAAGATGGCCCGGGCGCTGGGGATGGCTCCTTGGCCTCTGCCCCAGGCGCTAGAGTGGCTCTGGTCGCGGCAGAGCGACACCCCGGAGGGGCAGAGCATCGCCCCTGGTGGGCGTGCCGGGTGGATCCCAGTCGGGCGCATGCGGGAGTCTGTCTGACTGTCTCTCCCCGTTTCCAGCTTCAGAAAAAAAAAAATACAAAAAAAACAAAGAAGTGGTAATGAAGTCAAGGTCAATGAGTAAGTCAGTCAAGCCTTCAAATGAAGACAAACTTGACATCAAAAACCTGTGCTCAAACCTATAAATAACACAATTACTTTAGCAAATCCTTAGCATTTCAACCATATTAAAGTTAAAATGGACTTTGTGAACAAGCTGGACAAACACACAATTCAGACTTTCACAACACAACACATTAAATAAAGGAAGGTGGCTTGTATAGCACATCACCTTGTATTATGTGCCACACAAAACTGAGAACAGGCTGAAAAAGTGTATTTCTGAACAATGGTAGGGGTGTGGTGGTGATGGGGCAGAGGCAAGGGGGCGGGGGGAAGAACGGGTTCTCAGCTACCTCAAGACTCCCACACTCTGGAGTGTTTGGTTCTCTGATCTCTTTCCATGGTCTCCTTTCCTCCTATCACACCCCAAATCCCAGAACTTCCTCCACCCCTAATTTTCTAAGAATACCTGGCAGCAGGAGAAACACTGTAGGTAGAACCTACCCACAGATGGAGTAAATGCGATCAAGAAACATATCTTATGCAGATTATACCCCATGAAAACCAGCCATTAATATCATTTAAGTAATTTAATAAAAGAGTATCTACAGCTAGACCAGGTGGTGGCATAATAGATGGAGCATCAACCTGGGACACTGAAGACCCAGGTTGAAACCCCAAGATCACCGGCTTGAACGCAGGCTCATCTGGCTTGAGCACGGGGTCACCAGCTTGAGTATGGGATCATAGACACGACCCTATGGTCACTGGCTTGAGCCCAAAGGTCACTGATTTGAGCCCAAGGTCACTGGCTTAAGCAAGGGGTCCCTGGCTCAGCTGGAGAGCCCCCCCTTAAGGCACGTATGAGAAGTAAGCAATGAACAAGAGTGCAGCACCTACGATTTGATGCTTCACATCTCTCTCCCTTCCTGTTTGTCTGTCTTTGTTGTCTGTCTTTCGCTAAAAAAAAGAAAAAAAAAAAAAAAAGAAGTACCTACATTTCTCTTAAGAAAGGGAGTGACACATGGCCAATCAGTACACTTGATTATACTCTTTCATTATGTAGTATATAATTTATTTCATTCTTAATTTTTATTCTAGTACCTATGCCACACAGTAAACAGCTATATTATAAACATTTCACAAAGAGGGAAGGTTTGTGGGGTTCTTTCAAAACATGCTGAACATATATTTGGTACTCATCACTGTTTTCTGTTTTAGGTGTAATTTTGCTCTAAGTATTTTACCTTCTTATCTGTAGAGGCTCCGATTCTCTACCTTCTCTGTCATAAACGCTTTTAAGAAACTTCACAGAAAAAAAAAAAAATGATCATATAAACCAAATACTGCTCAATGGAAGAGCAAGGTTAATTTTGGGGAAAATCAACAAAATTACCAAGCTGTCACGGACAGAAGAAGAGCCAAAACTTTTATTACAGCATACAAGAAAGTTTACGGTAAAATCTATTCCCCTCACTCATTTTGACTAACAAAATACCCTGCTGTTGACAGCTGAGATGTACTCTATACTGTGTAATTTTTGAAATTTGACATTCCAAGGGTCTCTTAAAAACTCGTGCGTGCAATGTGTTTTCTACTCTTGAAAAATGTTGACTAGGATGAAGTTTAACAAAAGTAAAAATGCTAAAATCTACGTTCACTGCATAAAGGCTCAAAGTCAAAATTTCAACATTTATGCCGACGTTCATTAAAACATACATCTACATTTTAATGAAGGTATAGGAACTTTTATTGCACAGTCCCAAATTCGAGAAACGAACACACACGTGCTCTAATGTCTCCTTCCCCTTGTCAAAGCCAGGAGAGAGGTAGCAAGATTTGGTACTGGGAGTTCTTTTTTGACAATTCCTGTGTACTAGTCAGTGAGCCGGAGAAGAATCAAATGGCAGAGGCGCTGGAGTCGATGGCCAGTGAGTCTGGCACTGAACGTGCACAGCAAACAAGGGCAAACGCGCCGACTTACTCTGCACCTGCAGGTCCATCTCGCGCATCTCGGTGAAGCGGTCTCGCAGGTCCATAGGCAGCTGCTCAATCACTGTCAAACGGAGAGTCCGTCAGCGGGGTGGGGCCAACAGCGAAAGTACGCGCCGACGTCACTGCGTGCGTGCGTGCGTCGGGGGGTGGAGGGAGCCGGCAGCCCAGAACGAGGCTGCCAGTTACCGTGAGAAAGAAACATCCCCCGCCTCCCCCTCCCTCCCGCCATCCCGCTCGCCCGTCCACTCGCGCTCCCGTCCGCCCGCGGGTCCCACAGACCGCCCCGGCCAGCGCCGCCCACTCACTTTCCAGATAGTCCTCTAGGTACAACATCGCGGCCTTTAGCGCTTGGGGGACGAGGGGGTCCAGGGGTTTATTTGTGTCACTCGCTGTCGCCGGAGTTTTGTCCCTTCCAATATGGCGCCTCCGCTAGCAGCGCCCGCTCGGCTTCGGCGGAAAAAAAAAAAAGAAAAGAAAAAAAAAAAAAAACCACTTTGGCGCCTGACGGCGCTTGCCTCACTGCCGGCCAGAGCTGCTATTGGCTGGCTGGGGCGGTGACGTAGGCCGCCCGAAGCCCTTCCGCGCGCCTTTGTGGGAAGTGTAGTTTCACCGCCTTCGCAGCAGGCGTGGACGTGCGGACAGTTTTCACTTGGAAACTACAAGTACCAGGCGCCGCGGCGAAGGCTGCGCCACAGAGTCTGAAATGCGGTGCCTCTGTTTATTTGTTGGGGTTTTTTTACAGGGGACGACGGGAGTTGTATGCGCCTGTAGAAAGCGAGTAGGAACAACTTTTCACCTGTTCTCTCTGCTGTGATTACAAGCTCCGCGTTAGTGAGTCATGGGTTTCAACTAGTGCTGGAGAAAGGGCGAAGGTTCTGACGCTGGAATACCCAGCAAAGTTCGGGCAGTTTGAACTCTTTCAAAAGAACTCGCTGCTGGAATTGATCTTTGGTATCCATTCCTAAAAATGTAAATGGGACGTCTGATTGGCTTACCTGTAACTAAAATAGTTCATATTAAATACGGAGTGAATATTTCCCGTATTAAAAAAATACACAAATAGTTCTCAATAGTCTCGTATACGCTCTTTTGCGTCCGTCTTGTCATTGTAATGAAATTGATCACCCGCAAAAAATAAATAAATAAATAAATAAAATAACGAATAGACCCTCAATATCTAATGATCTGTGCTAGGAATAACTTCAGATTGTGGTGAGTAAAGAGCCAGTAAAAGACGTCTGTAGACCTGTGCGATGTCTTTTTCTACCTTTTGACTCCATCTCGCAAATGTTTACCCTTGATAGTCCTTCACTGTTCATTGTTTCTGTTTTTTAAAAACGTTTGCATTCAATAAAGGTTGGCTGTTATTTTCCACCTGTCTTAATTTGTCTTTAGTTAATAATTTAATGTTAACGTATTTTTTCAGTGAAGTTGAGACAGTATGCATTTGTGTTTCTTGATTTCCCTCTCCTTGACATTTTCTTGTAGTCCAGACTTTTTCACCTCAATCAGCATACTTGCCTGTCATATGCATGAACCCCAAAGAAAATTTACCTCAATCCTGATAACAATTACTTATTTTCTGTACTTTTATCTAAAATTCGGTCTTCCTTCCTCCCTCCTTTTCTTTCTTCTGGCTGCTTTTAAAATCTCTGATACTTTCTCAGTTTCAAAGCGATGAATATAGGTATGATTTATTTATTCCTTCCTTCTTTCCTTCCCTTCCTTAAAACCATGTTTTAACCATGCTCAGGATTTGAGAGGGTTTCTGAACTTCAGAATTAATGTCCTGCAACAATTGTAGAAAATTCTCAACAATTTTATCTTCAGTGGTGCATGTTTCCTATTTACTTTATTGTCTCAGACAATCTATTGCAGTGTTTTTCAACCTTTTTATGTTTGGGGATGAGTGGAAATAGAAGAATTACCGGTATTTCGGGGACTGCTAAGGTAGAAATCACCCTGAGCATAAGCAAATACTACTAGATCACTGGGTCTATAATCTTCATACAACATTGGGATGGTTAACTCTTGCCGCCCAAAGGTTGAAAAATATCAATCTGTAGGAAGGACATCTCTGAGGCAGATGTCGCATTTTATCCTCCATTTCTCTTACTTTTTATTGCATATAGTCCATCTCAAAATTTTTGATTACTTTTCATTTCTAGAAGTTTAGTTTGTTTTTTTATTTTCTAGCCAAATTAAGCATAGTCTATATTCTGGGTCTTTTAAGTCCAATATTGAAAATTGTGTGGGTCTTCTGTGCTGTCTGTTGTTTCTTCTTGTTTTTGCACATGGAGCCTGTTTTCATGTGGCTTTTGATTTTGGACTCTGCACTCATGTTTTTGGTGTTGTAACTATGGGAATTCTTTGAGACGTGAGTTAAAAGCAAGTTTTCCTAGAGATTATTAGAATTTGCTTCTGCCAGTTGCTTGAAGTCACCGAAAACCCTAGGACCAGATTAAATTCTTCACTTGAGAATTAATGGATTGCCCAGGTTAAATTAAATTTGGGCCTTAAGTCCAAATAGCTTTTTTTACGTCCTCAGGGAAGACTTTTTCTTGTTAAGAAATAATAGATGATTCCCAATTCTCTTATTTTTGGACAATATATCAGCTGCAGAAAATCGAGATAGCTTCTTGCACCATTAGGTCACAAAGTAGACTCCACTTGGAGTAGCAGCCACTTACAGCCTGTACTGCATTTCTAGACTGTACCCCTTGTATATGGGGTTGACCATAATCTGTATTACATTATGATGTTCCCTAATCATTGCCCACTAATTTAACAGGACCAGGCCAAAGCTTTGCATATTAAATACACTCTCTTGGGATTTGAAACTGGGAGTGAAGAAAGTAGGAGACTGAAGGAATTTTGGCAGATTTGCATTAACCACAGCACAATAGATATATTGTCTATCAGTTTCTCCTGCTGAGATGTCCCAGAGCATCTCTAGTTTTATCCTTGGCTTTTTTTCCTTTCTATGTTACTTTCTTCATTGCATCACCTTGAGAAAGATACTTTAACACTTGGTGCCTCTGTTTCCTTATCTGTAAACTGGAAAGAACAGTAGCAGCTAAATCACAGGGGTGTTAGATTATGTAAGGCACTAGGTTAATTCCTGTTAAATATCATGATACAATAAATGTCAGCTTCTGTCACCATCTTCATTAAACCATTAAATCCCCTCCTAAATTATCCATATTGCATATGCTACTTGAGGCCTCTTTAGCTTTACTCTCTGCCCCTGTTTATTTTGAGGCTTTGAGGCTGGCCACCACCTAGAATACACTCAAGATCATCTTATCTCCAACTGTTGTACTGCTACTGTTATTAAATTCAAAGGGGAAGTGATGCAGGGAAGACTATGGAAAAGTTGTGCACTGAAGGCACTGACTGGCTAAGTAGAAAGAGTTAGGATGTAGGGAAACAGTTTAAAAGTAAATGCAAAATGTGACTTACCAGGAGTCCAAGAGAAAGGAAATTTTCAATGCTTCATATATGCCCTTAAGGCAGGGGTCTCAAACTCGCAGCCCGCGGGCCGCATACGGCCCGCCGAACAATTTTGTGTGGCCCGCAGACTAATCCATGAAGTTCAAAATATTTTGGATAAAATTAAGTAAGCCTAGGGGCCTACTTGTATTTTTCATTTCTCTAGCATCCTAGCTAGATATTAGCTTAGTTAACAGCAGTTGCGATGCGAACTACAGTTTCTGGTCGTTTTGTGACACTGAGTAAACTGCATGTACGATTGTGCTTGTTGTACTGATTTTTTTTTGTTTTCAACTGCAGTGAGAAAAGTGTTGCGTAACAGTTGCCTTTTGTAGACCTAGTGCGGCCCGCCGAATGGCTGTGATCTTGCTCTGCGGCCCACATGCTGAGTTGAGTTTGAGACCCCTGCCTTAAGGGGACCTTTGACCTTCTGTTTTAAGGTTCTACCACTTTCTATATTGCAAAGAAAACTACCATCTTGAAACCTTGGTTGTAAAACTTTGAAATGAAATATTTTCTTAACTTTGTGCCAAGCAGTGTATCCCTCCTGACAGACCTCTAAATCAGGAGATGAAAACAATAAAATGCTGTTACATCTTTAAAGTCCATCCAGGCACTCACTAGGTCAGCTACAAGCAACAGGATAATAGCTTTCACTTTAAAATCTATGAGTGTTCCTAATCTTTTCCCCTCCCAGCGCCTTTCCCACTTAAAAGAACCCTCTAAGGAAGGCTGTATTTTCCTGACCTGGTTCTGAGTGATTGTCATGAATAATCTGGAGGACAGAGAAGGGAGGAAAACAAGTGTCTAAAGAGGAGAGAGTTCAAGAGATTTTTGCAGAGGGGATTATTGTTTGGGGGTTCTGTGGATGTGAGAGGAAAAATACTAAGGAAGGTGGGTCACTGGATGTAAAGCTATTCCAAAACCCTTCTCTCAAAGCAAATGGAAATTCTGGATAAAGCATAAGAAAAAGCTTGAAACTAAGAGGATAAAATCACCAGATTCCAGAAATAAAGACTGTGCACAAACTCCTGGTGGGAACAGAGTCAGAGCTGCAAGAGCTGGAGGGCTAGTGCGCCTTCACTGTGGGGTCTTGGGAATCTGTGCTAGAATGAAAGGATTACAAATGTTGAAATGTATTTCTAGGCCCAAGTTGGAGCTGCTCCTACCTGGGACGCCACATCAGCAACCAAAATTTGTCTTAATTTTCATATTCTTGTAAATATTCCACTTGAGCAGAAATGCAGTCTGTGCGGTCAGCCAATCCCCAAACTCAAGTCCAAATCTGGGCTCTATACTTCTGTCCTTGTTCTTATTCACCCCAAACAAGCTTGACCATGTGATGCCAGCTGCCAGTAGGTGTGGAGTCCAAATTCAGACTTCTCATGAGAGGAGTGCAGGAACACTTGGCTGAATTTGCTCTGGCTCAGAGAAACATGAGGAGCCCATACAGAGACAAATACACTGCTACCCACGAGAGTGGCTGCTGGGGCTAACAAAAACAAGAGCAACTTCTGTTGGAAATGAGCTCGTGTTCAAATATTACAAATCACTTTCAAAAATAAAAATTCTGAGACTGTTAGCAGCTAGAATAAATGAGAATTCTAAAAAAATGGAAGTATTTGAAGTCACAATTGATAAAATTAACCCAGAAAGTAGAACAAGCAAGAAAAAAGGTAGGTAGAAAATGAGATATAAAAGTTGGAGGGTCAAACTTGAAGCTGATAGCTGATTAACAGGAGTTCCAGGATGAGAGGACAGAAAAAAGTGGAGAAACTGAAGAGTGCATACTAGTCCACAGTATCACTGAGATGAGGTTTCTAAAAAGGTAAAACAAATTTGTGTAATAGATATAGGAGCGTGGCCACCAAGAGGATGCTCGACTAATCTCAACTAATCTTAGAAGCCTTTTCTGACAGGGACTGGGATTTTTGGTTTGTTTTTTAGAAAGAGAGAGAGAGGGAGGGAGAGACAGGAAGGGAGAGAGATGAGAAGCATCAACTCATAGTTGCGGCACTTTAGTTGTTCATTGCTTGCTCTTCAAACGTGCCTTGACCCGGGGATTCAAGCATAGCCAATGACTCCCTTGCTCAAGCCAGTGACCTTGGACTTCAAGCCAGTGATCTTTGGGCTCAAGCCAGCGACCATGGCATCATGTCCTATGACTCCACGCTCAAGCCGGCAACCTCAGGGTTTTGAACCTGAGACCTCAGCATCCCAGGTCGATGCTCGATCCACCGCACCACCATTGATCAGGCTGTCAGAGACTGTTTCTTAGATACTGCTCTATTACTGCATACAGAAGGCACTCAGTTCCTATTCATTGCATAAATAAATGGAAAAAGTACTGGGTAGATTAGGGCTTTTGAGCCAGGCAGACCTGAGTCTGAGCGCCGCCTGTGTTTTTTGTCATATGACCTGAACCAAATTACTCAGTGGCCCAACGATTGTTTCTCCTTTCATGAAATGAGAATAAGGAAGAGTGCTTGCACTGTTAAATTGCAGTGAGGCTCAAAAGAGGTAATGTATTAAGAGTCCCTGGTACAGTGTTCGGCATAGAAACGTAATCATGAGACATTATTACTTGTAGACTTGACAGTACCTGTAGGTAAATGGTACAGTAAGTGCCATTCCAGGAGCATCACCACAGGCCTGGAGACTTCACAGCAGGCGAATAAGGGGAGCTTTGTCTTCAGAGTATTTAGAAACAGTAATAAAACTGATTTTTACTGTCAGGTTTTTATTATTACTAACTGCCAGCAATTTTAAACTATGTCAGTGATAAAATATTTCTCCCTGAAAAAATATTTTGCTGGTCTTAAGTTCTAAACAATCTCTAAAGTTATGGTTCAGTTTTAGTAACTGATACTGCATATTTTTTGTTAAATCTTGGCTTGAAATAAACATGGAAAGCACAATGATTATAAAGACAAAGACTCAGGACTTGAATTATTTTGATCATATAACTCCGTAGGATCATTTGAAGTTTTCCTTTGGATTTAAAATTTAAAATAGTGACTGTAACTATGAGCTCTTAGGTGTATTATTTTTACTTAACAAAGCAAATTTTAGTTCATACATGAAAGATATTACTAAATATGAGTAATACCTTGAAAATTAAAATGTATTCTTTTAAAATTGTTATTTTTGTTGAATTGGTATTTAATTTTCATTTATTCATTAGTGCAACAAATTAATGTTTTTCCTCAAATATAGTTTAAAAAGATTAATCCATTACTTTTTTCTTTCCTGTTCATTTAAAATTAATAATTCATTACAAGCTTGATTATATCATAAAGTTTAATAAAATAAAATATATAGTGAGTTTCTTTGCTGACCATTATCATTATTTCATTTGGTGATTATTTTTGAAAATAATTTTCATGTAAGGAGAAAGCATATATTCGGGAAATGATCTGCTCTAGGTACCAAATACTGTAGGCATGCTATTTAAAGGCTTCTCACAGAAGAAAAGTGTAACTTTATTAATACACAATGGAATCACTGTTAAAAACTATTTCTTGTGTTTGCTTTTGAAAGCCTATGGCTGTCTAACATCCATTTTCCTGAGACTGGAATGGAAAGATAAATTATCAGTTACTTGTTACCAATGAGAAGTCTTTGTGATGCAATATGAAAACACTTTAGTGACTGAGAATGGTTAGTATTGCTGGAAAATCTTTAAAAATACTACTTTTCTTTTTCTTCTCTCCTTTATCACTCAGATTCTCTGATAGTCACAGAAAGTGGTGCTTAGAAAACTTTTTCTTATTTTTATTTAAAACTTGCTTTATCATCAATACAAATCATTAAAGGCTTAGGAAGCCTTATTTTGCTAGGAGAGGTAAAATATTTTTCTAAACTTGGTTAAGGTATTTCTACCACTGAGGAAATAGAGTATTAAAACTTGACAAAATACAGTAGTGCTTTTTTACACTCTGTACATAAATATCTTATGAGACTTACTAAATTATAGTGCAGAGCCTCCTCCCCTACTAATCTGGAATTTCTCAAGGGCAGAGACAATGTTTTATTCATCTGTTGACCCACAGATCTGGCAGGTAATATGAGTTCAATAAAGAAGTAGAGAAGTGGCCCTGGCCGGTTGGCTCAGCGCTAGAGCGTCGGCCTGGCATGCGGGGGACCCGGGTTCGATTCCTGGCCAGAGCACACAGGAGAAGCACCCATTTGCTTCTCCACCCCCCCTCCTTCCTCTCTGTCTCTCTCTTCCCCTCCCACAGCCAAGGCTCCATTGGAGCAAAGATGGCCCGGGCGCTGGGGATGGCTCCTTGGCCTCTGCCCCAGGCGCTAGAGTGGCTCTGGTCGCGACAGAGTGACGCCCCAGAGGGGCAGAGCATCGCCCCCTGGTGGGCGTGCCGGGTGGATACCGGTCGGGAGCATGCGGGAGTCTGTCTGACTGTCTCTCCCCGTTTCCAGCTTCAGAAAAAAAAAAAAGAAGTAGAGAAGTAGTGAATTATTGAATGAATGAATGAATGCACGAGCATCAAGCATAAGTGCATAAATTTCCAAGTTCAGACCTCAGAGGGCAAGAGGAAATTATCATGATTGCTAACTATTAAACTGTGAAGAAAATAGGATTCCAGTGGTCATTCAAGTAACTGGACTGGAATCCTAAGAAGAATTTTCTAAACAGAATGCTTTGAAAAATTCCCAGATATAGCAGTAAATTGACTTCCAAAGCGCTTCTTAATTAAGCTAGCCTAGAAGAGTTAGGCAGAGGCAGTAATTCATGATAGTGTATATTTTTGTAAAATCTTATATTTTGAAATTCTAAATCTTAATTTATATGAATAAATATGCATGACTTCTAGGGAACAACAGAAAGAATATTACTATAGTTAGGTTTAGTAAATATTTATTGAACAGCAAATACCACCAATGCAAAACACTACTAAGACGCAGTCTCTGTTCTTGCAGGATGCACAGCTTGATAAGAGGGGCAGAGGTTTTGGAGATCATTTCAATATAATATGGTAGGTGCTATAATATGGTAACATTCTGAGGAAGGGACTAAGAAATTTACCTAAACTATCAGAAAGTGATAGTTTCTTTGATGAATAATGAACATATAAATTCAACAAAAGGATCAAGTGCTGGAACCAATGTAAAGATACAATGGATAAAATATCCACAAATTCAAGTACTTTGAAGCAATTAAATATTATGCTTTTTATTACTATTTAAGTAGATATTGAAATACAATGTATTAGGAATGCTAATCAGAGAAAATTAAAGATACAACCATAACCAGTTGTTAAAAATTTGAGATATTTGACATCATATGTCATCAGGGAATTGCAAATTAAAAGGAAATAACACTATACCTCTGTTAGAATGGCCAAAATCTGAAACAATGACAAATATTGATTGGGAGGTAGAGTGAAGCAATGGGAATTCTCATTAATTGTTAATGGAAATGCAAAATGGTACAAACATTCTAGAAGACAGTTTGGCCATTTCTTACAAAACTTAACATATTCTTCCCAGATGATCCAGTAATTACACTCCTTGGCGGTTTTAGGACTGAACTGATGGAGTAAACAAGTCTATACTGTATGTCATCCAGACATAGATTATAAGTGTATCCTTAGGAACAGATAACATGCTCAATGCCTAGGGCCTTGACTACATTACAGATATGATTGTTAACCTCTAGACCAGTGGTTCTCAAGCAGAGTTGATTTTGCCTGCGCAAGGGCATATCTGGAGACATTTTCAGTTGTTACAACTAGCATCTAGTGCAGAGGCCACGGCCACTGCTGCTAAACATCGTGCACTCCACAGACAGCCCTGCAAAAATTGTTATCCTGTCCAAATGTCAACAATGCCAAGACTGAGACAACCTGTTGCAGAAAGAGGTTGTAGTGGAAAAGTACCCAGCGTTCTTGGGTCAATGTTTCCTGCTTCTCAATAACATTGTCATTTCCTTAACCAAACAGTGCTGGTTTGAGAAAATCATACTGCAGAAGGCAGTGGTAAATTACTTTTTATGTTATATTATCACTTCACTTGTCTTTTAGAGTTTTCTTTCTTTTTCTATTTCTCTAATCCCTAAAACAAAAACAACAGAAGCAGAGCAATTAAACTAAAAAAGGTCATTTTGTATTTTGGGGGAAAATATCCACCACATTTTATACAAAAGTATAGATTAAAGATTTTAGAACTTACACAAATACTGTATAGGAACTGTGACATTTTTGTCTTCTTAGTGTTTACTTTGAGCATTGACCTGTGCAACTTTACTCATAAAACACCCAACTACCATGATGTCTAAGTATTAAGAAAATAAAATACATCACCTAATACTAATGTATAATTTATGATACCTTTTTAGATAGACTATTCTAGTATTTAATAACTTCTTTCTAGGAACTTCTGCACCCAACACTGTACTAAAATTATATATTCCTTTGTACATGATTTAATACATTTCAGAGACATTTATTCTTACATTAGATTCAACATCCCCAAAAAACTTTTAAAATATCTTGTTCTTTTACCAAATTAAATTGTCATAAAAATACCAAAAAGTCAAAGAGAACTTGAGATAGGCTGTTTTTAATATTGCCCCCCTTTTTTTGTAAAAGCAATAATAATACTTATTGTTCATAATAAGAAAAATTATGAAAAAATGAAAGACTAGAGAGCTGCCCAATCTGAATCAAATCTATATAATGTTTTCATAATTTTATGCCAGGTTACAATAAAAAACCTTTACTATTTTAAGTGCTCACTCCATTTTTTTCTAGCATTTTAGGGTTTCTTTCTTTTATTAATATTTTTAAACAATTTGAAATTAGGCTTTGACTTATTATATGAGATTTGGTTTTTTCCCCCCCATTTGTTTCCTTTGCTTAAGGAGCTTTATCAGAAAAAAATGTTACTAAGAGTCATGTCAGAGAGTTTACTGCCTATGTTTTTTTCTAGGAATTCTATGGTTTCAAGTCTTACACTGAAGTCTTTTTTTCCATTTTGGGCTTATTCTTGTACATGGTGTAAGATGGTGATCTAGTTGTTTTTCCTCCTCCTCCTCCTCCTCTTCTTCTTCCTCCTCCTCCTTCTTCTTCTTGCATGTGTCTGTTCCATTTTCCCAACACTATTGAATAGTCTGTCTTTGCCCTGTTGTATATTCTTGCCTCCTTTGTCAAATATTAATTGACCATGTAGTCATGGGTTTATTTCTGGGTTCCCTGTTCTGTTCCATTGATCTCTGTGCTTGTTTTTATGTCAGTACCATAGTGTTTTGATTACTATGGCTTTGTCATATAGTTTGCCATCAGGCAGCATGATACTTCCAACTCCGTTCTTCTTTCTCTAGGCTGAAACGGCTGTTTGGGGTCTTTTGTGGTCTCATATAAACTTTAAGTTCTGTGAAGAATGCCATCGGTATTTTGATAGGAATTGCAATTGCATTGAATCTATAGATTTCTTTGGGTAGTACAAACGTTATAATTCTGTCAATTTTTTCTAGCCATGAGCACAGTATATGCTTTCATTTATTTATCTGTATCTTCAATTTAATTTTTCATGACTTATAATTTCTGAGTTATGAGTTTTTTTACCTAGGTTTTTATTTTGATGCAATTGTAAATGGGATTGTTTCCTTAATTTATTTTCATGGTATTCTGTTATTGGTTTATAAATATGCAATGGATTTCTGAATATTAATTTTGTATCCCACTACTTTACTGAATTCATTGATCAATTTTAATGATTGATGAAATCTTTAGGGTTCTCTCTCTATAGTGTCATGCCTATCTGCAAATAAGGAGAGTTCTTCTTCATCCTTTCCAATTTGAATGCCTTTTATTTCTATTTCTGATCTGATTGGTGTGGCTTGGACTTCCAGTACTAATTGAATAAAAGTGATGACAGTGGACATTCTTGTTATGTTCCTGATATTGGGGAAAATACATTTAGCTTTTCAACATTGATTATGATGTTAGCTGTAGAGTTGTCATATATGGCCTTTATTATGTTCAGTTATGTTCCCTCTACTCTCACTTTTTAAAGGGTTTTTTATTATAAATGGATGCTGAGTTAAGTAAAATACTTTTTCTGCGTCTTTTGGTATGATTGTGTGATTTTTATCCTTTGTTTTGTTTATGTAGTATATCTTTTTATTGATTTGTGGATATTAAACCAACATTGCATTCTGGGTAAAACCTCACTTGATTGTGATATATGATCTTTTAATGTATTGCTGAAATCAGTTGGCTAATATTTTTCAATAATTTTTTGCATTTGTGTTCATTAGTATTATAATATAGGCTTATAATTTTTCTTTTTTTGAAATATCTTGGTCAAGTTTTAGAATTAGGGTAATGCTCACCTTGTAAAATAGGTTTGGGAGCCTTTCCTACTCTTCAAATTTTTGAAATAGTTTGAGAAGGATAGGTGTAGGCGTTAATTCATTTTTAAATTTTTGGTAAAATTTACCTGTGAAACCATATGGTTCAGGACTTCTGTTTCATGGGAGTTTATTTTATTTTATTACTGATTTGATTTTCTTAGTAGTTGTCAGTCTGTTTAGATATTTTTTTTCTTCATGATTCAGTCTTGGAAAAGTGCATGGTTTGAGGAATTTATCCATTTCTTTCGAACTGTCCAATGTGTTGGCATATAATTTTTTATAGCATTTTCTTATAATCCTTTGTATTTCTTCGTGTCAGTTGGCACTTCTCTTTCTTCTCTGAGTTTATTTATTTGAGTCCTCTCTCTTTTTTTCTTAATGAATTTTATTAAAGGTTTATCAATTTTGTTTATCTTTCCAAAGAACCAGTTCTTGGTGTTATTGATCTTTTGTATTTTTGTTTGTTTGTTTTTAATTTGAATGGTATACATTTTTCCATCTTTTCACTTTTGGTTTGAATGTGTCTTTCTGTGAAGTGGGTCTATTATAAACAGCATATGTATGGGTTCTGTCTTCTTATTCATTCAGTTACCCTATACTTTTTAATTAATTATTTTTTCTTTTTTTTTTTTTTTTTTTTTTTTTTTTTTTTTGGTGGGCCATTAGCTTTAATCCTAGCTTGCACCCAGCGGGTAAGTAAAAACACACACTGGGCTCCAAAACCCACTCATTCATTGCTCACAAAGCTACTGACTTATCTGAGTTTTCTTAGGATCAAAAGTTTGTACCTCACCAGCCTTGTTTACCTCTGTTTCCCATCTCCTTCTCTCTGCACAAACTCTACACAAACTGGCTTCTCCTACAGCACTCCACCATTTTGGCTGCTTCTCCTGGGCCTCCTCCATGTGGCCTTACTCTGCTCTCCTCTCTAATACTAATCTCAGGAACCAAGAGCCCTTTTTTATTTTTAAAAGTATATGTATTGATATTTTTTGAGACAGAGTAAGAGGGAGAGAGAGAAAAGGGTTAAGAGAGGGAGGGAGCATGAGAGAGGATACATCAATTTGTTGTTCTACTAATTTATGAATTCATTGGTTGATTCTGGTATGTGCCCTGACCAGAGTTTGAACCAGCAACCTTGATTTATCAAGATCATATTCTAAATAATTGAGCTACCTGGCCAGGGCCTTACTCTGTTTTTTTAATTGGAGCATTCAATCCATTTACATGTAAAGTGATTATTGATAAGTATATATTTATTGCTATTTTTTCTTTTCTTCTTTGAGAAGTCCCTTTAACCTTTTTTTTTTTTTTTTTTTTTTTTTGTATTACTGGTTTGGTGGTGACAAACTCCTTTAGCTTTTTTGTTTGGGAAGCTCTTTATCTCTTTTTCAGTTTTCAGAGTTAGCCCTGGTGGGTAGAGTAATCTTGGTTATAGGTCCTTTCTTTTCATCATTTAAAATATTTCATGCCAATCCCTGCTGGTCCACATAGTTTCTGTTGAGAAATCTGCTGACAGTCTTATGGGAGCTGCCTTGTAGGTAACCAACTGCCTTTCTCTTGCTGCACTTAAAATTTTTTCTTTATCTTTAATCTTTGTCATTTCAATTATAGTGTTTCTTGATATGGACCTCTGTGGGTTCATCTTGTTTGGGACTCTGTGCTTCTTGGAATTGGATGTCTATTTACTTCACCAGATGATGGAAAGTTTTTAGTCATTATTTCTTCAAATAAGTTCTCGACCCCTTGTTTTCTCTTTTCTCCTAGTACCCCTAGATGTGAAATTGTTATGTTTGATATTGTGCCAGAGGTCTGTTAAAGTATTTTCATTAAAACAATTTTGTTTACTGTTCTAATTTTTTTCTGCTCCCTTTTTTTAAAAATTAGTTTTATCCTCTATTTCTTCTAATCTGCTGTCATTTTTTCTATTTTTTTTATTTCAGTTATTGTATTCTTAATTTCTGGCTCATTATTTTTTATGGTTTCTATGCCCTTTTGTATGCTTCCTATCTCTTTGTTGAAGTTCTCACTGAGTTTATCTGTTCTTTCCCTAAGTTTATTGAACATTGTTATAATCAGTGTTTTGAACTCTGTATCTGGTAGACTGCTTGCCACCATTTTTCAAAGTTATTTTTCTGAAGTTTTGTTCTGTTCTTTCATTTGAAACATGTTCTTTGTCTCCTCATTTTTACTGTGTTTGTTCTATATATTAGGTAGATCCACTATGGCTCCCAGTCTTGGCAGGGTGACCTTCTGTAGTAGATGTCCTGGTGGCCCCAGAAGCACAGTCTGCTTGATCACCATAGCTCGATGCTCAGGAGAGTTTCCTGTGCAGGTGAGTGTGACCTGCTGTTTTTGCTGAGCCTGACTGCTTTTGTATGTTAGTGGATAAGTTTGACCCTCAGGCTGCCTGGCTGTGAAGATTGACCATGACCATGGCATACATGTTTCTGTGCAAGGACCGACTTCACTGAGCAGGAATTGCCTCAGTGGATCTCTGGTGCCTGCTGAGACCACCTTTTAGGTGTGCTGCTTTTGGGGGCTAATTGGGTGATTCTCTGTTGTGGTCCAAAGCCAACCACCAGGTATGTTGTTTCTAGGGCCTTTGGAAGGGGCTCCCGTACAACCCGAGATCTGCTGCCTGTGATCAGCCTGGGACCACCTGTTAGGACCTAAAGAACAATTCACATTTGGTATCTACTCGTGCTGGACCTAGATAGTGCTGGGCCTAGGGTCACTCAGCCAAAGGCACTGGGCATCCCAAGTCCAGCCACCACCCACTGGCTGCTTCCGAAGTCACAGCTACTGAAAATACCTTGGGTAGTAGGTGAGTTGGATGGGGCTGTGTTTCAGAGTCGTGGGGTGGGGTGAGTGGTGGCACAGCCTAGCCTGAGGCCACTCAGTAAGAGACACAGAGCACACCAGGCTAGCTGCTGCCTGCCTGGGCCTGACGGCCTCTGAGAGTTGTTTTAGAAAGATTGCAGTGCTGGATCAGGTTGGCTGCTTGCCTTGCAAAAGCCTCTAGCAATGGTGAGGTTCTAGCTGGCTGCCGGCTGCTACAAGTGTCCCTGGAAGTTCAGGGGCCGAGGTCAGCTGCCTGCCATTGAAAGAGCCTCTGGGGAGACATGTTAGAGGGAGTGGAGTCTCAGGGAGTCATGCAATCCAGCCCTTGTCCTGAAGCCTTATAATTCAGTCTTTTCCTGTATGTGAACTGCGGTCCCAGCCCTGGAGCTCAGGGTATAATGACTGTGAGCCAGTGAGTCTGTGTTTAGACACCTGAGGGGGGGGAGGGTTCCAGCAGCTTTTTATCTCACCTGGATTGATGGCATCTTCACTGATTTTTGCTGCCAGCTATACTGGGGTTCCTCTTCCCGGCACTGGTGCTCTGGGTTGGGTAGCCTGGTGTGGGGCTGGGACCCTTCACTTCTCAGTGGGGTCCTCTGCACCTAAGATACCCCTCTCGATTCTCAATTGCCACACAGGTATTGGATCAGCCAGTTTTGCATCTCTGCCCCTCCAACCAGTTTTGTCATGGCTTTTTTTTTTTAAATATCCTTATTTATAGAATTTCTGTTCAGATGAAACTCCAGGTTGATTTTTCTATCATTTATTTGCAATTTTGATGTAGTCCTGGGAGAAGACAAGCACACTATTTACCTATTTAACCATTTTGACCTAAGTGTATTATCTTTGTTTTTAATTTTTCTACCAGTTGCCTTCAGCACTTACAATGTAGGTTTATAAAGTTCTTAAATTATTAATTTTGAATAAGACCTATTGCTTCTTCAATACAAAAGATGAAAATATAGATCAATTACACTACCTGCTTGCTTCCAGGGTTTGATATATAATTGTTCTTCCATTGATCAACTCTGTAATATTAATTATATGCATATAAAATGTGTTACTCTTTCTCTCACACTAACCCTAAGTCCATCAACATGAGACAGCATCTCTTGACTTCTCCCTTGGAAGATGAAGTTACTAGAGTGCCTACCTTGTTTTCTAACTCACCTCCTCCCCTTCAGTTTCTACCTCCTGTAGCTATGCTTTCACACTGTCAAGCATTTGGCTGACCTTACTAATGCGCAACCAGGCGGGTGCCTTGCATCCTCTCATACAATGTGCTTCTTCCCCTTGGCATATTTCATGAAATTCTTACCTTCAGCCCACAATGCATGCCTCTTATTTCCTGCCTCTGTTCTGTGGTATGCCTACGCATGCATAGCTGGAATTTCAGAGCATTTAACACACTATAGGGCAAAACTCTGACCACTGGAGAATGCTAGCCAATGAATATTTCCACACTTCCACTCACCAAGTGATTACCTGGAAACTCACTTTGTACATTTCTTGAAAATAAGCAGCAGTGCTAAGCAGTGGCCAGGTCAAAACTCACCCTACTGTTCACGCTCCCTCCTTCCCTCATATACTTTTCCCCTCACCTCTGCTGTCTTGAACTTTTTCCCCTAATAGTATAATTCCATCTAAGCCAGCAAGTTTCGATCTTTTTTATCTCTTGGCTCACATAAAGTAATTACTAAAATTCTGCAATGCACCAAAAAGTATATTATGTTTTTTGCTGATCTGACAAAAAAAAAGATATAATTTTGATTGACTTGCACAAAATAATAATAACAGTAATTATCTACTTTTTTTGCTCCAAAGTGACTTTTTAAAAAATACTTGTATATAAGGTTTTCTGGTACCAAGGATTAACCAATCAGATGCAACTGTGTTATTATATGACCTATGTATTTATGGTTCAAGACAGAGCATTTACACTAGGCGGTTATTATTGTGTTGGCTGTTGTCATTTTTTTTAAAATTTGACAATCTAAGGAAAAGAGGTCAGTTACCCCTGACAAAATAGTCATATATAGCATGTTTTTAAAATCCTTGCATCACACTGGTTGAAAGTCACTGATCTAGGCCATAAGCTATGTTTTCTGGGAAACTCAGGCTAAGATAGTTGAGACCAGAAAAACCCTAAATAGCATGTTCCTAGTAGCTTTTAGAGTTTGTTATTACCTGGGCAGAGGGTGATAAGTGGGATGGTGAAATCACCAGCCATAGAGTGCATCATACTTACTGAGACTTACTCCTGTGATAAAGGCCAATGAAAGGTAAACCGTGAGGCTGGATTGTGGCTGGGGATACTGAACAGCAGGGAAGCAATGCTCATTGTAAGAACTGTGGAGAGGGATGACTCGAGTCAAGCACCTAGATATACTGATTTGTGGATATATATAGTTAATGGTTTGACCAAATGATCTGAAAGTAGTAAAAAGCCAGACTGGAAGATAGATATTAGGCACTTGGGGTAATAGATCCAAGTGTGAGAATATCTGTGTCTCATAAATGTTCACAAAAACAGACCTCCTTAGAAAAATAAGCTCTATAAACAGGTGAGCAAAATGCCTAATTCTGTGGATGTCAGTCAGTTACTTTTCATATTCAATCCCAAGGCTTGCTCAATGGCCATTGTGGCAAAAAGAAAAGTTTTTCTTGGTTTCACTAATAAGAATCTTTCCTCATAAAGATTGACTTGGTACTGCCACTACTATGGTCCAAGTTACATAGAAGCAACATCCAGCTCTTAGGCTGTGAGGCCCAGTTAGCTTTATAGAGCATATACGTTGGAAATATTTCAAATTAGAAGGGAAGATGATTTTTTTTCCTTAGGGAATATAGTCAATTTTGAATTGCCATGCTTCTGCTAACACCACTATCTATGGATTGACTGTATACTTAATTATAGTCATTGCACCTGCTTCAGTAATTTATTTTACAATGAAATAAGTCAAGTAATGAGATAATGTTTATAGAATTCACAAGTCTTACCATATAAGAGTCCTAATAGAATATGTCCCTATAGTAGAATGGTCAATTGAAGATTTGAATTTAGTGTGCTGCTTCTGTATGCTCTAAACCAGGGACTACTACGTAGAGCAATATATGAGTCCTGGAATGTAAGGGTTTAAGTGGGAGTGAACCACCTCCCAAATATTTGATTTCCAACCTCCTGACTCTGCTGGTTTAGATGTAGTAATTTATAAGACTTCAGGTCATCTCTATTTAAGTAGAGGGCAACCTTGTTTTCATTCATGATGGGATAATGAAATTACACTAATTATGTTAGGTTGTTTTGATTGATGTCACTTTTAGAAGTTTGGCTTTGGAAAAAAGAGGGTGTATAATGTTGAGCAGCTGATGCCGTGGGCTGTGATTGTATTTGTCATATTTTTGAGCTATCATTGAATACACAGCCCATATTTGGGGAACTCTGTATTTTATGGGAATAAAAGCCAGATGGATGATTGCTTTCCTAGATTTCCTTACAACATGTGACCTCAGTTCCATGAATCAGATAGAGCCACAGCAAATAGGATGAGAAATCAGAAACTAGTGATAAATCTGACTGCATGAAAAATTCATTCTGATAAAGGCAGCGGTATCTACATGCAGTGCCTGGGATGTGCACAGCTGATGGTACAATCACCATTCTCCACACCTAACAATGGTGATGGTGTGTTCAATTCAGTGCTGTGATTTTTTAAAATATTGCTCTTAGCTGTGGAGCTTGTAAGCCTGGCTTGTGGGTCCTGCCAGAGTGTCAGCTGCTTAAATCTCCTCTGATACATTTATTAACTTCCTGAATTTATCAAACCTAGTAGTTATTGGTTTCCATCAAAAAACCTTTCTGAAATAATGCCTTCTTTTTCATTTTTTTGATTGTTGTTTTTCAAATTCTCAAGTTTACTACTTATTTTAATTCATTCTCAAATAGTGATATATGTGCACAAGGTTAACATTTCCTTTAGACATTGTTTTATTTTTTATTGTCATTACTATGCATTACAAATATTGTATAATTTTGATTTTGATATTCTTTCATTCCTCTCACCCCCCCCCCCCAAGCTTCTTAACCAAAATATTTTGACTTTCTAGGTGGCTGTGAGGATATTATGTTGTTGTTTTCTATTTTTGTTGACTTATTTTTTTCTTCTTTTCCAAGTGAGAAGAGAGGAGATAGCAGGACAGACTCCCACATGCGCCCTGACTGGTATCCACCCGGCGACCCGTCTGGGGCTGGTGCTCTGCCTGTCGAGGGCCATGCTCGTAACTGAGATATTTTTAGTGCCTAAGGTGGAGGCTCCACGGAGCCATCCTCTGCACCAGGGGCCAACACGCTGGAACCAATTGAGCCATGGCTGCGGGAGAGGAAGAGAGAGAAAGAGAGAGAGAAAGGAGAGGGGAAGAAGGAGGGGTGGAGAAGCAGATGGTTGCTTTTCTGTGGGCCCTGACTGGGAGTTGAACCTGGGACATCCACACACCAGGCTGATGCTCTACCACTGAGCCAACCAGCCAGGGCCTTTTTGTAGACTTCCAATTTTACTGTATTGTGATCAGACAATATGTTCAGTGTTGTTTCTATATTTTAGAATTTATTGACTTTTTGTGGCTTCACATATAGCAAATTTTTACAAATGCTTAAAGGTATCTTTATAAAATTATTGCTTTATTTTGGGGATATTAAATTTAATATCTACCTCTAAGTTTTACAGTATTGTTACGGTATTGTTATTTAAGGTCTTTATATGCTTACTTATTTTTCTATCTACTTCATTGATCATTAGTGAGGTAGGTATTGTTTTTCTGTGTCAACTTGTGTTTTCTACAGAATTGCTTTCTTCAATTTGGAGCTATTGTTTTGGTGCATAAAGATCCTTGAGAAATATTTATTGTAGGTTGCATTTTCTTATTATTTTAAAGGATTCATTTTTTAAAATACCTTTTTCTTTGACTTAATAATTGCCGATACTAATATTAGAAACCTCCTTTCTCCTATATGATTAGTATTTGTGTACACCTTTACTTTCAAACTTTTAAAAGTCATTTTATTGTAAATATGTTTTTTGTATCTTGGTGATTATTTTACTGCCAATCTAATAAATTAGTGCATTCTCTTTCCCTTATTATATGACAGATATACTGCGATTTAGTTCTGATCACATATTCTTTTCTGTTTTTAGTGTTTCCATTCTTCTATAATTTGCCAAGAGAGAGAGATTTAGGGTATAATTTAAAGAAGCATAAAAATACTGAAAAATTGTTTTCTGTCTAGCCATTAGTTGCACCAATTACTACTTAACTCTGACTTTCTCTTTTCCATTAAGGAGCACACCGAGCCTTTCCTAGTGTCACATCCCCAGAGTCGTGTATAATCTCTGACTTCCTAGCTCCAGCTTTTGATTTAGCATTTTGGACACATTTCTGCTGACATACCATATATAAGACATTATTTTTCCTATGGGTGCTCCCAACTAACCTCACTGTGCGGAAGGAACAGCTTTCTTTCTCTTTTCCTTTCACAGAACTTTCTCCTTTAAAACCATGTAATATAATCTGGTAGGAAAGTAATTCACGATGACCTATGTATGTTCACAACTCTCAGAGTCTCTATCTTTCCCTAGTTAATTATATATAGATAGTCTTTTTTTATTGATTTTTAGAGAGAGGAAGGGAGAGAGACAAGGGCATTCAGAGAAAGAGAGAAACACCGATTTTGTTGTTTCACTTATTCATGCCATCATTGGTTGATTCTTGTATGTGGCCTGGTCAGGGATCAAACCGAAAACCTAGGCATGTCAGGATGATGATCTAACCAACTGAGCTACCCAGTCAGAGCCCCCCTAGTTTTGTTTTTTGGGGTTTATTTTTATTTTTATTTTTATTTTTTTCTTTTTCTGAAGCTGGAAACGGGGAGAGACAGTCAGACAGACTCCCGCATGCGCCCGACCGGGATCCACCCGGCACGCCCACCAGGGGCGAACGCTCTGCCCACCAGGGGGCGATGCTCTGCCCCTCCGGGGCATCGCTCTGCCGCAACCAGAGCCACTCTAGCGCCTAGGGCAGAGACCAAAGAGCCATCCCCAGCGCCCGGGCCATCTTTGCTCGGGAGCCTTGGCTGCGGGAGGGGAAGAGAGAGACAGAGAGGAAGGAGGGGGGGTGGAGAAGCAAATGGGCACTTCTCCTATATGCCCTGGCCGGGAATCGAACCCAGGTCCCCCGCACGCCAGGCCGATGCTCTACTGCTGAGCCAACTGGCCAGGGCCTGTTTTTGTTTTTTTTGAGTTATTTGTTCAGATGAGTACTCTCTCTCATTCCTAAAAACCTTAATTTCTCTCAAAATCTTAGGACTGACATAAACTTCTAATAGAAACTGTATCTCTCTTTTCTCCTCCTACCTTCCTTTCCCAGTCTACATATGAATACACTCTAATTTATGGCTTGCTTTTTTTTTCTTTTCTTTTTTCTTTTTCTTTTTATTTTTTGTATTTTTCTGAAGTTAGACGCTGGGAGGCAGTCAGACAAACTCCCGCATGCATCCGACTGGGATCCACCCGGCATGCCCACCAGGGGGGATGCTCTGTCATTCTAGGGCGGGGCGTTGCTGCATTACAACCGGAGCCATTCTAGTGCTTGAGGCGGAAGCCATGGAGCCATCGCCAGTGCCGGGGCCAACTTTACTCCATTGGAGCCTCGGCTGCAGGAGGGGAAGAGAGAGACAGAGAGGAAGGAGGGGGGGTGGGGGGGGAGAAGCAGATGGGCGCCTCTCCTGTGTGCCCTAACTGGGGATGGAACCCAGGAGTTCCACACCGGGTGGACACTCTACCCCTGAGCCAATTGGCCAGGGCCTGGCTTTTAAAATCATGAAATCACACGTTCTTTTCTCAGTAGTAAGTTTGAGTGTAAATGCCTAGACATAGCTATGTCAATAAATGCAGTTTGATGATAAATATTGAATAAACAGTGCTTTACCATGAACATGTCACTATTATTAAAATATTTACTTTAAACTATGCTTATTTTTTCAACTGAATGAATACATTTTCAGTGGAAACTTATCTATTTTAAGGTTAAGATCATTAGTTACTCGGTTCATCAACAGGAAAATGGAATTTCCGTATATCTTCAAACTTGACTTTTAGTCCAGATGTGGACAAATATGCACCTTCTCTGTAAGTTCATTTCATTTACAGACGAATTAGTCAGAGTTTCCTTTTTGTTTCCTTACACTCTGAAAAAGAAATCATCAGCTATTAACCACTTAATTTCCAGTTTCTCAAAAATCTGTTTGAATTGATTTACATTCTCATCTACTCCTGTTAGCACACAAACCTTTAAAAAGGAGTAATACTTAAACAAATGAAATTTTAATGATCAATGTTAACATTGTGTGTGCAGTAAAAACTATAAGTTTTGAAAGCCCATCTTTGTATTGGTTTAAAATGAATTAAAATATAATGTAACTTTGAAAGGTTGCTTTTGGATCATTAAAATATGAAAATGTCTCCAAAATCTGATTCTTATTCAAAGTTGTTGATTAGATATAGTTCATTGTTTTTAATGCTATGTCAATATTAAATATACATTTTGACTTTAATTTTTCTTACAACTTTTTATAGTGCAATATCTTCAAAATACATGTGCTTTAAAAAAACTTTTACTGGTATATTGATTAGTAGTGTGTGCTTATTAATTGGACAATAGGGGATCAAATGCCTTCTTTATAGTTTCTGCAAACCTCTTCTTGCCTTAGTTTACTTATCTGTATAATAAGGATAACAGTAGTCTTTAACTCATAGGGCTGTTGTGAAGATTAATAGAGCAGACATACATAAAGTTCTCAGAAAAGAAGGTCTGACATTTGTAAGCACTGCATTAGAGGAAAGGCTTAGCGTAATACCTAACATGGGGTAAACTCAATTGCATTCAGAAATTTCAAATAGATTTTAGAAAGACTTTTCTTTTTTTTTTGTATTTTTCTGAAGCTGGAAACAGGGAGAGACAGTCAGACAGACTCCCGCATGCACCCGACCGGGATCCACCCGGCACGCCCACCAGGGGGCGTCGCTCTGTCACAACCAGAGCCACTCTAGCGCCTGGGGCAGAGGCCAAGGAGCCATCCCCAGCGCCCGGGCCATCTTTGCTCCAATGGAGCCTTGGCTGCGGGAGGGGAAGAGAGAGACAGAGAGGAAGGAGAGGGGGAGGGGTGGAGAAGCAGATGGACGCTTCTCCTGTGTGCCCTGGCCGGGAATCGAACCCAGGACTTCGGTACGCCAGGCCGATGCTCTACCACTGAGCCAGCTGGCCAGGGCTACTTTTCATTTTTTTTTGACAGAAATCAAATAACAAATTTTTTATTAAGGTGAAGAGAGGCAAAAGTAATAGATAAAGATACTTAGATGGAAGGAAGGAAGGAAGGAAGGAAGGAAGGAAGGAAGGAAGGAAGGAAGGAAGGAAGGAAGGAAGGAAGGAAGGAAACAGGGAGATTGGTAGGAAGTAAATAACTTAGTCGATATTTCACGGTTTTTTTGAAAAAATATCACTCCCTTAAGCATCTGTCTATGGACGTAGACAGGATGAACATCCCTGGCTCTTGAAAGAACACGACTCTGTACCCCTCTTTTCTTACTCCAAAGCCCAATTAGTCTAAGCGTCCTCACTGACCTGCATGCTAATCCCATGCTGATGGCCATGCCCGGGATGAGTTCCTGCAGGGCTGGCAAATGTCCATGAGAAAAAAATTTTCCTAAAGGAGTTTCTTCACAAACAAGGCACTGTTAATAGCATTACTTTTTATACAATGCCTACTTCTTGGAATTGTCAAAAATGAGTTTATTTTTTCTTTTTAACAGCTAAGTGAGGAGTAGGGCACCACAGAATGAGTTTGAGTCCAGAACAGCATAAGGAGTATTTTTATAATCTGCTTGATTTTCTGGAGGGTGCAAGCAGTTGAGCGGGTCCTGGGAAGCTCAGAAAGGAATAACCTTTGAAGAATGCTCGGGGGAATTTTCTTTACATTTCAAATACAAAATAAAATGATTTCACAAATACTCATAGTTTATAAATGCAGCAGAAAGAAAAATCAGTAAACACAATTTTAGAATTATTGTAAATTAAAAAAATTATAGATCAAGAAATCATAACTTTAAAATAGTTCCTGTTTTACCCTGGCTAAAAATAACCTCTTGGAAAAAAAGTACAAATTCAGGACTAGAGGTCAGTACAAATAGGAGAATGACTCACATAAGACACATTAAAGTTGCATCTGAAATAGCAAGAGGAAGAATTTGCATTCACAGTTATTCTATATACATATTAGAAACGTTCTTACAGTCACAATGCTGAGCCTTAGATTTCTTCCTCACTATGAATTGGACTATTAATCCCTCATCTGTATTCTCCCTCCCCTTTTAGAACCTAGATTGAAATATATTTTCCATAAGATGTGTTTTGTGCCTTTCTTTTCCTTGAAAGCTCTCACTGATCATGTAACTCTGACCCTGTGCCACAGATCTGCATCCCCATCATAGGAATGCTGTGCTTTGAATATTGAATGTCCCTTATTTACCCTGTTGTTCTGCTTGCCTCTTTACTGTCTTAATGATGGCAATATGCAGTGTTTATCTATTTCTTCAAAACAAATGAAAAGTTAGGGACTTAACACACCAAAAACATTTATTATCTCTTATCATTTCTGTGGCAGGGTTTCAGAAGCTTGTTGGTTGAGCAGATATTTTGGCTCAGGGTCTTGCATGAGATTGTAGTCAAGATGTCTGGCCAGGCAACAGTCACCTGAAGGCTTGACTGGGATTAAAAAGATCTGTTTCCCCCCTGATGATGGATAGAACATGATCCTGGGATGTTGAGGACCCAGGTTCAAACCCTGGGGTTGCTGGCTTGAGCATGGGCTCACCAGCTTGAGCTCAGGGTCACAGGCTTGAGTGTTGGATCATAGACGTGACCCCATGGTCGCTGGCTTGAGTCCAAGGCTGCTGGTTTGAGCAAGGGATCACTGGCTTAGCTGGTCAAGGCACATATGAGAAAGCAATCAATGAACAACTAAGGTGCTACAACTGTGAGTTGATGCTTCTCATCTCTCTCCCTTCCTCTCTCTTTCTCTCTCTTTCTAAAAACAGGAAGGCTCTTTCACGTGGATGGTAAATTGGTGTCAACTTTTGACAGCAAGCCTGTTTCTCTCCACATGGATCTTTCCATGGAATGGCTGAGTGTCCCTACTGCATGGTGGCTGGCTCCCTTTAGCACAAGCAATTCAACAGAACAAAGCAGAGGCCACAGGGCTCTTGATAAACTTAGGTCAGAAATCACACACTCTCATCCTTGCCTATCTCTGTTGTAGCACAGAGCCCCCCTGATTCAGTGCAGGAGGAGAATATACAAATGTGTGAATACCAGGAGGGGAGTGAGGATCATTAGGAGCCCTCTTGAAAGCAGCCTACCACACAATATAAGAGTATGATCTGTTGTCCAATATTAAATGCTCTTTTTGTCTCCTGAACTAAGGTTTTCTATTTTCTAATAACTGTAGGCGAACCTGTGCTTGACTTGTTGACCTAAGTGATTTATTATAAATTTAAGTTGTGGTCACTCTTAGTCTTCACGACTCATCTAGTGAGTCCAACTAGAAATATACTTCTAGAAATATACTTCTAGAAATATGCTTCTCAATTTAATCATCCAACTAGAATATATACTTCTCAATTTAATAATCCAGGAAGTCGTAACCAGTTTTGACTCTCAGTGAGTCATTAATTTGTAAACTTAGAGTATCCTTTTTCTTTCAAGCTTAATAACACTATACGTACTATGTAGTTAGTATGAACCTTTTCAGAGTCAGTAGGAGTTTTATCCAATTAATTTCTTTTTGATAAAATATGTAAAGACATAAGAGAGAGAATATTAACTTCATTTAAATGCGCATTGTCTTTTTAACCATAATAATGAAACTTTCTGTGACTCCCTACTCTGAATTTACCCTTGAAGACAAGCCTTACCTAAGAAGGGTATTGCTTGCTTTTGCTAAAAGTTTTTTGGAATTCTTATTGATTCAAGTATGAGTTTTCTTCCATAATAAGAAATTTTACTTAAAAGTGGTATGATTAATGGCACATAGCTCTATAACCAAGGTAGTTATAAAAGAATGTGATAAATTGTATAACTGATTTCACCAAGGAGTGTCATGATTAATGAGAGAATTCTATAAGCAGAAGTATTTATACAAATAACATGGAAATTTATACAGTAATTTTAGAACAGAAGATTTTTTTAATGCAAAACAAAATATTAGCAAACAAGATCCAGCAATACATTAAAAAGATCATACTCCATGATCAAGTGAGATTTATTCTGGGGATGCAAGGTTGGTACAACATCTACAAATCAATAAATAAACATGGGGGGATAAATTGTGGTAGAAGAAGACTTGACTTGAGGTGAACACACAACATAGTGTAGATAGAGGTGATGTGTTATGGAATTGTGTACCTGAAACCTACATAATTTGTTAAGTAGTTTCACCCCAATAAATTCAATAAAAAAGGAAATAAAAAGGAATATCTCTGCCTTAAAGTTGAAATCCTTAGAAGATATTATTACACTATATATCAGTGACTCAGTACAATTCACAGGAGATATGATTTCCCATTAAAACTTCTTGAAACAGTTCATTGGGCAAGCTATATGAATTTACTTTCTTGTAATACCTATAAAGTACTCTTGAAGCCCATAGAATTAGAATCGAAAATGCTGGGACAAAGGAAATAAAGTATTTCCCCCTTTCCTTCCACTAGTCCTAAATTCAGTCTGTACCCTGCTGGCCTTTACTCATTCACCAGGGAGACTTAGGAAGGGATAAACAAAAGATCATATGAAAATGCTGGAAACAAGAAAATCAAGGAAAATGAAGGCAAGAGGTTCACTTTGAGCAATGAGAAGCTGCTTAGTTCTGCCGTAGACGGAATGTTTGTGTCCCCTTAAATTTCCTATGTTGAAGCCCTAATCCTAAATGTAATGTACTTTGGAGGTATGGTTTGGGGGAGGCAATTATTAGATAAATTCATGAGGGTGGAGCCCCATGATGAGATTAGCGCCCTTATCAGAAGAGGAGGAAACGAGAATCCCCTCTCTCTCCACGTGAGGACACAGCAAGAAGCTGACTGCCAGCTTACTGGATAGAGAGCTCTCACCAGACACCCAGTCTGTTGACATGTGATCTTGGACTTCCCAGCCTCTAGAACTGTGAGAAATAAATGTCTATTGTTCGAGTACCCAGTCTATGGTATTTTGTTATAGCAACTCTAGGTAGGCAGAAACCTCTGGGAAGAATATTCTACGTTGAAAAAAAAGACAGTAAAAAGTCCTGAGGGGAAAGCATGCCAGGAGTGTTATATAAGAACAGCAAGGAGCCTACTGTAGAACAGTGTGGAAAGAGTACATCAACCAATATAATATCCTTAAACTTGATAAGCCAAAGTGGCATTTTTTAATCTTCTCTAACCCATTAGCCTCAATGGTGGGATTCAGCTGGTTTGCACCGGTTTGGGAGAACCGATATCTAATTTTTTGCTGAGTTTGGCGGGCCAGTTGTTTAAATGGCACTTGTAATCAGGGTTCTCTCTGAGGTGGGTGCCTGGGCAGCCGCCCAATGTGAAAATCACAAATTTACACTCCTTACTCTTTTTAAATGTTCATCTGTGTAACAATATATTTTAACAGCCCATAGTAATATTCATTCCCTCCCTAGGTGAAAAAATTGCAAGTGAAGACACCAATCAAGAAGCAATATGAAAATATCTTAGATAACAATTTTATTTTTTGTCAGGTATTATTTAATCTTTTCTTATTAATATTTTAAAATCCTTTCTTATAACATAATCTAGTTTTGTGTACTTTTTTTATTGTTCTTATTTAAGTATTAAATGCATGAAATAATAAACTACCTTTTGGTATATTGTTTTTTTATACTTAAAACAGTCATTAGGGCAGAGAACCGGTTGTTAAGTTATTTGTATCCCACTACTGATTGGGCTTATTATAAATCTATAACCCAAACAAGGGTGTGCCTATCACTTTGGGAGAAGGAGATTTGGGGATTATCAGGGAAACTGTCCACATCATTCTGGGACACTTTTCCTAGAGGCCATTATGTCTCAATAACAACCACAGTAATTTTATTTATTTATTTATTTGGTTTTTCGTTTATTTATTTATTTTATTTTTCTGAAGTTAGAAGCTGGGAGGCAATCAGATAGACTCTCGCATGCACCCATCCAGGCTCCTCCCCGGCATGCCCACCAAGGGGCGATACTCTGCCCATCTGGGGCATTGCTCTGTTGCAGCCAGAGCCATTCTAGTGCCTGAAGCAGAGGCCAGGAGGCCACGAAGCCGTCCTCAGCACCTGGGCAAACTTTTGCTCCAATGGAGCTTTCGCTGCAGGAGGAAGGAGAAGGGGAAGGGTGGAGAAGCAGATGGCTGCTTCACCTGTGTGCTCTAATCAGGAATCAAACTCAGGACTTGCACATGCCATGCTGACATTCTACTGCTGAGCCAACCGGCCAGGGCCAGTAATTTTATTCTTAGCAGCTCTGTTTCATATAATGCCTTGTTCATTCCAAAACAACCTCTCCTCTTTTCTCTTGAAGGAAAACATTCAGTCTACATTCTAGTACGGACTACATAGTTATATGGTAGTTATGTACTGTATTTTCCCATGTATAAGATGCACCTTTTTTTCAAAAAATTTGGGGTCTAAAAACTGGGTGTGTTTTATACAGCGGCTGTAGAAGTGTGGCATTTCAAATGCCATAGATGGAACTGAGGACGAGGCAATATATGAAGACAGTGATTCGTCATCAGACATAGATAAGAACAAGCTAATGGATGGGAGTTTTGACAGTGATGAGGAGTTGTATGAATTTTATGGTGAATAAAACTTGAGTTCGATAACTTTATGTAATATATTTTTTTTTTCAAACTTTGGGCCTCAAAATTAAGGTGTGTCTTATACATGGGAGTGTCTTATACATAGGGAAATACAGTATGTGGCTATTAGCTCAGCAAGCTGGTAAAATCTGTGTGCTTTACTTTCCCTGGACAAACACACTGTGGCTGCTTTTAAAGTGTACTGTCAGCAATCTTTTAAATAACTCTAACTTTGCTAACCTCTCATAAATTAGCATAAATGCCATGGTCAGTTTGCTTTATGAATTAATATATGCAAAGAAAATACTTTGAATTTTTATTTTAGAATATAAATTTTGTACCTAAAGAACATACTTTGACTCTCTGTCTCTTTCTCTTTTTCTTTAAATATAAATTCCACCTCTAACAAGTCCAGTTAAGGAGCAATGTTTATTTTGCTTAACAGTCACATTGAACTTGTGTGTGTGCCTTTCATTTTTGCATCCTTGTAACTGATGAAGTCCAGCTGTAAGATTTGAGTCTGTCATCTAATTTTCCACCACAATTTGGTGAAGACTGGGAGGATCAGTGGATCCTGAGAACAGCAGGGGGAACATCAGGATCAGGATTAGGTGTGAAAGATAAAACTCCCTACTGTCTTCCTTTTGTTTCTTTCTCCTAGCTTCCCCTTTACTGAAGAGGGTTGTTGAGGTCATTTTCATTCTAGATCTGGTTTTCATTCAAAGTTTTTGCTGCTGTAGCAAAAGATTATAAACTAATTCTGTGTGTCCAGCTCCTGGGAGACCCAGTCATCACAACTCTGAGGTCTCTCTGACACCAAGCAATTCCACAATTCTCTGACACCAGCTGAGATTCTTACAATTCAACTCTATTCTGACACTGACTAGCCAAATTCATGTCTGACTCCAAAGATTTAAGGGCTCAGTCCCACAAGACTCACCTCAGTTCAGATTCTGTCACATCCTGATCCCCACGCTAACCGCACTTCTGTCTGACTTGGTTACAAACTGTGGGACTCATACTATTCCACACCCCCACTCCACAAGGCTCAGTAATTTATTAGAATGACTGGCAGAACTCAGGAAACCAGTTTATTTATATTTACATGTAAGGGATACAAGTCAAGAACATCCATATGGAAGAGATCCACAGGGCAAGATAGAATTGGAAGTGGCAGGAGCTTCTGTGTATCTCAGGGCACATCAGCCTCTTAGGACCATTTTTTCTTTTTTCTTTTCTAAGTGACAGGAGCGGAGAAAGAGAGACTGACTCCCAAATGTGCCACAATTGGGATCCACTGGCAACCCCCATCGGGGGCCATGCTCTCAACTGAGCTATTTTTAGCACCTGAGGTGGAGGCTCCATGGAGCCATCCTTAGTGCTCCCCAGGGCCAATGCACTCAATCTAATTGAGCCATGGCCGCAGGAGGGGAGATGAGAAAAGGGGGAGGGGTGGAGAAGCAGATGGTTGCTTCTCCTGTGTGCCCTGACCTGGAATTGAACCCAGGACAACTACACTCCAGGCCAATACTCTACCACTGAGCCAACTAGCCAGGGCCACCCTCCCAGCACCTTAATGCGTTCACTGACCTGGAAGATCTTCAAATTGTGTTTTAAGTTTATTTTTAATTGAAATTTAATTACATAGACATGACATTAAATCATTGGCCATTGTTACTGAACTCAATCTGAAACCCTCCTCTGCTTCCCAGAGTTTGAGGAGAAAAATTTCAACCCTCTAACTACCCGGTTGGTTTTTCTAGTGATCAGCTGTATCCTGAAGCTCTCTGGGGACCCACTACATCGTCTTATTAGCAAAAGTCAGAGATAGTTGAAAGGGTTTTTTTTTTTTTTTAATGAATAACAAAAGACATCCGTACCACTTAAAAAACCCAAGAATTTCAGGACTTCTGTGTCAGAAACCGTAACATATTTTTATAATATCACACCTCCTTATCTCGTGTCTTTCTTCTTGGATACCATAAAAAAATTAAGATGTCCTTATAAATCAGTTTAAAGTGGATCCCATTAGCCAGATCTGGGAAAGATAAATGACAGAGGAGGAAAAATACTTTAGTAGAATCTCAACTATTAAATGTTGGAGGAACAATGGTGTTTGAAAGTAACACTTTGGCAAGAATCAGTTCAGGCAACAATCATCAAAGAATGCTAGAATAAATACAAGTGTGATGAGAAATAAGATATTTAAGTCTTAAAGAATCTCCTCTCAAATACTTACTGGTTAAAAAAGAAATATAGTAATTTTACAATGAGGAAATCTGGCAGAAGCTACCTAAACACAAGTGAGTATTATCAACAAAAATGGGACAAATCAGTATCATGTGCTTTCTGACACGACGCTCTGGAAGAATCCAACATTATTTGAATCGATCATGGGGGATCATCAGACAAGCCCAAATTGAAGATATTCTTCAAAATAACTAACAGTTAGTCTTAGAAACCTGTCAAACACATGGAAGACCAAAAAATATTTAAAATGCCAGAGGAACTGTTTCATATTAAAGGGGACTAAGACTTGACAACTAATAAGATCACATGTACAACATGTGATCTTTGGTTACACTAGAATGGGTTTTTATTTTTTCTTTAAAGACATTATTGAGCCTGACCAGGCAGTGACACAGTGGATAGAGCATTAGCCTGGGATGCTGAGCACCCAAATTTGAAACCCCAAGGTTGCCAGCTTGAGCACAGGCTCATCCGGCTTGAGCATGAGATTATAGACATGACCCCATGGTCTTTGGCTTGAGCCCAAGGTCACTGGCTTGAGCAAAGGATCACTGTCTCAGCTGTAGCCCCTGGTCAAGGCATGTATAAGAAAGCAATCAATGAACAACTAAGATGCCACAACCGTAAGTTGATGCTTTTCATCCCTCTCCCTTCCTGTCTGTCTGTCCCTATCTGTCCCCACCCCACTAAAAATAAATAAATAAATAAATACATTATTGGAACAATGAAAAAATTAAAAAAGATTTTTAGATAGTAGTATTGAATCACTATTACTTTTCTGATTTTCAAAACTCTAGTATAGACAAATAAGTGATCCTTTTTCCTTAAAAAGTAAATGCATGCTGCATGCTACATGCTGAGGTATTTGGGGCAAAACCTGGTTTCATATCTGTAACTATTCCTAAATTGACATATGTATGTATTAAAATTGAATTGTAGCAATTGAGGGGTCTGAGTGAAAGATACATTTACAGTTATTTCAAAATGTAAAGTTAGGCACAGAACTCTGGTTGTCCTGCTTTTATTTGAAGCAGAGGAAATCTATTGTCTTACCTGAACCTCTTGTAAGGCCCTGGAACAAGCTCTAGTGATGCCATAATAAGAACTAAGTCCCTTAAAATCAGAGAACCTTACTGTCTCATATTTATGGAGGCCGGAAGTGGGAAATCAAGGTGTGGGCAAGGCTGTGCTTTTTCTGGAGCTTTTGGGGTCTGTGGGATCTGTTTATGGTTGCACCCAACCTCCAGTCTCTGCCTCTGTCTTCACATGGTCTCCTCCTCTGTGTTTGTGTCTTTCTTTCTCTTATAAAAATGCTTGTCATTTGATCTAGCCTCTCCCGGAATAATCCAGACTGATCTCAAGATCCTTAACTACATCTGCAAAGACTCTTCCCAAATAAGGCCATAGTCACAAGTTTGGGGGTCAAGATATTGCGATATTGTTTGGAGACCACCATTCAATCAACTACTACTTATGGTAATATTATTTTAATTTGCATATAAAGATGTTTTTAAATGCACTTGAATAAGACATATTTCTTTACATTTCAATGTTTTGTCATATTTTTCCTTGTTTTAGGGGCTTTAGGGTTGTAAGGAATTTGATGTGAACATACATTTACTGTGAATTTAGAAGGATATATGTATGGATTTGTAGTCACCTGTAAGTACAGTTAAGTTATAGCTAAGAGCAGGTGTAGGGTGGCCCCCAGGAATACTTCTGTACCCACTATACTGACACACAGTTCCATGATACCAAGGTGCGGGGTCATACCTACATCATCAGACGAGTGTGTCCCTCAGCATCCAGCACTGGAAGTATGTAGGCCTAAAAGGGGAGAGGGGGCCTTAAATGTATAAACAAGAAGTTAATATGTGAAAACTTTTGTCAATCATATAGTGTATAAAACTGTGAGCAAAAGATTCAGTTCTTATTAATGCTTTTTCCAAAAAAGACGTCTCTCTGATCAGGAATATACTTGGCGATACAACATATAGAATTAGAAATAATGTATATTTTTTCAGTATGGAAATTGAGCAAAATTGTGTGTATCAGTACTGATGTTCTCAGGGTGTCAAATTTTAGTAGCACTATAAGCAATTAGTGTCACACATTTTATGCTTTCCAACGCACTAGACTGTATCTTAGCATATCTGCTGTATCGTGAACTGAAGAAGTCTGGCTGTTACAACCTAAGCAGGAAGCAAATGCCTACTGATGCGGTGAAATGATCTGAAGTGATAGTAGTTCCAGGGACCAAAGTTTATATACATCCAGAAGTCAATGTGGGTATAATATAGTGATTTAATTATACAATAATATAGCTCAATATAATGTAATGGATATTTTAAAATTAGACTTTTCCCTAACTTTTGGATTAATTGTGTTTCTTTTTTCAGAATTCTTGATCCAACCAAAATTCAAATATAATTTTTGGGAAGTTTCCTAGTTGAGGTAAAATAGGAATGTAACCTGAAACAATGAAGAATAGAAGAAAATACTTTAAAATGCCAGATATTATCTCACAGTAGAAATCTGATTATCTTAATCACAAAGAGAAGGCAAAGAATCAGGATATCAAAAGAAATATGGAGAAGGAATATGAAACAACATTAAAAAAAAAAGAAAATTATGAGAACCACTAAGGTTTTAAATGGGAACTTTAAAGATTGATTTGGGAAATAATGATGAAAAACAATTTGTATGAATAACAGTGACAAACTGGTTAATGAGTATTATCAATATGAGGAGCATTTACGACGAGTAACTACGTAAGATATGACCTTTCTTGAAATTGTACAGCTCATTTATAAAATTGTAAGCTTGAGAGAGGTTTTCTCAAATTTTATAAAAAGCCAAAATATTTACATGACATTAACAATAAAGTACTGTGAAGCTTCAAGATTTCTATCTACAGTACTAATTTTAAAAACAAATTTTGACCAACCATTTGAGAAGAGAGTAAATTATATCATTCTATCTTTTCTATGGAAAAAATATTATCAAATTATCATCATATGAAAAGTCAATCAAAAGCATAAATACCCTTTTTATATTAAAAAAAAAGTGTAATTCTAAGTTGGATCAGACTAATCAATAGAAAATATTTACCCATCTTTTTGGTTTTTATAATATTTGTAGGTTTTGACACTTTAAAATACTGTAAACTTGTGGTCTTTTTCATTCTAAATAAATATTGATTTTTTTACTCACTAATAATAATTTTTATTATCAAAGGGGGTCTCAAAACACTACATACCTTGTTGTCACTCCCCCAGGCTAAGATTTCAGTAAATAGACACTGAAATTTGAATATGTAAAAATGTTGTTGATTCTATTTTAATACATGAAATTATCGTTATAGATGCAGGATTTATTGTTGCAAAAGAGCCTTCTAACACTATGATGCATAATGACCTAGTTTGTAAAATTAAAATGATATTCAGAAATCTCAAGTTCTTAAATCAACCAATTAGAAAGTACTTAATTTTAAAAAATTAAACACCTGATGGTAGAAATACAAAAATTTGGAGTTTGAATTTTTTTTTCTGAATGACCATATATATATATATATATATTGGCATGTAGTTAAGATACATATAATTTATATATAATTTACTATATATATTAATTAAATAGTTTTGATCTAAAACTATATCTTCTAGTATAGTTTTAAGCTCAAAAATAAATTTAATATTTAGTTTTATAAAAACAGGCCACAGGTCAAATAATAAATAAGTGGCTTATTTATTACAAATATTTTTTTAAGATGACAGTGTTAAATATTGCCTAATAGCAAAGGGCCTGTTTGTAAAACAATAAAAATTACAAGCAGGAGATTATTCAAACCAGCCTTATCCACTATCCACCTCTGTCCTGATCTTGTTTTAGTTCGTACAACATTTTGAATGCATTTAATGCTACAGATTGTACACTTAAAAATGATTGAAATAGTAAACTTTAGTTTTATACATAATTTAGCACAAAACTTCACAAGTAGAATGTAAATATTTCATTTTAGAAAGCTTTATTATTTGGAAAAAAACATTTCTTAAGTTCACATTACAGATGTTGCTTTACTCACTGTGCTTTGTGACACAGTATCTATCTTCTTTTTGGTGGGTACAAAACATAATCACTAAGAAGTCCAGGCAGGGAACCTCAGCTTATAGTTGCCTCTTTATCTCTTTCTACCTGAAGACTTAGTAAATGACAAAGTCTTTATTTAAACTTTGACTGTGAATCCCAACTCCCAAATGCTTTGTTGTTATTACTTCTGTTGCACACATGTCTGATTCTATTGTTGCAGCCTCTTCGTAGCATTCATGGTCTCAAAAAAAGGAGTCATGTTAAAACATGACACTAGTACAAAAACAGACACATGGATCATGGAACAGAACAGAGAGCCCAGAAATAAACCCTTGCTTATGTAGTCAACTAATCTATGACAAAGGAGGTAAGAAGATACATTGAGAAATAACAGTCTCTTCAATCAGTGGTGTTGGGTAAACTGGACAGATAAAAGAAAGAAAGAAGGAAAGAAAGAGGAAAGAAAGGAAAGAAAGAAGGAAGGAAAGAAAGAAGGAAAGAGAAAGAAAGAAAGAAAGAAAGAAAGAAAGAAAGAAAGAAAGAAAGAAAGAAAGAAAGAAAGAAAGAAAAGAAAAGAAAAGAAAAGAAAAGAAAAAAAGAAAAGAAAAGAAAAGAAAAGGAAGGGAGAGGAGAGGAGAGGAGAGGAAAGGAACATTTTTACACCACATAGAAAAATTCAAAATGAATAAAAGACTTAAATGTAAGGCCTGAAACTATAAAACTCCTAGAAGAAAACATAGGTTGTAAACTATACTGCCAACAAAAATTAGGGGATATTTTATAGCTTCATATTCATTTTGAAATATCCCCTAATTTGGGGGGGACAGACAGAGACAGAGAGAAGCTGCAGTACATTTGCCATCAGTCTGAGCATTATCTTTTGAATATGTCCCCTTGAGCAAGGGATACAAAAGAAACAATAATCAAGTAGGACTTCTTCATCAAACTAAAAAGCTTTTGTACAGCAAAGGAAACCACCAACAAAACAAAAAGAAAGCCCACTGAATGAGAGAACATATTCACAAATGATATATCTGTAAGGAGTTGATAGCCAAAATATGTAAGAAACTCACACAACTCAAAACAAAAAAAATAAGCAACCTGATCAAAAAGATCAGTGGAGCACATGAAAAGAAATCTCCAAAGAAGACAAAACAGATAGTTGCCAGAAGGAAGGGTGTGTGTGTGAAAGAATGTGTAAAAAGGAGAGGTAATATAGTCAATAAATTTGTGATAAGTTCACATGGTGACAGAAGATTACTAGAATTAGAGAGGTGATCTCCTTGTAAGGTATAAAAATATCAAACAACTATGTTGTATACCTAAAACTAATGTAACTAATGTGATATTGTATCCCAATTATACTTAAATTTTTAAAAATGTGAGTCACATGATCATGGTTACTATCTATCAAAACTACAGTTTTTGTAACTGGTAGAATTCTTAGAAGTTGCTGGGCCATGTATTCTTGGCTCAGCATTGATCTGTGCACATTTCAATGCGTTTTGATCAAGTTTTTAGCGTCATGTGACCTAAAGCACGACAATAACTATACAAAGAGTAGTTCAGGCTATTTTAGCACTAAACAACAACTTTAAAGGGTTAATGTAGCACGCATTGGATACAGGGACACATTTCATGCATTGATCACCTGTATCAGCTAAATTGGAATTGAGGCTCTTATTACTACATACATGCCTAGGCAGAACACATTGTGAAATTGGGCACTAACTGAAACAGTCGATTAAAATCGGCTGGGCTGGGAGGCAGAGTAGTCTAGGATATGGGCTTCAGATTCCTAACTAAAATACAGGTTTAAAGAACAGTGGCAGGTTATGGCCTGCTGCATATTTGTGAGATCTCATCCATCATAATTATAATATCTTATTCTCAGTATACTTCATCACCATCAATTGAAGACATATTTTATCTAAAACGACCAGATAATATCACCACTCCCAAGATCCTGGACCACTGCCAGTCTTCTGGAATTTCAGCGATCCTTAATGCAACCCAACACCACTGTGAACAGGATGTTGAAGCAGCTGTTGCAGTAAGCCGAAAGGGGCATTTGCAACTATTGAGCAGGAGACACACATAGCACATTGTACAAGCCAAGTTCAAGTAATGCAGTAAGACCTTGAACAACACATGTTCTTGGTGAAGAGTTTACATGTATAAACTAAAGCAGACCTGGAAATATCACGGTATTTTCCTGACAGAAAGTTCTCCTCTGGTAAAATATGAGAATTCGTTAAATTACTTACGTATACATTTGTGTCAGTTACCCAACTTGGGATTTTATAGTATGCAATTTTTCAAATCGCTCTTGTTGACAGTTAAAGAGGAAAGAACTAGGGTTAGGAACAGAAAAAGGAAGGAAATGAATTAGTAGCAAAAGAGTGCTGTCTTTTGCAGTTAAGGCTTGGAAAAGGTAAAGAATGTTAAAAGGAAGAAAACTTAGTCCTTAGGAGAACATGCATGAGCTGGGTCGTGTACAGAAAAGAGCTGATGGAGATGAACTAACTAGGGCTGTGGGAACAGGGAAGCAGGGAGAAAGGGATTGGAATGCAGATGTCAGCATCTCTAAGCCATCAAATCAGAAAGGCATTAGCATGTGGATAAAGAAGCAAAAAGTCTTCTCCATGTCACATGGCGAACATAGTAAACAATAAGTAATACTGACCTTTCTCCTCCCCCTTATCTGTTAAAATAAATTTTGGTCTCATCCTTCTGATGTCCAAAAAAGGTCCTGTTTTCTTCCACTTATCTTTGCAGTTTTCATGATGAACTTTTCAAAGAAGGAACGTGGGCTGAAAGAGAACAATCTGAGTACTAGAATGAGTTGAGGATTAAAACTTCATGCAAGTTTTCCAGAAGAATTTTGGTTGGAATGTATGGAAGTGAGAAGCTGATGAATGAGGGAAGGAGAAATATAAGCACTAAAATAAAAACATGCTTCTTTTATGGACTTTGAAAAATACATATCAAGAGTTTAAATTATTTAAATTATTTTCTTTGTTGTGTTCAACTGCACTATAGAACTCAGCCCGGACCTCATGGATTATGATTTTATAAAATTACATTCGTTTAGCTTGACCAGTGGTGGTGCACTGGATAGAGTATTGTCCTGGGACTCTGAGGTCCCAGGTTTGAAACCCTGAGGTAACTGGCTTGAATGCATACTCATCAGCTTGAACGCAGGGTTGTGGGCTTGAGCATGGGATCATCAACATGATTCCATGGTCACTGTCTTGAGCCCAATGTCTCTGGCTTGAGCCCAAGGTTGCTAACTTGAGCAAGGGGTCACTGGCTCAGCTGGAGCACCCTGGGCAAAGCACATATGAAAAGCAATCAATGAACAACTAAGGTGATACAACTATGAGTTGATGCTTCTCATCTCTCTCCCTTCCTCTCTTTCTCTCTCTTTTGCTAAAAAACAAACAAATAAAAAATGTTACATAATCCTCACTTCAATCCAACAGCTGTGCATATATCATGTTAAAGCTGCAGTGGAGAGAAGGAGCTTTGATAGTGACTTAGATGGTAAACAAAAAATAATAATACAGGACAAATTATTACTTGCTCTCATTAATCATCATGGGTCTTATCCTAAGTGATAACAGTCTCTTTTCTGTGTTATATAGTGAACATAAAAAGCTTTAATTAATTAATTTCTGAGTTTAGTTTTTATTTTATTTTTTTCCACCATAAATTCCTTCAGGAAATTTCCAAGGCCTGACCTCTATGGTTAGAAGGCTGCTATTATAGTTTGGAAATTTTTATTTTTTATAAATGTTATTGTTCAGCTCAACCATGCATTTTCTTTTTTCTTTTTTTGTTACAGACAGAGAGACAGACAGAGGACAGATAGGGAAAGACAGACAGGAAAGGAGAAAGATGAGAAACATCAATTTTTCATTGTGACACCTTAGTTGCTCATTGATTGCTTTCTCATATATGCCTTGACCAGGGGACTACAGCAGACCGAGTAACCCCTTGTTCAAGCCAGCGACATTGGGCTCAAGCTGTTGAGCCTTGCTCAAACCAGATGAGTCCACACTCAAGACAGAGACCTTGAGGTTTCGAACCTGGGTCTTCTGCATCCCAGTCCAACGTTCCATCCACTGCACCATCACCTGGTCAAGCTCAACCATACATTTTTCTCTCACCTTGCACAGAGATTTCAGATGTACAAATGCAACAACATACAAATAAGCAGACATGTATACAGATATACTTGCCTGGACCTCTCTCTTTCTCCTTCTCCCTCCTCTATCTCTGTTTTTCTCTCTCTCTTACACACATGTGTGTGTGCACACACACTATTGGGACAACTAAAAAGATGGCAATAAGAAAGGTTAATAACACATTACCCTTGGCCTAAACCAAAGAGCTGATGGCAGGGTTTCCTTAAGCCACATAGTTTTAGCCACTAAGGAAAGGATCCTGTGGTTTAAAATACAATTAGTGAAGGCCTTGATGTCCTGTCAAAATGCAAATTGAACATTGCTGTAGTCTGAGCTGATTAAGTTTATAAGAGACCTAGCTTTAGCTAAAAAGCCTAGCTTCCAATGGCTATATTTATGATTACTTGGATAGAAAACATACTATTCACAAAATTTAGGGGATATTTCAAAGTGAACATGAAGCTATAAAATATTCCCTAATTTTTGTGAGCAATGTATATAACAAACATGCCATAAAATTCTACAGAGGAACCACAGCAGTGGATTATCATGAACTGAGCCCTGTTGGAGTGCAAACTTCCTTTGGGCTTTTGATAACAAGTACAAAAGTTTTTCTAAATTCTGTCTCAAATATATGTTATGAACATATAATTTATTATTGGAAATTTCTTCTCCCTTCAATTGTCTTATGCAGTGAACCTTCTTGGAGATGGTGAGACCAAGTGATCTGCACTATGAGAAATAGTGAAGAATGCTAGTCTCCCAAGTGTTTTTTTCTACAAGAGTAATCAGCCAGGTTGAACTGCTCTCTGACATATCAGCCTTTTTTTAAGAGAGAGACAGAGGGACAGACAGAGACAGACAGACAGACAGAAGGGAGACAGATGAGAAGCATCAACTTGTGTTGCGACAATTTAGTTGTTCATTGATTATTTTCTCATATGTGCCTTGACCGGGGGCTAAAGCTGAGCCAATGACCTCTTGCTCAAGCCAGCAACTTTGGGCTTCAAGTCAGTAGTAACCTTTGGGCTCAAGTCAGCGACCATGGGGTCATGTCTATGATTACACACTTAAGCTGGCAACCCTGTGCTCAACCTGGTGAGCTTGTGCTCAAGTCAGCTACCTCGGGGTTTTGAACCTTGGTCCTCAGCATTCCAGGTGACACTCTATCCATTGCACTGCCACTTGGTCAGGCAACATCAGCCTTTCTCTATACTCAAACTCCTCACTCTCTTTGGAAAGCCCCTTTGCAGCCTCTATTACAAAGTTGCAGAGCACACAAAAGGTGTGCTCTATAGACTCAGTTCTATTTTATTCACCATATATGCTCACATATACAATCTTTTGCCTCAGCCTTAATTGTAATTCAGATTTTCTACCTTGAGTATTAAGAATTAGTGAAATAGCTTTAGATAGCATTCTAGTTCTGTTCTCAGATGTGGGCAGGGGCAGAGAACTGACTCTGGTCCTGTGATTAGTGTATCACAACAGCAGCATCACAGCTGTTAGCATATTTGGTGATAGAGAGATATAGATCACAAATGATACTCTTCCCTCCTGAAAAGTACAGAGTTCAAACTTCTGAGAACCCTTCCCCCAACAAAACCGTTGGTGGGTTGGGCCACCTTTGTCCAGCTAAGGTAGAAACATGATCTCCTATTCTTTGGTCATTTCTCTAATGGAAGTGGGCTTGTTTACCTTTGCTTCCCAAGGCAACTTCACCTGTCCATTGGCCTTCCCATTTCCCCCCATCTCCAAGTTCCTTCTGTATATGATATTTTTGGGAAGAAAAGTAAATTGTCACCATGACATTGAATTATGATTTTCACACCTCTATCTAACAGAGAGCCACGCCACTCAGAAGTTCGTGTTTTCTTACACTGAATTGGGCTGCCCCATGTTATCACTTTTCACTTCTTGCAAGGGTTTAAGACCATGGCATTCCACTTATGTTGAGTGGGATTTGAGTATGAGCACTTAATCTGCTGGATGGCATCTTCCCCTCACCTTCTGTGTTGAGGTCAAAGTCTTCAGACTTTTTCGGTTGTGTTAGGTCTTGCAAGCCTTGAGAGACTTTAGACATTCTGCAGATTCCACTTACATGTGCACCACGAGTTACTCAGGTCTAAATTATAGTCACCACAGAATAAAAGACTAACCCTCCTCTCTGTGATTAACATGGCATTGGGAAGTCTCTGACAATAATCCTATTTTTACTATGTTGTTAAACTTAAAACCGTTACACAAGACAGAACATCCATATCAGCACATTCTCCATCATCTCCCTAAGTATCATTCCCTAATATTTTACATACCATGCTCTTTATTGCCAATGAAAAGATTGTTGCTTTACACAGAAACCTAAATGTAGGCTTAAAAAGCCATAAAATAAGAATTAAAATTCTATATATTTATTTTTAGAGAAATTTAAAACTTCATGAATTAATTCAATTTATATTCATTTTATCCCATAGTCTAGGTTTGGGTGCAATTCCCTTAACAATCAGCTTGTTAATGGAGAAACAGATTCATGCTAATTTAACTTGACCTATACTCATTTGAAATAGATTGTATAATTTTTGAAAGTCACAACTGGAAATAAATAAAAAATAAATCTACATGCTAGCAATATTCTAGTTTATTTCACTTTAATCCATTGATATATTGCTTAAAAACATGCTCAAATAATAGTAATGCATGTGTAGGTATTATTTTTAATAATATCAATGTGATAAATCATGAAAGTATAGATGTTTAGGGGGGGTTTGTGTGTGTGTGAGGTTGCATTTTTCCGAAGTGGGAAGTGAGGGAAGCAGAAAGACAGATTCCTGCATGCATCCAACTGGGATCCACTCGGCAAGCCCACCAGGGGACGATGCTCTGTCCATCCTGGGCGTTGCTCCTCTGCAACTGGAGCCATTCTGGCACCTGAGGCGGAGGCCATGGAGCCATCCTCAGCGCCCAGGCCAACTTTGTACCCATGGAGATTTGGCTGTGGGAGGAGAAGAGAGAGATAGAGAGAAATAAGAGGGGGATAGGTGGAGAAGCAGATGGGCTCTTCTGTGTGCACTGGCCAGGAATCGAACCCGGGACTTCCATACACCGGGTCGACGCTCTACCACTGAACCAATTGGCCAGGGTGAAAGTATTTTTTAAAGGTGTTTTGATAGCAAGAAATTATGCTGGATAGGCTCTGGCCAGCTGCTTAGTCTCTCTGCCACCCCTCATCTCACTTTGGAAAAATACAAAAAAGAAAAAAATTATACTGGATAGAATTTGATATTATCTGCTCTATGTTTGTTTGAATTCAACCCTAGCTGACAATGGATCTCATATCAGTTTAAGAAAAGAGTAAAAAATTCCAGAAATTTAATAAATGTCTATTCTTGATGGCCTTATGTCATGTTATTTCTTTCTAAAGTGATACTTCTATTTTCCTAACAGATTTAAAGAACAAAATGCTTTTTTAAATATATATCTTTTGTATTTTACAATTGTTTTATTATTTTATTTCTTCTAAATGTTTGAATTTTATGTCATTAAAATTGTCATGTGTGCTATATTTAAATACAATTTTAATTTAATTTCTTTATTTTAAAAACCATGACACAAGTCTGTTTGCTCTTTCCAATTTGAAAAATATGACTTAAACTTATTTTGTAATAAAAAACCGAAACCTTTTCGCTACTTCTTTTTTTTTTTTTTGTATTTTTCTGAAGCTGGAAACAGGGAGAGACAGTCAGACAGACTCCCGCATGCGCCCCACCGGGATCCACCCGGCACGCCCACCAGGGGCGAAGCTCCGCCCACCAGGGGGCGTCGCTCTGCCGTGACCAGAGCCACTCCAGCGCCTGGGGCAGAGGCCAACGGGCCATCCCCAGCGCCCAGGCCATCTCCGCTCCAATGGGGCCCCGGCTGCGGCTGCGGGAGGGGGAGAGACAGAGAGGAAGGAGGGGGAAGGGTGGAGAAGCAAATGGGCGCTTCTCCTATGTGCCCTGTCCGGGAATCGAAACTGGGTCCCCCGCACGCCAGGCCGACGCTCCACCGCTGAGCCAACCGGCCAGGGCCCCTTTTCGCTACTTCTGACAAAAGAATAGAATTATTTCTCATGTACATCAAATAATGAAAACTGAACAAATGCTAACGGCTGCCAACGCATCAACGTTCTGCTTATGTTGTATAAAAAAATACATTTTTAAGGGGCAGACATATGGGCTATAGATCATGTTCATGTAAGTATTCGTGAATTAAATGCCAAAATAATGTTCTGTCCCAAACCATAGATGCATCTTTCATCTTGAGGAAATCCACAAAAGTTAATATATACATCAGATTTTGGTAGAATTAACATACTCTACTTAACCACAGTATGTTTTATAATTCATAAGAAAATATTTTACATTTTGTTGTTGGTGGTGTTTTTTTTCAATTGAGGTATAATTTGCATAGAATGTAAGCCATTCGTTTTGTATTTTGAAAAAGGTACCACAATGAAGATAGAGTGGAGTTTCACTATCCTTCCAATTTCACTTATGTTCCTTTTGTCATTATCCTCTCTCCCCACATTCAGTCCCTGGCATACAAACACCCTCACTGATTTGTATTTTGTTCCTATAGTTTTGCCATTTTCAGAATGTCCTATAAATAGAGTCAGACATTATGTAACTTTCTGTCAGATTCTTTTTAGTTAGTATAATGCATTTGAGATTAATCAATGTTTTTATGTGTATCAGAAGTATATTCTTTGAATAGCTGAGTACAATTACATTGATGGATGTATTGTATTTGTTAATCCATTTATCAGCTAAAAGTCATGTTGCTTGTTTCCAATATTTGGTAGTTATATAAAACTGCTATAAAAATTTTGTTTTAGTGGGGTTTTTTTTTACTCTATTCTTAAATCTTCATTTGAAGTGAGATGTTTTCATAGAAATGGGAATAATGTAACAATTCACTTCTATCAAAGCATCACAATATACTTTTTGAAGACATTTTCCTGACAAAGCAATATGTTACCCATGATCAAGATACAGGTACTTCTTGTCTTGTATTTTTATTATCTAGGAATTCTTTACCACTGTGGCTTAGGCCTATAGGATGATCCTATATTCGTTTGTGATTCAGTTGTCCTCAGATTATGTAAGTGATGATAGGTGCATGAAATAAAATAAAGATAGCATATTTTTTTTCTAAGTGGAGCTGACCAAGACTAAAATAAATCAGTGTTATGTAAGACAATGGAAGAGACATTTAACTATATATGTGTAACCCAAATATGGCACTGAGTCTGTGTCTTCTATGCTACATAATATCCTATATAATCTAACATAGAACTTTGTGCAAATGCTTCAGTAAATGGTTTTCTAAAAAATAATGTCAAATGCCTATATATATATATGTGTGTGTGTGTGTGTGTGTGTATATATATATATATATATACACACACACACACACACACAATCACACACACACATATTGACATACACACAAGGCCCCAAGGAAGAAACATCAGTGTACCTATTATATTTCATTCTACTTCATTTCCCATATTAATAAGTCATACCTTTGACTTACTATTTTTTTTTTTTTTGTATTTTTCTTAAGCTGGAAACGGGGAGAGACAGTCACACAGACTCCCCCGCATGCGCCCGACCAGGATCCACCCGGCACGCCCACCAGGGGCGACGCTCTGCCCACCAGGGGGCGATGCTCTGCCCCTCCGGGGCATCGCTCTGCCGCGACCAGAGCCACTCTAGCGCCTGGGGCAGAGGCCAAGGAGCCATCCCCAGCGCCCGGGCCATCTTTGCTCCAATGGAGCCTTGGCTGCGGGAGGGGAATAGAGAGAAAGAGAGGAAGGGGGGGGTGGGGGGGGGGAAGCAAATGGGCGCTTCTCCTATGTGCCCTGGCCGGGAATTGTACCCGGGTCCCCGCACGCCAGGCCAACCGGCCAGGGCCTTACTATTTTTTTATCTTCTTCCTATTATTTATGCTCTAATTCTTCAGACACACAATATATCCAGGAACAAGTGATTCATTTTATTATTTAAACTTAAAACCTTTAAAATCCTTCCTGAAAAGTTAATTATATTGGGAAATTCTTTCACAATAAAAGAAAAATACAATTACAAGAATATTTGGAAAGAAACATAGAAATGTGTTTTTCCCACGAATACTTAAAGATGGACAGCAAGTGATGAGCTTACATGATATACCATGTGCTTCAACCTGACCATATTGTAAAAAAATTGATCATTGAGGAAAATACTTATAGGCAAACTAGCTATAGGGGAATTACTTAGAACCATGAGTTCCACAAAACTAAGATAAATAGTGGGAGTATTTATTACAAAAGTATTTATTAGGCTGAAATCACCTCAAGGAATATATTATATAGAAATAAATCAATATAAAGATAATTAGTTTGTAAATATTTGCACGTAAAAATATTTACTGAGACATTTTTAATGGTAAAAATCTATAAAAATAATTTAGTGTTATTCGGAAGAATGAGTAAATAAACCTTATACTTCCACATAATGAAGCTATTCAAAAGTTTAAATTCTATTTATATTATTGACTTAGAATAATGCATATGATGTATTTTTAAAGAAAAAAATTGTCTATTAATGTATTCAATGGTTCTCCAACTTTGTAAAACGAAAAAAACCTATAAGAAAGAGAGTCAGAGAAAGAGAGAGAGTCAGAGAGAGACAGAGAAATAGGAGGCAGAGAGAGAGAATGTATGTATGCATTGTTTGTATGACCATGTGAAAATGCAGGTTATCTCTGTTAGGTGGACAGAAGTGTATTCAAAACATAGGGTAGTGTGTTATCTTTTACCTTTCGACTACTTTTGCATGGTTCAATTGCTATAATGAGCATGTTATAATTAGCACTGTTATAATTTAGGGTCATTTAGCAAGATTAAAATTTAAAATTTCTGTCTGAGGAAAGCTCAGTGTATCTCCACTCCATCTCTAGCTCTTCTCCTTGTAGCAATTTATATCTAATCAAACAAAAGTTTGCAATAACTATCCACATTTGATCATTTAAGAACCTCCCACTCTCATCTCAAATTCTTTCTGTCTCTACATGTATACGTACATTCATATGAACATGTATTCATTCATATTAAATTAAATAAAACTCTATGGAACATTTTAGCCTTTTTATTTTATTTTTATTTTATTGATTTTAGTGAAGGGGAGGGAGAAAGAGACAGACAGACAGACAGGAACATTGATCTGTTCCTGTATGTGCCCTGACCAGGGATCGAACCAGCAGTTTCTGTGCTTCGGGCAATGCTCTAACCAACTGAGCTATTGCCCAGGGCCCTTATGGCATATTTTAAGCCTATATATTTTTTCTTCCATATAAGTCTGTATGTATCTAGAATTACAGAGTTACAGAATGGGTCAAAAGTAGGTTTACAGTCATTCATATGGAAAATAATACAATAATAAATAAATACCATATTTCCCTATGTATAAGACGCTCCTATGTATAAGATGCATCTTAATTTTGGGGCCCGAAATTTGAAAAAAATGCACTACATAAAATTATTGAACTCAAATTTTATTCATCATAAAATTCACTCCTCATTACTGTCAAAACTCCCATCTATTAGCTTGTCTTCATCTGTGTGTGATGATGAATCACTGTCTTCATATATTGCCTTGTCCTCAGTTCCATCTATGACATTTGAAATGCCACACTTTCTACAACCACTGTATAAGATGCACCCAGTTTTTAGACCCAAAATATTTTGGAAAAGGGTGTGTCTTATACATGGGGAAAAACAGTAATAATACACATATTAATACCAGAATAAACTCTTGTGTTTTGCATACTAACAATCGTAAACCTACTTTTGCCCCAGCCTTTATATACTGGATTTTTTCCTTCTCTTTTTTCCTCTAATCTTGTGCATTAAAAAAAAGAGTCTGACCAGGTGGTAGCACAGTGGATAGAGCATCAAATTGAGATGCGAAGGACCCAGGTTCAAAACTTCAAGGTCGCCAGCTCGAGCATGGGCTAATCTGGGTTGAGCAAGGCTCACCAGCTTGAGCCCAAGGTCGCTGACTTGAGCAAGAGGTCGCTCGGTCTGTTGTAGCCCCACGGTCAAGGCACACATGGGAAAGCAATCAATGAACAACTAAGGTGCCACAATAAAGAATTGATGCTTCTCATCTCTCTCCCTTCCTGTTGTCTGTTCCTATCTGTCCTTCTCTCTGTCTCTGTCTCTCTCTCTCTCTCTGTTACAAAATAAGTCTGCTCTTATAAGCTTACATCAGTATAAAGTCCATATAGTGTCCCCTATACCCCTTCCGTCCTCTTCTATTTCCTTTGTACCTATCCTGCCTCTTTCCCTGGGCCATGGCAACCAGCTATGCTAGGGAGACATAAAAATGTATTTTATAACCGTTTCCTCACCCCTCACAATGGTGGTCGTCAGAAGAAGAATTTAAAGATTGGTTAAAATCACCTGGAATTGCCATCCCCCGCCTCTCTCAGGAGCTACAAGGACAGCCTTCCCTGGGATACCTTCCTTTGGTGCCGTCAGCTTTGACTGTTTTCCAGGAACTGTGGCAGTTCTGAAGAGTATCTCCCAAGCTGGTTACATTGGGGTCACAATTTCCCTCAGTCTCATTGGTTGGGGAATTAGCTAGATTTCTGTTTAACTTGCTTTGGTTTTAAATTGGTTTTCTTAAATTCACTGAAAGACCTCGAAAATGGAAACAAACAGAAATGGAACAAAACAATATTTCTAGTTCAGCAGATGCAAGAAATGTCCCTGAACATGCTTAATATCATTAATGGCTAATACATACAGGGTGGGGAAAAGATAGGGTTCAGTTGTCAGTATGGGCAATAGCGTAATCATTAATAAATGATAATACAAAAATAAACTTTGTGTTTCACATACTTACAACTGAAAACCTACTGTTACCCCTCCCCCCCCCCACCCTGCATTAATCAATTAATATGTTCTAAGTGCTCAGCTAGGGGCTTTATTTTTACTATTTCACTTAATCCTTTCATTAATTCTTCAAGAATATTCAGTCAGAGTAAGGTAGGTTACCCTGGGATAATAACTCCCAGTGGCTTAAAACAGCAAGATGTAAGATCCAAGTAATTCTCAAAGACAGCTCTTCTTCATGTGGGGACTCAGGCTTCCATTCCCCTCTTGTTTCAACATACGCTTCCAAGACTGCCCCAGAAAAAGAAGATAATTCTGTAAGGTTTCATAGCGGCAATGAATGCTACTTCCCAGAAATGTCATGTTACTTCCACTCACATTTCATTGGTCAGAATAAGTTACAGCATTACAAGCATTGCCCATTATAATCTTAATGGGCAAGAGAATGCAATTTCTTTATGTGTTCCAAAGCATGGAAGCTAGAAATTCTGGTGAGCAGCACTGATACCTATCCCAAAGGGGAACTTTTTAGTTTGAAGATGTGGAATTTGAGATTCAGAGACATTAACAACTTAGATAAAATCACCGTTTCTCCTGTATAGTGTACTGGAATGTAAAACTCCAAAATCTAGACTCTTTCCATTGTATCATTTTGCTTCCCATACACACAGAATATTTCCCACTTAGATCAATGTTGTTGTTTTTATTTTCTTTTAGCAAGAGAGAGAGACAGACAGGAAGAAAGAGAGATGAAAAGCATCAACTCACAGTTGTGGCACCTTAGTTGTTCATTGATTGCTTTCTCATATGTGCCTTGACTGGGGTGCTCCAGCTGAGCCAGTGACCCCTTGCTCAAGCCAACAACCTTGGGTTTCAAGCCAGTGGCCCTTGGGCTCAAGCCAGCAACTATGGGGTCATGTCTATAATCTCACACTTAAATCAGTGACCCTGCATTCAAATTGGTATGCCCACGCTCAAGCTGGGGACCTCAGGTTTTCCAATATGCACCCCCAGTGTCCCAGGCCAACACTCTATCCATTGTGCTACTGCTGGTCAGGCTCACTTAGATCAATATTGAAGTGAGCCTTATAAGCCATTCCATAGTTAGATAAACACAGATAAGTGGGTCAATTATTATAAAAAACAAACAAACAAAAAAAACTAATACCGTGATCATGTTCTTCAGGATGAGTTTTTCTTATCTGTTGATATTGAGATGAAATAGTTTCACCTTTGAGGAGTTGGTGTAGTTTTTATTTGCTGGCTTTTGCTTCCTAAGGGACTTTAGCATTCATGTGTCCTGAAGAGACCTCTGCTGTGCCCTTGCCCTTCTAGCACAGTAAAACCCATGGCATGCAGTTCAAAGAAAGTACACCAATTAGGCTCAAGACATTTTCCAGATTGAAGGAAGCCTTCTCCCTGTTTAAGCATTGCCTACGATCAGCGAAGAGAGTAGTTCAAAGGGACTAGTCAGTTTAGTAAAATAATACCATATTTACCCATTTAATTTGCCTTTGTAAATAAAGTATGTCCAGTTTCCCTTTGATCTCGTGAAGCCCGTTCAGCATGCTATGCATAGCACAGAGATGAAAGTCGATGAGGCTGCTTAAAATGAAATATGCCACGGAGTGATAGAAAGATTTCAAGTGCTTCTGAGGAGAAGCAGAAGTAATCTGGTAAGTCATGTTTTGCTTTGCAGTATTTTCACAGGGCATTTGGCATTAATTTCAGGTTATTTTTGACTAATACAATAAACAATAGGCACTACAGGGAAAACGTTATAAAACACTAGGCATAAATATGATTGATGATTATAGGCTACACGTATTTGTTTCCATTTCCTGAAAAATTACATCTAGCTTTCACATTATTTCATCAAGGATTCCTTGTCACTCTCCTCCTTGGCCAGGCCATCAAATTTTAAACATGTATTCAAAATGCCTCTAGGTCTTTACATTTTTATCATCTTCTAGCTGGTTGCCATGACTTGTCTTATTATTGGTAGAGAATGGTGCATTAAAAGTAGAAAACAGGAAAAGTTAGATTGCTGTAGTTTCCATTTTAATGACACACTTTATTGCTTCCAGTAGATTTCTCCTGGTGAGCTCCCTTCCTCAAATGTCAAGTTTTATTCTAGTTTTTGAGAAACTCAGGCCACAGTTTTTTCTAGTATTCTGAGAACCAGCATTTTAATAGAGGTTTTGAACCCAGAAGAATGAATCCCCGTTGGAGGGATCTCTGACACAGGTAACAGATGGGGTGTAAGAAGTGGCCGGAATAGTGTGTATCAAGGGCTTCCACCGGCATTATTGTCGCCTGTTTGGAAAGCTGACCCTGGTGGAGCAACTGTCATACTCTGGACAATAATTCCTACTCCTGCTTAGTGGCAGTCTGGTTTCCTTGTCTATTCAAAAGTCTGTTGAAGAAACCTTATTTTTTCAAGTCCCTACATTACCTACAAAGTTTAGGCTTCCAGTATTCACATGTCTGCATTTTTCTTTAACAATTAAAAAGAGTACCTAGTTTTCAACTGGGTCATTGTCCTAACCCTTCTTCCCCTGATTTATTTCTTCCCAGAGAGGAGAAATGTCTTATTTACCACGTGTAATTTGGAAAAGAGATATCCCTCTGTGCCACCTTCTCTGCCTTTGTTTCTGCCTCATCCTCCCTTTAGTAAACCAATCTTTCTATGGGATGCTATGTTTTGGTCCGTCCACTGCCCTGTCATCAGAAGCCTGGCTGTGGGGGTCACAGGGATCAAGTATCTGTACCAGTGACAATGTCAGTTGGTCTAATCCAGTGGAGAAATATTATCAAGTGCTTTTAGTAGCTAGCTGTGTCTCTAATCTGGCCTTTGTCAGTGACAGAGGTGGCATTTTAAGCTCCATCTGTTTGACTCCACATTGGCCTTATAGTTAGCATCAAACTTCTGGGTAGGAAGGGACCTTACCTGGGAGGCTCTTCCGAATCAGATCATCTCATGCTGGAGTCATTCACTAGCTAAATCATTTATTTAACTGCCCCTGTTCTGATTCCACACTCACCGAGCAGCCTTCAGATGATAACTCACCATTATATAAAACTTCTTTGTATGAAAATAATGTGTGCACCAGAAGATTGTAAGGGCCTGGATTCTTCACCAGTTATAGTTCCTTTCTGTGAACTAAAATACTGAAATTTTAGCTCAGGTAGTTTGGCTCAGTGGATAGAGCATTGGCCCGGCATGCGGATGTGCCAGTCAGGGCACACATGAGAAGAGACCTTCTGCTTCTCTTCCTCTCCCTCTCCCCCTTCTGTCCTTCTTGCCCTCCCACAGCCAGTGACTCCATTGGTCCAAGCGTCAGCCTCAGCTACTGAGGATAACTCGATTGATTCAAACATCAGCGGGTGGATCCCGGTTGGGGCACATGCAAGAGTCTTTTTCTCTATCTCCCCTCCTCTCATTTAAAAAAAAAATTCTGAAATTTTGTTTTGATACTTTACTTTTGTAAGCTAGTTTGTTAATGTTCATTTGCCCTTAAGAAAAGAGTCTGTCAATAAAATTACTTCGGAAGTTGTGAGCCAAATAGACAAAGCTCCAAGACATTTCAGAATTCAATCCAATGTGGTTCTAATGCTAGGAAGAGTTAGGCCCTTTCATTAATATGCAAAAATGCATATTGCCTTACACTAAAATGTCTTTACACCTAGATGTGACTACATTAAGGGTCTTAAGAATGAAGAAAGCAAAACTAAGGAAAGAAAATCCAATTAAGAGGTATGGCTACCTGGGTGAATGTTAGAGATTCTAACCTGACTTGAATATAAGATAATGATGTGATTCACTTCCAATGGATGTGAACCACAGGGAATTCTCTTCTTTCACTTTTGGCGTGCTTATTACAGTCTGCTATAATTTGCAGGGTTTGATGTGTCCCACCTTGGTCGCAGACAGGACCCAGTCTTATTCTAGGAGTAGCTTCAGGTCATTGAGAAGCTGAGAAGGCAGCTTTGAAAATTACATGAAGATAGAACCCTTAAAACTTTGTGAGATGGTATATTTTCTTTTTGGAAAAGAATTGCTCATACCTGGGAAGATTAAAATTAATTATAGAAATTTTTAAGAGGGACAAAATGTAATGATATTTTACATTAATTATGTATACATACATGCTATATTAAGTATCTATAATGTATAAGAGACATGAACTTGCTAGAACAAATCAACCTTGTAACACCATTTTAAAATGTGTTATTGAGAACTGATCTGAAATTGTGTGTCTAGACTGGACATAGTTAATTTTATGTATAATACCTGAAGATTTAAGAAAACTTAAACCATTTTTTTGTTTCATTTATTAATTTTATAAGTATTGCTCAAATACTTGAGAAAGTTTCTTAGATAATTTTTTTATGTGTAAAAAAAATTGAGTATGTTAATGTGTTAATGCAATTTAAAATGTGAAAAAAGTTTAATTAACAAGGTTTATAACTGGTTCCAGATAGTAATTAAAGGCCACCTTTAAAATAACTGAAAACTTGCTAGCTTTATAATGGGATCATGAGGTTTATAATATGAACTGAAAATAAAAAAGAACAATTTTTTTTAATTTTTAACTGTAATAAATCAAATATTTTAAAACTAACAATCTATTAATAATTTTTTCACATAAAAACGAAACTGGAGGAACCAAATCTCTTACTTAATAGAAATCACTTTTAATATTAGGCACAAATCAAGCTTCTGATATCAAAGAGTTGAGGGCCATGTCTAGATTAGGCCTTGGTGAACTGGAGAACTCAATGTAGGATGGCCCCTTGGGAGATAGGCAACTGATCTTTAACATACTCCTTTCTTTTTTTTTTTTTTTGTATTTTTCTGAAGCTGGAAACGGGGAGAGACAGTCAGACAGACTCCCGTATGCGCCCGACCGGGATCCACCCGGCACGATGCTCTACCCCTCCGGGGCGTCACTCTGTTGCGACCAGAGCCACTCTACCACCTGGGGCAGAGGCCAAGGAGCCATCCCCAGCGCCCGGGCCATCTTTGCTCCAATGGGCTGCGGGAGGGGAAGAGAGAGACAGAGAGGAAGGAGGAGGGGGGGTGGAGAAGCAAATGGGCGCTTCTCCTATGTGCCTTGGCCGGGAATCGAACCCGGGTCCCCCGCACGCCAGGCTGACGCTCTACCGCTGAGCCAACCGGCCAGGGCCAACATACTGCATTCTGACCACATTATTGGTCATTCCTTTCTTTTTTTGGAACTTCTACTACTTTTTAGTGCTTTATTAAAATGTTATTTCCCTAAAGTACTGAATATTTAAAATATAACTCATCAAAATTAAAGAACACACTTTAAGTAATTATAGGTTTTTATGGTTCTCAAGCAAGTCAGATCTGGTAATAATGAAGACAGGCTTGTAACTTTAACAATAAAATTTTCCTCAATTCCTTTTTTTTTTTTTTTTAAGTAAGAGGAGGGGAGAGAGAGAGACAGACTCAAGCACACGCCCTGACTGGGATCCACTCAGCAACACTGTCTGAAGTCGATGCTCAGACCAACTGAGCTATCCTCAGTGTCTGAGGCTGATGCTCAGACCAATCAAGCCACTGGCTGTGAGAAGGGAAGAGAGAGAGAGAAGCAGATGGTCACTTCTTCTGTGTGCCCTGACTGGGAATTGAACCCTGGATGGCCACATGGCTGGCGGACGCTTTATCAACTAGAGCTAATTGTACTTCGATTCTTTTTTTTTTTTTTTTTTTTTTTAATTTTTTTCTGAAGCTGGAAACAGGGAGAGACAGTCAGACAGACTCCCGCATGCGCCGGACCGGGATCCACCCGGCACTCCCACCAGGGGCGATGCTCTGCCCACCAGGGGGCGATGCTCTGCCCATCCTGGGCGTCGCCATGTTGCGACCAGAGCCACTCTAGCGCCTGAGGCAAAGGCCACAGAGCCATCCCCAGCGCCTGGGCCATCTTTGCTCCAATGGAGCCTTGGCTGCGGGAGGGGAAGAGAGAGACAGAGAGGAAAACGCGGCGGAGGGGTGGAGAAGCAAATGGGCACTTCTCCTGTGTGCCCTGGCCGGGAATCGAACCCGGGTCCTCCGCACGCTAGGCCGACGCTCTACCGCTGAGCCAACCGGCCAGGGCTATACTTCAATTCTTAATGAGTTTGTGTTTCAAAATAGCTTTTGCCCTTCTCTAGGCCCTACTTTGGTGCATAACCAGAGCACTAGTTATCAATGGCAGGAGAGTTTAGGAAGCAGACAGAGCTTTGTTTGAATTATAGTTCTGGCTTGCACTAGTCTGAGTCCTTGAGCAAGATGCTCAACCTCTTAGTTTCCTCATCTGTAAATTGGGGATCATAACACCTATCATATAAGGTTGCTGTAAAGCTTAGAGATACTATATACAGAGAGAGTTGGCACACAACTGGTCCTCAATGAATCAGATATGTTTCTTATGGGTAGTGTGAAAAGAAGACTGTGTGCATTTGGGACGTGAGAACGGGTTAACTTCTGCAGCGGGTGAGTATGTGTGTATGTGGATGTGTGGGTGAAGGAGCAGCTGCCTGAACAGTATGTGGCTGCAGTCAATCATGGCTGACTGCCAGATGGAAGCTCCAAAGACTCTTGTGCTGAGTTAGGCGATGATGTATAGAGCGTAAATGATACCATACAAGAATGTTAACTTCAGACTTTATGAAGTTGAAGACCTAACCTTATACAAACTGTAAAATGGTTGCCTTCTACACTCTGTTGTGGTTGATAAAATTCTGAAAATGGCATTTTATATCAAGCTCCAAGTCTAACCAATTTTAAAGGAATCAAGTAGGATGATCTAGGAGAGAGAGAGAGAGAGAGAGAGAGAGAATGAGATCAAAGGTGCTGACAATAATTAAAGGTCAAAAAGTGAGGATTTATTTTTAGAGAGCTATATAAAAGGAAAGGGATCTCTTCCATTGACAACTTTACTGAATTTCACTATTTTTCAATGACTTTTTTGTACATCTAAAGACACCTTTTATTTTTATTTTAATTTTATTTTTATTTATTTATTTAGTATTTTTCTGAAGCTGGAAACGGGGAGAGACAGTCACACAGACTCCCGCATGCGCCCCACTGGGATCCACCCGGCACGCCCACCAGGGGCGACGCTCTGCCCACCAGGGGGCAATGCTCTGCCCCTCCGGGGCATCACTCTGCCGCGACCAGAGCCACTCTAGCGCCTGGGGCAGAGGCCAAGGAGCCATCCCCAGCGCCCGGGCCATCTTTGCTCCAATGGAGCCTTGGCTGCGGGAGGGGAAGAGAGAGACAGAGAGGAAGGGGGGGGGGAGATGGAGAAGCAAATGGGCGCTTCTCCTATGTGCCATGGCCAGGAATCGAACCCGGATACCCCGCACGCCAGGCCGACGCTCTACCGCTGAGCCAACCGGCCAGGGCCAAGACACCTTTTAAACGAAATAACAGAGATGGGATCTAATGAATAACAGAAGAAAACTGATGGACAATTTCATGAAGTAAAGAACATTGAAATCAAATATTTTGCTATCATCCAAATACGCATTGTTAATACCTTCTGTTTGGTATGCCAAAAGTCAAAATTGTGTGGTTGACAAATTGTTCAATGGAACTTTTCCCAATCTAGCCTAGAGGAAACTGAATTATTTAGGCATTAAAATTTATGTCAATTGATTAACTTTTAATTGCCTTCTAGAATTAGTTACACTTCTTATCATGATGTAGACTTTAATTGGGTAAAACAATAACTTTTTATTTACTATTTTAGAGATGTTACCTTTTTAATTTGAAAAATATAGTTACAAAATACATATAGAATGTTCTTAGACACTGAGGAGATGAACAATGGAGACTGCTTTTAAGAAGGGTACTGTCTGCCCTGGCCGGTTGGCTCAGTGGTAGAGCGTTGGCCTAGCGTGCGGAGGACCCGGGTTCGATTCCCGGCCAGGGCACACAGGAGAAGCGCCCATTTGCTTCTCCACCCCTCCGCCGCGCTTTCCTCTCTGTCTCTCTCTTCCCCTCCCGCAGCCGAGGCTCCATTGGAGCAAAGATGGCCCGGGCGCTGGGGATGGCTCCTTGGCCGCTGCCTCAGGTGCTAGAGTGGCTCTGGTCGCAACATGGCAACGCCCAGGATGGGCAGAGCATCGCCCCCTGGTGGGCAGAGCATCACCCCATGGTGGGCGTGCCGGGTGGATCCCGGTCGGGCGCATGCGGGAGTCTGTCTGACTGTCTCTCCCTGTTTCCAGCTTCAGAAAAATGAAAACAAACAAACAAACAAAAAAAACAAAAAAAAAGAAGGGTACTGTCTAACAGAGAATATATACAGTAGAGAATAGACTAACAAATAATTATGATACACAATTTACATGTTAAAGGGGGTTACTCAAGGTGTTATGGGAGCATCAATGAGGGGCACTTAATTCAGCTTGGGTCTGTCAGAGTTCAGCTTAAGCCCTATCATATGGAAATGGGAATGAGCTGTCTATGGAAGCTGGGTGTATAGTAGCACTATACATTTTGGAGCACATAACAGCTCCAATGAAGCTCTAGAATTATTTGCAATTGTGAAAAAAATCAAATGTCTCTGAGAAACATTTGTCACTCATGTTTAAATGCTATGTCATGCCTTGTGATTAATTCCAAGTGTACATGAAAATATAGTCTTTAAATGTAAATATTATTTCGGAGGCTTAGAATTAAGAAAAAGCGACATTTGATGATAGATTTGGTCAGGAAAATATAGAGAAAGCATAGTCTCGGAAGAGTATAATTTCTAAGTTGCAAAGAACCTTTTATTCTTTCTTGTTCAAAAAATTTATGATTTATTTTTTAAAAGAATATTTTGATTAATTCCTATAAAATTAATGTATACAATTAATAAAAATCAATTAAGTTATACAAATTTTTAAGGTCATGCTAATTTGGTCTTTAAATTAACATAAAGGGATAAAATTGAGAGACTGCCATTTTGTTGACTAGGATGGGTTTGATGTGCATTTTGCAGTAGAGTCATTAGAACTTCCTACAGGAGTGAATACAGAGTAGAGGTAAGAGAAAAATACTAATCAAGAATAAAATGTAGGTTTTATAAAATCAGGTTTAAAATTAATGAGTGGTGATTCTACTCCCTAATCGATTTCACTTACTAATGGAGTGCTGCTCCTTTGGTGGGTGTTCCATTTTGCACACATGAAGCTTGAGATATCTTGTAGGTTGGATACTAGAATCTGGAGTTCCCCGTAGAGAGAGTTTGGGCTAAGGATGTACTTATGAACGTCAAGATATAATGTAATTTAAAGCCTGAGAACTAATTAAGATTGTATAAGGGAAGGGGAGAGGTTGTTGGAGGGAAAGAAAAGGAAGAAAAATAACTAAAAGGGACAGAATGGCTCAGAAAATGCATGCAGCTGCTTCCCACTCCATCATTTCTCAGTGCCCTGCAGGCAGAAAGAGCTCTTGAAATTAATCCTGCTGTCTGTTTCTTGGGTTAACTTGGAGCAGAGAGGGGACAGTGGGGACATATATGAATGTCTTAAATAGAAGCAGCTGCTGACTCCTCTGGGTAGTAATTTGATGACTATTTATTTAGCTTCAGTGGAATAATTTTGTTGAGTAGATGAAATAGTTTAAAATATTCTTATGCTGATTGTATATAACTTTATGTCTTACAATTTAAAAAAAATTACATGGGTAGATTTACAGAAGGGCATTTACAGGCACAATTGAAATGTTGTTAAGGTACAAAGGACTTGGCCATGCCCTATGTTCAGTTTGAGTTAGTCCAGGAGTAAATATTAGTGTTAAAATTCCAAAGCACTATATACCTGTCAATGAGGAAGGACCATTTCATTTGTATTTTCATGTTGTTATTAAATAAGCTAAAATTATATTGCCAATTTAAATATATCTTTCTGTAATAGTGATTTGTAGGTTGTTAGTAAATGGAAAGTAATAATTTAATAAATGAATGAGAGTTTAAAAATTGTTATTTTATGTACTAAGAAACTTTTCTTCATTCTCTTTATTTAGCTTGTAAGCATGGGTACTGTTTTCTCCTTTCTTTTTTTCCTTAGGAATGAAAGAGATGAAAATCTAAAACATCTCTATTATGGTCTGCACTGAAGTTACTAAGTTAAAAAACAAGTTCAGCAAGTTTTAAAGAAAAGACCTGTTAGTTAAGTAGAAGCCAAATATTGTCATTAGTGCTGAGTGGAAAAGGGAAAGTTTCATGTGACACATCAATGTTCTATCACTTCTCCTTTGAACCCCTTTTAACTCAGAGGAGAGGGAGAAAACAAAACGATGAATTTGCAATGAGGAAAGTTTACATCAGCAAAATATTTTTTTTTTCTCCCAGCTTGCAGAAAGAAGAGATGGTGTTATTTTATTCAACACCTCTGTACATTTTCACATGAAACAGAAATTCATACAATTATTTTGGATATGTTGTTGACTCAGATGGAACAATTAAAGATAAAAACTAAAAAGAAAATGCTAAATGTAGGAAGAAAGATTGGGAAAGGAGACAGGTTCTTGTAGCCCACCCCATTGTGGGCGTGGGGGGATCACACGGATTTCATCTCCTGAGATCATCTCACATCTAGATGGTGCTCAAAGGCTTTATTTACCTCCTGGAGGAAATGTGATTTCTGAGACAAGATCTCTGGAGCAGAGAGGAATTTCTTCCAACAGTGGTCTTAGTCCCAGGAATTCAACTTGAAAAGGGGAGAGTATAGGTGTTCTATTTTAGACCTCTGAATGTCATTTTTATTTTCACACCTGAAACATATATAATTTTATTACCTAATGCTACCCCAATAAATTCAATAAATAAATTTAAAATACAGTAGGACCAAAAATAATCATTACTTCTAAAATCATTATCTCTCAGATTAGTAGGAAATTTTAAGCTATCTGCTCAAAGCAGAAGTAATCAAACCCTCTGGTCTGTAAATTAAAATCTGTCATATTAATCCAAAGTCTAGTTCACCTTTGTATTCTTCATGTACCCCAATTTCTTCTTTTTGATCCTTTAATGAAACAATAACCATTATCTTATGCCTCTTACAACTCTACTTAACATGGTCATGAACCTTGATCTTGTCCATTGGGACCCATCTCACTATCTCCAGCTTTCAGCTTGGAATAAGCAATTTGGTTTTTTTCTCCATGTCATTGTCCTAAAGTCTTAAGTCTTCATCTTTAAAAGTATAGGTCTTAAAAGTCTTAAGTCTTGGGTTTTAAAGTCTTAATTTCAGAAACTCTGGCCACAAACTGAGGTCGCCGGTTCGAAACCCTGGGCTTGCCTGGTCAAGGCACATATGGGAGTTGATGCTTCCAGCTCCTCCCCCCTTCTCTCTCTCTGTCTCTCCCCTCTCTCTCTCTCTCTCTCTCTCTCTCTCTATGTCTCTCCGTCTCCTCTCTAAAATGAATAAATTAAAAAAAAAAAAAGAAACTCTGGCCACAAAGCTAACAGTTCAGACATGATAGCTGCAGATAACTGGGCTGTGTGTGACTGCGAGCCCGCTGTGGAACAACATGTGATCTCTGACCATTTCTTCATTAGCTCTCATCATTTGCCAGTCTTTTTTTTTTAATTGATTTTAATTTATTGTGTTTACGTAGATTCTAGTGAACATAATTATTAATGAAGAGAGTTGATTTCTGTTAGTTGTGGTGCCTTCTATCCAACTCCAAAGGAAGTTTGCTCCAGGATGTTCATCAAGAACTCACATGAAAAATTTGTACAGGAAAGAGTGGGATGCCAAAGCACTTTGATCATGAACCTTTTGAAAGAACTGTTTTATACCAGCTGGAAAAGGACCAGCTCACTCCTCCACATACACATCCTTCCTCTTCAACCAAAAGAGGAGTGGAAAAAAACCATGGAAAGAAAGGAGGCAATTCAGTCATGCCATGGTTTGCTTACATCACCAGGAGCAACAGTAGACCTGAAATGGATGTCAACAGTGACAACGGAAGTAGAGTCAATTTATTGGCACCTGAGTCTGAGTCTGTAGAATACATTTCTAATGATATTCAGAAATTGGATATAGACATTGTTGAAGGGAAGAAGAGTCTAAAAGCTTGCAGTTGAAAAACAAGCAGACAAAACATAATGGTTATTATACCACCCATCTCCCTGCAAATGTATTTTCTCATGTTGGTGAAAACAGGGGGCACATGCGTCAGTCAGATGTTATACTTAAAATATTTGATACCATTATAGTCCAGGCACCAACAATAGCACATGTTCCAATGTCTTGGCATGAATCCTGGGGATTATTGTTTCTATTCAATTGAGAATCTCAAATACTTGCACTGAGCTGTTATTGATTATTGCTGTACTAATTATTTTGTGAAGACTGTCAAGTCATAAAATCATAAAACATTATCATTTTTATCTTGTAAATGAAAGAATAATAAGATAAGTGTATCATGATATATGGTTTTGCTTTTGAATTAAAATACAAAATTAGAATAAATTAATAAAACCAATTATGTCAATACTGTGAAAGTCCAATATATGAAAAATTACAGGACTGAGTATAACTATGGATGCATAATGCAACTGTATGTTTTAATCATGGCCATATTCAGAGTTGAAAGACAAAAGAATAATAAGAAGGAAAGCAATTTTAACATCTCTAATGCTTAGGTACACCTAAGACATGATTATTTAATTATAAAATACAAGGACCATATCTAAAGCTGTCTTAGAAACAAATTTTTTTTAGCCAAAGATAATATGTAAACTAATGCTGTAAACCTAACTTTGAACCTTAACAATTGATATGTAACTTGCCATAATAATATCAAAACCCTGAAGTATTGTCAATAGAATTGAAGCACATTCCACATATTGATATTTAGTCTTTAAATGGAAGAGAAGAATGTTAGGTCATGAATACTTTACCTCTAAAAATATTACTATGGGTAGTAATTTTTGTCCTAACTAAAAAATATAGAATTGTAAATATGTAGTCAAATTGCTCAAAGTTAGAATTATAATATTAAAATTATAATATTACAATATTTAAAAGTTATAGAATGTTAGAGATTAAAATCTCTTTCTTATCACTCCAGATAGAGAGCTAGATTAGAGCCCCAGTCTTCTGCTTCTCAGTCACTGTCCATTTCACTTACTATACAGGCTTAAGCAAGCTCAGATATAAAATCAAACTTGATCTGCTAAAAGTAAAATTCTTTTCAAACACTTTTTCAGTATCCTTCTTTTTCAAAAGGTTAGTTCAATAATACTTTCATGACCAGAGGTCACTGATCTCAGAACTTTAACTACACAGAACATAGACAAGTAAAAAACCACATACACACACACACACACACAGTCCTCACATTAAATCCTTACGCAAGAACAGAGAGTACAAAGTCCTTACACTAAAGCTCATGGATTTTTCTAGACTCTCATCAGAGTATATTTCCTCTGACTTTGAGTTCTTGTTCTATCATCTTGATTTTCCTGAATTTATGCCCAGAATAGAATACAAAGTTTGTTGCCTTGCCTCTGACAGAAAAGAGAACAGAAAGCAGGCAAGAGGCAAGCTGGTAGCTTGATGCAAGCACACTAAGACCAGCAAAAATAACAGACAGACCAGCAAAGCCCAGCTAGACAGTGAGGAGACAGATGTTACATCACAGACTCAGTAGAGAAGCTAATAACCTGCTTGCCTCCCTAAGTTGTGAGATCAAGCCTGAAAAGAGATTTTAATGTATTTGCCCTTAAAATTCAAGCATGTCTAGGCAGAACAAAAAGAAATATACAAATAACATACAAATCCCTACAGGTCAATATAGGAAAGGGCTGGGGACAGTGTCTCGGGCTTGAGGTACATGTCTGAAGAGTCAGGTTAGACCCAGACTTGCTTTCTGCAGGTTTTAGTATCCAAGGAGTTCCAGCACTGTGTGTTGGAAGTGTGTGTGCGTGTGATGGAGGGTGATCATGGTGTGTGTATTAGGAAAGTGGTACTGATAGCTCACAACATCACGGAGATTCCAAGTTAAGCACATTGTATCTTGTGGTGGTTTAAAGCTCTAGTCCTAACAGGTCCCAGAAAAGTAAGAAAGCAAGTCAACTATAGGGAGCAAGGTCTACCCTGTGAAGGGGAAGCTTAGGAATAATATTAAGGCATAGCCAGAAAATGGGACTTGGGGAAAGACTTCTGATTCTAAATGGGATTTTAAAGTTGAATGTGAGACAAGGAAAGCAGAGGAGGAACCCAAGAGTAGTACTGGATGAATAGTGTCGGGCCAATAGGAGGCTGTGGAGGAGGGCAGAGGGATTCTCGGAAGCTCTGGCAACCAATAGGCTTGCCTCTGCTGTTATACCATCTGCACTGCAACATCAGGATTGTTTCAGCACCAGAGTGGGGTTGAGCATGCAGGAGAAGGGCATTGGGAATTCAGTAAGTAACTGCTAAGGAAGACAGGGGCTAGTATCCTCTTTGATGAGGAAGGCTTGTGACATCTTCCTCTCCTCCCTTCCCTTCTGCCTTCCTTCCTTCCTTCCTTCCTTCCTTCCTTCCTTCCTTCCTTCCTTCCTTCCTTCCTTCCTTCCTTCCTTCCTCCCTTCCTTCCTGTGGGTGGAGCACAGAGCACATTCCTAGCAGCTGTGGCTGACACAATGCTGTGAGAATACTCCAGCTCCCAGAAGCCTCCTGGGCATGCCCAGGAAGGAAGTTCACCCGCTATAAGGAAGTGACTGAGTGCCCGCCACGCAGGTCCCTGATCTTTTCAGCCATTGGCTTTGAGGAACATGTTGTAACACCCTATAAGCTGACCCCATGTATATAAGCTAGTTTACTTGCTAAATAAAGTGGATCTGTATCACTGAACCTGGTCCCTAGAGTCGGGTCTTTGCGTCTCTGTCGTCCTCACCCCCGGCAGGACTTGTCCACAACTGGCGCCCAATGTCAGGCAGGGATCTAACCGGCATCCAAGGGATGGGTGAGTGACCTTCTGCAATGGGAAATCTTCTCTCCCACGTTTGAGCCCCGCAGGCTCGAGCCCAAATGCCCTATTGCAGAGTAGGCGAGTTAAAGTTAGTGAAAAGGATCTCTGTACTTACTGGGAGATCCTCTCTTGTCTCAATCCCTGGATTGAGGATGCGCCCCTCTGGGACCCAGACACTTGGGCCCGAGCTCTCTGACGCATCCGTTTGGCCGAGGTACATGAGGGACAGGCCTTCCTTCTTGGCCTCACTCCTGCCTTATTGGCAATACGCGGTTGCTTGACCGGTGCTCCTGCTGGGGACCCTCCGCCGGTCCCTAAGGTCCTACACGCTACTCCTCTTTTGGAGGAGCCCCTACCTCCCTATTCACCCCCCTCCACTGAGGAGGAAAGTAGTTTGGCCTCCGAGTTTGACAAAATCACGGCTGAGTGTGCAGAAACGAAACCAACAGAATTGCTAACTTCGCCATCAGCTCTGCCACTGGGAAAAGTGGAAGTCACTACTTCCACATTCCCTGCCGGGGCTCAGTGCCCCACCCACCCCAGCCTCTCAGACGCCATTTTCTCCAACATGTGTTCCTGCTGCAGACCCATGGGCCAGCCTATACGCCCCCATGTGTCTTTTTTCTTTTTGTCTTTCTGCCTGTCTTGTATCTCTTGCTCTCTCTCTCACCCGCCCCTCTCTCTGAAATGACGCTGGAAGGACCCAGCCATGGCACAGTGGTGGGCATCACACCCTCTTCTAATGCAAGGGAGAGGTTATGCTTGTGTTTTTCAGCCAATTTGGATCCCAGGAACCACCCAACCTGCTTGACAGGCTTTCTTGGGCACCCACTAAGTGGTTCAGTCTTCACCCGTCCAAAGCCACAGCCCTGGACTTCTCCACACTGACTACGCCTGAGGTGAGGAGGTCCTCAGCGTTCCAGAAAAAGACCTCGTGGCTGGCATGCGCACCCCATCACGTGGGGGGATGTGGAGGTTTTGGCAGGGCAGGCCCAGAGAATTGCCCCTCACGGGCCCCCATGCCCTGCTGCTCTGTTCTTGCTTGTGTGCGCTATAGTAACCGCTGATCCCATACTCAGGTGGTGGCAGCCCAGGGCTCGGGCCCTGCAGCACGAGCTGGTGTTTTCAGTTCATCTTTGGAGGATGAGAATTGGGCTGGAGTTGCGATTTGGGCGGCAGCTGCGGCAGGAGGATGAATGGAAGCCAGGCTTGCATCAACGAGTGACCGCTGGAATGGCAGGGAGTGCCGGCTAAGCCACTGGTGGATTTGCTGACATTTTGGGACATAGAGGTTGATGCCATCATGCTCTCCAGAGCAGAGATGGAAATGCTGACTGCCATTGCCACGTGCTCCTCTTTGGGACAGTGTAAGACCTGCCAGGACTGCAGGGATGAGGGGGGTGGCTGAGGCCCCATGTGCGTGGACTGATTCCTGGACTATGACCAGAGTGAGCATTGACTCCTTTGTTGGATGGACTTACAGATTTTGAATAGTGTGAAATACCCTGATGGGGGTGGGGGGCGGCTTTGCTGGAGGCCCTTCCCCTGCCCTGGGAAGCTTTTCCCTTGGCTAGAAAGAAGGCCGAGGACATTTTGTGCTTTTGGCAAAGTGCTCAGAGACTGGTGAAATGTACCTTTGTAATTGTTGAAATTGTATGATTTGTCATGTTGTAATTTGTGTACTGTGCCTTGCAACCATATGCAGTACGCAGCCTTCTGCAAGCCATTTGTTTCGTGTTTGGATGCTGGGACCTTTGTGGGAAGGGGCATGCATGGACCTACGTCCATTTTTTACAATCAAAATGGAACTGTGTTTAACGGCATCTAGAAGGTCTCTGTAACACAGTAGGAGGGAAATGACATCCTGACCCCTAGGAGGAATCCCCTGTTTAAGACCCCTATTCTATTTCCTAACTAGTCAAACATTGCAGAAGCTTGCTTCATCGTTTAATCCAGCTAATCTATTAGCATATAGTATAATAGGTATTGTAGTTGTTTTAGTTCTACTAGGGTTCTGTTGCATAATGCTTAGCATTCAGAAGCTGCAACAGCAAGCTGTCATTCATCAAGTCCAATTGGCCTTAATTAAAAGAGAAGAGAGAGATATCGGTGGAGTGCAGAGCACATTCCTAGCAGCTGTGGCTGATGCAATGCTGTGAGAATACTCCAGCTCCCAGAAGCCTCCTGGGCATACCCAGGAAGGAAGCTCGCCCACTATAAGGAAGTGACTTAGCGCCAACCACGCAGCTCCCCGATCTTTTCAGCCATTGGCTTTGAGGAACATGCTGTAACACCTTATAGGCTGAACCTGTGTATATAAGCTAGCTTACTTCCTGAATAAAGTGGATCTGTGTCACTGAACCTGGTCCCCGAAGTCAGGTCTTTGCGTCTCCGTCATCCTCAGCCCCGACAGGACTTGTCCACCCTTCCTTCCTTCCTTCCTTCCTTCCTTCCTTCCTTCCTTCCTTCCTTCCATCCTTCCTTCCTTCCTTCCTTCCTTCCTTCCTTCCTTCCTTCCTTCCTTCCTTCCTTCCTTCCTTCCTTCCTTCTCCTCTCTCCCTCCATCCCTTCCTTCCTTTCATACAATTATTACTTGATCACCTACAGTCATTTTCTTAGCCCATTACAGCCTTGCTCCGACCCACTCCTTTGTGTTATTATTAGCAAATATACTACATTTCTATATGTTATAAGTGCACCATACATTATATACAATGTATATCATATATGTATATATATATCATTATTATGTTTAGAGTATTCATATATTAATATAAACATAAAATGTATTATTGGGTCTGGAACACATAGAAACATTTGGTTCTCATTTATACATACCTTTTTATTGATATTATCTATGTGATGCAACATTGCCAGCACATCTTCCTTTCGGCCTTTAGTCATGCTGTCCTTTGTGCTGTGAAAATATTTGGTCCTGGCCGGTTGGCTCAGTGGTAGAGTGTCGGCCTGGCGTGCAGGAGTCCCAGGTTCGATTCCTGGCCAGGGCACACAGGAGAAGTGCTCATCTGCTTCTCCACCCCTCCCCCTCTCCTTCCTCTCTGTCTCTCTCTTCCCCTCCTGCAGCCAAGGCTCCGTTGGAGCAAAGTTGGCCCAGACTCTGAGGATGGCTCCATGGTCTCTGCCTCAGGTGCTAGAATGGATCTGGATGCAGCAGAACAGCACCCCAGATGGGCAGAGCATCGCCCCCTGGTGGGCGTGCCGGGTGGATCCTGGTCGGGCACATGCGGGAGTCTGTCTGACTTCCTTCCTGTTTCCAACTTCAGAAAAATACAAAAAAGAAAAAAAAAGAAAATATTTATAATGGCTACTCTGAAATAGCATTCTGTTAGATTGCACATCGGGTCATTGTCACAGGCAGTTTCTGCTGTTGGCTGTGTGTGTGTGTGTGTGTGTGTGTGTGTGTGTGTGTATGAGTCATACCTTTCTATTTCTTTTCAGGCCTCAACATTTTTTTGTTGTTGTTGGATATAAGACATTTTAGATAATATATTGCAACAATGCTAGGTACTGGTCACCCCCTCCTCCTTTAGGACTTGTTTTTGTTATTTGCTTCTTTAGTGATCAGAAGGGTTATTTTAATGGTCTCTTTCTCCCAGGGTGTTAAGTTTCTGATGCTGTTCCTCAGGAAGGCACAGCTGTGGCGATGCCACTGCCACCATGCGATGACAGTGACAGTCTGCTCTAGGATGTCTCTTCTCTCCTCTTTCCTTGGCTGCAGGCAGCTGATGAACTCCAGCAATTGCCTGCTGATTCTTGTATTGTTTTCAACAACACCCCTGGGCACATATTCCTCTACAAACAAATCCAATCAAAGCGTAGCTTAAAAACAAAATGAGAAGTTTCTGAGGTGAGTGTTTGATATTTGTTCAGGTCCCAGAAGGGCTCCTCCCAGCTTTCTGAATCTCAGGTTGTTGTCCTCTGACTCACCATCTACACACTAGGGCTGTGTCTGCCTTAGACCCATGAATCTCGTCCCCACTGCCTGTCTCTTAGGGACAACACTGTGCGAAAGCCGAAACCTTTGGGGCATAGTTTGAGAGAAGCCTATAAAGGAGAAAGGATAGCCGTGTCATCTACATGAGAAATTACCAGGAATTTGGGATTGGAGTGTACGGGAGTGTGAGAGAGAAAAGGGGTGTGTGAGTCGGGTTGAGGGGAGTACAGTCAATGTGGAAACCACAGGGAAGGAGAACCAAGAAGACGGGAGCAGTCCTAGAGCAGCCAGAGGATTTCTAATGTTTGCTTTTTAGTTAAATGTGGTGCTGGTACGGAAATCCCTTCGGATGCTCTGAGACTTCAGCCAAAGGCAGCTGCAAGTGTTGGCTTGATCCTTTGAGAGGGAAGGACTCTTTTCCTAAGGTGGTCATCCTTCAGAGAAGAGAATAGCATGCAGGAGATGACAAGATGGTCTGTACATTGCTTCAGGACTCCAGAAGAATTGTTTCCCCTCTCTTGCCATCCCAACAATCCCCGGAGTGAATACAAGGGGACAGCAAGCTTACCCGCTGCTTTCAGAACAGAGGTGCTGGCTATGCTATTTAAACCTCAAAGGAGTGAGACTCCAGCTAAATTTAGGCCACTCACATGTTCTACAATCACCATGAATGCTTGAGAAGGCTGGTATGCAGATAAGGAAACTGAGGCTTACAGAGGTGAGGAGGTGCAATCGTTTGCTCATTATCACATAGCCAGCAAGTGGCAAGGATGGCGCTCAAATCTAGGTCTGACTTTGTAATCCCTGCTGTTTGTCGTGTCATTCTTCTGCTCCTGTCAAAACCCACCCGTGGCTGCCGTTGCTTCTGCATAAAGTGCAAACTCTGCCCAGCATTTAGATCCTCCTTAATCTGGAAGCCACAAACTGTTCTAATCTTAACAGTATGACTCCTAAAACTCGTGACTAAAGGCATTTCTCTGGGACTGTGACTCTTGTTCTAGAATCTCTTTTCATTTCCCTGGACCAGCCTGGCCAACTAAGTCTTGGACAGTGGTTAGATCACCTTGACATGGAGGGAGTCTTGTCTCCCTTTTCTTTCTTCTACTTTTTCTGTCGCCTACAGTGACATGGAGTTCTGTCTGTCTGCCAGGGCACCTGCCTGTCATCCTTTACCGGGCCCCTCTGATGCTGCCATCTGTCTTCCTGCTGAGACTCCCACCTCATACTTGCCAACACATTCCCCTCATACCTGGTTCCGCTCAACTGCCTGAATTTACTTAGCCTTTTGATGGGTCTTCACTCAAATTACAGTCACGCCCTAATTGATTGGTCTAGTTTTTAGGTTCTGGCCATCCCTGTCTGCTCCCAGAACTGAATGAGGAGTGTTTGTGAAACTTTGGATGGATAGCAAACATGGTAAGTTCACCGGGATTATTGGCAATACTGGCCTGAATCAGAAAGCTTGTAGAATGGAGAGAAGACAGGACATGATTTTCAATATTCTTAGTAGAGTGCAAGTTGGAGACAGTAAAAAAAAAAAAAAAAAAAAAAATTCAAGAGAGTAAACTTAAGTAACATAACTTTTTGATTGCTATATTTTCTGTTTTTGCATTTGATGTAAGGAGTGGCTGCAGGGACCTATTTAATTAATTTAACATATGTTCAGCCTTATACTTGCAGTCAAACTGGCTGTTGCCACATTTGAGGCCACTATCACTGAAATGAGAAGCAACTCATCTCCACTTGACAGACTTGGAAAAGTTCTTCTCTGTGACCCAGGGCTAAGGTGACAATGACTCACAAAACACCATTAGTGTAAAACTGCCACCAAAAAACACATAATTTAATTTCATTGGTCATTTTGGAAAATATGCGTAAATTTCCTAAGCCAAACGCATCACATCCCAAGTATTTTTTTTCTAGTCATTTACAGTGAATAATTTTACTGTTAAAGCTAAGAAATGTATTAAAATAACACAAATGCTTGTAAATTGTTAAAATCGACTCATGAGTTACATAGAGATGTCTTATGCTCTTGACATGATATCTCTTCCTTTATTTCTGTGAATAGTAATCATTAGTACTGTTTCCTAAAGAAGAATAATGACAATACAGAGATTGTAAAACATAATGGCAATTGTTAGTTCTTTGCAATGAAAAAATGGAAACATCATCGCTGACAGAAAGCAGGAACACTAGCTTTATTTTCTCATTCATCAGTCAATCACTGATGCATTCATAACATGAAATAAGAAATGAAAAGTTCACTACAGCTCTAGTTCGCCTTACACACGAATGGCTAATCCACGCACACACACACACACACACACACTGATAATGTCATAGGAAAAGAAAGTCTAAGTTGCAATGACAAAACTTTTTTAAAGGCTAAATTGTCACCACAGAGTTGCCATGTTTTTGTTCATAAAAAGATTGGTTTATATGTGGTAGAATGAAGACACTTGTGAGCTTGAATTAGCTACACAAGCTATTATATATATATATCTAATATATATATTATATATTGAAATTATATATTATACATATAACACAACATTATAGATAGTAGAAAAGCAAATCCTGGAGGGAAGGGGGGAGGGCGCTGTGGAGAGGGGGGCAAGAGGGATGTTGAGGGGAACACGGTGGGGGGGACACTAGAATCTATGTAAACACAATACATTAAAATAAAAAAAAAAGTAGTTACTCTTTTTCTGGTGTAAATAAATAAATGTGTAGTTAATGTGCCTGGGAATAAGTTTTAAAGCACAGCAAGTGAATTGAAGGGGCAGCCAGTAAAGATGAATGACTAATATTCATGATAACTATTTGTTTATCTTTTTCCTACTGTTGTACTGTGGGCAGGACAAGAAGCTAATGTTGTAGTATCATGGGATCGTTCCTGAGGGATCCTTCTAAGAGAAGCAGAGTTTGACAGCTGTTTGTAAATGAAGCCTGTATTTCTTTGTTTCCTTTAGTTTGTTTAAAGAACTGTAAGTTAAGACTTTTTGCTAAGACCGGGTTCTCCCTTTCTGAAGAGTATGTGTGCTAATAAAGTTATAAATTCTATAAAAGTTAAAATTATTTTAGAACGTTCGGCATCTCCTAGTAAATAACAATCCAATAAATATTTATTGAACAGGACTGGATTATTTGTATCAATATCAGCTGGCGAAATGAGTGCAAATCTCTGAATTTTGTACAGAGGCTGGGTTTGGGTAAACTTGAACAAGAAAGTGTTCTGGGAATTTCTAGAGGATGCTGCTCTGGGCAAGCCTTTACTCAATAGTATGGTGTACAAACGCAAATGTAGTGCAGGATCAAGTTTACGGGAGGGATGAAAATAATGCGAGCTGAGTTTTCCCAGGGTCCTTTGCTGTTGCCAGTCAGTTCTAGCTCCACTGGTTCTCTGAGTAACTTCGGGGCACTTGCTGACCAGCGCCACTGAGCAGCAGTTGGCTGAGAGCTGGGTTGTAGAAGAGAGAGGATGGTAGCATCCATTCCTTTACACCCCAAAACTCAAGCGCAATTCTGTGTTCAGTTATCTACCCTCCTCTGTTTGGCCATGTGCTTCAGAGGAGGTTTGCTCTAGGTACAGGGGATGAGTCTTGATTGTTTTAAACCAGTCACGGCAGACCCATACTCCTTGCCAGTAACTGCTGCATATATCCACACATTAGTGCCAGCTAATGAATCACAAGGAATAACCTGCTGTAATACTTCTGAGAGAGGTTTCCTTGATCTTAAAGGAGATCCACAGAAAGGGTTAGTTTCTTTTAGAAAAAGTAGTAATTGGATGCAGTAACCAGATTCGCACAGCCATCTTGTGATCATGAGAACAGGTAGCCCAAGGACATTAGCAGACACATTGTGCATGTCGGAAGGGTAAAGGAGAAAAAGACCGATTCCTTGATGTCATTGTTGAATGGATGAATTGTTATTTGGGGACTATTGTCACATAAATAATGCATTTACTTCTATCCTTACTGTTGTGGCACTTTGATTTGAATTTTCTAGTTTTTATAAGGTTGCCTCAATTAGCAAATAAAAATGTAGAACGTGCAGTTAAATTTGAATTTCCAATAAACAATGAATAATTTTTTAGTACATGTGTGTCCAATGTGATATCCGTCTCATGCAATATTTGGGATATCCTAATACCAAAAAATTATTTGCTGTTTATCTGAATTTCTAATCTAAATGGAAGTCCTGTATTTTATTTGCCAACCTTAAACCTGTTGTAGAGGGAAGTTTACCTAATTCAGTGATGAAAGGATTTTTTCAGGTCCTACTGGGTGTAGTCTTTTACAAATAAAAGGTAAAAATAGATTAACCAGGCATAGTTTGAGTACACGTATTTGAAATTTAATCTCATGTTTGGAAGGATTAATAAAAAAATGTTGAGAATATTTTTCTTCTTGAGGCTTGTCAATGATTTCCTACCCAGATTTGAAATACTATTTTAATGCAGATTAACATTGCAAAGAATCAGAGACATCTTAGAATCTTAGTTTCTTTTTTTTTTTCTTTACAGGGACAGAGAGAGAGAGTCAGAGAGAGGGATAGATAGGGACAGACAGAAAGGAACGGAGAGAGATGAGAAGCATCAATCATCAGTTTTTCGTTGCAACACCTTAGTTGTTCATTGACTGCTTTCTCATACGTGCCTTGACCGTGGGCCTTCAGCCGACTGAGTAACCCCTTGCTTGAGCCAGCGACTTTGGGTCTAAGCTGGTGAGCATTTTTTATTTTGCTCAAGCCAGATGAGCCCGTGCTCAAGCTGGCGACCTCGGGGTCTTGAACCTGGGTCCTCGGCATCCCAGTCCAACGCTCTATCTACTGCGCCACTGCCTGGTCAGGCTAGAATCTTAGTTTCTAATCTTACTTCTTACTATCTGATGACCATGGAGAAATCAGCTGAGTCTCAGTATCTCACTGTGTAGTTATATGAATTATAAGATACATTATGAGAAGAATCTAACATGTCGGATACATTTTATGTCTCTTTCTTGCACTGATTGCGAAGAAGTGTCTTAAGTGTACTATATACTAAGAAACAGTAGAAACTCATTCATTCTACCAAATACCTCTGCTGCTTCTTCCCACTGTACAACTTGAACAGAATCAGAGGAATAAATATGGACAAATGGGTCGCTTTTGTGGAGTGAGGAACTTATAGTACCTTACTGCATAGCTGAGTTTTAGTTCTGATTCTACGACTGACACAAATGAGATTTGTTCATAAATAGCAGCTATTATCATCTAAACTGAAAAGAATAGTTTCATCTTTTCTTGGAAGATAGGAACCTGTCTTATTCTTAGTATTTTCAGCATGTGGCACAGTAGGTACCACACATTCAAACGGTATGTAATGATACGGAATTGGGTGTCTGCTTCATGGGCAATGAATAGACCGTATTCTACATTCAAATTTTCATGCCCATTTTGGGATTTTTCTAGCTTCATTTTTTTTTTTTTTTTTTTTTTAGAGCGAGAGAGAGATGAGAAGCATCAACCCGAAGCATCAACTTGTGGCATTTTAGTTGTTCATTGATTGCTTCTCTGACATGGCTTGACTGGGGTCAGAGAGCTCCAGACAGGCCAGTGACCCCTTCTTGCTCAAGCTAGCGACCTTTTGGCTCAAGCCAATGACCATGGGATGATGTTGATTATCCCATGCTCAAGCCTGTGACCATGTGCTCAAGCTGGTAAGACCCTGCTGGGACCTCAGCGTACCAGGCTGACCTTTTATCTACTGCACCACCATTGGTAATAACCTTATTTCTTTATGCACAGAAAAAAAATGTTATTCCCACAGAGAAAAATGTAGAGCCCCTGAAATGACAGCTGTGTGGTATCAAGTCTTACTGTACTGCTGTAATTCTAGCGAAACAAGAATTGGAGAGGGAGGGAATAGCACTGCCCTCAACGAGCTGAACTGCTGCAGGTAGGAGGAGGGTTGCTCAACTGTGGACTCCTAAAGGCAGTGGAAGGGTAGAAGGTAAAGGGAGGGGTGGCCAGGCCAAAACAATCAAGACTGCCCAGTCCCGCAATGTCTTATATGTGGTGAGAGTTCCTCTACTGAAATTTTGATTTACATACTCCGATGATGGTTTATCAGGAATATTATAGCACTGACTACAGCTCTGTTTTCTTCTTAACTTGTAAAATGAGGATATTAATTTTAATTTATCAACTCACAAGTGTGGGATTTGATCCAGCTAAACCTAAAGGGATCCTTGTGCTAGTTTTCTGGCATCGGAAAGGCGTTAGTTGCAGTGATTTTCAAACTTTAGCTGCAGATTAGAATTAATTTGGGAACTTTGCAAAATCTGGATGTCTAGACCACGTCTGTAGAGACTCTGGTTTAATTGGTGTGGAATATGGCTTGAACATTAGAATTTTTTTCAAAACTTTTACAGTGATTCTAATATACAGCAATTTTGAGAATCACTGAACTAGTATAGTAGTTTGAGAACATGATTCTGGAGTTTAGTTTAGAGTCTGATTGAACTAGAGGTATAGTGTGGAGTAACTCCTTTAACTTCTATGGTTCCATATCAGTTGCTGAAAAGGGGGGGTCATATATGCTTCCAAAGCATTCTAAGATTGTATTATTCTAGGGCCCTTAAAAGTTTGTGAATTATGGAAAGGCATTAACTGAGTTCCAGAAACAGAAGAGGATCTCTGTTCAGTGACAGGGAAAGTATTTGCACTCTTTTTGTCAGTTTTGATGGTAGTCACACTCTGACAGAGTGGGGACATTTCTATCTCTTTGAGGAATATATGGTGCCAACTGCATTCAGGTGGTAGGTTGTCTCAGCAATTCTCTAATTTGAGGAGAAACTGATAGGGGATAAAAGTCTGTTTCTTTGCTTTTCTCCATGTTTCTATAAGATACTTTGCTGCCAGAGTTAGTCATCTAACAAACGCCTGACTGGACATTCTTGTTGGTGTTTGAGTGAATGGCTATCTCTGTGCTTGTTGGATGCTGCCGTGCATTCAGCTTAGTGACTTACTTACCCAGAATGGACCTGACTCTAACTCAAAACACTGGTTCTCTTGCTATCTTGATTTTGGTTCTACCCAAATGAGTGTATGGCTCATTATCATTTTGGTTATGCAGCAACTGACCCTAGACTGACAATGATAGACACAAAACTCTATTTTTTTTCCCTTATAAAGATGTAAGAAAGACTACCATTTTTAGGTTTTCTCAAAGATGTTGCTTGAAAAATGAAAAGACAACCTATTGAATGATAGAACATATTTATCAATGATACTTGCGATAAGGGGTCAATTTCCAAAATTTATAAAGAACACAACACCAAAAAAAACAAAACAAAACAAAACACAATTCAGTTAAAAAAAGGCCAGAGGACCTGAATAGATACTTCTCCAAAGAGGACATACAGATGACCAATAGGCATATGAAAAGATGTTCAACATCACTAATCATCAGAGAAAAGCAAATTATAACTTCAGTGAGATAACACCTCACACCTGTTACAATGGTTATCATCAATAAATCAACAAACAAGTGTTGGTAAAGGAGTGGAGGGGAGGGAACCCTTGTGCACTATTGATAGAAATATAGATTGGTGCAGCCACTGTGAAAAACAGTATGAAAGGCCTCAAAAATTAAAACTGGAAGTGTCTTACAACCCAACAATTTCAATTCTGAGTATATATCCAAAGAAACCCAAAACACAAATTGGAAAGAATATACGCACCCCTATGTTCTCTGCAGTATTATTTACAATAGCCAAGATATGGAAGCAAACCAAATGCTCATCAATGAACAAATGGATAAAAAAATGATTACATATGTACAATGAAATATTACTCAGCCATAAAAAAGAATGAAATCTTACTATATGTGACAACATTGATGGCCCTAGAGGGTATTGTGCTAAGTGAAATAAGTCAGTGAGAGAAGGACAAATACCATATGATTTTACTTATAAGTGGAATCTAAAGAACAAATAAATGAATAAACAAAATAAAAACGACTTATAGATACAAACAACAGCTGATGGTTGCAGAGGGGAGGGGATTAAGGGACTGAGTGAAGAAGGTGATGGAGTCAAGAAGTACACACTGGTTGTTACAAAGCAGTCTCAGAGAGGTAAAGTATAGCAGAAGGAATATAGTCAGCAATATTGCAGTTACTATGTGCAATGCCAGGTAAGTATTGGAAATATATGGGGGAGCATTTTGTGAAGGGTGATTGACCAGTGTAATGTACACCTGAAACTACTACAAAATAACATTATATATAAACTATGCTGCTCACAAAAATTAGGGTATATTTTAAAATGAACATTAAGCGATAAAAAAAGCATTTGATTTTATTAAACAAGAACGTCAGAAAAGCAAATGACAAGTCAAAGAAAACTATTTGATTATGCAAATGAGATGCAAAAGAAACTTTTCTTTCATTGGTGAAAATGCACTATACAAAAGGCTGAAAGTGCTGGAGTATCTGCACATTCACTGATCCCCTATTTTTTGTGAACAGTTTATAATAAAATAAAATGAAATAAGCTGCGAAACTGCATTATACAGAGCATTTTCTCAAATCACTGAGATTTTGCTTCCTGGTAATTGTGGTCAGTTTGTCTGAAATAAACTCATAAAAATTCTCTTAAAAACTGTTGCTTTTATTTCATGGATTTCAGATTTGGTAGTGTAGATCTATTTGCCACACAATGTGCACAAAAATAATTATAGAAATGTGAGCTATCATGAGTCATAAACATCAAAATTTTTATGAAGATATATATTTTTTAGCAAAATGGGATTTTTAAAAAATTTTTTACTTATTGATTTTTAGCCAGAGAGGAAGGAGTGAAAGACAGTAACATCAGTCCACTCCTGCGTATGCCCTGACCGGGATCCAACCCGCAACTCCTGCGCTTGGGCCCATGCTCCAACCAACGCAGCTATCTGGCTGAGGGAGTGATTTTTAAGCGTGAAACTTCTTACTTCCAAAGAGACTTATTTATTTATTTTTGGAGGAACAGTCTCCCATTATTATTTTAATACTTCCTGAATCCTTAGTTTAAAAAAAATTTTATTCTTATTACTATATACACATTTTAAGGTAAATCACCTAATTACAATTCACTTTTACTGGGAGAAAATTTTGGAGACTCTGGATTGCTTGTGAAAGAGTTAAAAATAATTTCTTCCTATTCTGGATGCCAGAGGGGACACGTTTACTCTTGTGTTCACGGACATGCTAGTAATGCATTTTGGAAGTAGGAAAAAACTGCTTTTGTTTGTTTTAAATCAGGCAGGGCAACAAAGCAATAAAAAGGATCACAGCGCACCAAGTTAGTGACAAATCACAGGAGGTGGTTCCCTAAAGGTTGTGAAAAACGGGTTTCTCGTTGCAGGAATCGGGTTGGTCCACTCCTTCGCCCCCCTTCCCAAACACAAATATTTTCATATAATAAAAGCCCGTTTCCCTAAGGTTATAACCAGTCTCCCCTCCTCGGGCACCACCATTTTAAAGGATTTTCTGTGCGGACTCCCCCAAAGTCCTTAGGCTTTATCTCTTCCCGGAGGGTCTCGTAGAGGTGAGGTGTCCCTCTAGGGGCTCCCGCCGGGTGACGGGACAAGAAACACCCACTAGGATCCGAGCCGGCAGCTGCGGCCCGAGCATGCGCTAAGAGTTAATGCTGCGAGCCCTGGCTGCCGCCGCTGCCTCGTCCGGACTTCGCGAGGACTTGGGAGGGACAGCGGCGCTGGGAGGTGGCTTAGCTGAGACTTTCCAGCAACTGCTGCCCAGGACTCTTTTTTTTTTTTTTTTTTTTTCTTTTTCCCAGGAGGCGGCGACGGCGGCGGCGCGGGGAGAGGAAGAGAAGGAAGCGTCTCCAGCTTGAACCAATGCAGCCGTCCGGCTGTGCGGGAGCAGCGCCCCTGCCTCGATGAGCCCCCTTCGTGCGTCCCCGACGGCTCTCGGGCGGGAGCGGGGCTCGGGGCCCGGCGCGGACGGTGAGTGGCCGCGCGCCCCTGTCTTTCCTGCCGGCTGTCCGCCCACCCGCCCGCCCGCCGCGGCTGCCCCGGGAGCGGTGTGCCGAACTACTAGAGGTCGCCCGAGCTTCCCCTCGCGCCCTGTCGGGGGCGCGCGGACGCGGTGGCGGGCGAGGGACCGCGCTCGGCTTTGTGCTCCGCGGGCGGCTGGGAGCGCGGGGTCGCGGCGGCGGCCGGGCCGGGGGAGGGGACGTGAATGACTAACCCGGTGTCTGCACAGCTGCACCGGCCCTAATTCCCCTGCGCCCCTCCCCGCCCCGCCCCCGGCTAATCCATCATTCCGGGGCCGAAACATCATTTCTCACGTTCTCCCAAAGAAACTCAAGTCGCCGGCGGAATCCCAGCTCGGTGCTGCGCCCCCTTCGTGCGGCGCGTTCACACTGAGAGCTGCGGGACGGGGTGGGGGGTGCGGAGTTGGGGGGCCCGGGAACTAGGTAACTGTCCTGATGACAGGGTCACTCGAACCCGCGCCCTCGCGGGCGGCGCCAGTGTTGTCTCTAGGGGTAGTGAGGCTTAGAGCGGGGCTGTCCCCGGGGAGGGGCGTGGACTGGGGAAGGTTTTAAAGAACGTCTCATCAGAATGCAGAGGACACCTCGGCGAGTCCCCTGAGCACGGAGTTTGCAGTGCGCATTCATTCATCCGGACAGTCAGCTTTACTCGTCTCAGCAGGTGCTAGCTGAAGCCAGTTTGAAACTTTGGGGATTTAGGTTAAGATTATAACTTTAACAAATGATTTTCGGTGAAGTGGTGTCTCTAATGAACGAGGTTTCGAACCAGACTCCGGACCCAGCCGAGGGCTGGCAGGGAGGGATGGGTAGGGTGCGGAGCTCGTTGGTAAATCCCCTGTGCTTCCCCGTCCCTTTCAGATCGCTGCTGCCTTGCCCCTGGGGGTAGGATGTGGTAAAAGAATGGGGTTTCACCCTCTCGGGGTTCACCATGGCCAGAGAAGATTCCGTCAAGTGCTTGCGCTGCCTACTCTACGCCCTCAATCTGCTCTTTTGGGTAAGTCCAACAGTTCCACCGCACCAACAGGTGGGGACGGCTGGCTGGACCGGCTTTCTACAGCCGCCACAGAATGCGCCAAAAGGGCACAGCTAAGCCTTAATTAATGACGGGGTGATCACACCCTCTATTTTTCAGAGAAGTAGATTTTGTCCTTAAAATGTCTTTGATCTAGCTCAAGGTCCATTTGGAAAAAAGGAATCCACCCCTGGATACTGGTGGCAGTAAAATTAGACTTGAAGTTAATCCTGGGATATAAATAAATGCACGTGCTTGTGCTTGTAGATAAGAAAATTATGACATACTACTTAGGGAACTGCTTGATTTCTGAAATTTCAGATAACTGTACAAGCCATGAATTGTTTCCCTATGTCATCCTTGTCTATGAATTTTGGTTGTGATAAGCAGTCTATGTTTTCGTGGGAATTCATAAGACATCTTCTCAAAAGACTTCGTAGATTTTTCTAGAAGATGCCAATTGGTCTGAAAAGGTGGTTTACATGTTACTAAGTTGGCAAAGTTTTAAGGAATTTTGTGTATGCTTCTGGAAAATCCCATAACCATTTAAGGAAAGCAAATGACATTAAATTTAACAAACACATGGAAATCTTTATGTCCGATGAACCTAGTGACTTTTTATGCTTTGCACCTAGGCATAAATTTTCATTAAATGTTATTAATAATCACATTATTTATAAAACTTCTAAGGAGAAGTTTTATAAAAATTAAAACTGTTGCTTTAGGAAGCTGTCATGCTTAAGCAGGCATTTCTTTGACAATTTTATATTCTATTATTAACATTCAAAATTTTCTGTCAGAAATTATAATGTGTACTTTTTTTATTTGGTTGACTGGCAGGCTTGACTATCCTTTTCTTTGTAAGGCTATTTTGTAGCGGATGACATTTTGAACTACTCCCCATAGATGGCTTCATGTTAAGGTGACAAATTTAGCCTTACTTCAGTGAGGAGTCTGAAATACAGCTAAACTGGCAACTTTTTTTCCCCTCCACATGAAAATGAAAGGGTTGAGTACTTAAATTCACCACTTGAAACTGTGAAATCACTAGTTGAAATTACTGCAGTTTTTAGTTCTAAAAATGTACAGTTTTAAATGGGTTGTTAAATGACCTGCTTAGCTATAAAGCAGTGGTTCTCAAAGCATGCACCAGGGCGCACTGGTGCACCCTAGAATATTTCCAGGTGTGCCCTATGGTATTTCAGCGAAATATGTGCCTGTTGGGGACCAACAAACCAACAGGGATTTTAGAGTTTAGATTTTTGGGGGACAGAGGTGTGGGGAATTGGCTGTAAGCTGACAGTCTGCCCAACCCCTCACCTCACTTGCCTGATTAGGTTGCAAAAGGCTGTTAAGCTGTGGTGCTGGATTGTTTACCCCCCATGTTCCCCGGAAAGACTGGAGGCAAGTTTCTTCTATCCTTTGTTTGGTGTAAAGTTAAGATGATATGTATGGTGGGGGTTTTCTGCACTCAACACAATTAAGAGTAAAAGGAGAGGAATTCTTCAATGTATTGACGAGGAAATGAAAGTTTTTCTTTCAAATACATGTCCAAACATTGAAGAAATCACCAGGACGTATCAGGCTCATGTTTCTCATAAACACGAGAATGAAAAAACTTAACACATTCGTGCTGGGACCTGCCGAATTTACTAAATCTTACTAAGAATGTATCTCTATATATTAAAAAGATAACTATTTTGTCATCTTTTTATTTTTTAACCCCTCTTTTTTACAAATTCTAAAAAGCATAACTCAAAAAATGTAACATAAAAATGTTTTTAATATCAGAATAAATTTAATTTTGTCATATTTTCTTTGTTTAATTACCATAAAAGCATACTTGGACTTTATGTTTTTTTCTTTAATATTTGACTTAATTATTATAACATATTTCTCAGAAATTTGTATATAATGTGCCTACAATTATTTATAGGATTTTAAATGCACACTGACTTCAAATCGTTTGAGAACCACTGCTATCAGGGATTAAGTTTTTGAACATTTTTTTCCCTTAAAATGTTAATAATTTTCACTCCTTCTTGCTAGTTTTTCCCTTTTCTACTTTATGCTTTTTAATTATAGAATCATCACCCTTTTATAACTAAAAAGGTATTTGAAGATCACCTAGTTGAACTCTCTTAATTTGTGGCTGAGAAAACTAAGTGTAGAGTATTGACTAGCCAAAGGTCAGATAGCCCAAAGATAGTGCAGGAGCAGACCCAGCTTTCCTGACTTTAGACAGTGCCTTTACATGGATGATCACGGGATCCCAGTCTTGGAATTACTGGATTTTTTTTTTTGTTGTTGAACAAAGAATAATGTTTTGGAAATTTTCTTAATAATTTATATTACATGGGGGAAAAAGCAAAATCATTTAACAAAAATATTGCTTTTCTGAGTAAAGAAGTTTGCTTGGAAACACCTATTTTCTTTTTTTTCAAAGATCTTGTCTCCAGCTCTGATGGTCTTAGTTTATTTATTTTTTATTTTTTTATTTTTTTAGGTGGGGAGGCAGAGACAGACTCTTTTTTATTTTTTATTTTATTTTTTACAGAGACAGTGAGTCAGAGAAAGGGATAGAGAGGGACAGACAGACAGGAGCGGAGAGAGATGAGAAGCATCAATCATTAGTTTTTTGTTGAGCATTGCAACACCTTAGTTGTTCATTGATTGCTTTCTCATATGTGCCTTGACCGCGGGCCTTCAGTAGACCAAGTAACCCCTTGCTGGGGCCAGTGACCTTGGGCTCAAGGTGGTGGGCTTTTGCTCAAACCAGATGAGCCCGCGCTCAAACTGGGGACCTCGGGGTCTCGAACCTGGGTCTTCCGCATCCCAGTCCGACGTTCTATCCACTGCGCCACCGCCTGGTCAGGCGAAAACACCTATTTCTCAAACTCCTCTTTGTGTCCCCACAGACTGTGAAATGTTGTTCTTGTTTTTTTTCCTGAACTTCAGCTTTCTTGTTCTGTGTGTGTTCTGATCATTCCGATTGCTGCCCCTTCTACATCCCTCTTCTTCTCTCAACATCACCTTCTCTCCAACAAAATAATCCATGTGGACAGGCTAGTGTGGGTCCTTTTGCATTTTTCTTTATTTCATACGAACATATGTTTACTCTGACCTGTCCAAATGTTCCCATTTGTGTTCAGATGTACATACTCGATATTTGTTTATTGAATTGTTTATTTTTATTTGGGTTAGATGGCAGGAGTGGAATTGCTGTCAGAAGATATATAACAACAGCAGCAAGATAACTTTTATTTAAGTTCTAATGTTTACTAGGCACATTTATACCTCAGTTTCTTAGTCTGTAAAATGGGAATAATAGTTTCTACTTTTTAGAGTTGTTATGAGGATTAGAGTTAATATGTATATGTAAAGTGCTTGAACAGTGGCATTTAAATACAATCTATGTAGTGCTTGCTTCGGCAGCACGTATAATAAAATTGGAATGATACAGAGAAGATTAGCATGGCCCCTGCACAAGGATGACATGCAAATACACAAAGTGTTTCATATTAAAAAAAAAAAATACAATCTATGTAGCAATAGTAGTAATATATACTTATAGGAGTTTACTTACAGATACTTATAGGAGATCATTATTAATAATGAGGAGGTGATTATTAATCATTATTAATAATCAGGAGTCCTCTGCTTGCCAAGGTAATGTTGATAATTGTTATTGTTGTGATGAATACTGCTGCTATTGTTACCACTGTTACATTCCTTTGACTCTGCGATGCTGTCCTGGGAATCTGGCCCCTAGAAATAAGAGCACCACTACACCCCATTATATGTACACACGTATTTGTTGTCATCATGTTGGTATTATGGCACTTATTACTTTTTGCCAGTCTGAAAGGTTTAAAGCAGAGATTTTCAACCTTTTTCATCTCATGGCACACATAAACTAATTACTCAAATTCTGTGGCACACCAAAATATCTATTTTATGCCAATCTGACAAAAAAAAGAGGTATAAGTTTGGTTCTTTCACACCAGACTGCTGTTGTTGTGTTGGCTGTTGTCTTTTATAAAATTTTTTTTTACACTATAAGGGGAAAGAAGTCAGTGCCCCTGACTAAATAATCAGGTATTGTATGCTTTTTGTTTTGTTTTGTTTTAAGTGAGAGGAAGGGAGATAGACAGACTCTTGCATGCACCCCGACCGGGATCCACCCATCAACCCCCATCTGGGGCCAATGTCGAATCAACCAAACTGTTTTTTAGCATCTGAGACTGATGCTTGGAGCAATCAAGCCACCGCTGTGGGAAGGGGGGGAGAGAGAGAAGGAGTAGAAGAAGGCCAGAGAAGCAGATGGTCGCTTCTCATGTGTACCCTGACTGGGGATCGAACCTGGGGTGTCTGTACGCTGGGTTGACACTATCCACTGAGCAAACCAGCCAGGGCCCAGGTATTGCATGTTTTAAAAATTCTTGTAGCACACCTGATGAAAATCACTGATATAAAGTGTTGTCTCACTGTTACTTTATTTTTTACTTCCTCCACTACCAGTGAGCATAGCATCATCATCATACATCATTTCATAATTCATATTTATTAAATATTTGATATTTAAATTTAAGTTTGTGCTATTTGTTGATTTAGTTTATGCTAGCTGTTACTGCATAAGAATTTGCTTTAGTAGAATTTTTATCAAGAATTTTATGCATTCTCTTATAGTCTTCTGTTCTTTTAAAGCGGTAGTTTTTAACCTTTTTACACTTGGGGATGGGTGAAAATAGGAAAATTATTTTGGAAACTGCTAAGGCAGAAATCACCATGAGCATAAGCAAATTCCACCAAGATCTTAGGTCTATACTCTTCATAACATCAGGGTGGTTAACTCTTTCCTCCACCGGCACCAGTCTGCTGATGGATGGTTGAAAAACACAGTTCTAAAGCACTTGTCTTGGTTAAAATTTCTTTTTCCATAATGACTTTAAGATTGTTGTATACAATTAAAATATTTATGGGAGTTTTGTTGGAATTGTGTGAAATGTATGTGCTAGCTTTGGGGAAACTGGCATTATTCTCTCAATGTTAAAGCAGTGTTTGCTGACCCATTATTTCCTTCCGCTCCTGAATCAGAAGCTGTTTTCTGCCTTCTGCCGAACACGTGCCTGGCCATCCTTATACTCTTCTTTAATCTAATTCTCCTAACAGCTCTGGAAGAGCTGTAGTTTGTGTGTGTTTGTTTTCACCCAAAGAGAATTACTCAGAGAAGCCCAGTAACTTGCTAGTAAGTAACAGGGATACAAACAGAACAGGGATACAAACCCATTTTCTTTTTTTTCCTCCAGGTGTGGGCAAAGTCACACTTCTGTCTTTGCAGCAAAGAAGTAACATCCTCAGTAGAAAGGGATTAGTTGTGCACTGTTCACTGCAAGTCCTCTAGCAGTGCTTCTCACTCCCACCCCCCTGTGTGGACAAGTCACCCTGGACTCGGATGTGTTAAGATGCAGGTGCTGACTCAGAATGTGTGGGGTTGGGCCCCAGAGCCTGCATTTCCCAAGAGCTCCTCTGCGGTGCTGATGCCGCTGGTCTGAGTGCCACATCTGGAGGAGCTAGGCTTTTGTCTTTGCTTTTCGTTCTCATTAGAATTAGAAGCAGAACCAACCCGTGTGCCCTAGGAATCCCACTCTTTAAACCAGACTTCACATCCTGGGTATGGACTGGGGCTGGGCGATTGTTCCTGCCTCTAGTTTTTGCAAAATTGAGAAAACTATCTTCATTTTCTCGGAGATCAACAGCTGTGGTCTTTGACTCTTCGTTCTATTTTAAATAGACTTTTCCTGACTTATGTCTGCTACACCAGTACCCTCTCCCCTTCTCTACCCCACAGGGATATTAGAGAAAAAATAAATACATCTAAATCGGGAAAACACTGAGACCCCATTCAATTTTGTGTTGCTGTTACTGAGTTAATTTTTTTTTTTAGTAAAAACGTCTGTCTTGAATATTAATGTTTGAGGTAGGAGGCATAGACATGTCTGCGAGGAAGTGATGCATACAGTTCAGAACCACAGGCACAAGTGTTCCCCTCCTGGTCCTGTGTCCGGGCTCCTCTACTTGCCATCTGCTCAGTGGCTTTTCTTATTAGAAAAAGTGTGATCCCTGAACGGCTCTACTGGGTTTGACAGACAGACGCTGGCCCTTCTAGGTTTGTTATAGTGCGTGGTGTGTTTGTAGGGACGTGTTGCACATGAACAAACTGCCCCTGGAAGTCTTTTTTTTTTTTTTCATTTTTCCGAAGCTGGAAACAGGGAGGCAGTCAGACAGACTCCTGCATGCACTCGACCGGGATCCACTGGCATGCCCACCAGGGGGCGATGCTCTGCTCATCTGGGGCGTTGCTCTGTTGTGACCAGAGCCATTCTAGCGCCTGAGGCAGAGGCCATGGAGCCATCCTCAGCACCCGGGCCAACTTTGCTCCAATGGAGCCTCGGCTGTGGGAAAGGAAGAGAGAGAAAGAGAGGAAGGAGAGGGGGAGGGGTGGAGAAGCAGATGGGCGCTTCTCCTGTGTGCCCTGGCCGGGAATCAAACCCAGGACTCCTGCATGCCAGGCTGATGCTCTACCACTGAGCCAACCGGCCAGGGCCTTGGAAATCTTTTGAGACTGTGATTCACATTCTGGCCAAGATGGAGCAAGAAACAGGGTTATCTTTAAACTTATCACAATATTACTATTTAGATGGCATTGTATTTCAATAAATGAAAGCTCCCTTCCATTTTAAAGACTACTTCTGTGGATTTATGATATGGGGCTGATGATAATTTTCTGCTATTACTAATCTGGATAAATATGGTTCTCTTGGAAAATCCAGAAACTGGTGAACACTTAACATTCATAAAATATGTTTATTATTTTCTTTCTTTTTTTGTGACAGAGACAGAGAGAGGGACAGATAAGGACAGACAGACAGGAAGGGAGAGAGATGAGAAGCATCAATTCTTCATTGCAGCATCTTACTTTCTCATTGATTGCTTTCTCATATGTACCTTGATCGGGTGGGGGCTACAGCAGACCGAGTGACCCTTTTCCCAAGCCAGAGACCTTGGGTCCAAGCTGGTGAGCCTTGCTCAAACCATATGAGCCTGTGCTCAGCTGGCAACCTCGGGGTCTTGAACCTGGGTCCTCTGCATCCCAGTTCGACGCTTTATCCACTGTGCCACCACCTAATCAGGCTGTTCATTATTTTCTAAAAGTATATCACATTTGTAGTTTTAAGCTCTCATTAGTAGATAAGAACTGTTGTTTTTCCAGTTACCATTACTAAAGATAGAAGCAAGTGAGGGGAACTATTCTGATGAAAAATGAAAAGAAACAGAAAAGAAAGCCTAGAAAGTAGACAGGAAATCTAGTCCTCCCTTTCTGGAATATAAAAAAGTAGAAGAAACAAACAGAAACAATGTTCTGTTTCTTTTTCACTGCCATCTGTAGCAAGCCTCGGGTGTGTGACTCATGCAGACCCCCAAAGGCCTTCTTGGTGAGGGGGTGTTTGCAGTCCCATAGCTTTTATATAGTCCCATTTAAGTGCTACTTTTTAAATTGATGTCCCCCAGCTTGACACTATGACAGGCTTCCAGTTTTCTTTAACTCTTCCTAAGGACTAGTTAATGTTAGTACTTTTTAAAAATAAACTTTAAATAAACTTTAGTCTCAGGGGTAGTCCTGATATTTTTTTTTTATAGGGTGGGTCAGCAGGGCAAAGATGGGCAAACTGCATGCGGAGTGCCTTTGAGAAGCTGAGGGAGGATTCTTGGGACACATCTCCCTGCAGACTAGTGCAGTGGCCCCTCCCTCATTTGTCCCCTCTGAGAAGACTCACAAAGCCGGGCTGTGGGGGGAGTAAGTCGGAGTTTATTTTCACTGGTCTACACAGAAACTCAATGCAGAGTGAGGCCTTACCCTTCTTTTCCTTGCAGTTCCTGTAGGGTGACCACCAGATCACTTGTCAGGGAACCAGGACAATTTTGAGAGCGAAGAGAAGGGGGTGTTGCTACTAATAATTACGTCGGCAACAGAGATTTCCAGTGTGGTCAGAGCAGGATGTGTGGTCACCCTGTCTACAGGGCAGCATGAAGATCTATAAAAATCGTTAGTTGGAGCAGCTCCAGGGTGCTATTGATTTATTCAGCTCTAATTAATAGATATTGATGATGAAATGACCCCCACAGGTAATCTCTGGAGCTCGTTTCAGCCATCGTTTACAAGTGCCTGTTTTCCGCAGCACTCAGAAAGCATTACCTGTTTGCCCTTCCCGCTGCCCATCCTCTGGTAGAAGGGAAGCAGTTAGGTGCCCACTGACTAAAACGCAGAGGGGCGCAGGCTTGAGGCAGGCAGGTTACTGGGAAGTACTGGCATGGGGTGCCAGCCTCCAAGTAATCGAGAATTGACTTACCTTTACATTTCAATAAAGCACAATTTGATTTTTTTAAGAAAACAAGGGAATTTAAAATGCACCCAGATCATTTTCTCCATTTCTAAGATAAGCAAACAGAAATTTGGAACGCTTGTATTGCTTCTCTGTGGAGGTAGGACTGTAACTAAGTCCCATGGCTCTCTCTCTCTCTCTATTGCATTTTGTTCTTTGCTGACAATTTGACATAAAAAAGTTCTAATAGGTGGTTTCAGATGTCCATTAGCCTTGAACAGAAGTGATTGGTGTCATTGTCACCTTATATGAGACTATATATTCTGTATGGCAGACAGTAGAAGGATTTAAAAATGTTTTTTGACTGTGACCTTGCTGTTTGGTGGACATTGGAGATATACATTTCATAATAAGCTTAGGGAATGTGAATATATGTAAAATTCAGATTTAGAAAACAACTCAATTTAACACTTGTTTCTACAGAATTAGATTCAAGCAGAACCAGAATATATCTCCTACACAGAAATTTTTATACTTATATCTATTTGGTGAGACCTGACATTTTCTAAATGTTTTGTAAGACAGAATGTGGCAAATGTCTTGCCAAGTAGTATAGTAAATATATCTCTCTAAAGTAATATTTGTGTTATTTGCTAAATATTTCCTTGACCTATAAATAATATTTTACAATATAGGAGAAAATGAAAGGAGTTAAAACCTAGTTACATATGATAACTATAATGTTCCTAATAATTTAATCATTGTGAATGAGAGTTGAAAATTTTATTTTATTTTCATTTGGAAAATTAATAGTAAATACCATGATTAGTAAGGAGTCCTGAATTACTTGCATAGTTTGTTCTTCTAGATCTAATACATCAGGATTAGTCATCAAGGTGACCTTGTCTCGTTTGAGCTTAGTTACTTGCCAAAGCTTACACTGTATTTGTTGTTACTATTATTATTTTCTCAACCTTAGTGAATAAAATCACTCTTTGAGAGCGAAACTGTTCTCAGACATTTAATGGGTATGGACATAATGTCATAATAAAAAGTAGTTTATTCTCAGAGTTGCTTGTTTACTATAAGATAAGGCTTTGGGTTGATACCATTTATTTTGACTAATGTTCTGTACACAGCAACAGTGCTTGCATAACTGCTGTGAAAAATACGTTAGGGCCAAGTAGGGCACAAAGTTTGGAGTTTAAAGGATTTTGAGGACACTGAAACCAGCTTCTGACCCAATATATAAATCATTGATCTTGTAATTCAGCAAGCATCTCTCTGCTGGCAAACTTCCAGTGATAGCAAGCTTCATTTTTCTTAAAGCATCTCCTAACTTTGCTAAAGCTTTCTAATAGTTAGCTCATCCAGCAAGTTGAAATCATCTCCCTTTACTTTTTTCTCATTCATTCCTTTATTCATCTAATCTCTATTAGGTCTCACTGTGTGGCCTGGTACTCTTTGATGGGGCAGTATGCAGTGGGCTGGGTCCTCTAGAGAAGGAGGCAGGTGGGTAAAGATAGGAAACAGTAGATAACTGCTGTGTGAAGTCTGTATACCAGCCCTGACTGGGAAAGGAGGGAGGAGGGAGAACAGAACATCTTCACCTTCTAGCTGATATTAGAGCTGGTCTTTCAGCATAAGGTTGCTTTGTCCGTGGGGCTGGCAAGGACAGGACAAGGTAGCATTTCAGGCAGAAGGAACTGCCTGGGCAAGACATGGAGACTGTAGGAGATGTGTGTGGTGCACGTTGGACACGTGCAAGCAGGTTTTTTGTCATTAAGTACAGAATGGATGAAAGGAGCTGGCAGGGAACAGGTTGAAGAGGTAAGTCAAAGGGTGACTGCAGAGGTCCTGTGTGCCCTGCTAGCGATTGAACTTCATTCTCTAGGAGAGAGTTGGGAGAGTGAAAATGAGAGTTGGGGAAGAACCGCAAGGGGCAGCTGTTCAGACTTTCCAAGCAGAAGAACTTGATCTTTGTTTTGTAAGGCTACCAGAAGGGTGATTTTGAGGTGCAGTCTGTGAGCTGGAGAGTTCTATTATAAGATGACTGTAATTGCCTGGCAAGAGACTGAGGGCCTGAACTAGCCAGAAATGGCAGGAAAGGGGGAGGGATCCACGAGACACGCTGCAGGGAAAATCTGTAGGACTTGAAAGCAATTAGTTGTAGGATTGAGAAATAGAGAGAGGGTCAGGCTTCCTGCCAAGTGGCCAGTTTATGTGATTGAAGCATTGATGACACCATTTCCTGAGATGGGAAGAATGGTAGGAAGGACACATTGGTTTCCAAAGGAATGGACATAAGTTCAGTTTCAAGGATATGGGAATTGAGAATGGCCCTAGAGGGCCAATATGTAGTTATGTAGTTACTCTGCTTCTGCTCTTAGCCATCTGGTAGACCTCCAACTACATGAAGATTTGTTTTCTGGAGTGATTTTGCAATTGACTTGTCTCTTAAGCTGACTGAGGAAGATGAAGAGAAGGCCCTGAGGTCAAAAGTGACTTGAGATAATAACAGTTAATATATGTAAGAATCCTACTCTGTTTTTCATCATATAAATCCTCCTATAAAGTTAGACTCATTGTTATACCATTTTTATATGAGGAAACTGAGGCTTAGGAAAGATTAAATGATGATCCAAAGTCGTAAAGCTGAAAAGGAGCAGAGTTGGAATTCAAACCAAGGCTTTTTTTTTTAAAAAACTCAATGGCTTTGTCCTTATGGTCAAGTTTATATGCCTTAAAATGAAGCCTAGGACTTTGTGATCTGGCTCCTGTTCTTGTACCATGTGCCCGTCTCCCTTCTTTAATCTCATTCACGATGCCTTCCACCCTGGGACCTTCACTGTTCTTTCTCACTGGAATGTTCTTTTTAACTTTCCTCTTCCTAATGAACTTGATAATTATCCTTCGGATCTCAGCTCTTTCAGAGAAGTCCCTATGGCCCCATGAACTGGACTAGGTCAATCACCCCAAAAGGAGTTCTTACAGCAACTTGTATTATTCCTTCCCCAGTACTTATTATAGTTTATAGTTAACGCAGTAATATCTCTGATGAGTTGATTATGTGTGTGTGTTCTTGAGTCAGTAAATTTCACCATAGAATAGATTGGTGTCTGTTATTGCCCATGAGTGCGTCTCCATCACATCGTACAGTGCCGGGCAAAGAGCAAGCAGCTCCTCAATACCTATATTCTGGATGGAAGAATGACTTCAAAATCCATGTGCTTAGCCACTCTATCATCCTAGAAATATTTGGGACTATGCCATTTATAATAAATAGATTTTTTGTTATAAATGGAAAGACTGTATATAATGATAACCACTGACAATGTATTACACAAAATGAAGACTCTAGTAATTTTTTGATACCTCAGAGCTGTGATCTTGAAAATTGGCTAAACAGCCTTTAAAAAATGAGAGGATGGAAAAACCAAGGTCAGTTATTACTTTGAAGAATGATAAAGAGAGGAGAGAATTATTTATAACTGCAAGAGAATGAGGTATTTAAATAAAAGAGTACATTCATTGACTTTCTTGTCACTATGAAACTTAAAGGTGTTTAAAGGCCCATGTATATCCAGGTAGAGAGAGAAGACATAGCCTCAGATTTAATTAAGTGGCCCATGGTCCCCTGCTAGCCCTGTGTGTTTCAATAGGTTCTATTATTATCTACATGTAGTAAGGCCAACACATCAGGAGATGACTGACATTGAAAAGATAGTTTATTATACTCACAGATCCTAAGAGAGTACCATCTCATCACAGTGGTCCAAGAGGGGCCAACTGAGATCCGTCACAAGGCAGAGAGGTGGTGGGACCAGGCAGGTACTTTTATTGTGGCTTCTTTGAGAAGGAATAGGCAAGGCAGGGTAAATAGGTTTTGGATTGGCTAGTTCAAATAGTTTCAGCAGCTTCTGGAGTATAGGGACTGTCTCTGGTTGTTTGACTCTGGACCTTGGAGTGATTAGGGCAGGTGTAGGTGGTCAGGAGTGAGAGAACTCAGTTAAGGAGATGGTTGAGGGTGTGTGTTCTGGGTCGGTTGGTTTGTATTTGAAAATGAAAGGCTCATTCTTGGAGAAGGACTTCTCCCAAGTGCCGGAGGAGGAAGGGAGGAGGTGGCCAAGGCAAGGTAACTCAGGTGTATTACTGGTTTGTCTATTCCAGAGTGTGCCCAGCATAAGCATATAGAACAGATGTTAAAGCATCAAATGTACAGAAGTTAGACTCATAGTTAATACACTGTGGCTGACCCACTGGGTATCTTTTATTAGGTTTGCAGTCTGTTCTTCATTCCCAACAGAAATGAGGATAGTGATAACTGGCCTGACTCTCTGAACTGTGGTCCCAGGGCTCCTAACCTGTACTCCCCCGAACCCCCATTCACCAGTGACTATAGTTCAGACATTCAGTCTGATGTGCAGGTGCCACTCTCAACAATTGGTCCCGGGTAGATCTGGGCTCAGTAAACTTTTTTAGAGCCCTAGATGATTTTGATGTACAGACAGTATTCAGAACCACTAACCTAATAACTTCGACAGCCATTGAGGATCTTGACCTAGAAATTCATTATTCAGAAAGTGTTGTTCAATAGGGATATTTTATCATGCTTTCTTCACATAGGAGCAGAAGTTCATCTATACAATTGTTCATTAAGTCTTTGGTTCTTCTGTTGTTATAGTAAAAGTAGGATAAATACTGGATCTTATCAGTTCCCTGAATAATGAGTATTGAGCATTCTACAGAGGTGACCAGTGAATATTAAGTGTGATTATAAATTCATAGATTCTTAGCATATTTGATGTTTCAACCTCCTATGTTCATTATTATCATTGCTATTATTTTGATGCTCACATTATTCAAACTTCAGGTAATGAAAGCTCTCCTAAGTTAGCTCCTGGGACTTTTTGTGACAATATCAGTAATATTCGATTGCTTCCTTGCTTTTACATATGGCATATTTTAGGCTCATCTCGTACACTTGATAATTTAGTTGTTCTGTGGCCTCTTCATCTTGGGCAGTTTCTGCCTGGACCTGGAATCAGTCATTGAATAGTTTAGCTATGCGTCTCCTGGTCAGTGACATTCTATTTAGTGTCTGCGTCATGATTACAACATGAGATGGCAGATATTTAAAGTAAAAGTAAATTTCAACAGGTAGTCGATAGTAATTAAGAAAAAGCATAATGATTATGTAATGAAATCCTTACTATTATTTTTTTTACTGTTAATCTGGTAGAGAGTGTTGCATAAATTCGTGGTAACCAATTTGTATTTTTTCTTTTCCAGTTAATGTCCATCAGTGTGTTGGCAGTTTCCGCTTGGATGAGGGACTACCTAAATAATGTTCTGACTCTGACTGCGGAAACAAGGTAGGCTTCCCAAGTAATGATTGATTTCTTCCCTCAGCTTTCCTCCAGTGCTAGTTTCTAGGTAACTTTGCCCTCAGCTGTTTAGAAGACATTCTTCTCCAGTTCATTTGGAAAGTTTTTCCTGCCCCTGGTGACCTTTGTTATAGCTGCTTGCATTTTCCAGCCTTCTCATTAAGTTGTGCCACCATCCTTAGAGAACATTCCTGTCCTCCGGACAGGGTGTCAGCTATGTCATATTTGCATATAAAGGACAGTGGAGCTACTTTTCTCTATTTGGATCACTGCCGACCTTGCTACTTTCATACTCCTGAGCTAATGAAAACCAAACCCAGCAATGCCATTTTCTGTTAAAATTTCAAAGGTTTGGTCCACTAACCTCGGAAAGAGCATATTACTCAACTTCTCCTAGCCTGATTTTTTTCATCGCTGAATGGGGAATGCAATATATTCCACTTTGCAATGTCCTCGGGATTAACGGAGATATATTCTTGTAAAGTCTTTAACACTGTGTAGTGCAGTAAGGGTGATTTTTTGTTATTCTCACGACTCTTTGTATAATGGTGGTAGTTAATGATTTTTTTCCCTTGTTTTCTAGGAAAAAATCATCTCTCCCCTTCCTTTTTCTTTTAATGTGAACCAACTTGCCTTTGCCATTTGGGATAGAGGAGCTATTGGGGAGCAGGTGCTATGAACAGAGCTGAGGGTCAGGGACGAAGAGGAGGGCATTCCTCTCAGCTAGGAAATAGTGAAGAGTCCGAAGGGTCTGTGTGGTTTCCTCGGCCTAAGGCTTCAGAGCCAATAGTAGATTGACTTCTTATTAAACACTCCTATCTTGTATTTTAAATGAGTTGAGGTTAGAATGTACCACTTGTATAAAAACCTAAACAGAACAAAACAAATATAAAATAAGCAAGCACATTAGTGATAGCACAGTAGTTTTGAAACCAACAGTACAGCTCTGGCTGGGTGGGTCAGTGGATAGAGTGTCAACCTGGCACACTGAGATCACAGGTTCGATCCCCAGTCAGGGCACATAGGAGAAGCCATCAATGAGTACAAAACTAAAGGGAACAAGAAAGCAGAACAATGAGTTGATGCTTCTCTCTCTCTCTCTGTGTGTGTGTCTGTCTTAAATCAATGGAAAACTTTTTTAAAAAATTCTCTAAAAAAAGAAAATAGCAATATAGCCGTTAGCTTTGGAGGCATGATGATTTTAAGATTAATAAAGCAGCCTGACTAGGCAGTAACACAGTGGATGGAGTGTTGGACTGAGTCACAGAGGACCCAGATTCCAAACCCCAAGGTCTCCGGCTTGAGCGCAGGCTTGTCTGGTTTGAGCAAGGCTCACCAGCTTGAGCCCAAGGTCACTGGCTTGAGCAAGGGGTCACTCAGTCTGCTGTAGCCCCTCGGTCAAGGCACATATGAGAAAGCAATCAATTAACAGCTAAGATGCTGTAACAAAGAATTGATGCTTCTTATCTCTCTCCCTTCCTGTCTGTCCCTATCTGTCCCTCTCTCTGTCTCTCTTTCTCTGTCTCTGTCACACACACACAAAAGATTAGTAAAGCAATCACAATGTGTCTTATACCATGTCTCAGGTGCCTGGGGTTGTATTTTCTTTGTAATGTGACATCATTGTTCTTTCAGAGTGGAGGAGGCTGTCATCTTGACTTACTTCCCTGTGGTCCATCCGGTTATGATTGCTGTCTGCTGTTTCCTCATCATAGTGGGGATGTTAGGATACTGCGGGACCGTGAAGAGAAACCTGTTGCTTCTTGCATGGGTATGATGTTTCTGTCCTCTCTTTATCATGGTTACAAAGGCCAGCCAGTAATGTGTTATTTTTTCATCAGTGCCCAAGATTCCATGCTTAGGGAGCTGTGACAGCCGTTCTGTAATCTGTGGTCATGGTTCAACATCCTGTGGGGAGGGGGTCTTTTTTCCGGTAGAAAAGATTTTAATACTAGTACACTGCTCACAAAAATTAGGGGATCAGGGAACGTGCTGATACTCCAGTACTTTCAGCCTTTTGTACAGTGCCTTTTCACCAATGAAATAAAAGTTGGTTTAGCATCTCATTTGCATAATCAAACAACTTTCTTTGACTTGTCATTTGCTTTTCTGATGTTCTTGTTTAATAAAAAAAAATAAAAAATCAAATGCTTCTTTTTTTATCACTTCATTTTCATTTTGAAATACCCCTAATTTTTGTGAGCGGTATATAGGTATGTGCTTTACTCTTAACGAGGAGGTCTGGAAATATATGCTCTCCTTAATTATTTCACTTAGGCTGTGTGTTGACATTTTCATTGAAATGTATGAATTTTTTCTAGTGTCTTGTACCTCTTTACTACTCTTAGCAGCTCGCTCGGAATTAGAACGGAGAAGTCATAATGGAACTCTCTTTCTTTTTCTCTTCTTTTAAAAAACAAACCCGCCCCATGAACTCATGTAGAAGTTCAGGTGTTCAGACAGCAGACTTTACAATCCTGTCACTGCCTTTCCATGGGTTAGTCTCGGTTTCTGTGCTTGAGTTCTTTTTTCATGTTTTATTTCTGAGAGTTGGGCTAGATTCCTTCTTAAATTCCCATCAGCATTCAAAACTATGACAAAATCTGTGCTTAAACTTTTAATTAAAAAATTAGCAGGCTCTCTTAACATTAAAAACCCAAGTCAATTAATACAGCTCATACAGAGATGTTCCGAAGCGCATTAAAGGTGGAGAGTTTCATTACCTTAGTGGCACCAGGTATTGAAGCTGCCAGTGTAATTATAGACATTTCACATGCCTCCTGAATTGACTCACTGAGCATATTCCTTTCTGTGCAGGAGTTCTCAAGGCTAGTTATGCGTTAATTCCTTGTAGGGAACATATGTATTTCTGTGTGCCGATGTGTGGGTTTCCGGGCAGAGAAGAAGCCTCGATTTGTAGCATTTGCAGGCTTCTGTTAGATAAATACTCCCAGCATGGTGGAATTTAGCTGGTATGTGGTATCATGAATGCAGAATTGGGGAGAGATGAGCACAAATTAGCTCTCAGGGGCTGTGTCGAGCGCCAGGGCTGGCCTGGCTCCCATCCCAAGCCAATTAAAACAGAACCTTAGTGTGAAGCTCAACTAAACCTCGAATTTCTCAGGGACAACCTGCGCTAATGTATTCCTTGGCTTCTTGGAGGATAACTGTAGGCTCATGAATAGAAAGCAGAATAAGCTGCAGAAAGTAAACCGCATCCGAGAAGAGACAATCTCTCTGCTTTGCTCAGAAGAACGGCAGAAGGGTTTGGAACCTCATTTTGCTGTTTAAGATATTTGGGCACTACTTTAAACATAAACTAAAAGACTTACTTTATGTGATAGGTATTTTAAACTTAAAATAACTCAGGATCCTTTTCTAAAAGCACAATCTCACAATGATATTTTATTTATATACAACCAATACGACTGTTAATTTCCCCTTCCCCCCAACTTGTGTGACTGGCTGGTCCCTGAACTGTGGGGTGGGCTGGGGTGGGGTAGTATATTTCATGGACCCCAAAGGCTTCCAGGAACACTTGTTGAAAACCATTTATGCATCCATTAGTCTCTTTGAATGCTGGCGAAACAAGTGGGCAAAGAACAAAGTAATTTGTTTTCTGCTTGAGGCAGAGATTTTTGTACATGAGAGTCTGGTGTGTGAAGCTGGAAAGAAGAGACTTTTGGTGCCAAAGTGACATGGTGGACTGAGGTCCTAAAGGCCATTAACTTGTATACTCATTTAGTCCTCAAATGTTTATTGAGAATATAAGCACTACTAGTTGCTGCTGTGAGACCAGTGTGCGTGATGGACAATTCCACTACTCGTGATAAGACCTCAAATAGGGTTTGTCCCAGGTGCTCCGAGGCAGAAAAGGGCACACTGAGCTCAGCCCCAAGGGCTCTGCACCTCCTCCAGGAGGGTGACGGGCATAGACTGATCCGGCTCTGTCCCATCCCCCTTCACTTGTTGGCGGTGCTCCTATCCACAAAGCAGCTTCTGGTGCATTGCCGTTCAGTGTATGTATTTGGTTGCTCCTTCCCATTGACTGCCCGTGGTGTCTCACTGCCCACTCCCATGGGGCTGCTTCTGTTGTCCCAGCTAGTTGCCAGGCTTTACCTTGTCTGGACCCTCCACAGCTTTTTCCTTGCTAAAAAGTGATCTGTGGTCTCAACTCCCAGTTAGCTGTCATCATAACCAGTCTGCCTCTGACCAGTTGCTCAGACAGCATCTTCTTTGCTTTCCTATGTGGAGCTGACTCTAAACACTTGCCAAGTCGTGTAAGTTCTGGACCTACAAGCTCAGGAAACTGTCTCCTCTTTTCTACTCTTGTTCGGAATGCCCAGACCAGGCACTACTGATTTCTTACAGACATAGTGCAGAGCCCCTAACAAAACTTCCTGCCTCTTTTTCCATCTGATTTCCCCCAAACCAATGCACCAGGTTAATAGAATGCAATGGAACCTTACTCCTCTGTCCCGAAACCTTGAATGACTCTTGGCTGGATAATGAAGTGCTTAGTGATGCCTCCATCTTGCATCAGTCTCTTCTGCAATCAAGCTTTTGTCTTCCATTTTTAGCTTTCTTACCTACTTCATGATTCTCTGGTCAAACTGTATATTCTGAGACAGGAACAAACTTGTTTTTGCTCCATTCATCCTTGCTGTTACTCTTGTTATCCTCTTAGCTGGGAATTTCTTCTTAATACTTTTGTTTCAATACTTCCAGCCCATTCAGAAAGGGGAAGGGATTACCATATTTCCCCATGTATAAGACGTGCCTTAATTTTGGGGCCTGACATTTGAAAAAAAAAATGTATTACATAAAGTTATTGAATTTAAGTTTTATTCAACATAAAATTCATACAACTCATCACTATCACAACTTGCATCCATTAGCTTGTCCTCATCTGTGTCTGATGATGAATCACTGTCTTCAACAGTGAGTACAAAAACAAGTGTGAAAAAGTGGGAAATGCAAGTAAAAAAAAATATCTACTACCACTATATAAGAAGTACCCGGTTTTTAGACCTCAAATTTTTTGAAAATAGGTGCATCTTACATATGGGGAAATTCGATAATCAAAAACAAAACAAAACAAAACAAAAAACTCCCCCAAAACCTATAGACGCACAACAGTATGACAATTATCAGGGAAAGGGGAGTGGTAAAAGTAGGAGACAGTAACAGGGATATTGAAGGAGAGTTGACGTGAGGTAGTGAACACACAATACAATACACAGGTAATGTACATGTTATAGAAGTGTATCCCTGAAACCGAGGTAATTTTACTAACCAATGTCACCCTAGAAAATTCAATAAAAAGTAAATAAATAAAAGAAAAAAAAGAAAGAATAAAATACCCAACAAGCAAATGTAAAAAAAAAGAAAAGACTTGTTCAAAATATTACCTCCTAAAATCATAATAATGACAAAGATGATGATAATGAAAGTTGTGAATATTTCTCAGGTGCTTACAGATACTGCAGAAGTTTACATGAAATATTTTTTTTTTCTGAAGTGAGAAGCGGGGAGGCAGAGAGACAGACACCCGCATGCACCTGACCGAGATCCACCCGGCATGCCTACTAGGGGGCAATGCTCTGCCCATCTGGGGCGTTGCTCCATTGCAGCTGGGGGCATTCCAGCACCTGAGGTGGAGGCCATGAAGCCATCCTCAGTGCCTGGCCAACTTTGTTCCAATGGAACCTTGGCTGCGGGAGGGGAAGAGAGAGAGAGAAAGAAAAGAGAGGGGCACAGGATGTAGAAGCAGATGGCTGCTTCTCCTGTGTGCCTGGCCAGGAATCAAACCGGGAACTTCCACACACTGGGCCAACACTCTACCACTGAGCCAACCGGCCAGGGCCTACATGAAATTTTTTATATGAGGAATTTTCCATGAACTGATCAATTTGGTCTTCTGCATAGATCTAATGAGATAGATGAGGAAATGAGGCCCAGGATGACTAAGTATCTGTCTTAAGTATGCACAGCAAGTAAGTGGAGATTCTGGTAAGCAGATCATGGCTTTGCAGTTACAACGATGTATTTGCAACCACATTTGCAACCATATCACTCCTTTGCTCTATAATTGCTGCCTTTTCCTAAGTGCTTAAATATGTACCTCAAAGTATATAAAACATTTTCCCTTTGATCTTTCATTTTAAACATGACAGCAATAATCTAATAAAGAAATGCTGTTCAGAGAGGTTCAGTAATATGTCCAAGGTCACTCAGTAATAACGGTTAGAGCTTTGATTCAGACCTTAGTGTTTCTGACTGCCACGCCCGTTCCCTTTGGGCTTTTACTGACATTTCTAATAGATGCTTCTCAACCTTTGTAGTCTGGTGCATTTCCCTTATTATGCATTGCGTTTTCTGTAACCAGATCAAACTACCAGACTACAAATAACTTGATAATATGGACCATTCGCCTTGCCTTTTAGTTTCATAAGTATTTACAAAATGGAACAGTGGACAGAAAATGAGGCCAGTGTGAGTAGCAGTGACCAGCGAATCGGGTGGAGGATGGTGCTTGGAAAGCAGTGAGGAGGGTGAGATTTCTAAGGGAGGAGCCTGGCTGTTCCATGAGTTTGGACTATGAAGGGAACTGCTGGTTGAAGGGAGACAAACTGAAACATGACATGATGTTATATAAGGTCTTTGGCAAATATATATTTGCGAGGCAACTCTTATGGTTTCTTTCTTTGTGCCCTGTCGCTTTTTATCCTTAGTTAAAAAGAGAAAACCAATTGAAGAAGTTTCTTGCTTTTGTTTACTTATTTCCAATACAAGCAGAAGTTTATTTAGAAAGTAACAGAGGTAGAAGAAGTGAGCCAGCTGAGCTGCGTGGGCTCAGTGAACAAAGACAGTGACAGAAGGGCCCTTGCAGCTTAGGGGAGGGGAGGAGAGGCAAGGACGGGTGCCTGGGGGAGGGGAGTGGGAAGGGTGGGGGTGCCATAAAGAGAGCTGCCTCTTTTATTTTGGATATAAATATTTAAACAAGCAGAACGCATTCAATACAACTTGTCCATTTTCCTGTGATCAAAGTCGTGTTTCATGTATGAAACCTGTGAACCAGATTCTCTGGAAAAAAATTTTTTAAGACAACCAATATCTCTGAGAATCACTATATCTCTGGAATGATTACTGAACAAGAGCCAGCACTGGGCTGTGGTGCTTTGCAGTGGAAATCAGGATGCCATTATTCAGCAGACTGATCAAGAAAAAGTGAGGAAGCTTCCAAACAGAACTTTATAACCCACCTGTCCTCCCATCCCCTTCAGTCCCCAAAAAGCAACTCTTCAGAATTGGTCTTGAATTTGACCATCATAGATGCAAGTTGTTAAAACACGTAAATTTAAGGTTTCCAAGTAACATGTAAGACATCCAGTTAAATTTGAATTCCAGGTAAACAATGAATAATATTTTAGTATAAATATGTCTCATGTAATAAATAGTAAGAGATAATGTACTAGAACATTCTTAATTGTTTATCTGAAACTCAAATTTAAATGAGCATCCTGTATTTCTTATTTGCTGAATTTGACAACCCGACTCTGACTAGATTTGTCCTTAATAAATGTGAAATTGTCATAGAGAGAAATTTTTATATATTTATATGAGGAGATGAGGAATAATTAAATTCTAATTATATTGGGAAAACGAGACAACAATGACGAGGAAAAGAAACTTGATTATGCCGTGACTTTCAGTAATTTCAGTAGCAGAAATTCTTCTCTCTTTAAAAGAGAAATTGAAGCTAAATGGAAATTGGTTTTAAGCCTTAGATGGGTGCTTCTCAAGGCTTTTATCTATAGAGCAAATGAAATTCACTTGTTATTGCAGTTCTACCTTGCTATTAACACAGGCATTAGGAAAGCAGTGACAGCTCAGGGGGAGTGTAAACAGATTGAACAGACATGGTTACAATATTGACAGCAACTGAATGTCACCATCAAGAGGCTGGCATTTGTCAGAGCAGGATGCTAATAATCTGTGTTAAATTGCCAGCAAATCACAAATAGTCAAGTACTGGTCAGAAATTAAGGTGGATGCATGTCACGTGTTTAAGAGCAGTATCTGTGTTTAAAGGGGAAGGTTTCTTTTAAGTTTTTGATTTTATCTTCAGGAGAATTTTCATAAGGCTATTGACTGTGTGGAAGCTTTTCGAGAGCTGTCTTAAAATAGAGATTGAACCAGATTTGAAATGATTCTCTTAATGGGAATCAAATACATTTTTAATGGTCATGGAGAAATTAACTGGAGTATCTTTAAATAGTAATTTTCTACAGACTGTTTAAGGCCTTCTCTTAAGTCGTTATAAGTTTTATAATTAGCCCTGGTCAGATAGCTTGGTTGGTTAGAGAATTGTCCCAAAGCACAGAGGTTGCTGGTGTGATCCCCAGTTGCAGCACACACAGGAACAGATCTATGCTCCTGTCTCTCTCTCTCCGCCTTCCTCTCTTTAAAATCAATAAATAAAAATTAAAAATATTTTATAATTATTTAGCTAGTTCATTAAGTTAAAATTACACTATTACATTATTACCTTTATTATTTCCTGTTCATAATTTTGGTTGATGGCTTAGCACCTTTATTTCTAAATCAGGGTTCATTGCATCATTGACTGCTTGTTGAGCACATGCCCCGTGTTTTACGCTTGTTTTCTAACAAAGGGTAAACAGGAACTACATGTGGTCAGACTTATTTCACAGATGAGGGAAAGGAGGGTGCTCAGAGATACGCAGCCACAAGCTGCTCCAGTTGCTGTCAGCAGCATGCAGACACGCTTTTATGCTCAAAGCCCACACATGCCTCACCCCTATACAGGGGTCCTCGGGTTACGACAGCCTCAACATACGACGTTTCGAGTTTATGACGCTCACTCCCATAAAAACTTTAAAAAATTGAGACATGTTTCGGTTTACGCCATTAGTATTGTACTTACGGACTATGTGGGCGAACTAGTTTGGTTGCATGTGGTGAAAGAATACTCAGTAATGTGACATATGAGTGAGGGAGTGGCATCCCCAGTACGCTTACCTATGCCGTTTCAGACTTTTAGAAGTACAAGTGTTCCGTTTGGGTTAGGTTAGGGTGTGTTTCAACTTACACCAAAATTTGGGTTACTTCACTGTTGTAGGAACGGAACTGTGTCCTAACCTGAGGAACCATTGTACTGCTATTATAATATGTTTAATTAATTGCTGTCATTATTTCTGTGAGACTTACCTGTGTTTCATTTATAATGCCAAGGCATTCAGTAGTCATGTAAGTTTTTAAAATATAATCTTTTAATGTCCTTATTATAAAAGGAACTTCCAATTTCTGCCATGGTTCTCTCTCTTCCTGTCAAAGAGGGAAGCCATTTCTCTTTTCCATTCTGTTTTTCCCTCCCATTCCCTCTTTCTTTACTCTCCCCTTTTCTCCTCACCCTTTAAATGTATAGTGAGTACTCAGTCTGTGAGGGACAAAATGAGAGGGGAGAATACAAAGAAAATGCCAAAGAAAACTGAAATTAGAGTTCTGAATGAGTCGCTGTGGGAACACAGAAGAAGGAGCAAGTGTAGACTTCTGGCAGGTTTTACAGGAGAGTCTATGTGAGCTGGAGAGGAGAGTGTGTAAGCGCTTCCTGGTGGAGAAGGGGAGGGGAGGGCTGTAGAGCAATGAGAAGATTGTGTTCAAAGACTTAGAGGTGTAAATAACATGTCAAGTCAGGCAAAACTCAGAAATTCAGCGTGGCCATATGGTCCGGTGCACAGTGAGGAACAGGTGACATGGTCCAATTGGGAAGGTTGTTCTAGGGAAGGCTGATGTTCTGCTTGGGTTATAGAGAGCCAGTGGGTGTTACCAGCATCAGATGAAATGATAATGTTTAGGACAGGAGGCACTGGGAAGTCCCATTAGTAGTCACACTATCTTTTTCAGAAGCCATGGGTAGAATTAAGACTTTGTGAAGTTGAGGAAGGCAGTTGCATTTGGTAGACCTTGCTGAAATAAAATTGTGGATAACGAATTGCACATGATAGGAATTTTGGAAGTCACAAAAATAGTACCAGGTGTTATACCACTGGCGTCAGGCCAGACTTTGGTTCAGCAATGTCAGTACTTGAGAGTTCTGGCTAAGAGAGAATTCAGAGCCAAGACTCAAACTATAAGAGAAAGTTTATTTAGAAAGCCACAGAGGGAGAAGAAGTGAGCTATAGAAGAAATGGGCTCAGGAAACAAGTCACAGAGGCAAAAGAAGGACCCTTATAGCTCAGGAGAAAGAGAGAGGCAAGGTAAACTCACCTAAGGGAAGGTGGTGGGAAAGGCATGGGCATGGTCCATAGGGAGCACTGCACTGGGCCCTCCGTCTGAGCGTGTTCATCTGGAGGTCAGGAGAGTCGTGGTCTTTACTGAATGGTGGCTGCCAGGGCAAGGGGTCATCAGTCAGTGCAGCTGGTCCTGACGTCAGCCATGGCATCGCTTGCCTGGTTTTGCTGCTTTTCTGATCCCGGAGCTGAAACACAACTCAGGCCTAGATGTTATCTCTAGAAGGTAATGCTTAAAGTGGCGGTCACAAGGGCTGCATGGGAGTCGCATGAGGCCACTTTTGGTCTCCTTGTTTCTCCTCCAAGGGGGTCTGACTAGCATGAACAGAACCATGCCAGGGGAAGAAAGGTGAGGGAAAGGTCTGAGTTGCATAACCAGTGATATGAAAGGTGGCGGGGGGGGGGGGAGGGGGGAGGTCTAACCTATGTGACTAGCAAATGCCAGGGGAAGAAAGGTCACCCTGGGGGTGAGGTCCATGTTTTCCTAGTTTTGCCTATTGTTAGGCACCGGAACTTTCCTCCCTGGTGGCCTTCTATACCTGGCCTATCATTCTTGCTCTGCTCGTGTCTAACTGCTGCCACAGTAATGTTTATATTACTTGACGTTAGGCAATAAAGTATTCAATATTTATGCATTTTTCATATAACAGAAACATACCTTCTCAATGTATGCATTTTATTTTGCATCTTAATTCACATTTTTTTTAAAAAAAAATCATACCTGTTAAACTCACAAAATTCTTAAGCAGAGGAAATGGAAGATGGTTTAGGCATTTCTGGATGTAGAGGCTCAGTTTGTGTATTCATGAGAACCTAAACCCAACTCCATGACCACTCCTGTTTCTTTTTTTTTTTTTTTTGCATTTTTCTGAAGCTGGAAACAGGGAGAGACAGTCAGACAGACTCCCGCATGCGCCCGACTGGGATCCACCTGGCACGCCCACCAGGGGGGCGATGCTCTGCCCATCCTGGGCGTCGCCATGTTGCGACCAGAGCCACTCTAGCGCCTGAGGCAGAGGCCACAGAGCCATCCCCAGCGCCCGGGCCATCCCTGCTCCAATGGAGCCCTGGCTGCGGGAGGGGAAGAGAGAGACAGAGAGGAAGGAGGGGGGGGGGGGTGGAGAAGCAAATGGGCGCTTCTCCTATGTGCCCTGGCCAGGAATCAAACCCGGGTCCTCCACACACTAGGCCAACGCTCTACCGCTGAGCCAACCGGCCAGGGCCCACTCCTGTTTTTTAAGTCATATTGGTATGTCTGCTTCTAATTATGCTCCAGAAAAGCAGGTGAGCAGATATCTTTAACAATAAATGTTGTGCCAGGGACTGTGACCCAAGACAGTTGTGTTAAATTTCCAGCCTCAGTGTTTGGGTCTTTGTGACAGGGTTTTGAGTGCTCATTGGAGTTTTTTTCCTACTTCAGAATTTGTAGTCTGAATGGTCAAGCCGTTTGTATTTCTGTGGTTTGCATAATTTAGTGTACTCTGTCATGGTAAGTATTTTAAGCTTTATTATATACTTTTCTTAATATACACCTTTGAGATAGCTTTGATTAAATGTAAGCCGTATACATCTATATCCATTCATTTGGTGACTGTCCGTCTGTGCAGAGTTCAAAGCCAGGGATTTCTTTGTCAGCTGTTGAAAGGCTTGGCCAGATGTAAATGCTGGCCATGAGTTCAGGAGCTACCCTGAGGCAAATTCAGCAGTTGTGCAGTGGTTGTGCACTTACCTGCCTCCACATTGTTGGTCTGTTGACTTTCTTGGGCAGACATGGAACCTAGACATTAATTTCAAATCATGTAGTTGTCTAGATGACTCAGGACAGAGTGTCCCTACATGTACGAGAGTTTAAAATAAGAGAGCAATAACACATGTAGAAGATGACAAAATTAAGTCATTTAAGCCGGTAAGGAACATCGCTTTCAGATAAATGTTTTAGAAAAATGATGTTTAATATTTACTTTTGGTGCAGTGTCTAATGAAGTTGATGATGAAACAATAACTTATGAATTAAAGTTAAGCTTTTTTCCTGAAATTGTATAAATCTACATTTTCAGAATTGTCATCTATATACCTTTCTTCTTTTTCAGATAAAGGGAGATAACAGGCCCTGATTATGTGCTCAGATTAAGATGAATCTTTTTTTTTTTTCCAAGCTCAGAGGATAGAAACACTCATTTAAATTTTATTTAAAATGTGTAACCATTTTAAATAAATGTTTATCACTTAGTATTCCTGTTAAGCAATACATTTGAATTAGTCTAAAATAAGTGTTTATCTCTGAATTTTCTTTAGGTTGCCATTATTTTAGTTTTAAACTTTAAAATTTGAAAACTACAAATTTCCTCAAAATGATTACAAGTAGGAAGACATTTTAGAAACACTGCCTTTATGACACAGGAATTTTATTAGGTGATAATTGCCAATGAAAGAACTTTTCTTAATAATATGAATTTTTTGGTGTTTAGTCTATGAAACAAGAATTTAAATATTTTAAAATCCCAAGTTCTGGGCAGGGTTGGCTTAGCTAGCTGAAGACATGGACTGGTAACTTTTAAATGAGACAAAGGAGGCTTGCCTTTTATAATTAAAATATCTTAATTTTAAAGATTTTCTTTATGTTATTGAAATTATCTTGAAAAAATAGGCTTGTTCGATTGAGAACATTTAATGAAAGGACATGGGGAAGTGTTTGAGCTGAGATCCGAGGGGGAATCTGATGAGGGTGGGGTAGGGGTGGGGGGGGTAAAGTGTGGACGGTTGGTGAATTGTGGTCAGTCAAGAATAAGGCAGCAGTTTACAGCAGGGCCCTTGCTGGAGGACCAAAGTTTTTTGAAAGAATTGAAAGGCTAGTGGAGAAAAATTAGTAATAAGACTGGGAAGCTCAGGGTGTGTTTGGCCAAAGGCATGTGGAGGTCATGGGTGGATCTGTGCTAAGTGGGCGGGGCTGAGAGTTGGCTCTGTGACCAAGGACCAAATAACGAAGAATCTTAATGCTATGCGTAAGTCCTCTGCAGTTTGAAGCTTTGTGAGCTGAAGAGTGATGTGCACTAATCTATCTTTGCTGCATCACCCTAGTAGCAGTGTCTGTTCTTGCTTGCTTCTGGGCCTTTTGCTTGTTTATCTGGGAGAAAATAGCTACCTGGTCTTGCTACTTTGGGCTAAGGGGGCTTGACATTTAAGAACCATTATTTTGTTTGTTTGTTTTGTTTTTTGATAATAGGAGAGAGAATAGAAGATATACTTTTATTCTAACAATGTGCCTTTTCTGATGAAGGAATATAGGTAGTCAGGGAAGTCTATGTAATGTTTTAAAATTTTTTCAGATCTACATTATGAACAAACTTCCATTGATCTGGGTGTGTTTAGGTTTCATGGCAGAAGTATAATTATCAAGCTGAAGTGGTCACCAGGAAGCTGTGTGCTGGACTAAGATGCCCTTAGGGAAACATGCCAACAGCCAAGGCCTCCTGTGCGCGAGTCAGAACAGTAGTCTTTGGAACGCTACCGCAGTTGTCCAGGCTGGGGGAATGTTCCGTAAACAATCCAGTAGTATCAGAGCATGGTCACAGCACTGCTTAACTTGTTTGAGAACAAACTTTCCCAGCATGTTGAAGCATTTACCTGCAGAGAATAGATATGATCCCTTCAGGTCATCATTGACCTGTTTATAAAAGCAGGTCTTCAAAGATATCTACTTTTCAACATTGTTATAATTCAAACATTTGTCGTAACAAAAGTACATTTCTTTAAAAATCATTGTAATCCATTCTATTTAATTCAAGCTGTTTCTTTTATCAGGTAACCCCAATTACTGATGCTTGGGAAACTTTGGTGAGAATTTAATGCTTTCATCATTATTCACACAAGGTGTCCTTTGCCTGACATTAAGTGTGACTGTGAATTGGGTTGTGTTCTTATTCTTTCTTCTTTTAAGGAAGAAAATAGATTTTTGGTTCAAGAAAAAAGTGTTTCTGCTTGAATAGATTTATCAAACAACATCAACAACAAAAACAAAAGAACAAACCTCTCCACTTGTAATAAATATTTGTATACATGGATTTTTCAAATTTAAAGGAAGCATTTTTTAAAATACTTTCAACAAATAGGTCTTTGGTTATGCAAATATAAGTTCAAATGTATATCTTGTCTGGAAATAAAGGCAAAATAATTAAAAGAATATGATTTAGAAGAAGATGCTTTCACAGGCATAGAGCTATAGATAGATGCAGAAGTTACTGGCAGATAGTAAAGTATGAGTTCCCTTTCTACGTAATAAAACATCTTTTAAAACATTGTCCGTTTCCTCACCTTTTGTCTCGTAAAAGGTGTCATAAAGCTACCTGCAGTAATGAAGCCATGCCCCCTTCTGTTTGGGAGGGATCTGGCCACATTTGGCCAGTTGGGTCTGAGTGAGAGGTGTGTTCTGGATCAAAATTAAGTCTGGTGTTAACTTTGGCTTTGTTTCTGAGGGTATTTCTATTGGCACTTTCCTGTCCAGGTTCTGGTGATGGGGACCCCTGCCTTGCATTCTGAGGAATGGCCCAATAATAGGGAGAGACAGCCTCTTCTGAGACCAGCAACACCAGTGGTGGGATTCAAACAACTTAACTGCTGGTCTCTGCCCTAATGACCGTCTTAAGTATAAAAAACTGATATTCTGAAATATAGTTTATTATTTCATCCTTTTAATACTTAAATAAGAACAATGAAAGAGGTATACAAAACTAGATTACCCATATTCCCCATGTATAGGACACACCCTTTTTCAAAAAATTTAGGGTCTAAAAACTGGGTGTGTCTTATACAGTGGTTGTGGCATTGCAAATGCCATAGATGGAACTGAGGACGAGGCAGTATATGAAGACAGTGATTTGTCAGCAGACACAGATGAGGACAAGCTATTAGATGGGAGTTTTGACAGTGATGAGGAGGTGAGGAGTGTATGAATTTTATAATGAATAAAACTTGAGTTCAATAACTTTATGTAATACATTTTTTTTTGAAAATTTTGGGCCCCAAAATTAAGGTGCAGCTTATATACATGGGTGCATCTTATACATGGGGAAATATGGTAAGTTATCAAAAAGGGTTTTAAAATATTAACAAAATATATTACATAATACCTGACAAAAAAATAAAACTGTTATTTAAAATATTTCCATATTACTTCTTGATTGGCGCCCTCACTTGCAATTTTTTTCACCTATGGATGAAATGAACATTACTACGGGCACTTAGATGAACATTAAAAAAGAGTAAGGAATGTAAATGTGTGATTTCCAATTTGTGCGGCTGCCCAGGCGCCTACTTTAGAGAGAACCCTGATTACAAGTGCCGTTTTAACAACTGGTTCACTAAACTCAACAAAAAATTAGGTATTGGATTTGCCGAACTGGTGCAAACTGGCTAAATCCCACCACTGAGCAACACCTTGTAAATCTTTTGAGATGGAGCTGAGAATACAGACCTGGCTTACAGAGAAAGCAACAGAAACCACATACGTGGAGACCAGTCTAGCATGGTCAGCTACTTTATTGCCTCAGGCTTAATGCTGTATTTCTCATGATAAAGGTCTTAGACCCTGGCACTTCGGAGCCCTTGACTAAGTCCTTAGATCTTGGTATAATACAGTTCTCAGTCACCCATATCTTTGATGAAGATATTAGCTGAGCAATAACCAGTGTAAATTAAAAAAAAAAAAGGAGAGTGAATTAAGATGCATTATTAGAAATCCTCTCCTATATTTATTTAAATATAAGCAGGAACAAAGGACGACAGCATACTGATACTTTCTCACTCGGTTTTGGCAAGGGCTCAGGAGTTACAAGATGTTTCTTCAAAAGCTGTTTTATAGTTCTAGCTTTTTCTACATTTTAATTTCAAGAAGAAGTATATTTAATGCTGCTTTTTCTTTAAGAAATGTGTAGAGACATAGAACATGGTGAATTCTTAGCCTTCAGAAAGTACCGAGCCTGGCACTGGCCAGGTAGCTCAGCTGTTTAGAGTATCATCCAATAGGCTAAGGTTGCAAGTTTGATTCCCAGTCAGGATGCATACAAGAGTCAACCAAAGAATGTATAAATAAATGGACCAACAAATTGATGTTTCTCTCTCTTTCTCTTTCTCTCTCTCTGTCTCAAATCAATCAATAAGTAACAATTAAAGAAAAGAAAGTAACAAGCCTGTGTCTGCTATGACATTTTGAGACAAGGCTTAAACAGAGGCTCTGGGTGTATGTATGTTATAAGCAGCAAGGGTGCTTGGACTGTTAGTTTAGTCCTAGGGGACCCTTAACAGACTGTCGGCTGTTCCATTATCTTGTACAAATATTTGGCACTGGAATTCTCTTATTTACTAACTCTAAGTAATATAATATTTTTAAACCTCCAATCACCGGGAAAGGCAAAATAAACAACTGACAAAGACATACTTAGCATTGAAAGCTTGCAGAGTTTAGCATTTGACAGGAGAGCGACTGGAGTTTATCATTTATCATTCAGTGAGTGCAGGCCTTTAATCAAACTTCTTGTTTATTAAAAGTCTTGGTTACCGAGCATGTAGATAGGAGTAAAAAGGCACTGTGTTTTAAAGTATTAAAATACTCAGTAAAGAATGTTTTATTTTGAAATAGTTTTTATTTGGGTGAGGTGAATCCCTGGTTGAATTAATTTTCCAGGATAAGCAAATCTGACTTTTGTGTTTTTAAAATATGTTGAATGTTAGTTATGGAAAAAAGTATCTGAGTTCTTAGTCATAAATTCAGAGAGTACCAGGTTAAAACAAGCTTTTAGTGTTTACGATTTTTACTTTTCTCTCGGTGAAATATATTCTGTGACATTGGATTGATTTTCTACTTGCTTGCACAGGGAAACTTACATAAAAGTATTCAAGAAAGATATTGCAACTTTGTTTTAATGTAAAAATTCTCTTCTAGTTGACATTTATATAGAAAAAGTTTGAAACATAACTTTTGTCTGTTGGTGGTAGGTTGGATATAGAATTTTTTGTTTCCTTTAGGAAGTATATATCTCAGAGTCTTCTCCCAATGAAACTGGCTAGAATCAGGCTGTTTTATATTAAAAGAATGTATTTTTGGTAGAAATATTCTTACTAATCAAATGTATCTTCTTATATTTCTCTGTAGCTTATTAAGTTTAATATTCTCAGCTAAACATAAGCTCTCAATAAAGTAAGTGGCTTTTAAAGGGTAGATTGCTTTTTTTGTATTCATTAGATTGAAAAGTTAGAAACGAATATTTAAAAATTATCCTTCTAAAAGTGGAAATTATTTGAAATATTTTATGCAAAATCAAATTTAATAACTTTCTTAGAAGTGTTATTAATATTGTTATATAGTGAAGATATAAAAAGAAAATAAATCACTTTAACTTGTTAGTGCTTTTATGAATGTTCAACTTAATGATCTGTTAAAGCACTCATTGGCTACATAATACTATATAATTCATGATAAAGCTGTAAAATATGAATAAGAACTAACATTAATTTTATAGTCATTTTTAAAAGAAGCTGATCTGACTGACAATATAAGTTCAAAACCAAAGAACAGAAGATGGAATTTTGGATACAGTTTGTCAAGGATTTTGACAGAGTGATTAAAGTAGCATTTGTGCCCTTAACTACTCACATTAGTGGAAGGAAAAAGAAAGGAATTTTTTTTTAGCTATTCTTAAATTTTTGATATTATTAGTCATCTTTTTTTTTTCCTTGCTAGAAAAGGCCAAAGAGGCCTCCTTTGTTCAAAGACAAGAGAGGTTTTGTATATATACACATGTGAGCATGTACTTGTGTGCAAGTGTGACAAGAAGATGGAGGTCTGGTCATCCCTCGCCTTATGGCAGTTCACTTTTTGCGATCTCACTGTATTGCAGATTTTGTATCTAATTTTGTATCGCCGATTTTTTGCTATATTGCAGGATTTTGCAGTATATAGGGATTTTTATATATTTATTATTTTAATTATTTTTGTGGTAAAATAAGCAAAATAAGTGTGGGAAAGGTTAACAGTGTGGGAAAGGTTTATAAGAGCATGGGGAGGGGTTTATATAGTCTTAAAATATATATAAATAATAAAAGAAATATAAGGTCACTACTTCACGGATTTTCGCCTGTCACAGGGGATTTGGGATCCTAACCCCCATGATAGATGAGGGACCACTGTATATACAATGAATTGTGAGGTATTGCTAACATCACCACCAACATCCTTAATATAATACCTACTCTGTGCCAGCCAATATTGTGTGTGTTCTAATGTAGTGGTTCATCGAGTTCTACCCACTTTGCTATCAGGTGGTACTGCTGTTATTCCCGTTTCAGAGATGAGAGGCAGAGAGGTGGAGTGGTCTGCCCAGCTGTTCAGTGGTAGAGCTGGAGTCTGAATCCATGGTGCTTGGCTCCAAAACCTGTTCTCTGAAAAACTTAGTATTCTCTTGTCCTAGATCCGTTTTCTCTTTTTCAAAAATGGAGTTGATGATATTTTTGTAATATGCATATTTTGAGGAGTAAATTATGTAATATATGTAAATCTCTGGAACAATAGATGATTTGTGCATTCATACCTGTGTGTATATTCATTCATGCATATGATTGCACATGCATTTATATAAGTATATTGATATTTTATATATTTCTTACATACTTTTTATATAGCCATAATACTTGATTATATACTGGGTAGAGCAAAAGTTGTTAGTATACCAAACAACTTACTCTTTTTTTGTCTGTTATTATTTTTAAAAAATGATTTATTTATTGATTTTTAGACAGAGAGAAGAAGGGAGAGGGAGAGAGAAATAGAGAGAAACACCAATTTCTTGTTCTTATTTGTGCACTGGTTGTGCATGGGTTGATTCTTGTATGTGTCCTGACCAGGGATCAAACCGTACACCTTGACATACCAGGATGATGCTCTAACCAACTGAACTAACTGGCCATATTATTATTTATTAATTATCATATTATTTTCCATACCAACAACTGTAAACCTACTTTTTCTCAACCCTTGTATACACACATATAGCTCTTTTCTGCAGAAAAATAAAATTTAGGCCTTCATTCTTCATTGAATGCAATTGCCCATAGCATAGAATTCTAAGCTTCATAATTTAGTGGTTTAAAAGGACTATCCTGGAAAATAATTCATTCCACAGTGATTTGAGCAGCTGTATGTGTGGTTTTAATGAGCAGTATTGCAGGGGAGATCGAAATTTCTGAACAGAGTCCAGTGAAAGAGCCCTCTGGGTGGGGTCTATAATTACGTTTCAGTGTACACTGCTTTATTGTTACAGCACACCTACTTTGAGCTATTGAAGGAGCATTTAACATAAGGATGACGGTTTCTGAGTAACCAGTTTCCAGTAATCACTCACCCACTTTAATCCTAATAACCAGAAAGTGAAATTGGGCTACTTACAATTTTCAGCAATTTTGAATAACTTTTTCTACTTAAAACATATGTAAAGTCCTTTGGCTACCAACCTTGCTCTTGGGTGTGAAGGCTTCAGGGAGACTGTTATTTGTTTTAATTTTGTTTTACCTTTATCAGTGTGGTTTATACACATAATTTACTCTTAATTTCATCCTAAAAGGGTTAAGAGAAAGAGTGGTCCTTCACCCCTACCATTTCTACTCTTAAGAGATAACAACTTTCAATTTTTGTTTTAGAGTCCCTCTAAACTCTAAATCACATATTTAGGTAACTCTTCTTATTAATTTAGTTTTCATTTTTAAGCACTATGTTTTGACTTCTTTTCTTTTTATTGATTTTAATTTATTGTGTTTACATAGATTCTAGTGTTGCCCCAAATGCATCCCCCCTCCCCCGTATTCCCCTCAACATCTCCCTTGCCCCCGTCCCCATAGTGCCCCCACACCTTCCCTTCAGGTTTATCCCATCCTATCATCCCCTTTCCCTCTGTCCTCTTTTCCTCTGTTCTCTTTGATCTCTCCTCTGTCTCAATTCAGTTCCTCAGTTCACATTGTTTGTTGGATTCCTTAAATGAGTGAAGTCATATGATATTTTTCTTTTCTACCTGGCTTATTTCACTTAACATAATAGTTTCCAGGTCCTCCATGTTGTTGCAAAAGGTAAGATTTCCTTCGTTTCCATAGCCCCATAGTATTCCACTGTATATATGTACCACAGCTTTTTAATCCACTCATCCACTGATAAACACTTGGGCTGTTTCCAGATCTTTGCTATTGTGAACAATGCTGCCATAAACATGGGGGTGCATTTCTCCTTTTGAAAGAGTGCCTTGGTGTTCTTGGGGTATATTCCTAAAAGTGGGATAGCTGGATCAAAAGCAGTTCGATTTTTAATTTTTTGAGGAATCTCCATATTGTTTTCCACAGCAGCTGCACCAGCCTGCATTCACATCAGCAGTGCAGGAGGGTTCCCTTTTCTCCACATCCCTCGCAGCACTTATTCTGTGTTGTTTTGTTGATGAGCGCCATTCTGACTGTTGTGAGGTGATATCTCATTTCATTGGTTTTAATTTGCATTTCTCTAATGATTAGTGATGTTGAGCATTTTTTCATATGCCTATTGGCCCTTTGTATGTTCTCTTTGGGGAAGTGTCTATCCATTTCTTTTTCCCATTTTTTGATTGGATTGTTTATCTTCCTGGTGTTGAGTTTTACAAGTTCTGTATAAATTTTGGTTATTAATCCCATATCACATGTATTGTCGAATATGTTCTCCCATTGTGTGGTTTGTCTTTTTATTCTGTTCTTATTGTATTTAGCTGTGCAAAAGCTTTTTAGCATATAGTCCCATTTGTTTATCCTGTCTTTTATTTCCCTTGCCTGTGGAGATAAATCAGCAAATATATTGCTGCAAGAGATGTCAGAGAACTTACTGCCTATGTTTTCTTCTAAGATGCTTATGGTTTCACGGCTTACATTTAAATCTTTTATCCATTTTGAGTTTATTTTTGAGAATGGTGTAAGTTGGTAGTTTCATTTTTTTGCAGGTAGCTGTCCAATTTTTCCAACACCATTTGTTGAAGAGGCTGTTTTTAACTCCATTGTATGTTCTTACCTCTTTTGTCAAATATCAGTTGTCTGTAAAGGTGTGGGTTTATTTCTGGGTTCTCTGTTCTGTTCCATTGATCTATATACCTGTTCTTATGCCAGTACCAAGCTGTTTTGAGTACAATGGCCTTGTAGTATATAACTTGATATCAGGAAGTGTGATACCTCCCAGTTTATTCTTCCTTTTCAATATTGCTGAGGCTATTTATGTTATTTTTTGGTTCCATACACATTTTTGGAATATGTGTTCTATATCTTTAAAGTATGTCATTGGTATTTTAATTGGTATTGCATTGAATTTATAAATTGCTTTGGGTAATATAGACATTTAATGATGTTTATTCTTCCTAACCATGAGCACGGAATGTGCTTCCACTTGTTTGTATTTTCCTTGATTTCTTTGGTCAATGTTTTATAATTTTCCAAGTAAAGTCTTTAATCTCCTTAATTTAAATTTACTCCTAGGTACTTTATTTTTTTGGTTGCAATAGTGAAGGGGATTGTTTCCTTAATTTCTCTTTCTGATGGTTTATTGTTGGTGTATAAAAATGCCTCTGATTTCTGAGTATTAATTTTATATCCTGCCACCTTGCTGAATTTATTTATCAGGTCCAGTGCTTCGTTGACTGAGACTTTACAGTTTTCTGTATACATTATCATATCATTTGCAAATAATGATAGTTTTACTTCTTCTTTTCCAATTTGGGTGCCTTTTATTTCTTCTTCTTGTCTGATTGCTGTGGCTAGGACTTCCAAGACTATGTTGAATAGGGGTGGTGAAAGGGGGCACCCCTGCCTTGTTCCTGATCTTAAGGGGATTGCTTTTAATTTTTGCCCATTGAGTATGATGTTGGCTGTGGGTTTGTCATAGATGGCCTTTATCATGTTAAGGTATGTTCCCTGTATTCCCACCTTGCTGAGAGTTTTGATCAAGAATGGGTGCTGGATTTTATCAAATACTTTTTCTGCATCTATTTCAATTATCATGTGGTTTTACTCCTTCCTTTTGTTTATGTGATGAATCACATTGTTTCATTTGTGAATATTGTACCAGCCTTTCCTCCCCAGAATAAATCCCACTTGATCATGGTGTGTGCTTTTTTTCATATAATGCTGGATCCAGTTGGCTAATATTTTTTGAGGATTTTAGCATCTAGAGTCATCAAGGATATTGGACTATAATTTTCTTTTTTGTGTTTTCATTACCTGATTTTGGAATCAGAATTATGCTCCCATCATAAAAGGAGTTTGGAAGTCTTCCTTCCTCTTGAATTTTTTGAAATAGCTTGAGAAGGATAGGAGTTAGTTCGTCTTTGAATATTTGATAGAATTCACTTGTGAAGCCTTTGGGCCCCAGGCTTTTGTTTGTTGGGAGATTTTTGATACCTGTTTCAATCTCATTTGTTGTAATTGGTCTGTTTAGGTTTTCTGATTCTTCCAGATTGATTTTTAAAGTATTGTATGTTTCAAGGAATTTGTCCATTTCATGTAGCTTATCTAATTTTTTGGCATACAGTTCTTCATAGTATTTTCTTACAACTCTTTTTATTTCTGTTGTGTCAGCTGTTATTTCTCTACTCTCATTTCTAATTTTATTTATTTGCATCCTCTCTTTTTCTTGGTGAGTCTGGTTAAAGGTTCATCAATCTTGTTTACCTTTTCAAAGAACCAGTTCCTGGTTTCACTGATCCTCTGTATTGTTTCTTTAGCCTCTATGTCATTTATTTCCATTCTGGTCTTTATTATTTCCTTCCTTCTACTACCTCTGGGCTTTACTTGCTGTTCTTTTTCTAGTTCTTTTAGATGCAGGGTTAAGTTGTTTATTTGAGCTTTTCTAGCTTCTAAGCCATGCCTGTAATGCTATGAACATCCCTCTCAGTACTGCTTTTGCTGTGTCCCATAAATTTTGAGTTGTTGTATGATCATTATCATTCATTTCTAGGAATTCTTTATTTCTTCTTTGATCTCGTTGTTAACCCATTTGTTATTCAATAACATGCTATTTAGTTTCCAATTGTTTGAGTATTTTTCAGGTTTTCTGTTGTGGTTTATTTCTAGTTTCATGCTATTGTGATCAGAGAAAACGCTTGATATGATTTCAATCTTCTTAAATTTGTTGAGACTGCTTTTGTGCCCTAACATTTGGTCTATCCTAGAGAATGTACCATGAGCACTTGAAAAAAATGTATATTCTGCTGCTTTAGGGTAAAAGGTTCTGAAGATATCTATTAAATCAAGTTGATCTAGTGGTCCTTTAAGTCTGCTGTTTCTTTGTTAATTTTCTTTCTTGAGGATCTACCCAGTGATGTTAGTGGGGTATTGAAATCACCTACTATTATAGTTTTGCTGTTGATCTCACCCTTTATATCTATCAAAGGCTGCTTTATATATTTAGGTCCGCCTATATTAGGTGTGTAGATATTTATAATGGGTATATTTTCCTGTTGGATTGCTCTGTCATTATGTAGTGACCTTATTTATCTCTTACTATAGCCTTTGTTTTAAAGTCCATTTTGTCTAATATAAGTATTGCTAAACCAGCTTTTTATTCATTTCTATTTTCTTGAAATATTTTTTCCATCCTTTTACCTTCAGTCTATGTGCATCTTTTGACAGTCTATGTACTGTCTCTTGTAGACAGCATATGTATGGGTCCTGTTTTCTTATCCACGCAGCTACCCTATATCTTTTGATTGGATCATTTAATCCATTTACATTTAAGGTTATTATTGATATATAGTTGTTTCTTGCCATTTTGTTCTTTAAAGCTGTATTCCTCTTTTGCTATATTCTTTTCCTCCTTTGATCTATTTACAACAGGCCCCTTAACATTTCCTGCAGCATTGGTTTGGTTGTAATGAATTCCTTGATTTTTTATTTAGTTTGGGAAGCTTTTTATTTCTCTTTCAATTTTAAACGATAGCATTGCTGGATAAAGTAGTCTTGGTTGTAGGCTCTTGTTCTGCATTACTTTGAATATTTCTTGCCATTTCCTTCTGGCCTCAAGTGTTTCTGTTGAGAAGTCAGATGTCATCCTTATGGGGGCTCCTTTGTAGGTGATAGCCTTTTTTTCTCTAGCAGCTTTTAATATTTTCTCTTTATCACTTAGCTTTGGTATTTATAATTATGATGTGTCTTGGTGTTGATTTCTTTGGGTTTCTCTTTAATGGAATTTTCTGTGCTTCTTGAACTTGTGTTACTTTTTCCTGCATCAATTTAGGGAAGTTTTCAGCTATGATTTGAATGAACAAAGTTTCTATCCCTTGTTCTTTCTTTTCTTCTTCAGGGACCCCTATGATGCAGATGTTATTTCTCTTCATGCTGTCACAGAGCTCTCTGAGAGTTTCCTCAGTGTTTTTGAGTCTCTTTTCTTTTTGCTGCTCTACCTTTGTTATCTTTGTTTATCTCATCCTCTAATTTGCTGATTCAATCTACAGCTTCAACCATCCTGCTTTTAATTCCTTCCATTGTGTTCTTCATTTCTGATATTGTATTTGTCATTTCTGACTGATTCTTTTATTATTATAATGTCCTTTTTTATACTTGCTATCTCTTTATTTAGTTGTTTGTTATGACTATCTATTGTTCTAAGATCTTGAGCATCCTAACAATCATTATTTTAAACTCTGCATCTGGTAATTTGGTTATATCTGACTCATTCAAGTCCTTTTCTGGGAATTTCTCTTGATTCAATTGGGTTGCATTTCTCTACCTTCCCATTTTGTCTGTATATAAGAAGGGTGTGGCCACTGGAGTCCAGTGGATGTGGCCTCTGTGTTTGCTAGGTGTGGTCTGTCTGCAGGCCCATCACCCCCTCTGCTGCTACCTCTGGAATTCAGGTATGGGCATTGCTGCTGTTTCTGCCACTCCTCCACAGAAGGGGCTGTTAGACCCCTGCCGGGGTCTATAAGCCTTGGCTTTTGCCCCACCCCATGGGTGGGGCTGTGTGCCATGCCCAGGGCCACAAGCCTCAGCACTACTGCTCAGCTGCAGGTTTCTGCCTGTTCCCGGGCTTTAGCCCCGTCCCTGTGTGCAGAGCTGTGCTCACACGTTGGACCTTTGACTGCAAGCCTTTGCCTGGGAAGGGGGGGCAGAGATGAGCACGTTTGCTCAGCCGCGGGTCTCTGCCTATTCCTGAGCTTTCCCCTGCCCCCCCCCCCCCCAGGCAGAGCTGCATTTGTGCATCAGGCAGTAAGCCCTGGCTCTGTGGGCTGGGCTGGCTACATGCTGGTGCTCAGCTGTGGGTCTTTGCTTTTCCCAGGCTTTCGCCTTTCCCCTGCGGGTGGGATTGCAGGCGGGCCCACAGACAGTGGGACTGCTTTTTTGCACCACTTCCACCCCGCCAGCTGAGACTGAGCTTACGCCCAGTCTCCGTCTGGCCTATCCAGCTTCTGCCCCCGTTGACCGGACTGCGCTTCCATGTCACGGTGCCGCCAACCCTCTGGCAAACCCGCAGTAGTGTGGTTGGGGGCACTGCAGCTCAGACCCTAACACTCAATACTGTAGTCCTGAAAGCTTCCTCCTTCTAAGTGATTCTGCTCTGAGTACCCAGGGAGAGCTTGTTTTGCTGGTTTCCTGCTTCCTTTGCTGGTATTGCTGGTTCCAAGGGAAATATTCACTTCAGTTTTGGGGAGTGACTCAGCCCAGGGGTTAGGGTGGCTGTCCCTCAAAGTGTTTCTCCCTGTGCCTCCTAGATTACACTATCTTCCTGCTACTGTGGTCCTCTCCTGTCTCCCCACCCCCTGGAGTCCCGGGTGAGTGGTTGTGAAGAGGTCTTCTGTGCAGTCCCTTTAAGAAGAATCCTGGGTCTGAGAAATCTGTCTCTTTCTCACAAACAGTATCCTTACTTGTTTTGTAGCTAAATACTGTCCATACGCTTCTTCTAGGCTCTGGGTCTTCAGGCTGGGGCTTTGTTCCTGGGACTCAGGACCCTCCCCTCTCTGCTAAACTCAATTCCCAGCTCACAAGTCTCTCCCGGCTGCTGTTTGCTACCAGGAGCTGAGCAGCCCTCTCTGCATTTCAGCTTTTCCTACCAGTCTCTGTGGCTTCTTCAGTGTTCCTTGGTTAAAGAGTCCTCTTAGTTTAGTCCAAAGTTGGCTTTTCCAGATGATGGTTCTTAAAATTAAGTTGTAATCCACTTTTGTTCTGGGAGGTGGAAGTTGGTATGTCCACCTATTCCATCACCATTTTGCCGCCCCCTTGCTTTGACTTCTTATAAAATATGAAGAACTGGCCCCCTTTTTTTGCCTTCATTCCCTTTCCCCTCCCCCTGATACTTCCTATATCACATCATCATGGACATATAAAAATTTTGATTAGATCAGTGTTTACATGATCATTACTATATAAATGCTGTTCACAGTTGGACCAGGTAAAGGACTGGATATATTTTTTCTTTGTGGAAGAATTTTATTTTTCTTGGAATTAATAACACTCTTGTTTTCTGTGTATTTCTCTTTAATTCAGCTCTCCTGGTGTAATTTTTCTTCATATATTTTTAAATATTTGGCGAATTTTATTGATGATTTTTAAAAAAGATATCTCTCTCAGAACATTCTAGACCTGCTCCAATGTGGACCTGCTGAAGCTGTTGCTGTTATGGGCTTGTCCTTGACTACTGTTGGTGGCAAAATGGCACCAGAATGTTACCACTGCTCCTATCTCAGTTCTGCAACCTTGGTGCATGAGTTCTGGATAAGAAAGAATTCAGAGGCAAGACTCAAAAGTATAAGAAAAAATTTATTTAGAAAGTCACAGAGGTAGAAAAGTGAGTTGTAGGAGAAATGTGCTCCAGAAACAAGTTTTAGAGACAAAAGAAGGGCCCTTGAAGCTTAGGAGAAAGAGAGAGGGAGGGAAAACTCCCCTGGGGGAGGGGTGGGAAAAGGGAAAGGTGCCGGGTACAGGCGTGCTCCATAGAAAGAACCGTCTGTGTCCTGTGTCCTATGGGCTTTTATCTGGGGTCTTGGGAGGATAGAGTATTCAATAGAATTCTCATCAGCTTTCTAGCTGTGTTCTTTTAGGGTCATGGTCTCCACTGATTGGTGAGTGCCAGGGCAGGATAGTCATAGTGAATGTAGCTGGTCCTAAGGTCAGCCATGGCATCACTTGTCTGGTTCTGCCGCTGGGCCTGGAGCTGAAACACAACTGAGGTGTAGATGTTACCTAAGGGTTAATGCTTAAGGGAGTGGCCGAGCAGAGGCTGCATGGTAGTTGCATGAGGCCACTCTTTGGTCCTTTGTTCCTCTTCCAAGGAAGCCTACCACATGACCGGTGATACAAAAGGTCAGGAGTATTTGAACCACATGACCAGTGAAGTGCTAGGGGAGAGAGGGTCACCTGGGGACTAGGTCCTTGTTTTCCTGGTTTTTCCCGTTGCTAGGCACCCAGGGCTTTTTGCTCTGTTGACCTGCTGTACCTGGCCCATCGTCCTTGTTCTGTTCATGTCTGTCTGACTGCTACCTTAGTACCATTCTGGGATTTCCTTTTCCTCCCTCCTGTTTTAAGTCCCGTGTTTCCTGGAATCCAGTCATTATTATCCTTCACTGTTTTAACCTCTCATTTTAGGGAGACACCTTCCAGTAGTTTCCTGAGAAAGCAAATAGAAAAAGTAGATTTAAAAAAAAATCTGAATGCCTAAAAATGGCTTTAAATACTCTTATTTGTTAATATTGATGGCTATAGAATTATAGGTGAAAAATCACTTTTTCCTCAGACTTTTGAAGAACCTCTTTCACTGTCCTCTAGCTTCCAGTACTCTGTTGAGGAATCTGATGCTATTCTAGTTTGATTTGAGTTCTGAGGATTTGGGGAAAAATTATGTAAATTTGAAGTTCAGTTCTGTTTCCAGTACTGTGCTTTATCCTCTCCTGTATCTTCTGTCCCAGTCCTGACACTGTTTTACTGTTTCCAAAGAACAACGACCCCTCCAACTTCCGTGTTGCTGGGGGTGGGTGCTCACTCAACTATATATATAGCTTGGGAATGGACCTGAGGGTCCATAGTTCTTTGTGAACAGGTTTCAGCAAGTCACCGTCTTTTAGCCCTACCTTTGTGCTGATCATCCGGGGGCTCTGCAGTGTGAATGAGGTTGTTCCAGAATTCCCCCACTGCTGGTTAAACATTCTGCACTTGAAGACTGCTGAACACTCTTCCGTCTTCTTTGCACTTTCTCAAATATACTTACTGCTGTCTTCTTTTCCTTTATCTCTGGGTTTATACCTTTTTAAAATATCCCTTTATTCTCCTTCTTGTGAAGTTTCAAGAGGGAGGAGGGAGAGGGGCACGTGCTTAATCTGCTCTCTTTATTAGGATATCCTGGGGCTGGGGGGTGTCAGGGAACCCAATTATATAAACAAATGTTGCTGTCAGGAAAGACTTCCTTGAGATTTTACTACACTGCTCACAAAAATTAGGGGATCAGGAATGAGCAGATACTCCAGTGCTTTTAGTCATTTGTATAAGGCATTTTCACCAATGAAATAAAAGTTGGTTTTGCATAATCAAACAGCTTTCTTTGACTTGTTGTTTGCTTTTTTGATGTTCTTGTTTAATTAAAAAAAAAGCAAATGCTTTTTTTTATTGCTTCATATTCATTTTGAAATATCTTTCAATTTTTGTGAGCAGTATATTTTGTCTGTATACATATAATGAGATGAAACATTTAATAGAGGGGATGAGTTTCCTTTATTTCTACTGGCAGATAAATTGACACATGAGTCACCAGGGGCTTATGTGGGAAAGGGGGATGTTATGCCCCTTCCTTCCTCCTCAGACACTTCCCAGTGACAAAAGGACCACTAACTTTGCTGTCCTGGCTGTTCTGTGGTCAGCCTTAGTTTAAAATAACAGACACATTGATTTCAGTATTTTAATAAAAGAAGTTGGATTCCCCACCCTCCACACCCTTCCTGCTTTAGTTTCCTAATAAAGATGTTTTGAAAAATACCAAGTATATTTGTACTGGACAGAGATTTTATTTGAGGGGTTTATATCCTTTGTGGGAGTGACACTAATAGTCTGAGGAGGAGATAAAGAGTTTTACTCCCCACCTCCAATCATGGTTATATCTATGCAGGTAATGTACATTGGGTATGTGCTCTAGGTCAGGCAGTATGCTGAGTGCCTAAAAAGTTCTGATGCCTCTTGTCCTCATGGAGTCCATATTCTAACAGACTAGCATCTTGTTAAGAATGGCTACAATTTAGGTAGTGCATACTACAAAACAGCGCTTCACCTGATCATGGCCTTGGCACAACACTGCAAGGCAATTCTGGCATTCTTGTTTTACATTGGAGGAAACAGAGACTTAGTGATGCTCAAGGTCGTCCAGTGTAGTGAAGGAGCCAGCATCTGAAGCCAGGTCTGTGTTAGTTCACACAGCATGTTTTCCCATTTGCATAGTTAAAGAAAAATCAACAAAGCAATTTCACAGTGTTTTATCCAATCTTCTGATCTCTAACCCAATGAGGACACCTTTTTTAAAAAGTAATTTCAGTTATTCTCAACTTGAGAGATTTGGTTAAAAAAAAATCAGGCCTGACCTGTGGTGGCGCAGTGGATAAAGCGTCAACCTGGAAATTCTGAGGTCGCCGGTTCAAAACCCTGGGCTTGCCTGGTCAAGGCACATATGGGAGTTGATGCTTCCAGCTCCTCCCTCCTTCTCTCTCTCTGTCTCTCTCTCCCCTCTCTTCCTCTCTGTCTCTCTCTCCTCTCTAAAAATGAATAAATAAAATAAATTTCTTTTTTAAAAAAATCATTAATGAATTACATCATTTTGGTGGAGCTATGTTCTATTATCAGCTTGCCTTACTTGAATTTTTTTTTTTTATGTTTAGGGATAAAACTTATTTGTAGAACACCAACTTTAGTTTAATTACAGTAGAACTTAGCTCTTTTAAGGAACTCTGTATTGAATCATATTTAAAGCAAATAAAATAGTTTGTAATGCATATAATTGCCTTCTAATTTCCTTGTATAAACACACACTTTCCCAGTCTTCATTTGTTGAAGATGTTTAGTTAATAGTAACCTGGAGAAGGTGGGGAGTGTCTGCTTATTGTTTTTTTTCTTTAGTTATGTAAGTTGTCTTAAATACTTAAAGGTACACTAAATTATCATAGCATATTCCACATAAACCACAGAAGCAATACTTAGAATAGAAGTGTATAAGCAGAAGTCAAGGGGGTCAGATGTTAACAAGGAACTCTGGCTTTAGAGAAATTCCAGGAAGTCTGAAGCTGTTTTTTCCCATTGGTGAGCTGATCATTATTTCCATCGACGTTGATTGGATACCTGCAGTGTGACATATACTATTTAGGCGCCAGGGATGAAATAATGTTTAATGGCAAGGTCTCTGCCATCAGAACTGATGGTCTAGTGGGTCGTGCGCACAGTGACTTAGGGAGGCCACCACCGGGTCACACAGCACAGCGTCTGAGGATGGCTGTGCAGCAGCCAGAGAAACCCTGACACACTGAGGGAGGGAGGGAAACATGTAAAATAGTCCAGAACAAGAAGTGAAATGCTGGAAATGAGGAGGAAGACCCTGTGGCTCAGGGCAGGGAGTGAAGCCTGCACCTGGGAGGAACGGAGCCATCGGTACAGGATTGTATTTCACAAACTAGTTCAGAATAGCATTTGTACAGTGCTTTGCAAATTTGAAATAAAAAATGTTTCAGACTACTTTCTCATATAGCAAACCAACCTTGGTGACAGTAAAGAAGGCCTTACTTTTATCTTCATGATACAGATGAGCAAGCTGATGCCAACGCAGTTTGATGAATTTGCCAAAAGCTTGCACAGAGCATGTTTTAGGGCTGTATTTGAACTTCAGCCTTCTGACTCCAGATTCAGGGCTCTCTCCATCATTCTAGAAGGATAGCACTCAAGGACAGGAGAGAAGAGAATAGCTTTGCACACTAGGTCAGTATAGATTTGTTGTGAACCCACGTGCATTAAGAAAGTGCAAAGCATGAGTGACACATGCTGACACCATTACAGGAGATACAGATACGTGTCCCTGATACTGTTGAGGGCAGCAGATGGTTTTGTAGTGGAATGCAATGTATATGTGCACTTTTGACCATAACAAAGCTCATTGGGAGCCGTTGCTTAATTCTTCACTAGTTTTGTTTCATTGAAACTATGAGTTAACACCATGCTTTATAGATGTCTCACCCAGATCAGTTCTTAAACTGAATAATGGCAGAGTGATTTTTTGTGCAAGAATTAACATGAGGATGACTTTATCTAGGACTCAGAGCTCAGTGAAAAAGAAAATGTAAGTGTAAAAGCAGTTGATGTAGGTATATTATATTAAGGATGGATTTGACATTTAAAGTTCTCCTTGGAATTAATTAGGAGGCTGGATGTTTGTAGCTAATGCAGTGACAGCAAAGCAGAGACAGCTGACCATGAAACTACAGCATTATTTGCAAAACTTCCTGTATTTCAGGGGTCAGAAACCTATGGCTCGCGAGCCAGATGTGGCTCTTTTGATGGCTGCATCTGGCTCTCAGACAAATCTTTGATAAAAAAAATAATAATGTTAAAAATGTAAAACATTCTTATGTATTACAATTCATTCATTTCCTACCGCTCATGTTCATGGCTGTGGGTGGCTGGAGCCAATCACAGCTGGCTGGAGCCAATCACAGCTGTCCTCCGGGACAACACCAAATTTTTATTGGATAATGCTTAACGTACATGGGTCATGGTGAGGTCAGGAACTAAACTTCCCTCCTTTTAATCAAGTAGTCAGCTAGCTAATTGCAGAAACCCTTTTGACGAAGAAGACGGCTAAAAGAAAAAAAATGAAGAGTATTGTACTTTTCAGAAGGAATGGACAGAGGAATTCGCCTTTGTGGAGAGAGCAGGTTCTGCAGTGTGTCTAATATGCAATGATAAAATTGCATCGATGAAACAGTCAAATATAAAGCGGCACTCAACACACACCATACTACATTTGCATAGAAATATCCAATGGGGCACAGCAAGAAGAAAGCATGTCAAGAGCTACTGTGCAGAGTGCAAGCTAGTCAGCAGCAATTCCGTGTTTGGACCCAACAAGGTGACTGGAATTTGGCTAGCTTTGCTGGTGCTTTAGCAATTGTGAGAAACAGAAAGCCATTCACAGATGGGGAGTATGCCAAAACACTCATGCTTGATGTTGCCAATGAACTTTTTGATGACGTTTTGGATAAAGACAAGATAATCAAATGAATAAAAGACATGCTTCTGTTGGCAAGAATTGTTCATGATCGTACCATCATGATGGCAAATCAAATTGAGGCAACACAAGTGAAGGACATAAATGCAGTCCATTCTTTTCTCTCGCTTTGGATGAGTCAACAGATGTAAGCCATTTATCCCAGTTCAGTGTGATTGCAAGGTGTGCTGTGGTGACACACTACGTGAGGAAAATCTCGCTGTTTTGCCTATGAAAGAGACAAGAGGGGAAGATTTATTCAAGTCTTTCACTGAGTTCGCTAAAGAAAAAAATCTACCGACAGATAAACTTATTTCGGTGTCTACTGATGGTGCTCCGTGCATGGTGGGGAGAAACAGGATTTGTAGCGCTTCTTCATGAACATGAAAAGAGACCCATCCTAAGTTTTCACTGCATCCTACATCAGGAGGCGCTTTGTGCTCAGATGTGTGGTGAGCAGCTTGGTGAGGTGATGTCGCTGGTCATTTGGGTGGTCAACTTTATTGTTGCCCGAGCTTTAAATGATTGCTAGTTTAAAACACTGCTGGATGACATTGGGAATAATTATCCTGGTCTGCTTCTGCATAGCAACGTGCATTGGTTGTCAAGAGGGAAGGTGCTCAGCCATTTTGCTGCTTGTCTGAGTGAAATCGGACTTTTCTTGAAATGAAAAATGTCGAGCATCCTGAGTTAGCTAACACTGAGTGGCTCCTGAAGTTCTATCTCGTGGACATGACTGAACATCTGAACCAGCTCAATGTAAAAATGCAAGGCATTGGAAATACAGTCTTATCCCTTCAACAAGCAGTGTTTGCATTTGAAACAAGCTGGAACTCTTCATTGCCAATATTGAAACAGGTCATTTACTACACTTTGAAAAACTGGGAGAGTTTAAAGATGCATGTACAGCAAGTGACCCTGCTCAACATCTTGATCTCCAGCAGCTATTGGGCTTCACATCTAATCTCCTGCGGTCATTCAAAGCGTGCTTTGGAGAATTTCATGAGCACACTCATCTTTTTAAGTTCATCACCCATCCACACGAGTGTGCAGTGGACAGCGCCGACCTGAGTTACATCCCCGGTGTCTCTGTCAGAGAGAGACCTCAGAAATGTGGGTGAGTAAGTTCAAGTCACTGAATAAAGATTTGGAAAGACTTGCACGACAGCAAGCAGAGTTGGTGAGCAAACACAAGTGGGGAGAAATGAAAAAACTTTAACCCACGAACCAGCTGATTGTCAAAACTTGGAACTCGCTTCCCATCACATACCACACACTGCAGTGTGTGAGTATTGCTGTACTGACAATGTTTGGCTCTATGTATGCATGTGAGCAGTCTTTCCCACATCTAAAGAACTTTAAGACCAACCTACAATCACGTTTAATGGATGGAAGTCTCAACGCCTGCATGAAGCTTAACCTTACCACATATCAACCAGACTACAAAGCCATCAGCAAAACCATGCAGCACCAGAAGTTAATGGTAAGAAGTACTTTATTCATCATTAGTTAGCAACAGCATAACAACATTATTAAAAAGAATTCAGAGACTTATTGTACTTTAAAAGTTTTGGTCTTACATAAAATGTACACATTTACTTGTATTTAGTGTTAGACATATTGTATGGCTCTCACAGAATTATATTTTAAAATATGTGGTGTTCAGGGCTCTCTCAGCCAAAAAGGTTCCTGACCCCTGCTGTATTTGAATTAAATTTTAGGTTTAATTTGTTTTCAAGGTCAAATAAATCTGTGCAAGTGGAATAAAAACAGAGGAATTGTTTAATATGGGGGAAACTACATCAAGTGAGAACACTGGAAATCAGAAAGATACAGTCACTTTAGAGTTTTCCCAGAGTTAAGACTTTACCCTCTACCTCCCATGATTGGCAATTTTGGTTTTGAGTTTGTAAAGAGATTGTTTTAGATATTACATGCTGTATACATGCAACCCTGGGGATGCTTAAACTATGGTTTTAATAATGTATTGTAAAGCTCACTTTAAGAAGTCAAAGGTGGCCCTGGCCGGTTGGCTCAGTGGTAGAGCGTCGGCCTGGCATGCGGAAGTCCTGGGTTCGATTCCCAGCCAGGGCACACAGGAGAAGTGCCCATCTGCTTCTCCACCCCTCCCCCTCTCCTTCCTCTCTTCCCCTCCTGCAGCCGAGGCTCCACTGGAGCAAAGATGGCCCGGGCGCTGGGGATGGCTCCTCGGCCTCTGCCCCAGGCACTAGAGTGGCTCTGGTCGTGACGCCCCGAAGGGGCAGAGCATCGCCCCCTGGTGGGCATGCCAGGTGGATCCCGGTCGGGCGCATGCGGGAGTCTGTCTGACTGTCTCTCCCCATTTCCAGCTTCAGAAAAATACAGAAAAAAATTTTAAAAAAAAGAAGTCAAAAGTGGTTACTAATTGCTACTGGTTTTATGCATGTCATGCCTATGGTTATTACAATGTTGTTTGGATCCATAAGCCTGACATACTCCAATATTGCATGTATTGCATACTTCTGGGTGTTATCTTTTGCTCTGGTGCAGCACTGATGTCCTACGTTGGTCAATAACTCCAGGAGGCAAGAAATGTGATAACTCAAATAGGATGTAAAAGGACATGAACTTAATCCAAAAATCTGCATGGTCATCTCCAAGTCTAAGTCTGGGCATATACAATTCTCTGTCTACCAACAGCACCTGTAATTCTCGTCCGTGTCCATTTATTTGTCTTCAGAAACTTCTTGGTTTTTCAAGGCTGCTTTGGTTTTCATTGTAACTATCAACTTTGAAAAGAGTCTAGATCAGGGATCTATGGAAGCGAAAGTGGAGTAGTCCCCCTTATCCGTGGATAAGTCCCCTCCCTCAGAGGATGCCTGAAATTACAGACAGTACTGAACCCCATATATCATGTTTTCTCCTATACATACATACACCCCAGTGATGAAGTTTAATTTATAAATTAAGCACAGTAAGTGATTGTTGGGCAGATAAAATATATTATGCTCACTTTGTTAAAGATGGCGCTGCCCACATGGAAGCCTGTCACCCAGGGGATAGTATTAATTGCCCTTCTTGCTTGGGATGGGCATGATTGTATTAATGTGTGTTGGGGGAGGGCTTTCTCCCTAAAAGGTTTTAAAAAGGGGAGATGACGTTGTTCGGGAGAAGAGTTAAGTTCTAGGAGGAGAGCAGAGAGAAGGAGATGGGAAACAGAGGTGAATAAAGCTGGTGAGCTAGAAACCTTTTGATTCTAGGAAACTCGGATGAGTCTCTGGATATGGGAGCCCTGAATGGAAAGGGAAGTGTTTTCCCACTGTGTGTATTTCTTGCCCGTCGGGTGTAAGGTAGGATTAAAGCTAATGGCCCACCAGTTCTTGGCTCCATTGTTTCGTTACTGTCTGTCCGAATCTAATGAGAACCTGCATGGGCTAGGTGGCTGTGATGGTGGCCGTGGCTACTGGCTTTACTGTGATTCATGACAATAATGAAATAGAGCAATTAAGTCGAGAACTTCCAGCTTTTCACTGGAGGAAGCTCTTTACAGCTTCTCTTTGGCATATCCAAAGTGCCAGCATCACTGTTCTTACATTTGGGGGCCATTATTAAAGGTAAAATAAGGGTGACTTGAACACAAGCACTGCGACGTGACAACAATTGATCTGATAACTGAGATGACTACTGTGTGACTAACAGATAGGGATATGCTGGACAAAGGGATGAGTCTCGTGTCAGCTGAGCTGAGCGGGACAACATGGAATTTCACCACGCTTCTCAGAATGGTGCACAATTTCAAACTTAGGAATTTTTTGTTTCTGGAATTTTCCAGTTAACATTTTCAGACCATAGTTGATTACTGAAACCATAAAAAATGAAACCAGGGAGAATGGGGGCTACTGTATCCTTGAGTGTAATTTTTCTCTGTAGTCGTCTCACTATTTCCTAGGGTTTTAGCAAAGATAAGAAATGACCTAGCATATATGTCGTTATTGAACTTTGGGTCTCAGTCTTGTTCATGCCTGGAAATCTTTTTAATTAAAGCTTTAAAGAGAGTTTGGTGCAAACTAAATTGGAATACTATGTTCACCAAATTTTGTCTAATCGTCATTTCAGGGCTAAAATCTATAAATAAGGCAACACGTGGAATGAGACCAGAGTAGTTTGAAACTGACTATGAGTACGATCTATGCTGAAAACAACAGTGCTTGCAAAATGGGATCCCTAAAGGAAATGTTACTTTATCTTTTGAACTAATAGTTTTTAATCTACATTATTGAATAAGAGGTTATGTGGCTATTATCTTAATTTTTTTATATGAAAGAAGCAAATTAAAACTAATTGCAGTGATTTATATTTTTAAGTCATAAGCGATATATCATGGCAGTAGTAGACAGCTTAATTTTAAATTTTTTTCACGCTCCCCTTCTGTGGCAAAAACTATGAAGAAAGAAATTCAAAGTTCACATCGTGGTTGCTCACCATCCTTAGTCCACTCTTTTTTATTTTCCTGTTACCCTTTTAGTTCATCAATCTCTTCTTCAGTTGCTATGTTCACTCTCGTTTCTACAAGTTCTTTTTTGCAAAATAGCCAGATTTATGTTTTTATAATGTACATCAGATCATCTCACCTGCTAATGTCTCGTGATTACACTTAGAATAAAATGCAGAATTCCCTCCATAGCCCACAAGGATCTGAGTCTTTGTACTTCTCAGCATCATCTGCTTGCACCCCTGGCCGGTTTCTGCTGCTCTGGGTATTGCTGAGTTCTTCACCAACTAGCTCACTGGTTCAACTAGCCTTGCTTCTGATATTTCCTCTTCCTGAATTGCTTTGCAAATCTTCACAGCATCACCTGCTTCTTGTCATTGCTGACTCGTCTTAAAGACTCCCTTTGTAGAGAGGCCTTTTCTGATCACTCAGCTCCAGGAAGTCTCTACCTCTCACTGTCACAGCACACTCCTTTGTTGTCATTTATGCTCTACGTAACACAAACTTACTGAACACCTACTTTGTGATGAGGACCCCTATAAAGTTCCTGCCCTTAATGGAGTTGTCACTGCATTGATAGGACATAATCACAAACCATCCCTACCCAGCACCCCCATAAACAGAGTAGGGGATTCGAGAGCATCTCGAGCCATCCTCTTTCTGCTGGGATCAGGGAAGAGAGCTTTTGGAGAGCCCGTTCTTCCTCACACTTTTACTATTTAACCTCTGTCAAGTTCCCTCCACACCTGGCGAGGTGACAAGTTGAAGCGTGGAGAACATGGCTGCAGTGGTCCAGCCCTCCAGGATTGACTGTGCACATTCTGGAGCAACTCACATAACCTACTTTAAGCATTAATTTTAGTATTTGGAAAATGAGGTAGTTTTTGAATGAATGAATTATGAAAGTACTTGATAAGTAGAACACTGTCCAAATGGCCCATTGAGGCGAGTATTCAGTATTGTCTGCAGATGTCTCTAAATTTTCTGAAAATTTCTCCATTTGTCCTTGGCTGAGGGGGGGGGGAGAGGGGCTTCCTGAATTCATGCCAGTTTCCTTGTTCATTGGATAAACAATGCTGAGTACTAGCATGTCTCAGATGACGATATGTTACTTTGATTTAATTCTAACAGCATTAATTTTTTGTTTTTCTACAGTACTTTGGAAGTTTACTTGTCATTTTCTGTGTGGAACTGGCTTGTGGTGTTTGGACATATGAGCAGGAAATTATGGTGAGTTCACAACGGAATGCAGTGACAATCTGAAGCGATGCCCAGTCCAGCTTCATAAATTTGAGTGCTTATACTATGTGAGAACGTATTGTCCCAGCACTTCTGAAAAATAACATTTTCTTTTGTATCTAAAGCATAGTTGTAATATTTTATTTGGTGTAGGATAATATGTGTCTTTAATTCCACATATTGCTTTAACACAGATACAATAGACTGAAAAGAATGTATGTCGTAAAATAATTTTACCAAGTTCTGAGTATATAATACGAGAGATTCACATTTTCCAAAAAGAGTTGAGAAAGTTTGAAAATATGCCTGAGAGCCTTAGAAAAAGCTATCCACCAATGACTAGGAAGTGTGTATCTCAAGTGTGTGACACGCTGAACCGTCTTCCGCCTTACGAAGCGTATTTGCAGAGTTGCTGTGTGTCCACCCCAGTCTAGAAACACTCTCACAGTTTGGCAGCCGGCTGCAGGAAAACAGGTCTTCCCCTTTTCTTCTCTTCTTTTTGCAGTTGAAACCATGGGACCAACTTTTATAGTTAAGTTAGAATGGATGAGAATAAGTTTCTTACTCTGAAGATTTCAGCAGGTGTGTCTGACTTACCATTTGTGCTTTACCTTTCCGTGCTCATCACGTTGGGCATTGTTAGTTATTTAATGTGTGTTCATTTCATTGGTGAGAATTGGTGGGTTTTTCGGCATGAGACTGAGCGCCTCAGCATGTCCGTGATTGCTGTCATGGTGTCCAGTTAGATTTTCCTGCTGAAAGTGTCATAGGATAATTTTTTCAGTAAGAAGATGCTTTCTGCATGTAGTCCTTGGACTTTCTAGCAGCTGTCACCCAAGGTGATTCTCCAAAATATGCATTGTAAGGGCCCTGGCCAGATAGATGAGTTGGTTAGAGTGTTGTTCCTATAGCCAGGTTGAGGGTTTGATCCCCAGTCAGGCCTCGTACAAGAATCAACTAATGAATGTATAAATAAGTGGAACAACAAATCGTTTCTCTTTCTTTCTCTTTCTCTCTCACTATCTCCAAAAAAAATCAATCAATAAAAAAAATTAAATGCATTGATTATAGGACTCTAGGCCAGATGTGTTAAGTCTGAATGGAGGAAAAGGCAAGAGGGAGAAAGGGCAGGGGGCGTGGGCATGTGCATTTGTGACAGTTTCCCCTGGGAAGTCTTCGAGTCTTTAGAATTTAAGAGTGCTTTAGCAGAGACAGAGATTTTTTTGTATTTGTTTCAGAGAGGCATTTCGGCAGCTGTGTAAGGAAATTGAAGTTGTTTACGGTACTGATGCAGTTATTAAAAATTTGATGGTGAATCTGCCACTGTACTGTGCCACTCTTTTGAATAGTAAGTGGTAATTGCAGACCAGTGGGTACTCTGCATACTGCAATTTATATGTAAATGATGCGTTGGCACTGCCACAGGTCTGAGCCCCTCTGAACAGCCTCTGAAACCTACCCCCACCAGTAGGCTGCCAATATGTGACCACTCTCAGGAAGGAGAGGGTTTGTAATTATTTGTTTCTCTATTAAAAATGGAAAAATCAAGGATGGTTCTAAGAAATTTAATTTAAACTTAAGAACACTCTTCAAAATTAAATCTCCTATTCAGTAGAAACACTCTTGTTGTCGGAGAATCATCTTTTCCCTTCATGCCCTACACACATTGTATGTGTAGGGAGGTGAGACATTGACTGTGTCCAGGGGCTCAGTTTCTGAGTTTTAGTGATAAAGAGATGGTCTCTGAATTTTTTTTCTGATTTAAAAAAATACGTGTATCTCCTTGACATTCAAGCAAACGATAGTAAATTGTATAATTCATTCTTGATCCCCTTGCCTCAGCTTTTGATTGTCTTCCTTTTGCTAATGTAAAGGTTTTTTTTTTTTAGAAATGTGTTTACCTTCTGTGGATCTTTAAAATGGTTTCTGTGGTGTTTGTGTCCTAGTAATAATATTCAGTAAATCTTTGAAATTAAAACAAGTTTGAAATGAATGAATTTAAGGTGCTTGACTGGAAATATTTTGATTCTAATATAATCTAAGCAACTTGAGGTAATTGAAAGGAATTTATACCTGTTTCGATGCTGTCTCCTGTCCTGTTGAGGGGCCATCTGCAAACATGTAAGTATCACGGTGGCACTGGATGGGTGCACGCTGTCATCTAGGTTGCTGGCATTCATCACTGTTTGGCTTGTGGAAATCGTCCCCATTAAATTATCAGGATAGAGCAAGCCCTGTTTTTTTTTTTTGTTGTTGTTGTTGTTTTAAAAAAAGATATGGAAAGCAGGCCCTGGCCGGTTGGCTCAGTGGTAGAGCGTCGGCCTGGCGTGCGGGGGACCCGGGTTTGATTCCCGGCTAGGGCACACAGGAGAAGCGCCCATTTGCTTCTCCACCCCCCCCTCCTTCCTCTCTGTCTCTCTCTTCCCCTCCCGCAGCCAAGGCTCCATTGGAGCAAAGATGGCCCGGGCGCTGGGGATGGCTCCTTGGCCTCTGCCCCAGGCGCTAGAGTGGCTCTGGTCGCGGCAGAGCGATGCCCTGGAGGGGCAGAGCATCGCCCCCTGGTGGGCGTGCCGGGTGGATCCTGGTCGGGCGCATGCGGGAGTCTGTCTGACTGTCTCTCCCCGTTTCCAGCTATAGAAAAATACAAAAAAAAAAAAAAAAAAAAAAAAAGATATGGAAAGCAGTTTGTTAGAAAAAAGTTTAGTGGGTTTTTTTTTTATTGCTTTTGCGCTAACAGTGGTGTGAGTGAAAAGTGCCATTAAAGTTTATTAGCTGCCAAATTGTGCAGAACCCAGCCTTCCCATAGAATGGGCTTTGTGCGCTTAGCTGTTTCATGCAGGGAGCCAGGACATGTGTGTTCCCTTTACGGCCAGATCACAGTGTTTCGTGCCAGAACCTCAGTGATCTCTGTTCTCGCCACATTTGGTCTCAGATTGATTGTGGTCAGAGGGGAGAAACAACTTGTATTTCTTTTGGAAAATACTGTTAAAAATAAAACCGTTATATTAACCAAATCAAAAGACTTGACATCAGACAGTCTGTTACCCCTTTACTTCTGTTGTTTATACACAGTCATCTCTTATTCATTATTTCTTCTCTCCAAAAAAAAAAAATCTGTCAATGATATTGTAATAGATTATAAATTTCTAGAAAGTTTATGTCACTTTCCTGTATTTTACGCTCAAAAAGAGGAGATAATAATAATTCATAGTGAGTAGTTTGAACTTCGGTTAGTTCCCTGGGCTTTGTTGAAACCACATGGACACTGAGTCAGCCCCTTATGTAGGGAACAAAGTTGTGTGCCCAAGCACTGGGGTGATTTTTTTTTTTTTTTTTTTTTGGTATTGTGCATTTCCAAGTAATAAAAAATAAAACTAAGAAAGGGGAAAAAGGGAAGAATTTCTGTGGTCAGGAATCTTTAAACTGCTCCATCAATTACTATTTAAAAAAAAAAAGATTTCTAAATAATCCAATTCTTGAGTTAGTGTCGAGCTTGATTGTCTAAGGCTGGTCTGTATTTCTCCATAGCTCTCGTCTCCCGGGAGTCACTGTAATACTGCGCTTGTCGCGCGGCTAGGGTTTGTGTGCCTCGTGTTCCCTCGTGCCGCTGTCAGTAAGACGGGCAGTGTTGTACTGACTGGATGTCTGCCCAGCTGCTGTGTTCTGTACCCGAAGCTCTGTCATGATTAAGCGTTCTGTTAGGGGACGTGGTGCTAGGTGACTTGAGAATAGAAACACAGCAGTACTGTAATTTGGGAACTAATCTTTCTAGAATCTCTAGCGTGCTTCTAGAAAAAAGTGTTTATAAACTTATTCCAGTGTGAGGCTTGAGTTGAGCTCTTTTTTTTTTCTTTCTTAATTCTTCTCCCTTTATTTTAGTACCATAATCTGAAGTAACTTCAAAAACAACCACTTTCTGAAATGAAATCAAAGAACATTTCTCTGCAGGGGTCGTTTGCTACTAGGAGATCTGCAGGTGTATATGTAGAATACATAGTTTACTTGTCTGGTGATGTCCTCGAGCTTGATATTGGCATTGAATGAGTTTGCATTACTTTGCTTAATAGGACATACCTCATCATTTAGTACAAAAATCTACATGTAGAGATTATTCAATAAGTATTTAGTAACTCTGAGTTAACTTAGGCCACAAACAAATTTAAAGTATTTGTCAGTTAAGACACCGTCTAAGTATATATCTGTAAATGGGATGAGTGATTGAGTTTGTGAATATGTGAATGTATGTGCATCTGAGCATGTGTGTGTCTGTGTCTTTGTGTGTTACTGTTGTTGATATTTTGTTTTTTATCTTCAGGTTCCGGTACAGTGGTCAGACATGGTCACTTTGAAAGGCAGAATGACAAATTATGGCTTACCTAGATACCGGTGGCTTACTCACGCTTGGAATTTTTTTCAGAGAGAGGTAAATGCTACAATTTCTGAGGTAAAGAGCATGGAATAAATGGTACATGTCCAAAACAAATGTTGGGAGCTTTGGCTTTGGCCATGTTCTCTGTGCTGAAAAGTGAAGCCTGGGGTTCAGTTACCACTGGAGTAACTCTTTACTGAGAAATACTTTAAGGGGCCTCAGGTCCGCATTCTTCCCTTGTGTACCATTTTTGCTACATTTCATGTGTGTGCTTTACATATAGTTTAGGCTTTTTTAAAAAGCCTTTTTTCTAAGCTACTATGAAGTTTCCTTTTAATGAGAGTTAATAAATACCCAAATTCTATTTGAATAGATATTTTTTCATAACTTTTAGAGCTATTTGCATTTTAAGCATTTAACATTTTTAGATGATCTTCTCATTTGAGAGTTAGGAGCCAGTATGTCATAACAGGCATGAGCTTTCTCGTCAAAAATTTCTGGCTCTGCTGCTTCCTGTTGCATGAACTTCTATAATTTATTTAACTTTCTTAAGCCTCAGTCTCACCTGTAAAATGGGGATGATAAAATACTTCCTTGAGTTCTTGAGATTAAATAATTTTGATTTGATTTAACATCCAGTTATTAACATTACAAAGTAAAGGTACTTGTAGCTTCTCTTAGGTAACTTCTATATAGCACTGTACCTATGTATTATCTTTTTAAATGAAGACTATATTTAAAGTCTAAAATCCGGTAACTTGAAGTTAATCATTGATCTTGCTTCTAACCAGGCTTCTCTCCCAAGCAGTTTCCTTGTGGTTGGAGTGACATTTCCAGATGACCAACAATATCCATTTCCTTGAATTTTATTTAGAGCTGGGCCACAAAGCATTTGAGAGCCAGTGTCTTCCAGGATAGATAACTAGCTCTCTGTGCAGTTGCTCTGGCTTGGGTATGGGCAGAGGTTCAAGTCCAAGATAATCTCCAGATCTGGCCCTTCGTGTTCCAGTTGTTGAGATGGTGAAAATCATCATTGTAACACAGATTTCCTGTTTACTTCAGTGCTTCCTGACTTTGTTTGTTTACTGTTCATTTGTACTAGAAACAACACGCAAGGAAAATAAGTAAAGCATCAAGGAATTTACTGGAAGTTGTTGTGTTTAGCTTCTGCCTTAGGTAGAAGATGCTGGGGTTCTTTATTTTCTGGGGTTTGTGATGTAGACCATGATAATCCAGATTAAAAAAAGGAAAAAAAAGTTTTGTGGGTTTTTTTTCTGTGTGTCTTTTTTTTTTTTTTTTTTTTTAAATAATGGTAGGAAGAGGAGCTCCACCTAGATAGAGCCTGTACAAGCATTACAAAGGATAGCACCCATATTTTTAGATTTGTTGCATGCTGGATTTCCTCCTCCATATCACAGGCCTATTTCACCCCTGAGGAGGTGGGGAAGACCTCTGGATATGCTGAAAGAGTTTGTAAGACCTCCTTGGACAAGTTTTCTAGGGCTGTGGCTATAACAAAGGACCCCAGGCTGAGGGCTTATCAGAAGTGTGTCGTCTCACAGTTCTGGAAGCTCAGAGTCTGAAATCAGTAGTACAGGGTTGGTTTCTTCGGATGCCACTCTCCTGGGCTAATAGATGGTTGTCTTCTCCTTGGGTCTTCCTGTCGGCTTCCCTCTGTATGTGTTTGTGTTTAAGTCCCGTCCGCTGATAAGGACATCAGTCATATGGGAGTAGGGCCCACCCCAGTGACCTTAATTTAATTACCTCTGTAAAAACTGTCTTCAAACCTAGTCACATTTTTGGGATGATAACTTCAACAAGAACTTAGGGTGGCACACAGGTCAGCCCATGCTGCTTCTCTTACAAAATAAATGGTAGTGCTGAGAGCGACCTCGCTGGGCCCACTGGTCCTGACTTCTCATTCAGTGATGTTCTGTGCCTGGCCCTCAACTTAGTGAACTCCCACTTTTGCCCTAGTGATGTTTGTTTAATACCTTAAAAGAAACATGCCTCTTAAAAATGTGTTTATTTTTTTTCACACAATGGTTAGAGAAGAATCTTTGGAGTACAGAGACTCTGCCGGCAAGTAGCCTGTGGTCTTGGGAAGTTACTTGACCCATCAGAGCCTCCTTTTCATTTGATTTTTTTTCTTCTTCTTTTCCAAGTGAGAGGAGGGGAGATAGACAGATTCCTACATGCACCCTGACCAGGATTCACCAAGCAACCCCCCTCTGGGGCTGATGCTCTGCCCATCTGCAGCCATGCTTGCAACCGAGCTATTTTTAGCACCTGAGGTGGAGGCTCCACAGAGCCATCCTCAGCACCTGGGGCTGATGTGCTCAAACCAACTGAACCATGGCTGTGGGAGGTGAAGAGAGAGAGAGAAAAGGGGGAGGGGAAGGGATGTAGAGACAGATGGTTGCTTCTGCTGTGTGCCCTGACCAGTAATTGAACCCTGGACATCCACACACTGGGCTGATGCTCTACCACTGAACCAACTGGCCTGGGCCCCTTCCTCTTCTTTATATATAAAATGATGATGGTATTTTCTTGAATATGTTATCATGTTAGCGGGAGTGGTCCTATCTCACCATGTGAACTTAAAGGAGACAGGAAGCCTATAAGGAGATGTAGACAACAGTCATCTGTGGCACAAAATAGGTTTACTTTAAGGTAGTTATCAGAAAAAGTTTCAAAATGTTCAGTATCTTTTGTTAACAAAGAAATATAGCTATGAAAAAGGAAAAAAAGTATCTCATGATTACTTATGAAACTGAAAAAAAAAATGCTTGGCACTGAACGTGACATGCTTAAGTTATTTGGAAAGAGTCATTTCTGTGGAGCTTCTTGTTTCCTGATGGGGCCAGACGAATGGGCTGTTCTATTGTGGATGGGGTTAGAATGTTCCAAGAACTATTCTTCTGTCATCAACCCAGGAAAACACAGGTCATTAGGAAGTGAGCGAGGTGCATTTTCTCTGAGTGCAAGGATTTTGAAAACTGACTTTGAAATGTAGTCGTGTATGATGTTTAGAAAGTAAAATATTTTCACTATTTAGGATTTTTGTGGAATCTCAAGGACATGAAATATGAGATGTCAAATAATGTTTGACTTAATTTGTGATGCCTAAGCTATATTTGTGGCTTTTAGAACAAGTTTATAAAAGGAAATTACTAAAAATATTTTTCAAGTTTCTTGGAAGAGTTTAGCATTACTCATAGTATTTGGTAATTCATCATTTGTAATACTCTTAAGGTGATTTTTGCTTTCTTAAAATTAGATATTTAGGCAATCGAGAAATATAAAATTATTTTTAGTGTTTTCCTTGTTTCATTTTATGTGGGAAGGTCAGAATTCTTCAGAGTGGATTTTAGTTGTATTTTGAAACGGTGGATTGTGGTATTTTAGAATTCAGTGTTAATTCTGGGCATAGACTGCTTTGTTGGGTTACACAAATGGCAGAGACCGTCACTCTTGGCAGAGTTCTTCTCAGGGACTGCCCACAGTCTTTGCTTGTCACTGTATGTAGAGTAAACCTCGCTGTACCCAAGGGCAGAAAATCACCATAGTTAATTAATCTGCACTTTTATCTACATACATCCTTAAGCAGTGTATCTAAACCTTGGTCAAAGAAACTTTTTACCAATCCTTGGTGAAATGAGACAAAAAGAATAGAAAACAAAATAGTTTTTCTTAAAATAGAACTTTATGCAAGCTAAAGGACCATTATATCTTCTGAGATTAAGGTGATAGGATATGGTAATTTATTTCACGAATCTTATTTGGTTGGATAAAAATTTATTGGCCCTATTTATGTTTACATCTCAAAAAGTTTAGGAAATTTTTCTGGTTAATTAATCCAAGTCTGGTATTCTTTCTGATGGGAGCTTTGGTCAAAAATCTTTCTATTGAGATTATAGAAATTTGTAATATAATGTTCTAATTTATTAAGCAGTTAAACTGGGAGCTACACATACACATATAGATTGATCAACTGTTCTTTAGTGCCTAGAGGGTTGATGATAAATTTAAGATCTGAGCTATTTGTTTTGCTACTTGTGTAATGAACTCTGTTGCTGTATATGACCGCTTGCGGAGTCTCTTCAAGTGGGGAGCGAGTCAGTCCTGCCTGATCTGTTTCCCTGTGTTATGGGCATTCTTCAGAATTGTTCCATCCTGGACTCCCTCACTACATTTCTGTCATCAACATAAAATGTACACATATCATTAGGTGATGACAGAAATAGGGCGAGCGCTGGCTAGAAAAATTTAAGAAATCTCATGTTTAATCTCCTATAAATTAAGAAAATATTTTTGTAGTTTCTGAGCCTGACCAGTCGTTCTTTTGCAGTTCAAGTGCTGCGGAGTGATGTATTTCACCGACTGGTTGGAAATGACAGAGATGGACTGGCCCCCAGACTCCTGCTGCGTTCGGGAATTCCCCGGATGCTCCAAACAGGCTGACCGGCACGATCTCAGTGACCTTTATCAAGAGGTAAGGCCGTGTGTGTTTAACTTTTTGTGAGGAAATGTGTCCTTTGACACGTGAACGATGAACAGCATGCCAATGACAGTTTTCTCTTCTATCCAAAGAGAAAGACCCTTAAACTTTTCTCAGCTATATAGAGTAATGAGACAAAGCTAAAAGTCAATATAAAAATCTGAACACTTATCACACATTATCCAAGGAAGTCAGGAAAGCCTAGGTTTTAGAATTAATTGGATTTTAAAATGTGTTGTTTAAGAATCCAGTTGTTCTGCTTCCTCCTGGGGCCCTGTGAAAAAAGACACATTCAGAGTGTGTAGCTGACTCCCATGGTCAGGAAAACACAGTGTGGAGTCCTGTGCAGATTGTGGTGTGGAGCCTCTATGTGGATTAGGACATGCAGGGAAAATCCCACTGCCAGAGATAATACTGGCCTCTGCTCTTCAGTTCCCCCTGCTGGAGAATAACCAGCAATGTGAGTGTTCGTGAGCTGTTTTTATGAAGTTGACTGTCTCTGGAGTTAAGATTACTTGTCCCATGCTCAAAAAACATGCATTATTTGTGTTTTCTTGAAGAGCTGATCAGAATCATCAATTATTTTTTTGTTAGCAGATGTGTTCCTATCTCTTCATTTTTAGCGGTGATTTTCAGATTTTTTTTTTTTTGGAACAAAATTTTATTTTTTAATTAAAATTTAGAACTGGATTATCATGGTCTACATCACAAACCCCAGAAAATAGCTACATATGATTATTTACCTTAAAATGAAACAAAAGTGTCATTTTATTAGTTGCACTAGCCACATTTCAAATACTCAACCGTGTCTGGGGATTAGCTGCTCCTGTATCTTACAAGAAAGGTGTAGGATATCTCATCATCATGGAAGGTTGTACTGCAGGCTTGATGTGGAAGAGAAGCTCAGAGTGGAAGGGAGGCTGCTCGGGCTGAGGTGCTGGAGTCACTTCCCAGATGCGTCTCTAGTCGAGGACCGGGTGCTACAAAGCCCTATGGAAAACATCTGGCTTAGCAGATTCATGATACACACACACATGCACGCACGCATGCACGTGCAGTATGGCTATAAAGAATGAGACTGTGAAAAACAAATCAGTATTTATAAAACATGCCTTTTTATATATTTCAAGATGGTGACCTTTTCCTAGGAATACTAATATCATTCAAAACATCTTTTAGGCTGTCTGCCAAAGTCAGATGGGGAGATGCACAGGAATCCGCTTTATTAATTTATTGTGTGAATTAACTAATTTGAAGAAGGTGCTACATTACTTACACAAATGATCTGTTACATTTATGTCTTAGATATGAGTCACTTCGGGCTGTTAAAAATGTCATCCTGGAGGACAAGTGTCCGCCACATGTAAGGGTACCCAAAGTCAGGTGCTCTGGTCTCGGAAGGCACACACCAGGAAGGGTGCCAAGTGTGTTTTCAGAGAATTGGGTTGGTTTCCTAGGGCTTCCATAACAAAGTGGCACAAAGAAGTGGCTTAAACAAAAAATACTGATAGTCTCTCAGTTCTGAAGATTGTAAATTTGAGAAAAGGCGTCAACAAGGTTGATCCTCCTGACAGGTGTGAGGAAGCACCTGTTTCCTGCCTCTCCCTCAGCTCAGTGGTTGACTGGCCATCACTGGTGTTCCTTGGCTTGTAGAAGCATCACCCCGATCACTGCCTTCATCTTCACATGGTCTTCTTGTTTGTGTCTGTCTCCAAATTTCCCTTTTTATAAGGACACTTACTTTTCTCCGGCATGACCTCATCTGCAACAACTTTATTTCTAAATAAGATCAGACTCTGAGTTAGTGGGGATGAGGACCTCAGCATACGCATTTAGAGGGGACACAGTTCAACTTTATAACAAGAAGTGTTGAAACAGCTGAGTAACTCAGGTCGTTTATTTTAAAAGGTAATCAAAATACTTTGTCATGCTTCAGATACTGAGAAGCATTGTGTTTGGATGTTACCACTTTAAACACATTATGTTTAGTAGCATTTTGGCTTTGAATAAAAAAGGAAATACAAGGTATTATATATCAAACAAAGGATGGCTGGGCCAGTGTCTGTGGGTGCCCCGGTGATTAAGTAGGGGTGACCAGCTAACAAGTGCAGCAGTTACAGTCCTGTTCATGCCACAACGCAGAGACAGTGTTTAATGTTTCTAAGATAATAATAAATTCAGGCACAGTTGTGGATATTCAAACACATTGTAACTCACCAGTAAGTTTTTAAAAAACCCAGATGATTACAGTATAGCTACAAGTATAAACATGCAAATTGAAACCTATTAACTTTACTAGTGTAAACTTAATTCAGTTCTTAGTTTTTAGGAGTGGCAAGCTGGTATGGAAAGTTCTTGGACAACAACTGCATATGCAATAATTTCTACTTTCTTTAGTGATCCATACTGATAATGTGATTACAATCAATATTAATCATGAGAACGGAAAAACATGAACTGGTTTTCCAGATATTCCCACAAAATCTTCACTTCAGTGTTGCTTCATTTGGTTGAAATGGATGCACTTAAATATTTAGTAAAATTTTCTTATAAATTTATAGTTCTGTTTCTATTAACTTATCTTAATCGTTTCCACTAGTAATATTTATAATGGGATGCTTTACTTCCAGGATGTCTATAATTGCTTGCTCCATGAACTTTAGGAAGGAAAGAGGCCACACTGTTGTGCATAGGCAAGTCTGATGGCCCGGATTATGTTAAAAGTTTTTGTTTTTATTTTCATCAAAAGACTTTCAATGACGTTATCAGTTACAAGGTATTTCTTTAGACAGAATTTCAACAGAGAAGGAGGCTCATTGTATCAGTGTAATCTGCTTTTGTATTTTACAATTAATAATAGATGATGATATTTGTAATGAGATAATGCATAGTTATATGCATAATTGACTTACAAAAGTGGATCACTTAGTAACTTTATGGCACAAGTACAGTTAAATCCATCGTTAAAAATAAGACTTAATTTCACTTTGCCCTGGAGAACGTATGTTTCCTAATTTGCAACATGCCCATAGATCATTCCCCTGGAAGCTGAGGGGTCTAGAATGAGGATCAAGGGAAGGATAGCTGGAGATATTGAGGATGTTTATTCTGAAGTTGCAAGTACTAAGGGGAGATAGTTCAGATGTCTTCAAATATATCCAAGTTCATCATTCAGAACAGGAACTGCACTTACCCACTGTTGCTCCAACGGTCAGCGTCACAGGAAGGAAATTTTTACTCAATAGAAGGAAGACCCTTGCTCGTCAAAATCCGTCCAATTGTGATAGAAGTTCTCTTGCAAAATAATGAGTGTGAGTGTCTCATCTCTAAAAATATTAAAGTCAAGGGCAGATAGCCATGTCATTGTTGAGCAGAATGGGTTTTTAAATTAAGAGTAAATCTGGACTAGATGTAATTTAAGGTCCCTTTTATCTTTCATAATCTGGAAGCTCAGAGGTAAGATCTGGCTTTCTTCCTGCAGTTTTTCTTCAGTGGTCTGAAATCAGGGAAATAAATCATTCTCAACCATCTGGTGACCCGCTTGGTCCATGACCCAATAATATTTTATGACATATTTGAAACTGGTGAAAAATGACAGAGCAGAAATATCACAACAATTGCACATTTTACAAACATTCCCATCAGGGTTATTGTTGGGTCTAGCATACAGCTCCTCAGATATCCACGTTAAGCTATACACATCCATAAAAAGTATGCATTTTAAAAAATCAAAGTTGAAAATACCTCTGACTGTCAATTTGGTTCCATCACATTCATTCATTCAAAATGTTTTGTGAGTACCTACTGGGTTCCAGGTGGTGTTGTAAGCACTGAGGATGCAGTAGAGAATGTCGCATAAAGAAATCTCTCTTCTTATATAACTCACTTATATTCTAGTTAGGGATATAAACAATTAACAAGAAAAAAACCCCAGCAATACAAAATAATTTCAGGTGGTGGCAAGCTCTTTGAAAACTCCAAACAGGGTCATATGCTGGAGAATTGCTTTATTGGTGATGGAGCTACTTCAGATGGAACAGGTGGGATCAGGCTCTCTGAGGTGACATTTGAACTGCAGCCAGTTGATGAGAAAGGCCCAGCCATGCCAAGATCTGCTGAAGAGTCTTTTTTTTTTTTTTTTGCCTAAGGAACTGCAAGCACAAAAGCCTACCCTGGGATGGCTGGGGCCAGGAGTACTGACTGCTTACTACCCTGTTCTTGGGATTGTTTGTGCAGCCACACTTTCCAAATACCAGGTGTGAGACTTGGCGTCTGCAAAACATCAGACTCGGAGGTTAAGTTGGTGAAATGCAGGGCTAGGACACCTGTCTTCCCTCTCTCACTTGCTGAGTGTTCCATCATCTGAGTTACTAGATTTCTGTGTCTGTCCTTGGTATGGAGAAGGAGAAAAGAGAGAAAGAAGAATGAAAAAGGCTGGTAGAGCAAAGAACCATTTATATGTGTAACCCATAGACACAGACAACCGTGTGGTGACAGACGGAGGGAAAGGGCGCGGGGGGTGAGTGGAGGTGGGCAAGGGGGGCAGAAATGGGGGCGGAAAGAGACTTTGCCTGGGTGATGGGCGCATGATGCAGTATGCAGGTGTTTTATTTGGTTGGACACTCGAAACCTGTACCCCAATAAATTCAATAAATAAGTAACTTTGTTAAAGGCTGGTAGAGGAAAAGTCTCTGTAGAGCAAGGACTCCCAACCTCTTGTCCATGGACCCGTGCTCTCTTTGGGTGGTTCTCAAGGCGAAAGCGATGCGCTGAAATTGTGATATTTTTATGCATATGTTTCAGTGACTAGGATCTGTAGCTTTTGTTAACTTCCCTTAGTGTCCTAAAACTGTGAAGTGCCACAGATGTGGAGGACAGTGGCAGTGTCTGCTGTCTCAGATAGTAAGTGCAGCATGGACATCTCTTCCAAGGGGCAGAGGTGGCATTTTCTTCCCCGGTGTGCCATCTCAAAAAACAAGTAAATGGAAGTCAACAGGCTCACACAGGCCCTACTTCAAATGGACTGACTCAAAGTGTTAAACAAATAGGGACAGAGAGTCAAGTAAGAAGTAGCCTCAGAGACATGTTACTTGTGTTCTGTAATTAGGAGAAGGACCACTGTGAGAGATAGTGACTGCTTTGAGGAAAATAGTCCTCACAGAAGTTTGCATAAGGGCTGGGCTGGACAGAGAGATGTTCTTCACATGTCGTATGCCTTTGAGACACTTTCCTTTAGACCAGGGGTAGTCAACCTTTTTATACCTACCGCCCACTTTTGTATCTCTGTTAGTAGTAAAATTTTCTAACCTCCCACTGGTTCCACAGTAATGGTGATTTATAAAGTAGGGAAGTAACTTTACTTTATAAAATTTATAAAGCAGAGTTACAGCAAGTTAAAGCATATAATAATAATTACCAAGTACTTTATGTCGGATTTTGCTAAGTTTGGCAGAATAAATCTTTATAAAACAACTTACTATATCGTTAAATCTATCTTTTTATTTATACTTTGGTTGCTCCGCTACCGCCCACCATGAAAGCTGGAACGCCCACTAGTGGGCGGTAGGGACCAGGTTGATTACCACTGATATAAACTCTCCGTCTTTGTACGTTTCATGAGGTTTTAGGTTTGAAGATCAAATACTTTTAATAATTTCTTTTGTGACAAGTCATTTGAACCAAACCATTTCTGCCTCTTTAGATGGTTGTTTCTTCTGTGAATAACAGGAAACATTGACAAACGGGGAGCCAGAGAAGGGAAGGGCATGTGGATGTGAAGAGGTGTGGTATTTCTCTCTGGCTCGTGGGACCAAGAACCCAGACAGGACAAGTAGTATGGATTCCCAGTCCTCACAGTGGTAAATGGATATGTAGGGGTGTTCTCTCACTTTAAAAGGTAGGGGCAGCTCATGGTGAACCACCGGGGGTGGGTTGGTTGAGGCTTTTATTCTTTCAGTTAAGTGTGACCTGCTCTGTGAGCTAAGAGTCATGATTCATGCTCTCAGCCCTGGCCCCGACTGGAGGTCCTGTCTTCTTCCCCCCTCCCATCTTCTTTGTACTCAGCTGTCCTTGACAAGTAGTTTCTATTTTATAATCTATGTCTTTTCCTTTTCTTTTTTTTTTTTTTTTTCTTTCTGGGAAGTATCTAAGCCCTTGGCAGTTTTTGTTAATACTCTTCTCTTACTAACATTTTTAACCAGTTAGAAAAGTGAGTCAAACTCTATATCTGTTTTGACTAATAGAAACCACTTTTATTTCTTAATTTTCACATGCAACATCTTAAACGCATAAATATTTTCTCAGCACTTCTGAGCCAGAGGTAGAGACTTGACAGAGGGCTGCGGATGCAAAAGGAGATGGTGTGGGGGCGGGGGGATTGTTACCGGCAAAGCAATGAGACCTCGATTCTTGTCTTCTTGAAGGAAAGAATACAGTGAAGAGACAAAGTTGTAGCAAGCAAAGCAAGGGTTAATTGACCATGCAGGGACACACCTAGGAGGGACTGAGCAGGTGGGCACTTGTGAGAATGAGTTACTCTGATCAGTTACAGAGCTTAGGGATTTATGAGCTTTTACTTCCTGGACTTTACTGTTCCCGTTTTTCCAGCTTCTCCCTCTGGTGTATCTGTCTTCTCTGTGCTGCTGTGTGGCAGAGACTGTATCAGGGAACTGGAGACGAGTCTGGGTGTGGTGAGGCCTGTTCCGGCTTAAAGATTCATCTAGACCCTGCGGACGTGCAGGAATGCACAGGGGCAAACATTTCTCCCTTCCCCACCTTTGCCTGTCCCGGCTTATTTCTAACTAGCTCCTTAACCTGACAGAGTGGGAGTGTCTCTCTCTGGCAAGCTCACATAGTTACAGGATCGATCATTTTTCTCCCAGGTAAACCTGCTCTTAAGTTATTAGAGGGATTCTTTTTAGAACCAAGTAAATGGTCACAAGTGGGAACAAACACGGGTCAGTGTTGAACGAGAAGTCCAGGGTAGGAAGTCAGAGGGAGCAGCTTAGGGTCCTGGCAAGGTATGGCCATTGCACTCACCTAGAGTCAGTCAAGTCGGCATAGAAATGATTCTCATGCCAGTGGCTAGAGTAAGAGGTAGGAATGACAGGATCTTGAATTGGAGCACAAAGAGAGCTTTGACCTAGGGTGCACAGTCCTTACTTGCCATTGTGTTTATGTGTGAGATATGCTGGGAAAGCACATACAGGGGGTAGAAATTCACTGGGCTTCCAATCTTAATAGATAAGCAGGCGTTAGCCAGGTGCAGAGATATTTGGGTGGCGAGGGGCTGGAAATGGTGCAGAGTTAGAGCCTGAAGCCAGGCAGACAGTGGGATTAGGGGGTGTGAGGACAGCAGTACAGACAGGGCTGGTCAGGACACGCTCTGGATCGGGAAGAGCCCTGGCTGACCCGACAGCACGGGCCATTTTCCGCAGGAGTCTGCATGTAGCTGCAAAGCTGCAAAGTGAAAAAGGCGAATGTGTTTACAAAATTGAGGTATTATTGTGAAAGGACGGCTTAGGCCAGAGTCATGGCGGGATTCTGATTTATTCATAAGGAAGCTCCCTTCTCAGATAAACACTTAGAATCTCCTGCCCAGATAATACACGATAGGCAGCTTTCAGGCTCAGTGGTTATTTAGATGGAATATTCCCAAGAAGTTCCGTTCTCAGGGTTCTTTTCTGTGAAGTCAAAGACACTCCCTCCTGCCTCTCTGCTGAATTCATTATCTCCACAGCGGCTGCTGGCAGGGATGGCTGGACCTGATGTGGGAGAGGTCTGTTTTATCACCCCAGCCCTGCAGGGCCTGTGTGGGCTCCATGGGGGGAGAATCCTTTTATCACCAGGCTTTGCTTGATCTAATCAGGCCTTGAACTATCCTGCCAGTTTTGCTCCAGGTATGCAAATGCATCCTTTTTTCTTCATCCTTTCTCTCAACGCAGTTCAGTTGTGGGTTTCCTGTTACCTATTCACTACTCAGACAGCGTGTCCCCTTGTGCTTTATTGGAAGAGACTGGCACATTTTGCCTTTAGAATTTATTAATACGAAATCCATTAAAATATTTTGACCTGAAATCGTACCTCACAAAGTAACAATTTTAGACCAGTGCTTAAAAACTGTTTTATGAGTATTGCAGAGAATGAGTTGAGGTGAGGATGGGGTCTTGTTTGAGGCAGGGACATCTGGAGAAAGCTTGCGGGTCAGTCGTTGTGTGATCGTAAGGGCTGGGAGTCCGTTGTGCCATTCAGGACGGAGGGGGGATGAAATGAAGGATAAGAAAGAGGGAGGATGAACAGGACCAGGTGATGAACTGCCTGTGGGGAGTGAGTGACAGGGAAGCTGCAAGGATGCAACTTGGACTTGCACCCTGATGGCTGAAGAAGCCATTTTTGGAGGAAAGAGGCTGGCTTTGACTATTCCACTTTGGAAATTCTGGGTGTAAGGTCCTTTCAGGTACTCCATATGGTTCTTAGTGGGAAATAAGATGCTTAGGGGACAGAACTTAGCCAGAGATATGCATTTTGTGTGTATAAATTCAGGCAAGAGCTAAATCAAACTACAATAGCTTGAAAAAGGTAGGAGTCTGTTTCTCTCTCACAGGCTGGTCAGCTGGTCCAATCTCTCAGCTAGGTCTGCTGCATGAGTTCTTTCAGGGGCCCTGGATGGTGAGACAGCTTCACTCTTTTTTAATACCCACCTTCCAAAGTTGCTGTTCTTCTCCAGTTCCATTTTGTGGGGAAAGGAGGAAGTGGGAAGGAGCACATCCCATGTATTAAGCTCTGCACTCATCACCTCTGCTCACAGGCCACTGGAGAGGGCTCACATGGCTGTGCTTCGCTGCAAGGGAGGCTAGGAAATGTGGTCTCTGGTTAGTAGTCACATCATTATGAAGAGATGGGGAACAGACTAGGGTGAGTTGGTGGACTAACATGTTACAGGTGTTGTCCGAGGCAATGAATACATGGGTGAAAAGAAGACCTCACAAAGAGATGATGTGATGTTTGCAGCCAAGGACAGAAATTTGAGAATGGTAGCAACACTTAAGGGCAGAGGAGGAGTCACCAGCTATAAGCAGAGAATAAATGGAAAGCAGTGTCCTAGAAGTCAAAGGATGAAGTTTTTAGGAATGAGTTTTCCTAAGTGAGGAAGCATTATTCAGTAGTTAGGACTAGGCTCCGAGGCTGGACTGCTTGGGTTAAATATTTGATCTGCTCCTTACTAATGGTGTACCCTTGGGCAAGTTTTAAACTTTTCTGTGCTTCATTTTCTTCACCTCTTTTGGTGAAGTCCAACCTATAAAATAAGGATTACTGGAGTACTTACCTCATTGGCATATTTGGAGAGTTAGGTAATTAACCTATTTAAAACCCTTCAAACAGTGCCTGCTTGTATTATACCATATACTACCAGTAATAGCTGAGAGTTAAATCAAATGGAAAAGTACACATTGCATTTTTCAAATAGGATACATATTTAGATAGATCTTTGAGCAAATATTTTACATGTTGTTTCCTTTAAGCCCTAACACAAGGCTAAAGTATGATTATCTCCATTTTACAGATGAGAAAAATGAAGTCCAATGAGAGTAAGTAAGTGACTTAGCTAGTTGTAAAGCTAGACCGTGATGGAGCTCAGATCTATGGACTCCAAAGCCCACACTTTTAGACACTAAAATTTTGAGATGTGGAATACATGCTGAGGAGCAAACTGGGTGATTATAGGTTTTTTTTTTTTCACTTTTAAACCTCACTTTCCTTATCTATTAAATGAAATCATAATAACCCCTACCTCATCGTCTTATGAAGATAAATCGAGCTGCTTAATGAGAATCCCTTAGTAAACCACTTGGCATAATAAATAGAAATCTTCAGTGTGTGGTGGTGGCTGATAACAATAACAGTCCTTTATTAACATATTTATTGAAGTAAACAGAAAAATTTGCAACCTATGCTTAGAGTTTTCACTAACCAAATTGCTCCTAGTTTTGTCTGTAAGGACCGGAAAGTATGAGTTTTCTGGTTTCATATATTTGTGCTGGTGGAAGGAAGGTTAGTTGGTCAAGGTTTTGGGGACTTCATGCGGTATCCCGCGTTGCTTGTTTTAACACCTTCCCGCTTCTTACAAAGGAGCATTTCGGTGGACAAAAGGGCCCAATGAAAGGCAGCGCTTGAAGGAGCAGTTTGTGAAAGGGTTCTGCTCAGTCAGGTGGGGACCCCCTGCTGCTGGAACTGGCCCCTCACCAGGGAGGAGAGCACCTCTGGGTTTTCTGACTCTAGTCTCTTTATAACCACATTTTTTTTTTCATAAAAATGAGAAATATATAGTCAGTACAGTCTTTTCAGTTTGATGGTTCTGCCAATCTAATGGCGATATACTGTGAAAGTTAAATGAGATGTGAGGGATTATTATTATTAAGAAATAAGACATTTTCTACTGCATTTCCTGTGCATGGGTTTGGTTAACCTTGCTCTTCAGAGAACAAAAAGCCCTGCAGTGAATTTTATTACTTGCTGTGTAATATTTTCTTGAAGGACGCATTTATTTCCCTGCGGAGCTCACGATTCTCAGTGGAGAACTTGTGGTCCAACCTGTTTAAAGCTCATGAACTGCTATCATTCTTTTTTTTTTTTTTTAATTTTAGAAAATATAGAGCAGAAGATGATATATTTGTACCTGATAATGAACACAGTCATTTCAAACTTGACAGTCATATTTATTATCAAAAATCAATTATAAAAATACCATACCGACATTTAGATTTTATTTATACTTCTTAATTTCATAAGCACATAAGATCAGTCTCATTCTCTGATGGGGCGGTGAAAGCCACGGGTGCTTTGCTAATTTTAGAAACTCATTTTGGAGATAGATGAGAGAAGAATTTCCAGTGTATAATTTCCTCAAGTGAAATGAAGCATTCTGACACGCCTTCAAATGGATTCCAGGAAATGGAAGGATTAGTAATTTTTTATCTGATAAAAAGGTGATGTTGTTATTTACAGCTGATAGTTGATCAGAATTTTAATGTTGCAGCAAGTCAAGTGGGTTAGCCAATGTGTCTTATTTGTAGCTTTGAATCATCTGAGGTTATTAATGTAGGGGTGGCATGGCTTTATTTAGCAAGAAAACAGATTCAAGGTACATCAACTCAAGAGTATTTTATTTTGAGAAAAACCAATAAGTGCAATTTAGTTCTTTCCTAGTCTGAACAAAACACCCTTTGTGAAATGGAATGCAAATTTGAACTCTTAATGTTTTTATTTCCTTTTTTCACTCGCTTAACAGGAATGTTCATTTATTGCAACTAAATATCTATGAATAGATTATATAGAGACATATCTATGTTTTTTTCTATAGACTTAGTGTTTTGCTTTTCAATGAAAGTGTCCACGTTTGCATTGAAAAGTGTAAACATCATGCATGATTATTTGATTGGCTTAAAATAAGTTCACAACTAGTGTTCAGACTGAATGACTTCAACGGGGATAATGCAGAAAGCACCATAAACGTGCAGCTGTTTCTATGAAGGATTTAGAGAATGGCTGAGGAGGACAGTTATTTTATGCAAAGAAATCTGATAAAATACTTTCTTGTCAAGAAGAGGAATATTCTGTTGGAAAGTTAGTTCTTAACATTAAGTGATTGTGTAAGTGAGTCACTAATCTTGAGCATGATGCTGCAAGTTTCTACAATGCCTTCTAAATCATCAAATATTAAATTGTGTCTGTAAAGATTTGTGCTTTTATTTGTATATTTACAACCTATCTCTTTTTATTAAAAAAAACAATTTAATGTACACAACAAGAAAGATACAGTGAATTAATAATAAAATATAAATAACATTGAAAAGTTGGGGTTAAGAACTTCTCATGAGGACTAATGAGGTTGTAGAGTTTCTTATTTGTCTCTGAGCTTTCTGAAAGCCCAGATGAAAAGGGGACACAGTCATTTACATGATTTTATGTTAGAATCAAATTGTCCACATTTTCAAAGGGAGCAAAATTATAAAGTATTTTTTTCAAGTGAGGTGTTTTTTTTTTTTTTTTTTACTACTCTAAGTTACCTAGGAAAATATCTTCAATATGATTTTTTACTAATTTTATTGAACAATTTTTTATGTTGTGCTTCAGTACACCTTAGTGGAGATTAATTTGCAAGGGCACAGGCTAATATATCCCTATGTAGCAGATTTTGGTTATCTGATTTGATACTTGGACATAATTTAAAATGCACAAAGATGTCAATTGATTTTATCTTTTAAGTAATTTGTAAATAGCGCCTTTTTCTGAGGGGTTCTTAATAGAGAAACATAAATTATAATTGATGAATTCTGATGACAAACTTAAGTACCTAAATTTTGTCTTATTTTGAGGGGTTATGTATGTATTTTATAAACTTAGTGAAGGAGGATTTGAACTAGGATCTTTGCTTTGAATAGACAATTCTTGCTTGCCTTGGTGTAGACATAATCTTCAGGGCCTAGTGACCAGGTCCTGACTGTGAGTCTTGTGATACAATCCCATGTCTACTCTTCTGGGGTACCTGAAAAGCTTTGTTCATAGGATCCAAACCCATTCACAACTTCTTTGGTAGTCTTAATACTTTATTGCATTTTCTAGGTTTTTGTTTTGTTTTGTTTTGTCTTTTTTTAAGGTGAGAGGATGGGAGATGGTAAGGCAGACTCCCACATGTGCCCCAATCAAGATCCACCTGGCAACCCCATCTAGGTCTTATGTTCAAGTACCAAGCTATTTTTAGTGCCTGAGGCTGACATGCTCGGACCAGTTAAGCAATACTCAGCACCTGGGGCCATGCTCAGACCAATGGAGCCACTGATGCAGGAGGAGAAGAGGAAGAGAAGGGGGTGGGGGAGAGAAGCAGATGGTTGCTTCTCCTGTGTGTCCTGACCCGACTGGAATTGAACCCTGGATATCCATATATTGGGCTTATGCTGTATATCCACTGATCTATGGCAAGTTCTTTTAAAGTTAAAAATCAGTGTTATTTTCCAAGAAACATTGATAAAATCAGCACAATTCAGAAAGAGATCAACAGGATGGTGAAGTGTGTATTTTCCAAATGTCTGAAGTTAACCTTTTCATTTGAACTATTTGTGTGTGTGTGTGTGTGTGTGACAGAGACAGAGAGAGACAGAGAGAGGGACAGATCGTGACAGACAGACAGAAAGGGAGAGTGATGAGAAACATCTATTCTTCCTTGTAGCACCTTAGTTGTTTATTGATTGCTTTCTTATATGTGCCTCGATGGGGGGGTGGCCTACAGCAGACCGAATGACCCCTTGCTCAAGCCAGCAACCTTGGGCTCAAGCTGGTAAGCCTTGCTCAAACCAGATGAGCCCCTGCTCAAGCTGGCAACCTCAGGGTTTCGAACCTGGGTCCTCCACGTCCCAGTTCCACGCTCTGTCCACTGCACCACCTCCTGGTCAGGCCATTTGAACTATTTTTTTTTTTTCATTTTTCTGAAGCTGGAAACAGGGAGAGACAGTCAGACAGACTCCCGCATGCGCCCGATCGGGATCCACCCGGCACGCCCACCAGGGGCGACGCTCTGCCCACCAGGGGGCGATGCTCTGCCCATCCTGGGCATCGCCATGTTGCGACCAGAGCCACTCGAGCACCTGAGGCAGAGGCCACAGAGCCATCCCCAGCGCCTGGGCCCTCTTTGCTCCAATGGAGCCTTGGCTGCGGGAGGGGAAGAGAGAGACAGAGAGGAAAGCGCGGCGGAGGGGTGGAGAAGCAAATGGGAGCTTCTCCTGTGTGCCCTGGCCGGGAATCGAACCCGGGTCCTCCGCACGCTAGGCCGACGCTCTACCGCTGAGCCAACAGGCCAGGGCTTGAACTGTTTTTAATATGACTCTTTCCAAACTATATGAACTACTTCTCTGCTTAATGAGAGAGCTAGTGATCTAATATTTTATTGGCAGATAATCATTTTGGATCATTTCTTCACTATCCTGAAAAACAATAACAGTCACCTTGGGCAAGGGCTGTTGTGTCAGTACTCAGATGGTGGCACAGTGCTTGGTTTGGGTAATTTCCTATGTTTTAAGTGTTGAACCTCATATTTGTTCATTAATACCTGTTTTCCATAGATTTTCTATCTATTTTAATTTGAATTTTCTAATCTTCTATAATTAACACTTACTGAAATCTTACCATGTACCAAACTCCATTCTAAATGTTTCAATGTGTTTATTCATTTACTTCTCCCAAAATCTCAAACAGGTAGGCACTATTATTATATACTGCTCACAAAAATTAGGGGATGTTTCAAAATGAATATGAAGTAATAAAAAATAAACTTTTGATTTTTTTTATTAAACAAGAACATCAGAAAAGCATATGACATATCAAAGAAAGTTGTTTGATTATGCAAATGAGGCACAAAACCAACTTTTATTTCATTGGTGAAAATGTACTATATACAAAAGGCTGAAAGTACTGGTGTATCTGCATGTTCCCTGATCCCCTAATTTTTGTGAACGTATGTTTTCAGATGAAAAAAATGAAGCATTGAAGATTGAGTAACTTGCCCAAAGTCACATAGCTTATAAGTAACAGAGTAGGGATTTAAAATTCAAAATTTAGGCTCTGCAGTTCATGATCTTAACCGTTATTCTATACTGTGTCACATAAGGATGCTTGTTAGAATTATATGTAAGCATAAGTGTGAATAGATTCTGATACACTAGCTGAGTGGAACTCTTTGAAAAATATTTGAACATTGCTGAATTGTCTTTGTGACATCTATTTTGGTTTTCCACAAGAGCGTGTATGTGTACACTCATATATGTGTGCACAGGCGTATTTGTATGTATTAAATAGATAAGATGGCCAGAGAAGTGACCTTATTAAACTAATGTCAAGTCATATTCAATGATAAATATTTAAATTCCACTTTTGGTTAAATTGATGAAACTTTAGTAATTTTTTGCTGTTACTTTGCATTACATTGTATACCGGAATAAAAGGTAGTTAATAAAATGTGTCTATGACTAGTTTTACATGACTTTTTAGTTCTGAAGAACAAAGACAAAAAAATTAATAAAAAGTAAAAAGAATAATGACTTATTGGAATATAATTACTGATTACTATCTTTAGAAATCTAAGAGTTATGTATTATTTAATCCTTTCCTTCCTCCAATGTAAAACACAAGTTAACTGATTCTTGCTTTTCTTTATTTAACTATTTTTTTGTGTGTAACCTAGAGAAGAAAAAACAAGGAGGCAGTTATTTAAATACTAATTTCTTTTTGTTCAAGTAGCTACTCAATAGGATAAGTGCCAACTCACTTTTACCCCAAACTCAGACTAAAAGCTTTGAAAAGTCAAGTTCTTGCTGTTGGGAGATAGTTTTCCATGTGTCTCTTGTACTTTTCTGCATGTCATGTGAGCAGAGTCACCAGCTGCTTCAGTCTGGGCTATCTTTTTTAGGGTTTTTGCATAGAAAACAGCCTTAAAGATGAAGGAAATGTGTCTGTCCACAGAAAATGGCAGGTTTATTTACCGTCCAGTAGAATGAAGATAACATTTCCCCCCAGTGTAAAAGACAAGTATTCTTCCTACCCATTATAAAATACTTGGGTTCTGCTCCAATAATGCAACCCACTGTGTATGCTGGGGTCATCTCGTGTTCTTCATATTGCCCTGGGACTCGGGGAGCTGGCACGAATGTACTCTGGCTATTGCTATTGCTATTAGAGATAAAGATTTTGTCTCTGTACTGTGCCAGCATCCATGAAAACTTAGCAAGGTATTTGTTAGCTTCCAAGTAGAGTGACATCTTAGAATCTTCAAAGGTTTTTTTTTCCTCTTCTTTCTGAATTCTTTTCTATAGTTACCATAGTATTCTTTAGCCTTCTGAATTAAAACTAAACACAAACAAAAACCTTGCTAATCCTTTTTAAGTCAGCTGACCAATTCTTACCTGGCATAACTAGAACTCGGTGTCATGGAAGAAAGTCCCTTACATGTCTTTTTGCTGAAAGTAGTGGTTAGAGGTGTGTATGCATGTGGAGGGTAGGGATAAAGGAAGACATTTATTTTCCATCCATCAGAATGTTCAGCAGCAGACTAGAGACATATCCCTAATTCTTGGAGGAAAGTTTCTCACCCAATGAACAATAATAAAATAGTGAATACAAATAATAATGATGAAACATGATTTTTAAAAATTTTGAATCAGTCTGTATCAGGAGTTGACATTCCAAGGCCTGTGTTGCCTCTGTTGTTCATGAAATTTCATTAGAACACAGCGACAGTCATTTATTTATATACAGTATTGTGTATGGCTGCTATGGTATCAATCACAGTGGCAGAGTTGGGTAGTTGGAAGAGAGACCATGTGGCCTGTAAAACCTAAGACATTTACTATTTGGTCCTTTACCCCTGCTCTTGATGTGTTTTATATCAGTGGTTCTCAATTTCTGGTTGTAAGACAAATTAAGGAGTAAATTCCTCAGCATTGCCTGGGCAAGCTTTTCAAAAAGTTTCCTTCTCCATCTCTTCTCTGGTGTCTCACAGGCATCCCCTGTTGAGAATCATTGTCTTAAATTTCATGGTTCAGTCGTCTGGTTCCATTACCTGAGACAGGTTCTTTGTTCTCAGCATTTTGACTCTCTGTAATACATTCAAAGTAATGTTGACTGTGATATTTCTTTTACAGGGATGTGGGAAAAAAATGTATTCCTTTTTGAGAGGAACCAAACAACTGCAGGTGCTAAGGTTTCTGGGGATCTCCATTGGAGTGACACAAATCCTGGCCATGATTCTCACCATTACTCTCCTCTGGGCTCTCTATTATGATCGACGAGAGCCTGGGACAGACCAAATGATGTCCCTGAAGAATGACACAACTCAGCATCTGTCGTGTCACTCAGTGGAACTGTTGAAACCAAGCCTGACGAGGATCTTTGAACACACATCCATGGCCAACAGCTTTAATACACACTTTGAGATGGAGGAATTATAGAGGACATCAAAGAAGGAAGCCACAAATTTATTTTATTGGACTTGTGAATTTTTGAGCATTCACTTAGATGTTTCAGAAATGTGTAGAAATAAAAATGCTGCCATAAAACGGTGCCTAAGCATATCATGTTGTACCCATTAAAATGAAGTGAGAAAAGTTTCATATGTTGTCAGTCACCACCTAGACAATAGTTGATGCCCTTTATAATGCTGAGGACAGGTCTGATACCCACTTTTGAGCTTTTGTAAGATTTTTACTAATCACAGTGTTGTTTTGAGGTTTAGTTTGTAGAGACTGTCCAACATTCTGCACTCATGTAAATGAGTCACGCATAGTGGGATTGGAGCTCCTGTAAAGTTCCATTTACTTCAGCAAGCTTGCTAGTATATAAAGTGCCAATTAACTGCTAACATAGGAAGTTAGTACTAATCATTGTTATTACTTGGTGATATATTCTTATGACGGTAAAAAAGACTAGATTTAAGAAAACAGAAGATTGGTGACTACCTAAATGTGATTTTTGCTAGTTACTAAAATATCGATACTGCTTACAAGAAAGAGCAAACTAACACTGATCAGGGAACTATATGTATATGAGAGTCTGTGTTAAGTCTGTGTCATTCAGTAGATTTCAGTTCTTATAATGTTAATAACAATCATGAAAAGGATAAATTTGTCCTGTATAACACCATTATTTTAACCTTTCCTGTTAATAGAGTTTTAAAATTCTGTCTTGGGTATATATTACATACATAACTGTTAATTTAAATACTTAACCACTAATTTTGAAAAATTGCTAGTGTGATTCAAAGGAGTCATAATTCAGAATGTAGTCTAGTCTGGGGAGTGTTAATCAGAAAGTTTACACATAACTTAGTTCATTCAGCAAAGAGTTGGATTCTATCTTTCTCCCAAACTAGGATTCTTTTTGACACTAAACACTTTTTAATGAAGCTTATCTTTGCCTTCTCCGAACAAGAAGTAACAGTGTCCAAATCTGAATATAACTCTACAGAGACTAGCATTCTTTTTCTCCAACAAAATGCTGTGAGAATCATAAAAATAGGTGACAACTTAACTAGGGAATTTCTTTGCTTTATTTCATTGGTTAAGCTATTATGGTGAGTTACACAGATTATTAAATTTTTTACAAGAGTAAAATTATTTATTTGCAATGGGAAAAGTGCATTTTACTGTATTTTGTGTATTATGTTTATTTTCTCAGAAAATGGAGAGAATAGTAAAACTTGTCAATAAATATTTTCTGGAGAGTAATGATTTGTCTAATTTTTATATAGTGTAAGCACTTTTACCACCCAGGAAGATTAACAAAAGGAGAAAAACATGAGAAGAAATGATGGATTACAGTAATAACCATGATTTCCAAACCCGAGCCTAGCACTGAAAAAAGAGAAAAAGATGCCCATTTCTTTTTCAAGTTTGATTTTGAGCTAAATGAACAAAATATAATTGATATAATATAAAAATGTGCCCATTTATGTTCATTTATCTCCTCAATAATTTCATATCTCAGTTTTTAAAAGTAATTGTAAGAGAAAATGATCCTAAGGAATACAGTATTTGAAATCAACAGCTAGATTTTATCTTTCCCTTAGATTTAGATTAGGGGTCCCCAAACTTTTTACACAGGGGGCCAGTTCACTGTCCCTCAGACCATTGGAGGGCCAGACTATAAAAAAACTATGAACAAATCCTTATGCACACTGCACATATCTTATTTTAAAGTAAAAACAAAACAAAACAGGTACAAATACAATACTTAAAATAAAGAACAAGTAAATTTAAATCAACAAACTGACCAGTATTTCAATGGGAACTATGGGCCTGCTTTTGGCTAATGAGATGGTCAATGGGCTCCTCTCACTGACCACCAATGAAAGAGGTGCCCCTTCTGGAAGTGCAGCAGGGGCCGGATAAATGGCCTCAGGGGGCCGCATGTGGCCCGCGGGCCGTAGTTTGGGGACCCCTGATTTAGATGAAAGCTGAGTAAATAACTTGCTTAATCAGAACCCAAAGCAACCCTTTCTATAATTTCCTTAACACCCCAGTTTTCCATAATTTCACCTCCAATGCTCAAGTAATTGAAACAGCTATGAGTGTTCCTTGAATTATTTGGGTGATGGTCGGATTTGGCTGCTTCTCTTGATGTCCCAGAACAAACATACATATATTGTGTTGAACTCGGCAAAACATTTTTTCCAATTTATAAAATAAAAGTCAATCTCTAGATTTTTAGACTTCAAATATTTTGATATATTACCTGATTTAATAGTCTCTAGGATAGTCGACATAAATCTAGACTATTATCTTCTATACTTACGCTCATGCTTAATGGGAATAAATGACATTTATAGCAGAGGTCTACAAAGGCCTCACGGTGGCAGTGCATCTGGAAGAATAAACTACAATGTGTATTTACAATGTGTATTTAATGTGGCGGAGCTGAGGGAGTTCACTGTTTGGGTACGTGCAAACACAAGCGCTAACTGCTTCTCTGGGAATTTTTAAAAGCTTTCTGTTGTGAAAAGCCCCGTTTTTGAAAAGTAACATTTAAGAAGATTATTTTTAGACTGGATAATAGTTCAAAGTGCTCTGGGGAGTCAGAGAGAACAATAAGGAATTGTGTGCATCTTCTAGTACAGTAAAATACAAACTTAATACACACAGGAATACGCAGTCAGTGGGGCCGTGCTCAGCAATAGGAGGTGGAAGAGAGTAGAATGAAGGCAACTCCACAGAGGAGATGCCTTCAGGCTGAGTCAGGAAGGAACTGGAGAACATGCTATGAGCTGCTGTGCTGAGGTAAAAAAAAAAGTATATGTTGTTTTGGGGCAGGACCCATTTCTAAATGTAATTAGAGCCTAGAACTCTTGAAGAGATGCTATGGGGAAGGAAATGGGTGGAATTTGGGTTTTTGAACTTCATTCCAAATTGAAGTCGTTTCAGAAAGAGAAGTGATTGGTGTTTTAGAAATTTAATTGGATTAGTCAAGTGAGGAACCAGGGGCAGGGAGATAGGTGTACCTATGACAGGATGCCCAGGGTGGGCCGTTCTTCTGCTAGTCTACGTATGGTGCACTTTAGGCTGTAGATGCCGGAGACCCCAGAGTGGGCTGGCTGTTATGGTCCTCGGGGGAGAGAAGAACCCCCACGGCACAGTGGGAGTCAGAAACATGGTGCCTAAAACAGGTTTCTGCAGGGAAAATCAACACAGTGGGCAGCAGATGGATCTTGGAGCATATGGGATGAGAAGTGAATAAAGTGAACTCTCTAGATTGTGTACCTGTTGGTTGGCAGTGGCTTTAACCTTGATAGAAGACTTCAGGGGGACCGGGTGTGCGGGAGGGTGATTTCATTTAGTTTGGACACACAGAGTTGGATATGCCTGCAGGACACACAGATGGAGATGTCTGCTGGCAGCTGTGGCTTCAGGTCTGGAGAGCCCAGGAGAGCTCCCTGTCCAGCCTGAGATCCAAGCCTTGCTTTTTGATCTTGGGAAGCTTGACAGAAAATGGGCTGAGAACCAGATTTTCGATGAGAATCTTGAGCAGGGTGCTGCAAGAGCTTCCCTTTGAACTCCCACTCCTGCAAATGAGTCAAAGGAGGTGAAAAAAAAAAAAAACACCACCAATACACCACAGAAACTTCTGTGACACAAGGAGCCGACCCTCTTTAAAACAATGCTGCCAACTGCTGTGTGACTTCACCCAGCCCCACTTCCTGTTACCATATTGTAACTTATTATAAGTGGATTTGTCTTTCCTATTAACTGAATTCTTATTTCCTCATATCCAAGCACCTCCTAGAAACATGTATGGGAGAGTTTTTGATATCATCCTGAAAGTGCATTTATTTTCTATTCTAACGTGCTATTAGGGTCATTCTTTATCTCATGCATTTATGGGTGCCTACGAGGTGCCAGGCCATAGGATGCTAGATATATTACAAAGATGTTTTTTCTGCTCTTTACAACTGTTTTGCAACCTATAGGCATCATTAACCCCACTTTGCAAATGAACAAAAAGGACTTGGTGAGACTGGGGAATTAATTTAACTAGCAAGTGGCAGTATCTGTGTCCTTCCCCCACCATTTTGAGGTGTGACATTTTCATCAGCCTGTGAGGCAACTCAGCGTTGCCTTCCCTAGAAAAGCCAGTTCCTTCTACACGCAAATCAACATCTCTATGTTTGATTTGTCTCCAAGTCTGTTACTTTTCTCCTCAACAGGATTCTTTTCTCTCTAATTTCATTCTTCTTATGTTCCACAAACAGGTCCTAATTATCTAAAACTTTGATGGGAACCATAAATTGCTCTTCCCCTGACTCACCTCTTGTCTCCTCCCATTGATCTATCTTTCATATAAACACAGTCAAATTAATTCCTTTAATCAATTCTATTGATTAAAAGGGGTAGAAGAGTCTTTGTTCCAACACCCATGTATCCAGTTACATCAGTAAATTCTGTGACCACAGAAAAAGGGGAAAATGGATATTTGTGCTAAGTAACAGTCTCTGCCACTTTTCCTCCATACCTGCAGAATAAAATCTACTTGAACTTATTTTTCCAAGCCCAAACCCTCATACTTTCCTACATGTCACTCCAAACCAGCTGGGAGGGCCAACCTTGGTCTACTCATTGCCTCTAGCTTCCCACATAGCCCAGGCCTTCTTGATTTTGCTCACATTGTGGTGTCTGTCTGGAATACCTTCATTTCACAGGTTCACTTTGCACTCAACCTTCAAGTTTCAGCTCAGTGGCCACTTCCTACAGGAAGCTCTCCCTGACTATTCCATTCACAGTGTTTCTTCTTATTCTGAGTTCAGCATTGATTTGTTGCTAGTTCAGTTCCTGTATTTTCTGTTTCATAATATTATATAGTTTTAGCCTTATATTTATTACTTTATAATATTATTTTTACTCATATTATTTTTATTTTCTCTTTATTTGTATGCCTGGTCTTTCATCAGAACAAATACACTGGGTTTTTGGTGTTTGGGGTTTTTTTTTGTATCCCAGTCAACATTTTGCATAAGGCTAGGTAATGTTTCTTATCTATTAGTTGCATATTTATTCACCATATGTATGAATTAATAAAATGCATGAATTATGAGTGGTGTTTAATGAATCAAAAGCCATTATCCAAAATTACTCCAATAAGGAGACACTGTGCTTAAAGAAGGTCATTTATTCTTGACTAGGGTAGAGGACACTGGGTCATCATAGGCTTAATACTCCTTTAGCTACAAATGGATGTAGATTGGATCTGCAGACCATGTTTAAAGCTCAGTCAAGTCTTATAAATGTCTGAGTGAACTATTAAATTATATTTGTGGTCTAATAATATAACAGTGTCTTAGAGTTATAAAATGCTTTTATGCCTGACTCCAAATCCTTTGACTTTTCAATCTACATTTGTTGACCTGGTAGAATGCTGAGTAAAAGCTGAGCTCACATTGCTGAAGAACTCATTTCTCAACATTTTCATCTTGGATGGCTTTAGGGTTCATTATTCCAATGAGAGCCACTTTTCAAATTTTCAGAAGACTCCATTCTCACTTTTTCCTGCAGCAGCTGTGGACTGACTTCTCACTGATGATCTCCTGCCTGTGAGCAATCACTTCTGGATTTCTGGCCACCTTCTGGACTAACTTTTGCTTCTGCCAGCCCTAAAGTGCTATATGATTCTAATCCCCTGTATTAAACCATTTTCTATGCAAAATTCCTAGAATGGAGTCCTCTTTCCTCATGGATCCTGACACAAAAACATATTCCATGATGGTGATGAGCAGTGACTGAGACTAAGCTACATTCTTGTGTGTGTGCGTGTGTGTGTGTGTGTGTGTGTGTGTGCTGGAGAAGAAATACAACCAATGAAAGACAAAAGGCATAGTCAGGACAAATTTTAACAATGGCATATCATATAAGGGAAGCCATTTAAGGGGAAATCGTGAGGAAAGACTATTTTTATCAGCAACAGTGACAAAACCAAGAAAAGGAGATGCACGCTGGGAAAAGGTGCAGTATCTGCCGGGGGAAGGATGGCTTGCTGGAATTCAGTTTCAGTGTAAGAATAATCCCACACACGTGATTTCAGGGTCAATTAGAATGATGCTCCCAAAATAGTGGTTCAGCATAATGTCTGGCCGGATGGTAAGATAAGACTTCAAAGTCCTGAGTCAATACAAGGACTCTCTCGTACTGTCCCTGCTACAGAAGACGAACTGCTTCCTGGTCTTTTACTAAGTAGTCTAGAAAAAAAAAAGTCATTTGCCAGATTTAACAGTGGCATACTGTTAACCACATCTTGAACAACTGTGCAAGTGGCAATGCTACCTGATTATATTTATGGTAATCATATATACTTTGGCATAGACTTTATAGGTGAATTAAATGGGAGAATTGATAGAAATCTTTACTCCTTACCTTTCAAATTTGAGAGTGGCACTAATCTCTGAAATATTTTTGGTGATTTTCTGTTTTTGAAGGGAGGGGCTATTCCAGCCACTTTCATTTGATCTTTCCTGTGCCATTGATCAAAGAACTAAAGTGAGTATACTTCCTGTTGCTTAATGTATGATTTGCTTTCAGATTCTGCATAGTTAAGCACAGGTAAGTTCACAGGCCCATTCAGTTCATTTAATGTAAGTAATTGACTTTTGTAAGCTCCTGCTCTGATTACCAGAATACACTAACATATAGGATTTCCCTGGGTTACCCAGGAGCCATTTCGATAATCTCTGAAAAGTCTGAGTATGTCTCTTTTCCCTGGGGCACAGCCACAGTAAATGACTGCAGATGCTTTGGGAAACTGAAGGAAGATTTACACAACCTTCTCATGGTAGTGTGGCAGGAGTTAGTCTTAGGGAATCTGGTCTTTCTTTCATTTAACGGGCTCCTGTTTATGAACTGGCTCATCTGGGCATTGACTGAGAAGTTTTGACTCTATCATATCAATTCAAGACAAGACTGTTCACAATATATAAAGACTTAAAATTATTTTTATATTATAGATTATTCAATATTTTTTCTAGGAACACCATCATCAATTAGCTACTGCCCAAGATCTCTGTGGGCTACCCAATTTTTATTACTGCTCTAGTCCCGGTGCACATTTTTATGATCACCTCCAGCTGTCCCTTAGGATGGCAGAGCAAGGAGCCCATATCAAAGGGAGCAGTTCTCAACATCATCACTGGCTTGAAGCACCCAGAGCCTTTTAGGATATTGGTCCATTCCTTACTGTGTGTTTCTCAATGTATTGGTGCAGGTAGTGTTTTCTGAGTATTTCCTTTGGACAGGTTATAGGTCAGATGAGTGGGTCACACATTATAAATTCACTCCAAATTTCTATGCCCTTAAGCCTTTGAATCCTTTTGTCAACAATATGCCAAAGCCACTCTGTCACCTCAACTTTAATTGGCATACAAACATACATAGTACAGTTATTGAAACATAAATGAACAATATAAGTACCAATCTCAAGGTAACTTTTATGTATGGGAAGGGAAGAAAAAAATCAAAATCTGGAAAACTGTACCTGTAATTTTAATCTTTTATTTCTTTAAAATAACAAATATCTGAAACAGACAAAATATGAACATGTGTTGGCTCTTGGTGAGGACACAAATGCTTGTTTGTTCCTCCTACTTTTCAGTGTTTTTAAAGTATTTTATATTGAAAATATTTTAAAATCTCAAACAATTGAGGTGAATCTCAAACAATATTTTTAAATCTCAACAGTTACAATTGCACATGTTTATAGTACAGCTCATATTGGGAAATGTTTGCTAAAGTTTGGAAATAAGAACTCTTAAAAAGAATTATTTACAAAAAAATTAACTTCTAAGAAGACAAGGACAGAAATGGGTAAAATTTATGCTCTAATTTAACTTTTTTTATGGAGAGGTACTAATTCTCTGTGTTTCTTTGATTAGTTAGGTGGCTCGATCTTGACATTATAATGTTCTTATGCATTTATTTCTAGAGACCAGCAGCTTCTCCTTGGAATGCTATTCTTTATGAGAGGATGAGAGAAGAGGAAGCTAAAAAAGATATTTAAGTCTGAAGCCACAGTTATCTCGATAACCCTTCATGAGCACGTATATTTCATTTATACACATTTCATCTGTAAGACATTTCTCAACATGTGGGCTTTACGAGTCAGTGATTTTTAAAATGATTGTGTGCTTACAAGTGACTGCTGTGAGTAATATGGTTCATTCAGTGGTTTCAACAGAGAGAAATGAGAGTAGAGACTGAAGCTGAGAGGGCTAGCTAACTTGACTTGGGCTCTACAGCTCCTCCCTGACACCTTCTGTCTTTAATTCAGATTAAACAGCTCATACCAGGAATTGCCAAAGAGCAGAAGGAACAAGTTCTTAATCATCACATGTAACTGTCAAGTAGAAGAATAGCTGAATCAGGTGTGCGGGGATATTTGGGGACATAGGTAGGAAGGTGTGCTTTGGGGTGAAATGTGCTGAGCTCACAAAAAATATGAACAATGTGCCGGAGGAACACTCAGGGTCACCTGAATAAATGTATTCTATCCTCTGCTGAGCCATTGACCTCTATCCTGCTTTTCCCATCAACATATTAATAGCAGACAGAGTAGAAGGCGATGGCCTCTGTGATCATCCTAAGCCTGGTCACATAAAAGAGCTTCTCACACGCTTTATTTTATTTAACCCTTCCATCCATTTGTGAGCTGGGCAGACCTTCATTGGAGAGATGCGGACATTGTGGCACAAAAGGTTGGAAAATTTTCCAAGTGTCGCAGCTGGGAGGTGGCAGAGGCTGGGTGTTTGTGCCTGTCTTTGCCATCTTACTGTGTCCTCACTCTCCTCACCCCTCTGTATGTTCTTTTGGTCTTGACCCTCCAATTTGAGGGGGATTGGAGAGGGTTTAAAGTAATTCCTTTGGGAAACTCTTTGTGAAGTCCACAGCGCATTGACACTGGCCTCTAGGGGCTGGGTTTCATCACCAGAACCACCGATTGAGGCAGGCAGTGCTCTGACCAAACGCTGGAGGTTGAAGTTGTTAAACACAGGGTTCCTGCCACAAGATGACATTTCTTCTGGTCTCCCTAATACACTGAGCAGATTTGATTTCTTTTTCCAGGAGCAAAGCAATAAGAAAATTTGAAGGGAAGGCTATTACACATAGTTACATAGCATTTTCTGCCTTCATTGTTGTGATAAATTAATTTCTCTCTTGCTTCCTAACATGTTACTCCCAAATTTAGTGGCTTAAAACAGCAAACATTATTTCACAGCTTCTGAGAGAAACAACTTGGCTGGTGGTTCTGGTTTCAGGTCTCTGATGATGATATTGGATGAGGATGAAGCCGTCCGGAGGTTTGGCTGGGCATGAAGGATTCACTTCTGAGTCAGTGCGTTCACGGGGCTGGCAAGCTGAGGCCAGCTTGACTGGCACTCCTAGTACCATGCCATATGGGTCACCTTACTGCACAGTGGCCAGCAGGCCTCAGAGCAAGTGACCCCAGATAGTGGGAAGGAGCGCCCAAGATAAAAGTGACAGCCTTTTTATAATCTAATCTTGAAGGGTTAGTCCATTGCTATTGCAGATTCAACTAACTAGGAGTGATTCATTAAATGAGGCCCATGGTGGAGAGGGGTTTGGATGTAAACAGAGGGACATTTCGCTCCACTCCTTGGAGGGAGGAGTAGCAAAGAATTTGGAGTAGCTACTCCACCACGATGACTTGTCCAAATTCTTAGCTTTTGCAAGAGGAAGCACATAAAGTGAATTTATTCCTTTTCAGCTGTTTCCCATACTGGTAGAACTGATAAAAACTGATTTTAAAAGAAAAAATGGTCTCTCTTGCTATATCTCATCCTTCACTGAAAGTATCTTCTATTTTCTTTGTTGCCCCTCCTCCTCTGTTTGCCTTAAAAATTGGAGGGTCCCTAGCTGCCCAGGGTTCCTTATTTATGTGCACGCTCACCTTGCTAACCCCTCCAGGACCATCCCTTATCCACCATCTTTATTCTCACAATGCTTACATTTCTGGTCAGCCCTGACCTTCCCCTGTAACCCCGCTCTTCTCCATTCAGTTGCTCTGCTCTTTGACATCTCCACTCAGGTTATGTGAATTTAAATGCACCGTCGTGCACAGAACTCTGGATCCCCCTGCTCCTCCATAACCTTCTGTTTCCTAGTAAGTCCACCCGGTCATTTAAGCACCTCTTTGTCTCAAGTCTGCCAGCACTTCCTTCAATATCCTTCTGGGATCCACCAAACTTTCTCTGTCTCCACTGCCGCCACTCTGGTTCAAGCTACCTCTTCTCATGTGGACCATGGAAGCTACCTCCTAAGGGGCTCTCTAACTTCTCAGGTCATTGTAAGTATTCTCTAACATACAGCTATGGTGGCATTTTGCAAATGAAATCAGTTCTTGTCAGTCCTCTGTTTAAAACTCTTTATGGTTTTCTACTTTACTAAGAATGATAACCTAAACTCTTTGCTCTAACTTAGAATGTTTTTACATATTCTTATTCCTGCCTACTTGCCAGCCGCATGGTCTCTCTCTCTCTCTCTCTCTCTCTCTCTCATACACACACACACACACACACACACACACACACACACACACACACACACACAATAATCGGAATGTAAACCTTATTTCAAGTGTAATTAAAAAATCAGAACACATAGCTCTTTGCCTCAACTACAGGGAGGATGAAGGCCATTCTCAGCAGTTAGAAAATGCGGACAGACATCACTCCGAAGGGATGCACAGTTTTTGTAAAGGGCCCCAGAGGCACCCTGCAGAGAGACTTCAATCACATCAGTGTGGGTCTCAGTCTCCTGGGAAAGAAAAAGAAGAGGCTCTGGGCTGACAAATGGTGGGGAAGCAGAATGGAACTGGCCACCGTTCCCACTGTCTGCAGTCCTGTACAGAACATGATCAAGGGTATTACAGCGAGCTTCCATCACAAGATGAGGTCTGTGCATGCTCACTTCCCCACCAACATTATTTATTCAAGAGAAAGGTTCTCTTGTTGAAATCAGAAACTTCCTGGGCAAAAAAACATATCCGCAGGGTTTGGATGAAGTGAGGCGTTGCTTGTTCAGCATCTCAAGCCCAGAAAGACCAGAAAGATGAATTAGTTCTTGAAGGAAACGACACTGAGGTTATTAAATTCAGCTGCTTTGATTAAGCAAGCTACAACAGTTAAAAACAAGAATATCCGAAAAATCGTGATGGTATCTATGTTTCTGAATAAGGGACCAGTTCAGCCATCTGGTGAATAAGATTTAAGTTGTTTGGCTACAGAAACAGCAAGATGCCAGATGATTCCCCAGACTTATTGGTGATATTTTAAAGATGCAATAAAAGCTGTGTATTGATTTGGGGGAAAAAATTAGAACACGTAGTTTGAGTAGTGATTATGGCCAGAATAACTGAAGTCAAAAGTATCCCATAAAAGCGAAAGTGATTATCCATTGTGCACGCTGTGTGAAATTAAAACAAACACTACAATTGGGATCAGTAAGTGAGGCACTCCACTGATGTTCTGATTTAGTGAATGATGGGTAGGCTGAAAAATTCAGTGTACAAAGAGCTGATATATAAAGATGGCATTATAAGTGTTATTTGAAAAGATAGACTTGATATAAAAAATACACTGTAGTTAGGTATATTAGCACAAACTGTGTACACATGTGTTTGTGTTCTGTGTGTTTGCATGCATATGTGTGTTTACGTGCATGCTGTGTGGGTGTGTATAACTTATGTGTGTCTGAGTGTGTTAGTATATGTCTGAGTATATGCACGCGTGTGTGTGTGTGTGTGTGTGTGTGTGTGTGTGTGTCCCTCTGTGTATAGAGGGCCATCCTGATTGATAGGCAGAGTGGGCAGAATAGACAGCTCCCCCAAGGATACTCAGGGACCACAGATATCTTCTCTCTCAATATTAATATTTCTCTAATGATTCATTAACTTTAATTTGTCTATTTTCAAGTGCAAATATCCTGGGAGTTACATCCCTCATCTATGTCTTCTGTGAGTTACAATAATTAGATTGTGTGGTCCCAGCTCTTGCTGACACCAATCATAGATCCAAACCAATGCAAGGGTCTCAGGGAAAGGTCTAGGGACACTTAGGTGGTGGGCAGTGGCTTGCTGGCTGAGGAGACATCTCCTGAATTGTCTCCCTGGATCACAGGGATTCCTTCTCATTCATAGGATTGGCCAAGCCAGGGGAATGAGAAGAGAGTACATAAGGAATTCAGAGGAAACCTATGAAAGAGTTAGTTGTTTCCACATTTTGCTGGGTGCTACATGCACCGGGTACAGTTCTGTGCTTCGGGTTTCCAGCTGCTCTTTAGAGTCAGGATCATTCCTTCTTTATTCAGAACCATGGCAGGGCATATGTGTTCCAGCAAACTCAGTCACCCCTTCGTGAGCACAAGCGGAGGACACTGCTCGGTTGCACAAAGCCACACAGGGCACCTTTCAGAGAGGGGCTCGGGGCCCGCATCCTGGGCCTCTTCCTCCTCCCACTCTTAAATCCCATGCCTCCCTTTCCTTCACTCTTTCTGTTCTCTTCTTTTCTGAAACTTCAACTTTTCCTCTTCTATCCACCAGATCCTTTTTACCCACATGGGAACATGCCCTATTACCTCCTATCAAGTCATGAGAATAAAAACCCACTGCCTTTCACCCATAAGCCCTTAGAAATCTCATCTAGAGGCTGTACTTCAGGGCAGGCAGCTTGAGAATGTTTTCTACCCTGAGTCTCTAATCCAACCTAGGTTTTCTGCTCACCACATGGTATCATGTGCTTTTGCTCAGTTGAATAGTGACCACTCTGGTGCCCGATGGCCCCAACACTTTCAGTTTGTATTACCAGGCATTTCAGCAGCACTCACAGAGTTGAGCCTTCCCTTTTCTGATATACTGACACGTGTCAGAAATATATGCCGCAGTCTCACACCGCCCCAGTCTCCTGGCTCCCACCCACCTATCTGACATCTCTGGCTACTCTTTCTCCAACTTCTTTTTAGCCCTTCCTGAACTGTTCCAGAAATCCTTCTCTTATTCTACACTCTATTCCATTCCCTTGGATGTAAGACCTCTTAAATGATGTTGATTCCCAAAAAGAGTAACTCTCAAATCCTCTCCTGTGCTGTGTATTCCGATTGTTAAGTGTTTACTTAACGACCACAGAGAGAGATCTCTGGGATGGGCCAGTTTTTAGGTTTCAGAGTTGGAGTCAGAAACATGGGGCTCAACCACCCTCTTGTGTGACTATAGGTAAGTTATGTGACATTATATTTATAGATTAAATGTCTCTGTCTATAAACCAGAAAAGCTAGTAATATATATTTTATAGGGCAGTGGTCCTCAACATTTTTTGGGCCATGGACCGGTTTAATGTCAGAAAATATTTTCACGGACTGGCCTTGAGGGTGGGACGGATAAATGTATCACGTGACCGAGACAAGCATCAAGAGTGAGTCTTAGATTAATGTAACAGAGGGAATCTGGTCATTTTTTAAAAATAAAACATCGTTCAGACTTAAATATAAGTAAAATAGAAATAATGTAAGTTATTTATTCTTTCTCTGTGGACCGGTACCAAATGGCCCATGGACCGGTACCGGTCTGTGGCCTGGGGGTTGGGGACCACTGTTATAGGGTATTTCTGATAATAAATGAGTTAATACATGTTAGGTCTTTAAAACTGTGGCCTCCTGAATGGTGGCTCAGTGGATAGAGATTTGGCCTGGCATATAGATATCCAGGTCAGGATACCCAGGAGAAGCAACCAGCTGTTCCTCTACCCCTACATCTCCCCTTTCTCTCTCTCTTCTTTTCCCACAGCCAGTGGCTGAATTGGTTTGAGGTTGGTCCCAGGCAATGAGGATAGTTCTGTTGGAGTGCATCAGCCTCAGGCACTAAAAATAGCTTGATACTTGAACATCGGTCCAAAATGGGGTTGCCTGGGATTGCCGGGTGGATCCTGGTTGGGGCACATGTGGGAGTCTGCCTCACTATCTTCCCTCCTTTCACCTTAAAAAATCAGAGAACAAACAAACAAAAAAATATGGCTGGCTGTTACATATTTAATGAATTTTAATAGTAAGCATTGAATAAATATTTACTAACCCTATTATTATTTCTTTATTTTCCCCCCTTCTCTCAGATGATTCATGACATGTTCAAAACAGAACTCCTGATCTCAGCAAATGACTTTTCCATTCAGCTACTTAAATCAGAAATCAACAACATTTCTAGAATTTTCTCATGCTCGCACCAATTACCACCAAGTCTCCTTTACTTTAACTTCAAAGTGTCCCTAAAATTGTCCAGGTCTCTCAGGCACCACTCTAAATCAGCCATCTCTCGTCTTTCACTTGAGTTACTGAAATGGTGACCTAATTGATCTCCCTGCTTCCTCTTGTGTCCTTTTTCCTAACTTGTTTTTCAGCCCAACAACTGGAGTGATTTAAAAGCATAAACTGAACCATGTTACTTCTTGGCCCAAAATTCTTCATGGTTTCCTACTGGACTGAGGAAAAAGTCACAAATTCTTAAGTGAAAGGGTCTATAATAAGTTCATATGTGTCCTTAGCCTTGTCCACACTCACTGTGGCTCAATGGCACAGGCTGTATAATGGGTTTGCAAATGTTTCCAAGGGCTTTCCTGTCTTGTGAATTATCATTTTTATCTAGAGTCTGCTGTCTTAAGTGTTTTTCTCCAATTTTAGATAATTCCAGCTTCTCATTTAAGACCTAATAAATGTCAATTCCTCAAAGAGAAGTTCTTTGGACCCTAAATCTTAATGTGAACTCCTCTGTTATTTCTTTTGTAGTACCCTAGCATTTTTCATTATGGCACTGACCACAATTTGTAATTATGTATTATTTATATGTTTATTCGCTTAATGATAGCCTTTTCAATAATGCAAACATTACAACGATGGGGGATCATATAATTTTTCCATTGTCTTATTTCAAATGTCTAGTAAACCAGTGCCTAATCAGTATTTGTTGAATAATAAAGTGAATGACTATTTCAAATGAATTTTATAAAAATACTTAGTAGTCATTTTAGTGATAAAAACATAACAATGCCGATGTAAGAAAGTCACAAGATGTTCTTAAACTTTCGGTCTTTAACTGGTGAAATTTAGAATTATGTGTTGTATGCAGGTTTAATATTATCTAATTTTATTGTTAAGAAAATGAGAGACTCTTTAGGAGAGGAAAGTGCTTGGACTTTGCAGGGAAGTAAATGGCTGCTGTTAGTTGCTTAATAAATAAATGTTAGCTGTCATTTTCACTGGAAGGCTTTTATTTTGGCACTTAACTATGAAAGGAAAGGAAATAGGAATCAAGAATGATAAACTATCTATTTTTTAAAAATATCTGGAAAAATTTTGCCCCCAAATCACATTAAAGCCTGAAATAGCAGGCAACAGAAGGAAAAAAATTAAAATCCAGGAATTTTACTGAAATTGGATAGATTGGTCCTTTACAATCCAAGAGAAAACCTGTGTGTGCTTCTTGGGACGCTCTCTGCATGGCTGGCTCTTCCTTGCGCAGGTCTCACCTGTCTCTACCTAGAGGCCTTTCCTTCAGCACCATATTAAGTACCTCTCACTCTCTATGCACACCATATCATTGGTAGTCCGAATACTGCATTTTCCCCGGAATGTATCTCACTCTAAAGTTAGGTTCCTTAGTTGTGTTTCTACCTGTTTGGGATCTGAGTCAACAAGTAGACTATAACTACTGAAGGGTAGCAGACCACGCCATCCCAAAAGATTCCTCTTTGGTGTGTTGAATATTTTGAGCTGTAGGCACTTGAAAAATAGCAAATCAGGGAGACCTACATCCTGCAAAAGGAACTCAATTGTAATAAATCCCCTCCCAAGAATGTTCATCAACTCTTATTACAGGAGAGGAGACAGGCAGCACCACACTAGACAAACTTTGCCATAAACTATCAAAACTTCCATCTATTCCTCTACGGGTCCATCCACCTTCCCTAAAAATCATTTGCACTCTCTTAAGAGACCTAAATTTCCCTACCCTTTCCTTATTAAGGCGCTATCTAATCCTGAATTCTAGACTACCTTGGAGGGTTAGTTTTCCTGGGTATCTCCCTGTGTACATGAGGTATATGCATTAATAGATTTGTTTTCCTCTTGCTAAAATCTATGCTTTGTATAGAGGGTCTCAGCTGAGAACTCAGAAGAGTACAGGGAAATTCACTGTTCTTCTACTACAGCACCGACCGGGCAGGATCTTATTACCATTTTATCCCAGCACCTAGCACAGTGCCTGGAACAACAATGTGCTCACAATGGAAACGAATGACTAGAATGGCTCCCTCTTCAGCACGAGGGTCCTTTGTTCCTCTGCAATGCTGTTTTAGTCATATCTGATGTGTATATAGTGCAAGAGCCATTCCTTTAAAAGAAATCCCTTTCTTATTAGGAATCTCTTCAAATTTACATAATTTGAAGCTACAGGCAATATACTAGCCAACAACTTTTTTGAGTTGCATCTCACACTGTTTCATATCCAGGAAGCACTGGACATTCTGTTTGAGTGAGGAGGCTTCGCTTCCTTCCCCTGGTGTGTCCCCAGTTCTCCACATGGTGTCACATCCAGTGATCACACCTTTATAAATTACAAAGCCCAAAGAAAGTGGTTTAGCCACTTGAAAAGTAGAAAATAGAATGGGACATAAGCTCAAAGATACATTTTGAAAATGAAATTTTAAAGAAGTGCTTGGTGTCTTTTTTTACTTTTCTAGTAATAAAATAGACAGTTTGCTTTTCACAATCCCACTATCAGATATGATTACTATAAAGTTTAGAACAAATTTAGTTAAGAAATGGATTTAAGAAACAAAACAAAACAAACAAAGAAAAAAGCCTCTGGTCATTTTGTCTTTCTCTCTCTCTCTCACCCCCCCAAAACAAACAAACAAAAAACAAACAACAACAACAAAAGCCCTCTGGGTTGCTTTACTTAAAAGGAACTAAAAAGGCACTAATTCTCAATACATTTGCAAGTTAATAAGCAATGTGTTTTCTTTTCATGTGTGCACTCTTATTCCTTGTATCAGCTAAAGCGGGGATTTTGGCACTCTGTGCATTTAAGCTATAGAAAAAAAAGACAATGCTGTTTGGTAATCCTAAGAATGCTATTTTCAATAGTTCTTTTCAGGGAGATTCATTTAAAAAGCCTATCCATAGCTACATTATAATTTTGTATAATCAGCAAAGAAAAAACTACCAGAAGATACGCTGTCAAGAAAGGGTTTCCTTCCATATTTCATTAAGATCCATCAGGTAGTAACGCGAATGGGACTCCAAGTCCTGTCTGTCTCGCGTGTGCGCGTCCACTCCCTCCCTTTCTCCAACATTTCTCCCCTCTTATCTGAATCATGAAAGTGATTTCATATGAAAACCACTGGATAAATCATATGGTAAACTGTGATTTAAAAATACAAATGTATGTACAAGAACTTTCCTAAAAACTTGTATTTTTATAGCAATATTTTATATTATTTTATATGTGTTGGTAAAATAAGTTTGTAAATATAATATATATGTTTGCTCACTTATAGTTTGCATTGAGTGTGGGGGACAGGCTGTAAGCAGGCAGGGTCCTTATAGCCTAAGGCTTAGTTTTAAGACTAAGCTTTTCCCCACACCCTTGACTGTTGCATGATGTGGGGTGGTGCACTCTCATGAGGAATCGCATTACGCCTCAGATAAGTGACTTTGTATCAGAGACGTCCGTGTTTGTATATTGGATTAAAGGTTTTGATTTCTACACCACGGGTAGTCAACCTTTTTATACCTACTGCCCACTTTTGTATCTCTGTTAGTAGTAAAATTTTCTAACCGCCCACCGGTTCCATAGTAATGGTGATTTATAAAGTAGGGAAGTAACTTTACTTTATAAAATTTATAAAGCAGAGTTAGAGCAAATTAAAGCATATAATAATAATTACTTACTAAGTAAGTACTTTATGTCGAATTTTTGCTAAGTTTCGCAGAATAAATCTTTATAAAACAACTTATTATAGTTAAATCTATCTTTTTATTTATACTTTGGTTGCTCTGCTACCACCCACCATGAAAGCTGAAATGCCCACTAGTAGGTAGTAAGGACTAGGTTGACTACCACTAGTCTACACCATAAAATGGGGCAGAGGAGCCCATGCTGGAAGAGAGCAGAGAAAGGCCACATGGAGGAGAGGAGAAGCAGCCAAGATGGCGGAGTGCTGAAGGAGAAGCCAGTTTGTGCAGAGAGAAGGAGATGGGGAGCAGAGATGAATAAGGCTGGTGAAGTAGAACTCTTTGATTTTAGGAAACTTGGATAAGTCAGTGGCTTTGGGAGTCCTGAATGGAAAGGGAAGTGTTTTCCCACTGTGTGTATTTCTTGCCCACTGGATGCAAGCTAGGATTAAAGATAATGGCCTACCAGTTCTTGGCTCCATTGTTTCATTACCGTCTGTCCGAATCAAATGAGAACCTTCATGGGCCAGGTGGCTGTGATGGTTGCCGGTGGCTACTGGCTTTACAACATGCTTTTAGTATGAGAAGTACACTAGAAGCTTAAGTTAATTTGTTTGGCTTTCTCTTGTAGTATGTAAACCATTTGTTGAGGCTGTGCTCTTAAAATACACATAGGGCATCAAATATATTTTTCTCTATTATAAGAAAAAATGAAGAAGGGAAGAATAAATATTTAAAAATATGCAATAGTCATTCCAAAGTTCATTTGTATTTAAATTTTGAGTATGGTCGGGGATTATTGTAGAAATACACTTATCAGAATCAGAGATATACAGACACATAAAGTGAGGTATTTACACCCTCACTTCTTGATTTATGGATCTACTTCTATTCTCTTAACTTGAATTGAGTATAATAATTTTACCTTTAATCTAAATTTAGGTTTATGTACTTATAATTTGAAGCTAGAGGTGATGGGGGGAAATGTCTTGGAATAATTTCAAATAATCCTCCAAAGTTTATCATCTATATTAACTACAGCGTAATCAAACTAAGTTTTCAGAATCTTTGCCAATGAACTGAATTCTAGATAAACTATCAAAGAAACTGCGGTGATGTTGACTTCTTCCAGCCTTCCAAACTCTTTATCTTTCAAAGGATTTTTGTTTCCAAGTTCTTCCAGTCACTCATGGCTACATTTCTCTCTTAGTCTCTCATTAGTGGCCTTGAGCATTTTGTTTTACATACTGGTGGAGTTGTTGGGTATTATATATGCTTCCTTTGAAATATACAGTGTGATATTTATATTGGAGTTACCTACTTTGGATAAAAAGTAGAAATGAGAATTTTTATCCTCTATAAGACAATTTGAAGAAGCTTTATTTCATTGAGGTAAATATTTATAAGTTATCTTTATGTTCAATAGGATTCAACAATGATAAACCATATACAGGGTATATATACTAAATTTTATGCATTTCTTTTAAATCATAATTATACCTTAATTTTTCACATGAAAGAAGTTTTAGAAACAACATTAATACTTATGGTGAATAACACATTTACATTAGAAGTAAGAAAAAAAAATTAAGTTGGAAGATAAAAGGATATTATTAAGAGGCCAATGCTATCTTGGAACATAAAACAAGCAAATGATGAAACCCAAGGAAAAAGTTGTATGACAAGTAGTTATATCCCAAGTACCATTTTAAAAGGTACATTAAATTTTCTATAGGTCTGTATAAATCAAATGTCTGTTTGTACCTTTCTTGAAGCTTTCTATTTTGTAAGGAACAAATAAAAAATATCAACAGCCTAAAGAAAAAAAAACTGGAATTCTTTGTGAGGATGAAAAAAATCCAAGAATTTCTCAAATTGCATCCTATTAATTTAGGAGACTGAATTATGCACTTATGTTGCCCATTTGAGTCTCCCTGCACTTTATTTGGCATGTGTTATTAACTGCCAATAGGCACTTCATTGTTGTGCTCTGGAATTTTTGCTTGTAATAATTTGAGGAAGATACAAAAGATAATTAAGGGTGGGAATTGTGGTTTTGACCTTAATTCCAAAATATTTCTTTTCTGTTACTATGAGCCTCCAGGACTTGGTCTATGGGCCAACTAAGGGCTGCAAGCTAAACCTGTAGCCCTGATCAACTACCTATACATTTCAGCAGGTCCTGTTCAAACAGAGGAGTGAGTGAGAGAGGAAAATCGGAAGAAAAATTGATCATCCTTGATAATGATGTTGCAGCCAACAGAGCACAAATATAACCTGGCTTTCTCCTGTCCCCACTTTCTTTCATCAATATGTCTACAAAGTAGAACAATACAGAAATATGTGATTCAATTGAAAAATGTATATTATCTGAATTGGGAAAAATTTAGACCCTTCATTCATTTTACATGTTAGAGTGTTCTCAACAGAAACATGGCAAATGGACTGATTACATATATTTATAAGATTAGCATAGTTCCTGAGCGTCTGTTTAAGACCCAGTAAATGTTACCAGGCACTGTTATTGTTATTGTTGAAACAGTACGCTGGTTCTTCTTCCTTAAAGCACATTGGTGGTTAATGGAATCCTTCTTTAAAGAGACAGCACTGCACATCTGCTGACCTTGCTGTGCATTTGCTGACCTTGTCCACTGGTTGACCCAGGGACCTAGACTATCAGAATATAGCATTTGAGAAAGAGAAGTGTGGCACCCAGAGCCCTGTGTGAAGAGAAAGTTCCTTCAATGAGGGAGATCCCATGCTAGACAAAAAAAAAAAAAAAAAAAAAAGAAAAGAAAAGAAAAGAAAAGGACAAATATAGAACTGACCAATCAAAAACCCTGCTGGATTGGAATTCCTTTGTGCTTTCTCTTATCATTCCACTCTATACCATAACTGGCCAAGTTCTGAAACCCTCCAATAAAACTTGCTCTGCCAAGCTATTCTCCTTAACCCTTAAAACTTGTCCAGACCCCAGTTCAGGAAGAAAGATTTAGTGGTGCCTTATGTCTCTGGTGTGGAGTCTCTTCTCAAAAGCCAAGGTCACCGTTCTGGCTCCTACATGAGTGAGGCAGCAGGTCCTCACTCAGTACATTGTTACTTTTTCATGGTTGCAACAATCACTGTTACTTTGTGTTCACTGTGAATCTGAGAAAAAAGAAGTTGTGTATTGAAAGGCTGCATTAGGATATTACTTTTGTGGTTTGGACATTGGGTTTTTTTTTTACCAGGTTTTCTGGGAATAAAATAATGCTGATTGAATCCAGAGTCAGTCCTGTGTAACATTGGGATGTGCATGACATTTTTTACTTTTGAAATTTTTATATCCAGTGCCTTTTATGGAAATTTAATAGATTCATCTATCCTGGGTCAAGGTCTATGCTTTGGTTGTTTCAATTCTCTTTTCCATTTCTCAGTACTTGTTCCTTATTCTGCTATTTCAGAGTTTTGTCCTCCGTTGTACAAGGAGCCTGGGAGATCTCAGAGCAATTATCAGTGCTTGCCTATTGAAACTGAATAAGTTAAGATAAGTAACTTTTGGTGTTACAATTTTTAGCTCTAATAAAAGAATGAACTTGATTGAACAAAAACTGCTTTTGTCAATTATAATATAAGCTCAAGGATGCCTCTCATTCGCCTTAGCCCTGGTCAACCTCCTAACCTTGTCCTCTAGGATTCCTCCAAACCTCCCTCCGTGTCTTTGACACTCACCCTTCAGTACCCTTCTCCAGCCAGCCCCAGACTGGGAAACACACATAGACCACTAAGGCCCCCATTTTGGTGAGTGCTCTGATGATGAACACACTTTTTTTTTTATTCTAGACTTCCTGCTCTGTTGTCCCATTCCTTCACACAGCTCAGTGGGATTAATCAGGTGAAATAATTTGAGGTGTGTTATTAGGATTCACAGCAGCATTGCGTGCTACTCCTACCACAGAACTACTTTAATAGCTTTCTTCCTGTCCTCTGAGACATGGTGGGAAGGACAGAGTGGATGCTTAGAAAAAAATTTTTTTTCTTTTTATCATGCTCCAATCATGATTGTGAAGTTCTACCTCCTTTTCTGCTTTGCTTTGTGTTGGATTGCTTTCTAGTCCTTCCTCATGCAGGTAGGTCAAGATCTGTGCTCTTTTCTGCAGCCTCTCCCCCAGTGGAAAGAGGAGTATGGCCTACAGAAAGAGAATTTCAATGATGTGATGGGAAGATTTTAGAAAATACTTTAAAGAACACTATTTTTTCTTTCTTTTTATTTTATTTTCTTTCTTTTTATTTTATTTATTTTTATTCTTTTGAAAGAGAGAGAGAAGGGAAGATGAGGAGCATCAATTCATAGTTGTGTCACTTTAGTTGTTCATTGATTGCTTCTTATATGGGCCTTGAATAGGGGAGGGAGGCTCCAGCCAAGCCAGTGACCTTGGGCTTCAGGCCAGCAACCCTTGGGCTCAAGCCAGTGACCTTGAGTTCATGTTGATGATCCCACACTCAAGCTGGTGACCCCTTGCTCAAGCCTGCAAACTTGGATTTGAAACTTGGGACCTTAGTGTTCCAGGTTTATGCTCTATCCACTGCGCCACCACCGGTCAAGCTGAAGAACACTATGTTGATGCAGCCTTTTTTGAAGAGATGTCTTCAGGAGATTGAAGTGTTAAAATGACTGTCAATATGGCAGAAGGGAAAATACTTGTAGTATAAAATTAAGAGTGCGAAGCAGAGAATACTCCAAGCTATTTCCTATATAACTGCTTGAGGTGGACTTGGTCTGGAATCTTAATCTCTATTTCTCTAGCACCTATTACAGTGTCTGGTCTCTACTATACACTCAAAAATTTGAGTTACATGTAGAATAAAGAGTAGTTATTTAGTGAATTTCCATAGAAAAACCAGAGGAAAAATGATTAGATTAAAAAGGAGAATAATCTAATAAAAGAATTATTAGTCTTTTAATGAAAAAAAGGAAAAGGTAAGGCTGACAGTAGAGAGAAAAGTATTATAAGTTGTAAGATAGATCTAATATTATTTGTTTTTTTTTCTTTTACAGAGAGAGAGAGAGAGTCAGAGAGAGGGATAGATAGAGACAGATAGACAGGAATGGAGAGAGATGAGAAGCATCAATCATCAGTTTTTCGTTGTGGCACTTTAGTTGTTCATTGATTGCTTTCTCATATGTGCCTTTACCATGGGGCTACGGCAGACCAAATAACCCCTTGCTTAAGCCAATGACCTTGGGTCCAAGCTGGTGAGCTTTGCTCAAACCAGATGAGCCCGCGCTCAAGCTGGTGAGCTCGGGTCTCCACCTGTGTCTTCTGCAACTCAGTCTAACACTCTATCCACTGCGCCACTGCCTGGCTAGGCAGATCTAATATTATTTACACTAAAAACTTTTTGCAATAAATATATTTTATAATTATCTTAAACAAATGTGCTATCCAAAAGTAATAATTACAAAAATGTAATAACTCCTTATAAGTAAAGAAATATTTTCTTTTGAGTTATAAAAATCTTTCTCTTTAGAGAAAATTTTACTATCCTGAATACAACTAGCTCAAGTAGATAGACATTTAAACTAATTTTTCAAATACATAGTGTCTGTACCATTGTGTTGAAAATTCAGATGAAGTTTACACAGTACAGAGCAATAATCCTTTTTGTACTTGTGGGTTATTAAAATAAACACCTAATAATACCCTAGGAAGATGAGAGCCCTTTCTTATGAAGCTCTGAGGAATCATTTATTTGATATCAAGAACCATTTTTTATTCTTTTGAGCAATGTTGCTGGCAGACATTGATATAACTCTCTGGAGGTTATTTCCAAGCGCACATTGTAACTAAGTTGACAGAATAAGGAGGTGTATTGAACCTTTTTAATGCAAGATTGACATCTCAATAAATCAAGTCCTGTAAAGAAGAAGAATGAATAAGAAAGAATATAGAGACTATCTTCCAAGAGGATCACTAGTCATCACTAGTTAAAATTGCTCTCTGTACTAAATGATTTACTCTGTTCTATTCTTCTAAGAATCTCTTAACATTTTCTTGCTTTTTGTCCCTTATTGAACAGAAACTGTCATAAATAAAAATCTATGAATAAATGTAAGAATAAATATATATATATAAATATATACATAGACACATACATATAACTAGACAAATAAATCACCCTGCCTATTTTCATAGGTAGAAAAGAATCTTTGACTAAGAATCTATTGAGTTCTGACCAAAGTTATTACTTCCAAATGTCTGTTTGTTTAGCTTAAGTAGCAGTGGTCAAGAAGTTTGTAAGGCTCAGGTAGCAGCCTCCACACTGTGCAAAAAGCGAGAGGCATATAGGGTACAGGCTAATAAACTGTGGGTCACGCACTGCAGAGAGCACTCTATTTGAAAGTATCACATACAATAAACTGATTTTAACCATACTACATCTTTTTAAGACCACTAAAAGCTTGCAATATAGTTAAATTATCATAATTAGCAGCTATGCAGTTGGAGGTGCCAAGATATTTCCAAAAATGACCATTTATCTTTTATCTTTAAATGATATGAACTTTTCTCTTAAAGCCTCTACCTAGTTTCCCATTGTTGGCAGAACTACTATCTCTGCTGGTTTGCACTAGATGTGTTACAATTGATGGGTTCTTTGAGTCTTCCAGATTTGTATTAGGAGTTGAGCACATGCTTGATTTGGGAAAAGAAGAAAGTCTAAGAATAAAGGACAATAGCCAACCATGTTATCCTGCTCAAGCATGCACAGGTTTTATTTAAGTATTCTCCAAAGGTCTATTTTTTTTCCAGCATAATGCAGATATTATGCTATCCTTTAAAATAAGATACATGGATTTCAAACAAAATTGTCAAAAACAATGACCTTGGTTACTACATATGGTACACAGAAATAATTACATTTCACTTACAATACAGATGCACTTGACAGAGTCATCAATAGTCATTCACCACCAACACAGTATATTTTAAATCACCTAAAACACCAAAAAGGTTTTTGTTTCCCAAAAGTTTAAACAAAGTAATAGTTTCAGATAAATGATAAGTTGGAAAGAGGCAGAACTTATATAATCTAATTGAACTGCATTTTTTAAATGTTATATTCAGAACTTGAAAATAGGACTTCTCATTGGGAGGATTCAAAAATCTAAGTATTCCTGATTGTGGATTCTTTAGTCTACTTTTAAAAAAGTTTTTCAACAAATGCCATCAAAGAAGTTTCACTATATATCTGCCATAGAAGCATAAAGTGATATGAGGCAGGTGTTAATATAATTGTTAATATTCACACTTCAGGAAGGTTAGTACCTTTTTAAAAGACATACTAGAAATAAAGCCAGTTCTTCCCAAGAGAGAGAAAAGTTTATCTTACTTTCACTCAGCAAATGTTTATTAAAATCTACTGTGTACACAGCATTGATCTAAAAGCTATTCTGTAAATGGGAAGCAAGATTTTCTGGCTTTACTTAAAAATAGTTGGATTAATTCTTTTTTATGATAAATTATGATAAGCATTTTAAAATCTCTACAGGAGAGGGATCATTATTAACTCTTTCCATGTATGGACGCTAAACTTATTTCTTACACTGGTGGCTTAGAATGAACAAAACTTTTCATTTGACAGAAAACTTTTTTACACTGTCTCGTGCAGACATGTCTGCTGATATATTTTAAAGGTGAAAAGTTATCGAGACTTTTCACTTGAATGTACATAGAGATCAACTTTGCATCATCAAACTCCTATCCTCCTGATTTAGTGGAGAGGATTGCTCCTTATAACATATGGGAACCTTTCCAAGATAAATTTGTGCCGCCTTCTCCAATGGCATAGAAAGCATCCTTTCATCAAATAGTGTTCCATAGAGCACTTCAGTTTATCTCTGCATTTCAAGTCACATTAGTTATTCTCAAAATCTACTTGAGATCAAGAGCAAAATAAATAATACTTCAAGTGAGATTCTGGGAGGACTGATCCTGTGACAGTAGTCCCAGCCAATCCCAGCCAACTCCTTTTATGAAACACCCGGTACTATGTCCAGGATCTGGGCTTCTCCACGACAGCAAAGAGGCTAGCGATAATTTATGGATGTCGACTCCTTTTCCTTTACTAATTCTTTGACAAGGGGATTGAGGATGATAATCTACTTACAAGATGCTTTGGTGGGGAATACAAAAGTAGGAAAGTCATTTGAACTACAAAACGTTAGTCCAGTTGGTGACAATAAATAGAAACGTGCTACAGAAGCACGGGGGACAGGACACATACTGTTGCGGGAACACAGTGGACCAACAAATATTCCTGAAAACAGTTATGACACAAGAGTTTTGGATTAAAAAGTTATCTAAAACTGGCCACACTAGAATGTCTATGAATGTGGCTCGTACTGTATTTCTGAAGAGCTGGAAAGTAAAACAACGAAAATCCTGATTCCTGGTACAACAGGTGTACAATGAATTATTGCAGTTGTAACAGTATCTAGGTGCAAGGTCAAATGATAATTAACACTGAACTATCTGAACACTTGAGATTGACTAGTGAGCATCCTCAGAAAAAATGCTGTAGTTCTAGAAGGAGTTTATTTGCACAGCCCACCATGGAACATGAACAATCAGCTTGTTGTAAGCACACAGAAGTTTCCCCTTTCTACAAGTATAGTTTATCATGCCTATTCTGAAGACAACATAAGGAAACTGAGATCACTGCTCCAAAGAATTCTAGCATGCATTATGATGGTTTCCTTCAGTCAATACAAATGTTGCATGAGTTTTTTTGTAATATGCAATAATCTTCATCATAGCCAATGTTCATGATTTTAACAGGAAAAATTTTTATCAAAATGTTTTCCATATTTTTTTTTGTTTTGTTTTGCATTCAACTGGAACATTAGGTCAAAGATTTATTTTATTTTATTAAAAAAGAGTTCTGGTCATAAGAAGCATCATTAGGCGGCATTCCATTGTGCTCATTCACAAAGCTGAAGGTCCACAGGCTCTTCCTCTGTCCAACAAACAGGTCAAACGCTAAAGAAATGCCATATGGTGGTTGGATTTCCATCTTCTGGTTTGGGAGCTTGGTTTTTGTTTCACTACCAACCTTCTTGCTCTGCCGTTTTCATCTGTGAAAGGTTTATGTATTTTTCTTTCTTCCACATGGGTATTCTTTCCACAGCCAGGGATCAGGTTCTCCAAGACCTGATTCCAATTGTCTTACAGAGCCGACACTCTGACAATGTTTCCCCCTGAGTACTCGGGAGACTCTGGCCTGTCATCTCCTTCAGGCGTGGTTACTGGAGGTGTTGGGATGCTTATTATTGCTGTAGTCACATAAGGTTGTTCACAGTTTAGTTTAACACACTCTTCCATTTTGGCGTTTAAACTGGATCGGCTGATGAGGAAAAAAATAGATTTAACAAGGTAAGTTGTTGACTTAAATTTTCTTTTCTTTTTTTTCATTCAGTGAAAGGAGGGGAAGCAGAGAGACAGATTCTCCCTCATGCGCTTGGACCAAGATCCACCCGGCAAGACACTAGGGGGCGATGCTTTGCCCATTTGGAGCATTGCTCCATTGCTTAGCAACTGAGCCCTTCTTAGCACCTGAGGCAGGCCATGGAACCATCCTCAGGGCCTGAGGCCAACTTGGTTTAATCGAGCCATGGCTGCAAGAGGGGAAGAGAGAGAGAGGGAGAGGGAGAGAGAAGCGAGATGGGGTGGGGTGGAGAAGCATGGGTGCTTCTCCTGTGTGCCCTGTCTGGGAATCAAACCTGGGACATCTACGTATCGGGCTGATACTCTACCATTGAGCCAATAGGCCAGGGCAATGTCTTCTCCCTTAGAATTGACATATACATATACATATACACAATATGTATATATTATGAGTAATATATTAAATGTTATATATTATGAGTATATATAATATATATAAATATAATATATAAGGTCTACAGGAAAGTTCTGTCCGTTTCTATCACAACAAGTTCCGACATGTAAGCAAAGCACATGTTTATTTGGCGCATGTGTGCCTCTCTATTTTTATCATTTAATGTATACATACTGATGTAGCAAATTAACTAAAACAAAGTTGATTCACGTTAGTCTTATGTGTGAAATGATAGTGTACCTATGGATACTAATAAAGTTCATTTATGCCACTGTAATTTTTACGAATTTCAACAAGGAAGAAATGCTACAGAAGCATGTCTGTTGCATCCACCATATTCCCCGGACTTAGGACCCTCTGACTATCACTTGGTTTTGTCCGTACAAAATTTTTTGAAGAGCAAAAAATTCAAAAATGAAGAAGATATCAAACAAGCACTGGTTCAACTTTTCGTATCAAAAGATAAACATTTTTCAAAATGGGATATACAAATTGTTCTCACGCTGGCAAGAAATTATTAATAATAATGGCAATTATATTATTTAATAAAGTTTATTGACGGTAAGAAAAATTTGTATTTTGTTTTATTCCAAAAGCGGACAGAACTTTCCGGTAGACCTTATGAGTAATATATTAAATGTCTAAGAACAATCACCAGAATTATAAATAATGAAGCACCAAACCTTAATGGTCAGGTAAAAATAGGTTTACAGTTATTCATATGGAAAATAATATAATAATGACACAAGAATAAACTCTGTTTCACATACTCACAACTGTAAATCTACATTTGTCCCACTCTGTTAAGTGAACATTAGTGAATAAATGTGTAAAAACCAGCTCAATTTGGTTCTATCAGCATTTTTCAGAGTTTTCTATAAAAATGTAAGGAAGAGGATCAGGTAAGTTTTTGAAACACTGGGTTGAGCAAAGTGAAGTAGTTTTCTCTATGACAGAACTTGTGAGGGGTTAGAGAATCCATTATGAAAGGGATATATCCTGTAGATATGCTTCAATTCTTTGAACACAGAATCATTTAGCTATCTTGCCTGTTTGGGCTATATAGGGTGCCCTCAAAGCTCTCAATTTAGTGACACTCAACTATTAATCCCAAAGAAATTGGAGTAGTATTAATTTTTTTTTTATTTTTTAGCAAGAGAGAGACAGGGACAAATGGACAGAAAGGGAGAGAGATGACAGGCATCGATTCTTTGCTGCAGCACCCTAGTTGTTCAGATTGCTTTCTCTTATGTGCCTTGATTGGGGGGGGCAGCTACAGCCAAGCCAGTAACCCCTTGCTCAAGCCAGCGACCTTAGGCTTCAAGCCAGCAACCATGGGTTAATGTCTATGAATTCATGCTCAAGCCAGGGACCCCGTGCTCAAGCTGGTAAGCCCGCACTCAAGCCTGATGAGCCCACATTCGAGCCTGTGACCTGGGGATTTCAAACCTGGGTCCTCTGTGTCCCAGGCTGAGACTCTATCCATTGTACCACCACCTGGTCAGGCCTGAGTGGTATTTTTTTTTAATGATTTTAATTTGTGTTTACATAGATTCAAGTGTCCCACTGAATATCTCTCCCCCACCCCCTTATTCCCCTTGGCCTCCCCATATGCCCCCTCTCCCCAATGCCTTCCCCCCTTCCTTTCAGGATTTGCTGGTCCCTTTGATCCCGCCTCTGCCTCTGTTCCTTTGCTTAGTTCACATTGTTCCCGAGTGGTATTCTTGCATGAGTTTTATACTCTATCTAAGTGGGAGGGGGAAGAGGGAAAAGAGAAAGAGGGTATACATAGCAACTTCAAACTATCTTCTTTTCATGGAAAGCTTAACTTAAATGCTTATGTCCTAAGATTTTTCTTCCTAAAAACTTCTCCATTTTCTACTTTGGAGTGGTAGAATGTCTTTGAGACAGAAATTTGTCATTGCTCCAACATTTAATATTCTGGTCCCAGAGATCTCTGATTTATACAAATCAACAGAGCTTGAATTCAAAATCTCATCCAGGTTTTCCTCAAAGACTGTTAGATCCCAGGAAAGAAGCAGCACTGAATTCATGGTTGTTAATCTAAAAATATAAGTGATTTCATTTGAAGAGCAAAGTAAAATTATTTGGGCAAAATTGATCTCTAATGACTTGTGGAAACAGGCAGATAAAGAGAAGCAAAGGGAAAACACCAATAGAAAAACTTTATATACAATGTCTATTAACTCACTAGAGGTAAACCATTTTAGTATTTCACTTATCTTTCTTGGAATTGGGTTGATTTTTGTATTCAATGTGGCCAAAATACATTTTTTTGGTCAAAATTCTATATTGATTCAGAAGATCTGTGTAGGCATAATTTTATTTTTCACTGTCACATTGACCGTGTTGATTCATTTATAGGTGCTGTTGAATACTTTTTAATCATATCAATATCAATTTAATTTGTCTCTTTCAGCAGTGTTGACTATTATTTCAGGCTATTTGTGTTTACCTGGGTGCACAGGTGTCTGTTCAAATAAGAAACAGCTGCGGAATTGAAGAGGCAGAAATACATTTGTGGTTGCCTGACTGTTTTATCTTCTCTCTGCTCTTCTAATATTGCTACAACTACACTTTGACTCTTTTTTTTTTTTTTTTTTTACTTTTCTGAAGCTGGAAACGGGGAGGCAGTCAGGCAGTCAGACAGACTCCCGCATGTGCCCAACCGGGATCCACCTGGCATGCCCACCAGGGGGCGATGCTCTGCCCATCTTGGGGCATCGCTCTGCAGCAATCAGAGCCATTCTAGCGCCTGAGGCAGAGGCCACAGAGCCATCCTCAGTGCCCGGGCAAACTTTGCTCCAATGGAGCCTTGGCAGCAGGAGGGGAAGAAAGAGACAGAGAGGAAGGAGAGGGGGAGGGGTGGAGAAGCAGATGGGCGCTTCTCCTGTGTGTCCTGGCCGGGAATCGAACCTGGGACTCCTGCATGCCAGTCTGACGCTCTACCACTGAGCCAACTGGCCAGGGCTACACTTTGACTCTTAATGAATATCACAGTAGATTTATTTCCCTATTTGTTGTAATCTAAGTTTTGCTTCATTCTAAACTCCAGAGAATAGGATTTAGATGCCACAAATGTAGCAACAAGCTGGTGGAGATAGGCTCTGGGAACCAGCACAGGTGTGGGTCCACACAGCTTAATCTACCTGTTAGATAGCGGGTTTCTCTCCACACATCTGATCTGAATTGTACTGAGTTCTTGCACACTGCCTCGGTGGCTTCCCGACACATTGGCATTCGGGATACGGAAAGTTTTTTTGTGTCGTCGTGAACAGCAAGTGCTGGTGACTCCTTGTTGAGAAGAGAGGGAGGGACTGTGACTTGAAGGACGATTAACAGTCGAAACCTCCATGCAGCTTTCTTCAAAGACTTGTTCATCCACAAACTCATGGTTCTGTTCCAAGGCGTAAGAAAATGTGGAGAAAGATAGAAACACACTTTAACTTTGGAAAAGAGAATGAATAGCTTTATTTTTAAAACTCAGAAATGTCCACATATACTTAGACTGTCCAGTGGGTAACTAATACCATTTTGTTAAGATTAGAATATCAAAGCCAACTCATCCTGGCATTTGTAGGAAAATAAAATCTCTCTAGTTAGACCTTGAGATTGGCACTTGCAAGCTGATTTAGTATTTATTTGTAGGTTTAGTTTATCTTGAAATGCCATTTTATTAATTTAAATATTAAACTTGGAAGTTCTAAGCTAAATTTTAAAAAAAACCTTGAAAATTAGTATAGATAATACCCACTAAGTTGTGGAAATTCACATTGACTTTTATTTTTAAAAAGCTTGGAATTATAGGAAAGAGATGATTTTTAATCCAAATTAGATCATCTAGTATATAATAGGAAATATTTTCATGTGGAATTGAAAATATTTTTGAATTAGTGACGTATTTAAGACATTTCCCATTTCTATGGATGTTCCTAAAAATTCTCAGTAGAGAGAAAAATAGAACTTGTTAGTTAAATAAGTACAATACATTTATCTGCAAAATGTGTCACTTTCTGTTCGAACCAAAAGGGGTTAGGGCTAAAACTTCTCAGGTTTTCCTTCTCATCTTTGTGACACGTCACTGGCCTTGTTGAGAATCTCTACCTGTGTTAAGAGTTCTAACCAAGAAGCAAACAGTGACGGACATCCTTTTCTATACTTCATCTCTGAGAAACAAGGCGTTAAATTTACTTTTAAAATAGTTAAAAAATTATCTCCTGAAATGCCTATGAAAGACTTTTACTTCAATAACATAAGGAAAAACATTTTCGGTCTCAGCTACTAAAAATGACTTCAATTACTATTTTATTTTCTTTGTGTCGGTAGGAACAGTCTTATAAAGGAGGCTTTGCACATGCAGAATTCCATTTTAACTATCCCTCATCCTAAACATTAGCAAAACAACTGAAGCAGTTCACTGGCTAATAGGAAATAGATTGTTTTAGTTACTCATTTTGTCATTTCTTTGCTGAGATGAGCATTTTGAAGTCAATGAAATTTAACATTCTATAGTTGAAAGTCTGGAGAAAAATATGTTTAGATAAGATGGAATGTTAGATTAAATATTAAATGTTATAGAAAAAATATAGTTCACTAAGGATTCACATTCTGTTTTCTTTTCTTGCAATGCACATTTCACACTCATAATACAAGTTATGACGCATGAGGTTCTAATTTATCTTCTTGGTGACTGAAAGTGAGGAAGGCTCTTTGCTGCTGGTTACCATATCTTTTTGTCAGTAGCTCAGTTTAAACTGTATCAATCGATATGAAGTAATTTTTGATTAAGGAGAGCCCTTAATGGTAAAACAGTGAAAAAGTAAAAATAAAATGAAAGAAAAAGATAGGCCTAAATGCATTCTATTATTAATGTTATTATTTAAATCTCAAAGTTATCCTAGTAAGTTATAGACCTGTCCCTATTTTTATTTAAAATGCAGCTACAATCTTGTATCTTTCCTGTTTACAGGCCTCAAATAATTCTCCATTTGAGATAAAGATAAAAATTTATCACATGCCTCAAAAACCTAGCATAAGCTAGCAGTGGTGGGCAGTTAGACAGACATGAGCAGAGCAAGGACTATGGGCCAGGTCTGGAAGTGGTGGCAAGCTCTGGGTGCCTAGCAACAAGCAAAACTGGAAAAAGCACCTCACCTTCAGGGTAATCTTTCCTTCTTTAGTATATCACTGGTCACACTGTTTAGAACCCCTGGCTTTTCATATCGATGGTCATGTGGTTCAGACCTCCCTGGCCTGTCCTTCCCTGGCATGTTGGAAGCCTTGTGGATTAAACCCCCATAGAGGGGGAACAAACAAGGGATGGAAGAGTGGTCTCACGGGACTCCCATGTGGGCCCTTGCACAACCATTCCCTTAAGTGTTAACCTCCAGGGATAACATCTAGTCCTCAGTTGCATTTCAGCCCCAGGACCAGAAAAGCAGCAAAACCAGACAAGTGATGCCACGGCTGATGTCATGAACAGCAGCACTGACTGATGACCCCTTGGCACAGACCTTTCAGTAGAAACCATGACCATGAAAGAACGTACCTTAGAAAGCTGATGAATATTCTATTGGGAGCCTCCCCTGAGATCTCCAGATAAATACCCGCAACCCCAGGACCCAGCATGGCGTTCTCTATGGAGCACACCTGTGCCTTCCTGCAGGTGCATTTTCCTTGCCTCTCTCTTCCTCCTAACCTCCAAGGACCCTTATTTTGCTTTTGTATCTTATTTCCTGAGCCCATTTCTTCTATGGAATACTTCTACCTCTGTGACTTTCTAAATAAACTTTCTCTTATAGTTTGGCTCTTGACTCTGAATTATTTCTTAGAACTCAAGTGTAGAGGTTGCTGAATGGAAGGCTGGTCTACTCTGATAGTCTAACAGCTGGCACCAGTTTGGCTGCTGCATACATAGCCAGTGCCTTTTGCTCTGTCTCCTCTTGTGCTCTGCTTGTACATTCTCCCCCTTCTGACCAACCTCCAATTCCCTCAAGTACTCTTAGACCAAGTTCTAGCCTCCCTCAGGTTTTATCACCTTTTAGCACCTTCATTTCTTTGTCTACCTAGCTCTTAGTCATCCTATGGGTCTCAACTAAGGTTCCTCCAGAAAGCCTTGCCTGCTCTTGTACCCTCTGGCTCCACCCTCTTTGCCAATCCACTGGGGACCTAATTGTTGCTTCACTGCTCATTGACCTTCCCAAGTAATATCTGCTGCATTTTGTCCCCCACAAAGAGGTTGCTGGGGACAGAGACCTCACCTGACTGACCTCCTGGCATATCTAGAGTCTTGACTCACTATCTGACACGTAGTAAGTACATACTTGTTGAAAGACTATATAGGTAAATGAAAGTAAATGAATAAACGAATGGGCAATATGCTGGAATTGAGAATACAAATAAGCATCTCTGGTGAGTGAGTGAGAAGAGTGGATCCGGATATGGTGAAAGTTCTGTTTTGCTCTGAGGTTGCAGACTGTGATGTCTTTTGACAAACTAGCTAGACTTTGCTAAAGGGGAGGTCCACTTGGGAGCGTAGAAATGGAGAAATGCACATTCAGTCCTCAGCCAAAGGGTCATGACACTTGAGTAAATGCCATTTTCTCTTATAAAAAAAGATAATTTTATTATCTCTGTTCATTATAACTGTGAATTAGAAAAAATGCTTATATTCAGTCATTCTCTACTTTTTATTATCTTTATTGATATGCCCTTGATCCAGATTACAGGAACATGTGAACTTCATTATTTCTTTTTCTGTTTAATCAGCATTTTAAGAATCAGGGTAAAATGATATTTTCTAGAACTTGCAATCAGCTATTGGAAAACAACTTCCAATTTGCACTAAACTGGTTTTAGAGAGGGAGGATAGTAATTATAGATAAAAACATTTTAAATAGTAAGTCTCTAAAATACTTTCCAAATTGAAACGTCACAATGCTCTTTCAAAGTACAGGGGGTCCTCAGGTTATGACAGTCTTAACATACAACGTTTTGAGTTTACAACGCTCACTCTCATAAAAACTTAAAAAAAATTGAGACACAAGTGTTTTGGCTTGCGCTGTTAGCGTTGTCCTTACTGACTATGTGGGTGAACTAGTTTGGCTTCATGCACAGAACACTACGCAGCACAGCATACAGCACAGTATATTGATGTCCTTTTCCTTTTTCTGTGGTTCAGTTGTGTTTTTCTGTCTGAGATTATGACTTTAAAACTGTGCTGGGATAGGTAAGTGACTTAAGCTAGGGTGTGTTTTGACTTACACCCAAATTTGGGTTATGTCACTATTGTAGGAACAGAACTGTGTTCCTACAAGGAACCCGAGGAACCCTTGTAATTTCAAATACTGTGGCTTTATTTTGCGTGCTAGTATATTTCCCAGGGCTGCAGACAGCAAAATCCTGCCTGGAAGGACCAAGCAGTCACAAAAGGGGACAGGATCACGGTTAGTAGGGCGGCGGTCAGGCGGTCCTTACCGTGGTCTTTTCCAGGCAGTGAAGCAGGTGGTGATGCTGGGTTTCAAAGCTGGAGCCTGATTTGCTGAGAAAGGCCTGCTCCTCCTCAGGGGACTGTGAACACAGAAAAGACAGAAGTGCTTTCTGTTTTATTTACAAACCATGAGAACCTCAGCTACACACTTCCATGGAGAGATCTGGCCTATTTCCTGAGATTAAGCGGCAATATTTTAGTTTATTTTTGTTTAGCTAGAAAGAGACAACCAAGCAGTTGCTTTTAAGTTTAATAATCAGTATTTGCATTTTTATCAAATTAGCAGTCTGGTCTTTTAAACTTGCTTCCCTGAACAGAAAATTTAAATCTCTTTTACTAATTCAACTACCAAACTGCCTTTGAAAGCCTGATAGTCATTCTTTTTGGATAATAAAATTTAATCTAATACTTAGATAATATTAAAATGATATTATGCTCACCCAAATAAAAGCTAATTTGTAAGTAAAGGAGGTTGGAATCCTACATATTAAAGGAAAGTTTTGAGCTAAAAGTGGTTTCTCAAATTGTATTTCATACAGTGTGACTTTTATAACACTAAATGATGTTCCCTTTTCATTAAAATTTAAAGGTGACATCATGTCACCTTCCTACTCCCACTCAAATCAACTTTAAGTAACAAATAATTTTGAAATAAGATATAAGTAGGTATTTGAGTTGTTGAGCATTTTTGACATTTTCCATGTAAAAAGGTTCTCAACCCAACTGCAATGTGGCAGGGGTTCTCTTCTCCTACACCCTCCATCAAGCAATGCAATCTTCTGGACACTAGCAGGCATCCTACAATTCAACTCAGTTTGAGCACCATCTACCTGGAGACAGCATCAAATTACACAGGTTGAGGGCACAGTCCTGCAAGACTGCGCTTCCCACACTTTGGATTTCAGTTGCAATCTTCAGTTATCAGCTGTGCTTCTGGCCATTTAGCTATACATTGGAGGTTTCAGTGACCCCCTCCTTGGACTTTACATGCCAGCTGCAAGTGGCACATTTACCTGTGCTTCTGACCAACTGGCTAGAAATCAGATTCCAATCAGCTCCTCCTGGTGTTTGATTAATGTGCTAGAGTGGCTCACCAAACCCAGAGAAACATTTTACTTACTAGATTAACAACTTTTTACAAAAGGGTATAATATAACTCAGAAACAGCTAAATTGGAGAGATGCTTAGGGCAAGGTTTGTGGAAAGGGGTGAGGGTTTTCGTGCTGAGTTTGCCAATCTCTCAAATCTCCACCTGTTCACTAATCAGGAGGCTCTCCAAAGTCGCTTCTTTTGAGTCTTGATGGAGGTTTCATTACCTAGGCATGACTGACTACATCATTGGTCATTGGTGATTGAACTTCAATTTCTAACCTCTCTCCCTTCCCAAGATGTTGGGGCGGGGACTGAAAGTTCCAACCTTCCAATTAGTTGGTTCCCCTGGCAACCAGTCCCCAACCTTAGGCACCATCCAAAAGTCACTACATTAACATAACAAAACACATCTTTTTAACTCTCCTCCCCTAGGAAATTCTAGGGACCTAGGAGCTCAGTGCCAGAAACAGGAATAAGACCAAATATATGTTTCTTATTAGAAATCACAATATCACACCGTGTTTACATGATAGTGTGTAAATTCTTGCCCAATCACAAATGAGAGCCGTGCTTCACTGGCAATATTTCATAGCGCAGTTTCTAACCTGTTACCGCCAATAGGACTGCATTGCGTAACGTAATAAAAAAGTGACACTTGTTTTTTCAGTAGTCATTTTCATAATTACCCTCAATAAAATGGTATGGTTTAAGTAGAAATAAATCATCATTACACAAATAAATAGAGCATAAAATAAAAGAGAGGTGCTCGACTGTACCTGCAGTTGATTGCTGAGTAAACCGTTCCGTTTGCTTTGCATGTAAGCGTTTGCACTGCCACTTTTGGCCGCCCGGATCCTGGCGAGTCTGGCTTTCTATAGAAGAAAAATAAATGTCATGTTAACACTTACAATTTTTTTTTTTTTAAATGAAAGGACTCATGTTTCTACATAGCAACAAACTGTGGGCTACTCAGGCCACCATGTCCCACTCGATCCATTTTTTCCCATTCCCCCAGTGATCCAAGTCTGCCCCTACAGGTCGGGGTGAAGAGTAGACACTTCTCGAAACGGGGCATACCCTTTTGTATAATCCCAATGTCAGCATACACATGTTTAGTAATGTGCCAGTTTTTGTAACTGTGGAAAATTATATTTTCATCCTGTGGAGGCAGGTTAGTAAGAAACTGGAAAAATTCCCTGGAAGTGGAAGGAAGAAATTGAGACAAATGGTTGACCAGGCAGACAAATGATTGAACAAATGTCAAGAATGGCTGAGCAATGGACAGCCAGCTAATATAAAGTATAAGACCCCATTCTCCCTCACTGAAGATGCCTAAGAGCAGATGGTTTAAATCACCATAATCAGGGAGGTAGGTAACAAAAACCAGTTATATCCAGCTTAATCCAAGATAAAGGTAAAACTAACTGGAAAATGATCTTGGAAACTATAATACGCTTATTTTATTTTTTTAATTTTTATTTTATTTTAATTTTTTTTTTTTTTACAGAGAAAGAGAGAGAGTCAGAGAAAGGGATAGATAGGGACAGACAGAAACGAAGAGAGATGAGAAGCATCAATCTTTAGTTTTTCATTGCAACACCTTAGTTGTTCATTGATTGCTTTCTCATATGTGCCTTGACCATGGGGCTACAGCAGACTGAGTAACCCCTTGCTCGAGCCAGCAACCTTGGGTCCAAGCTGGTGAATTTTTGCTCAAACCAGATGAGCCGGCGCTCAAGCTGGCGACCTTGGGGTCTCGAACCTGGGTCCTCCGCTTCCCAGTCCTACTCTCTATTCTCTGCGCCACCGCCTGGTCAGGCTAATACGCTTATTTTAATGCATCAACATACTAAATAGCACACCTGGAAACCTACTGAGTATTCTGTTGAGATCCTCCCCTGGGATCTCCCTTAAAATTCTTGCCTATAGAAAACAGAGAAAACCCTCAGGACAAAGGACGCCCTCAGCCCCCTTTCCTGAGATTGATACTTTGCTGTCTCATGTTTTAATAAACTTACTCTCACTTTCACCTAGACTCATGTCTTGAAATTTTTCCCCAAAGGAATAAAAAATCTGGAGGTCACTTGACATGTGAAAGGTCCCAGACTGTGCTAGGGCAGGGCCAGCCCCCGTTGTAGAAGCAGGCCAGTAATAATATTAGTGTTTTATTTTAGTTAACATGTCCATAACATCAATTAACTACTTTGGGGATGGATTATGCACTTCAGAATTGTAATGAAGTCTTTACAGTAATATCAAGTTATTATATTATTGTTTCTGTCAATTGCGATAGGAGAAAAATAGTATTATTACTTTACTTATACTGTATTTTCCCTTTCTCCAATCTGAGTAACTTAATGAAATAAAAACCCAGCAAACCAGCTGCCAATTCATCTTCATTTAAATTAATGTCTTTTTAAAAATTAGTGATTAATTTCCAGAAACCAATTACCTGTCTTTCTTCTTCCCTCCAACCCTTAAAAAACAAACAAACAAACAAACAAACAAAAAACAAGCAAGCTATTCAGTTGCATCTGTGCCCTCAAATATAAACTTTTGTTTTTGCAATCAATTTGCTAAATTGGCCAATGTGGAACCCATGACGAGCTATAGGGGATCCTAAAAAAACCCCTAAATTTATCCACTTCAAATTGGCACAGGCCCACGCAAAGACACACTTGTCTGATTTTTACTTCACTCTTACATTTGTTGAAATGAAAATAGTGCTCCACTCTGGAGAGATTCATAACATTTTTCATTTTTAAAGCATTTATTCATAGAGAGTGTTCTTCAGTTTAGAGGGTTTATAGTGGTCAGTTATATTGTTCACATTAAAAGAGGTCACTAACGTGGTATTACTGAGTGAGCTGACTATTCCACCAGATTTCCGGTTTCCATTTGACTTCAGAACTGCTGTTGCACATCTGCTCCAGACTGTCCTGGAATGAGTCTGGTTTTCACTTCCTGCTGAGCGCTGTTTTGGTGACCATTCTATTTATATCACGTGTATCTAGCATGTGTGTGTAAGAAAACAACTGGGATATCTTGAATAAGAACTTTTTTTGTAAAATTATGCTATAAAGACTCCCCTTCCCTTTCTACACGTTCCCAAAATACCATCTATTTAGTTTCTAGGCCTGGAATATTCTTTTTAATAACAATTAAAAATTATCTAAATTTTAAAAATGAAAAATGAATCTACACATGTGACAAAAATTTAAATACCACAAATTGGCGTGAAAAACAAGCCAGTCTCTTTGGTCCCTGGAACAGCCCTACTGCTATGCTCCCAAGTCAACCACCAACAATAATTTTAGAGAATCTTGCCAGGAGGTTTCTAGGTATCTAAAAGCTAGTATGTGTACATTCATATGTATATGCACATATATTTCACTCAGTTGGAAGAATACGCTTCACGCTTCACATGTTGACACTCAAATGTTTTCATTTAATACAGCTTGAGAATCATTGCATAGTGACACATATAGATCCACCTCATTTGTTTATGGATATGTAATATACCACTGTATGAATGAAGCATCATTTATTTAGCCAGACAACTACAATTTATTTTTTTAAGTGACTTTTGCTACTCCAAGCAATGTTGATTATTTTGAGTGTCATAAGGAGTTTATCTGCAAGACAAATTTCTAAGAGCAGAATGATTCCTGGACCAAAATGTGTGTGTGTGTATGTATTTTGTTTGATAAGTTTTACCCAACTTCCTTCAAAGTTGTTGTACCAAGATGCCCTTTCACCCACAGCTTTTAAGAGTAATGAGCTGTGAGAAGCTCTCAAAATACCACTAAGATACTGTTTGGTTTCAACATCATTCCTTCTCTTTTCCTTCATGAAATTATTCTCATGTGCTGATTCCAGGTTACAATAATTCATTGTAAAAAGATCACACTTAGAAGGGTTGGCAAAAATAGACAAATTTTACTCTTTGTTGACAGTATAATGTTCACATCACTCAAAATACTGAGTCAATATGACGCAATGAAGTTGGAAGTTAGAAAATGTTTAACTTCAAAGCTGTGCTGCTCAGCCAAGATTTCAGGCTAGCTCAATAAAACAATGGCAAGTGACAAGCACATTTGGAAATGACTTAGAACAGTGGTTTTCAACCTTTTTACACTTGGGAACTAGTGAAAATAGGAGAATTATTTTGGGGACCGCTAAGGCAGAAATTACCCTGAGCATAAGTGAATTTGACTAAGATCATTGGGTTTATAAACTTCATACAACATCAGGGTGGTTAACTCTTTTGTGACCATGAAATTTCTGGTGGATTGGCAATTGGATAACACTGACTTAGAAATGATGGTAGAAATTCAGAAATAAGTAAGTTAAAAACTCATTTAATTTCCCAAAAGGTGTATTGTTGAAATTTCAGTCCTTAGGTCTCATTGGTCTCCTGAAACATTTAATGCCTTTTTTGATTCCCTTCATCTCCCTTCCTCTTTCTTTTTCCCTTCCCCCCTCTTTCTGCAACTATTGAGTTTAATTCTATATCATAATTACATATATCATAGTTACTAGTTACTATTTCATAGTTACTAGTCTCATCCATGTCATTCTCTTAGCATTTAGCAGCAGTATTAGCACACACTATATCTATCATAAAGGAGACAAATAAATTAGCCAACAGTACTGCCCAGCAAAGGAAAATGATATATCTTTTTCATGGAAAGCCAACATACAGTGTCAACCACTACCATAGAAGTAGTTCTAAAGCTTAGGGGAAAAAAAAGGAGTTGTTAGAGACAGAATACTCATTTTGTACTGTGTTATTGAAAATAAAAAACCCTCCTATCTCAATTTCAATCATAAATTATCTTTCATTTTGGGTTAATTGGTGTAACTGGTCTTGTGGAGCACCACACCAAGTGGCTATTGAATGTTAGCCTTTTTATGATCTGTGATTACATCTTTGTATCCAGTAGGTAATTGAGAGAAATTCTTTTACAAAGATATTTTAGAAAATCACTTTACTTCTGATCCACTTATAATGACAACCTTGGCAACTCTGGCTGTGTAATTGGGAGGTTAAAAGAATACCATAGTGAGAGGTAATATAGCCCTTCCAACCCACCATCCCCAGCCCTATAAGAAAAAGAACTTTGAATGGTCAAGTACTAATAAATATTATGGAAGTTATAGTAAGGTTTCAATAAATATTTAGCCTATATGAAAAAACAGGAGGCTTCCAAAATTTAATTTAAAATAAGGTGTACACATTTCAGCATAAAAAATAGCTTTGTACTTATTTTCAAATTCTTTATCTGCCTTGAGAAATATTGATGGGGTTGGGGAAAAAATGTCTTATGAAAATAATTTTTCTAAGCATCCAAATTCTTCTTCTTCTTCTTCTTCTTCTTATTATTATTATTATTATTATTATCATTATTAACTGAGAGGCAGGAAGGCAGAGAAAGACTGCCTGCTCTGCCCATCTGGGGCCATTGCTCCATTGCTCTACAACTGAGCTATTTTAGTGCCTGAGGCGAGGCCACAGTGCCATCCTCAGCCCCCAGGGCCAACTTGCAGAAATTAGCCATGGCTGTGGAAGGGGGGAGGGGGAGAGAGAGAGAGAGAGAGAGAGAGAGAGAGAGAGAGAAGGGGGAGGGGCAGAGAAGCAGATGGTCACTCCTCCTGTGTGGCTCTGACTGGGAACTGAACCTGGCTGGGACCTCCATACATCAGGCCAACACTCAACTGCAGAGCCTACTGGCCAGGGTCCAAATTCTTCTTAAATTCCATGTTTTATGTAATTCTCTAAACTTGGCAGATTTCTCAAAATTAGTTTCATAAAACTAGTAAGTGTTATAGGTGAAATCCAAACTAGCTGAATGAAGCAGACTGGTTCTATGGTCAAGGAAAGTTTAGGAGATGCTGAAAGGTTAAGTGGGTTTCTTTGAGGTTGGATTCCTCACAAAGATCATACTGTGGATGCTCGTCTTGAAGATGAAAGGGGGAATCATATGCAAGTTTTATCAAACTAATTTGACATGGAACCCTTTTATTGTGAAGCATTCAGAGAGGCTAGTGTGCAGTGGGTTTCAGCAAGTTGATTGTTTTTCTATTGCACCAAATTGCATTACATAGACTTTACAATGTATTCTCAGAAACAGAGACTGGAATGCCAATCAGAGAAAGATGTATAAGGCCCAAACTATTGAGATAGCAACTTCCTTAAGTGGGTTCCATCTTCTCAATGAGGCAGATTGTTGACTGAGAACATTGTATTAGATCATCTTCTTACCAAATCATTATCTGTACTTTTAAAGAACAAAGGTATTGTAGGTATAGAGGCATTCTCCTTTGTATTGAGGCATTTCCTTAGTTTTCAAATATCACACCACCTACTTTCCGTACCATTTATTAAGAAATTTTACTTACACTTGAAAACCTTAAACTTTCATTTAAGGTTTTAGTAAAGTGCCTTATGTGGAGGTACCCTATTAAACTTCATCAACTTTTAAAAATTTAAGAAATTAATTAAAATCTTCCCTTTTGTTAAGGACAATTACTCCCCTAGAAATGAGACAAGTTAGTACCAAATAATAATAAACAGAGAGAAAGAGGAAGGAAGTCGGTGGGACACAGAGTATGATTCCAAGCTCTAGAGTTTGGTTAATCCTGGAGGCGGCAGGGCTGGGCAGAAGCAATGCTGGGATTTAGGTCAGTGCAAGTTAATTTTGAAATTATAAATAACAGATATGAAGCACCTGGGACATACTAGAAACTCTAGAGAGGGTTGTTGTCATTGCTATTAGCATTATTGAATTATAATTACTATTACTATTGTACATGATAATTGCTCACCAGTTAGCCTTCTAAGTATGCAGACGATTAAGTGGTGTGATTTGTATTTTAAAACAGGGTAAACTCTTTGCTTCAAAATCACAACCCTGCCACCTGTCATTGCATCATCTCAGCTTCACTTTGGCTAATATATTCTATTCAATAGATGCTTATAGAATGACTGAGTAAATAAATAAATCTATTAAAATATAATTAAAATGATGGGGGTGGGGAAGAGATGTTACAGTTTTAGTCTGTATTCATTCACATATCAGTGTTCTTTTTGTTTGTTTGTTTATATTTTTCAGTGAGGAGCGGGTGGGGGGAGGCAGAGACAGACTCCTACATGTGTCCTGACTAGGATCCACCAGCAAGCTCACTAGGGGGCAAAGCCCATCTGGGCCCTTGCTTTACTGCAACCAGAGTCATTTTTTAGTGCCTGAGGCGGAGGCCATGGAGCCATCCTCAGCGCCTGGGTCAACTCACTCCAATGGAGCCTTGGCTGCGGGAGGGGAAGAGAAGAGAGATAGAAGCAAGAGGGGGAAGGGTGGAGAAGCAGAAGGGACCTTCTCCTGTGTGCCCTGACTGGGAATCAATTCAGGACATCCACATGCAGGGCTGATGCTCTACCACTGAGCCAACTAGCCAGGGCTGTTTCTTTAAGAATTTACGAAAGGCTGATAGAAATGTGGTAAATGACCCATTCTCTTTGAAGAGTGGGCACAGGGTGTGAGAGCTAGCAGAGTACTTGCTGTTGGGAAGAACCTAGAAGAGGGGCAGTATCCCTGAGTGATGACGGGGATGCTCTCAAGTGCATATTGTGTATATGTCATGCCTTTGCTTGAGCTTGCTGTTGGCAATAGAACTAACACCACAAATCTGATCTGAAAAATCCATTCTGTAATATTGCTTATAATTTCTCTTAACGGATGTTTTTTAATGAGTGAACTCCTTACTTGGTTGAGGCTGGTTATTTTAGCATAACTTTGGTATTTGTCAAATCACCCAATTCCAGATAAATCTAAACTATTTTAGCCTAATGAATATTTATTCTGTTTCTTTTATTATTTTTAATTTCTTTGGGTAGAAAATAAGAAGTATCCCTTGATAACTTATTTAGTTTCATATCCACTGCACTTTCTTAGAAGACGATGTTCAGTTTACTGGTCACCGAGGATTTAGGGGACATATCACACCAGGTGATTACACTTGGCTTTATAAAGCCAACTTTTCCAGTAGTCATGAAACACAAAATACATTGTTTTATAAGAGACACTTAGAATAGAGGAGACATTTTAAAGATCTCAAAAAACATTCATAAAGCATACTTTTCAATTTGGTGTACTTGTTTACATCACAGTAATACATTTTGCATTCTAAATTTCTATAGGCAAAAAGGCTTCTAAAATATTCTAAGATTTGTTTGCTGATTTAATTGTAATTGATGCCAATGTTTGAAAAAAAGTACATCTGTTTTGGAGATTGATGTATTTGAAAATCAGATTTGTAGTTCTTACAGATTTCCTATAGGTAACTTTTTTAGGCATTGGAAAAATTGTTTATAGCTAGTTCTTATATTAAAGGAGGAATTTCTAGGCCAGAGATTGATGGGTACTGGGGAGCTAGGGTTTTCATGAGATTTCTGTAATTGTCAACGATGCACCAGTAGAGGGATTTTAAAGTGTAGCCCGAGTCATGATTGGGGAGCATGAACGTCCCTGATGGAAATTCCTCCATGTCCTGTGGCCAAAATTGTGTCCAGAATGAGACTACAATTGCCCAGAGGGTGCCTTTTTCTAACCTTCCCTGTGTATTGGATTATATAATCATGGTAACTGGACTATATATTACTATTCTCCACAATAATTAGTTAAAGGTTAGATACTTGTCAAAAATGGAAGCAAGAAACTATAAAGCTTAAAGAGTAATTCTTTTGTAGAGGAAAGTGATCTCTGACAATGGACATGAATAATTTTTCTGAACAACATTCTAGGTGACTATACTTATTAACTTAAACTTTCCAAAGAGTTACTTTATAGGATTTTATACTTTACTGAAGAGACAGACCTTGTTCAAAAGCATATTTAAAATCCTATTCTGGAATTACCTTTGTGTCAGTTATGAACTGCATGAAAAGATATTTTACAGTTAGCCCTGACCGGGCAGTGGCGCAGTGAATAGAGTTTCGGACTGGGGAGCGGAAGACCCAAGTTTGAGACCTCAGGGTTGCCATCTTGAGCGCGAGTTCATCTGGTTTGAGCAAAGCTCACCAGCTTGAGCCCAAGGTCGCTGGCTTGAGCAAGGAGTCATTTGGTCTGCTATAGCCCCACGGTCAAGGCACATATGAGAAATCAATCAATGAACAACTAAGGTGCCGCAACAAAAAATTGATGCTTCTCATCTCTCTCCCTTCTTGTCTGTCTATCCCTATCTGTCCCTCTCTCTGACTCTATCTCTCTGTATCTGTCAAAAAAAAATTTTACAGTTAGACTAGGTTGTGCATATCCTTTGGTCATGGTTATGAATGGTACTTGGTTATTAAAAATAGTGAATCTATCCTTAGAGGACCAAGATATATTGTCTGTGAAGAATGCTGGAAATCTAGCATTATAGTCCTGAGGAAATAGTAAGGGACTTTCCAAAATTACTTCTAAGCAACCAGGGTCTTGGTTCTCAAGGCGATTATTTTGACAAAGAACGGGGAAGGGAAGTACGCTAACTCTTAGTCCCTCTGAGAGGCAGTCTATCGTTGTGTGTGAGTGTATGACTTGGAGTCTGAATTGGCTTGGATTGAACTGAATGATGATTCTCCGATTTACTATATTTGTGACCTTAGAATTTCTTATTGTTTGAATACCTTAGGATTCTTATCCATCAAATAGGAATAATGTTGGTAGTTAACTCCTATACTTGTGAGATTTTATGAATTATTTTTTTTGAAAAATGTTAAGCCAACATCTGGCATAATGAGCTATTAGTAAAAGTTTAAATTGTTAATATTATGAAATGCTTATATACATTTGCATATAATCTCAGTCTTATTGTGAGGTAGGTATTGTTTTCCCCATTTTGTAGATGAGGATGCATGTTGCTTACTCTTAGAGGGATTAATTAACTGGTGTGAAGCTCAGAGAAACAGTAAACTGCTGAGCCCGGAATAGAACGTAGCTGTAGGTGATCAGATTTTATTTTAACTTCCTGTGTCTACTTTATAAAATAATGAAGGTTCATTCTGGTGTCTTTTAATAGCTCTTGTCTGCTGGAATCAGCTTGACCCCTGATGGAGATAGACTAAATGAATCAGACTTGGAAATCTGATTCTAATAAAACTTGCTAAGAATCTATCTTTGATTTTGCAACTGTCAGTAGTGTTGTTCACTACTTAGTTTTTTTTTTCTGCCTCTGGTTGCATAGTGGGATTGTATTTCCCTGCCCACTTAGAAATTACACGTGGCTATGTGACTTGCTTTGGTGAATGCAATAGAGATGGAAGTAACTTAACCCACTTCCAGCAGGAGGTTTTAGGAGTCAGTGTGTGATTCATCATGTCCTTTTATTTCCTCTTAAATGATTGCAGAAGCACATTGTTAATATGGAGTTTCCATCACTGGACCAGTAATTGACTTGTAGCATGACTGAGAAATATTCCTTATTGTGTTAAGTCACTAAGATATTAAGAGGTTTTTTTTGTTGTTGTTGTAGTTTAACCTAGCTCATGCTGACTGATGCAACTATCAACCAAATCTGGAACGCTGAATGACCAGTAAGGGATTTTAAAGCTCACTCTGAAAAGTGAAAGATGCTAAATCATGATTACATAGAGCTGAATACACACCTTTTGTGCTCTCCGTTTGTCTGCTCGCTGGTTTTGGTGGTAGATCCGACTGAAGTTGGATACAATCACTGGGACAGGTAGAGCAATGACCAAGACCCCACTCAAAGAACAGATGGATCCAAAAATCTTCCCTGCTATGGTTTTTGGCACCATGTCACCATACCTGAGTTAGAAAAAAATATATAAATATATGTTGTGTTAAGTCACAGAAAGTTATTTCCACCTGCTACAAATAGCTTTTTTACTTTAATCCAAATGATTTTTTTTTTGGAGTAACCAATCTCTACTTCATGACTACAGTATACATGGCTTAAGGCTTTATAAAACCAGAAATTACAAATACGTGGATATAAAAACACATCTTTTAACTTTGCAGAAATTAAGTCTAACATTTAGAAATCTCTATGATTGGAAAATATTTTGTCAGATGATTTAATGATAGTTTTTTTTTAATTTGTCCTTTCTATAATATGGCATAATTCTTTATATTGATTTAATCATAAATATTTCTATGCTGAAGTTTAGAATCTAGATAATACCCTCTTCCACTTAATTTTTTTCAACATTGAATCAGTTAATAAAATTTAGGTATTAAAAGTGGTATATCACATTCCTTTCATCAGGTATTATTACTTAAAAATAAACTTTCCAAGTTCCCATTAACCTTATGGAATCCAATGACCATTTCTACATGATAATCTTACTCTCTCATTTGTACTAGTTAGTTGACTTCTCTCTTCAGTATTAGAACATTCTCTTCACTAGTGTTTTTACCTCATTGGCTGCTTTCTATCTTCTTTCTGACTCCTTTTCCCTTAACTGATTTCTACATCTTGGGGTAATTTAGGTCTCAAGCTGAGTCATCTGATTTTCTCCACATAAACCTTTTTTTCAATGTAATTTTATCCAATCTCATGGTTTATTATCTACATCCCCTAATTTACATTGATAGCCCTGATGTACATCTTGAAAATCAGACTCACATCTTCAATGATCTTGTCTGAAAAATTTTTACCTCCGCACGTTTAAGAGCCAATTAAGACTTAAATTAACCAAAAAGGAACTTTCATCTCCGTAGCTTCCTCTGCTCTCCTCAAATCTGTCCCTCCCACACAGTTTGTCGCCTCTAATTAAACGGAACTGCAAACCACTCAACTGCCTCTATCAACATTGAAACAGCCACCCAGTGTTAAGTCCTCTCATCTCATTTCTCAGCTAGCCTTGTTGTCTCTGGCTAAGCGCAGTATGTTCTATTTGGGTTTCTTTCCTCAACCTCCACTTCCCCACCAGCATTGAAGCCATCATCTGTCGCCAGAACCATGGATACAGCTTCTTACCCAAACTCTCTCTTCCACATTCAGCACGTTACAACTCATGCCAACAGAGCCACCAGATTGAACGGCTTTAAAAATGAGATCAGACTGAAAATGAGGTGAGGTTACTTTGCCTCACCTTCTAATAGACTTGAAAGTAAATCAGGACTTCTTGCTTTTGTCTCTGAGGGCCTATGTTGTTTAGTTCTTGCCTGTATTTCACACTAGCCTTCACCAAGCTTGCTGCCCTCTGGCCACGCTTGCCATCTGGCTTTCTGTCACGTGTGCTGCCCCCAGACCATCATTACTCAGGTTGAGCCTCAGAGGTCTCCATTCGAGAATTTCTTTTCCGGTTGCCTTATCCATAATGGTCTTACTCTTTCCCCATCATGTTCCCACTTGATGACCTCCACAGCATTTAACACATGCTATTTCTTAATTTCTGACTCCCCACCTGCTCTACCAATATACCCAGGAGCTCTTGTTTTGTGTTTTACTAGCCCAAAGCAGGCTTTTAGCAAATATTAGCTGAATGAATACATTTTCCCTGCTTTACTGACACAGGGTTCTCCTAAGAGTTCATTCCTAGGGGTGGGGCAGGGAGGAGGTCCTTAGATTCTATTATTGCAGAAGTTACCCTCCCCCCTCACCCATGTACCTCCACGCACCCTCTGTTCACCCCGAGGCTCTGAGATTCTCAGCTTTCTCAGGGTTTAGTCCTTAGAAACAGGGCTCAAGGAGCGCGGGTATTGGAATCCAGACTCAAGGGGGCTTTAGGAGTATTTGGGGAGGCATTATATCCTGAAGAGCGATCTAGGAAATCATTGTTTTTGTGGGAAAACTTCTGTGTGTCAGTATGAAGATGGAGGCGACTGAGGAGTCGGCCTGAAAAGGCTACAGAGTGACGGCAGGCTCTGTGACTATCCTGCCTTTGGTGACCCCTGGAAGGCTCTGGTCTTCCGCTTTGAAGGCTTAGTTACTCATTCTTGTCAGCATTTATGGGTGACCAGCAGCTGGGCTAATTCACCCTAACTAAAATCCCCACAAGTTTTGGCATCAGAATGCCAGTATTAATTTACAGTATAAAAGAATAATAACTCAAGAAGTGAAATGCTGTGTTTATATGAAACATTGCAACTTTTTGTGGTCCACGGGGGAAGTGAAACTCTAATCTGATTATGTTAGGGAGGAAATGGTGGTCAAAAGTAAAGGAATTTACAAGGTGAGAAAAAAAAAAGACTTGAAAAATTTCTTACTATAGAGATATGTCAGTAGAATTTGGAAGAGAAGATCAATTTTTTATATACCGCTGTGTGGTCATGAGCCAATTTCTGTTTTACCACAGTTCACACTGAGTGCCCAGCCCTATTTTATAAACAACTTTCAGTTTGCTCTGATTATGCAGTAGGCTCTGGAGAAATCTAAAACACACATAAACCCCTGTATGCACACACTAAAAGCAGCTTTTCAGAAGCTTTTCCCTTTTATTTTAAAGTTTATCAATTAGGATATAGAAAGTGTTTCTCAAAAGGGAAAGCGAATAAAACTCAACTATTTGTGATGGCCACAGAAGACAAGCATTGAGTCCATGCAATTAAAATAAGCCTGTTAAAACACAAATACAGCCCTGGCAGGCTGGCTCAGTGGTAGAACATTGACATTGGAGTGTGGATGTCCTGGGTATGATTCCTGGCCAGGGCACACAGGAGAGGCGACCATCTGCTTCTCTACTCTCTCCATCCCCCTTCTCTCTCTTCCTCTTCCCCTTCCGCGGCCATGGCTTGATTGGTTCAAGCACATTGGCCTTGGGTGCTTGGAGCCTCTGCCTCAGACACTAAAAATAGCCTGCTTGCTAGCATGGCCCCAGATGGACAAGACATCAGCCTCAGATGGGGGTTGCTGGGTGGATCCTGGTAAGGGTGCATGTGGGAGTCTGTCTTCCTATCTCCCCTCATCTCACTTAAAAAAAACCACAAATACATAAAATAAAATAGCTAAATGAATCCATCATATATAGTCTTCCTGCCTCTAAGATAATTTAAAAATTAATATTTATTAACTACTTTTTTTGTATTCTAGGTTTACTATGTCAAAAAGTAGGCAAGGCCAGCATACTTGTAATCATTAAAATTAAGAGCTTGATTGTATGCTATGAACTCAAAGCTCTAAGAGATTTGAAGAAGACAGAAGACTGGTAAGTCCAGGTAGCAGGCGGTGGTGAGAATAGAGAAGGGAGTTTCATGCACTCAGAATGGCTGTACTTAAACTAAGGGAGAAAATCGAGTCTGAGGGCTTTTCCCAAAGGGATTCTGGGCCAGCTGATAAAGCAAGCTTCCCAGGGAAAGTAATTTTTGATGCGGTACCCAGGATTCAACTAGAGAAAAAAATCACTGTAGATCCTTTTTGAATGTAAACAAAGATGATGATATAAATAAATAAAGCATAAAGTGCACTTATTCAGGGAGGAAAAAATGGGTAGAGTCAGTTCTCTTGTTTGTTCTGTGATGAAATGGTAGAAAGTAAGGATATGAACCAGGCAGCACATTCATAGCCCAGAAGGATCTGTAAGGAAAAAGCAGTAACAGATATCAATACTTAAGGGTGGTTTGATGTTGTAAAGCCATGCTAATCTGCATCAAATGCAATTACAGTTATTTTTTTATATTTTTTTATATTTTTTTGAGGTTAGAAGTGGGGAGGCAGTCAGACAGACTCCCTCATGCTCCCGACTGGGATCCACCGGCATGCCCACCAGGGGGCAATGCTCTGCTCATCTGGGGTGTTGCTCCATTGCAACCGAGGCCATTCTAGCATCTGAGGTGGAGGCCAGGGAGCCGTCTTCAGCACCTGCCTGGGGCCAACTTTGCTCCAATGGAGCCTTGGCTGTGGGAGGGGAAGAGAGATACAGAAAGGAAGGAGAGGGAGAAGGGTGGAGAAGCAGATGGCTGCTTCTCCTGTGTGCCCTGACCTGGAATTGAACTGGGACTTCCACATGCCGGGTCGACACTCCACCGCTGAGCCAACCGGCCAGGACCTACAGTTATAATTTACCTCTACCATATTTGCTTGGTAATCCAAAATTCCTTCTCAATCAAGAAATCAAAGAGGAGCGCTGGAGGTGATTGGTCAATGCCACAATGATGATGGGGGGATGAGGAAAAGAGAAGAAATTGCTCATTGGTTGGGACATCCTCTCTTATATTTCTACTCTAGGGCAGAAAGCCAGAGCTTTCTCAAGTTATAGCAAAATAGGATAGTCTCTAAGGCTCAGCCAATAAAAGGTTAAGGCAGATGGACAGGGCACAAGGGAGGAGAATGGGCAGGGTGTTTATGGGCATGCAGGCTGTCCTGTGGTTATTAGTAGAGCCAACCTGAGCCCTGCTGATCCCTAAGGAGCACCTGGCTCTTCTTTCTACCCCTTGATTATGGATATATCACCCCTTTGGTTTTTCTCTGTGCTCTCCTCCCCTTTTTAAAATAGGATGCTGTTGATACTTGTAATGCTTTAAGTATATTTTACTGGGTTGAATATGTTGGAGAATCATGAGAAATACACAGTGTGACTTGTCTGTTCTTACAGTGTCTGTTTTGTTTCTCTTTGTCCTTGGGAAATGGAAGCAGGTCATTTTTATCTGTGTAGATGTACCTGGGCACAGACCCTGCTTGGGAAGGGGAGTATCTACCTCTCTGGTAAAACTGGCTGCTTTCTTTTCTTTAACAAAGCACCTTTTAACTAGTATTCAAAATCTTAGTAAGAAGCAAAATAGCATTATAGTCCTCAAGTGCCATATCTTTTCGAAACTCAGTGGAGGAAAGACTTTAAATAGGAAGCTATAATGAGAAGTGATACTTATTTTGGCTAAAAGATTATTTAATAAAACATTGCCTACTATACTGTCATCTTTTAATGATTATTTCTATCTTAGGCAACTTATGTACCAGTTGGTATTTTATTCCTCATATTCCATATGAAGACACACTGTATTTTACCTGGCTCCTTATTCTTAAATTTATGCTAAGCCCAGCAGTATTATATATTCGGTTCTTTTCCATAGTTTTCAGGGTTTAATATGTCTCCAGTCTTCAAAAATCCATTTCCCAAAGAGTTACAATAAAACATTATATAGATGAGGTCTTTTCTTTCATAAAAAACATTTAAAATATTTAAATACAATGGATTCAAAGGCTATAGAGTTTTCTAAGGTCAAATAAGATGAATATTGAGCCCTGGCCTGGTTGAAGAGAGTATTACCCCTATATGTCAAAGGTGCAGGTTTGATCCCTGGTCAGGGCACATGCAAAAATCAGCCTATAAATACATAAATAAGTGAAACAGCAAATCGATGTTTCTCTCTCACCTTTCATCTCTCTCTGAAAAATCAATAGAAAAACAATAAATATCAAATTCTTAAAAGATAGGAGAGAACAGGAGAGAAGATAGCATATTATAAAAGAATAACTACCAGTAAGTTGTACATAATAAGAAATGAGCAGGCTTGAACTTTGTTTATTGGAGGGAAGCCTTCCTCATACTTCTATTTTCGTCTGCTTTTTCTAAGTTTTCCCTCCTGCTCTTACATCACCATGTGGAGCAACTCCAGCTTCTTTCTGATCCTTCCCTATCCTGGACTGACTGCTCCCTTCCCTCCAAACATCTGTGAAAAGGTACAGCACGGAGGTATCATTCCCATAAAAAAGTTACGTTTGTATTTGTACACATTACCCCCCAAACACTTCGTTATAATTACAATCTTTTACCACAAATTAAAGACCATAGTGAGTGGAGGGCCAGGTCTTCAGAAAGATTCAATTGCTGGTTTTGAAGACTATAATCTCAACTATTATCCAAAAATTTCATGCAAAGTACTTAAATTTTGGCATGCACTCAGTGCCACAAAAGTGACTAAATTTGATTATTTCAGACAAATAAGTAGAATCCATCTATCTATCTATCATCTATCTATCCTCTATTTATCTTTTTATCCATTCATCTTCCCAATTGATCAAGTAATATTGAAATAGCTTGAAAGGTGTGCATGATATTTATTTATTTATTTATTTATTTATTTATTTATTTATTTATTACAGAGACAGAGAGTGAGTCAGAGAGAGGGATAGGCAGGGACAGACAGACAGGAATGGAGAGAGATGAGAAGCATCAATCATTAGTTTTTTATTGTGCGTTGCGACACGTTAGTTGTTCACTGATTGCTTTCTCATATGTGCCTTGACCGTGGGCCTCCAGCGGATCGAGTAACCCCTTGCTGGAGCCAGTGACCTTGGGTTCCAGCTGGTGGGCTTTTTGCTCAAACCAGATGAGCCCACGCTCAAGCTGGCGACCTCGGGGTCTGGACCCTGGGTCTTCCGCATCCCAGTCTTATGCTCTATCCAGACCCTGGGTCTTCCGCATCCCAGTTCAACGCTCTATCCACTGCGCCACCGCCTGGTCAGGCAGGTGTGCATGATTTTTAGAAATAATACATTATAAGCAAATTTTATCACTATTCACTCAGTTTTCCCCTTTTTGTCATTTCTCCAGAAATTATATGGCTAGAGTGTGGTTATCTCTAGATCTCAAATGAAAAACTATTTCCATGAAGTTTCTTACATAGTGTTTGAACACAATACAGCTAAATTCTTGGACCTCTTCATATAGTTTCAATTTATTCTTCAAAGAATAAAAATATAGGCTAATTTGATAAGTAGAAACATTCTATAAGGCAAACCTCCCCAGCTAAAGCATGACTGTCTAGTTATGCAACTATTTCCCACTGATACTGACAGAGAAAACAAAAACTACATCTTTTATTATATTTACAATGATGAAAGTAGAAAAGATCTTCATTTAATTAGAAGGAAATGTTGATTTGAAAATAAACCTCAGTGCTCACTTAATCTTAATCTCTCTCCCTTTTTCTTTTTTACAATAATAAGTCTTAAATTTCTAGGTGTAAGAAACAGAAATACTAGACCCTGCGCAGCTTCGCAGAAGTCTGGGAGCATCCTGTACATTATACACGGCAGGTGCTGGCTCAGTAAGAGCTGTATATATTTCAACGAATACATTAGTTAAAGAAAAACTCAACAACTTCTCATGGAGCATAAACTAGCATTTAGAGGTGTATTTGAAATATAAACATCTGCTATGGTATGTCTGAATGTATCTCCCGCAAATGTAGATGTTGAAATCCTAATGCTCAGTGTGATACTATTAGGAGGCGGGGCCTTTGGAAGATGATTAGCTCATGAGAGGTGGGTTCTCATAAATGGAATTAGTTGGCTTATAAAAAGAGAACCTACAGAGCTCCTCAACCCCTTCCATCATCTGAGGACAGAGTGAAAAACGTAGTCTATGAACTAGGGAATGGGCACTTAACCAGCCACCATACCAAGTTTATGGTGTTTTGTCGTAGCAGCCCAAACAGACTAAGAGAGTATCCTTAAAAAAATAGGATGAAAGTGATACGTACAATAATAGCCTGGTGAAAGCTATTAGCTAGCTGATTGTGGGTGGGTGTTGTAATTACTGATGTTATGTTTGCTTTTTTTCTCCTAGACCTGACTGCTAGTCAGAGAGCTCTGAGAAATGATTTTTTCTTACCCGTAAACTGGATCACTTCTCAATTAATTTTATGCCTTAAGGTCTCACTGGCTATGTTATTCATGGATTTTCTGCCATCAACTTGGTATTCTAGAAAGATCATAGTTTGATGAGTAATTTTTATAGTAGCTGCAATGTTTGCGAATAGCAAATTACCTTTTCTTAGGGTGTTGCTATGTAACACCTGCTTGTGATACAAATCTTGTTGGCCAGAGGGGCTCTGGTATTTGATTTCTACTTTACATTTTATTTTATTTTATTTTTATTGATTAAGTTTAGAGAAACAGAGAAAGGGGGAGAAAGAAAGAAAGCGAGAGAAAGAAGCATTCATTTTTTGTTCCACTTATCTGTCCATTCATTGGTCACTTCTGGTATGTGCCCTGGCTGGGGCTCGAAACTGCAACCTTGGTGTTTCCAGATGACGCTCTGACTGAGCTAACTGGCCAGGGCCTCTGTTTCACATTTTAAAATTAATGTTTGCCTTAAAAGCTGCCTTGATTTTGTTTTCATATCTCTTGCCTGTGGAATCAATCACTAACCTATTTTACCTGTATTAAAAGCTTGAGATTATTTTTTTGTGGTATGCTGAGTATATAATTATTTGAAATATTCTGTGTTTTCATTTCTTTAAACCTAAGCCAAAATCTGAGCTACAGTTTAAAATTATATTTTTTCTTTATGTTTTCCCATTTGTTCACAAAATTAGTAACCTTAGCATTTATGAAATGAAGCGGGCAGCTATAGGATCTCTCATCTTAATTAGTAGTTCTTAGCCTGTAGTCCATGGCCTCTTAAGGAATTCATGAATAAAATTCAGGTGGGTCAGGGAACTCTATTAATAATTATAATTTCTTAGGCACTTTCCTGAAAGTTTTGAAAGCTTTTATTAAGTTATCAAATGTTTTGTGGCCCAGATAATGTTAAACCACTATGGTTTGAATATTTAGGGGGTATATTGATGTCATATATTGTTGAAATTAACAGTTGAACACACGAAAATGAAAAAAATGTCAGCTGCAGAAGTACCAAATATCCACTAGGGGGCATAAAAACCTAAATGTAAGTTTGAAAACAAACCTGGATCCTTCCTGGTTTTCACAAGCTCAGAGAGGATTTCCAGTAAATTACCTGCACTGATTCCTTATCTTTGCCTTCACACATTTAATATCTAGGATATATTTCAGGCATTTTATTCCTCTAAAAATAGTTGAATAAGACCAAACCTCACCATTTAATAGAGTGTCTATTTTCACGGTGTTTCCAAAAAGATGCAAAATAATTCTGAAAGCATTTCAGATTTCTTTTGGAATGGTAAGTAAATTTTTATAATGTGAGCTATAACTAAAGCACAATTTTAAACATAGAGCCTTTTAACTAAGACTCTTAGGGTGAAAATCAGGGGAAATTAAAGGACTTGGTTTGTGTATAGAAAAGGGGGAAATCAAGGGAAGGATTAATTAAGATGCTTCTGGTACATCTACTCACATTTATACTTTAAGATCAACATTAGATTTCAGCAGGGCTTACTGTCATCCTCTAGCTTGTGTCTTTTCAAAAAAACTAACTTTTTTGTTTTCTATTTTTTTCTCTTGCTTTTTAAAAGCTTATTATTATATGACTAAATGAAGCTTTAAAGATTATACATGAAAAAAAAAAGATTATACATAAAAACATATGATTATAACCTGATAACCTAAGAAAATGTTTTTACCTAAATCAGTAAAAGTCTTTATCATGTCTTCTAAAGATGTTTTCAAAGTATGTTTTTCAGAGCTTACATCTGTAACACTTTATTCTTCATTAAAAAATGTTACAAATATCTACATACAATTGATTATTGTGAGACACACATTAAAAAAAAAAACATGAGGGGCTGACTTTGCCAGCTGTGGAACCACCGGAAGTATTTTCTCTTGCTTTGGGTTCCTGGTTTCTGTCGCCTGGGGCTGTCCTTTCACCCTCACATATCTTAGAGTCTGATCATGTCAGTCTCCTCTATAAAAGCCTCCATTGTCTCTCCATCACCTGCAGAATAAAGCTCCTGCTTCTTAGCATGACACACACAGCCCTTTAGGACTTGGCTGTCCTCCACTGCTCACCCCCACACACTCCAGGTTCTAATTGGAACTTTCTATTACTGGAAGGTGCTATACTCTTCCATTCCTTGATGCCTTTGTATATATTGTTCTTAATAGAATATTCCCCTTTGTGTAAGTCCTTTGGGTGAACTCATTTATGTTGATAAAGCTCAAGCATCGATTCCTCTCTGAAGAACTTCTGGACTCTTTTATTTCTATCCAAGAAAAGTAATACCCTCCCTCTGCAATGCCACCAATGCTGCTTGCGACTAATAGAGTACAATTAGTTTTTTACAGATCTATTTTCTCCCATTCAACTGTGAGGTCCCCGAGGTCAAGGACCATGTCATCATTGCAAACCCAAAGCTAGCACAGACCTTGCCCACTGCTGAGCAAATAGCTGAGACTCAATAAATGTTTATTGCTTAAATAAATCCTCTGGGCAGGGAGAGGTTGATGGTAAACAATAAATGTGGGAGAAGGAAGGGGAATATACACGGCTCTTCTCTTCCTCCGCTTTCCCTTTCTCCCTGGCCAGCACCATCTCATCTGCACCACAATTTGTCCAAATTCCTCTCCGTATCTCTAGATAATATGCCCAGAATAACCTAGTTCTCCAGTCAATTAATCTTACTTTTTATACCCAGAGAAACCATTTTTAACTTACACGGTTTTAAATGGACAGAGAAGCTGAGAGACGGGGCAATTTTCCAGTTTCTACCTGCCCTTCATTGTCACATGCTTAAGCAACATGTATCCAGACAGAGTTTCAAAATACAAATCCCCTAAATTTGATGGATTTGGCAATCCTTTAACGCCAGGCAATTTGGATGAATATGACTTCCGGTTCTCTGACTCTTACATCTTATCCTGGGTCTTGCCATAGCTCTCCTATCTTCTTGCAGATGCTGCTAATCTTCCATAGTGAGCACCAGCAATTCTCTGAAAATTTCATTGTTTGGTACCCACGGTTCTTCACCAGGCCCTTACTAGTTATGCCCCAAGGGTATATTGGAGGAGGTACCCTTGTCTTCCACCAGAAGAATTTTTTTTTCTTTTTTTAAAGAAAGAGAGACAGGGACAGACAGACAGGAAAAGAGAAAGGAGAGCAATGGTGAGAAGCATTGATTCTTCATTGTGACACCTTAGTTGTTCATTCATTGCTTTCTCATATGTGCCTTGACTGGGAGATTCCAGCCAAGCCAGTGACCCCTTGCTCAAGCCAGTTACCTTGGGCCCAAACCAGTGACTTTGGGCTTTAAGCCAGGGACTTTCAGGGTCACGTCTATGAGTCCATGCTCAAGTCAGCGACTCCGCTCTCAAGGTGGTGAGCCCACACTCAAGCCAGATGAGCCTGCACTCAAGCCAGTGACGTCGGGGTTTTGAACCTGGGTCCTCTGTGTCCAAGGCCTACGCTCTATCTACTGCACCACTGCCCGGTCAGGCATCCATGAGAAGAATGTTAATCCATCAACACATCGAAGTCCCAGGAAATGCCTGGTCACTGGCTGTGAACTGATGGCACCAGCTGCACAGGGTGTATGTTTTGGTTTTGCATCCAAGGGGTTTCATCTCCAATGCTGCTGGCTGCTCTCACACTGCTAGCTTTCCAGTTACTGCTGCTGTTGCTTCTGTCACTTGTGGTCCTTTGAAAAGTCACTCTGTTGGTGGAAACTCCTTGCTATGCATGTTTCCAAATCATCACTGCTGTCATCCAAGGGACCAAATAAATCCCAGTACCATTTGGACAGTCCTGTACCAGTCGGATTTCCTATAACCAGCCATGTGTTGCACTTGCCAGCACCACCAACATTCTCCACTGTTTACAATCCATTCATAGGTGCCGAGGGGCCTTTGCCAGAAGGAAAGAGGAGTTGGGCCCCAGGGTTGTGCCTGCAGAGCCAGTCTTAGAAGAGGATTCATAAAGGCACTGTAAAAGCGAAATGGAGATGCTTATCCTAAAAGTTCCCATTTTTTTCCACCTGAGTTTACACAGCCCCAAACCTATTAGCTATCACAGGCCTCATGAAATCTTTAAAATGCCTTAAGAACTTATGTATTTTATTTTGAACGGTGCTTTTAAACTTGCTATGGAACATCCAGTAATGACCTAACATAGCTCTCATATCTAATTCTGCCCAGGGAGGCCTGGTAACTTCACTCCACCCGTTACCTACACCTTAAGTTTTATTGAAAAGAAGGCACAACATTCTCATTGTTCGGGAGATAAGATGATGCTCAAACAAGACAGGGCTGCCCTGGCCAGTTGGCTCAGCGGTAGAGCATCGGCCTAGCGTGCGGAGGACCCGGGTTCGATTCCCGGCCAGGGCACACAGGAGAAGCGCCCACTTGCTTCTCCACCCCTCCGCCGCGCTTTCCTCTCTGTCTCTCTCTTCCCCTCCCGCAGCCAAGGCTCCATTGGAGCAAAGATGGCCCGGGCGCTGGGGATGGCTCTGTGGCCTCTGCCTCAGGCACTAGAGTGGCTCTGGTCGCAACATGGCGACGCCCAGGATGTGCAGAGCATCGCCCCCTGGTGGGCAGAGCATCGCCCCTCGTGGGCGTGCCGGGTGGATCCCGGTCGGGCGCATGCGGGAGTCTGTCTGACTGTCTCTCCCTGTTTCCAGCTTCAGAAAAATGAAAAAACAAAACAAAACAAAACAAAAAAAACAAGACAGGGCTTAGGTCCCGTTTTGGTGGCAGCAGGGTCTGGTTGAGAAGGCTGAAATGCAAGTTGTATTCCTCCTGCAGATCTGGAGGCTGGCAGTCCAAGGTCAAGGTGCTGACAGGTTCCATATCTGGTGAGGGCCCACTTCCAGGTTCAGAGCTCGCTGTCTTCTCACTTTGTCCGCACATGGTTGCAGAAGGGAGGGAGCTCTCTGGGGCACTAATGCCATTCATGAGGGCTCCACCCTCATGACCTAGTCACCTCCCAAAGGCCCCACCTCTGAATACCATCACATGGAGGGGTAGTAAGATTTAACATATTAAATTTTTTTGGAAGGCGGAAGACACAAACATTTGGTGTATAGCATGGTCTAATAGCAGTCTCATTGATGGACTGACACTCTCTCACTCAGCTGCCCACCGCTGCAGGGCCTGGTCAACTCCTGCTCTGTGGTGGAAGTGATCTCCTGTATGGAATTGCCGTCACAGAGCAGTTTCCTCAACCACACAGCCAGGACTGAGGCCTGCCTTGTCCCGCCCTCAGGCCCCGCGCCTGCCTTGTCCCGCCCTCACCTATGCAACATCTGCCCAATCACAGAACAGGGATGGTTTTCCTGCTAAACATTCCAAAATTCTTTAAGCATAAATCATTTAATATAATTTTGCTTCATGTAAAATTCACAGTTGTTTAAATAAAAAATGGAGTTTAGAGGAGCTGTGATTTAACTTCCCAAAGTCAGCCAGGCATTTCTACTAAAATTCTAGTCTTCAATTAACCTGGAAAGTTCCGATATCCTTAAACAAACGTTGTTTTTGATGAAAATCCAAGGGCCGGTGTTTACATTAGAGATGCTTTTGGAGAACAATTCTATTGCAATCAATGTGACACAGAGTTATTTCCTTAAATTAAATGAAAGCAATATATACATTTTGTGTTTAGATTCATTTACTTCTTCTTAGGAGATTAAAGCATTGATTGAATGGTCATTCCTTCTATTAACTATGTAAATTAGAGTACATCTTGAATAAACACAAATGAAGAAAGTCTTAAATGAATTCATGTTTTTATAGTTTTAACTGGTCAGATTTCTACATGAAAATGCTACTCTGGTGCATTCTGATTGTATCTAGTTAGAATAACAATAACACAAAACACAACAATAAAAATGAAAGAAAAAAAGTACTTCTGCTTAAACATAACCCAACTGAAAGAACCTTCTATAAAAAACCCAAAAACTATTTTCCTGAAGTTTTATTGTAAGGAATAAAGGTAAACAAATTATGGAAAAACAAGTGAAACTAGAAATAAAAAATTTAAACAAAAATCTACAATATACTCCACATTCTATGGACACTGAAGTTTTCTGGAAATGAGATTAGATTATGAAATTACTTTACAAATAGTATTGCTGGTATTCAGAGTCTAAGCAGGCAAAGAGAGACCGCCTCAAGTACTTAGCACAGAACAGACTTAATGAACAGAATGCAGGGGGTGGACTATGGAGTTGTTGAGGCCCAAACACACGACAAGACCGGAAATGACCCAGGAGACAGCCGTGGAAGCTACCACTAAAGTGAGGATGGAGGTGCAGACAAGGAGAAAGTTTGCTGAGTCTGAGGATCCTTGCCGGGCCTTTAAAGACTAAACCAGAAGCACCAAAGAGGGTCAGCTGCTGTCTTAGAAGGTGCAAAGAAGGGGGACAAATACACTGACTTCTTTGCCATCCCTTTCTAATCTTCTGCCAGTGATCTTATTGGCCAAACAGGAAGCCAATCAGATGACAAACTAGACTTGGAACGAAGCACTTGGTAGCTAGCAAGAGGCGTAACCAAACCAGAATCCAGGGCTTTCCCCCCAAAGCCGTGCTCTGCTCACCCTACCATGGCTCATGGTTAAGGTTGATTGTGGTTCCAAGATGTTATGACCCAGCTGCAGAGCTGTTGTTTTTTTGATTGACTCCAGCCCTCCCGCCTAAAAGCAGAGAATTGCACTTACCAGAATTAGAATTGTGGCAGTGAGACCCAAAGGACCTTTCTGGGTAGCAGTGCCATGCGTCATGTTATTCTGATTTTTGAAACATCACAAGCATATCTGCCTTCCTAAACTTAAGTATTAAGGGAAAGTTGGGTCTTCTTCTAGGGGTAGGCTCTAGGTTTTTCAGTTTTTGTCAAAGATGTATCCATTAATCCATTATAAATTGAGACTAAGCTAAAAAATCAAAATATCTGTTTTGACAGAATGAGGGGGAAAAATGCCAAACATGAAGCGACATTATCAAGATGTCTAATTAGATTTGAGGTTGTAAAATGTTCTATTTGTATGAAATGGGCACAATGTGTCATAAGTGCAGCCCCTGGGGCTTCCAAGCCCTGTGGTAACTCAGTGCTGGCAAGAAGCTCTTAATTAGATGAATCATTTCCGAGTTGTATTCTTCAACAGATCATCAAGGATGCCATAGTAATAAATTAAACATATTTTAAGGGCAGCTGAATATATGTAAAACCAAGTTGCCTTTAAAAATGAATATAATTCCACAGTTAGTTGAGTAGCTTATGAGCCTTTTTGTTGATGGAGTTCTTGTTTTGTTGTTGCTGTTTTTTTTTTTATTATCCTAATAATGAAAGTTGATAGTTAAACATGTCAAAACCTGGCTGTTACTTATAAATTGAAATAAAGAAAAAATATTCGTATGTATAAAAGAGAATAGGATTGTGGATGAAGGATTGGCAATAAAAAGAAAATATATGACGTGTGTTTTAAATTAAAAACAAGAATGAACGTAGTGGTTCCATTATAGATGTCATTACCATAGATAGCTAGAATACTTTTTAAAGATTTGTTTGACAACTTGATGTTTCTACCACTAATGAGGGTTTATGATAACAGCTTATTTACACTTGTAGAGTAAAGCCTTCATGACACAATGCTTTAACCTCTAAAGAGCAGTCGCTATGTGAGCAAGGATGATGGATTTTCATTATCAGAAAACGAGGGCTGAACTTCAAATAGTAGAAGTTAACATTCCTTGAGATATTTCTTGATACACTTGCTAGTGGTTTTAAAAATACAAATAAAATCACTTAGATAAAAGCACTTAAAATAGAAAACATCTACCCTGTGCAAAGAAGAAAAAAAGCTAAACAAATGATAACACTAAAAGCAAATGTTTCTGCTAAATGTATTTTCCTTCTTTGACCTCTTCCTTTCTTCTTTCCTCAAATATTTACCCGTTTCTTACAGTAAGTGGGGTACTTTGATACTTCCAATAAGTTTATCGGTATTCCCTTCCCCACAAAAGAGCTCACATTTAAGGAAGGAAGTTGGAGTAATAAACAAATAATCAAAACCTCATTATGTCAGGAATATATATATATATATATATATATATATATATATATTCTCTTATATCCAAGATATCTCAGGTTATTATCTGCAGTCATGACTTACCTGTTCTAACTTCTACTAGAAATACCTCTGCTATTCACACAAGGGAGGAATGCCTAGTGGCTAATTCTCCTCATACCTAAGCTAAGAGCCTTTCCTCATTCTCAGTTGTTTCTCAATTATTTTTAAAAAGAGATGTAAAAAAATGAAATAAAATAAAAAGAGATGTAAATAAGGTCATTAGGTTGTCTCAGTGGTTCCTACCGTACTCAATTAGAATCCCCCTTTAAGGGCTACATGGCAAGTATTTTAGGCTTTGCAGGACATAGGGCTTCTTTTTCAACTACTCGACTTTGTTGTCATAGTGCAAAAACAGCCCTAGATAATCCATTAATGAACAAGGGTGACTATCAGCCAATAAAAATATCAATGTTCATAAATAAATAAACATTTTTTATGGACACTGAAATCTGAATTTTATATAATTTGATATGTCAAGAACTATTTCCTTCTTTTGATTGTTTTCTAACCACTTAAACACATAGATCATAGGCCCAACACAAACAGGGAATTGGGTAGTATTTAATCCACAGGTAGTGGTTCGCCAACCTCTGATTTAGAGAGAACCTCTTTGCATAACAGTTTACCGGGAAAGATTAAGTGCTTTCCTGCAGAAGAGTTAGAAATCATTCAACAAAACATTACCTCAATACTGCTAAACATGTCTTTTCAAACATTTTTTTTATGACAGAGACAGAGAGACAGAGAGAGGGACATATAGGGACAGACAGACAGGAAGGGAGAGAGATGAGAAGCATCAACTCTTCATTGACCTTAGTTTTTCATTGATTGCTTTTTCATGTTCTTTGATGTGGGGGGGGGGGCTACAGCAGACTGAGTGACTCCTTGCTCAAGCCAGCAACCATGGGCTCAAGCCAGTGACCTTGGGTTTTAAGCCAGTGACCTTTGCGCTCAAGCCAGCAACCATGGAGTCATATCTATGATCCTATGCTCAAGCCAGTGAGCCCACACTTAAGCTGGTGATCTCACGTTCAAGCCGGATGAGCCTGCGCTCAAGCCGGCGACGTTGGGGTTTCAAACCTGGGTTCTCTGCATCCCAATAGACTCTCTATCCACTGGGCTGCTGCCTGGTCAGGCATTTCAAACATTTTGTAATTCTCGACTTTAAGAAATGTAACTTCTAGGGGATGAGAGTCAAGGAGCCTCACTCCCACTCCTTGACTTATTTGCTTCTTTCCCACTACTGCCTCTGTATGGCCAGTGGTGAGCAGAGAGAATGCAGAGTGCTGAAGAAGAAGCCAGTTTGTGCAGAGAGAGAAATGTGCAGATGAGGAACCAGAGCTGAGGGGCTTTGGGAGCCCTACTAAGGGTTGTGGGGGCCTTTGATTCCAAGAGGAATCAGAGAAGATTATTTGGGTTGTGAAACTAAAGAATGCGTGAGGGCTTTGGGAGCTCTGAATGAGAGGGAAGCCATCTCCCCTGCCTGTTTGCTCGTCCGCCAGTGCGAGACTTTAATAAATGGAACAACCCACCATTTTTTGGCTCCACTGTTTCTTTATCGTGTGAACCTGCATGTGAATAGCTATGTCAGGGGCAGCCACTGGTTATATAGCCTCCTATTGGACACCTGGTGTTGCTGGCTGTGCAGTAGGTGAAGAGGAGAATGAGCTGATTGCACGGCTGCTGTTTACTGTTTACAGAATATTGGTACAAGGGTCTGGGGAGGATGTATTAAGTCCCAAACATTGTCAAGTGTGGGAAGGCAGAAATTAAAAACAGCAGTCCTTGCTCTTAGTGACCTCTGGTAGGTAGAGAGGCAACATAGGGATAAGTTACGTGTAGTAACTGCCATAATAGAAATGATGGTGGGATTCCTTGAGAGTTGAGTGTTATTGGAAACACTTCCACAAGGAGGCAAGACTTAAACTGAATCTAGAAGCATAGAAAGGAGTTAGCGAAGCAGTAAAGAGAAGGGATATGTGGTTATGAGACTGCCAGCCCACTCCTAGCAGCAAGGATGGTTTTATGAGCAGGTGGAGTAAGTTTCCGTAATGATACTGAGATGACTTTCTGCTCCATTTTTCTCTCGCACTCTTTGAATTACTAAATTCCACAATTAGAGACTTATCTGCCCAAGAATTCTTGTCTTTGCTAAAATACAACTTTTCTGAGAGTAGTAACATATTAAGCCTTAGGACTCATGTATATTTCTTTGGGATTGAATGTGTATATCAGATTGTTCCTTGAAGGCAGGTTTTAATGGGGGAAAGTTGGAGAGGAATCAACGTTCAAAGGGAGAAAGACCCAGGCAGAAAGACTGCAGCACTGAAATTCAAACTTGGACTGTTGAAAAATTTTACCCAGTGCTGGTTTTGCCTAGAAAAAAACTTTCTTTATGAACTGACTTTTAAAAGGGTGTTTGTTTGCCTAGTAAGAGTGAATGGAGCCAGCCTTTATGTCTTAGAGACCCTGTATTGATCTTTGCAGTCAAACCTCTAAATAGAACTTGACTGCTACACAATGGAGGATTAATTCTCCTTCCGCATAAGCCTGTAGTGAGCATGTCAATCTGCATTTATAAAACCGCCCTTTGTTTGAGAAGAGAGCAGAGAACCCAATAAACAAATTAATGTAAGTAAGTCCAAAGGGGAATGTGGCCAACATGTTCTGTTTTTTAAAAAGTCTATTACACAGAATCAGAGATAAAGCAAGTATTTGTCACTTCCTAACTATGTTTTTTTTTTTTTTGATCTACTGTTTCTATATAGTGTAATGTAAACTATTTTATATTTTAAGAGAAATAAATATGAGTAAATGTTTTGCTTTGCTTTTTCTCTTAGTGAGGCTTTCTTGTTGAAACATCTCAGGAGTTTATAGAAAATCTGAAGTCAAAACAGCTCTAGGTAATTATGAGCTCTTGCTAGCATAGACATATAGTGATTTTGAATGGAATTTTACTCAAGCTTACTAAGTGAATGGAGAAGTAAGCAAGTTCTCTTAGTCAGCAAATTATTTGTGAGTGAATTCAAACTTCATGTTAAAAAGAAGTAGTTTTTCTGTAAACTAGACTGATAACGTGTGTATAGCAATTTAACTCCCTAATAAGTAAGTAAGGGCAAAAGTAAAATGAGTCTTCAACTTATTTTCATAAAAGATTGCAAGTGGAAGTCCTGGCAGGCTGGCTCAGTGGATAGAGTGTTGGCCCATCATATGGACGTCCCTGGTTCAATTCCTGGTCAAGGCACACAGAGAAGTAAGTGACCATCTGCTTCTCTTCCCCTCCCTCTCCCCCTTCTCTCCCTCTTTTCTCCTGCAGCCAGTGGCCCAATTTGTTTGAGCATTGGCCCCAGGCACTGAGGACAGCTCGATTGGTTCCAGCACATCATCCTCATGTGCTAAAAATAGCTCGGCTGATTTGAGCATCAGCATCGGCCTCAGATGGGGATGCAGGGTGGATTCCATTTGGAGTGCTTATGGGAGTCTGTCTTTCTATTTCCCCTCCTGTCACTTAAAAACAAAAAAGATTGCCAGTAGAGAACTTACACAGATAATTATATGTTGGATTTAATAAAGTCAGAGAAAAGTTTGACTTCTATAAAAAGTTATTATTGTATACTCACTGAAATATGTCACCATTTAAAAAAAGAAGGTGTGGGACTGTTTTGGTGTTAATATTAAATTCTATCATCTTCCTTACTGTATGTGTGATGTGTTGTTTTAACCTCCTTTCAATTTTTTTACTAAAAAAAAAATTCCAGCAGTAATTATAATTCTAAAATGCTAAAATAAGTCACTTTGAAAATAATTTTAATGAGTGGGGGTCTTTTTAAATCTGTTTTTATGGTGTATATGTCTTCATTTCAAGAGCTATTTAGTATTTCCCAAAAGTTTCTTTTGTGATTTAATTTATACTTAATTCCATTGCAAAGTATATATGGCATTCTGATCTTTAATAAAAAAAAAATGGGTGCATGTTATAAAGTCAAAACAAGACAGAAAGGGCATCTTAATTCCCACAGGCTAGGAATGGCTACTGAAATGAGATTTTCCATGCTTTATGTTTTATTTTGTTATACAATACTGCCTCCCTCCCTGCGAAGGTAAATGCCATAGATATTAAATATGAGCAAAAAAGGATGATACAGAAAGAATAGACAACATGTATTTGAATATTGTTAAATTTTTATGACTGCTAATTAATATACCATTCTGGGAACAAGAGTTCAAAGATAGGAAATAATAACTGATAACCTACATCAATGTGATTAGTTGTTTCTGTGGATAGTTATTTGCAAGCACAATGCTGGCTCATCCTGTGTTGTGATACAAGAAGATTTATTAATTATAGCTGAACACTTATTAAAATTTTTCTATTGATTTGAGAGAGAGGAAGGAAAAGAGAGAAAAACATCAACTCGTTTCACTTAGTTGTTCCATGTAGTTGTGCTCTCGTGTGCTTCTCCTACGTGCCCTGATTGGGGATTGAACCAGCGACCTCAGTGCTCTGGGACAAGGTTCCACCCACTGAGCCACCTGGCCAAGGCTTTGCTGAGCACTCTTTATCTGTGAATTGCATTGTGTTCTGTAACCAATACATTTCTACTTACATTATCAGATAAAAACAATAATTTATTTTCTTTGTCAGAACTTCCTTATCAAGTAAAGGAAGTGTGGTCTGATTAACTTTCTATGCTAAATTAAAATTCAAAATGATTGAACATATTAATACCATTCCCAGTAAAGCATGTAGGAAGGAAATGACTACTTTTTTAGGATGAAAAGAAGTAAACTTGTTTTTGAGAAACTGAAAGATTGCAGGACTGAGAATTATATATCAAAAGTTTGATTTTTTATATTAATTGTATGCCTATTAGCACTAGAGATTAAATAACAATCGATGTGCTCAAGAAAGCACTGTAAAAAATGTGCTACCCTCCAGGTATGAGCAAAAACCTTTTTTAAAATGTTGCATTTCTCGTGGGATGTGCTATGGCACCGAAGAAGATGCTTGCTATCAAGTCAATATTATCACTGGGCTTTAAATATTTGTTATTTCTGGATTAGCTTCTGATATTCCAGAAAATTAAAAGCAAACGAAAGCAAGAATAGTTTGTCACTGCAAACCAGAACTTCTGAAGTCTTTACCCTCACATGTAAGATTGCGCAGCTCAATAACAACATTATAACAAAACCTCCTGAGGACAATGAAGTTGGCAAGCTCAGTTGGAACTTTAGTTTATTTCAGGAAAAATCTGATGCAACTGAATTCATATTCTCAAAAGGTGACAGGATCATTTGAATGAATGAGACTTTTACTGGAAAGCACTGTCACTATCCATATCACCCTTGGTTGGCACATTTACCCAGATTTGTGACTTGAATGGGTTTTTCTAAAAAACAAAATAGCTTAGATTATCAAACACTAGTGTACTATGCCCCTTGTTACTGTTTCCCAGTTGATGGCTTTTAATTTGAAACAACACGATTGTGAATTATTTCATTTGAATCCTTGCAAGACGTGGAGTCAGAAGGTCTGTGGTCCAGTTCAGCTCTGTTTGGTAACGGCCCTCTGACGTTGAGTAAATAACTTCTCTGAGACTGTTTCCTAATCTTTAAAATGTGGGAAGAATGTATTCACTCTTTCTGTTCCCGTTTATGATGGAGATTATTACTCCAAACTGTCACATCCAAGTGGACTCTTTGCTATTGGGGATGGTTTGGTGCATGGAGCCAGTATCAGCTTCCCAGGAGCTTCCCTGATGAAAGGCTGAGTTCCTGCAATTCTGGGAAGCCTTAGTCTCCCTTGGCTCAAACATAAATAACATTTATTGGGCACTATGTTAAGCATCTTTTATGGAAAATGCATTTGTAATAGGTTCATAGCCCCACAGTGAGGTTGGTACTGTTATTACCCTGCTTTACAGATAAGGGAAGGGAGACTTTGAGGGGTGAACTGCCTAAAAAGACAATCACAGGAGAGGTGAGAGGGCTAGGTGGGCCTGACCATGCAGTCAGTCTTTGGACCTTATTTGCCAATGATGCTACGCAGACAGATTGCATAATTCTTTATGGCAGAGCTGAAATCAACCAGGCATCCTAGCCCATGCAGATGAAATATGTCTTTCAGGAAGCAAGTCTTTCTTTTTGGGAAATTTTGGTTCAGTGATACCTTCAGGAACCTGGAGCTAGTTTCTGAACTTCCAAGTTCAGATTAGGCTTTCTTTTAGTTTCCTTCTGCTTCAAAATACAATAAAATTCATACTCTTAGCTGGAACTGTTTTATGCTATTCATTATGAGTTTCTGTTTGCCCTCTCTATCTAATATTCTTTTGTTCATTTACATTCTTCCTAGCCTATAAAGCCAAGTTAAAAAAAATGTAGTTCAAACATCCAAAATTCAAAGGAAAACCACAAAATGGGAGGTTTAATAGGCTCCACAGATACAAGTAGACATTTGTCCGACCATATCAACAAAGAAATAGCTTTCTGGTCTCAGTCCTTTTAGGGTCCGTGATGACAGAGAGTAGATGAAGAAGCATCAGCTAAGCTTGATCACAGCAATTATTCATCTTTTCAATTGAGAGAAAGCACCTGAGACATCAGCTACGGTGCACAGCATAAATATTCTATCTTTTAAATTTTTCTTAACATTATTTAGAGTTTTTTACACAATAAGCTCTTTTACTGTCTACTTAAATTGTGTATTTTGATTTCTTCACTTATTGAGATACTTGACTATAACCTGGTTCTTAAATAAAAGTGATGACCCTAACTATGAATACACATTTTAGCAAATTTTCATATTCAAATGAATCAAGATAAAAAATTAAACTCACTCCTATAAATCTGTTACAAATTACTTTTGTCCAGGAACCAAAGTCTCAAGGAATATAACCAGAATGTACTCTGAACTAAATATGAACAGAATTTATATAAATGATAAGACCCATTTAAAGTTTTTTGCTTATTTCTAAAGAAATACAAGAATTCATGTCAAATTTTCAGTGACTTGAATGGCTCTTTCATTATGTGGCCTACCTCAGGGAATCCTGGTGAGTGTCATTCTTCACACGACCCTCTCTGTAGCCTGTCTGATTATAGTTGTTTTCCTAAGAGAACACTGTTTCTTTTTTTCTTTTTTACGGAGACAGAGTGTCAGAGAGAGGGATAGATAGGGACAGACAGACAGGAATGGAGAGAGATGAGAAGCATCAATCATCAGTTTTTCATTGTGACATCTTAGTTGTTCATTGATTTGCTTTCTTATATGTGCCTTGACTGTGGGCCTTCAGCAGACCCAGTAACCCCTTGCTCAAGCCAGCAACCTTGGGTACAAGCTGGTAGATTTGCTCAAACCAAATGAGCCCGCTCTCAAGCTGGTGACCTCGAGGACTCAAACCTGGGTCTTCTGCATCCCAGTTCAATGCTCTATCCACTGCATCACTGCCTGGTCAGCCTGTTTCTTTCTTTTTTAAAAAATTTTATTTTCCTGGCCAGTTGGCTTAGCGGTAGTGCATTGGCCCGGTGTGTGGATGTCCCAAGTTCAATTCCCAATCAGGGCACACAGGAGAAGCGGCCATTTGCTTCTCTACTCCTTACCCTTCTCTCTCACTTTCCTCTCCTCCCACAGCCATGGCTCAAATGGTTTGAGCAAGCTGGCCCCATGCAATGAGGATGTTGTTGCCAAACAACAGAGCAGTGGCCCCAGATGGAGAGAGCATCGCCCTTTAGGGGGCTTGCCAGGTGGATCCTGGTTGGGACACATGAAAGTCTGTCTCTCTGCCTCCCTACCTCTCAGTTAATTTTAAAAACATTTAGAAAATTAAATTTAATACGGTGAAATTGACCAATAAGAGTACATAGGTTTTTATGGCTTAGTAGTAGTAGTATTCCACTGTATATATGTACCATATCTTTTTTATCCAATCCTCTAGTGAGGGACACATTGGTTGTGTTTATGTCTTGGCCACTGTGAATAATGCTGAGATGAAAGTGTTGACATTATGACAAGATGAATGGACCTTGAGAACATTATATTGAGTGAAATAGCAAATCCGAGAAAGCTTAGAACTCTATGATTTCACACATAGGTGGGATATAAAACTGAGACTCATGGACACAGATAAAAGTAAAGTGTTTAGCAGGGGGAGGGGAGTGGTGAGAAGGGAGTAAAGAGAGACAAATACATGGTGATGGAAAACGATTTGACTTTGGATGCTGAGCACACAACATAATCAACAGTTCAAATGCTATAGAAAAGTTTATCTGGAACCCATGTACTCTTATTGATCAATGTCACCTTGTTAAATTTAATTTTCTAAATAAAATCACCAGAAAAAGAAGTATACAGCTTTTAGGTAAACATTTAACACTGTTTCTTTTGATGTGGGCCTTTGGTACCTTTATATGAAGTTTGGAAATGAACATCTATGAGATGTTGAACTGTTTTAGGCATCCTGGTAAAGTAAATGCAAGTCCTTCAAATACAATATTGAATCAATGCTTTGCAAATGCCAACCTTCGGTTTTACTGAGTAAATAAGAAATGTGGTACAGGATGTGGAACATAAACTTAGAGATATAAATGCATATAGCCAGTATCATGAGGAAGCAGTGTCTTTGAATTTTTGATCAAAAGATAAAATCAGCATACATGGTATGAGAATATGACATCCTTCAGACAGTGTATAACTCTACTTTGTCATGTTTATTTTATCATTTGTAAATTATATATAAATATAAGTGTCTATAAAATGTGGTATATAATATACATTTTATACTTTTGTTTCTATATATATGAATGACTAAGGAAAAGTTTAGTGCAAACATATCTAACTATAGTCTAGTTCAAGGAAATGTCCTGTATTATTGATGACAGAGCTAAAATCTGAGCCAGGCATTCTGGACCTTGTGAATGAAATCAGTCTCTCAAGAAGCAAACTGGGATAGAGCCTAAACCTGTTTGGGAAATTGATGTTTAGCCATCACTACAGAGACCAGTAGCTGGGTTTAAACTGAATCGTGGCAGAGGAGAAAAAAACAAAAAACAAAAACCCTAAAAAAATGTGAGAAACAGTGGAGGAAGACTAAAAACAAAAAATGTACACCCTAGTGCATAAGAATATAAGAGAGTTGTCTGACCAGGCAGTGGCGCAGTGGATGGAGTGTTGGCCTGGGACTCAGAGGACCCAGCATGGAAACCCCAAGGTCACTGACTTGTGTGCGGGCTCATCCTGCTTGAGTCCAAGGTCGCTGGCTTGAGAAAGGGGTCACTCACTCTGCTGAAGCCCTCCTGCCAACGCACATATGAGAAAGGAATCCATGAACAACTAAGGTGCTGCAACGAAGAATTGATGCTTCTCATGTCTCTCCATTGCTGTCTGTCCCTATCTGTCCCTCTCGCTTTCTCCCATAAAAAAATAAAAAAGGAATATAACAAAGCCAACTGACCGATGTAATTGTAAAAATCAGAGTAGAGATAGGAATGTAATCAATCTAGTTTTGTAAAAGTGAACAGATATTTTCATAACCACATCTCTGAATTTAGTGAGCTTATTGTGCACGAACTCTGTAAGAACACGTAGTCTGCCAACCCTGTCTGGATGTTCTAATTTTGCTATTCACCAGTTGTGTGAGTTACTTATCCTTCATGAGACTAAGTTTTCTTATCTGTTAAACAGACTAGAAAACCTCAGATTCATGGCTCCTTAAGCCAAGGCAGTTCTAAGTTGTGATGGCAACAAAGAAAACTGGTTTTTGGTATAGTTGCTAGATCAGACGCCCTGAGAACTGGAGTTCATGTCAAGAGAGACTGCAGGGGGAAAAACACAAAATCAACCCAGAGCCAAAGAACTTCAAAGATGGTTGATCTTGTTTATTTATGTCTCTCCCTTCAAAAGAGGCTGAAAAGGACACTATCCTCCCGGCGAAAATATTTGCAGTTGCATTACTGTATAATTTAACTTTTACTCCATTTTAATAATAAAGCAGAGGAGAAAATATTGCTTCACTAAATTACCTGCTCCCTGCTCAGATTTGAATATTTAACAGCTCAGTCAATGGCAAAGCAACTATAAATGCCTGCAAATAAAAACAATTCCTTAGTCCTGGTGTGCAAACGTATGTATCTGCCTCCTGAGCCAGTTACGACAGAAGTTTGAAAAAGCCCTTGGGCCAAATTTGTCATCCTTCATTGTCCTCACCATGCACTGAAATCAGGTGTCTTTATGAGAAAGTGATTCACTCCTGTGTGTTTGTAGTTTGGATATAGCGCCATCAGGTACAAAGCAGCAGCACAGAGGACACAGGGCTGGCTTCAGGGGTGTGTGACCCGTGTAGTCACACAGAATCACGTGCTCACAAAGACCTTTGCTTGGTTTAATGCTCTGCTATTGAAATTCTTTTAAAAAATTCCATTGATGAGAGAAAGAGAAGAAGAAAGAAGAGAGAGAGAGAGTTAGAGAGAGAGAAGCATCAACTAGTTGTTACACTTACTTTAGTTGTGTATTCATTGATTGCTTCTTATATGTGCTGTGCCTGGAGATCGAACCCGCAACCATGGTGCATGAGGCTTTATCCACTGAGCTACTCAGCCAGGGCCACTGCTATTGAAATTCTTAATAATTGTAACTTTGATTTCATGTTTTGTAAGTGAAATCCTGTGGGACAATGACACATGTGCTTGATCAGAGGAGACACACATAGCGTGTAGGTCAGCTGTTACTTGCTGCTCGATTTGCAGGTAGGACTCAGTGTCACATTAGCACAAGAATTCGGGTACACTGACCACATGTGGGTGTTCAGCTAGACTCAAAGCAAGTGTAAGGCAAGTATGAGTAAGTAGGGGTGCTGACAGTCCTAAATAGCCACGCTGTCCTCTAGAACCAGAATTTGCTTCAGCAAAATAAGGAATAGCATTCAAACAAACAGGAACAACCAAAGAACCTATACCACATCCTTTCTTAGTCCTGCTAATTTCCTCTATTAGCCATCCACTTAATGCTGAAAGTGATGACCTAGAAATAAGGGAGGGGGATCAGGCAACCCATAGCTCCTTTGTCTGTGAGTTCTTCCTTGCTCATCAGCAAGCTGAAGGTAGACCCTGTTGGCAAAATGTGTTTATGATCACCAAGTGACATGAATACAATTGCATTAGTTTTGTGTAGTGTTGCCACGGTTCTTATCAGACCAAAATCCATATGCATGTTCGAGTTACAAAATATGAATTGTATAATTTTGGTGATTCTGCATTCAAGGTGAGTATTCCTATTTGCATTTAAAAGTGGTACTGCACAATAAAAAGATGAATGGTGAAATTCATGATAGTAATTTAAAGTGTTAAGTTTTCTTTACTCAGAACCACATTAAGTAGTAAATTAAAAATAGGACAAGTGAAGGGAAATTCTGAAAGAAACAATAAAGCTTTATATTTGAATACCTTTAATGATACTTTTCTCCTTTTTTTTTAGGGGCTCTTATTTTTATTTTAAATGAGTCCTGAAAATTATGCAGCTTTGCTGGCATTGATAGGGTAATATGTTACCCTAACCACTGTGGGGGTCCATTCTAAGGCTTTGAAGTTGCCCAGAGCTTGATTTAACTCATGTTCTGCCATTTAGCCATGACCTCACTTCACTTTACTAAGCCTCAGTTTTCTCACTATTTGGTTATTTCATCAACCTATATTTATTGAGCCTACTGACTGTGCTATGAAGAACACAATAGACTTTCTCTACCCTGTGGAACTTACACGGTAGACCAGAAGACAGAAATTAAACTGATAACAAAAAATAAATGCATAATTACACATGATGATACATGTTATGGAGACAGATAGGGATGTTCTAAAAAAGAAAACTTGGAAGGGTGTTGAGACTTCCTTTATTTCAGGTAGTGAAATATTTAACTACAGACATAGAAGATGAGCAGGAGATAACTGAGGAAGAGTTAGGAAAGGGAAGAAATGGCAATATCTGTCTCCCAAGGTATCATAGATTAGATGATTAAAGGAGACATAAAGAAAACGTTAGCACAGTCCTGGCCATAGTAAATAATGAACCCGTGAGTAGCTTTTATCATTATCAAAAGATTGACAGAAGTGATTTTTAGTGTTATCCTCACCACCCATTCATATTCGGCAATGAGCATGTAAATCCTTATGTAGAATGTTCGTTATCGACATAGTCACTCATTTAATAAAATTTAGCTGACGTTTGACTATGGAATACAATTCCATTCTGTTCATTCTCTCTCCTTGGAATAGCTCTTTCTTTTATACCCGTATCAGTTTCTGATACATTTACCTGGGATGCCTATAGTCCATAATCTGAATCTCTGCTTTCTGACTCAGTTGTGTTTCATTGTGTTGGGATAGCACACTTCTCCGTGGGCACAAAAGCATTTCAATTACAGAAAGCTGGTGAAAGCCTTTCCTTCCTGTCTTTAGTTTTCTTTTACTTGTCACTGATTTTAACAACTGTTATAAAAATGAAAAAAAAAGTGTCTCTTCAAGTTGTCACTGTTCCCTGTCCCTTTCTGCCAATCATGGAATTAGTGTCTCCCATTTGCCTCTTTTATCTGAAAATGGCCTTGTATATCAACTTGCCTAATGAGATCTCAGGTCTGAGGTCAAGGTAGCTAGGTTTTTTGTTGTTTTTTTTTTTTTGCTAAAGCAAAGACATCAGGGAGGAGCTAGTAAATGCAGAGTTATCCCTGAGCACAATATTGGAATAGGTAAAGCTGGTCTTGGCTGTCACTTTGTTTTTCTTATCAGTAATTTCTCTCACAGTTTTTTCTCCTTGATCACCCAGAACCTGCAGGTAAACTCCTTAGGAAAAATGTCCTTGTAGGCCAGCCTGGGTTGTTATCCCTCAGCAACATACTGAGTACTTGACAGTCCCTGATTGCCCCAACGGGAGGCAATTAACAAAGCATAAACTTCAGGGGTCTGAAAGGGGGTCTGCCAAGGTGTTTAGTGTCACATATATATTTGTTTTATTCTCCAGAAGAACACATTATAACCACTCTAGGTTAGTGCTACTGTCACCTGCCATGCATCTTTTCCTCCTTCCTGTTAGCCCTGTGGTCAGAGAACGGTGGAACATGTTGGGATCTGGCGGAAGGGGTAAGCGAGGCATATATTTAGTTCAAATTTATGGACTACATTTATGTGATTACAGTTACTTTCATGAATAGTTATCATTATACTTGTACTGGTGTAGAAAGAATTTCTAGGAATACACCTACCACCCTCTGCCACCTCCATATACCTGACCCAAAGTAGCAAAGCAAAACCTGTACCAATATATAAATGTGTTCACATCACCTGGCTCTGGGAACAGGTGGGTTTCTCCCAGACTAACCTGAAGCTAGTCTGAGAAATCTTCTAATCATCACATGTATAAACGGGCAAGCAAAATGTTCCATTCATATTAACACCAATACAAAAGACAAGTTCTCTCCTATCAGGAAGAGAATTGGTAATGCAGGGTACGCTGCATCCTACACTTTCAATGAAAATTTTAAAGTAGAATTGTATTGTGTTACATTCAGAAGACAAAATTTTTGTCTTGTTTGGAAACAAACCTGCAATAGCACTACAAACAACAAATATGTCCTTCTTATGCATTTCAAGTATCAATTAGATAAAAATTTTTATCTGAATTCTGTTTCTATTCTCTCTATAGAAAATATTTCAAATATTATTATTATGCAAAAAAATGAATAACAAGTATGCAACCTTAAAAGGTAGGAAAAATGTGTTATGAATGTGTGGTAAGCAATTAGTCTGTAGAAATATTTTCTGAATTTTGTGACATTTATGTTACTATTCAACATTCTTAAAATATATAATTTGTGTTTTCTTTTCTGTTTCTAGATAAATACTTTTCAATGGAATTTTATATTAATAACTTACTTTTTGTCTTAAAGAAGGGCCTCAAAATTATATAAGGTCAGGCTCCACAGAAGCTGTATTTCAACTCCAACTCTCTATGTGCTCCATCAGAAAATTAATTCTGGTTCTGATTTGTTGGCTCAGTGGTAGAGCATTGGTCTGGCATGTGGATGTTCCAGGTTTGAGTCCTGGTCAGGGCACACAAGATAAGCGGCCATCTGCTTCTCCATCCCTCCCTTCCTCTCTTATTTTTTCTTTCTGTAGCCATGGCTCAATTGGTTCGAGTGCATCACCCCAGGAACTGAGGAAGCTTCCTGGACCCTCCACCTCAGGTGCTAAAAAATGCTTGGTTATGAGCATGGCCCCAGATGAGCAAAGCAGCGTCCCCAGATGAGAATTTCCAGGTAGATTCCAGTTGGGGAGTGTGCACGAGTCTGTCTCTCTATTTCTACTCCTTTCACTTAGAAAACAAAGAAAAATATTTCATGTTAAAGTGGTAGCAAGCTTTCATGTTACCCTTTCTATGAATTTTATGTTGGGATACTAGCTTTTGATATGAGCCCATTCCAACTGTCTTCTTATAGTCTAAGTCTGTGAAATGGACAGTGGATTGCATGACCCCATATCTGCTTGGACTTCTGTTCCATAGCTGTCAGTCAAAAAAGTTAGTAAGGAAGGGATCGTCTATGGGGATAAGAGAGACCATAGGGGTCCAGGAACTGTGTATATTAAAGCTGGAATGAGAAAAAAAGGGGAGAAAATAGAGCAGATGCTCTGATAGAAGAACACATCACAGGAGCTGAGAAAGACCTTCCCTCCTTTTCAGTTCCCAGTTCTAGATCCTCGGTCTTGCAACCCATGGCATTTATATCTATGACATTATGGATATGTCTGCGTCACACATCTCATTTATTGGAATTGGCATGGCTCTCTTTTCTAGCAATCAAAAATGACCTGAAAAACCCTCCCTCCCAGTGAATTTGCATTTTACTCTGGAGAACAACAGCTATAATTAATTGAATGCCAGAAAATTATTGAATACCTATACCATCTCTAATCTTTGCAACTTCCTAGGCAGGTGGCTATCTTCAATATGTTATAAGTGAAAAAAACTGATAGCCTCAGAGAAGGTGAGAAAGTTGCTGAAGGTCGTGTGATGGGAAAGCAAAGCTGGATTGGAACTCAGGTCTGTCTGACTCTAACGCATGTGCTCCTTCTGCTATACCACATTGCACACCAATATCTAAATCCAAAGGAACTAGTTTCAGCTGATGGAACTTAGTACGTGACTTTGAACTCATGATTACTGGATATCGGAGGCCATGCATTATCTAATTCTGTCCTTCATTTTTGCATGAAGGTCATTGAGGTCTTAACAGGTGATGTGCTCAAGGTTCCAGAAAATATGTGTGAACACCGCTAAGAGCTTCGTTGTTTGGTTTTTTTTCCATTATATTTTTTCTATTCTGAGAGTGTACAAGGATCCTAGACATACCTAACACTGTTTCTATTGAATGAAAACTATTTGCCTCTGGTAAATTCAAATCAAAGTATTCACATTTTCTAATTCCAAAAGAGAACATTAATAGGCGATATTAAAGAAATTAAAATATTAATTCCTTTAAAAAAGGGTTTAAAATTTATTTCACATGTTCATTCCTTTTAAACGATTTACTCTTTATGTCATTTAGTATATTTTAAAACTAGAAAATGATGATAATATTTGCTACCAATAGCACCTGCTGTGCTTTACATATATTATTTCTAATCCATATACAATGTTGTATAATATATGTAAGGACAATAAAACTTAGATAAATTATGCAATTTACATAAGGTCACCTTAGTGTTAGGGGCAAACAGGATTTAACCAAGGCCTTGGTAAACTAAAGATAGCATATATTTTACCAATTTTCTTGACATTTAGGATATATAAGGTTCAAAATGTAGGTATTTAGATATAGTTTATATTATGACCTTCTTATATTGTGTTTCTTTTCTAACTGTCTATGAAATGATTATGGCTTGCCATTGAAGTAAACGATCTGGCCAATAGCTGCTAAATATTCCTTCAACAGAAAACTAGGTACATAAATCCTCAGGGCTGTGAATTTTCTCATTGAACAGGCATAAATACACTACAAGAAAAACAACATACCTGAGTAGGGCTTTAAGATTTAAGAACCATTTCTGCATTTTAAAATGAAGTTCAAGGATTTAAAAGATTTACTGAAGCCCCTAGAAAAAAAGATCTTGGGAATTCTACCATCCTGAATAATGCATCATCCAAAAATAAAACAGAATTTATTCTGAAACTCTGATATTTTAGAAATGTCTCTTTCTAAAAATTGCTTCTTGGCTATGGTATGGTTGATTACTCCATTATTGATTTTTTTCTTGAATAAACAGAGAGAGGTTATAAAAGGTAATATTCTTTATCTAGACTTTTTCAATCAGGATTCTATTAGAAGTAAAGTAGACAAAACTGGATAGTATTTGGCCAATGGCCATCATTATGTGAGATGAAATGAATATAAATTTAGCGCAGTGCCTGCATACAGTAAAAGCTCAATCAGCGTTAGCGATCGCTGTTTTTGTTATTGGTGAGAAAAAGATGCGCCAGGCCACTATCATGATGTGGATGGCTTCCTAAAATGAACGAAGCATTGTGTCAAATGTTTCACGAGACATCTGAGTATGTCAGGCTAGTGGGAAATAAAGCAGCTTTATGTAGCTGCAAGATGGGATTTGGTTCGCACCTGGCACGGCGCCAGCTGTGTCAGCCCCAGTCGATTGCTGTGGAAGTCTGATCTGACCTGCTGACGTGACACTGCTGACACCACAGGGCGGCCGGGGCCACTGGCAATGTGTCAGCACTTTCCTCCTTCAAGTGCCACATACCCCTAATAAATATCCAATTTCTCACTCTGGGGATGCACTTTCTTCCCTTGAACTTAGGGCAGTGCTGTAGTTTCACATGCTACATGATAACTGTTCCGGATGTTACAGCAGATGAGTAGGCTCTTGTCACTTTCCACTTGCACTTCTCTGAAAGGACAGATTGGCAGCCAAACACTTTCTCAAAGTAGCCGCATTACCCCCTCTTATTTTAACTATAAAGGGTGAAAAAAAAATCTGTTCAATATCAGGTAATTATTCTGCACTAGAGTTCACAGCTTTTGAAAGGCAGCGTGCCAACATCACGAACATTACCATCTGGAAGGTGATGTCTAAATGCTGACCCTTGTCATGAAGGATAAGAATGGAAGAACAGTGACCTTGGAGAATTTCTGGAGGAAGTTGCTGGTGAAGGGTAGGAGCTGTCTGATTTTGTTGTTAATTTAATAGTTAGTAGCCATGATGGTCGTATCCAGCTCCTGGGTCAGTGGAAATCCGCATGTGTGAAACTGACTCATGCTCAGATGCTTTCTCTGGTTGGCAGCAGTCATTCAAGAGTTTCTCAATGAGGCCAATTTAACCCTCCAATAACTGGACCAACTAGGACACCTAGATTACAGATTCTACACTTGAGGCTAAGTCTTCTATTTTTTTCATGGACATGTTAGAATTTTAGAAGTGGAGCTAAGACAGTGATCAATCATAAAGTGAACTAACCATTTCCTAGGCAACTGATTTAGAAAAATGAGCACTCCTTCGGATTATGACCAATCAGGCATGCTAAATTCTATCCAAAATTTGCCCAATGCCTACTTCTTGTCCCATTCCCTACAGGGCACGGAGGGAGTTTCGTAAGCTTTAAATCTTCTTTGTGAATGGAACCATGTAGCAGAAAGTGCTGCCATGTAGCAGAAATTGTTATTATAGCTAATATATACATGCGTAAGTGTTGGAAGCAATGTTTGGGAACTTTCCTTAAAAAGGAAAGAGAACATCTTTATTTTTCTAACATCTTGTGCCTGGAACATGAATATGTAGATGAAATTCTAGCAACTTTCTTTGGCCATGAGGACAAGAGCCACATATTAAGAATGGGGGAGCAGTGGTCTGGAAGGAATTTGGGTCCTTTCAGACTCTGAGAAGTCTTCATATCAGCCTTCTACTTCCTACCTTTCTTCTTCTTTTTTGTGAAGGTAAAATATATATTTAAGTGATATGGTCCAACTAATGTTGATACAGATCTTAATGAACTTTATAGAATTTTTTAACATTACATTTATTAACTACTGTCTTTATTAGCTATTGTGACTGTGAAGAAACCAATGATCTTTTTGTATTTATAAATATTTAATGAGCAAATGAACCTTAACCATATTAAGATAGTTTTGTGCTACATCTATAGAACTGAAAAAAATTGATTTCAAAATTTGTTTGCTTCATTAACAACCTTGCCAAATTGATTAAAATTGCCATCTTAACTGTTCAGAAATCAATTTTTTGCACTTTGTAAGTGCTCAAGTTTGCATGTTGATAGGGGCACTAATTTATTAATTATGACTTATGTCATAGTTGTAAGATCATATCTAAATGGAATATTCACTTCAAACAATAAAAAAAACAAGAAATAGCTAATTTATTATGTCATAGTTTTATATAATGAACACAAATAAAACTGTGGCCTTGAAAATTGAACAGGCTATCACTCAATTTGGTATAATACTTCATACAGCTTAAATAAGACACAGGATTACTTAGGGAAAAATAGGTAGCATGAATACAGATTACTTTGCAAGCTGTTCTTTTCAGAAAGAGTAATTACCTTATATGAATTTGCCATATGAGACAATTATTTCTACTGGTTTATTATTTGCATAAATACATGTGATAACAATATTTCCATTTGTGAAGTGGTTACCAGGGGGAAGGGATTGGGGGAGGAGAGTAAAGAGGGACAAACATACAGTGACAGAAAGTGACTTGACTTTGGGTGATGGGCACACAACACAATCAACAGTTCAAATGCTATAGAGATGCTCACCTGAAACCTATGTACCCTTTCTTTTTTTGTGTGTGTGACAGAGACAGAGAAAGAAAGAGAGAGGGACAGGTAGGGACAGACAGACAGGAAGGGAGAGAGATGAGAAACATTAATTCTTTGTTGAGGCACTTTAGTTTTCCATTGATTGCTTTCTCATATGTTCCTTGACTGGGGGGCTACAGCAGGAGTAACCCCTTGCTCAAGCCAGTGACCTTGGGCTCAAGCTAATGAGCCTTGCTCAAACCAGATGAGCCCATCCTCAAACCAGCGCTCTCTGGGTTTTGAAGCTGTGTCCTCTGCATCCCAGTCAGACATTCTATCCACTGCACCACCTCCTGGTCAGGCTGACACCTATATACTCTTGTTGATCAATGTCACCCCACTACATTTAATTTCTAAATTAAAAAAAAAATTTCCACTTAAAAAAACCTCTTCTCATTACCCAATGTACATCTTCTTTATTGTGCTATTTATCACCTTTTCTTTAGAGATAAACTTCATCAAGGATTAATCTAAACTCACTCTACACCTTCACTTTCATGAGGCTTCTCTAATCTAATTTTTCATTGCCAACCTTTGGCATTCACCACTGTCTCTAACATTATCCTTGAAGCTTTCTTAACTCCTAACTTCCATGAGAGTTTTTGTCATGGTTCTCCCAATTTAGCAGCCACCCCACATTCTCATTCGCTTGTGTCTTTTCTGCCACCATGCCTAACTATTGTTTTTCTTAGGATTCTATCTTGAATTCTTTCCTTTCTCATTTCATATACCTCCTATTTTCTGATGACTCATAATTGTACATTCTGTTTCCTGAAGTGTAGAATTGTATTTTTGTAGTTGTTAAAAAAAATCCACAAATATAAGTCTAAGCTCATCCACCTCCAATGTCAAGCTGTCGCCTCCACAGTAGTCTCTCCTTTGGGTGACAGCAGCATTGTTTTCCTTGTCTATCTCTCTTTGCCTTGGAAAACTCATTCATCTTTTAAGATTAATTTCAATTTTCACCTCTGCTTGGAAATACTCCTGAACTTAATGGTGTCTTTTCTCTTCTGTACTCTAGCTCTTTGACCTCATAACAACATTATTTTATTACTATTTAATATAATAACCCTATGTTGTCATTTTTAATTTACTTTAAGTTATCCACACTTAGTGTTAGTTGCTTTTGAGCCTGTATATTTCTGCATCTTTTTGATTTACCATAGTGATTTATACAAATTAGGAGTTCAAGAAATGCTTTTGAATGAATAATGAATATTCTCTCTACCTTTGCAAATAGAGCCATAGTTTAGATATATTATTCATTGATGTCATCCCATTTTATCACTTGCTAATCTTTAATCATCTCCCATCTAAACTAGTCTTTTTTCATAAGATAATTCTTATTTTAGAGACATTTTAATTTTATTTATTTATTATTAATTTATTTATTTCCTTACTTAAAGCTTTTATTTTTTTATTTTACAGGGTGTGAGAAATATCAGCTCATAGTTGCTTGACTTTAGTTGTTCATTGCTTGCTTGTTGTATGTGCCTTGACGTGGCAAACCCAGGATTTTGAACTGGTGACCTCAGTGTTCCAGGTCAGTGCTCTCACCACTATGCCTCTACAGGCCAGGCATAGTTTTTAATTATTGATTCTAGTGAGAGAGGAAGGGAGAGAGATAGAGAGACAGAAATATTGATTTATTCCTGTATGTGCCCTGACCAAGGATTGAACCAGCAATCTCTGCACTTCTGAAAGATGCTCTAACCAACCAAGCTATCAGGCCAGGGCAAGACATTTAAATTAAAAAAAAATTAAAAGAGATGATATTCTTTTATACATAACATAAAATTTACAATTTTATACTAGTGCCTTGCTGTTTTGAATACTGCGGCCTTGTAGAATAGTTTAATATCAGGTAGCATGATTCCTCCAACTTTGTTCATCTTTCTCAAGACTGCTGTTGCTATTTGGAGTCTTTTGTGGTTCCATTAAAATTTTAGAATATTTGTTCTAGTTCTATGAAATATACCATTGTTATCTTGATAGAAATTGTGTTGGATCTATAGTGTAGATTGTTGTGGGTAATATAAACATTTTAATTATGTTACTTCTTCTTATCCATGAACATGGCATATGCTTTCATATTTGTATCTTCTTCAATGTCTTTCTTCAGTGTCTTGCAATTTTCCCAGTACAGGTCTTTTACATCATTGGTTAAATTTATCTTTAGGTATTTTATTCTTATTGAGGCAATTGTGAATGGTATTGTTTTCTTAGTTTCCCTTTCTAATAGTTCATTATCGGTGTATAAAAATGCAACTGACTTATGGATATGTATTTGTATCCTACTTACTGAATTCATATATAAGTTCTAGTAGTTTTTTGGAGAAATCTTTAGAGTTCTTTATATACAGTGTCATGTCACCTTTATATAATGAGGTGCCTTTTATTTCTTTTTCTTGTCTGATTGCTGTGGCTAAGACTTCCAATAGTCATGAAAGCAGACATCCTTGTCTTGTTTCCAATCTTACAAGAAATGCTTGTAGTTTTTTCCCATTGAGTATGATGTTGACTGTGGGTTTGTCATATATGGCTTTTACTATGTTGGGCTATGTTCCCCCTATTTCTACTTTGCTGAGAGTTTTTATCATAAATGGGTGTGGATTTTATAAAATGCATTTTTCTGCATCTATTTATGTGATTATGTTTTACTGTTTTTTTGAGAGAGACAGTGAAAGAGTCAGAGAGAGGGAGGGACAACTAAGGACAGACAGACAGGAAGGAAGACAGATGAGAAGCATCAATTCTTTGTTGTGGCACCTTAGTTGTTCAATGATTGCTTTCTCATATGTGCTTTGGTGGGGGGCTACAGCAGAATGAGTGACCCCTTGCTCAAGCCAGTGACCCTGGGTTCAAACCAGTGATCTTGGGCTACAAGCCAGTGATCTTGGGCTACAAGCCAGTGATCTGGGCTCAAGCCAGCAACCATGGGGTCATGTCTATGGTCCCACACTCAAGCCAGTGACCCCATGCTCAAGCTGGTGAGCCTGTGCTCTAGGTGGCAACCTCAGGGTTTCGAACCTGGGTCCTCTGTGACCCTGTCCGATGCTTTATCTACTGCATCACCACCTGGTCAGGTGTGATCATGTTTATTTTTATCATGTGGTTTTTATCTTTCATTGTGTTTATGTGGTATATCACATGTACTGATTGTGGATATTGTACCAACCTTACATCCCCAGAATAAACTCCCCCTCATACACTGTTGGTAGAAATGCACACTGGTGCAGTCACTGTAGAAAGCAGAATAGAGTTACCTCCAAAAATTAAAAATAAAACTGCTTTAAGACCCAGTAATTCCACTTCTTGGAATTTATCTAAAGAAACTCAAAAGACTAATTTAAAAGAATATATGTATACCTATGTTGATTGCAATATTGTTTACAGTAGCCAGGATTAGAAGGTGCCCAAGTGTCTATCAGTAGATGAGTGGATAGATAAACTGTGGTATATTTACACAGTGGAAAATGACTTAGTTGTAAAAAGAAGGAGGTCTTATCCTTTGTGACAGCAAAATGGACCTGGAGAACATTATGCTGAAAGAAATAAGCCAGTGAGAAAGACAAGCACCATATAATTCCACTCATGTATGGAATCTAACGAACAAATGGACTAACAATTGAAATCAAAAAAGAAAAATAAAAGAGAAAGAAAATATGCATGAACACAGACAACAGTGTGGTGATTGCTAGGGGGAGAGTTGGTGGGAGAGGTGGAGGAGGTATGGGAGATAAGTGGTGATGAAGGAGAACTGACTTGGGGAGATGAACACAAAACACAATGTGTGAAGATAATGTATTGTAGAATTGTCCATGTGAAACATAATTTTGTTAACAAGCATAACCCCCAATAAATTCAATTCAATAAAATTTTAATATTTTTTTATAATTTTAATCATTTTAATTGTACATTCAGTGTCATTAAGAGCAACCTCAATGGCACGTAACCATCACCATTATTTAAGAACTTTTTCTCATCTCAAACAGAAACTCTGTGTCTTTAAGTTGTAACTCCTCAGTTCCTCCACCCCCTCCCTCCCAGCTCCTGAAAGTCTGTTACATATTCTGCCCATGAATTTGCCTATTCTAGAGAACTCCTATCATTGGGATCATACAATATTTGTCCTTTTGTGTCTGGCTTATTTCACCTAGCATAATGTTTTTAAAGTTCATTTCTCTTTAATGCTGAAAAATATTCCTTTGTGTGTGTATACTTCATTTTGTTTATTTAACATGCTTTTGTTTTTAATTCAACATTTTTTTCAATTACAGTTAGTAGTCAATATTATATTAGTTTCAGGTGCACAGCATTGTGGTTAGACATTTATGCAACTTACAAAGTGATCTGTCCCCAGATGATTCTAGTACCCAGCTGGCACTATACATAGCTATTATAATATTAGAGACTATATCCTCTATTCTGTACTTTAGATCCTGTGATTGCGCAAGCGCGCGCGCGTGTGTGTATGTGTGTGTGTGTGTGTGTATCCCACCTCTTCTGTATCTTGTTAACTATCTATGGACTCTCTCATTGCTTTCATCCGAAATTAACATATTTAGAGACATATTAACATATCTGATATATATATATATATATGTGTGTATATTTACATAAAGGAAATACCTCACACACTCTACCTCTTGGGATCATGCCTGCACACTTCCCTTCCCTGTATTCTCCCCATCCACGTGTGTTTCCCTTTCTTAAGCTCCAAGGGCCCTTCCTATGCCTCTATAATTTGTTTCTTGAGCCTACATAGCCCAACTGGTTCCCTACCTCTGTAACTTTCTAAATAAACTTTCTCTTATAATTTGAAAAAAAAAAATAAAAGCAATACCTAAGTGTATAAGAAAGAATTATTGAAGAATCATTGTAGTATTTTCTTGTTTCTCCATTTTTAAACCCAAAGAACACAATTGTGTTTTTGGTAATGAGAGAGAAATACACATCAGATTCCAATACCAAATTCCTGCTATAAGGTAATTGTGATTAGAAACCTAGTCCACTTACTGATGCAACATTAAGATTTACTCTACCGTCTAACCAATTAATCTATAATCTGGTACCAGTAGAGATGCAGTTAGTATTTGTTAAATGAATTTATGCAAGCATGACTTCATCGATTATTTCAAATTGACGTTGGATGTGTATTAGCTCATAACTCATGGCAATCATTTATAGCCGACATATACTGAGGGCATTATATGGGCCAGGGTTGTTTCTCACTGCTTAACATATAATATCTCATTTAATTCTCATAACAACCTTATACAGGAGATTTATTATAATAATAATTATTATTATCTTCATCATCATTTAATAAATTGGGAATAATGAGCCACAGAAGGATTTAATAATTGTCTAGAATCTCACCACTAACAAGCAGTAGAACTGAAAATTGAAGCCCAGCAGTCCAGCTCTGGCCTGCTTGCTCTTACGTAGTCTATAATAGCTGCTCTGTTATGGACAAGTGGCTCCAAATACATTTTTTAAGTAAATTATGTAAGCAAATATTCTTCCCTAAATTATGAGGGCTATGAGAAATCTAAGTAATTATTCATTGACATTTTTTTCAGGGTATAAATTTAGTGATATTTAAAAACTCAAAACCACGATTGAGTGAACAATAAATAAAACCTTTTTATTTTTTTCTAAAATGTTTGGTAATCTTATTTGAAAGTAGTTGATACATGACGGTAACAATATTTCTTCAATCTCAGGCAGTGCTGACGATATTTTATTATTTAATGGCCGGCCACTTCCACTTAACTATTTTTCACAGCTTTGTTGATTGTTGTTCTTACCATTTTCCTGTCATTAGCCTCTCAGCGTCTCCTGTTTATTCTCTTGCAGTTGGTCCGCCAGGTTAAATCTACTGCTTCCTTCCTTGCTTGCATTTTACAAGCTGTCACATTGTTACGAAATCTCTCTAAAGAATAATTGGCATATTTGTGCAAGCAGGACATACACACTAGAACAGAGGTCAGGAACCTATGGCTCGCGAGCCAGATGCGGCTCTTTTGATGGCTGCATCTGGCTCGCAGACAAATCTTTAATAAAAAAAATAATAATGTTAAAAATATAAAACATTCTCATGTATTACAATCCATTCATTTCCTACTGCTCATGTTCATGGTTGCGGGTGGCTGGAGCCAATCACAGCTGTCCTCTGGGACAACACCAAATTTTTATTAGATAATGTGTAATGTACATGGGTTGTTGTATGACTCTCATGGAATTACACTTTAAAATATGTGGTGTTCATGGCTCTCTCAGCCAAAAAGGTTCCCAACCCCTGCACTAGAGTATACAGCAAAAGTTCATACTCCAAACGCTATTGAAACCTGGTAGTGTATCAGACTAGGGACTCTTTGTTATGAGGTATCTTGGTGTTCTTTTTAAATATCCTTGAGCTCTTCATTAGGTTCTAAAACAATCATAATGAAAAAATTTCTCTCACACCTAGATAAGTATAAAAGGAAATTATTTTACCCATTCAAATAAAAACAATATCAACTTTTATTTCTTATTAACTTTTTAAAATTTGTTGATTTTTAAAGGGAGAGGAAGGGAAAGAGAGACAGATAGAGAGGTATAGGGATATCGAATTATTCCTATATGTCCTCTGACCGGGGATCAAATCGGCAACCTGTGCACTTTAGGATGATGCTCTAACCAACCAAGCTATCTGGCCAGGTTGAAACAATATCGAGCCCTGGCTGGTTGGCTCAGCGGTAGAGTGTCGGCCTAGCGTGCGGAGGACCCGGGTTCGATTCCCGGCCAGGGCACACAGGAGAAGCGCCCATTTGCTTCTCCACCCCTCCGCTGCGCTTTCCCTCTCTGTCTCTCTCTTCCCCTCCCGCAGCCAAGGCTCCATTGGAGCAAAGATGGCCCGGGCGCTGGGGATGGCTCTGTGGCCTCTGCCCCAGGCGCTAGAGTGGCTCTGGTCGCACCATGGCGACGCCCAGGATGGGCAGAGCATCGCCCCCTGGAGGGCAGAGCGTCGCCCCCGGTGGGCGTGCCGGGTGGATCCCGGTCGGGCGCATGCGGGAGTCTGTCTGACTGTCTCTCCCTGTTTCCAGCTTCAGAAAAATGAAACAAACAAACAAACAAACAAACAAAAAAACAATATCAACTTTTAGAGGTTGGTATTCTAAAAACCAACACTGCAAATAACTAGTTAAGTAATGCAAAAATGATCAGTTATAAGATAAAAAGTTGTCTTCTGATTACTTTTCCTCACAGTAATCTCATGGAAAGGAGAAAACACATAAACTGTATCAGTAATTAGAATGCAAACTCACTCATTTATCAGTGCTTAGTGAAGATTGATCCCCTCAACTCTCTCCACATAGGTGAAAAATGAGAGCACCAGCATGGCTTCAGCTGGTCAAAAGCTGTATAAATAGACTATTCTCAAGATTAAAAAAGAATATTGCCATTATTTACAAATGTATATTCCTCTAGGTTTTTCAAATACGTAAGCAGTTACACTTGCTTGATAATCTACAAGCATTTTACTTCCTCATAAAGCAAGACAATTTAGGCTTTAGGTTCAGTCCACACAGTTTTGTAACTTGGCCAACTCTAATACGGAAAAATGACTCAACAAGGTCATGATATGCTTCCATCAAAGGAATACATTTTGGGGTCTTTGCAGGCAATAGGAATGGCTAAATTAAACTTGACCTTGGAACTCAGCAAAATGCTAATTTAGCTTTTAGCTCAGCCAAATTTTTTTTTCTGTTGAGAAGAAAAAATATGTTGTAAAATGTTTTTCTTTTACCTGTTCAATACCAACAAAGAATGTCTATAAGCTATGTGGAAAATAACATTATACTGGATCGTCTATAAAAAATATAACCATATTTAAAAAAAAAACTGAATTACAGTGTGAGTTAGGTAGCTTCTTTATGCAATAGAAATTTTGCTTGGGATAATGACATTTCTGGCTGGTTGCCCTGTTTGATGCTCCCAGAATTGGTTTCCTTTGAGACTATTAAAGAAAAGGATTGATGTGATATGGAACTTGAGTCACTGGTGACCTTTGTATGAGGATTAGTTGACTCTTTGATTAATTTTGGCATTTCATTTTACACCTCTTTTTGAAATCAACTCATGGCAGTGTGGTCAATCAATTCCCATCTGTAAAACTACTCAGTGTACCTTGAGCTATTTTATATGTAGCCTGATTAGTGTTACATCATCCTAAACTTTATTAAAAATAAATGAATCGAGGCCATTAAATACAGGTGGAAGAAAGTGATGCATTCTGTGGATAAGTAGAAGAAAATGAAATTTCCATTTCCACTGCTGTCCATCATCATCATCATCATCATCATCATCATCATCAATGAATGTATTGATTAAGTTCACATACCTATTTGCCCTTTTCTTCCTTTTTTCCATTATAAGTCTCACTTGAAGGCATATACATTTTAGAATTATTAAAACCTTGCTAATTAAAACCTAGCCTAATTCCTCTCCTTAAAAATCAGCAGGTAGTATAGTAGAATACACTAGCACTCTATCACAAAATAAATCACATTGTCTTATCAACAGAGAAAAATATAAAACTTTAAACTCATCATACTTTCTAGTCCCAAATATCCCTGTCTGTAATAGGGTGAAGCACACTTTTTGTGTATACCATGATTGTTTCTTAAAATAAAAGTGGATCAATAAGGCTGAAAACTTCTGGGACATGATCTTTTTATTTTATTTTGATTGTTATAAAACAAAATGATGCTTTATTGTGCATTCAACACACTTGTACTCAATAATAGGCTAAGAACCAAACCCCTGAAGAATTTGCAAACATTGAGAGGCAAGAATCAGTCATCAGCACAGTTTACAAGTACTAAAAGGTGATGGGGAGATCAGAGGAAAAAGATAGGATTTAAACTAGATCTTAAAAGTTAGGTAGGGTTTGCCTGACTATGTGGTGGTGCAGTGGATAGAGCAGTCAATGAATAACTAAGGTGCTGTAATGAATAATTGATGCTTCTCATTTCTCTCCTTTCCTGTTTGTCTGTCCCTTTCTCTGTCTCTGTCTCTTTCATTAAAAAAAATAGTTAGGTAGGGTGTGAGTGAGATGACAGGGTTATTAAATGCTATTTCAGCGTGAGGCTGAAACAAAGGGAAAGAAACATAATAGAACATGAGCAGATTGGTACAATTGTACAGGCAGGTGGTTTGTGGAGCAGTGGAAGTTTAGATCTCATATTAAAACTGTATCTTACAGGGAGTTTCTTACATGGAACACTAAGTCATGTGTCTTCTGAGCATGTGCAGTGCTGAAGATTAGACTCAATTAGCTAGGGCAAATATCTCAGAGCATTGCAGGCATCAAGGTAGATAGTAACATGAGCATAAAGTAGAATTGCAAGGAGCCTTTTACCTCTTTTTGGATGTAGTCATTTCCATCACTGGAGGCAGTACAACATTATTGAGGGAAAGTAGCTATAGTTCCACTGACATATAGGGTAGCAGAGTTTGGACTTGTCATTATCTGCAGCCTAGCTGACATTAGAAGAAATAGGTTTTTTTCCACTTTGGTCTGTATCTGTCCCTTTCTGATAAAAGAATTTGAAAGTCATAATTATTTATTTATAAATTGTGCCTAACTTAATTAATTCTAGGCACCAACTGTACAGTCCATAGACACAAGACAATATTTTGTAAAGACCACACCTAGGAATAAGTGTTCCATATAAAGGACTGTTCCTTAAAGTATCAAGCTGGGAGGGACCTGCCCCACTAATAGGGAAAGATAAAAAACAGACAAAGTTTTAAAGTTGGAGAATATGTAGGTGATAATTTCAACAAGCTGAAGACTGGCACAGTGGGCTTAAGAAAGGAGGCATCAGAAGTAGTTGTCAAGGGTCGATTCTAAGCCTCATTTTTAGAAAGTAGCCAGAAAAGATCATTCTTGTTTATTTTTTTAAGTGTTTACACTTTTCATATCCTTTCTGGTCTTTCTCTGCCATATTGCAATCCCTGTTGTCCCAGCATAGTAGAAAAGAAGGAGACAGATGTCCCAGAGAGTTAGACGGGACTATGTTTTAGCTGCCATTTTCCAGTTGTGTGAACTTACCCACTCTAAGCCTCAGTTTTCTCTTCTGTAAAATAGAAATGTGAATATTTACATTTTTGTGAAGATTAAATTAAGGTAGCTTATATAAAACAGCCAACACGGAGCTACAAATGCAATAGCCCCACGTTGGGAGCTGTTTGACGTCCTACTTCCTTCTATTCTTCCCTCTTTCTCCATTTTACCTCTCCTCCCCTTTTCTCTGTTCTTTACCTCCTTCCTCTGATTCTTTATTCATTATCTATTGAAAAATACTTTTAAACCAATTCTCATTTGCAGAGTACTGAGGGTAAAGTGGTGTCTTGATGAGAAAGCTGTCCTTGCCCTCATCAGCTTACCATCTAATGAAAGACAATGAAAGAGAAACACTAATCAGAGTAGGACATAAATGAATGTAAAAATCACAACTGTTGCACTTAAAGCAGAAGAACATGGTGCTATGAGAGTGAATAATAAGGTTATTCATACCTTTTCCTTTTCCCATTCCTTAAGAATAAACAGAAGAATAAATTATCCTAGATTAGAATCTGGAAGATGACTAGAAAATGTGAATGTTCATATGTTCTTGGGTGGATTTCAAAAACACATAAAAATTGGTACTCCTGTATTTTGAAATTCTGAAATCAGGAAGATGAATAACAGACATTACAGCCTAACATGTTTACATTTTATGCTTGTTTTTTATGCTCCTTTTGCTCATTTGTTTTTGGATAGTAGTTGTTTTGGGAGATTTCATCAGTTTACTCTTCTTTTGATTAAATGAATAGAAATCCCTTTGTTCCTCTGGGGGGAAAATGTACTTTGAAGTTCAAGACAGTAGTTTACCCAGAAACTCTATGTTCAATCACATTACAATCACTCAATAGGAAATAAAGCTTAACCCCTTGCAGGAGTTTCACCGTAATGAATAGAATTGAGGCAACTTCCCAGTGTGGGATGCCCTGTAGGGCTGAGGCGTCTGCCAGGCTCTGTAACTTGGACAGAACAGAGAACTCAAAGTCCCCATCAACATAAGGATGCTTGGCACCAAGTGAAAAAAGTCAGTGGTCCCAAATAGCAAGATACTCTCTTATTGGCTAATAATTCTATTCTTGTTAATTCTAAAAGGGATGGGTCCTTTCAGGGGGCCTTGGAATCTGGGATAAAGATAACATTCTATTACAAGACTGTTCCTGGGAAAGCTCTTTCCCTCACTCACCCTGTCTGCCAAGGCTGAGGAATTTGGATCTTGTCAGTGTGTGTATGTCACCGAAACATAATCTAGTACAATATTTCCCCTCGTTATAGGAAGTGACATTTTTAGGGATAAAACTTGAAGACAGAAATAAAAGACGGCTACCAAAAATCTGTAGTAGAGAACTTGGAGTTAACTGATTCACAGAGTCACAGGCAAGACTTTCATTTAAGAAGTGGCCCTTGGTGCAGGGTATTCAGTGATGGTGATCTTTGTGGCACTGGGATTGACCTTTATCTAATATACCCTCCCCTCCCACAATATCTCTCCTCCCACTACCCATCACCTGACTCTATTTCCTTCTCTGGCTACCCCTTTATTTCTCTCCTTCCTTCCTTCCTTTTTTTTTTTTTTTTTTTTTTACCAAATATTCTTGAGAGGATTGCCACTGTATGCCAATCTCCTTGTATTCATTCTTTCCTTGTTGTATTCCAATAGTCTTTCTTTCCCACCACCTCACCAAAACTGCTTCTTTGATGATGCTCTTTGTTGTTAAATCTAAAGATTAATTCTTTGTTCTAAGATTAAAGTGTTGACCTTGCCTTGGTTTATTCACTGAATACAACACAGCTGACTGCAAGCTTTCTTTGAATACATTTTCCTCAGTTGGCCTCAGGGCCCTGCATTCTCCTGGTTTTCCTTCACACTGGAGTGACCCGGCTCTCTGCTCCTGCACCATTTCTTTTTTCTATTCTCTTGAAGATTCTATCTAGGACCAGCTTTCTAATAAAGATATGCGAATGAAGCCCAAATGCATATTCCTAGGCTAGATGTCTTCTTTGGATTTCAGGCTGACACATCCAATTGCCTCTGTGTCACGCCTACTTGCTGATGTCTAGTAAGCATCTCAACATTGACATACTCAAATCTCCACTTGTAATACTCCACTCTGGTCCTCATGCCCTCTGTCTACCCCAGTTAAGTTAAAGGTAGCATCATTACTCACGTTGCTCAGGCCAAAAACTTTAGAGCCATCCTAGCCTTCTTTCTCTTTTACTCACTGCCCAATATGTCAACTAAAAACATTTGAAATATACTTACTATCCAATCCTTTCTCTACATTTCCTGTGCCAGCACCCTGGGTCAAGTCACCATCTTCTCCTCCCTTAGATTATAGTATTTTCATTAATCCTGCTTCTGCCTTGCCCTATCACAGTCCAGTTTAGTCTAGTAACCAGAGATCCAGTTAAAGCAGATATTAGAAATGTCAGAGCTGTTACCTCTCTGCTTAAAACTTTGCCTTGGCCTCTAATCTCATTCTGGATAGCGCCAAAATCATTGGAATGGTCTACAAGTCCATAAACTATCTGACCCTTGCACTCACTCTGTGCCGATGCTGCTCACTGGCCTCCTTGCTGTTCCTCCTAGACCCACCAGATGTGCTCCTGCCTCAGGGTTTTGCACATGCCTGGAATTCTCTTAATGCTGTTAGTTCTTTTTTTATTTTATTTTATTTTTTTATTTTTTGTATTTTTCTGAAGCTGGAAACGGGGAGAGACAGTCAGACAGACTCCCGTATGCGCCCGAACAGGATCCACCCGGCACGCCCACCAGGGGCGACGCTCTGCCCACCATGGGGCGATGCTCTGCCCCTCCAGGGGGTCGCTCTGCCGCGACCAGAGCCACTCTAGCGCCTGGTGCAGAGGCCAAGGAGCCATCCCCAGCGCCCGGGCCATCTTTACTCCAATAGAGCCTTGGCTGCGGGAGGGGAAGAGAGAGACAGAGAGGAAGGAGGTGGGGGGTGGAGAAGCAAATGGGCGCTTCTCCTATGTGCCCTGGCCGGGAATTGAACCTGGGTCCCCCACACGCCAGGCCGACGCTCTACCGCTGAGCCAACCGGCCAGGGCCAATGCTGTTAGTTCTTAAATGTCATCTCAGTGTGTATTTTCTGGACTAAACTATTTAAAATTCTAACATTTATACCTCTACCTAACGGATTAAACTCATTCTTGTTTTCTTTTCCTCTGTATCTTGTATCAATCACCCTCAAACATATATATGTATTTTACTTATTTATTTGGACTCTCTGTTTCCCAGCCTTCCTTCCACTAAAATGCAAGCTCCTGGAAGGCCAAGGTCTTTGTCCCTTTTACCCACTGCTGCATTCCCATGACTTAGAGGCAGTCAGTAAATATTTCTTCATTGAATAAATATAATTGTCAAAAGTAGAACTTGTTATTTGTGACATGAAAATGCATCCTCACCCTGCCTGGTGTATTTGTAATTTACTTCCGACTCCCACCTGCCTCTTGTGCACTAGTTGGTGCAGGGTCCTACACTCACCGGTTGGGTGGTAGGCCAAGGATGACGGTGTGGGTGACGCCCCCAGAATGGTCACTAGGGCGGGGCTGGTGCTCTGGCGCCTCTGCCTGTCTGTGCAAGCACATGGTTCCCTCTGCACTGAGGACGCTCATTCAGTGACACTTGCAAATAACCAAATGTTGAGTGTCAGGACCTCTGTGTGTGTTTCTCTCCTTTCTAAGAATTATTACATTAAATGTTAAAATGATCTTTGAATGTATGAATGTTTTTATTTTAAAAAGAATAAAGCAAATTTAGGTCATTCTGAAGAAGGTATTATTTTTCTGCATGCCTTACACTTGCAGACTACATTAACTCTTCATGGACAAGTTCCAGGGCCCATACTTGTTTATTGAATGCTTGTCACTGAAAACAAATAATCTTTTCATTTCTTTGATAATAAAATCATGGTTGAAAAAAAGGAAACACTTTTTAATGGCAGAATCACGTCGAAAGCTTTGTGCTGTGATTGACAAGGTGCCAAGGAGAAAATCGGGAAGTATCTAGAAGTGCTGCTGATTTGACTAACTTCTACATGCCAATCAGCAGATTCTAAACAAGGTTTAAGAGATGGGCACTGGTAAAAGCTCTAATCTCTTTGTCTCTACAACACTGGTACAAAAGGCCAAGAGCCCTGCTGCTTAGCTGAAGGAGGCTCTGGGAACCTTCTTAATGGAGAATATTCCCAAGATAAATGTTTGTTTAGTTTCCTCCCGTGGTTTCATTTATTTCCTCTAAGGAGAAAAAAGACAGGGCTGCAAAATGAAGTTGACCTACACAAAATCCACGTTACAAAGAAGCACGTTATTGGAATCTGCACGTACATTAGCCAAGGAGTTTTAAAGAGAACGATCACGATGATTTACGACCAACATTTCATATAAATCATAATTACTAAACCAGAATATTGATCTCAAAATAAAATGAGGGGCAACCTGAATCATAAATTTTCCAATTTAGAGTTTATTATATATTTCAAGTAAATATTAGGTCTAAATTATACAGATGTGACTTGAGACTCAAACTCTTTATAAACAAAAATACAGCAAACTATGAAATCAGATTATTGAGCTGGAAATATTTTGGCTCAAAAACAAAATTCAACATCTATTTCAATGGATTTATCTAAGGGATAACATTTAAAAATGATCAAATTTTTATTGCAGTATTATTCACTGTGATGAAATTAGTGACAAGCAAAAAGAAAACAATGCCAGCATTGCCTGGTATTCTGTATTGCACTTGTTGAATACTTTTATTTTGTGTCCTGTGTTGCATTTTTCTTGTCCAGAGACAAAATTGCAAAGTGATATTGCAAGTGAATATCTGAGTAAGGCCCACTCCTATGCTTTTTTTAGATCATAGTCCCCTCATACCTGAGATAAGACTGTAATAATAATAACGTGGTATGTGTATTATAACTGTGATATGGTTCTCCAAAGCTTCTGGAAGAATGGGAAAGCAGAGGAAGTACCAATGGGAAGAGCAGATTGACTATGTGGAGTTTGACTCCATTGCTGAGTTATATCATCTGCAAAAAACATTTTTCTTTTCATATTCGGAATCTGGCTATTGGCACACAGAAACTTAGATTTCCCTTCCTTGTGCTCAGTCTTATAAGATGTTTTTTGAGAACATTAACACCAGGAAATATAGACAAAGGTATCTGCAGAGTAGTACAGGTAGCTATATTTTTAAAATCATAAACAGGCTTGAGTCTTATTAAAAAAATTATTTTTTTGCCTGACCAGGCGGTGGCACAGTGAATAGAGCATCGGACTGGGATGCGGAGGACCCAGGTTCAAGACCCCAAGGTTGCCAGCTTGAGCACCGGCTCATCTGGCTTGAGCAAAAAAAAAAAAAAAAAAAGCTTACCAGCTTGGACCCAAGGTTGCTGGCTCAAGCAAGGGGTTACTCTGTCTGCTAAAGGCCCGTGGTCAAGGCACATATGAGAAAGCAGTCAATGAACAACTAAGGTGTCACAACAAAAAACTGAGGATCAATGCTTCTCATCTCTCTCCGTTCCTGTCTGTCTGTCCCTATCTATCCCTCTCTCTGACTCTCTCTCTGTCCCTGTTAAAAAAATTTTTTTTTTCTTTGATGGTTAGGTTGTAGAACCAAGATGGAGTCTTGAAATAAACACTGAGGATGACAGATATGATTTTCCGAGGCTCAGAGATGAAGACAATGAATTATTCATTGCTATCCATAGGGTCTGCATGGCCTGTGAAGACCCTATCATAGCAAAGACCTACGGAGCAAGGTCTGTCAAAGTACAGATCATGGGTAATTCATTCATCCTAATGTTCTTGTATAGCCTGAAAGCTAAGGATGGCTCTTAAATTCTTAAGTGGTTAAAAAAAATTCAAAAAGAAATTCATGACAACTGAAAATAGTATGAAATCCAAATTTCAGTGCCCATAAAGTTTTATTTGAGTTACATGTATATACTTTGTCTGTTTTCTATGACTGCTGAGTCATTCTGACAGAAATCTGACAGCTTGTTTTTTTTGAGAAAGACAAGTACCATAAGATTTCACTCATATGTGGAATCTAATGAACAAAATGAACCAACAAGGAAATAGAGACAGTCTCATAGATAGACAACAGGCTGACAGCTACAGGGGCCGGTGCTTACCAAGGAGGGTAGAGAGGATGAACAAAAAAGGACAAAAAAAAAACAGATTTCATGGACACAGATAACAACAGTGTGGTGATTGATGCAATGGGTGGGGGGGGGGAGGTTGTAGGGAATTAATGGTGATGGACAAAGACTTGACCTGGGTGTGAACACATAATATGGTACACCAAGAAGTGTTGTAGAATTGGGCACCTGAAACCTGTAAGATAATCTTAACTAGTGTCACCTTAATAAATTCAATACAAACAACAACAACAAAAACCCAAGAAATCTTATGGCCTGCGAAGCTGAAATTAATTACTATCTTCTGCTTTATAAAAAATGTTTGTGGTCTCCTGGTATAAATTATATAACTTTTCTCTAAAATTGAGGGGTAAGTCATTTGCAATTTTTTACATGAGTTATAAACTCAGGGATCAATATGTCTGTTCCTCAGACAAGCTTTAGCTTTCGCAGCCCCAGCTGTTAGGAAGGCGCACTCCCCCATGCCCAGCTGAACTGACAGTCAGAAACGTGTTCTCCAAGTTGCAGTCAAGATTCAGCCTCGTGGTCCAGACACAATGCTTTCTGTATTTCCATATTGGAACTGGGGTCTGCATACTCTTATTTTACTGTTAAAATTGACTTAATGTTATAATTATTACTTATTATAGTAAATAATATAATTAAATAGCTGAACTTTAATCCCAACTTCACTAACTGTAAGGGTTATGCATTTATGTGCCCTTCATCTTGTGAAAACATCGTGATTCTGATTTAATTTTAATTTAGAATCCTGACGTTCTTATGTGTGACTCCAGAGGTGCACAGTTTGATGTAACGACTCTCTATCTATCTCCCTCATGGACTAATGTCTTGACCTTTGTTAGAGAGAAAGTCTTCTAACTGCTTTCTGCTCACTGTGCAGGAGTGAGTGCAGGGAGGAGAGGAACAGTTACTCTTCTCAGTCTCTGGAATATGCTCTTTGAAGTCTAGAAATTCTTGCTCCCTTCCCTTATAAGGGACTCAGAGGAAAGGCAGAAAGAGGTTCTGATAGGATGACTCTTGACCACGAAGGGAGAAAGGAAGAAAGAGGTATTCCCATCAGAATGGGTATCACTTTTTACTTTTTCTTAGTAGGGGAAGAATTTTTTTTTTTTTAACAGAGACAGAGAGAGAGTCAGAGAGAGGGATAGATAGGGACAAACAGACAGGAACGGAGAGAGATGAGAAGCATCAATCATTAGTTTTTTGCTGTGACACCTTAGTTGTTCATTGATTGCTTTCTCATATGTGCCTTGATGGGGGGGGGGGGGGAAGGGCTACAGCAGACTGAGTAACCCCTTGCTCGAGCCAGTGACCTTGGGTCCAAGCTGGTGAGCTTTGCTCAAATGAGATGAGCCTGCGCTCAAGCTGGTGATCTCAAGGTCTCAAACCTGGGTCCTCCGCATCCCAGTCCAAAGCTCTATCTACTGTGCCACCGCCTGGTCAGCAGTAAGGGAAGAATTCTTTAAAACAATTTGCTTGGTCAGAATGTCCCATAGAAATTGCTTCTTCAAAAAGCTTCCCCCCATATGTAGAACAAAATATATTTTATCAGGATCAAATAGAGCTGCAGATAAAAAATTGAACTGCTTTTGTGACAGCAGATAGGGCGTCAACACGGTGATGCTAAATGAAACCAGGTTCTGCGGTGACAAATAGCTCACCGAGCAGGGGTTGGCTACACTTGAATTTGGATATTCTTGCCTAGGTGATCATGCATTTATCTCAGACTTCCAAATTCTTCCAACTGACATGGTGGCATCTGATACCATCATATCAACTTTCAAGTGTTACAAACATATTGTCAAATGATTGTCCCTATACATGCAATCTGAAAAGAAGCATTTGTGAGAGCCTGGACAGGCTGCTGCAGTAGTATATATAATATATTGGACCACGACATGTCTAATGATGTTGAAGAAGAGCTTATGTGATCTTAGTGCTTAGGTGACTGCTCAATTTTTCACAGCCAAATCTGTATGGGTGATCTCCCTATTGTGGAGGGAGGGACTTTATCTGTCTCCTAGTTTTGCTTGGGATGTACACAGTGACTTTACCTTTATCAGCACTCATCTATATTGCTGTCTCTGCACCTTACTATATACTGCTTCTGAGCCTTAAGGTTTCCCAGCATCTACCCAGCCTAACTACCAACATATACATAATGTCCACCAGAATATGTAACTTCCTGTGTAGCTAAAATTCGGCTATATTGCAAAATCTCTGATTTCTTAAATCGAAAGCTGGTGGGAAGAGGTTAAGCTGTATTAACCAATCTGCTACAATTCTCATTATTTCAGAGGGAAATTCACATACCCACTTATTCCAAGAGAGCTTCTTATAATTTTTTTTATTAATCTTTACCTCCTTAAAAATAACTCTACTTGCATGAAGTTGCTTAAGCATTAAAATGAGTGTGCTAACTTGAACTTAATGAACTATATTTTAGCATAGACGAACGTGCTATATTTGAAGGCCCCAGGGGCAAAGCAATGCCATGCACACAAAGATTTCTATCCTCTGTGCAAAACGAGGCTTTGTCTTGACAGAGGCTTTCTAGTTAAGGAGCAGCAGCCCCATTGCTTCTAGGTGACAGTGAAGTACTCCGTTTTATTATTACAACTATTAGATAACGGCTCTGTTTGGAGATGGTCTCTTTTATCTCAATGGCTCAAGTAAGAAGCCAGAAAAACATAAAGGAAAATAAAAAGAGGAAGAACAAGGTTACTTTATATGAGCTGTAATGGGATCATCTGTGTTCATTCCCCCATTCCCACCATTACCCCACCTACATTTAAGCTCTCAGAACTCAAGTCTGTTGAATCCCTGAAAAGTTATTTCCACTTCCAATTTATTTGTCTCCTTGAAGAAATATCACAAGGAAATAAAATTTTGATTAGGCAGCGTTCTCATCCTCTCCCTTATTAAGTTTCCGTATTAGAACTTGCTTTTATCATAATTGTGCGTGTCTGATCTGGTCATCGACTAAAATGCTATCCTCAAATTTTTTATGCTCCTTAATCATCTTTTCTGTCTGAGTGTGGAACGTCCTAATTGTGTTATACACATTCAATTTGCACATATTATTTTCCAGTTATAATACTTATATACTTTAAATAATTATTCCTTTTGCTAAGTATCTTATAAAAGAGAACTTTTCACATTCGTTTTGAGTGTTTGCTACCACCAGCATCTTTCCAATTAGTTGTTCTGCTGTGCTTCATTTTCACAGAGGATAAAGTACTTCTGAGTTTCCCTGACATCTTTCAACACTGTACTCTACAGAGGCTCTGGGAAACTCATTATTACCAGTTTGTCCTCTTGCTGACTTGCTTAAGAAATGCCAACGAGTCATCTCCATTTGCAATGTCATCATCAGAGAAGGTAAATCAACAATTGAAGGCCTTTTTCCTTTATTCGTCAAACAGGCACTGAGTGACAGGTACTGTGCTTGGTGCTTGTTATGAAACTCACCTCCAATTGCTAGGAGGAAGGAGTCATTTCCTCAGTTAGCTTCTCTGCTTCCAGAATTGGTTAGAAGTCAGAATTTTAACAGATGTTTAAGATGAAAAATTGCACTCAAACTTAGTTTTTATGGCAAATATAGAGGATTTCTTTCTCCATAGTCACATCCCTTTTCTTAAAGAAAGACACGTTTTCTCAGGTGTGGGATAGTATTTTTTCTCTGAAAAAAGTGCACCCGATCAATGTTTTAAGAATTAAAACAAGAAATTCTTTATGTCAGTCATGTCTTTGCTGATAACTGGTTTGTTAATTGAATAAGTAGCTAAACCCGTTTTGGCCAACAGGATAGCTGAAGTCTGCTAAAAGTCTCTGACACATTAGAAAATGGACTTATTTATTCATTTGAAAGTTGTTTTTATGAAGATACGGTACTCACGGCTGCTATGGTCACCTTAATACCTTGATCAGGGATATCACCAACATCTCAAATGATGGCAGAGCAGAGGAGAGAAACAGACATTATTAAGCTACTAAATCAACCACAGGACTGCCTCATTGGAGTTCTTGTTAAAAGAGACAATAAATGACTATTTCCTAAATTACTTTTACCTGGGCATTGTGTTACATATAGCTAACAAATCTTAAATTATATATGTTGTAGCCACATACTCCAATCAAATAATCTAAGTCATTGCTATATTTCTGAAATTGCTTTCTTAACTTTAGCTGTATAACAAAAGCTTGCTGTGTCTTTCCATAACCATTGAAATGGCTGGTCAGCAGGACTGGTTTTTATACCGTTAGTGGAGAGCTGGGTAATTTTTGGCTGGTGCCATGGAATCTTTGTACTTCTTGTACATACTGGTGTCTAATAGAAAGAAGAGCACACCACAGGAATCCTAACCTATATATTTCACATTCTATTTCAACTTACAGCCTTAGATTTTAATTTACTCTGTATTTTATCAATGAGAAAAAGTGACCATTATTGAAAATGTCTCTGAAAGATTGCTAATTTTTAAATGTCCTGATAATATGTCTCTGTGTGTATGTGTGTGTAGCAACAGATGTATTATTACTTTCATACTTGTTGATATTATCTTTTATTCTTCCATATACCTTTGAGGAAACAATTAATATCATAAAAAGAAGCTTCACTTTGAGAAGACATAGAAAATTGTGAACTTATGTTTATATTTCTTACCTTGGAAAAAGAAAGATGAAGGAAGGTTACTATTGCATTGAGAAAGTGAATTATTTTAAGTTGTAACTTACGTTCTAGCAGAGTTATAGATTATATTTGTGAAAATGAGACAATAAACTGCAATTAAAGCTAATTTACATTCTATACACCATGTTGGATTTTATCATTTTCTTTTAAACGGTATCTTTTCTAATCCTTATATGCCCTCTTATATCCTTAGATCTCCATCAAGCGAGGAGGAAACTGAGACACAGAGATCCAAATCTCCTTAATTATTTAGTAGCAGTAGAGATCCTGGAACTTCTAATTTCAGTCCAGTTCTCAGAAATGAGTAGTCCTGAGGAGTCTCAACTTTTTAGGGCCATGTGTCCTATCCAAACTCCACTTTGACATAAGTCCCCTTTGGAAAATTACATATTTATATAACCTGAGATGCTCTGCAGGTGAATAAGTTGTTCAAAGAGTGAAACTAGTCTCAGTCCTTAGATGTGAACAATGGAATTTCACCTTAAGGCTCTAAGCAGCTACACCAACTGGTAGTATCATGTGAGCATATCTGTCAGGCACCTCAGAACCAGAGGGCACTTGCCTCTTTTGATCCAGTGTTTGGGTATCTCAATCTGGATAACTTGTCAGTGCCTGGAATCCATTTAATCTCAAATTAAACTCACCATTGTTCCCTATAACCTTAATTCCTCATTCAACAAATATTGAACTACTTCTTTGTGTCAGGCAGAGCTCTAAAATAAAGGGAATTTTAGGACAGTGGATAAAACAGACAAACTCCCTTTTCCCAAAGAGCTTACAAAGTATTGGGATAGACTAAAAATAAATTTATGCTTTATATAACAAAAGAATGCAATAAAGGCTTTGCAAATGAAGCAAAGTTAGCAGTGAGAGGGGTGGAGGGCTGGAAAATAATATGGACTGGGTGGCCAGAAAAGATCTCTCTAATATGACATTTCATCCAAGATCCCATGTATGTGACACTGTGTGTTATTGTGCCTTGTAAGTTGTTTTATTCATTCATTAAATATTTGTTATGTGCCCTCTGCTTTGGGGCATGCTACGTGGAATTATACTTGGATGAAACAGTCTCAAGTTGTTGCCCTGATAGGCTCACAGTCTAGTACAGGGGTCCCCACACTTTTTACACAGGGGGCCAGTTCACTGTCCCTCAGACCGTTGGAGGGCCGGACTATAAAAAAAAAAACTATGAACAAATCCCTATGCACACGGCACATATCTTATTTTAAAGTAAAAATACAAAATGAGAACAAATACAATATTTAAAATAAAGAACAAGTAAATTTAAATCAACAAACTGACCAGTATTTTAATGGGAACTATGCTCCTCTCACTGACCACCAATGAAAGAGGTGCCCCTTCCGGAAGTGCGGTGGGGGTCAGATAAATGGCGTCAGGGGGCCGCATGCGGCCTGCAGGCTGTAGTTTGGGGACCCTTGGTCTAGTATCAGAGATGTAAGGTGAATCTGTAGTGATGACTCAGACTGGCAGGTGGTGGGAAATGTAGAAGAGCAAAACTGGTAACGTGCAAGGGAACCCAGGAGACGGAAAGAGAATGAAGAGAATGCTTGTTTGGATTCATCTTGTCTTGCCGGCCACATTATGTATTAAGAAAGCAGCAATGATACATTTTTCTTCTTTGTATCTCAACTTCCTAGCACAGTACTCTTTCCTTGTTTGCCTGTTGTTTGGATTATGGAAGTTTGTATTGTTCTCTAAATAGCGTTTCTCAGTGACTGCTCTGCTTTAAATTGTTCTGTAGGAGATAAGTATTCATTCACACGTGAATGAATCCTATTTGAAATAAAATGCATCTTACTTTTTTAAATTCTTGTATCTATATTTATCCAAATTTAAATCATATTAGATTTCTTTTTCTATCTTAAGCTATCAGTTTCCACACTATGAAGAAATGACTGTGTGGCCAGCTCAATCTAAATAGGTATTAGGGATGGATGAGCAATACATGTTTAAGTGAGCAAGTGAATAAATGATAAACCCCTTTCTGGGTATTGAATTTGGCATTGTTTGAATCATTATTTAGATGAACTTTTCATGACTAACAAGGGAAGAAAAATGGAGATAATTTTAAGTTTAAAAAGAAGCTTTCAAAAGGCGTGTATAATAACTTGAACTTGGTGGTTATTCATATTAGAGCAGTCAAACCTCTGTTTCTAGAGCTTGGTTAGATAGCCATTTTCTTAAAGCAGGTAAAATATAATTAAAAGAACTAAAGTAATTATGTGCAGTAAATATTCTGTCTACAAATTGAAATACCTGCAGGATTGTCTTCTTTTGTGATCCCTTCCTGTCCCAAGTGTCTCGTTTTAGAAAGGAATCGTTTCAGTTTCTCTTTCAGTCAAAAGATTAAAACCACTTTAATGTTCTGAGGAAAGAAGCCCCCAAAGCCACATAGAAGTTTTTAATCCTACCCAAATATAAGCTGAATTCTCCAAAATGCCTGCCTCTAAGGTAAACAGAATCCATTAAAAAGTAGTTATTAAGCCCTGTGAACAGAAAACAATATTAGAAGCTTAAAAATGATAGCTTTGGGGCAATGAAACTCATTGGAAGTAGAGTACAGAGCAGGAACAGAAAAAAGAGGGAGATGTTTTAGTACCAAAAAAAGATGAGGATAAAAAATATAACTAATTAGCATTTTCATTGTTTCTTTCAATAAAAGAATCTCAAGACACTTTATGGGACAAGGAGAGTGATAACATGAAGCCTCAGGGTAGGCTACCAGATGGGATAATATATATAGGATGGAAATATACACAAATATGGGAGCTTCATTGTTTATGTAAGCCATGTAACTGCCTAATCCTGGTGTCTGTATATATGTATTTCCCAGCATATTTAATACTTTGGAAGGGCTTTATGTTAAACAGTAATATAAAATTTTTAGAACGTATTGCTACCTTACAAGTGTAACTCTAAATTCAAGTACAACAGGGTCAAGTTTCCAAAGTTTTATGTTGTGATCTAAAACACACACATACACACAAACACATACATACACCCCCAAAACTGAACTTTGCATTTTTGCATTCATAATATGAACTTGTTGACAAAGAATAATATATATATGTCAATATATATATATATACCTATATATATCTATATATATACTATAGATGCATACATACACACATACTCTATGTATACTCTCTATGTATACATAGAGAGCTATAAATGTAAAAGTAGACATACATGTATATGCATATTTGTATACACACATGTATATGTTATATATATGGTATAAGAATTCTAGGAAATAAAAAACACGCGTATTTTTGTAGTTCTAAATTCTGTGCAATCATATGCAACAGGGGTTTGTAAATGCATGATACTTAACTTTATTGGTATAAATGTGAGTGATGTTCTGGCTAAGGTCAGATTCCCCTACCCATCTTAGAGTTAATGTTCAAGACTCATAATGAGTTTAATGTAATCCATGTTAATAACACAGGGCATGTGTTCTGTTCAGATAAGGCTTATTTTCAATAAACAAAGTGAAGGATCAGCCTTGGTCTCAATTCATGAAAGCCACCTATTGCACTGACAATTCACCAAATTGCTCACAGAGTGATGATACTATTTTCAATAAAATATATAGATAGAACACTGATTAAACTATATGGACTACTGATTAATTTTATGAACCTTAAAATAACACTGTTGTACATATTCTTACTGACCTAGAGATAAGCTTAACTCTCCTTTTAAAGCATAAGCCTACATTAGTCAACTTAGGAATTTTTTTTTTTTTTTTACAGAGACAGAGAGAGAGAGTCAGAGAGAGGGATAGATAGGGACAGACAGACAGGAATGGAGAGAGATAAGAAGCATCAATTATTAGTTTTTTGTTGCGACACCTTAGTTGTTCATTGATTGCTTTCTCATATGTGTCTTAACCGTGGGGCTACAGCAGACCAAGTAACCCCTTGCTCAAGCCAGCGACTTTGGGTCCAAGCTGGTGAGCTTTTTCTTTTTGCTCAAACCAGATGAGCCTGCACTCAAGCTGGTGACCTCGGGGTCTCGAACCTGGGTCCTCCGCATCCCATTCCGACGCTCTACCCACTGTGCCACCGCCTGGTCAGGCAACTTAGGAATTATGGAGCTCATTCATATTGCAATTTTCTCCTATAGAAGTTAGTTTTGAGGGTATTTTAGTATTTTGAAAGCAAAGATTTAAGTACTAACACCACTTAGAAGCACTGGAGGGGATGTCCATATACTGACAGACCTCATCTAATTTATGCTTCTGACGTCTCTGGAAGTCGAGTTCCTATGCTTTATCTTTTGGGTATTCAAATTTCTGTTATTTAAAGTTTCATTTAGATTAGTACTGGATATTTTACAAGTTCTCACCACCAATTATAGATGGTCATAAAAACCTATCTACACACCACCTTCTGCCTTTATTCAATTTACAAAGACTGGCTGGATAAGGAGTCTTTGGAACTCAACAGTGATAAAAATGTCAATTTACTATATTGTACTCCTGAAACTAATATCACTAATATAATATTGTATACCAACTATACTGAAATTTGTGAAAAATAAAAGTGGCTTGTCACACCTTACTGTCATTAATCTTTCCTGGGTCTTATCTGTTTTTTGACTTACTCTTCCCTGGAACTGTTACTTTCTGAGTGACTGGCTACTCACAGATCCTCTGATGTCTGTCATGTAAAAATTCCCATTTGTTCACGGATGTCCTCTTTGCAATACTGTCTTTATTGCCAGTAAATATTGATTCTTTAAAAAAAAATTCTACAAGACCCTATACCTGTGATTTCTGCCTTTATACCTTTCCAAATACTTTGTGACAGTCACCTTCTGCTCATAGGTCCTGGCAGCCTGATCACCACTGCCTGAATCTCTTGAATAAGAAGAGAATAGAAGTTTTTAACTCACTGTGATCTTGAACTTCCTTGATTTCTCCATAATGATGGCTCATTGGATTAATGAAATGTTTATTTAATCAAGACTCAACTTTAGTAGTTACGATTTTAGGATCTCAGGTTTCTCTTCTTCCATAAAACAGCACATTTGATTACTTCAGATAAGCCCTTTATTTTATTTATTTGTTTATTATTTTGTATTTTTCTTAAGTAAGAAGTGGGGAAGCAGAGAGACAGACTCACACATATCCCTGATAGGGATCCACCCGGCAAGCCCACTAGGGGCTATGCTCTGCCCATCTGGGGCCACTGCTCCATTGCAACCAGAGCCATTTTAGTGCCTGAGGCAGAGGCCATAGAGCCATCCTCAGCACCTGGCTCAACTTGCTCCAGTAGAGCCTTGGCTGCAGGAGGGGAAGAGAGAGATAGATAGAAAGGAGAGGGGGAAGGGTGGAGAAGCAGATGGGTGCTTCTTCTGTGTGCCCTGACCAGGAATCAAACCCAGGGCATGCACACCATAGGCTGATGTTCTACCACTGAGCCAACTGGCCAGAGCCCAGAGCAAGGGCCCAGATAAGCCCTTTAAAAGAAGGTACCATTCTTAGTTCTTACATAGATTGCAGCACCCAGACTTCTCCTTTCTCTTTTCTATTCTGCCTCATCAACTAGTGGGATTTGTGAGCATGTTAGAGTCACCTATTTTAAAACAACTAGATGCCCTAGCCAGATAGCTTGGTTGGAGCATCATCCCAAAGCACAAAGGTTGTAGGTTCAGTCCACAGTCTAGGCACATACAGGAACAGACTGGTGTTCCTGTCTCTCTTCCCTTCCTCTTGCACTGAAGTCAATAAATAAATGTAAAAAAATAATAAAATAAAACAGCTAGAGACACAAGGGAAGAAAATACTATAAGAAAACTAGACAGATAAGACTGGTTACCATGGCAAATATATGTGTAGTTTTTCCCAAGAGAAATATAAATCAATGATCAGATTTCTGCTCACTTCTTAACTCATCTTTGATTTTTGTTAAGTACACCTATCTTCAAGTGAATCAGATTATAATAGTCAATATATTATTAAAGAAATATGAAATTTTAGCAAGTGTAAAATTCCTATAATATAAAATGAATAAATGTGGTTGTAAGCCAGAAACAGAAGCTACTATAAGTAACTCTACAACCTGAAAGGACAAGGACCCATACTAGTTAAAGACATCTAGAAACTAAAGTTGGTGTAGTTAAATTAATGATGCAATGCTGAGCACAGAGAGACAAAGTGATGCTAAACTTCAATCAAACAAAGTGAAATACATCCAAAATGTGTTTTCAGTTAATGACAAAATTCCATTTAATTGCAGAAAAAGAAAGAAAAATCATTCAAAAACAAGACTTCACACACACACACACACACACACACACACACACAAAGAAATCTTTTATCTTGGCAAAAGAAAAGTAACTAGAAAATACAATTTGGCCCTGGCTGGTTTGCTCAGTGGTAGAGCGTCAGCCTAGCATGTGGATGTCCTAGGTTCGATTTCTATTCAGGGCTGACTGGTGAGGCACTCATCTGCTTTTTCACTCCTCTGCCTCGCACTTTATTCTCTCTCTCTTATCCTCCTTCAGCCATAGCTCTATTGGAGAGAGTTGGCCCCAGGCACTGAGGATGACTCCATGGCCTCTGCCTCAGGCGCTAAGAAGAGTTCAGTTGCCGATCAATGGAACAACACCCCAGATGGGTAGAGCATCGCCCTCTTGTGGGCTTTCCAGGTGGATTCTGGTTGGGGCACATGCAGGAGTCTGTCTCTGCCTCCCTTCCTCTCACTGAATTAAAAACACACACACACAATTCAATAAAGCAATCATGATTGAACATGTCTAAATGCTAGGTTGTTTTGGTGCTGAGAATAGAAAAATAGTTAAGTGGATGGAACACTTCAAAAAGTTATCTAAGTTATCAAATTAGTCAAGAAACAACAGATATATGATTCATTATAATACTATGATAAATAAGTTCATTGAGGAATAAAGTAAAATGTGATGAGAGCATAATAACCTTTGAGATTGTTCTCATTCCTGGCATCTGCAGGTCTAGCTGCATGCACATTGGCTTGAGATGAAAATAGGTATGAGCAGATGGGAAAGGCTCCCAATTCATTCTTATACGTTTCCCAGAGACTCAGACATATGCTGCACATAAGCATGCATCCACCATAGGGAAACAATCAAAACTCAATAATGAACCGACAGTTAAAAGCCACGGGGTTAGCAAGTTCAGTTGTTGAAACAAAGTTGAACAATTTGTATTGATTCTAAATTACTATATAGATGAAAAATTGTGATTTGATGAGACACTAGTAAAAAGAGAGATAGGGAAAAAATTCATATTTTAAAAAGTGTTGTAGGTAGGAAAATATTTTTTTAACTTGTAATCAAGGCTGGGAAAACATTGTTTTAGGAAGTATCATAAAACTTCTGTAAAAATTAAAGAATTGCTTTCTAAAGTAATGTATATTGAAGGCATTGTTTATTTTAAATCAGCTTTATTATCAAGGCAGACTTTATTATTATTATTATTATTATTATTATTATTTTACAGAGACAGAGACAGAGGGAGAGTCTGAGAGAGGGATAGACAGGGACAGACAGGAACGGAGAGATGAGAAGCATCAATCATTAGTTTTTCATTGCGACACCTTAGTTGTTCATTGATTGCTTTCTCATATGTGCCTTGACCATGGGCCTTCAGCAGACTAAGTAACCCCTTGCTCGAGCCAGTGACCTTGGGTCCAAGCTGGTGAGTTTTGCTCAAACCAGATGAGCCCACGCTCAAGTTGGTGACCTCAGGGTCTCGAATCTGGGTCCTTGGCATCCCAGTCCGACGCTCTATCTACTGCACCACCGCCTGGTCAGGCCTATTATTTTACTTTTTTAAGAAAAGAAAAACTCTCCCATCACATAGACAACCCTGGTGGGATATAATTAAAATATAGTAATATTAAATTTGAGGATCTTCTGCCTTATGGGCACATGGTGGTTAACCATGAAGCTAGAAGTTTATGAAAATATAGAACTAGAAAGATATACCAATATGTCACCTTTTGGATGTTGTATTTTTTTAATCGAAGTAAAAAGAATTTAATAACTTGAGGTATTAGGTTGTTTATTTGAATATATTTATCTTAAAAAACTCTCAGACACATAGAATATAACTGGGTCTATTAATCTCTTTCCCTGAGGAAATTTTTAAGAAAATTTAACATGTCTAAACTTGCACTCATGTCCTCATTCCTTAATTTATTTTTCCATCAACTTATATTGATTGAACACATGAGAGATCCTTAGGATACAAAGACAGAATTTTTCAAAGACTTAAATGTAAGATCTATTATGGTAATAAAATACATAAACTATACTAATATACATAAAATGCTTTTGGATTTCATTAGAAGGGCACTTTTTAGATTAGGCTGGCCTGTGGCAGATCATGTAGGTGAGGCTCTTTCCTCTGATGAGAAAAGACAAATCAGTGAGGAGGCTGATGAAACATTTAAGAGAGACATAAAGATATGGAGAAGGAGGATAGGTTTTCGATCTGTGAAATGACATTATTTGGTAACCAAATGGAAATAATGGCTGCGGAAACTGAATGTATCATTGACAATTCCCAGATTTCTGGTTGGGCAATTGGCTAGATATAGATGCCTATCATTAGTATAGGAATAAAAGAGGAGAAGCCAATTTTGAGTAAAATAAAGTTAAAATTTAGTTTTTAACATGTTATGTTTGGGGAAGTTATGAAACATTTGATTTGAGATAACTAGAACGCTATTGTATTTATGATGGGGAGCTGAAGACAAGGATCTTGTATTAGTTTGCTAGGGCTGCCCTAACAAAGTAACAGAGATTGGGTGACATAAACAACCCAAATTGTTTCTCATTGTTCTGGAGGCAAGGAGTCCAAGATCAAGTTGTTGAGAAATTTGGTGTCTTCTGCGGTCTTTTTCCTTAGCTAGCAGATGGCCAGCTGCGCCCTGTTTCTTCCATGCACTCTTGTCTTTACTATCTCTCTGTGTGTTCAAATTTCCTGTTCTTTTAAGGACACCAGATTGGATTAAGCTTGGACAAATGTTTTAACTACATCACAGCTTTAAAGGTAATCTCTAATCTCTAAATATGTTACATTCTGAGGTATTGGGGTTAGGGCTTCGGCATGTCAATTTTGGAGGGACAAAATGCAGCCCATCACTGATCTGATCTGTAGATAGATTCTGGACTCACTGACTATACATGCTAATTGAAGAAGCACAGCAACAGATGGGATCACTGCGGAGAATGTAAACATTGTTTTCGTTTCTCCAGATTGACTTGGAAGATGAAGTCCAGAGGGCTATGTGTGAGTATGAAAAATGATGCACTAATCTGGATGGAGCAGCAAATTAAAAACATTTTAAGTCAAAATGCAATATTACCTGTGATTGTCTAAGCCTGGGAGGACTATGACTCCACAGAAATCCTTAAAGATTATTATGTGCATAGACAGTAGCCTCATCTTTTAAAACAGATTCCATTCAGAGCAGACGTGAACTTTTATCTTCACCTTTTATTATTGTTCTGCTGTTCCAGGTGTCTATGTGTCCTACTCTGGTTACTGTGGGGAAGGAAAATTCATGGGGGTTTACCAATGCAGCAGGCTTCACAGTTCATGGAGCCACTAGTGAAAAGACCTGGCCTTTGGTAGATGCTATTTCTATAGTCTACAACTAGAGCATCTCAGAGTTTGGGAAATCACTCAAGTTCTCCTTCTTTTCAACTTGGAGAAAGCAATCCTAGATGGCCTTCTACTGGGGTATCTCTTTGTACCTCCTCACCCAGAGAGAAGCCTAATAAGTGAGATGCATAGTCAAAGAGCTTCTGGGGTTTTTGTTGTTGTTGTTGTTGCCAGAGAACTAAGTCAGCAAATGGTGGAAACAATGTTTCTCTATATTCATTATTTTCTCTTCTAGTTCTATGAAATTATCTAAACCCACTGATGATAATATGCTAGCACCTTAGAAAATTCATGGGGTTACTTCAGAAGCCAAATAATTGTAAGTTTTATATTTCTGTTTGCAAGATAATTTGAATAACCTTGGAGAAAGACATGAATGAAACTCAAGAGATTTATTTATACCGTATACAGGATTCTACTCTTGGACAATTTATTATTATTTGGGCCTCCGTTTTACAAATATAAGAAAATGAGGTTAGATAACCATTATTATTTTCTTCTAGGCAAAAAAGAAAGATGAGTAAGTCCATTTATTAAATCCTATTTACTTGGTTCTGCTGAGATATATTTTGAATGTCTTAATATTTTACAATTATTATGGTTTCTCTAAAAGGCAAGAGCTTTACTAATCCTTTTATACACTGAACTAGAAAGAATGCCTGCTAAATTTCTTCTCTGAGAAGAAACGTTTAGAAACAAGATCATCTATAAAACACTTTTAAAAGGAACTGATCAAATTTTTGCAACTGATCTTAGATAACCAAGAAAAATGCCCATGTCCTGAAAAATAAAAATGAAGTGATTTGCTAGCTCTATCATCATAAATATCAACAAACACTGTAATTTTAATGTTGCTGAAATTGGCACTAGGACATTATTGATTTTCTGTATCATCTAATGGTTTCCTGCAAATATCTTTTATAAAAGTGCATTATATGTCTTCTTAATAATCTTTCTTCGAGTCGTATACTATCAAATTCTGGAGGGTACTTTTCATTCAGCAGTAAGTTAAAGCCCTCAAACATATTTCTATTAAAATTTCATTAGACTTGAACTAATATCCTGAAACTGATGCAATGTAATTTTACTACTCTTCCCAACCCACCACCTTGATTGTTTTATGTTAAACATTTTAAAAATCAGAAATGATTTCTTAGACAGACTATTAGAGTAGATTAGAGTTTTACTTTCTGGCATTTTTTGTGTAGGAATAATTATTTTAAAAGTCTATTGTTATAATAACTTTTTGTTCTGATGCAAGCCCTAATCCCCTACTCCACCCCAGGGTAAAATAGATATTCTTAGACATGACCTTTGTTAAATGTGTGTTAATTTTGTTTAATTCCCATATGCTTTACATCTTAGAATAGAAGAATTACTGCCTCATACAGTGTTAGAAAGATGGAAACCAAAAGATAATTACTAAACTTTTTGTTACCATTGGTGTGTGAAATTTTTCAAGGAAGAAAATCCATTCATTTTGAGAACATAAGCACACTGTTAAATGCACAACTTTGTCCCATAAAAATTTATTCTTAACACATTATTTTACCTCTAGTAAGCCATTATTTGAGAGTGCTTCAGTGAATCTTGATTTTATTTTGAGGAGATGAGATACATTTTAATGTCTACATTCTTCCTCTGGGTCAGTCAGGCATAGTAGTAAACTTTTTAGTTACTGATATATTTAAAGAATTTTTTGCTTTTATGGGGGCTGTCAGTATACAGCATGTTCACATAGGTATTGCATTTCACCTTCCCCTTCTCACTCCTGGGAAAAGGATTTGTGTTTTTGTGAGGGAGAGAGACTGAGGCCAAAGTGCAGTGACCTGTCTAGACCAAATGACTCCTTGGCCCTTTTTCATTTTGTTTCTTTTTTCTGAAGTTCAATAAAAAACCAAGTTTGGGCCCTGGCCTGTTGGCTCAGTTGTAGAGCATCAGCCTGGCATGCAGGAGTTCCAGGTTCAATTCCCAGCCAGGAGAAGCGCCCATCTGCTTCTCCACCCCTCCCCCCTCTCCTTCCTCTCTGCCTCTCTCTTCCCCTCCCGCAGCCAAGGCTCCATTGGAGCAAAGTTGGCCCGGGGTGCTGAGGATGGCTCTATGGCCTCTGCCTCAGGTGCTAGAATGGCTCTGGTTGCAACAGCAACAGCCCAGATGGGCGGAACATCGCCCCCTGGTGGGCATGCCGGGTAGATCCTGGTGGGGCACATGCAGGAGTCTATCTGACTGCCTCCCCGTTTCCAACTTCAGAAAAATACAAAAAAAAACAAACAAACCCAAAAACAAAAAACAAAAAACAAACCAAAAAAAACCTAACCAAGTTTGGACATATTCGTATCTGCGGAATAGAGATAGAAATTGGATTACTAAAAGAAGGTTAGATATATTTAGTTGAAGAACTCTAATCTAATATCTAATCTTTATTAATAACTCTAATAAAATATCTAATATTTTTAGATAATATAAGAATCATTAGGTATTTCTTATGCTCTAAAATTTTTCTTTTTGTTTTTATCATCTTTACTTTTTATTCATTTACTTTTTCAATTTATTAAGTTGATGTGGTTTGCCAAACTATACAAGATTTCAAATATACAACTTGATATAACATGTTCAACAAAAACTGCTTTTAGAGTGTGAATATGGGGATGGAAATCCATTGACATCACCCAGGATGGTGTTTCTTAGATTTTTATTACAATACATGCATTAATCTGATTCAGTATGCTGCTTCTTAGATTTTTATATAGGTGCACTACTGAGTTCCTGTTTTTCTTCTTTCTCATTACTGTAATTAACTGGAAATGCAATTAAGAGAGAAATACATTAACTCAAACCTGGATCCATGCATGACTGCATGGATTCTGAGACCAGCTTAAAGCTATATCAAATGACTTTGTCTGTTTGTGCTTTTCTGGGGAGATCCAAAGATTTTACTAGAATCTTAAATATCTCCCCAAATTAAGAATTTTGTAAATGGAATATATCACTCTAGGTTCTCTTTATTAAATTTAAAATGAGAAATCAAACCTATGCTTCTTGCATTGTTTTACTAGGGAAAAGAGAGACTAAGCTTAGAATTAGAGTGTTATTCTATGCCTGAGTAGTAGATTGTTGATCGAAGTCAGCTTGTAATGTATTATTTAATAGTCTTCTTTCTCTTTCTCTATTTATTTGTCTTTTCCTCCCTGTCCTTCTTCTTCTTCTTCTTCAAATCTTTGTTTTTCCCCCTGTGTAGCTAAACAAATAATTTATAAAACTGAGACCTGTTGGTTTGAGTCCAGATGTTTCTGCAGGAGCTTACACATATTTCACAATTGGACAATGAACAAGGAAATGGGAACATTCTTACTTGAATGTATGCTAATTTATCCTTGAGTAAAGAGGGAAGTAAAACTCCAAGCTGAAGTTACTAAGGGTATCTTTCCTTAGGTATCTCTTACATGTTGTGACCTTGTTTTTATCAGAATTGCACTATTCTAGTCCATACTAGACTGTATATTAAGTAAAATAACCACATCTGTTACCTTAGTATTTTTAGATAGTAGTTGAGCACCTGATACATAGTAGATATTCAAAACGGACCAACTGCATGCCTCAACCTTATGTGATAGTCATTCACTTTTTCTCTTTGTTGCTCTGATTGTGATCTTTTGGTTCATTCCTGATTTTCAATGCCATGGATCACAATGCTTTTTATGTCTTAAATGCATTGTGTCTTAAATGCACCCCCTTAAATGCATTTTATGTCTTAAATGCACCCCCAAACCCCAAATGACATTCTTATAATTTTGTCTAACAATTTACCAGATTGATCTAATATTAAAAATATTTCATAATATAATGGGGATTGGTATTATGCACCCTCATGTGAATAATTGTGAAACTGGCTAGACTTTTTAAATGAAAAAATTTTCAAATTTCTGAGACTTGTGTCCAACAATAGTTTTCTTAATAATTCTATCTTCTCTTCTCGGTTTATTATCTGGTTAATACAAAATTTTATTTGCTTAAACAAAAGCTTAATTTTTAATATATTCAGTTATGCAAAATAGTGTGGACCATATATGAAACACTTTCTATAAATACTAATGGAGCAATTGCAAATTTATATATATTTTTTTCTTCTTTTCCAACTGAGAGGAGGAGAGATAGAGAGATAGACACCCACATGTGTCCCAACTGGGATCCACTGGGCAATCCCCATCTAGAGCTGATGCTCTGCTCATCTGGGACCATGCTCACAACCAAACTTTTTTTAATGCCTGAGGCAGAGGCTCCATGGAGCCATCCTCAGCTCCTGGGCCCAGTGTACTCCAACCAATTGAACCTAGCTGCGGGAAGGGAAGAGAGAGAGAGAAAGGGGAGGGGGAGGGGTGGAGAAGCAGATGGTCACTTCCACTGTGTGCTTTGAAAGGGAATTGAACCCAGAACATCAACATGCTGGGTTGACATTCTACCACTAAGCCAACCTGCCAGGGCCTCAGATTTATATTTGATTGGGAGTACATGCTTACGGATGATTTTCCTATTTGTTATTTGAATAACTGTGGTTATACAATAAAAGACACAACCACAGAAAGATCCAATCTAGTTTGATTATTGCAGAACTATTTGAAGAAAAAGAGATTGGTTGTGTTAGTCAATTATCATAAAGAGAATGGAAAGTAAATGACTCCAGTAATTTCTTTTAGGTTAGTAAAAGCAGTATGAAAAACCTCCCAATTCCCCATCTTTCCTCCTTAACTAATTTTATGCTGGTCTTATTGCTAGCAAGTTCACCAGCATTTACAACACCTTTTCTCCACACCTTAAAGAAAGAAAGGTTATTGACTATTTGGAAGAAAATAGAAAACTTGAATCTGTTTTTTATCCTATACAGGCATTTTGGGTCTCTGGGTTTTAAAAATTGTCTAGTTAAAACATGACTTCATGGATCTTGAATTTTTTTTTCTTATTTCTTTTTTGTGACAGAGACAGAGAGAAACAGAAAGAGGGACCAATAGAGACAGGCAAACAGGAAGGGAGAGAGATGAGAAACATCAATTCTTTGTTGCGGCACCTTAGTTGTTTATTGATTGCTTTCTTATATGTGCTTTAACTGAGGGGCTTCAGCTGACCAAGTGACCTCTTGCTCAAGCTGGTGAGCCTTGCTCAAACCAGATGAGCCCGCACTTAAGCTGGTGACCTCAGGGTTTCGAACTTGGGTCCTCTGTGATCCAGTCCGATGCACTATCCACTGCGCCACTGGCTGGTCAGGCGATCTTGTAAAATTAAAAAAGTAATCCAGGACAAATTTTAATTAAATGTGATATTCAATATCTCTGAAGATAGATATCCTTATATATTTTCATGGGACAAGGCATGGGACTCTAAGATGCTAAAACTGGTAAATATTCCATTACTGTCTGGTGTGAGAGTTAGGGCCAACTTTATGAACCTCCAAATATCTCTCCTACAGAGTTCCTTGGCCTAGAATAGTCACTGGATCACTAATATGACACCAATGCATCTGGAAAGTCATAGGAGGAACTCAGAACCAAAGTTTTAGGGCTAGAAGAAAACCAGGAGTCTTCTCACTGATGCAATTGTCCTTGGCCCATGGTGATTGCACTTTTACTTGAAAACCTACAATGACCAGAAACTAGTATCTCAAATCATGGACTGTTCTATTCCTGGCCAGTGTTCATTAGATAATGATTATCTTTTAAATGTTGATGCTAAAATCATTTCTTTCAGCCTGACCTGTGGTGGCGCAGTGGATAAAGCGTCAACCCTGGAAACGCTGAGGTTGCCGGTTCAAAACCTTGGGCTTGCCTGGTCAGGGCACATATGGGAGTTGATGCTTCTTGCTCCTCCCCCTACACACTCTCCCTCTCTCTCTCTCTCTCTCTCTCTCTCTCTCTCCCCCCCCCTCTATAATGAATAAATAAAATCTTAAAAAAAATTTAAAATCTTATTTATATTTCTTTCTCATTTTCTTTTTTTTCCTCTTCCACTCTTTCTTTTCTCCATGCCCTCCTTCTCTCCTTCCTTTCTTTCTGTCAGTAAGTTACAGAAACTCTAGCATAAGCTTGACATATTAAATTCAAAACACAAAGATACACATTTGGGTCAGTCTGCTAAAGATTTAAAACGTTGGTATAATGACTATATTCCAGGGAGTTGACGGTTTGTTTATACAATATTGTGATCAAGGGGGGAGAATATGCCAGATAAGCAAAAGTAGCTATTTTTAAAGCAAAGCCATTTAATAAAGTAAGAAGGCTGAAAAATCAATCAACACTAACAATAAAAAATTAAAACACCAATGCAAACAATACAAATTGTCTAGAATTATTTCCCTAGGATCCAAAGTATGTGAGTGTGCATGTGAACACAAGCGTGCATGTGTGTGCTTGGACACAGGTGCCTACATTGGAAAGAACTTTAGCACTGAAACCACACTAGATCGGCAAAGGTCATGGAGACATTAACTCACACTCCTAGACTTCTGTTCTCCTATGCAAATACTCCACAACTCTAATTGGATCAGTGAACACAAATGCTCTAAAGTGCTCTGCAAGTGTTAATTGTAGTAGATAATGGCGAGAAACTAATTGCTGACTTTTCAAAGTTAGAAGAGCTGCATCTGAAGGTTAAGGGATGCTGCAAAGTTTGTGTTTTCACCACATCCTTCTTCATGGCCACATTGGTTTGGGATTTTGTTCACAATGTAGTAACAAGAAACACAGGTTCATCATGGAGAAACAGCACATACTTTGCAGCCTATGTACATACGTAAGCACATTCTTATGAGCAGAGAGAAAAGGGAAAAAATATAAATATGGATAAGTTAGTATTGGTTAAGTCAGGGAGATGAAACTGGAGAACGGTGGGGAGAATGATTACATTTTTCTCTATACATTATGTTTTTATTATTGTATCCAGTGTTTTGCTCTTATAATTTAAAAATTTGGTACATTTATAAAGTCAAAGTTTAAAAAATTTGCAGTCATTCTTAAAGTTTTATTTATCTGAGATAGGCAAAATCATTACCAAATTTGAAGACTGTGATGGGATTGTCATTTTTTAAATATTTTCTCATTATTTTGTAAAACTAAAAAGAAATTTAAAGATCAAAAAAATAGGCCCTGGCTAGTTGGCTCAGTGGTAGAGCATCTGCTGAGCATGTGAAAGTCCTGGGTTCAATGCCCAGTCAGGGTACACAGGAGAAGCGACCATCTGCTTCTTCATTTCTCCCCCTCCCTTTCTCTCGCTTTCCCTCTCTTCAACACCCGCAGCCATGGATTGATTAATTCAAGCACATTGGTCCTTGGTGCTGAGGATGGCTCCCTTGAGCCTTCATCTCAGGTGCTAAAAATAGCTCCGTTGGAAGCATGGCCTCAAATGGGCATCAGCCCCAGATGGGGTTGCCAGGTGGATCCTGGTCAGGGTGCACATGGAAGTCTGTCTCTGTGTCTCCCCTAATCTCTCTTAAAAAACAATTAAGCAAATAAAGATGACATAAAATCACTTTATGAAAAATCACATTCATCTCTTTTTATTTTAATTTTTTTAATTTTTATTTTTTTATATTATTCTGAAGTGAGAAACAGGGAGACAGAGAGACAAATTCCCACATGCACTGGTCCAGGACTGACCCATCATGCCCACTAAGAGGAGATGTTCTGCCCATCTGAGGCATTGCTCCATTGCATCCATAGCCATTCTAGTGCCTGAGATGGAGGCCAGGAAGCCATCCTCAGCGCCTGGGCCAACTTTGCTCCAATGGAGCCTTGGCTGCAGGAGGGGAAGAGAGAGAGTGAGAGAAAGGAGAGAGGAAGGGTAGAGAAGCAGATGGGTGCTTCTACTGTGTGCCCAGGCCAGGAATTGAACCTGGGAGTTCCACATGCTGGGCCAACGCTCTACTATTTTTATTTTTGATTAATAAAATTTGGTCATGCATTGATCTTACTTGCGACCTCTACTTTTGGTTAACTGACATGGACTGAAGGTATTATAGATTGCAGTAGTGAGACAAGTCATATATAATAATTTCTCTAAAACAAGTATTTGAAAAATGGTTCATGAAATTAGAAGAGGAAGAAATTAAATTACTTTCGATGTATCTTTTCAAATCATATTACATGTCAGTTACCTGTCCAGACAGATGGTTTAGAGAACTTCAAAAAATTCTTGATTATCAGTAAAATAGTGGTAGTTATCAACCTAGTTAGTCACCACTATAAACAAAGTTTGGCCATCTGTTAACACTTCTTTCTAGCTTGAAAGCATTCAGATGATTAGATCAATGTGTGGGCAGTCACTGCAAGTTAAAAGCCCTTGAAATCCATTGAAGAAAATGATGGGTGTCAGAAGTCATGATGAAGTTCAGATATTTCTAACCTTCGGGTTTTAAGTCTAAGTAGGTTCTTTTGTTTCAGTGAGTGATTTGGCGCATAGGTGAATTTTACTTAGGTAGCTGAACGATTTGTACTAGAAAGGGTAAAGTCTTTGAAGGATAATTTTATCTTCATTGTAGGAACAGCAACAACAGCAAAAGAGAAAATCTTCCTATTTTGTATGTAAGTTCAGTTTGCATCACCTCAGATGTTATAAATTACAGACTTTTTATTTATCTTTGCAAAGCATGGCTATTACAGGGACAAGCAATAGAAACAGCCATTGTGTAGAATTGTGTTGTTAGGAAAGAAATACAATCAGATCATTGAAGGATTGTTATTTGGAGAAAAGTGCTGGGATATAGATATGGCTTAGTTATTCAGAATTTTCTGATATCAAAATGGTACTTGTTTTAACTAAAAGTGACACTATTCTAAATTCTTGGAGGCATTTAGTAGAAGACTATAATGCTTATTCAATTAAATTTTGCAAAAGAAAAAAAGAAAAGAAATACAGGGAGTATTGACCAGTTCTCTGCATTTTACCAAACACTGTGTGGTAAGACAAGGATGATCACTCCACAGGCACCAGCAGATCGACAGGTAAGGGTTAAAGTCCAACCATAATAGGTTGTCATTAACAGATTCTTCATAATATTTCATTTTCTTAGTTATCGTCCAGTGTAGTGATTTGAAGTGCCATCATCAAAAGCAAGGGTGGACCTCCTTGATCTGCTGTCCTTTCTTCTTTCATAGTTTTGTGTTTCTCATTCTAAACTTCAAGAAGCTATGCCCATGTATGTTATTACCAATAGCACCTTAATAATTTCTCTACAAAATACTATAGTGAAATTGCTTCTTGATTGCAAATCTTTAGAGAAGTATAGGTTTTTGTTTCAGCTTTTTTTTTTTTTTGTATTTTTTTGAAGCTAGAAACGGGGAGAGACAGTCAGACAGACTCCCACATGCGCCCGACCGGGATCCACCTGGCACGCCCACCAGGGGGCGACGCTCTGCCCACCAGGGGGCAATGCTCTGCCCCTCCGGGGCGTTGCTCTGCCATGACCAGAGCCACTCTAGCGCCTGGGGCAGAGGCCAAGGAGCCATCCCCAGCGCCCAGGCCATCTTTTGCTCCAAAGGAGCCTCGGCTGCGGGAGGGGAAGAGAGAGACAGAGAGGAAGGAGAGGGGGAGGGGTGGAGAAGCAGATGGGCGCTTCTCCTGTGTGCCCTGGTCAGGAATCGAACCTGGGACTTCTGCACGCCTGGCCGACGCTCTACCACTGAGCCAACCGGCCAGGGCTGTTTCAGCTTTTAGGAATGCAATGACCCATTTTGAGCATCAGGAGAGTCACTGCTCTTTCTTTCCCCCTCCCCCCAAAATTATTTTGGGTTCATATATACTGCTCATAAAAATGAATGGATATTTCAAAATGAATATGAAGCAATAAAAGAGGAAGCATTTGATTCTTTTTATTAAACAAGAACAACAAAAAAAGCAAATGACGAGTCAAAGAAAGTTGTTCAATTATGCAAATGAGATGCAAAACCAACTTTGATTTCATTGTTGAAAATGCAGTGTACAAAAGGCTGAAAATACTGGAGTATCTGCATGTTCCCTGATTCCCTAATTTTTGTGAGCAGTATATTTTGAGCCCACTTGCCTTAATATACTATATTAAAGTTAAAAGGCTCATCTCATTTGAGAAAGTTTCCCATGTTATTAGGAGTTTAAAAAGTGATAGTTAAGACTCTTCTTACTCCTTCAAGTGTCTAAGAAAAAGGCTTATTGATGGTTTCTTTTTAATTCTAGGAGGAAAAAAGCTGTAATCTACAAATGCATATTTTATATAATAAATACATTATTAAATCATATCTAAGAACACTGTATTCCTTGACTGAAACTATGGAACTTATTACAACACATTTTTTCCTAAAAATATCTAATGAGTATGCTAATATTATTAATACATTTGTATGCAAGCAAGCCTCAGTTCATATTATAATGGTCTGGGTTTGCACATCTGCATATAATGGTTTTTCAAGGCCATACTGGAATCTTATCTTAGTCAATAATAATGGCATGGCTTATGTTTTATAGCATATTAAGGCTAAACAAACTTAATATGAAAGTTATTCCTATTGAAATCCAACCAACTGCAAAGAATAAGAGGTTATGATACATAAGGAAAAGAAATGATCCACACTTAATTAAAGATTCTTTTTTAAATTTACTTTTGGTTTATTTTAGGAAAAGACATTTTTCTTGATTAGGAAGCTTTCTTCACATGACTGGTCATTGTTTCTCTTTTAAAAATTTAAAAGAAAACCAAATGCACAATGATCACTGCCTTAAATTGGAAGAAAGACTTTAGAACTGCTGAGAATCAGAATTTGTTCTTGTCTTGGATACCAGTCACCAAATTAAGAAAAATTAGTAGAATCTAAATAATACAATTAAAGGTACCAGTATAGCAGCTTGTATGTTGTAGCAGGTGGAATTTATAACAAGTTATGTTCCTCATAACATGGAAACCATGACCCCTAAAATATCTTACCCTCATGAAACCTACAGAATCTCTCTCTGGGGAGGGATGATAATTTTTCCCACTGATCTCTGAAGCAACTAAAAAATTCAAAAGTAATCTTTCTTGCTAATTTTGCCTTGTGAAGTTAGTTTTTTCTTTAAATATAAATGACTCACTGGATTGATATGTAAGGACAGTTGCAAATTTACTTACTATTTTCTCCTTATGGTAAGCAATCAACACTACATCTTAATCAAGGAAGAGTTTCACAATTGCAATTTAAATGTATGAGGTAAGTATGCACTGGCCCATCATTTTCCACCATTATATATATATAATTTAAATGTAACAATTCTATACACAACTACTTTGCAGGCGGTGTTTTTGATATTATTGCTGTGTTTGTTGGGTTAAGAACTAGAATGAAGGAGACCACAGGGTGTGTCAATGACAGACAGTGGTAGTTGTGACTCAGAGTCAAGGTTAATAAAGAGTTTTAAAGAGGGAGCCAGCCCCTATCAGTTCTTTTATATGATATGTATTAGGTCAGATCCACCCATCTTTGAGGTATAGACCAAAGACAGACCGTCTATATATGTTTGCACAGATGAAGACATGTGTGGTCAGAGAACAGCTGTCAAGTCTCTCAAGTTTGAATGATCTTTCTCTGCTCCCTGCCCTCCATTTACTATTTTTTCCTTTCTGTCATTTACCTCTGAGTTTTAGGCACCCAGAGCTTTCCTGTTTAATAAATACCCAATCCTGGTAAAAATTACTGCTGTAGATAGAATGTTTATGTCCCCTCAAAATTCATAGGGTCAAGCTTCATAGGCAGTATGATGATATTTGGAAGTGGATCCTTGAGGAGGGGATTAGGTCACAGGACAGAACGCTCGTAGCATTAGTGACATTATAAAAGAGACCTCGGGGGGCTTCCTGGTCCTTCAGCCATGTTTGGACATAAAGAAAAGATGATCAATCTATGAACCAAGAAGAAGTTCTACCAAATGCCAAATCTGCTGGTACCTTGACCTTGGACTTCTTAGCCTCCAGAAATTTGAGAAATGCATTGCTGTTGTTTATAAGTCACTCTGTATTTTTTTTATTTTATGTTAGCAGCCTGAACAAAGACATCACTTCTTCCATTAGCCATATACTAAGGATGATTTCATCCAAAGTCAGGAGGGTTCCAACCTCTCTATACACTTTACCTCTCTTACTGGTGTTAAGTTTGAAGTCAGGGTTCAGTATTGTTCACCTTTGTATTTTTCCAGTGTTCAGCACATTCCTGCTGCTATAGATCCATCCCAAATGCCTATTATGTGTTCCACACTGTGCAATGAATGTGTGCATAAAGAGCACACCTTCAGTTAAGCATGTTAATGACTTGTAACGTAATATTTAATGCAAGGCAGTAAGAGGACTATAATAGTGGCATGAGGGGTCACTAGTCTTCAGTGTGTTGAGGCTGGGACCCTGCCTGTTTGCAGGTAAAGAATCAAGATCTCTATGTTTTACAGATTGAATATTGAAGTGTGTGATGGTGCTGCTGATATAGATAGTTACTTAATTTTTATATAATATCAGGAAAACCAGACAAGCTTGAAAATAGCCCTGTCCCTAAAGTGGTCAAATGAAGGGAGAATAAAAAACTAACAAATCTTAATTTGGTTATTTAAAATAATGCTAGTTATTCACATATGTGATGAATTACTTATCATTTATGCTTAACCCCATGTCACCCAGTAGACACTACACATATCATAAGTGTTTGCCAGATTAAGTCTGTTTGAGTAAAACAATAAAATCAGTCATCTGGTTTCATGGTTTGGAAATCCTTCAACATAGTGGTCTGCTTCTAAACCATGAAAGGCAACAGCTGCAGAAAATGTTCTTGGTGTTGTGGATATAGCAGGAACAAGGCAGACGCAAGTTTTCACTTGCTCAGTGCTAACAGTGATCACTAAGGATACCTCTTCTTTTTGAAAATAATTTGCCTCTTGTCTGAAATATCAAGAACCCATGTGCAGTTTTCTTCATTTGAGGTTGATTAGGTGTGCTGGTGAAATTCTAAACGAAAATATGGAATTGGTGTTAGGTTGGCCAATGTCCGGGCCAGTTAACTTCTCTTAGTTCCATATCATGTTTAAAGCACAGATACTAGCAAAGTCCACCAGTATCTGATTTACTGGTCATGAGTAAACCCAGGTAATATAAAGCTACATAAATCTATCCATTATTTTAAATCAGCCGCATGCCTAAAGAACGTAAATTAAGAGTAAAATCTTCCTACTTTCTTGGAGCCCGCTGTAGACTCAAATAAGCGTCAATCCTATAACAGCAGAGAAAATTCGATATATGTGTTTATCAAGGCCTGTTTGCACAGCTGTTCTCAGAAAAAATAACCTGTTTTTAATAACATGTTCAAATTATTCTTTACTGTTTTTGACAGTAGCCTATCCAGTTTTTATAAAACAGCCATTGTGTGTCAGAGATGAACAACCATTCCAGAATCAGCAGTGAGAATGCATGGAAGTGAATTCCATTTCTATGCATATCTGGTCCAGTAAAAATATCTCCTCTTGTCACATGGCTGCAGCTGTTTATTTCTCCTTCATGACAAAGTCCCAGAAAACGGAATGTTTTTTTCTCTCTCTCTTCTGTATAAGTTCTGTTAAAGAGCTATTTCTCGCTGACTTTTTGGCAGAAAGTGTTCTTGGAATGTGAGTTTGCTGCACTTGCATGTATGGCCCAGAGACCTCATGCAGTCTCAGCTGGATAGGTCCCTTAGAAAGGGAAATTGCTAACATATCATGTTTTATGATGAGGTTGCCAGATTGTTGTCCCCCTGTCTACACCTTCTCATTGTTCTGCACCAGGGGCTCCCTAGGGTGTATGGGAGAGATAAATGAAGTGTTAAGGGGAACAATAATTCTGTACGAGATGAAAGGATAAAAGGAAAGTGGAAAACATTCCTGCTTAGCCACAGGATCAGTCATATTAATTAATTAGTCCGCGTATGACACGACACCACAAGTGGAAATGAAATTTATGAAAGGAGAACCATAAAATGGATACACCTCATAGATAAATATCACTTGAATGCCACACTTCACAGCTTTTTCACATTGTATAAAATTACTTCATTATTCATGACCTTATTAAAACAAGTTAGAGATGCACTTGGATGCGAATTCTAAACACTTTATCTCAGTGCGCTCTGTGTATTTAAAAATTTCACGAGAGATTCATTTCTACCATTTCAGATTTAGACATTTGCCTTACAGTGACAAATTATGAAAGAAAATAGTTTTCTATGGTTCATTTGGTTAAATACCTATGACTCAAGTCTAGTCCACAGTAATGTGAAGAGACAATGAAGTGCATAATCTAAAAAGCACGAACCACAATTGCCTCTAAATATATCCTTAAGTGTTTTCTGCAAGTCATCTTCTGAATGTTTGGCTTAGAATACTAATAAAATTTGTATTTATAAGTATACTCCAGCTGATGGCCAGGATAGCCAGACTAGCCATGAAAAGAGATATGTATTAGTTTGGATCTACATTTAGTACTACATACACTTTATAGATAATCTACAAGAAATGACAGAATATTAAAAGAAACCCCCTTTGTTAAAATACTACAAAAGCATGAACTAAATATAATTTTTTTTTGTATTTTTCCAAAGTTAGAAGTGGAGAGGCAGCACACTGACTTCTACATGCGCCTGACTGGTATCCACCCAGCATACCCACCAGGGGGTGATGCTCTGCCCATCTGGGGCATTACTCCGTTATGGCCAGAGCCATTCTAGCACCTGAGGCAGAGGCCATGGAGCCATCCTCAGCAGCCAGGCCAACTTTGCTCCAATGAAGCCTTGGCTGTGGGAGGGGAAGAGAGAGACAGAGAGGAAGGAGATGGGGAAGAGTGGAGAAACAGATGGATTCTTCTCCTGTGTGCCCTGGCCAGGAATCGAACCTGGGACTTCTACATGCCAGGCTGATGCTCTACCACTGAGTCAACTGGCTAGGGCCTAAATATAATTTTAAATAAATGGAAAGCCAGGAATGTTTGTGGTTTGAGTATGTGCAATGAAAGCATAACGTCTCTTCTTTGATCTTGCTCTACATGATTATTAGATTGATAAAAAATATATAGACATAGATATAATCTTTATTATGATTGTAGGCAAATGATAATGGTTATGTTTTAGTCTTTTTATAACTAAAATGTAGATAATTATTCACACCAGAAAGGCACTGTTTTCTCCCCACTTTCTTGCTTCCAAATCTCCAATAATTTTTTTTTAATATTGTGGTTTAAAAACATAAAATTTACCATCTTAATTATATAGTTCAGTAGTATTCTTTTAATTAGTGGTTAAAGGTGCTTATTAATATCAGTGAGAAAGCTAGTATATTAAAAACAGTCTAGAACCTAGTATTAAATTGACTTTGTTTATCAACATTTTCCTAAGAATAGTTGAGCACACGAGTTGACTGAAAACCTCAATGTTCCTTTAAAAAATGCATTTTTGCTATTAAAACATTTCCTTTAAAATATTGTATGTAAATAATTTTTCAACAGACTAGAATTACATTTCTTTAAGATGTGCCTATATCAGCGTTCCCTTGTATGATGAAAGGAGCAATCACTACAGTGTAATAATTATCTCTTCTTCCTAAGGAGTAATTAGGAATGCAACCCTGAATAACTAATGGTGTGTAAATTACTGCTGGTGTCCCAAGGATCCAGTATCTCACACATTCTTCTTTTCAAAAGGTTTTTTTCTTTGATCACGATGCCTCATTTATGCCATCAAATATAGGATTCACCCCTTCTTTTACAGCTGATGCTGCTTGTTTGGAATAAAGTAACGGAAGTTTATTGACTTCTGGGGAAAGATCTAATTTAAAGAATTAAAAAAATATTCTCCCTCTAAAAAAATGTAAACTCTCCCCTACATGAATATAAAAATGAATTAATATATATAGCTCTTATGAATTTACATAAATACTTTCCACCATGACAATTATCATAAATATATTCTAGTTAGGAAGACATTTTGTGTTTTAGGTATTTTTTTAATTTATTTAATGTATTTTTGAATAAGTAATATATACAGATATTATGTTCAAAGAATATAATAAAATAAATGAATATTTCTATTTTCCCTTGTCCTATAACCACCATGACTATTTCTTGTATATTTTGCTGGTATAGTTATTCATATTCAAGGTGACATGGCTGTTTGTGTATATATCCACATCCATAGCTACAGCTACATTTATATCCATATATTTCTACACTGATGACTTTATGCTGTATGCACAATTGTGCACTTTGCTGTGTTACTTGACATTATATGAGTACACATTTTACCCCTGTCCATTTTTAACCATTGCATAGTATTCTAGTGCATGTAACTGTTGAATATACATTACATACAATATCTGAGATTTATTTAACAATTCAGTAGCCCAGTGCCTTACTGTGCTGAACACTTATGTTCTTTTTAATCTTTTGCTACTATAATCACTACAAGAGGTATTTTTATACAAATGTTACTTCACAAAATACCAATGTATCTGCAAGATGCATTCCTGAAATTAGTATTGTTGAGTCAAAGGTTCTGTGAATTATAAATTATGATGGATGTTTCCAAATCGCTCTCCACATAAATTATAACATTTAGCATGACAAACAGTAATTAATATATGTGTCTATTACTCTTCACATTCACAAACAGTATGTTTTATGTTAAAAGTACTGTATCTTTAGTCAAGTGCCTGCTTAATTAAGTATGATTATGATGTTTTGTATCTGTAAAAAATATTGCTTTTCTCATTAAAAATATCAACTGCCCTGCATTCTTGGAGTCATATTAGAATTTGAAGAAACAATTAAGCACAATTTGCTGTTAAATCTGGTGAAGAACTACATTAGAGATTTCAACTCTCTGACTTCTCTGGAATACAACAATACAATCATATGGAAAAGGGCATTAAAATAATTGCTAATTATAAACATTTGTTGAGCACTAACTATAAGAAACACTGTAAAAAAAACCCTCAGAATTGGACATGGTCTAAATACACTTAAGCCACAATTTAAAGCAGAGTAGAGAGAACATATATAAAAACACACCTATTAAATAATGCTTGTTAACTTTTTCTAAACAAAGTTAATGATTCCCTTTTCCATAGTGCTCTACTTATACAGGGTCAGACAAAAGTAGGTTTACAGTTGTTTGCCTGAAAAATAATACAATAATTAATGAATAATACAAGAATAAACTGTTTCATGTACCCACAACTATAAACCTACTTTTGCTCACCCTGTATTGCCCCCCTTCTCACTGTGTACTGTTTCTCTCTACTGACCTCTCAGAAACCCTTCTGGACTGTGCACCCTTGAGGTCAGGCCTTGAGTTTTCATGTATCCTCAACTTTACCATAAGAAATACTACCCAGTAAGGTGTAACTACTGCTTGCTTTATGAATAAATGCATACTGAGCAATGTCTCTTTTTAAACTCACAATAATTCTATAATGTAAATAATATAATTGCTTTAGATGAGTTCATTGACCTCTGTAATGAACAACTTATTCTAGGGCACTTAGTTAGTTGCAGAGGCAGAATTTATGTCTTAAGTTTTTCTGAGCACGATCAGGCGGTGGCACCGTGGATAGAGTATCGGATTGAGACACAGAGGACCCAGGTTCAAAACCCCGAGGTTGCCAGCTTGAGTGCTGGCTAATCTGGTTTGAGCAAGGCTCACCAGCTTGAGTCCAAGGTCGCTGGCTTGAGCAGGGGGGTCTCTCGATTTGCTGCAGCCTCCCAGTCAAGGCATATATGAGAAAGCAATCAATGAACAACTAAGGAGACTAAGGAGCCAAAAGAAAAAAATTGATGCTTCTCATTTCTCTCTCTTCCTGTCTGTCGGTCCCTATCTGTCCCTCTCTATCTCTCTCTCTGTCTCTGTCAAAAAAAAAAAAAAAATGTTTCTGGCACCAAACTCAAGCTTTGGATGAAAGGGGAGATACTAGTTGGTAGGGGACAAATGAACTAATGAAGACAGCTCTCAGGCCCAATTTCAATCACTGAGTGGCCCTTTTTCCAAGTTCTGCCAAGTCACTGAGATTTGGTCTTAAATCTTTCCCTTACTGAGCTTCGACTATTCCACTGTCCCTGGGGGTTTCTTCTCCATGAGAAAGGATTATAGAGATGGTGAGTTTCTTTAGCCATTTCTGTTTGCTGTTACCAAAAATACACCCTCTATATATGCTAATCACTAAGAGAAAGAAGATGGTATAAAAATTATAAGAAGGTGAGGAAATTACAAAGGATCTGGAAATCTTAAATGTTGTTTTTCTTTTGTGGTATATCTCTGTTTCTTCTGCTCTCTAAATTCAGCCCATGTCTAGTTCCTCCCTCCAAAAGAAAGAACTGAAATTATAATTAAAATGGACAATTGTTTTGAAGTGGTGAGTGTTTCCAAACACCAAACTTAAAAAACCACATAGGGTTCATCTCCATTTGCCTCAAACATAATCCAGTTACTATAATTTTCAGAAATGTCTTCAGGTTCTCAAGATCCAGTCTCCCAGACCACACAAGAAAAACTAGGTTTCTTTTTTTTTTTTTAAATATTTTATTTATTGATTTTTTTTTTTTTTTAGAGAGAGAGGAGTGAGAGAGAGAGAGAGAGAGAGAGAGAGAGAGAGAGAAGGGGGAGGAGCAGGAAGCATCAACTCCCATATGTGCCTTGACCAGGCAAGCCCAAGGTTTCGAACCGGCAACCTCAGTGTTCCAGGTCGACGCTTTCTCCCACTGCGCCACCACAGGTCAGGCCAAACTAGGTTTCTGATTAGCTATCTCCATTATCACAGTCTCTACATTGTGAATTAATAAGGAGTCTATCTCTCCATTTAAAAAAAATAATTTTAATCACTGAGGATTATAAACAGCTGATTCAAGAAGCATGGAGCTAGATCAGTGGTCAAGAAACTTTTTGGCTGAGAGAGCCATGAGTACCACATATTTTAAAATGTAATTTGGCCCTGGCCGGTTGGCTCAGCGGTAGAGCGTCGGCCTAGCGTGCGGAGGACCTGGGTTCAATTCCCGGCCAGGGCACACAGGAGAAGCGCCCATTTGCTTCTCCACCCCTCCCTCTCTCCTTTCTCTCTGTCTCTCTCTTCCCTTCCCGCAGCCAAGGCTCCATTGGAGCAAAGATGGCCCGGGCACTGGGGATGGCTCTGTGGCCTCTGCCTCAGGTGCTAGAGTGGCTCTGGTCGCAACATGGCGATGCCCAGGATGGGCAGAGCATCGCCTCCTGGTGGGCAGAGCGTCATCCCATGGTGGGCGTGCCAGGTGGATCTGGTCGGGCGCATGCGGGAGTCTGTCTGACTGTCTCTCCCTGTTTCCAGCTTCAGAAAATGCAAAAAAAAATTAAAAAAAATTAAAATGTAATTCTATGAGAGCCATATAACAACCCGTGTACGTTATGCATTATTCAATAAAAATTTGGTGTTGTCCCGGAGGACAGCTGTGATTGGCTGTAGCTACCCGCAACCATGAACATGAGCGGTAGGAAATGAATGGATTATAATACATGAGAATGTTTTATATTTTTGTTATTTTTTTAATTAAAATTTGTCTGCGAGCCAGATGCAGCCACCAAAAGAGCCACATCTGGCTCACGAGCCATAGGTTCCCAACCCCTGAGCTAGATGAACTCAACCAGAATATCAAAGTTAGAAGAAATCTTGAATAATTTCTACAAACAAAGAAATTTTACAAAATATTTTTGGCTCCCAAGTTCTTTCATTACTCTTATTATAATTTGCATTCAATATATAAAACTTTAAGTTGAGTTCTGACAATCCATTTGTCTTTATTTAATTTTTATGTACTCATAAACATGAAACCTAATTGAATCTAAACACAATGTCGATTAATATCCTTTATTTCTTAATGAAATATCTTTTCCTTTTGGAGAAAAGTTAGTTTCCTGTTCTGTCACTCTCTCGTTCTTTATCTTCTTCTCCCTCTCCTCCTCCTCCTCTTACTCCTTTTCTTCTTCCTCTTCCTTCTTCCTTTTCTCCTTTCTCTTTCCTGTCTCTCTCCCTCGCTGTGCCTCCTTCTTTCTCCATCTATTTACTTAAAATAGGCATTCATTGTCCTACTTATCTTAAAGAAATTTTCTTCTCTGTAATTAATTTCACTTTTTAGTATCTATTTATTACAAAAAATGCTATATGATTTAAAAAACAATCCTACTAGTTCTAACATGCAACTAATAATGAATTTCTTAGATAATAACCTAGGTCTATATTTTAAAAAAATCACAAGCCTACATATTTTGATTATATCTGAGAAAGAAAGTCTTCTTTAGACTTGTAATCCATAATTCTGCCCCTAATTAATTATAAGTGAATGAGAGAGTCCTTGAACATTTGTAAACTCATTTTCCTCAACATTTAAATAACATTAATATAACCTAATAATTTCTAAAAAATTAAAATACAATTCATAGTGACTTTGTAGTATTACTAAGAGATTTTTTTTTTTTTTTGTATTTTTCTGAAGCTGGAAATGAGGAGAGACAGTCAGACAGACTCCCGCATGCGCCCGACCGGGATCCACCTGGCACGCCCACCAGGGGCGACACTCTGCCCACCAGGGAGCGATGCTCTGCCCCTCCAGGGGGTTGCTCTGCCGTGACCAGAGCCACTCTAGCGCCTGGGGCAGAGGCCAAGGAGCCATCCCCAGCGCCCGGGCCATCTTTGCTCCAATGGAGCCTTGGCTGCGGGAGGGGAAGAGAGAGACAGAGAGGAAGGGAGGGGTGGAGAAGCAAATGGGCGCTTCTCCTATGTGCCCTGGCCGGGAATCGAACCTGGGTCCCCCGCACGCCAGGCCAACGCTCTACCGCTGAGCCAACCAGCCAGGGCTAGTATTACTAAGAGATTAAAAGTTAAATTATAAAAACACAGTAGTGACTTGTAAGAAACGCCATTCCAGTTGGAACACATGGACTTTTGTTCTGGAGCTGCTGTAATAGACTGTACGTACAAAGTTCATGAGAGTTTAATCCTTCCAGGTTTCAGGTCTTCTAATCTACATGGATTTCTGTTATTTTAAAAACCTTAGGGAAATATCAAAATTCAAATTCAAAACCAGCCAAAATTCATTAGTGTATACGGGAGGCACAGAGCGAACACAGTGGCCCAGGTCCTCTCCTCCTGCATCGGGCAACCTTTCCATATCCACACAGTCGCAGGTCCTCTCCACTGTGCCCACCAGGCTGCTGGGACTTGTCTGCCCCTCTCGGGATCCCTTCCTCTTCTCCATCGTGCAGTGACTGTGCTCTGGCTTTCCCCCCTCGTCTATCTGATCACATGCTTCTTCGCTATTTGGATGTGTTTCTATGAACTTACTATACATTCCTCCATCTTCTTCTTTCCCCTCACTTGCAGCTCTGCATTTAGTGTTCACTTCTATCTCTCCATAATTCAGCTCCCATTTCTCTTCATCTTTTAAATTTCTCTCCTGTCTTCTTTTTTTTAATTTTATCTGTACGATCCAAACTCATTTATCCTAATCTGTGCTTATTACCTTGGCTTATTCATTCTTTTAATTCTAAATGTTTATTGGGATTCTGCTATGGGCCATCAGGCTTTTATGTCTTCATGGGTACAAAATACTAGAGAAAAAACTATGCCAGAGAAAACAAAAGAGATTTTTAAATTATATCCTTTGCTAGAAATATAAAATTATTCATCCACTTATTCTTTCAATAAAAAATAAAAAACAACTAACAGCCATTGGTAATAATACAACTGAATATTAAAGAAACATGGACATGACTGCATAAGTAAGGCAAAATTCTTGTTATAACCCAGGGGTTGGGAACCTATGGCTCGTGAGCCAGATGTGGCTCTTTTGATGGCTGCATCTGGCTCACAGACAAATCTTTAATAAAAATAATAATAATGTTAAAAATATAAAACATTCTCGTGTATTACAATCCATTCATTTCCTACTGCTCATGTTCATGGTTGTGGGTGGCTGGAGCCAATCACAGCTGTCCTGTGGGACAACACCAAATTTTTATTGGATAATGCGTAATGTACACGGGTCGTTGTATGGCTCTCACGGAATTACATTTTAAAATATGTGGCATTCATGGCTCTCTCAGCCAAAAAGTTTCCTGACCCCTGTTATAACCTATATATATATATAAAAGAACCATATTCATATTTATGTGCATTCCTAAGTATCCCCATATATCATATACATGAGAATAAAATATATATGTTCTGGTCAATGTTGCCACTAAATTCATTAAAAGATGAGTATATTTCCATGTTAAGTGAGCATAGAACTATAAACATCATATAGAATACACACACAGAGGTGAGTGTTAAAACTAATGAAAATTTACAGGGAAATTAATCTGTAAAAGTGCATGACCAATATTGTGCTGAACAGCAATTAGACATGAAAAGAAACCCATTCCTGTAAATAAAAATAATTAGCATTTTTTTTTTTACCACATGCACATCTGTCGACAAATCCTTGCCTTATTAACTTGACTAGGAACAAAAAAAGCCTTAGTTTCAGTATGGTAATAAACTAATTAATTGCTTTTCTAACAAAACATAAACGTGTTTGTAAAAAGAGAGGTAAAGAGGAGAAGACTCGAGGAGGGCAGGCTGCACAGAAAACACTTTCTTTCAGCAGGAAAATAAGAATGATGGCTGTGATCCGTGGGTCACTGTGGAACGGTAGTACAGACAATGATTGTGATGATATATCCTCCACCTTCCGAAAGCCACAGCAGCTGTGATTTAACTCTTTGAGGGTACTGTCCTCACACCTCCAGCCAGTCACCGAGTGCTGTTTCAGGGCAGTGAGAGCTGTCAGGCATTCTGGGGCTAGCACAGTGACAGCAAACACTGAGTTCTGAATAGTGCTATGATGTTCACTTAAGGCAAATTATAATCACAGACTTCAAATTCAGATAGAGTGGTACCTTGACACACAAGCACTTTAAATCACGAGCATTTGAGAGATGAGCAGTCACTTGCAGGATTTTTTGCTTTAAGTCACGAGCAGATATTTGAATCATGAGTGTTGGGCAAATGAGTTTGTAAAATTTGGGTTTTTTTATTTTGCTCACTTTTACTGTTAAAAATGGCGCTGGGCAGCCACGTGTGTGTGTGTGTGTGTGTGTGTGTGTGTGTGTGTGTGTGTGCGCGCGCGCCGCGCGCACCCTTGCCCTCAGAGCAGGGCAGTTGATTGCAAATTGTGGATTACCTTCCTGCTTGGGGAAGACCATTCTTATGCTAATGTTTGCTGGAGAAGAGGTTTTGGCACCAGAAAAGTTTTAAAAAGGAGAGAAGAATAAGGAGGAAGAGAAGAAGCCATGATGGCAGAGGGAGAGCAGGGAGGATACAGAGTGCTGAAGGAGGAACCAAGATGGCAGGGAAAGAGAGAGAAGCCAAGATGGCAGGGTGCTGAAGGGGAAGCCAGTTTGTACAGAGAGGAGAAGGGAGAGGGTGTGCAGATGGGGAATCAGAAGTGGCTGAGACTGGTGGGGGCCTTTGATTCTAGGAAAAAATGAGAGAAGATTCTCCTGGTTGTGAAATCAGAGAATGTGTCAGTGGCTTTGGGACGCCTATGTATATTTGCTCGTTGGCCAGTACAAGTCTTGATTAAAGGAATGGCCCACCATTTTTTGGCCCACTGTTTCTTTACCATCTGCCTAAATCTAATAGGAACCTGCATGTGTACGGCCATGACGGCCGTGACTACTGGCCATACATTTGGCATAGTTTGTGGCAGGATTCAGATCAGATCAGTATGGAGTCATCACCACCCTTGAGGGGTGGGTTAGAGGACTGGTTGTTGTTATGGTTCCCCATGGCTGTCCTTTTGAGGACCATGGGCTGGCTGATTTTTACAGCCCTGCGGAGAAAACTGGGAGCTCTGTGCAAGAGCTTGCCTGAGGCCTGCTAACTGAGGAGTGAAAGGAGTTGGAATGGCCATGGGAGAAAGAGATGCAGATCCTGGAACTGGAACAAACGCTGGGGAAGGAGGCCTACTGGGTTTGCGAGTTACACCTAGAAATGGAGTAGTCTCTGGAGAAGAAATTACAGGTTTGTGATTTGCAGTTTGCCCTGGAAGTTGTGGAGAGCTGGCAGCCGCAGGAAACTAAGCTGGAGCCATTCTGGTGGAGTGGCTCTGAGTCAGCGGGAGCAGGCATTTCCAGCTCATCTTCTGAGGATGAGGAGATTGGGGCTAAAATTGCCATCTGAAAACTCCAGAAGGTAAAAGCCCAGTGACAAAGAGTATCTACTAAGCCCTGGTAGGTTTGCTATGATTATGGGACACAGGGGTGGATGGCAGCATGCTCTCTGGAGCAGAGGTGGAAATGTTGGCCACCATTGCCATGTGCTCCCCACTAGGATAGCAACTTAAGAGCTGCCAGGATGGCAGGGTTGAGGGGAAAGGCTTGAGGCCCCATATGTGTGAACTGACTCTTGGGCTGCAACCAGAGGGGGGCACCAGCTCTCTTGTTGGATAGACATGTGGCTTTTGGACAATATGAGAGACCCTGATGGAGGGGGGAGCAGGTCTGGTTAAAATGGTATGACTTATGCTGTTGCTGTAATTATTTTTGTGTGATGTACCTAATTCTTTGCACAAGAATACCTGTGGTGTGAACTGCAAAGTGAGTAAAAGGGTTGGAATGTTGGGCAAATGAGTTTGTAAAATTTGTGTTTTTTGAGTTTGCTCACTTTTATTGTTAAAAATGGTGCTGAGCAGCTGTGTTTGAAATTGCTTATTAGCTTCCTGCTTAGGAAGGGCCATTGTTATGCTAATGTCTTCTCCCCCTCTGCCAGCGTCTTCACCTGACCTTGAAGGTAAATACACTTCATAAACCAGTTTATTTCTTTATATTCTCTCTTATTATGTATATCTATATGTATTTGTTATTTATAAAGTACATTTTCTTATTTAAAAGCATGTAAAACAAAAAATTTGTGTGGTTTTGGGTCTGGAACAAATTAATTGCATTCCCAATAATTTAAATGGGGAAATTCAATTTGACACAAAAACAAATTGAGTCACGAACTCAGTCATGAAACAAATTAAACTTGTGTGTCAAGGTACCACTGTCTAGTTCATCAGTGGGGATAGTCACTATGTATAGAGTCACTGTGTATAAGAGTAGCGCTAACAGAAAAAAACTCAAAGCATACTAGAAGTCAAGTTCAATACGTAGTAGTATAGAGATTAAGACTTCATGATGCTTCAGATGAAATAAATATTCTCAGCTTAACATCATTTTCAGTGAACACTATCATTTAGGCCATTTCTTAAAACTCTGTGTATCAGAGAAAAAGCCCTGAAAGTTTAAGGAAAAAAACGGCTCTTCGAGTTTTCTTTCTGTAAGATCAAATACACTTTTAGAAATAACCTTAAGAGGGAAGGATAAAAAACCAAAGTGAGCCTTTATTTTTGTTAGCGGAAAATGCACTTTTCTTATGATTTATAGTCATTCTGTACTGAATCTCTTTGCTGAGACAAAAACAAAATTCCTCTTTTCTGCACAGGTAGGATTGCTGTAAACTGCCTTGAATTTGGTTCAAAATAGCTTCTTCATTTAGAAACTGAGCACTCTAGGTTCCTGCTCCCCATAAAATGGAAGCTGTGTGACAATTTATATATCTTGGAGTGGGGAAGGTCTTTCACTACATGTAAGTAGGGAAAGAAATCAGAAAGAAGGTTGATGAGAAATTTGACTTCATACAAAACAAATGTAAAGAGAGTCGACACAAATCACAATAAATAAAACTGAAGGAGGCCTGGCCGGTTGGCTCAGCGGTAGAGCGTCGGCCTGGCGTGAGGGGGACCCGGGTTCGATTCCCGGCCAGGGCACATAGGAGAAGCGCCCATTTGCTTCTCCACCCCCCCCCCTTCCTCTCTGTTTCTCTCTTCCCCTCCCGCAGCCAAGGCTTCATTGGAGCAGGGATGGCCCGGGCGCTGGGGATGGCTCCTTGGCCTCTGCCCCAGGCGCTGGAGTGGCTCTGGTCATGGCAGAGCATCGCCCCCTGGTGGGCAGAGCGTCACTCCTGGTGGGCCTGCCGGGTGGATCCTGGTCGGGCGCATGCGGGAGTTTGTCTGACTGTCTCTCCCAGTTTCCAGCTTCAGAAAAATACAAAAAAACAAACAAACAAACAAACAAAAAACTGAAGGACAGATATTTCATATTAAGTGTCATAATTGACAAAATCTCCAATAGAGAGATTATTTTTAAGTAAGATGTCTTCAGTCATGATTGCATCTCAGAGTGAAACAAGTCTGAGCTATTGGGAAAAGGGGGAAAGGAGCTATTGTGGAAGAAGAGGAACGAGTTAGGAGTCAGGCTATGGAGATCAAAGATGCTGAGCCCATAGTGTGGCTGTTGTGTGGCGAATGCTTTTCAAGTTTTTTTTCATTGTTCACTTAGAAAGAGAGAATCACGGTACTGGGTTGTATTAAATGTACCACATATGGTTGCAGGAAAATCTTAGGTCAGATAACCATAGGGAAAGGTTTGGACTGCAAAATAATTTCAGCAGATCTGCTAAAATTCCTAGTGCTATATTTTCATCTCTCTGAGGTGAAACGATTTCCTAGTCCAGATCTTCATAAAAATCTACAAGACTACAGATCCTGCTGGTGGGTGCTGACAACACAGATCTGTTTTCTCACCTCCGATCCTTCCTAAAGGAGAGGAAAACTGGAACATGCTATGTGTCTACTATACAAATAAACACTAAGATATCTGGCCACTGAAAATGAAACCCAACTTTAACGTGCCATTTATTGCATGACCAGCCTATAAGAAAACTTTTATAGCAGTGGGCACAGGGCTACAGTTCTGTTTAATCTCTTCAGTCAGTTAGGATGTCTGGAACTATTTCTAAATTTGTACCTGTTTTTACTAAACCAATTTCCAGAGCCATTTAACAGCATATAACAAACTCCCTTCTCAAAGCAGATCACTGCAGGAGGAAGAGAGAGATTCAGGGAAGTCATAGGACATAGACAATGTCTACAGAGAGGCAGAACAACTTCGTAGGAGAAAAACAAACTAGCAACCCAGAGAACAGAATAACTATTCCTTTTCTCTCCCTTTTCAGATAATGTTAATGACTGGTTATACCAATGTGACCAAAATAAGTCTGATTTTAACTTAGACATTTAGACAAGACCAAATCTCAGACAGCAAACACAACTGTTAGCATTTAGAAGAATTATTGACAAGTTATTTTTAGTTTAGGATGTATTAGGAGAAGGGGTATATATTAGACACACAAAACATTTCTGTAGAAGGCCTTGATTTTAAGCAAAAGTGTTCTAAATTAACTTCCAAATATAGGAGCTGGCTTCTGACAGAAATGAGTGTTTTCCAGTAAACAGAACTTACAGCCGTCATAAAATTAAGTTATTTGCTGTGATATGCATATCCCTCTCATTGTGGAAAGACAAACATTTTCTGACCATAAGAGACATTTAGTTTAGTTGAGACAAATCTGGATGCTGTCATCTAGACCAGAAATAAAATCTTTGCTAATAATTTCTTTGCTTTGATATATTTTATACAAACATAAAGTATTATAGAAATTAAAAATGGCCATTTCTAAATAAATAAATAAAAATAATTAAAATTTAGCCTGACCTGTGGTGGCGCAGTGGATAAAGCGTTGACCTGAAATGCTGAGGTTGCCAGTTCAAAACCCTGGGCTTGCCCGGTCAAGGCACATATGGGAGTTGAAGCTTCCTGCTCCTCCCCCCCTTCTCTCTCTCTCTCTCTCTCTCTCTCCTCTAAAATAAATAAATAAATAAAAATAATTAAAAATGGCCATTTCTGGTATTTTGTTCTTTTCTAGAAGTTTGGAAATTGATTTTTAAATCATTTATATTAACAGTTTTCTTGGTAAAGTTAACAGTTATATTATTTATAGTATCTACCCTTCTAGAATGGTCAAATTTGGTTTGACCATTAATATCTGGGCCTCAGAAATGAACTAAATTCTAGTATCTGACTAATACTATCCCAGTAGTGCTAAAACAGGATGTCCCTGATACAGATAGCTTTCTCACATACTGTATAGTGGTCATCTGATATTCTCATCATACTCTCTTTATATATACTATTCTGAAATTCTATCCTAACCTTTAACTATTACCCTACATTCTCAAACACCCTTATGAATTTTTCATTCTGTTTCTTACGAACTAGGACATAAGTTAGTTAATCTTTGAATGTATCTCACTTTAAAAACATATATATGTTCATTGAAGTTCACTTTGAGATGACTTTTAGTGGGATAGTATCAGAAAATAAACCTAGATGACATATGTTTTTCCTAGACTATGCCCTGAAAATAGCTAATAAAATAATAACATATAAAAATAATAAGATTATACAATAAAGTATTTTATTTTAAATATTTCTTGCATTCATATCATTAAAAATAAATATACCATGGAAACATTCTCTATTTTTGAAAGTAGGTAGTAATTATTTTTGTTTCACTCACAGTTAATGTATGTAAAGATTCTTGCATAATTAATAATTTTGTAGTGTGCTGTGTGTGTATAATATAGATTAAGAAGTATATTTAAAATCAATTTTTGAAAGAAGTTATTGTTCATATTTATCAGGTTATAAGCATGATTGGTCTTTAAAGGGACTTTGGCTTCTAATGTGATAGAATGATTCCCCCAAATTCTGAAATAGTGTGAGCCATTTATTTTCCTAAAGACCCCCCAAAGATATATTTAAAATGAAACACTATATAGTTTAAGATATAGCTTTCTATTACTTTGATCAAATCATGCACACCCGTGGCAACAGAGATTGCTTTTACAGTTGAGTATTATATACTTCTAAGTTAATAATTTTGAGAAAAATATGGAAACATAAACCGTATAATGAAGTTAACTCCTCAAATTAAAATATTTCTTATTCTATGTTGAGGGATAGAAAGTGCAACCTATATACAGAGCCCACTTTTACATTTTATTCTTATTATAATAATGTCAGTCACTTACAAGGCGAAAATTAATATTCTCAGTTCCTTGCTTAGGGACAAAAATATTGGTATGTGTAATAACAGACTGGCTTTATAAGGTCTCACCTTGTTTGGTGAAAGATTCCAATATTTGTTGCTCTAATTTTGTCATTCCTTTAATTAGTGAACTTTTCACCCCACACCTACTACATGCAGAACTTGGTCCCATTGCACCTGGAACGATTTTGTGACATATCTTATGAAATGACACGCTCTTGAACCTGAAGAGCACCATATATTAGATGTTATTGTTGTAGAGTAGAAAAATACATTAAAAAATTTCTGACACTTATTGTGGAAAAAAGCATGTGATCTGGTATTCAAAAGATATGATTAAATTCTTAGTTGTTTTGTTTTACAGAGGTGTAATCTTGGCAAATTCCTTAACCTCTTGGAAATACAGTTGTTTCATCTACAATTGACTACTTCATAGAGAAATAGTTAGATTTAAATAGATAATCATGTGAAAATGTTATTTAAATTTTGCAGTAGTTTCTAAAGTTTCACTGTTATAATAAATTATTATTCCTGCTTAAAGAGGTAGACTATCTAACAGAAGAGAAAATTAATCCCTTCAACTGCACTGACACATCTTTATTTCTCTTTAAAGTATTTCACAAAAGCCATGTAATGTATTTCATATCATTAAACATTTATATAAGGGAATGTTTTATAAAACTAAAAAATTGTATATATAAAATATTATAAATTATATGTTATATAATAAATTTTTTTTTGTATTTTTCTGAAGTTGGAAACAGGGAGGCAGCCAGACAGACTTTTGCATGTGCCCGACTGGGATCCACTGGGCATGCCCACCAGTGGGCAATGTTCTGCCCATCTGGGGCGTTGCTCTGTTGTAACCAGAGCCATTCTAGCACCTGAGGCAGAGGCCATGGACCCATCCTCAGCGCCCAGGCCAACTTTGCTCCAATGGAGCCTTGGCTGCGGGAGGGGAAGAGAAAGACAGAGAGGAAGGAGAGGAGGAGGGGTGGAGAAGCAGATGGGCGCTTCTCCTGTGTGTTCTGGCCGGGAATCGAACCCGGGACTCCTGCACACCAGGCCAACGCTCTACCACTGAGCCAACCAGCCAGGGCCTATAATAAAATTTTTATACAATGAAGTTTATGTTTTAAATATATAGAAAGTTCTGGATACAGAATTCTCTTTGAGGGCAATATCAATATCTTTGATCCTGGGATGTATTTGTGATATAATAGGGAAAAGATTAAAAAGAAAAAAGAAAAAAGGGTAAGAGCAGCTCTCATAAGAATATAGAGAAAATAAAGCACTTTAGAAAGAGGCTTCTAGGCCCTGGTCGATTGGCTCAGTGGTAGAGCGTCAGCCTGGCATTCAGGAGTCTCGGGTTCGATTTCCAGCCAGGGCACACAGGAGAAGCGCCCATCTGCTTCTCCACCCCTCCCCCTCTCCTTCCTCTCTGTCTCTCTCTACCCCTCCTGCAGCCAAGGCCCCATTGGAGCAAAGTTGGCCCAGGCGCTGAGGATGGCTCTGGTTGCAACAGAGTGATGCCCCAGATAGGCAGAGCATCGCCCCCTGGTGGGCATGCTGGGTGGATCCTGGTCAGGCAGATGCGGGAGTCTGTCTGACTGCCTCCCCGTTTCCAACTTCAGAAAAATACAAAAAAAAAAAAAAAAAAGAGGCTTCCACAGCAAAACTCCAGAATTATTTTAATTAGATTCTGAAGATAATATTTTTGTATAAACTTAAACTAAGCATCAAACCCCAGCACCCACGAGAACAAGGAAGTTCTAAGAGCTCATCTTACAAGGAGTGACAATGGCTGGTTTTCAGGACACGTGTGAGCAGGTAGGTATGACAGTGCGTGTTATTCTTTTCTTTCATTTTCTTTATCTTTTACCTTTATGCTTTATAACACAGAACACTGGCTATTCTTTCCAGAAAATTTTTTATACTAATTAGATTTTTAAGTATGAAATGTGCTGAAAAAAGAAAAAGAAAAATTCTCAGAAAAGTTTTAAAAAGATCCTCACATTAAAACAAGCATCTAGTTCAGTGATATAACAATGACATGAATAGTGTCTTATTACATTTCATGTCATTGCATGGGTATTATGCAATGACACTTTGAAGTTTTATCTATCAGTCCATTGCATCTGGGGGGCATTTCTCCCGGGGTGACCATGCAGAAGTCCAATTAAAGTCAGTAGGACTCAGGTGCCCAGAGGAAAAGAGAGGCAGATATTGGGAGAAACTGTCTATTATCCATGTGATTTGCACAAGGTCACAGATTATTTTGGTCTCTAAAAGCATGCCAGTGGAGGGAAAGCTTGGATGGAAAGCTTGTCTGCTCGTCTCTAGGGAATCTGGAGAGCACCGGGGCCTTTCGGAGCAGCCAAAGAGACAATCTCATTTCATTTCCCCCCTGTGTTCTCCTCGAGTTCAGCATTATGGGATTAACTGGGGACTGCCAAGAGACAGCCCCGGAATGAGCTGATGCCAAATCTACAGAGTGTAGGTAATTGGATCTGCTGGGTTAACGAAGCAGCTGGCCCACAGGACACCCTGAGGACTTCAATCGGATTCCATTGTAACTCTCTGGGTAATTGCCCGACACTGTTTGTAGAAAATATCATTCCTCCACTACCTCTTTCCCTTGTCTTCACTCCGCAGTCTTCCTAGGAGACGTGTAGCCCATGTAGCAAAAAATGAAAATCATATCATCAACCTGGTCCCCAGCTGATCTCTCCAATGTCTGGACGATATTTGTCAGAACAAGGAGCCAAAAGAAAGGTTTACACCGGGAGCTATCATATTAATAATAACCAAATTTCCCAAAACAACTAGCGTAGAACTTTTCCTCTTAGGACACATTTCTGAAGAATTTGCCTTAGAACTTTAGCCTGTTCTCCATGGAAATATACATTTATATAAATATAAATCATTTAAAAATGTGGAGCGATATAATGTTGATAAATAAGATTTATACAAGACCTCTTACGTTTATGAGGCATTTTTATTCAACACAACTATTTAATGAAACAGTTCCAGAAGCCTATAGACATTTACTTTTCTTCTTACCATATATATATTAAGTCCAAATATAACATTCACATTAACATCAAACACACATAAAATATGAAATTTCTGAAGAGGAATGATGACATTTTTTAGTACTTCGATGGTGGTGCCAACATTTCATTTAGGGTATTTATATGTGTCACCTAAAAAGGACAATAAATTTCAGTGAAGGCTCAATATATCACAGGACTTTTCATCAACATACTTCGCAGGGTAGGCTAAAACCACAGAGGGAAAGAAGAAATATTGCTGAATAATCAATCTTTGAAAGCATTCAATGTTATTAAAAAAGCTACATTTAAAATATCCATAAGTCTAAAATATGAATGTGTCGGAAGTAGTGTGATGCAGATGTGTGGCTGAGAGTTCTATGCAACCTCTATCTTTCTTTCTGTAATAATAATCACTATTCAGATTATTAGGTAAAATATATTTGTAATGATATAAAATGGGATATTAGTGATCCTAAGGCTTCAACAGGGACCTCAGTCCTGGGGGTAGTTAAACCTCTTTGTGGAAGCATTTGTTCCCAGAGGCGGCACAGGCTAGTTCAGGCAAAATAATTTCCTTCACAGCCAAACACACAATCAAACAAGGCACACAAAATTGTCAGTTTTAAGGATAGATGAGGTGGATTAGAAACATTCATTACTCTTATCTGCTACTGAAGACTGGAATAAAATTTGCTTATATTTCCTGTATCTTGAGTTGGATTGGACCTTGTCTAATAATTCAGCACGTTAGGCAAGTATTGACATGAATCTATAAAGAAACCACTGTGCTCATGGTGTTTTAAATGACCAGCAGTGTTGGGAAGAATGAGGTGGATACAGATTTTTTTCCTTGGTGCAGATTTGCACCAATCTCTGTTAGAGCTGGAAGTATCATATTTTAAAGTGAAAGGCCAGACACTGGAGTTGTGCCCCTTGTATCTTTTGTAAGGAATCTATTCACTCCAAAGGACCAACTTAACTCTTCGTTCTTAAGCTTTGCTGTCTGTTACTTAGAATATATTATATGGAAAGGAGTAGTTCCCTAAGATCCCACTATAAAAGAAGGTTTCCTGAGTCTGCTGCCTTTGAGATTATTCTTTTTCATTTCCTCTGTAAAAAAAAAAAAAAAAAAAAAAAAGGTAAATGTTTGATCTTCTACTGCCAAGTAGGAGATCTCTTCCCAAGATAAACACCATCAAAGCTATTGTGGTAGCTCTCTCTCCAGGCTTCAGTCAGTAATACCAAGGTGTGTATGCATGTGCATGCTAGCATCTGGAGTGCTCTCAGGTATAAATGAGGCACCAAAGGAAAACTGTTCTATGAAGTTCATTCTGGGAAAATGAGCTTAAAAACACTCTCAGTGGACTATCACTAAAGAGAAATTGGGCAAAGCGACAATGTCTATATTTTTGTTTTTGCTTTTATAAGTCACTCTCCACAAATACACACACACACACACACACACAGACTCTCTCTCACACACACTGTCAGCCCTCTCTCCCAACAGTAGGTATGACTTTAAATAATCTACACATCTTTAACACTCTTAATGGTCTCTTTCATTTCTATACAAGCCTAAAACATGTAGGAGGCACCTGCTGGGTGCAAGTAGTCTTTTGATTTCCAGAGAGAACTTTCTATTTTTAAGTAGAGGGAGGTATATAAGTGTCCTCAGTAGGAACACACTGTTTACAAATGGGACCTATTATTCTCAAAATCTTAGGGAGGAAATTATTTATCATCACACTGACATCTATACACATATCATCTTTACTCCTTTCCTATGGGGTAATATAATTCCATCCAAAGGATTCTTTTAGGATCTAGATGAAATCTAACCTCGAGAGAATAAGCTTAAAAATTGGTAAAGTGAATAGCTACTCAACAGGTAGAAAATCAAAATCCTTCCCTGAATGTCAGGAAAATGTCTCCTTTTTGCAAATTAGTTTTCTCTTGCATCTATAATGGAACTGGTCCCATCCCTAGAGACGCATGTAGGGGTTATCTCAAAGTTATGATACAAATGCATCTGCCCCTCAGTTGGCTTTTTGTTCTGTGTGTCCTGCAGATCACACTACCTGGAAGCTCAGAGTGTTAACCACAGACAGTCCACATTGGAGAGGTGTTTTAACACTTCATACCCCTTTTCAGACTTAAACAGTAAAATGTAAATGATGAAAACATTTAGAACATGTAAAAAAGGTCTTTTTCCAGTCTGGGTCTAAGGAATGCTGAGGGAAGACCTTCATGCTAAATTTACCTGTCAGACCTTTGGCTCTGACCTTGACTTTACTCCAGTCACTTTATTTCTTCTCTACCATTTAAGGCAATATAATCTAACATTTCAATTTTAATGTGTATTTTGTCCTGGTTTCTCGTTACTGTTTCCCATGCAAGTGGTGCTTGTGTTCTTCGAAAATGGTTACCACCCAGTGCCTGGTTTTTATACCTTCTTTTTGCTTTGATACATGTTTCCCACTGGGTTGTCATTTTCAAACTCTCAGCAAAAGCCATCCAGGAACCAATCTCTTCACATTAGATCCTAGAACTCTGGGATTGTTATCATAACTCAGGACCAACCACTTCAATCATCCCAACTCTGACTCAGTAGAAATGCACCATACATGGGTTCCTTTTTCACCTACACAGCAATAAACTCAAGTTAACCTACTTGTCCACATACAAAATAGGCACTGTATTTGCTAGAGAAATTGTGGCCTAGGTTAATGCTTTTATCAGAAATAGACAGGGTCACACTGAGCTGTGAGTGGCGTCAGAGGCATTGTGTCAGCAACGTGTCAGCAAAGTGGCAGAAGACATTAAGACCAAAATCAAGAAAAACCAGACAGACCCTTTTGACAGCCCAACCAGAACCAGTCCAAGAACTGTTGGCAGAGCTACTGGAACTCCAACACTAAGAGAAGGCAACAAATGCTAATGGGGGTGATATTTACATGTGTGAATAGTACCAGGGTGTATATAAGTCCCTTGGACTCATTTCCTGGGTGTCAGTCTGGGACAACCTCAGGGCAGAAGGCATGTTTCCTGGAAATATCTGGACTGGCTGCACCCCATCTGTCCTCTGTCCTCCATCCTTCTCCCAAGGAAGTGAATGTGGACCTGGGTACCTCCCACCCTGGGATCCAGAATCATGGCTTCACCAATAATAAATACTTGTTAGAAAGTGAAAAATAAAAGGAAAGAAGTGAACAAGAAAAGAAGCCTTTTCTGAGTTCATACAGTATTGTGATTTAACAATGAATCAAACTGAGTTATCCCTCAGTCTAGACTGTGTATTCCTCCAGGACAGACCCCATGTCTTACTTCCGGAACAGAAAATAAAGCCAAGTGCTGGCACAGGATGGGTCCTCAATGAATGCATGTTGAGTGACATTCCGTGGTGGATCTGGAGTCTGGATGAACTGTCTTCTCTCTACAGTGGGTTTCCATATGGAGTCACAAAGGTGAAATTTGTAAGTGTCAGTTTTATTGCTCATAGTTCTGCAAGTCCCTGACTGTAGAGGATTGTCAGTTGGCCCAAGGAATCACAGGCACCGTGTCAAAGAGTTGAGAAGTGGTGCTATTACCTGGTGGATGGTAGAGGAGTAATCTACCGATGAAATACCCTGCAAAATGCTTCTTCCTCCATGTATTTTTTTTTTGGTTTTGTATTTTTCTGAAGTGAGAAGTGGGAAGACAGAGAGACATAGTCCTGCATGCAACTGACTGGGATCCACCCAGCATGCCCAGTAGGGGGTGATGATCTGCCCATCTGGGGTGTCACTCTGTTGTAACCAGAGCCATTCTAGCACCTGAGGCGGAGGCCATGGAGGCATCCTTAGTTCCCGGGCCAACTTTTGCTCCAATGGAGCCTTGGTTGTGGGAGGAGAAGAGAGAGATAGAGAGAAAGGAGAGGGGAAAGGGTAGAGAAGAGGATGGGTGCTTCTCCTGTGTGTCCTGGCCAAGATTTTGAACCCAGGACTCCTGCACGCCAGGCCGATGCTATACCACTGAGCCAATCGGCCAGGGTCCATGTGTGTTTTTAACCTAAATGATGTTCTTAGTAGTTTACTTCACAGATTTTTCACAAACAGCTCTTCTATGCATGCCTTCATGCCATCAAGACATTTCACTGAGACTCATTTAGTTATATTATTATGCAGGTAAAGCTTCAAATATGTGGGAACTCAGTCTCTTCAGAGTGAAAAAAAAAGTGCAGCTTCATTTGGCAAGAAGCAGAATATTGGCAAAGAGAGTAAAAACTCTAGTTAATCACAATTTTAACCACTATCTAGTTGACATGTGCCTGCTGTGCTAATTGCTTCATTACTTAATTATGCAAAAAATAACAGCATTCACAGCAAATATAGCCCATGAAGCATTATTAAAATACAAAGAAACATGCTCTAGACTCTCTCATGCAAACATAAATATTTCATTATAAAGAAGAGTGCTTATTACATAATAGCAAAATGGATTTTGCAGCTAGTTTGAGTTCTTCCTTTAACTAAACTTCGATAATGCCCTTATGCACCATAACTTCTGCTGTCTGTGGTTACAATCTTAGACCTTGCCCTGACTCCCACCTCACAAGCCAAGATTTATTTAGGGCATTCTTATAGATGTCTTCTCTAACAGATAATTTATGACCACTAAGTATTTGTTAAATAAGAGAAAAATATGAATAAGTGAATAAATCAGCAAATAAATAAAGTCATAAATCAAGAGAACAACTGGAGAATTAGAAGTGAGGCTCAAGGACTACTTACTCAGACTTAAAATAGTAGATCCCAGAATGAAGCAAATATGTTTTGGAGCTTAGCAGTAGTGTACTCAGTCCAGAGATTGATTTTTAAATAAATATACCTATCCCTTGGCGAGAAAATTAATAGTGCCATTTGAAGTCTTCCTATTCCATTGCTTTAAAAGTTTTTTGAAAGTCTTTAAAGATTGTTCTTGGAGAGTATAAGACTCATCTGAGAAATTATTTCATTATTTTTCTTTTTTCCCCCCTCAAGCTCAAAAACAAGATTTCACCCATGCAATTATCTTCACCATGTGTAGCTCTTAAATTTGGATGGCTTAAAAACATCAAAGGTACACATGAAGGTCAAATATTTGTCATTGCTGAAAACAGTTTAGATAAAGTTTTTGTCACCATGAATATCATTTTTACAAAGGATCTTTGGGTATCTTAAAAGTTGGAGGCATCCTTGGAATAACTATTGGTGCTCCAAGTGTATTCTCTGAAGCAGGCAACAAACCGTCATCTGATTACATTATCTGTGTTTTATTTGAAATCTTTTACAGTTTAGCAAACAGTCTCACCCCTTCCCTTATATCTACCAACATCTGTGTAGTTCTTAACATGTTTTCAGTATATTCTAGGGTCTCAGGATAGAGGCAAGGAAATAAGGTCCTGTTCTCAAACTTTATCTGAAACACAAATATACTAGACACATTAGAGTAGCAACCAAAGCAAATGTTTAGTTCTCTCAGTGGGTTTCAAGATAAAATATATTGATTTCTGTTCTAGTCAACTGAATGATTAATATTATTTTATTTATTTGTTTCTCTGTTACATATAACAGTTCACTTTTGACTGTCCAGGTATTTATGTATGACCTGCTCTAAACTCTAGAGTTACAACTGTGAACAAGACAGACAAACCTCCAAAAAAAAATAAATAACAAAACACAAACAACAACTTACATGTCATGACTATTTTCAGAAGGAAATGAAAAGGTATTAGACTAGATTTTCACTAGCAGATGGGTCTAACCTCGTTCAAGGGGTTGAAAAAGCCTCCCTAAAAATGTCAACAAGTAGATTTTGAGGATCCATAGAAATCATTCAAGTGAAAAAGAAATAAGAAAATTCCAGAAAAAGAAATCAACACGACGTGTCTAAGACATGAGGAGAGGTGGTATGGGGTAGTTCTGCAGCCATTCCAAAATTGTTGACATCTGGACCTTATTTGAGGAGCAGCCTGAAGTGTAGATGGACTGAGAGGGATGGAGGATGGTGGTCAGGCAGAGTCATGGATTTGATTATTACCCTAAGGTCAGTGGGAAACTACGATAGGGTTTTAGACATGGAGGGGAGTTGGTTACTTTTGTAATTTTAAAATTTCACTTTGGCTGCAAAGTAGAGAACAAAGTGGAGGTGGGCAAGAGAAAACATGAGGGCTCCAGGAGTTACTGCAAGTGTCAAGTCAGAAATGAGGGAAGAAGTAGTTATGGTGGGAAATGGATGGCTTTGAGAGTTACCGGGTACATTTAAGAGACTTTGTGATGGATAAGATATGACAAGTAACTTAAGGGTGGTCACAAGGATAAAGCTCAGGGTTCTAGACTGTGTACAGAGTACTTGGTTGCACCAATTTCTGTGATGCGGAACATGGTGAATGGATCAGTTTGATGTTGGTCTTATTAAATATAAAATGCGTTTGAGACATTTTAGTAGAGAAGGCAGGAAGCAGTCTCTGAAATTGACAAATAATACTATCCAATTCTTGGATATAATTTTGTGTTTTTACAGCATGTTTTCTCTCTTAGAACTCTAAAGAAAATTCTGATATAAGAAGACATTATAATAAGTATTATTATTCACTTAATATAGTGGCTGCTGAATATTCCCATTTTATGAACAAAGCATCCAAGGCTGAAAGAGTTGAAAAATGTTTCTAACCCCGGGTTAGAATTTGTAGTTCTAAGTTTTATAGTTTATCTATTAGATCAATGTTACAGTATCTAAAATGAAAAGATTCTACAAATGTAAAGGATCATGGTGATATTAGATGGTATTTGGGGGAAGTTACCTTTGCTTCATAACCATATATAGTTCATGCATTTAATAAAATGTTTTCTTTATACTCAAATAGTTGCAAAATACTTGTCAGATGTTCAGATTTGAAAGTCTTGGTATACTACCCAATTTAAAACCATGCATTCTCTAAACAATATAATGTCAACATAAGTTGTGACTTATAAATTTAGTTAGCCATAATGCAAAACTTGCCATTTTGTAGGAAGAGATTACTAAGCCTTATCACTTGTATACCATGTGGTGAATCCAGAGTAGCAAAATGATTGAGAAGATGGACTATGAAATTAAATTCTTTCGATTCCCATCTTGGGCCCATAACTTGCAAATAATTTTTTGATAAAGCACCTAAATTTTCTTAACTCCACTTTCCTTATCTGTAAAATAAGAACTAATAATTCTCATGAGTTTTTCAAAGAGAATAAAATAAGTTCCCAAAACATAAGCTTACTTAAACCTGGCTCTTATTAATAGATGATGAGCTAACATTGTCTAGAAAACAACATGACTTTTTCTTCCAAATGTTTGTTCTTTCTTGACCTGCATTAAATGCTACCAATAGACCTGATTTCTCTCTGTATAAATCCATTGTAGATTCAGGTTGTGCCTCAATATTCTGGTCCTTGATTGAAAAGAGATTTTCTCTGCATCAATGAATAGCTTCCCCAAATAAAACAAGCTTTTTGCACCTACCTGCCAATTTGCTCAAATGGAAACTTTATAACTAGTAGCATTCTTCTTGTTTTAAACAGCTCTAGTCAGAGAGCAACCAGTAATAAGGGCAACAGTGAAGAAATTGGCAATTAATTTAAAAAGAAAGACAGATATCCTAATCCTACCTTCACTCAATTTCTTTTTCCTCTGAGAAGGAGAAAAGACTTTTCTTTCAATACTTGAAATGGCAAAAAGTGGATGTTTAATTTGAATGATTTACAATGGATAAGCTTGTGGGTAACTGTTTTGTTACCAACGGAACTATTTTTCTCCTAGCTTGGTGAACAGTGTAGCAATTGGAGATTGAGTGAGAGAAAGCAAGTAATGGTTAGTCATGGGACGTTCTGGGTGTGTCGACTCTAGGCAGCTAATCAGATAGCTGTCGACATGTGTGACATGGAGCCCCTCTAGGTTCAAAGGCTACCTCGAAAGGTAACAAAGCACGATATTAACCCAGGTCTTCCCTCTGTGATCTGTGGCAAGCTACCTAACCTCTCCATTCCCATTTCCTCATCTGTGAGATGGTAAAGAACACCTCCTGATGTTGTAAGATTTAGTGGGTTAATTTACATAGCCTGTATGTTATGTAAAGGGTAATGAATAAATCAGGCTTACTATTACTTAATACAATCAAATGAATAAAAATAAACAAACATAGGAAGTTTTGGTCAAACAATCTTTTTCTTATCTTATAATGAAAAGCAAAGACCTCCCTGTAGTGGTAGTAAAAAATACATTCAGAATGCTCCTCTCTCTTTGAATAATTACAGAGAGCCACTTTCTTATTCTGTAGATTGCATACTTCACCTCTTTAACAAAAAAGTATAGCTGTAATTTACAGGTTGCTGTCTCTGGCTTTAAAAATTCATTTCTTTTAACTACTTTCAATTTCTTAGAGGCAAGGCATATACATGAATGCAAGACATATGATTTTCTAGAATATGCCCTTGTTTCTCACTGTTTAGTGTATGTGCATATATACTGCCAAAATTATATCCTAATGATAGAAAATTGCAGAATTAGGAGATATTCTGTACCATTTCTTTTTAGAAATAGAAAATTGGAAGACTTTAATAGCAAATGCTGCATTATGAATATAATTTATGGGAATTGGGCTCCTCTAATCATATAGAAACCATGTTATGTCTCGGAGAGGTTATAAAAATATAGAGAAATCCACTTATCCTCTAAGAAAATTGAGGTCTTAAGAGTACTGACAAGAAGCTGAATTTGAGCGGGGAGGCCTCACATCATAGATTGAGACAGTGTCCTAATGATTTCATTTTGTGAGGCCACAACATACGGGGTACATGAATAAAATAGAGACAATGCTTAGCACATGAGATAGCTGCTATTTTAATCTTTCTCTGTTATTCCTAGTAAGAATTTTCAAAACAGAATTTGTACATTTGTATAATGAAAAGTTTAAAATCCCCATTTCTGGGTTAACTTGAAAATAATGAACTCTTTGCACTTGATGCTTTTATTATAAGCTGATAAATGAATTATGCATATAAAATTCTTTTCCATATTTTCTATTCATAGATATAAATGCCAGTCTAGGCAATGCAATATGTAAACCAAACAATAGTCATTTTTTTATTATATCACCCAGAATTTTAACTCCAGAAAACAGTTAAATATGCTGTTTGAGAAAGCACTGTGTCAAATAGGCTATGCAATTTTATTTCTTGCCAAAGCAAAAATCTAATGTTGATTATTTTGTGTATCCTCCTAAAAAGTAAAAAATACTCATATAAAAGCTTAAATTTTTAATGAGGTCTTTCACATTTGCATTATTTTAAGACTTTGCAAAGTAATGAGTTTCAGTAACTTCAGATACTAGTTTTGATTTTAAAAACTTCAGGGCCTCAAATGGAATTGTGACTATATAAGTGCTGGGTGACTTCATATAGTAGATTCATTTTTTAAATTCTAGACAAATCCAGTAGCATATCAGAAAAAAAGAGTTGGATAAATAATGACTCAATAGATAAATATTGTAGAATACTATTTAAACTTGAATAAGCAGTATTTTATAATATCTTACATTTGATTTAGGGCCATCTGAAAAGAAAGGATCAAAATATTACCTTGATAAAATGTTCAGTTGTTTCTCAAGATAATAGATATTTCTTCTTCTATGAACAGCTTTGGAAGCAATTGATAGAAATACATCTAGTTTCTCTTAAAAAGCAGATCCTTAAAGTGGATGTGATTGCTAAAGCCAAGATTTTCTAATTTATAGGTTTAGTTAGCACTATTCTCATAACATTAGCAGGCACATACACCTAACTTTAATTTTTTCCATAAAATATTGTTCTAGTCTGCTTATGGATAGAATAATTTTCTTATTAACAAAACAACAAATGAAAATGCAAAACTCTAACTTAGATATTTTAAAATTATGTGATTTATCTTAGAAAGCCATATTGTGAGCAGCATACATGACTTAACAGCTTTTGAGACACCACAGTTCTCATTCATTCAGTAGTTAGGGAATTTCCTAATGATATAAACAATAAAAAGACATTTTGTTAGTAATATGTGGATATTGGTATTGACTATGTTTTATCAATTGCTCCTTTATGAAAAAATATTTATAACAAGTTGTTATGAAATAAAAAGATCTAAGCTTTTGGTATAACAGTTTATCTACTATTCAGTCTGAAGACAGACTTGGTTGAATCATATCTAGATATTTCTATAGAGCAATGGAAATTGATATTTCTATAGAGCAATTGTTTTTTTTTAAAAAAACAAAACTATTTGCATACTAAAGAAATGCAACAGCAACTTTGTTTCTTTAACTCATTGTCTATGCACTAAGATTCTGTCCTAGACATTTTTTTTTTAAGATACTATAGTGCCTTGATCATTCCAAAATGTTAATGAATTTTTACAGGCCAAAGAGCAACTGCCTCAGTGTACTGGGTTTAATGATGCATGGGTCTACCACATCATTACGACGGTGACTTGTTAATTGTTTATCTACACGTGGGTCAATGTTAAGCATAGCAAAACCCTTGGTTTATTGTCTTTTCAGAACTTTCCCTTAATGAGTGCAATGCCAAGACTGTATGCTCATCTTATCTTTCTTAAATGTCAGCACTGGGACTTCTTTCCTTTGTTGTACTCACTCCACGGTCTTTAATTCTCATATCCATACTGATTCCTCCCAAATGTATAACTCCAGTCTCAACTTCTCCCCTAAACTTCAACAGCCTATTTAACATTGCTCCATAACATCTCAAAACTCATATATTTAAAGCCAAACTTAATTTCTAACCCCATGTTCCAACACAGCACCAATATTCCAGTTGTTCAGACTAGAAACTTTAGAATCATCCTTATTTCTCCTCTCTTCTACATGACACAGTCCATCCAGCAGGATCCAAATATAGCCCGAATCTTGTCTAGTCTGACCATATCAACTACCCACCTGATATAAGACCACAGGGTGCTCACCTGTGCTATTACAACAGCCTTCTAACCTACTTGCAGCTTCCATGTTGACCCTTTTACACTTTGTTCATAATTCAGCAGGCAGAAAAATTAATTAAAACCTAAGTCTGATTAGTTAAATTCCACCTCACTCAAAGTCAAATACAAAGTTCTACTCAAAGTTTACCACGTCAACATCATTTACTTTGTGTCCTCCCTCCCAACTTTGATTCGTCTTATTCTTGCTTACCCTAGACCAACTGCCGGAGCCTTCTTTCTGATACTCAAACAGGCTGAGCTGTTTCTTCCCTCAGGACACTGAACTTATTTCTACCTCTTTGAAGATTCTTATTGAAGGTAAGTGCATGATGCTTTCTTGTTGCTTATTTCAATCATTCCTGACTGATACCTTATCAGACAGCTCATCCATGAGCACCTGTATCATTCACTCCCTTACCCAGCCCATCTTTCTTAATAGCTTCATTACATTTTTATCACGTACTTACTATCTTCACCTTCTGACTAGAATATGAGTCCCTGAGTTCTGGGAATTTGTTTTTTAACTGTAATTTCATCAGCACATAAGTACAGAGCCTGGCACAAACTAGAAACACAGTAAGAATTTATTGAATTAATTCAGAAAGGCTGCATGAAGTAATGGTGTAAAGAATGTGGTAAGTATGGATTTAATTATAGCAGTTTCCAAGGATGCTATCCGTTTATGTAGTGACTAGAACTGGGCAGCTGGGCTTAAAAAATATCCTTCTTATATAACCACTAGAATTCCTAGGCACATAAGGGAAATACTTTTTTGCTTTTAGGGACATGGTTGATTGCGATTTTTATTAATATATTGTTTTTATTTTTAGTGAAAGGAGGAGCGATAGTGAGACAGACTCTCACATGTGCCCTGACCAAGATCTACCCTGCAACCCCGTCTGGGGCCAATGCTCAGGTACCAAGCTATTTTTAGCATCTGGGGCTGACATACTAAGACCAAACAAACTATCTTTAGTGCCCAGGGCTGCTGCTTGAACCAACTGAGCCACTGGCTGCAGGAGGGGAAGAGGGAGAGAAGGTGGGAGGGAGGAGGAGAGGAGCAGTTGGTCGCTTCTCCTGTGTGCCCTGACCGGTAATTGAACCTGGGAAGTCCATATGCTGGGCCAATGTTCTATCCACTGAGCCACTGGCCAAGACCTAATATATTCTTATTTAAGACAGTTATATGCTAAGGGAAATAGCATTCTTAGTCTTGTCAATTATAGATCTGAAGGTATACCTCTTCTCAAATCCTGACTTACTCACCTGGACATTAAAGAAATAAAATAATCTCAAAGGAGATTTCCTCTGAGGATAGTCACATTTGGGTGGTAGTATCATAGCCAACATTGCTTCCGTGTCTGATGTACATATTCCCTTGGTCCTTGCTGTGAAATGTCTACACTGGTTTTCCCACTGTGTCTGATGCAGAGACTATAAGAGTTCCTGAGCTCCACCTATAAGATGACTCGAAGGTGTTCAGAAATAGCATGTATATTTGTTTTTCCAATTTGTTTGATTTATACCTTTAACTTTATTGTAATTGTTCTCAACTCATAAAAGCAGACATTTAAAATCACTGTCTTAATTATTTGGGGACTTTTTTTACTTTTTTTTTGTTTGTTTGTATTTTTGTATTTTTCTGAAGTTGGCAACAGGGAGGCAGTCAGACAGACTCCCGCATGCACCTGACCGGGATCCACCCGGCATGCCCACCAGGGGGCAATGCTCTGCCCATCTGGGGCATTTCTCTGTTGCAACCAGAGCCATTCTAGTGCCTGAGGCAGAGACCATGGAGCCATCCTCAGTGCCCGGGCCAACTTTTTGCTCTGATGGAGCCTTGGCTGTGGGAGGGGAAGAGAGAGACAGAGAGAAAGGAGAGGGGGAGGGGTGGAGAAGCAGATGGGCGCTTCTCCTGTGTGCCCTGGCCGGGAATTGAACCCAGACTCCTGCACGCCAGGCCGATGCTCTACCACTGAGCCAACTAGCCAGGACCTTTTTTTTACTTTTTAATAACGCACTGATATTTTATAATCTGGTTTTTCTCCTTTCCATATTCTGGTACACATGCCACCATCAGTATCTCTTAGATTGATGCATATTTATAATTGTTTGTATATTTCCTCAGCGCCAATGAGCGCGGGAACCAGCAAGTATATTTCTTATATCAAACTTTGTTACTTCACAATTTTTTCTTTAATTTTTCAACTTACTATTTATTGTAGGTTAATTGAAGCCTTAACTTTGGATTCCTTAATGTCTTTCCAGCAGAGGCTCTGGAAATAACAATTATTATGTTTATGCAAATAAATGATGGTCTCTTCACTGACTATAATACATTAATAGATGGGTTTTATATTATTTATATGTATTTTAAATGCATTTGCACAGTGACTATATACAATTCTATAAGCATGAAAATCTTTGATCAAACAATTTGGGCCGTTTTCATAATCTTTCTACCTTAAATTGTGGTATAGACCAAAGCATATCACTTCAATAGATACAAAACTCATTGAGAGGCTTATAAATTTGACTGCTAGAAGGACATTTACAAGTGAATCAAAATAAGAAATTTGAGAGCTGAAATAAAATCTAATGGATAACCTTTAATAGCAATTTTTCTCTTCAAAATAGCATTTATTTGAAAAACTGACATAAACCAACATTTTGAATCATACTGCAAACTTTTAAATCACATACATTTCTGCTACAATAATAAACATTTCTCATACGTTCATTTTTAAATAATCATATTGAAAGTTGGATGTTATTATATGTTCATTTGCCTTTTGCTCCAACTAGGTGAAAAGTCATGAAAAGTAGGAACTGACTTTCTTCTCTGTGTTCCCAGGACAAGTACTATGCTGGACACACTGCAGATGTTTCATAAGGGTTTGTGGAAACAGTGAATTCAATTTCCAGTTTCACCGAGGTTCCTGCTATATAAAGTGCTCACTTGAAGCTATATTGAAGTATAATAGCTTTGTGGTACATGATGAAAATTGTACTGTACACAAACAGGAGTCGATGTTGACCAATTCTAGATAAAATATTAGACAAACTCAAGGAGACTGAGACTGTGTAGTACAAATCACTGGAAGGGAATTTAGGGCTCACGAGAAAGCAAGCATGAGGTTTTCTTTAGGATTCTTTTCTGAGCAATATATGTCTTTAGTGCATTGCACTTTTCAAACTTAATTTCATCTTCAAAACAACATTATGAGTTGCATGGGTCAGAGAATATAAACTCCCTTTTAAAATAGAAAGAAAATAATGATTTGCCTGACGTCACCCAGCAAATTAGCTTTCTTATCTCAAATACAATCACATCTGAATGTGCAGGGTAGGCTGTTGTTATATTCATTTTCAAATAAATTCCAGTATTACAGAAGACATTGGTGCTATTAATTATGGACTGATTTAGAGATATGCTATTTCTTTTGTTATTATTGGTGGATCAAATAGTGTCAACTGATAAAAGCATTTCTACAACAGCTATGTGTACTATGAAAAACTCATTAACCTTGGGAATTACCTGATATTAACTCAGGTTAGTATCACCATGATTACTCTTTATCTCATACTTCATTAAAATACATAAACTAATGCACACAGTGATAACTGGCGATTATTTCTTTGAATCTTGTTACATCTCAAAAGGATTATATGATATTTGAAAAAAAGAGGGCATGTCTATTTTTATGTATTCTGCACTGTAGTGCTTAATGGCAAAATAGGTTGTCAATAAATTTTTTATTATATCTAAAACAGTAACTTAATCTCCTTAGAGACCAGTTTTCTATGTAGAAACAAAATGGATCAGGCAGGTTTGCAAACTATTTTTATGAAGCAGTAAAACGGAAAATGCAAGAAAAATAAATGATTAAGTAATCATACAGACCACACACTGATAACAGTGATATTAAGTTTAAAACAAAAGCTAAAAGAAGTAAAAACATTATTAGACATTTAAAAATAAGTTCTTGTTTTCGAATGCAAACGTCCCAAAATTCGGAGTGTACCACTGCCTTTTCATAGGTCCTTGCCTATGAAATTTCTTACAGGTAGTTTAAAACTTCTCTGTTTCAATTTGCAAAGTTAAGACAAAATATTGAAGACTTATCATGATTAATGATAGTAAACTATAAAACTGAAATTAGCAATGAATCCCAAAATTTTCAAACTTCTTATATTTGTACTTTTTTTTCGGACACAGTCATGATTCCCTCAACTTCCTCATAAGAAAATTATTCTCGTAAATTTTTTGGCCAGATTTCACAGTATAAAAGCTTAGATATGCTTCTGAATATGACTATTTCCAAAAACCTTAAAATTTCTATATTGAGTTTTTCACAAAATATAATTTTCCCTCATATATAGTATAAATTAATGAACACAACTTGGAATTTTCTACTTAAATTAAGTGAATTACTTTATCTCAGATTAGAAAAGGAGAGAACACAAAATCATTTGAAATGTTGATATTGTATATGGAACACTGCAACATAAGTATGAAAGGTATAATAAAATTCTAAAATACAGTTTTATTTTACATGTGAAGTCAAGTTAAAATTATGTGATAGTAGATACTATATTTTTTAATTTATTTTATTTTATTTATTCATTTTTAGAGAAGAGAAAGAGACAGAGAGTGAGAGAGAGGAGAGAGAGATAGAAAGAGAGAAGGGGGGAGGAGCTGGAAGCATCAGCTCCCATATGTGCCTTGACCAGGCAAGCCCAGGGTTTCGAACCGGCGACCTCAGCATTCCAGGTCGACGCTTTATCCACTGTGCCACCACATGTCAGGCCAGTAGATGCTATTTTTGCAAAGCTTTGAGGAAAATCCAGAGACGTAAGAATTGGAATGAAGACTGCCCACAAAGTCTTTAATGAGGTCATTACATTTTTCTGTTTATAGGGATTGCCTTGCTTTGCTATCTTTTTACTGTTTTTAATTTTTCTGCCAATTACTTGCTGTGCTTCATTGGTCCTAAGTGATGCAATGCCCTAAATCACTTGATCTTAGACACCTGTGAGGGCTACTCTTCAGTTAATTTTATGGCAGTCATATACTATAGTTAGATGTTAATACCATCCAATATGGTACAAGTCTCATTCTATTTCCTGCCTGGAATTAAATCATCTAAAAGGCCAAACCGCAATTAGATGCTTTGAGGTGTATATTGGTGAGTAATTTTCTCAGCTGTGAACTTTATGCATTTGATCAAAATTTGTTGATTTTTTATAAGATATTATAAGAGCTGCTTTTCAAAAATATGACTATTTGTTTCTTTTATCATTAAATATACTGAAAATGCCATATTTTAGTTTTGCATTTTAATTTTTTGGGGGGATATCTGATTGGCTTACTTCCCTATGGGTTATTAATAATTTTATGTATAACTGTTTAATTGCAATATTACGTAATGAGAGAAAATAATGACAATGTGTGCTAAATATGACTATCTCCAAAAAAATGCAATAAATTATTTTTGTCGTTTTTCTTTCTGGTGGTAAAGTTGCTTAAGATGCTCAAATTCAGGAGAGTTGTGCCATAATTAATGTGTTCTGTTAGTAGAAGAATCCATGAAACAAATTTATCTTGACACTAAATTGTACTACTGTCTACTTGTTTTCAGGCTTAATTATAATGTGATTTAATATAAAAGGGAACAATATGTAAGCATGTCTTATATTTGATGTCAGTTTAGGTCCTGGATGCTTAACTGAATATATAGTTAGAAGCTAAATCTATGAGCTTATTGAACATCCCGTCTTCCATTTTTTCTTCACCATCAATCTTTTACACACCACCACCCAATATAACTTTTTTTAAAACATAGTAATCACTTCATGAACTTCTCAAAATTCTACATTTGCTTTTTGATTGTTAAACAAACAATTGTTTCAATCAATATTTTTCAACATCTGTTTAACTTACCTAAACCTTATGCTTTGGGCTCGATGGCTATACCAGCCCTTGAACATTCCTGTGCTTTTGCTCCCTCCACACTTTGGCTTATGCTTTTCTACAGATTTAGATTTGACTGCCCTCCACTCTAACCACTCACATTTGTAATTCTTGAGGATCTGGGTAAATTCTCACCTACTCCGTGAAGGTTTCTATAGATCTTTTCTCTGAATATCTTTAAAAATGATTGGTTTGTGTAATTAATTTGGCAATGTAAATCGTGGATTTTGTGTTATCTTCTTAATCAAGAAATATCATTGAATATCTTCCATATGCAAGGCAGAGTGCAGGTGCTACAGGTAGTTAAAGTGTGGTCTTAGGACCAGAAGCACTATCACTGATATAATGTTAAATTACTTTTGCAGGCCCTGGCGGGTTGGCTCAGTGGTAGAGCGTCATCCTGGCCTGTGGAAGTCCCAGGTTCGACTCCTGGCAAGGGCACACAAGAGAAGCGCCCATCTGCTTCTCCCCCCTCCCCCCTCTCCTTTCTCTCTATCTCTCTCTTCCCCTCCTGCAGCCAAGGCTCCAAGACTCCATGGAAGCAAAGTTGGCCCTGGTGCTGAGGATGGCTCCATGGCCTCCAGCCTCAGGTGCTAGAATGACCCCGATTGCAGCAGAGCAACGCCCCAGATGGGCAGAACATCACCTTCTGGTGGGCTTGCCAGGTGGACCCTGGTTGGGCGCTGTGGGAGTCTGCCACACCCCCGCTTCTCACTTTGGGGGTAAAAAATACTTTTGCAGCTGTTCTGTATTTTAGAAACACATTTAATATTCAGGGTTTATTATTATATAATGATTTTGATTACAATACCGAAATAAAAGAAAATCTATTTCTCAGTGAAAAGAAAAATGCAGACTCTCAGAGCCCAGCCTAAACCTACTGAGCCAGATTAATCTTAATGGTAACAAGATCCTTAGGTGAGTAATGGAAAAGCACCACTGCTCTGAAGAAAACAAACTTGAGAAAATCACGATACTTGACCTTATACAGTTACTACTATCAGATCATTTAATCTTGAAGGCAGAGGGAAAGTTAGGGTCATGAGAGAAGTGCAAAGTTTCTAGCAGGGAGATATTCAAGACAGAAAAGATAAAAACCAAATACAGTTATAACTATTATTGCCATGAAGAATCACTAATAAAAATAAATATTATTTGAAGATTCTAGTGAATGTACTTGGTCCAATACTAAGCTTTTTTTTTTTTGTACTTTTTCTGAAGTGAGAAGTGGGGAGAGGCACACAGACAGACTCCTGCATGTGCAGGAGATCCACCCGGCATGCCCACCAGGGGGAGTTGCTCTGCTGCAATCGGGGTATTCTAGCGCCTGAGGCTGGATGGAGGCCATAGAGCCATCCTCAGTGCCCGGAACCAACCTTGCTCCAATGGAGCCTTGGTCGTGGGAGGAGAAGAGAGATATAGAGAGAAAGGAGAGGGAGAAGGGTGGAGAAGCAGATGGGCGCTTCTCTCGTGTGCCCTGGCCAGGAATTGAACCTGGGACTTCCACACGTGGGGCCGATGGTCCAGTGCTGAGCCAACCGGCCAGGGCCCAATGCTAGACTTTAACAGGACCCACTTCACTTCTCCACAGTGATCATGTTATGGAGCTATTATTATCCATATTTCACATATTAAAAAAAAGTTTCAGGACCTGGCCGGTTGGCTCAGTGGTAGAGCGTCAGCCTGGCGTGCGGGAGTCCCTGGTTCGATTCCCAGCCAGGGCACACAGGAGAAGCCCTCATCTGCTTCTCCACCCCTCCCCCTCTCCTTCCTCTCTGTCTCTCTCTTCCCCTCCCGCAACCGAGGCTCCATTGGAGCAAAGTTGGCCCGGGCGCTGAGGATGGCTCTGTGGCCTCTGCCTCAGGCGCTAGAATGGCTCTGGTTGCGGCAGAGCGATGCCCCAGATGGGCAGAGCATCGCCCTTGGTGGGCATGCCGGGTGGATCCCGGTCGGGCGCATGCGGGAGTCTGTCTGACTGCCTCCCCGTTTCCAGCTTGGGAAAATACAAAAAAAAAAAAAAAAAAAAAAAGGAAAATACATAAATAAATAAAAAGTTTCAAAAGGTTATATATTAGCCAAATATTGTCCTGGTCAGAATTTAAATTTATGTCCATTTTCTCTGTTTTTCCAATTTTTGACACTCTTTTGCCTAAACTTATGATTTATAGTATTACTCATCTATTACTTTATACCTCAAATATGTATTTCTTTCATACTTGATTGCAAAGATTTTTAAATCTTCAACTTTATGCTTTTTTAACTTTCCTATATACTAATTGAACATCCTAAATAAATATTCCACTGATACCAGAAAATTAACATTTCTTCAAAAATGTTCTACTTCTGTCAAATTATTAAAGAAAATAGGTCCAGAGAATTTATTCCACATGTAAATTAACAACAACAAACACTTGACATTTACTGAGAATTTTTTATATTCCAGACAGCGTGTTAATTACTTTCTTGAACTATCCCTTTCATTTTACCCTAACAGTGGTTAAATACATTACATTGTATTCTTATCAATTTCTTTAAAGAAAAAAAAATTTACAGCTGTAAAATAATTTGTTCAAAATCATATCTATATAGTCACTATAGTTATTAAATAGTTTTTAAGTAGGCTGGAACAAAATTTCTGACAGATTTTTATAGAATAAAGTGTAAATAATTTAATACATAGTCAAATTAAAATGTTAAAGGGAAAAAAGCCAAATGTTTCACAGATACACTTACACACTAAATAGAAATGCATGGATGTTTGCTATAAACACTTTAGAAAATAATGTAGCATTATTTTTTAAAGGTGAATAGTCATATAAACTATGATTCAACAAATCCACTTGTAGGTATGTCCCTAGAGAAATTACATTTGTGCATGAAAATATGTACTTAATGTTCATAGCAGTACTTGGCATAGTAAAAGAAAATCATTAAAAATATCTCAAATTTCCACCAAAAACATGGAAAAATTAACTGAGGTACAGTTCTACAATGAAATGTTCATAGAAGGATAATATAATCTATCTACATGCATTCACAGGGAGTTTGATACATACAGTTGAGAGGAAATAATAAATCCAAGAAGAGGAATAAATTATAACATTTTAAGTATCCCACAAGCAGTTATGTACCATTCTGTATATGATACACTAAGTAAATGGGATGGTAAAAAAATACTGTAAATGCAAATATATTAGTTTTTATCTGTTTGTAAACTTTGATGTTGATGTCTTCAAAATTAAACCATTCTTCTAAAAAAAGTTTTACATATGTTGATTACATTAAAATGAACTCAGACAAATCAGTTTCTGGTTGTTTAAAATAAAATATAACATGGTAATCAAATAATTGCTTAAGTACAATATTACTTATTTTGGAAAAGGTTGCATTTTCTTTTTGCTTATACTCTAGCATAGTATGTATACATATATATATGTGTGTATATATATATGTATATATATATATAGTATTATAAAAGACTTTCTCTCAGAATTTAGTCTGGTTATAATGAATTGATTTAAAAAAACAGTCTTTGAGAAAAAGGCTAGTTTCATTCTATAAAAGAAAAAGAAAAAAGTAGACTCCCTGCAGTTTTTCTATCACTGAATGCCATACTTCACAGAGGTATCAGAGGTAGCTGGAGTCTTTCAGAAATAATCAACAAAGGAGGAAGAAACTTGATTGCAGCCCTTCCAGACTTTGCACCTTCAGCTCAGCAGTCAATGGCAATTGTAAAGGGAGCCAGTGAAATCTACACTTTGTTTTCTTGTTTTTCTTCTTGCGTTAAGCCATGCAAATTTTTTTTTTTTTTACTGAATCAAATGATTTTTTATTACCAACCATCTACACGTTTTGAATTATTTGTACTTGCAAGAACAAAGTTTTCCAAGTTTATTTTTTTATTAGGAAAATAACCCCTAACATTTAATATCAACATTATTTTTAAAAAGAAATTACATTTTTTAAATAAACTATTTTTTTTCTTCACGGAAAAATAAAATATTTTGAAGAAAAAAATATTTTAATGAAAAGCTCTGTTTACTGTCTATATTGATTATTTTTACTCCCATAGTAACTTAAATATATATTTAATGTAGACTTCAGAGTATTTCAACCTGTATTTTGGGAGCCTATGGGTTAAGACTGCAGTCTACATGCCCGGTCTTCAGAGGCACTGTCAAAATTGTCACCACATCCTGCAGGGTGTTTAATTTGACTTTGGGTGAGGGGTATGCAGCATAACCAAATGTCAAAATAATCTGGAGATGTTTTCTCTCAACATATGTACCCTGATTTATCAATGTCACTGCATTAAATTTAATAATAATAATAATAATAATAATAAAATAGTTTTGGCAATTTAATGTTATATCACAGGAAAAAAAATAAAAAAAAGAAAGGATAAGCAGTGACAAGATACCTTAGGGGTATGTTAAAAATCACTTTTTAAAATTTTACCCAAGATGAGTCTGAGTTTACTCAGCATCCCAACCTTTGTATATCAGGGTATTTACTGGCCCAAGATCACCCAATTCACTTGGATTAAGAAATTATGAATTGGCATATTGATTTTTGTTTTTATTCCAATCAGTAAAGTAGCCTAAGTCTTAAAGTCATGAGTTTTTACAAATTTGTACAATAAATGGATAAAATTTTCTTAGTTCTCCTAAGAAATTCAAAATCTTTTGTACTAGGAGAAATTTAAAGTCTTTTGTACCAGGACACTTCCAGAAAAAAGGAGAACCTGGTAGGAATTTTCGATCCTCCATATTAAAACCACAGATGATTTTGTCATGTTTCATTTTCCTGGATTTAGTTTTGTTTCTTCATTTCAAAATACATAAACAAAGTAGAGGAACTGAGCACCTACTACTAAACACGAGCTAAAGACACACAGTGATGAAGACCGTGTGGTCCCTTTTCTTCACTCCCACTCTGAACTCCAGATTACGTTCTTTCGTGAACTAAACATTATGGATTGTAAATGAGTGAAAATGATGGAGTGGCTTTCTTTAAGAGCAAGAGAGTTTTTTGCAGTTAGAATTCTGCCAGCTTCTCATATGAGAGAATGAATGACAGCATTTAAATGAAACCTTCACGAATGCCAATTTTTAAATATTACTTTATTGGGATTATTTACTTTTCATAATGAACAGACCTATTTCTGTTTAGAAAATTATTCTCTAGAATCTCATTTGAAGTAATATATAATAATTATTTTGTAATTAGAAAATTTTCATCTTAAGACATTAGAAGAGGTACCCTCATATTGCCTAAATATTAACTTTATAAATAAGTCCACCACTTGAATACTTATTTGCAAATCAAAATCGTTTTCAGCCTCCTCTTTCCCACATATCTGCCTGTAATATATAGGGCAGATATGAACCTTGCCTTTGTATTTCTGTTTCACAAATTTATAATTTGATATTTAGTTTCCGAAAAATCTCAATAAAGCCAAGAATAGTCATGACAATAAGGAAAATAAAATTAAGGCTTCCTGGCTGTGGGTTAATGCTCTTTAAGGAACCAGATTTTGTGACTATATCCTGGTTGTTTAGCTTCTGTTGCCATTGTTACAAATTCTATTTCATGCCCGTAAATTTTATTTTCTATGTTTGCATGCACAAAATACTATTTATTATGCCTGAGATTTGTTTTCCAGCTTCTTAAATACATGCATGAATAGCTAGCTACTTCATGCCTACTATTCACACAGTATATCTAAAATAACACATCTTGAATGTTTATGTTTTGAAGCTTATTGAAGATGTTTACATGAAACATTCATATATCCTTAGTCAATAGGCCAAGTAATGTTAGAAGAAAAAGTTTAGCTGTGTTTTAATTTCCTATTATGATAACCACTTTATGTTTTAGTCATACAACATCCAGGGTAAGAGAAAGTAAGTAAGTAAGGATTTTCAACTTCTGGGAGTCCTTTGGGGAAGCCTCTCAAAATTTCTAAAGTGAGAAGAGAGGACATCAGAAAGGAATACTTTGTTTATATGTTTAAGTGAGGCATCTAGTCTAAAATATAGCTAAATGTTGCACCCAGTAAACTGAAACTGAAATGGCCTTTCCTAGTTCAATGTAAATCAATGACTAATGTAATTATTAGATAAAATACATGCTTGGTGGGAGACAATACAAGCTTGCGTTTTTTTCTGAAATGAAGATATGTCTTTTTCTTGTGAAACAATGGCAGTCTTAAAAATACTAAACATTGTATTACTAATTGATAAACTATAATAAAAATGCATTTTATTTTGGGACCATAAGGTTAATATAGCTGTAATTCAGTTTAGACTCAATGAGAAATTACTTTTTAAGAGGCATTATTTTAGGAAGAAGACAATAATATTAATAATCTCTGAGACATATAGTTTAGATGATGCCTATATCATCTGCTGACTTTAGGCTATGGTCAACACAAGCTTTGGTATCTAAAATTCAATTAGAAAATGATGTAAATGTAGGTATGAAATTATGTTTTATAGAAGAGTCACTTCACTCTCACTTTGATTCTGGTTCTAAGGTAAGAAAGTAGATAAATTAGCTTAAAGCAGTTTCATTAAAAAAAGTCTGAAACCCATATGAATGCAACTTCAACACAGAGCATCATGTTATAGTGCAAAGTGTGGCAGAGAATCAGTACGTTGAACATTATTCTAAGGAATATAATTTCTAGCAGCGTTTTGCTATATCTGCTTTAATGTATAACATGCCCAGGTCAGAGCTGAAGGGCAGTATAACAGTGAAACTGAAACGTGAGTCATCCAAGTGTCACGCCTGCAATTTAGATGCATACAACATGTCTTCTGAACATGATATTTATGTTCCTGGTAGGAATAATAGGCAATGATTAATGTAATCACTGGAGTTAGTTCATTTTTTTTAAATTTATTTATTAAATTTAATGCAGTGACATTGATAAATCAGGGTACATATGTTCAGAGAAAACATCTCCAGATTATTTTGACATTTGGTTGTGCTGAATACCCCTCCCCCAAAGTCAAATTGTCTTTTGTCACCTTCTATCTGGTTTTCTTTGTGCCCTTCCTCTCCCCCTACCCCTCTCTCCTTCCTCGCCCCCTCCCCCCTCCCCCCACCCCCCACCCCCCGTTGCCATCACATTCTTGTTCATGTCTCTGAGTCTCATTTTTATGTCCCATCTATGTATGGATTCATATAGTTCTTAGTTTTTTTCTGATGTTTTTTTAAATTTTTAACCCTATGGTTAGTTGCTTGTTCAAATGGTGCCGTTGGGCTCAGGTGTTTGGAAAATCAAGTGGACAAGGTGGAACCAAAACAGAAAAGGCTAAGAATCAAGGAAACTGGATAGAACTAAGAACAGGAAGGGCTAAGAAGATGGTTAGACCTTAAGGTCTAAAGAACGCTCAAGTGTGATGCACCTTGTGAAATGCAAATTACAATATAACCACACACATACACATACACACACACACACACACACATACACACACCCCAAAATAAAGTTTCACTAAACTTTTGCCACTATTTACCTTAATTAAATGAGATGCAAGATGCATTTATTTTTTATTTTATTCTATTTTCTATCATTAAAAATATTACTGATTCCTACAAAGTAAGTAGATTTCACTTCACTAATGAGTCCTGACGTGTAGCTGGGGAAAGAAGTCTTTGATTTTAATAAATGGTTCCTAATATGGAGTACATGGGTAGGTTTAAAGAGCTTATTAAATTTATGAAATTATTTGAGGAGATAGTCCGTTTCCATCAGATTCTCACATGGATTTATGACATCCCTTCAAGATAATAAAAGACCCCTGATGGGCAGAGCATCGCCCCCTGGTGGGCGTGCCGGGTGGATCCCGGTCTGGAGCATGCAGGAGTCTGTCTGACTGCCTCCCCGTTTCCAGCTTCAGAAAAATACAAAAAAAAAAAAATATATATATATATATATATATATATATATATATATATATATATAATAAAAGACAAAATATATAGAATTGTTTACAGTTAGAACAGCACATGGTACACATGCACTACACTAATACATTTATATGCGTTGCCTCATTTAATCCTTACAACAATGCCTTTTTAGATTAGTACAAATTGCAACCCAATTTTTTAGTTGTGAAAATTAATGCTCAGTGGGAGAAAATAATTTTTCCTTAGATTAATTAATTAGTAAGTGGCAAATAAGATTTTTGTTAGGCAGGTTGACTTCAGACCATTTATTTTTTAATTTGTGAAATCCAGTGAAGTTAACTTTCTCCCTCCCTCCCTCCCTCCCTCCCTCCCTCCCTCCCTCCCTCCCTTCCTTCCTTCCTTCCTTCCTTCCTTCCTTCCTTCCTTCCTTCCTTCCTTCCTTCCTCCTTCTTGCCTTCCTTCCTTTCTTCTTTCCTTCGTTCCCTCCAAAGAAATTATTCATGACCTGCTCTATGCCAAACACGAGAACATACAAGCAGTTAAGTCTGCCTGGATAAACAGAGGTCAAGTCTGAGGGACATTTCAAAGCCACAGTAAGAGTCAACAAAACAGAAACAAACACAAGTTGAACATGAACCTAAGGCAACTTCTTTAGATTCTGTAAGTATTTTGTAAGTTTCATGATAAAGAAAATAAACACACAAACAAAAAACAATGTTAATTTTGGCAGATTCAAAATATGCACTCTAAGACAATGCTACTTCTTGTATATCCTGATATTTTTAATATTAGATGGGTACACCTCACACTGGGTCACTTTGGTGAGTCCTTGGTTAGGAATAAGATGTATTCCTTTGTATGTTCACATGTTAACTCTAGGGTTAAAGTTACAGTAATGAGATTAATTGCTGGTTGTTGTAACCCATCCAGAAATTTGTATAGTCACCGGTAGTGTCATGGTTGGGCAGAATGGGCTCAGGTGGTATGGAGCTGCAATTCTTTACCATGAAACTAATTTTAGCAAAGGTCAAATTCTCCAGGTCTGTGTGTAATGCCTGGAATTCACAACGTGCTCATCAGCTTCTCTGATAATATGTATAATGAAGATTTAGAACTAGAGCAAAGCAGGACCAAGTTGCTCATTACAATGGACAACAGAATTCAACCTAATAGCTAAGTGCTTACTTTCTCCATTTCACATAAACTGAACTAGAAACATCTTTGCAGTAAGTGGGGAGGTCTAACACTGGTTATAGTTGTTAGGAACATATGGAATGTAGGAGAAGACTCTCAGTAAGTGATTCCAGTTTGGGTTAAATGTTGAAATGTTTGCAATGATTTTAAAGTGTTAAGGTTTTAAGAAAATGTCAAACAATCTGTAGAAATCAAGAGTCAGTATTGAAAACTATAACTAGTTTCAATTATTCTGTAATTATTTAGGAACTGCCTTTTCATCCAGTTATGAACCATATGGGAAAATATGTCTACTTGATTTATAGTCTCTTTATCATCTTTGTGTAATTTTGATCCTCAATTTATATACCATACTTTGCTAATTGAGAATTTGGTTGTTTCTGAAAATTAATTAATCTTGAAGAAGAAAACATCATCATTTAAAATTATCCTCTAAGCGGAAATGCAAATTAAAACCACGAGATATCACCTCACACTTGTCAGAGTGGCTCTCATCAATAAATCCACAAATGACAAGTGCTGGCGAGGATGTGGAGAAAACAGAACCCTCGTGCACTGTTGGTGGGAATGCAGGTTGGTGCACCCATGGTGTAAAACAGTATTGATTTTTCTCAAAAAATTTAAAATAGAACTGCCTTTCAACCCAGCAATACCACTTCTGAAAATATATCATAAGAATCCCGAGACACTACTTTGAAAGACTATATGCACCTCCATGTTATTGCACCATTATTTATAATAGCCAAGAGCTGAAAATAGCCCGAGTGCCCTTCAGTAGATGAGTGAATAAAAAAAAAATCTATGGCACATTTACAAAATGGCACACTAATTGACTGCAGAGAAAGGAGGAAACCTTACCTTTTGCAATAGCATAGATAGACCTGGAGAGTATTATGCTAAGTGAAATAAGCCTGTCAGAAAAAGACAAATATTATATGATTTTATGGATACGTGGATTTTAATGAACACAATAAACTAACACATAAAATAGAAACAGACTCATAAACACTGAGAACAGACCGACAGTTGTCAGAGGGGTAGGGGGTTGAGGGGATGGGTGAAAAAGGTGAAAAGATTAAGCAAAATAAAAGGACATTGCCAACAGTTTGGTGATAGCCAGAGGGGAAGGGGGGTGGAGTAGGTGGAAGAGAGTAAAGGGGGGATAAAGAGCGGCCCAAGGAGACTCAACTGTGGGTGGTGAACACACGACACAGTGCACAGACGATGTGTTATACAGCTGTACACTTTAAACCAGTATGGTTTATTAACCAATGTCACCTTAATAAATTCAATTAAAATGTTCTATAAGCTCTGAAGGCAATTCTATAGCAAGCTGCCAAAAACATTGTGAACAAAGCTAGCATTTTCTGAGAAAATATGTAGCTTCCAAAAGAGGTTGCTTTGAAGGGAAAGCACTTATTTAGATGTGTAAGTTTTGATAATGCTGATAAAATTTTTGCTATAAAATTTCTGACATCACATGGTCAAAAAGTGAGCAATGATCAAAGAAAAGAAAAATACTTTACATTCATTGTGGTATATATATTTTTTGTTTTTGTTTTTTGGGTTTTTTTTTTTTTTCATTTTTCCGAAGCTGGAAACGGGGAGGCAGTCAGACAGACTCCCGCATGCGCCCGACTGGGATCCACCCGGCATGCCCACCAGGGGGCGATGCTTTGCCCATCTGGGGCTTTGCTCTGCTGCAACCAGAGCCATTCTAGCGCCTGAGGCAGAGGCCACAGAGCCATCCCCAGCGCCCGGGCCATCTTTGCTCCAATGGAACCTCTCTGCGGGAGGGGAAGAGAGAGAGAGGAAGGAGAGGGGGAGGGGTGGAGAAGCAGATGGGCGCCTCTCCTGTGTGCCCTGGCCGGGAATCGAACCGGGTACTCCCGCACGCCAGGCTTACGCTCTACCACTGAGCCAACTGGCCAGGGCCAGTATATTCTTTTTTTTTTTTTTTTTTTTTTTTTTTCATTTTTCTGAAGCTGGAAACAGGGAGAGACACAGTCAGACAGACTCCCGCATGCGCCCGACCGGGATCCACCCGGCACGCCCACCATGGGGCGGCGCTCTGCCCACCAGGGGGCGATGCTCTGCCCATCCTGGGCGTCGCCATATTGCGACCAGAGCCACTCTAGCGCCTGGGGCAGAGGCCGAGGAGCCATCCCCAGCGCCCGGGCTATCTTTGCTCCAATGGAGCCTTGGCTGCGGGAGGGGAAGAGAGAGACAGAGAGGAAAGCGCGGCGGAGAGGTGGAGAAGCAAATGGGCGCTTCTCCTGTGTGCCCTGGCCGGGAATCGAACCCGGGTCCTCCGCACGCTACAGTATATTCTTAATTATTCTGTAATGTTCATTTTAGTATAGTTTATTATGTCTTTAAAAATAGTATCCTTTTGGCTGGATAGCTCAGTTGGCTAGAGCATTGTTCTGAAGTGCAGAGGTTGCTGGTTCGATCCCTGGTCAGGACACATCTAGAACAGATCAATGTTCTTGTCTCTCTTCTCTTTCTCTCCCTACCTCTCTCCTAAAATCAATAAAATAAATAATAAGTAGTTTCTATCTATGCTTTCAATAAAGGTAATATTTCCTCCTTTTTATGGTTGCATAGTATTCTGTGGTATAAATGTACCACTCATCTATTGATGGGCACTTGGGATATTTGCAGCTATTGGCTATTGTAAATAATGTTGTAATGAACATAGGGGTGCATATATTCTTTTGAATTAATGTTTTTGGATTCTTAGGATATATTTCTGGAAGTGGGATCATTAGGTCAAAAAAGCAGTTCATTTTTAATTTTTGAGGTATCTCCATACTGCTTACATTATGCTATGTGGAAAACAGAGAAAGACAAGTACAATATGATTTCACTTGTATGTAGAATCTAATGAACAAAATGAACTAACAAGCAATATAGAGACAGACTCATAGAGAACAGGCTGACAGCTATAGGGAGAAGCACTGGATGTGGGGGTGTGTGGAGGTATTGAGCAAAAAAGAACAAAAAGAAAAAGAAAAACTAATGGTTCCATAAACTGTTCTTTATGCAATAACAAAGTTATCCTCCTAACAGGTAAATCTAAGCATGGGGCTCCTTGTAACAACTATGTCAACCGCAGTTTATTTCACTTCGAATTAAATCTAAAGTCTTTGCCATGCCCTGTGTGGCCTTGAATGGCTTTCCCCTCCTTGTTTTTCTCTCCAAAATCCTGTGAACTCTGACTGCACTGGTCCTTTCTGTTCTCTGAACAAGCAAAGCCTTTTTGTGTACTTTTGAAATATTTTCTTCTCATCGGTTGTGTTGAGATTCCCACTGTTTATGTTAACGAAAACATTAGCTGCTTAAAGAGTCCATTCCTCATCATCGTATTTATATTCCCTTAAGTTACCCTCTACTCTGTTTTTCTTCCCCAAATTTATTAGATTTTCTTTTTGTTTGTCCCTCAATATTAGAAAGTGAACTTTATAAGAACAAAAGTTATATCATCATATAACCAAAACACAGAATTTGGCACATGTTAAATACTAAAACAGTGGTGAATAAATATTGATTTTTTGTTTGTTTGTTTGTTGTTTTTTACAGAGACAGAGAGAGAGAGTCAGAGAGATAGATAGATAGGGACAGACAGGAATGGAGAGAAATGAGAAGTATCAATCATTAGTTTTTCCTTGCAACACCTTAGTTGTTCATTGATTGATTTCTCATATGTGCCTTGATGGGGGGGGGGGGGCGACAGCAGATCGAGTAACCCCTTGCTTGATCCAGCGACCTTGGGTCCAAGCTGGTGAGCTTTGCTCAAACCAGATGAGCCTGCGCTCAAGCTGGCGACCTCGGGGCCTCGAATCTGGATCCTCTGCATCCCAGTCCAACGCTCTATCCACTGCGCCACCACCTGGTCAGGCTAAATATTAATGTTTTACATATATTATTGTGAAGGCAAAACGCCCTCTTATTCTATGGTGTTGTTACCTCTCCACTCTTTTCTTTGTCACCAGGGTCATCTTAATTAAACCAACTACAGCAAATTATCATTTTGTTTTTTCCAAACTATGTAAGTTTCCCTAACCTGTAGAATGAAGTCAGAGGTACTTAGATGACAGTGACATTCAAGACCATTTAAAATTACCCAGAATCCTCTCTGTTATGCTATACCTCTTCGACACTAATGCACCTCACGTTCCAGCCGTACTGGCCTCCCGAACGGACTTGTGACCTAATATCACATTCCCAGATATCTCTCACCTTTGGAACAGAAATTGAGCTTCACCTCATTTCAGAGCAAAATTCAACCTACCTGATTGATTGAGAGCCAAAAGTCCAAAAAGTAATAACTCACTAAACTTCTAGTCAATGCAATTCCAGTCATTTTAACACATCATTCAGTCACTTCAAAGCAAAGGACTGAAGCTTGAGCGAGAGACACGGCTCCTTTCGAGAAGCTGCCCATTGAGTTTGGTGAAGTTTCCGATCCTGCCACAAAATTATAACACTTGGAAACCCAAGCCCTGGAGAAGCAATCATTTGCTGCATGTCCTCTCTCCCATTTTCTAGTACAATGCCAGGGCAGTTACAAGGGTGATTTATATAGAGCTAAATTCTAGAAACCACAGGCTGGATTTATAGGAGCGATGCCCAAGGAAACAGCGAGAAGCAGCATGATGAAAATCTTGGCTATTGGGAAGAAACTGCAGCAGTTTAACATCTTGTCACTTGAGATGGGGTTTCCCCTTGTCAGTGAAGAAAAGCTACAGGTGTCAGCTCCCGGAGGACAATGGGTTTTGAAAGAGTCAGTGTTTCTCGCTATTTATTTGTCTCTAAAAAGAATAATACATTGGACTTCTTTACTAATATTATCCTCCCAGGCGAGGTTGTTTGCAAACACTTTCTACATAACAGTATCTTATAATGAGACCATTTGGCCTTCAGAATCTAAGTCATGTTTAGTGGGGTTTTGCAAACTATCTATTTGTCCTTGGGGCCAGGTCCCAGTGGGGGACTCTCAATGGCAATGCCACTTTCCCTGGTGATTCTGTGAAGTCTTTCTGTTTACAAATTTCTAAAAAAAAAGCAAGGAATAACATATTCATGAGGCATTATGGTATAGTTGGAAGAATAGGAATTAGAGTCAGGGTTAGAAGGCCTCACATGGTTACCACAGCTATCTAGGTGTGTGAATTTGATTTTAAAAGTATGACTCAAAAGCCTCTGTTTCCTCTCCTGTGTCAGAAGGCTCATCTAGATGACCTTATGTGTCCCTGCTTCCTTTGAATTCCTTGACTCTATGATGCATGCACTTAAATTGTTAATGTAAAAAAATAAAAAATAAAAACGGTCATATTGTAACACGGTCAGCCTCGTAACTAATTAAACTTTCCTACTACGTTTTCTCCTAGGCAGATAAAAAGCTCCTCTTGAAATTTTTTTTGGAAGCCTCTTGTTTTATCTTGAAAATTATGCAAATGTGTTTTACGCCATAAGGTATCCTTGTTCATTTCAACACAAAATAATGAATATAATTACTTTACATTAAGAAAAATATCAACACATAAACATTTGTACCATACTTATCCTGTGATATTGACTATCTCCTGGCACACATCAGGTTAGTAATGAGGTTTCAATCCAATGCTCATCACATTTTAATTGGGTTTAGCTGCAAAACATAAAAATATAAATGGAAAGGAAGATGCGGTCGTGGAAAGATGATGTCGGGAAGGGGAATCTGGAAGATTATTAACAAAGGTATTGAATGAAGTAGCAGAGTTCTGCCATGGCAAATAAAACTCGACCTGGTGAATTTTTAATTATATAGACTTTATTACTAATGAAAAGGTACTGAGATTCAGATTAAGCAAACCTCAGATGATTCTTCATTGGAGCACTTTGTGTAGATTGTTGAAGGCAATGAGCTTTGAGTATAATCTTTTAAAATTATTATTCCAGCAAAGGTTAAATGATGTATTAGAGATTTGCTTATCTAGAAGACATTTTATATACAAAAATTTTAGAGTTTAACAATAATAAAAGTATAAGTTTCATTACATACAGGGATATGAAAGGTCGAATTTGACCTTGGTTAGTGTCTTCACCAGGAAGTAAAAGCAGCCTTTTAGGAATTTTAACAATCAAGAAAATATAGAGGACTGTAATTCTACTTTTAAAAATGACAAAAGACCTCATATGGAAAGTGAAGGACAGCCCTCGGCCAGAATTTCTTCCCTACATCAGGGATAAATTACACCATGATATAATTCAAGGACCAATTCAAGGCATAAAAATTCATTCATTCTAGAGGATAAAAAGGAAACAAATGCTGAGTCATAAGTGTCTTTAATTCGTAAATGGTTGCAATTTTCTTTCTTGAGGTTTTAGTTATCTATCTGCAGGCAGAGAGTTAGAACAAGTGACCATTTTTGTGAATTTCAGCAGTATACCATTTTTCTAAGTCACTGTATATTAGCTGGTAAATGTTCCCTAAAACTAGTCATTCAAAAAAGAAAAAAAGGAATTGAAAAGTAAGCTAAACATCTGGTTTTCTACTATACAAACTACTGAATACCTCTCCCAACTTCTGTGCTATTCTTCATGCTTTTTTTAGATTCATATGCATACATTTCTGTAATGAGCAGTTTACTTAAAATGTATTTGATTTTATAATTTAATATTTATTTTTAAATTTTATTAAAAAATGTTAATTTATTGTGTTGACATCGTTTCAAGTGTCCCACTCAATGTAACACCCTCTCCTTCCCACATCGTGCTCTCCACGCTCCATGCAGTCTCTTTCCCTTCCCATTTCATCCCTTCTGCCACCCCACTTCCATCTTCTTTTCTCCTCCGTGACTTGCTACCCTGTTATCTGTATCTATGTGGTGTTTCTATATAATTTGGCTAATCCCTTCCCCTTCTTTGATCCTATCCTCTCATTCCCTTCACTCTGAGGGCAGTCCTTCTGTTCCTTGTGACCCTGACTCTGTTTCTATTTTGTTCCTCTGTTTATTGTGTTCATTAGCTTCCACATAAAAGTGAGATAATATGGTATTTGTCTTTCTCTACCTGGATTACTTCACTTAGCATAATAATCTCCAGGTTCATTCATGCCATTGAAAAAGGTAAAATTTTCCTTCTTTTTCATGGATGCATAGTATTCCACTGTGTAAATATACTATAGCTTTTTTATCCACATGTGCACTGATGGATACCTGAGTTGTTTCCAGATCTTGGCTTATTTTATAATTTAAATTTATAAAATAATTTGTAAAACAACATCTACGAATAACCTGCAACCCTCTTCCAAACAATTAATGGAAATTCAATTATTTAAATATTTTTCATCAAATGCTTACAAAAGTAACTGAATGAGACCCATGGAACCCTAACACTCAGACTTTATTAAATTTATTGTAGATTAAAATTTATAAGGTTAGTAATCAGAGTTCCTTAAGCATACAATAAGAAGGGGCTCATTCTTTTAGGAGCTAACCTCTACAAATAGAATGCATATATTTCTTAAGACTTATGGTTTGCCAGTGAATTATGAAAGCCTGGGATCTTACTGTGTGCACCAATAAATTCTCTGAGCAGTCTATATAACATTATAAAAGGGATAAAAATTAATTATTTAAGAAATAATGTGAAAAAGTTTGTAAAAACAAATTGTATGTCTCACATGAAATGCAATATAATAAACATGGTTGTTTAATCTTTGAACATATTTTTTCATAATTTATTTTGCATATTAGCAGCACACCTTAAGTGTTATTTCCTTCACTGCTGAATGATTCTTAATTACTTTATTTAATGGGAAACACTACTTTACACAAAATGAGTGTTGTGAGGAGACATAGTTATGGAACCGAAGTACAACATTAGCTCTTTCTTTCGTGAAGTATAAGTTTAAGTGTTTGGGCATAGGGGATTTGAAACACAAATCACGGTGTTTTTTTCAGATATAGTTGCTTGTTCAAATTCAACCCGAGTTGTTTATAAACACTTCATATACAAATTCAGAGACAAATTAGCAATGGTGTAATAGCCCTCTATTTGCTCATTAGTAGTAAGTAATTCACAAAGGCCACATCTTGGGTGGAGAGAGTTATTGGCTTAACATTCTCTGGGGGTGGGCTGGGAAAGCAACAAGGATTGAGTCTTCAACCATCCTGGATGAGGCACATTTCAGAGTTTGGAGCGTTAGATTGGTTGTGCCAAAATGCATGTTTTCTGGTAAGAAAACACTCAGAGCTGTGATTGCAGAGGGCTACCCATGGAGCCTAAGGTATTTAAAAAATATATTCTTATTTATTGACTTCTTTTAGAGAGAAAGGAAGAAGGGGGAGGAATAAAGCATTCATTTGTTGTTCCACTTAGTTGTGTATGTGTTGACCGCTTCCTGTATGTGCCCTGACTGGGGATCAAACCTATAATCTTGGTGTATTGGGATGACGCTCTCTAACCCCTGAGTTTCCCAGCCAGGGCTCAAAGATTTATTTCTCTGACACATCTTTTTCTTGTCTAATCTCTGTTAGTGCTTTTCTCCAAGGAAGCACAGGCAAGAGCCTGTGATGACTCCAGGGTTCTATAACCTTTGATGATATTTTCAATATCATTAGAAGGAAGACTTGAAAGGTCATTTTGTCAGGAGACTCACACTGCAACAAAGTCTGTGTTTCTCTTTACTGTGGACAACAGAATATGACATTTTTTTATATTGGTATCTCTCAGGTTTTCTTCTCTGTATCCTTATCCATCTGTTCCTTTCAAATCTCAACAATTCCATCATGGCTCTTTGGACATAGATTAGAGTGTTAAGAACAATCCTTCCCACTGCCCCTCTTATCTTGTTCAACTCTAACTCTAACCAAAAAATATAACAAAGCCCACTCATATCCTTTCAACAAAAGTTCAATTTACCCCCTCCTCGGAAAATACAGGGCAGCAAATCACAGATCTTCCATGGATGGGTCAGAGGTATCTACAGACTGCTGAAAACTATCTTGAAAGGTCACATTCGATTATTTCAACTTTCTTTAAGACTCTTCTTCTTAAAATTTTTAGTTTATAACAAAACTGTGTGCAAGTTCACATTTTAGAAAAACACAAAAAGTACTATGACAGATGATGTGTACAATTGTTAACCACGATCTGCAAACTATTTGGAGTTTATCAAATGACAAAGCACATGGAGTGTAGAGGGAGCTTGAGATGAGTCATCAGGACAGTCCTATCTGTCACCAACTTTCATTTAATGGTTCAGTACTTTGAGAGGGCTGCTGTGGGCTGTAGGATATGGTGTTTAGTAAGCAATTATCCTCCCTTAATAATAGAAGTAGAACTTAGATCATTTGGGATTTCTTTGAGATTGCAAGATGGGCGTTTTTGGAACTAATGTGAGAATGGCTTTGGAAAGATGTGAAGTTGAAGTTGTTCTAAGAATGGCAGAGTGGGTGAAGAGAATAAAAGCACAGGCTGGCTCCTAGTCCTGGGAATACATGTTTATTGACATCACCAAGCAATAAGAACAAGGTGAACGGATGAGAAGCATGGTGTGAATGTCCCCTTTAGTGGAAACATATGCATTTCTTTTTTAACAAGAGAGAATGCCACTTCTTTAAGAATGATATAACTGTGGGATGACTACATAAAGCTTGGAAAGTCATTAGTGTCCTCACGAACAATAACACCTAGTCCATCTATTCTGTTCATGTTTTGGGGCAAGTGGTTTTATTCCTATGGGCCTGGCCTTTCATACAGTCTGCAGACCAATGATAGAGGCATCTCTTGAAACCTTGTTGGAAACTTAAACTCTCAGCCCCAATCCAGAGTGGAATCAGACTGCACTACATTGAGATTCTCTGTGATTTGTGTACATATGAGTGGGAGAAACGTGACTCCGGGAGATTCTTTATTTCTTCTTCACTTTGGGAGGGAGGTGGTTAAAACCAGCTTCTCTGCCTAAAATATCCAGTCCCAGCACTGTGAAATTTCCCATTATTAAAAAGGGATTCAGTTTCTTATGCTTAAAATGTTCCAGAGATGGTTCTGAACTCTTCAGAGATTCCAAGATAGCAGGTGGTTCACCTAACAGCTGCCATAGACACTTGGCGTGCCAACCTTCATCATCCTTTCTGTAGCTTCAGGGCAACAAAGTCAGATATTTCCTGCAGTGTGGTCACATGTACCACTGAGTCGTTGGATTTTGTAAGGAGAAAATATGATAGCACACCTGAAAGCACTCAGCACATCGTAGGCACTCAGACAGACATGTAGTGGGATGATTACTGTTAGTTTCAAACTATTGCAAAATGGCAGTTTATGTTTAAACACACAGTATTTCTGTGTATTTGTGCAGGATGTGGACTTAAAAGCCCAAGATGGATGATTTTCACTTTGTTTTTCATTTGCAGTTAAAGGGTACATGACTGAGGGGGCTTTAAATAGCCCCATGCTGGTTCAAAGCTCATCTATGACTGTCCTAAAATTTGAAAATAATTTTTCTAAGAGACCCTGAATTATCATTTTGAAAAGTACGTAGCTGGATCTGTGTGGAAGAGCTCTAGTGGTGAGCAGGGGCCGCTTCTCAAACTCCAGCCAGGCAACATGTCCTGAAGTTCCCTTTACTGCAAACACCTCAGATGGGAGCATTTTTCAGAAATGGCTTCGTACTGTAAAATCTGCATTGTTTTCAAGTTTTCCAAATCTACAAAACTCAAACACAAAAGTGTTTTTGCAGTTGTAGAGAAGAATGGCTAATGTCAAAATATACATATAATATGCATTAGCCTTCCCCAAAGCTGTGTGACTGCATCTGTGGATCAGTTTCTGGCAAAGTGTCAGGGGCTATGCCTAGCAATATTCAGTAAATTCCCATGGCTACTCCAAACCAGTGTGAACAGTTATGTGAGGGTGACAGAGCGCTGGGCAGCCCTCTTCTTCTTGTCAGTGTAATGAAAAATGTTGGCTAGCAATTTCAGTCAATCTCTACTCTAAGATATCACAGGGGAAATGGAAGCTTTTTTTTATTATAAGATCTTAGTCTCTCTCAACTTAATGGGCTATGAACATGATCAAAGTCCTCAAGAGAGTGATTCAGTAGCTGTTGTAGTATTGCAGTTTATCTGTGCAAGGAAAAATACCCAGAATATTATGAACTGCTTTGTACCAGCAGCGTGGTATTTTAAAAAGTAATTAACCAGCCGAAAATCAAGGTCATTTCCCACCTTAAGTAGGAAAAGAAATAGCACAACAAGCCTGATTTTCTCTGTCGGACAGATGAGTGAGTGGTAGGTATAAACCCAACTCCATTAAGGGCACATCATTGATCTAATCAGCCACTTTTTTTTTTCTTAATAAAGTGTACTTAATCATGAAAGCCAGTGTGGCCTTTGGAAGTGTGACAGACTGACTGTGGCTACCTCCACCACTAGTCCAAACTGTGAAGAAATTTTTCAACTTTAGGTGTTTTGATAAATGGGTGGCCATATTTAACTTTAACCAGCAAAGATGACTAGTCTTCCTGATGCTCTGGTTGAGTGAATAAGATACTGAAAATCTTGTAACTATCTAAGGCTGGGAGGAAACAACAGGAGATTGAGGGAAGCCCAAACAACTGAAGTAAAATAACAGAAGACTATGACAGTTAAACTGAAGTTGAAGTTAAGCCTTGGACTTCTGGAAATAAAAGAGGAGAGACATGTTAACCCACTGTGCTGGAATCAGAGGTACCATAGGTTAGACTAGAAAAACCAGAGGAAAGTACCTTAGCCAAGGCCTCTGGGAATAGAAAATGGAGCAACACCATTAAAACACTTTCTATATTCTTACAAATGGATCAAATACCTGGATAATTTATCTCAGCTCAGATTCCTTTTGCCTGGGACTTTCAGTTGGGTTAATACAATGTAATATAAGATAGTTGGTTGTAAGAACCTTTGAATAACACGTGTATCTAAAATAAGTTGTAAAATATTCAGGAGGCCGGACCTCCATCCCTTCTTCATCCTGCATTCTAGGCTAGTGTGTATGTTAATTTATAATTTTCCACCTTTTTACACTGCTATCTCTTATCTTGATGTTTGATTACATTTGATCACAGTATACACTTCAGTTAGATTTCTCAAATATTTAAGACATATAAAGATTATTTTTTCTAAATTACAGGTCTAGTCATGTAATCTTCAACAATTCTATGCTTCCTCTAGAAACACACACACAAATATACACAAACACACACATACATATTCTTTATACTGGCATTAAAGTTACTACTTGGTCTAGGCTTAATCTTTTTAACCTTATCTGTTGCTACTCTCTTTCAGTCAAATAGACCTACTTCTCTTTTCCTGGTAGTTCTCATGTTTTCTGAATGTCTACGTTGCCATTCCTACTGTTTCCTCGTCTATAATGTGCTTCCTCCACTGAACATGTTCCAAGTCACCTCACACCATGGTCAAAACAGCCACCACGGCCTCTGTGCGCCTTTTCTACTTACTCTCCAAGGACACAGCAATATTCCTTCACCTTTGTTTGAAATCCCATTATTGGTATCCCCCCCCTTTTTGGAACTTATCGTGTTTACTTATGTATTAGTTACACACATTTTATTTATCACATTGGGAATAATATGTATTTATTAATTTTGTGTCCATTAAAAGCCTATCACAATGCCTTAAGAATAGAAATCACTGAATAAGCATTTGAAGGAATAAATGTAATGGATAAATATTCACCTGGGGTAAACAGATAAACAGAGATAAATAATAACAAAGAGCAGATAGAACCGAAATATAAAATTGAGAATTTGGTGTTTTCTTACCTTATAAATGTTTTTGAACGGACTATTCAGAAATATTCCATACTATCCTTACGACTGAATTAATGAAAGGATTTCATTTGGAATAGCACACTTGGACCTCTGAAAACCTCACCTCTATGAAAGCAAAGACAACAGTGACAAAAATGGTCAAAGTATACTTTTTCAGAATCTGGAAATTAATAAGAGGCTTGTAACAACCTGGGGGTCCTTTATTATGAAATTCATGAAAAAAAGTAAGTGTTGTCATGTTGTAGCTTTCCCTGCTCCCGTTCTGTCCTCACAGCACCACTGGGGTATTTAAGATCAGCAGCCCTGTCACCACAGAGAAAGCCTGACTGGAAGGCAGGGCTGGTTTAACACACGACAGTCAATCACTGTAATGCACAGTATCAATGAATAAGGAAGAAGAATGCGTGATATCTCAATGGATGCAAAAAATTTGATGAAACCTAACATTCTTCCATCATAAAAACACCTATCAAACTAGGAATAAAAGGGAACTTGCTCAACCAAATTAAGAAAATTTATGAAAAACATTGTCCTTAATGGTGAAATACTGAAAGCTTCCCCCTCAGATCAAGAAAAGGATATTTTACTACAGTTTATAATCAGGACAATTAGGGGGAAAAAAGAAATATAAGTTATCTAGATTGGAAAGGAAGGAGTAAATATTTATAAATGACACAACCCTGTATAAAGAAAATTCCAAGGGAACATACACACACACACTGTTAGAACCAATATATATTATATCAAGTAAACAAACTCCATATGATTGCAGGAAACAATATAAATATGCAAAAATCTGTTGTATGTCTACACACTAGCAACAAACCAAAAACAAAACAAAACAAAATCCATTTACCATAGCCTCAAAAAGAATTAAATACTTAGGAATAAATTTAATAAAATAAGTGCAAGGTGCAAGGCTTATACACTAACTCTAAAGCATCACAGAGAGAAATTAAACAGCAAAGTGAATGGAAAGTTATCCTATATTGTTAAAATGGCAATATTCCCCAAATTAATCTATAGATTCAGCACAATTACTCTCCAAATCCCAGCTGGCTGAATTGCAGAAATTGACAAACTGTTGTAAACTTTATATGGAAATTCAAGGGACCTAGGATAGTCAAAACAATCCTGAAAATTAAGAACAAAGTTGTAGGACTCATGCTTTCTGAATTAAAACTTTACTATAGATCTACCATAATGAAGACAGTGGGTTACTGACATACAGATAGACATATGTAGAATAATGGAATATAATTATGATTCCAGGAATAAACATTCATATTTATAGTCAATTAATTTTCACATGACAATTATACCAGACTAGAATGATCTTTTAAGTGAGCAGTGGGACATCTGAGCATCAATATGTAGAAGAAGAATAAAGTTGAATCCCTCTGCATTCGGTATACAAAAATTTACTCAGTGTGGATCAAAATTTAAATGAAAGAATTAAAATATTTAAATGCACAGAAAAAAATGTAGGTGTGAAAATGTTTATGATCTTAGATTAAGTAATGGTTTCTTAGAATATCAAAAGAATAGACAACAACAAAAAAATTGAATTTTAATAAAATTAAACATATTTTGGCTTCAAAGAAGAGAAAAAACAGCTCATGGAATGGGAGGATATATTTGTAAATTATTTACTGGCTAAAAACCTTGTATCTAGAATAGGTAAAGAAGCCTTACAGTGCAATAATATAAACACAAATAACTCATAAATGGGCAAAGGATTTAAGTAGACATTTTTCAAAGAAAGGTATACTAATGACCAATAGTTACGTGAATAAATGCTCAACATCATTAACCAAAGAGAAATGAAAATCAATACCTCTTTTTTTTTTTTTTAATATTTTTTTCCTCATTTTCTTTTTTTTAAATATTTTATTTATTGATTTTTAGAGAGATAGGAGAGAGAGAGAGAGAGAGAGAGAGAGAAGGGGAGTAGCAGGAAGCATCAACTCCCATATGTGCCTTGACCAGGCAAGCCCAAGGTTTCAAACCGGCGACCTCAGTGTTCCAGGTCGATGCTTTATCCACTGCGCCACCACAGGTCAGGCAATACCTCTTTATACTTACTAGGCAGGTGTGGGCTTGTGGACCCTAAATCCTTAGACATTGCGAGAAGAAATGTAAAATGTTGTAGGCAGTTGAAAAAACTATTTGTCAGTCTCTCAAAATGTTTAACATTGAGTTAACATGTGACATGTCTGTTACACTCCTAATTCTATCTCCAAGAAAACTGAATTGATATGTTTATGTAAAACCAGTACCCAAGTTTTAATAGCAGAATTAATAACAAAGGCCACAAAGTAGAAGCAAGCCAAATGTTTGTCAATTGATAAATAAAATGTTATCTCTATATATGATGGGATATTATTGGTCTTAAAACTGAATGATGTGCTAATCAATTTATGCTATAACATGGGTGAACCTTGAAAACATTTTGCTTGGTGAAAGATGCTAAAGACAAAAGACACATATGGTATGACTCATTTACATGAAATGTACAAAAGAGGCTAAATCATAGAGACAGAAAGTAAGTAGTAGTTGCCAGGGTGTTGGGGAGAGGAGACTGTGGTATGCTTCTGTGGACCTCTATTACTGATAAAGAAAGATCTCAAAGATATTTTTCCAAAAAATTATAATCTTGGCCCTGGCCAGTTGGCTCAGTGGTGGAGCATTGGCCTGGCGTGCAGAAGTCCCGGGTTCGATTCCTGGCCAGGGCACACAGGAGAGGCGCCCACCTGCTTCTCCACCCTCCCCCTCTCCTTCCTCTCTGTCCCTCTCTTCCCCTCCCGCAGCTTGCAAGGCTCCATTGGAGCAAAAGATGACCCAGGAGCTGGGAATGGCTCCATGACCTCTGCCCCAGGCGCTAGAGTGGCTCTGGTCACGACAGAGCGATGCCCCAGATGGGCAGAGTATCGCCCCCCTGGTGGGCATGCCGGTTGGATCCCGGTCGGGTGCATGCGGGAGTCTGTCTGACTGCCTCCCCATTTCCAGCTTCAGAAAAATACAAAAAAACAAAACAAAACAAAAACAGACAAAAAATTTATAATATTAAAATTATAGAACAATAAAAATTTCATTATTGTCATTGCAAAATTGCTTGCAGTTTAGGAAAGAAGCAAATTTCAAATGCATAAGGTAAGAATAATCAGCCAGATAATTTTCTTATGTGATAAATAGGCGTTAATATTCTATCTACATCAAAGTTATGCTAGAATGATTAAGAAGTTACATTTATAAATGTCTTTTTTATAATTGCTAGATGAAGGAGAATCCACTATAAGAAGGTATTTTTCCTGTTATACTATGCACTTACTACAATACTGAAAAATATTGCTTTCCACAAAGATTAATAAAAATATAAATTATATAAATAAAAATAATTCAACTTCTCCACCTTCGAGACAAGAGACTGTAAGGGGCCGTTGTTTCTATTTTGATTGCCAAGCGAAACACTGAATTTAAACAGGGTTCTCTAAAAGAGAAGAGACTCCACCTTAGTTTAAAAGTACTAATGATAAAGGAAAGAAAAGGTAATGTATCCTTACCAAGACCGACTTAACAAGAAGAGCAGTAGAGAATTACAGTACTCACTGTAATTACTCACAGAGCAATAGTACCTACAGAAAGCTTACAGAGTAATAGTCATCTTTTGCATTTTAGAATTCGTTAAATGTCAGGCCTTTGATTCCTCTTTTAAATTATATTTAATTACATTATCTTATTAGATGTGGCTTAAGGAATTACTCCAATAGCTAATTAGGTAAGAAAATTGAGGTTTAATAAGATTCAGGGCATATAGGCAACAAGTGATAAGACTGGGTCTCAGAATTAGGTATAATTATTAAGCCCTTACATTGTTATACCAACTTTTCACAAAATTTAAAAAAATCTTTAAATCTTAAGAGTCCATGTAAGACAAAGGTTATGACTTATACTGCATTTCTTATTGTACAGAGCAGAATTTTCAAAGCTACCTTTGCCAGTAGAGATAAAAATCACTACAGTGAGCATCTAGCAGATCACGTCTTCACGTGACTGGTATACTACCGATATGAGAATTTGTGATAGGTCTGGAGAAAGCCAAGATGTGATAGCTGACTCTCCCCTAAATGTCAGGGCAGGGGGTTCAAAGTTAGAGATGCTTAACAGGTCTGGGGCCAAGATTTGACTCATACCAAACACAGAGCTTGACACCAACCCCAAACTCCAACAGTGTCCACAGAAGATGGGTATAGAACTCAGGACCACCTCTGCCCACTCACTGCTCAGGGAGCTGAGAGCCTGGCTCCTGAAAATGGTCTGGTCAGGGACTCTGACACACTTCAGTCTCTTTTTACTTTTAGTGAGAGAGGGGGAGAGAGAGGGACAGACAGGGACTGAGATGAGAATTATCAACTCATAGCTGTGGCATCTTAGTTCATCTATTGCTTTCTCATATGTGCCTTGACTGGGAGGCTTCAGCTGAGCCAGTGACCCCTTGCTCAAGCCAGCGACCTTGGGCTTCAGGCCAGCAACTGTGTGGTCATGTCTATAATCCCATACTCAAGCCGGTGACCCTGTGCTCAAACTGGATGAAAACTCATTCAAAGCAGCAACTTTGGGGTTTCGAACCTCGGTCCTCAGCTCTCCAGGCTGATACTCTGTTCACTGCACCACTATTTGGTCAGGCCAGTCTCCTTGGGATAGTGGAGAACTTGTGCTGTAGAAGAAGCACCCATCCTAGATTCCATCTGGGTGGAGAATCCATTAAAAGTGCTCCCACATTTAGTATTATACTTGAACTTCATAGAAACCCATTAAGTAGTAATCCGGATTCCATTATGATTTAATTTTATAAATGAAGAGATGGAGAGTCAGAGAATTGGAGTAACTTTTAGTAGGTCACATGTCAATAAGTGGAAAAACTCAAGCAGGTCTTTGAATCCCTTAAGTAGTGCTCTTTCTATTATACTTGCCTCCACATGCGGACTTCATACATTTTTTTCCAGGAAATTTTTTTTCCTTTAATAAAATATTTCAGTGCAGGTTAACAACAATGAAATCCTTCACATAATTCATATTGAGTTCCTTCTCTTCTTTCTCTCAGGAACAGAAAGGAACATTTCAGTAGTTTTTTAAGGGTAATATTTGCTCTCACAAACTGCCTCTGAATCGGAGTCTTTTATTTTTACCTGCTTGCTATACTTTATTTCAAGAATTCCTTTAAAATGTTTCCATAGAAACAAGTGGAGAAGGAAATGGTGAACTACGTAACATTGGCAGCGGATGTCTTTCTGAATTTTGGACATTCATTCCTAAAAAGATTGGATATGGTTGGTTTTTTTGAGGCAGGATATATTCTATACTCTGAAAGGAGAGTCTCTTTTTGTGGCTCCTGAATGTTTTGGGTTATAAACTCATACTCTGTAATGTTAAAGAAATATTCCAAAGTCTGTGAAATAGTCAAGTTTAATTAGTGTCGCTTTAAGAGGGGGGTGCCCTCAGCTCTTCTACCTGCACTAAGCTTTCTGTGCTAAGCATCTCCACAATCTTAATGCTGAGTTTCGGTTGTGGAATACTGGAAACCACATAGCTCTGCCCAGGCAGAGTCGATAGGTGATTGCAGCCAGAGTGAGATGACAAAGAGGAAAAGGAACAAGAAAAATGCACACTAAAGTTCCGTGGTGTACTTGTAGGGAAAAAAAAAAGTGACAGAGATTAATCCCAACGTTGGAAATTCTTCCCTGTTTAGATGATCACTGAGCTCCAACATTTTTCTATAACAACTCTTTTAACCACCCATGAATTCTCTCAAATGAGGAAATGTGATCAATGTAGAAGATGTTGAAATTTCCTCTTATTGAGGTTTACATGACTTTATTATTTACATCTGTACCACAAAAGGCTCAGTGGAGGCTATGTTTCTGTCAGTAAGTAAGGGCTCTGCAGCTTTTGTTCAGGGCATAGGGAAGACCAATAACTAACGCCGTCTGTGCCTCGTGTCCTAAATCATGTGCTCTTATCTACACCGGACAGTTTTATATTTGAAGAGTTCCCTTACCTATCTCTTCAAGCTGACCAAATTGCACAACTCACTCAATGGAATTCTATATTGGCCTCACACGTGAGCAGGCAGACCTATAAATTAGCTAAGTGAGAAGAGATTATGTATTCTAAGGGTTACTTACTATATTTCGTTGTTGGTGAGAAATTTTAATTCTTTCAGTAACGAACTATTGCAGGGACTTTTTGTGAGGAAAGGCTGTTTTACAGTACTAAAGGACTGTTGTAATGTACAATTATTGAATCATGTTATTATGCTAATGTACCATATGCTATACAACATAATGTAAAGTTAGATTTTTTTAGCTGCATTTTTCACGGAAAAGTGTATGTTAAGCAAGATGGCCCAATCTCCATTCTCTGATTACAAATTAGCACTTGTTACACCAGCTTCTGCAACCACTGCTCTACATGGTAGAGTCAACTGTGTCTTAGCAGCCACTTTACCTAGCACCAAAACGCCTATGCTTATGCCTTCCTATGGATGTCCTTCCTACGGGATTCAGTTCAAATGTCATTTTCTTTAAACAGACTTCGCTAGAAAGAATTAATTGGTCATTGGTCCTCTGTGTCTCTTCCACAATTTTTAAGTTTCAGTTCTGCAGTACTAGACATTCTATTCACTCAATAAAATACCATATAAACACAAAGAAGGTAGACACTTTGATTCACTTGTCTTTGTATTCTCAGCACCTAGCATAAAAACTTGAAGAGAAAAACCAAACTGCTTCAAGTGCTTATTAAATATTACAGTACTGAAAGCATATATCTGACTTATCCGATAAAAGGTGAATTTTAATGAAAATATAAAAAAGCAAAATTTAAATAAAACTGGACTAAAATTAAGGAATTCTATATAATATAATATTTACATTTTCAGTAAAAATGATACATGACATTGATGCAGTTGTTCAATCACCAAAAATTTATTGAAATAACATGCAATCCCTGTTAAGATATTTTCCCATTTCTACAAATTATACTAAATTTTAAAAATTACATGAAGTTATTTAGAACTAAGAACAAAGAAAATTTACAATCAATTTTCCAAATTTCTACTAAATAATGGCAACTGATACCTTATTATAAACAACTATGCTCACCTGATAATTATACACATTATTGCTTGTCCCTCTATTTTGAAAAATTAATTCACCATTTAATTTCACAGTGTACTTGATTTCTTTGAATGACTATTTCTTAGATTATCTGAAGTTAAAGGCTGATAAACTTTGAAGTCCATCTAAAAATGTCATTCTTAAATACCTAATACTCTGTCAATAAAAGTTAGATTTCAGTAGAACTTATTCTAATGAGCTGTATTTGAATACTTTATACATCCAGTAAAACTTGAGGAGGTAATGGGACTATATTTAAATTTAGTATTATAAATTTTGAGATTGAAAGAGTGGAACTAAATTATTAAAAATAATATTTAAGTAATGTCTTTAGGATTTACCAAGATTAAGAAGGCTTTTAAGTATCTGTTTTAAGTCTAATTTCATCCCATAAATGTGCAGTGTATAAACTTCCAGGAAGAAGGTCTGTCCTCTAACATGAAGCTTTCATGTTGTGATTATCCAAAATGAACTCTTACAAAGTTTTTAAGTGCAGAAATACAGTCTCAATAAACTAAAGAAGAAAAATAAAAACCTTATGATGATCTTAATATATATAGGAAAATAAATTGACAAAATTCATATCCACTCATAATAACAACTCTCCTCTCACAAGGTAAGAATAGGAGGTAATTTCCTTAGTCTAGGCAGGGTCATCTACTGAAAACCTAGATGTAACATCATGCTTAATTGTGAAAGGCTAAATTCTTTTCCATTATAATCAGAACCAAGCAAGTATGTATGCTCCTACCATTCCTATTTATTATTTTACAAACCAATGCAATGAGGCAAGAAAAATACATAAGCATGTAGATCAGATATAAAAAAAATTGACTCTGGTCACAATATGATTGCCTACACAATGTCAATGAATCTACACAAATGCTATTAGAACTGACACATGAGTTTAGTAAGATGGCAAGATGCAAAATCAATATACAAAAATAAAATTTATTTATATAGATTAGCAATTGGATATTTAAAAATATTATTATTTAATGTAGCACCAAAATCATGAAATATGTAAGTATAAATCTAGCAGAATGTGTAAGATTGGTATGCTAATTAATATAACACAATGATGAAAGAAATCAAAGAAGACCTAAATAAATGGAGAAATATTCTGAAGAAGACCCAATATTGTTAAAATGTTAATTGTCCCCAATACTTATCTAGAGATTCAGAGTAGTCTTAGTAAAAATATCAACAGATTCTTTTTGTAGAAAGGAATAAGTTCATTTAAAATTTATTTGGATATGCAAAGAATCCAGAATTTCCAAAAATAATTTTGAAGAAGAAGAGCAAAGTTAGAGGACTCATTGTCTGCTTTTGAGATCTAGTATAAAGCTACAGTTATCAAGATAGTGTCATTTTGGCAAAAGAGAGACAGATATATCAATATAACCAAAGAGAAAGTTTAGAAATAGACACACACATATATGGTCAATTGGTTTTCCATAAAAACATATAGACAGCTCTGTGGAAAATTATAACTTTAGAACAAATGGTGCTAGAACAAGTGGACATTAACATTTTAAAAAATGATCAACAAAACATATGTAACATCACATGCAAAAATAAACTAAGTCAAATGAGTTAGAGACTTAGATGTAAAACAATAAAACTTGTAAAATATAGAAAAAAATTTCATAATATCTACTTCATGCAGAGTGAAATATTTCATAAATATAACACTAACAGCATGACCATTAATGGAATAAAAGCTTATCTAAATTGATGTCTATAAAAATTAAAAATCATGGCACTTTGGAAGACTGTTAAGAAAATGAAAATGTGCCTGACCAGGCAGTGGCACAGTGGATAGAATGTTGGCCTGGGACTCAGAGGACTCAGGTTTGAAACCCCAGGGTCGCTGGCTGAAGCATGGGCTCATTCAGCTTGAGCACGGGGTCGCTGGCTTGAGCATGGATCATAGACATGACTCCATGGTCTCTGGCTTGAGCCCAAAGGCCTCTGGCTTGATGCCAAAGGTAGCTGGCTTGAGCAAGGCATCACTGGGTCTGCTGTAGCCTCCCAATCAAGGCACACACGAGAAAGCAATCAATGAACAACTAAGATGATGCAACGAAGAACTGATGCTTCTCATCTCTCTCCATTCCTGCCTATCTGTTCCTATCTGTCCTTCTGTCTGTCTCACTTTCTTTTGAAAAAAGAAAATGAAAACACAAGCAACAGCCTGGGAGAAAAATATTTGCAATAAAATATATTATAAAGGAATATATTCAGCATATACAAAGAACCATCAGTTCTCAGTATAAAAATATACAACTCAATAAAAAAAAAAACAAGCAAAAGGTCTCAATAACTATTTGACTAAAGTGAAAAAAAATTAAAATGAAATTACAATATCAAATACTGAGAAACATTGTAACAATTGAAACATTCATCCCTGGCTTTTGAGCATGCCACATATAAATATATAAAACTCTTTGGAGAACCGTTTGTATGTTTCTTAGCTTGAACAGACCACTATTAAATGGCACAGCAATCCCACATAAAGAACTACTGAAAACATTCTTCCTTGTATGAGATGATAACTTAACAATGAATCTGCCAAATAAGAGCATTAACTCATTGAGCAGTAAGATATTTACTTATTCAAAAGTAAGAGTAACTATCTTTTGGGGCTGGAGCTAAGATTCCCACAAATGTTACTGATTTTTTTTTTTTCAGAAAAATAAATAAAATTAAACTTTAGCTCATAAAGGACACATCAACTTACTTCAGTAAACTAACTTACTTTAGATGGTTCATGGGAAAAAATGTAAATAAATAAATAGTGCCTTTCCTGCAGAACTATTAGGTGTCGACGGTTTGGAGTAGGTGCACTCTCTCTGGAGGAAAATTCACATGTTTTTCAGGGGAGGCTAAATACTTCTGTGGAGGCAGTTTTTAGTGTCTGCAAACAAATCTTCCGTACCAAGCCCAGAATGCTCTCCTGACTTAAAGAAGCATGCCCTCGGGACGGGGGCTGATGCCTCCTCACTGAAATCACGGGGGCTGGCGACTGCACACAGGCCGTCCTCGAAGGAAACAAGGCAACTCGTGGACAAAACCAGACCGATGGGGCTTCAACGCATAAAACATAAAAACCTTTACAGTTCTCAAATAACCTTCTTTATCATGAAAATTTAAAGCAAAAAGAATAGTTAGATTTGGGAATACTTTCCCAGTACCTTTAGGGATGGAAAATTTTATTTATTTATGTATCAGATTTGATGGGGTGACACTGATTAATAGGATCATATAGGTTTTAGGTGTCCATCTCTATGATATGTGATCTGTATATTTCATTGTGTGCCCATTGCCCAAAGTCAAACCACCTTTTATCAACATATATTTGTCCTCTTTAACCTCTGCCGCCTCCTCTTCCCTTCCCCCTGACGCCCAGCATCCTATTATCTATGTCTATGAGTCACAGTTCTGTATGCCACACAGGAGTGAAGTCATATGGAAATGTTTTAGGTTGTCTCAGTTTCCTAAAGGGTGGCTCCTAGGTCTTTGTCCATCATATTAGAATGAGAATTGCAGGGTAAGGTCCAGGAAGTGCTGCCCACCTCGTGGTGGCACCCACTCTAAGTGGTGACAGCGTTTCATTAAAGGGAAACTTAACAACATATGCATCCTTCCATACTTGATATATAGCATTTTTATCAGCTGACTTCCGGCCCAGTCTTATTCCTGAGTGTTAACTGATTAGAAATCATATGGCATCTAGGAAATCTTTTATTTAAACATGTCTAAAGTTAAACTTATTTCTTCTCCCCACAAATCTCTCTTGATTCTATATTTTCTATTTTTGTTGAGGATATACCATTCTGGTCTTCATTTGGACTAGAATCCTTGATCTTTGACTCTTCCTTGTCTCTTATCAACACCCTTTCCTTCCTCCCCCACATCAAATCAGGGGTCAAGTGCTCTCATTTTCCCTCTCCAGTATCTCTTCTCTAATTCCTTTTCAATTCCACTGCCACCATGCTAGGTCAGGCCCTTCTCATCTTTCATGTGGATTATTTCAGCAGCCTGACTGATCTCCCTTATTCCACTCTCGCCTTCACTTTCTAACCTGGGAAGAAATACAGAATAGTAATTAATGTAGGAGTGCCAGAAATAGACTACCTGAGTTTGAACTTGAGTCTTGGATAAGTTACTTAGTGTCTCTAAGTCTCAGTTTCCTGTCGAATGACATAGAAGCCTTCATACAGTGCCTGGCACATAAAATTCTAGACACGTGTTAAATATGATTATTTACCTCCCTCTCAGTGTTAGCATGATGTAGTACAATCATATGAGCATTGTTTGGTCCTTCCAAGTAGAACATAGGCTTCTTAAGAATAGCACTGGATCTTACTGGGTTCTGGTTATGCAGTAAATACAGAGGAACTAACACATAGTAAACATAGTAGGCAATTGTAAGGCCTACATTAACAACTCATTCATTCACTTATTCTCTCAGAGTCCTTCCTCCTCCTCCCTCCCTCCCTCCCTCCCTCCCTCCCTCCCTCCCTCCCTCCCTTCCTTCCTCCCTTCTTTCCTTCCTTACTTCCTTTCTTCCTTTCTTGTTTCCTTCCTTCCTTCTTTCCCTCCTTTCTTTCCTTCTTTATCATAATCTTTCAGTGCCTTCTACATGCTGGTTGCTTTACCTTTTTAGGAAACTATCATGTCCTCTTAAGGGAAACTCAATTACTTTTAAAGTTCAGTTCGTTTTACACTCTGTCCTTTCAAAAAATGTGATAAAAATATAACTGAGATAGTTTTGACTTAACTATGTCTAAGACACAATGTATTCTTCGAGGTGTTGGCAATGCCACAATTTCTTTAAGAGGGATTTTTTAAGAGTACCAATTTTCATTATAAATTTTAGTGAAGACTGAAGTAGGACTGCTACGCTTGGGATGCAGGATACTTAGGTAACACCTTCCCTACAGGTGTGCTGTGGACCTCTGTCACTCAACCTCCAGCTTGTTGTTTAAATGTTTAAAGACTTCTTTAACTGTCTTTGTATATTTGGTGCAATCAAGTAGATATTCATGAAGAAGAGGGCTGTGGTGTAAACTGAGCTTTGCAAATGCTGATCTGTGCACTGGGGTTGTACTTTTTTGTACTTTCTGCCTAGGAATTAATTCAACAACTGCTTTTGTACCCTTGCAATATCCTTTTTTCTGGAATACTTTTTCAAAATACTTATTTCATGAGACCTACTAGTAGAGTGTTATATTAAGTTGGTTGAAGGGGAGATCCTCAAATTTATTTTTAAAAGGGTTTACTAGATGATCCTGATGTTCAATGGGGGCCCTGCGGAACATATGCTTATATAATAGAGTGCCAACAGCTCTGTCCTTTGAATTATCTGGTTGTGAGAAGGAGTTCCCATGACTCACAGAGAAGAGTGCCAAGACTGGCAGTTTGGTGGAGGCTGTCACCTGTGTGGGCAGCTATCCAGAGGCAGTAGCTAATCGTGGTCAATGGAGCATTCAAGTAGAGAAACTACTGTTCTGCAAAACTATAGGCAAAATGCTTAATTTCCTTCTAATGAAGTGGGCAAGAGATCTAAGAATCAACATTAGGTTTCTATGTGTTACATTTGTACTTTGGGAGTGGGTAATAGTCTGGTTTGCTTACTTACATCTGGTCATTTATATATATATATATATATATATATATAAATCAATGTCTTTTCACTTTGGGAATCAATAAATCTGTTGCTACAGAACATCATTAATAAGGCTTGTGGTAACAAGATCTCCTGCTGTCAACATTATTTGGATAAGTTTTTCTTACCTAGATATTGACAAGAATATTTGTGGCTAAGAAGTAGCTTTCTTATCACAATCACTTGGCCTGGTTTTAATAACAGTGGAAAGTAACAGAGAGTTTATATTTGAAAGGATTCTGTGACATTCTCATCCAATATATAGAAAGACAATGCCTCTGGACCTCATCTGGTAGAGCAATTTACTTAGCTCCTTGCTTGTGCATTTTAAAGTTAATTCTGTTTGGGGAATCAATCAGGCAGTTTTTCTACCCCAAATCAAGTATTCTTTAGGAACAACGAAGAGATAAATTAGTCTGTGATTGGATCTGCTGTCACATACTGCTTATTTGGGCTCCAATGCCAGCTCTGGGAGGGAATATCTGATGGGGAGGAGCTCTGCTCTCATTCCATCTTATTGCTTAGCTAAACCAAACAAAGTTTTCACAGAATAAATGTGAAACAATTTTATATTTGTCCTTATAGAGTCAAACTGTTTTTTTTTTCTGGGGTATAAGATGACCATATTTCATGAACACTGTAGCAAAACCTGTTTGCTTGTTGTAGTTGATGTTTCTCAGTGTGTTTTGACTATAGATAACTCTCTATTCTCCCAGGATATATGAGTATCAAGAATGTTCTTTAGGATCATGTTCTAATCCCACTGGACATTCCCTTCTCTTTTTAAAGTTCATAACTATCTCCAGAAAATACATTTATAAGAAATGAACACTGGGAGTGGGGCGAAGGGAGTAACGAGGGACAAATATATGGGTATAGAAAGTGATTTGACTTTGGGTGATGAGTACACAACATAATCAACAGTTCAAATGCTATAGAAATGTTTACTAGAAATTATGTGCTCTTTTTTTTTCAGAGACAGAGAGAGAGTCAGAGAGAGGGATAAATAGGGACAGATAGACAGGAATGGAGAGATATGAGAAGCATCAATCATCGTTTTTTCATTGTGGCACTTTAGTTGTTCATTGATTGCTTTCTCATATGTGCCTTGACCGTGGGGCTACAGCAGACCGAGTAACCCCTTGCTCAAGCCAGCGACCTTGGGTCCAAGATGATGAGCCTTGCTCAAATCAGATGAGCCCACACTCAAGCTGAGGACCTCGGGGTCTTGAACCTGGGTCCTCCACATCCCAGTCCGACACTCTATCCACAACACCACCACCTGGCCAGGCAAAGTATATGCTCTTATTCATCAATATCACCCCTTTAAATGTATTTTTTAAAATAAAATTAAAAACAAAAGAGAAATAAATACTAGTAAAATTTAGAGTGCCGGCCCTGGCCGGTTGGCTCAGTGGTGGTAGAGCATCGGCCTGGCGTGCAGAAGTCCTGGGTTCGATTCCCGGCCAGGGCACACAGGAGAAGCACCCATCTGCTTCTCCACCCCTCCCCCTCTCCTTCCTCTCTGTCTCTCTCTTCCCCTCCTGCAGCCGAGGCTCCATTGGAGCAAAAATGGCCCGGGCGCTGGGGATGGCTCCTTGGCCTCTGCCCAGGCGCTAGAGTGGCTCTGGTCACAACAGAGCGACGCCCCGGAGGGGCAGAGCATCGCCCCCTGGTGGGCAGAGCGTCGCCCCCTGGTGGGCGTGCCGGGTGGATCCCCGACAGGCGCATGCGGGAGTCTGTCTGTCTGTCTCTCCCCATTTCTATAGTAGCTTCAGAAAAATACAAAAAAAAAAAAAAATTGGAGTGCCACTACCAGTATCTGAGGACTGCATCTTAATTTTCTTCAAACCAAATGAAGCTGTTTTTGTTAGACTCAGATGTGCTAATACTTTCTAGCCTTTCAATTTGTGAATTGTTTCCAACTAGATGAAATGTGCAATGCAGGCAGTGTGAACCAAGGCTGTGGAGACCATACTAAAGCCAGAGGCTGGCAACATGTCTTTTGGATTTTACAGGAAACTTAGTTTACTTTTTGTAAAGTTGTGCACGTAATTAAAAGTATAATCAAGCATTCCACTCCATTTGCTTCTTTGCGTAAGAAGGGGACATGTTGCAGGATCACACTGTCAGAATTGTGTGTACAGCCAGATTGTGTATTGGAGACTGAACACACCCAACAACACTAGCATGTTAGCAAATGCCTTATTAAAGCCCTTCAACGGTATCCACTGTTTTCAACTAAAATTGGATGACTAGGATACTTTGAACAGCACTTTTTAAATTAAAACTTTTTCATTAAATTTTAATCAGTGCCTCAAATCTTGTTTAATGATTGTTTATAAAATTGTGTCAGCTACCAGCTGCTATTATATGAAACCACTTACACTTAGTGTATATATTTTAGAGTAATAAGAAAGTTTCATTTTGTAATGCCTATTAACTTTCAGGACAAGGCAAAGAAATTACATGGTAGTGACAAATGTTAAAATTTATTAAACTTCACACACAGTGGCAAATATTGAGTGGAGGGTTTTACTGGCTTTATCTCATTTATTTCTCTCCACAGCCTATGAGGAGACTGAGGGACAGGTGGGCTCAGAAACTTGCCCCATATCATATAACTAATAAATGGTGAATGCCAACCAAATAACAGAGTACATTTATTTATGTTGCTTGAGAGCTCTTAAAGCGCAGGTTAAAAGTATAAGGTTGAGCCCAGTGATAATTCTGTAGTAAGCAAGGAAGTTGGGTAAATACTTCTTCAAATTATGGTTTGTGCCAATACTTTGTATTTCTATAGTGTTTTCCCCAGCACTTTCCAATGTGTTGTTTTATATATCTTATCATAATCATCTGAGGTGTATAGGTGTAGTGTGTTGTCTTCTACTCCTGATGAGGATAAATTTCTGTCTGAAGCTGCAGAATCCGGAATCCAATCTAAGTCCACGAGAGGCAATTTCCATTGAACCTGACTGTCTCCCTTAGCAGGCCAGTTTGTTCTTTTATCACCTATGATATTCAGTGGACAATAACTCAGAATAAAGCAAGCTATAAAAGAGTATACTCTAATATTGTTTTATGATTTTAACCTAAAATTCCCAAATATCTCACAAGATTTCACTAAATTTTTAAAGAAGTGTTTAATTTGTAATCATAGCTACATGGTAGAAAGCTGAGGCATCACTTTACTGAAAGGCACTGAACATGGGTGATGGTGTATACCATGAAAAAGCCTATTCCTTTTCCAATTTTTCAAAGAAAATGTGTGAGTAATCACGTGATGCAGTATGATGCTAGGAAAGTAATCAATCCTTAATAAATTTAACATGGATATGTGAATTGCAGTATAGATTTTTCTGAAAGCCCAACCAAAACGTATTTACTTGTCTTTAAGATAAACACACACAACTTTCCAGAACACTTCACGACACCGAGGCATAAGTAAAATTTACCTTATCAAGTCCTCATAATAAGCCTTGTAAAAGGTTATTGTAAAAGTTATTCCAGACAATGATCTATACAAGAAATGCTACTTCAACCAGGTGACAGTGGCATAATGCCAACATTTAATTCAGTAAAAAAAACTCTCTAAAAGACCACTATAGTTTCCATATACGATTTCCTGAGGGTCTGGATTAATCTAAGAGTAAAATTAGAATATACAAAACATCTCACAGAAATGTAGCTTTGAGGCTGTAATATCCTTTTAAAAATCAGATGACAGCTGTGATGGTAACTTCTCCCTCTAAAATCACAGACATAAAATTATATCTGTAATGTATTTAATTTAAAACTTTGATGTAGAACTGAACAGCTGGACACATTCTTTAGTCCCAGAAGCCTGTTCATCACATCCAGAATCCCTTTAATAAATGCATGAAGAGTGTTAATCCCATTAATATTTGCCACAACCAGGCTTTTGGTAAGGGTTAATATGAAGGATTTGAAGGTTGGGACCTCCGACATGAATCTATGTTTTGTTTGCTGGCTGATAAATCTGCGAAGTAAGTGAAGTTAAGAGCCTTTATGAAAATTCAGGAGTACAACCAACCCCAGAACTTGAGAAGCCTTTCTGACTAGAAGTGTACAAAATGGCAAAAATAGTAATAAGTTAACAAAACAGTTTATTGAGCACTTGGACGTTCCCACACAGGTCTCCACTCAATTCTATGAAGTTAGTGCTATCATTATCTTCATTTAGGTACAAAGCAGCAGAGGAACAATGAAGGTAGGTGACTTGCTCAGGGTCTGACTCCAAATATGACACCTGGATTAATAGCATTCATTTAGAAAGATTTTAGTTCTTCAGTTAAAAAAAAATGTGGCACTTGTTTTCCCTATAAATAAAAAAAATTGAACTCAAAAAAGGCAAAATTTTGTATTAACATAGATGTTAAAATAGAAAAGTAACAATCATAAAAGTTATTTCTCTGCATGCTGCTTGTTGAGGATTTTAGACTCACTGAGCTGGAAAGCTCTTCAATAGTGACTCTCTCCTTGTCAATGCTTTCATCTGTAGTCTGTGGCTGTCAGATGTTATCGGTCTTTCAGTTTTAAAAATTCTACAGTTTTATCACCCTAAACAGTCTACCAAATTATTCAATATATTGGTGTATATTACATTATATATTAAATGTATATTTGGTGAGATTGGTAATAATTAAATTTTAAAGTCTAATGCAGCGGTTCTCAACCTGTGGGTCGCGACCCACAGGTTGAGAACCGCTGGTCTAATGTCTGTTTATTCTTGTGCTCTGCCTAGTCATCATTCACATCAGCTAATTACTTCACACAGTAAATGTTTTTTTCTTTTTTTTTTTCTTTTTCTTTTTAGCCTGGGTCACATAGAAAATTTATCATCTTAGTACACAGTTAGTTTAGTGCACACTTATAACCTATTATCCATTATTTATGTTAACTTGAATTCTAACCTTAGACAGAAGATTATCAGCTTTGCATGACTGAATTCAGCTATATGAAAATAAGCATTGTCCACACATGTGAGCTGGCTCCTCATTTTAGGGTTAACTTAATATCTGTCAGCTGTGACCTGTGACTTCAGAAGGGTGCTTCTGGGCAGGCTTCTGAGAATATGTTTTCTGAAGAATATGTTACTGTGTTGCTTAATGACACCACCCATACATATTATTTTTGGTTTTTCAAAATCAGTGCAAGAGGTAATGCTCTGAAACCCCAAGACATTATTATATGAACCATTTTTGAAAAAGATACTACCAGGTGAATAATTACATTTCAAACCTAAAGAAATGAGATAAGGAAAATTTAAAAATATACTTTAGGTGATGGGATAAAATAAACTCAGCCACTTTTGCCATCCACACCCATTTAAAGCTCTTATTGTAATTGAGGAGTGAATGTAGTTTTTCTTCACAGGCTGGTGCTCCCTCAGCCCACAGATGTCAGCAACTGGTGGGAGTGAACGCAGCTGGGAAACAGCATCCAGTTCCGGCCTCCTCAGTAAATCGTGGGTGAATGTTGCTCTGCTCTGCCTTTTATAAGCAGCTTCCTATTAAATTCCATTTCAAGATGATGGATCCAAAGTAAGTGGTCTTTAAGGTTCTCATCCTAGATTCTATGCTGAGGGACCTGTTGAGGAAAAACATGCTCATCACAGTTTCCACAAGGGCCCAGGGTAGAAGCTGGAGACATCTGAGAACTAAACAAACCCCTGAGTGCTTTTACTTGTAGGCATAGCATTCAGTCTCTTGCCATGTTGGGTTTCGTCTGGACCACTTCTGTTTTAACAGAGTGGTTGAGATCAGGAATCCTGTTTGTACTTTTTAAAATATATTATTTATTTATTTTGGAGAGAAGAAAGAGAGAGAGAATGGGGGGAGGGACAAGAAGCATCAACTCTCATATGTGCCTTGACCAGGCAAGCTCGAGGTTTTGAACTGGTGACCTCAGCATTCCAGATCAATACTTTATCCACTGTGTCACCACAGATCAGGCAATGTTTGTATTATAGAGTTATCTTCCTCTATTATTATTCTTTTTTTTTTAAACTTTTTATTTATTTATTTATTTTATTTATTCATTTTTAGAGAGGAGAGAGAGACAGAGAGGGAGAGAGAGGAAAGAGAGACAGAGAGAGAGAGAGAAGGGGGGAGGAGCTGGAAGCATCAACTCCCATATGTGCCTTGACCAGGCAAGCCCAGGGTTTCGAACCGGCGACCTCAGCATTTCCAGGTCGACGCTTTATCCACTGCGCCACCACAGGTGAGGCTTATTATTCTTTACTGTAGTAAAAATCAATGACCACTGGATATGCACTCACTTTACCTGGGTAAAAGTCTCATCAAATTTAATTTAAATTTTTATTGTAAAGGGGTCATAGAATCATGTCCTACAAATTATAACTATATAAACATTCAGCTGAGGAGAAGGGAATGTGTGCAAAATAAAACAGTTTTATTTAAACAACAAAATAATAAGTTTTGTTATTTACTGGGAAAAGAAAGGTCTTTTGACTTTATATTTTAGTACTAACAGATGTACATATACACAAACATATGACATATTTTAAAATTATATGCCAAATAACCGTGGCTTATAGACACAGGTTTCAGACTTTAGGGGATCTTAGAGTCTACCACAAAATCTATAACAGGTGTCTGTAGATCAGCATTTGTGCATACTGATGAATTATTTTGTCTATTATTTGAAACAATAAAACAATAAAGTGACAAGAATAAATACAATAGCACCCAGTAGAAGCATAATGGACCACTTGCATTATTATGAAGGAGGTGTAATGCTTCATGAAAATGGGACCTTGTGAAGATAAGAGCTTTTATAAAAGTGAAAATAATTGTTTTGCATCATTATATGGAGAGCACATGGTGACTGATGTACAAAAGATGGTGAAAGAGAAAGGTTATCTCATCTCTGATCCACTTAATTTTTTTTCCTCTAAAAGATAGATTTATCTGTTAGGAAATGAATTCACCCGGAAAAAAAATTCTGTAAGTCATTAAGATATGCATTCTCCTGTCACTGATAACCACACAAATATACTATTGTTACCCATCACGAAACACATCAGGAAGAATAGTATATTGCTGCCTGGAGGCTAAAATTTCAAAAAATTATGATATCGTTCGAGAAGTTAGTATGCTGGTTACTAATTGTCTAGAAATGAAATTTGGGAAAGATTTTTATTTCTAGTTTTTGAGCCTCTGACCTAATATATTTCTCTGCTAGATTTGGTGCCTCTAAAAAAGTATTCATGGTCTGAATTAAACATCTTAGTAGCTTTTGAAAAAACATACCATACTTATTACTAGTGTTTTACAAAATGTTTGACTAAAATTGCAAAACAAGATTATCAGCACCCTCTTTGCCTTTGTATAAAATGTCGAAGTGACAGAGCATCAGCCTGGCATGTGGATGTCCTGGGTTTGACTCCTGGTCAGTGCACACAGGAGAAGTGAATATGTGCTTCTCCATCCCTCCCCCTCTCTCTTCTCTTTCTCTCTCTTCCTCTTCCATAGCCGTGGCCCAATTTATTCAAGCAAGCTGGCCCCAGGTGCTGAGGATGGATCTTTGGAACCTCTCCTCAGGTGCTAAATATAACTCTGTTGCTGAGCAACATTCATGTATGAGCAGAGCATCGCTACGCAGCTGGGGGCTTGCCCTATCATGGCATATGTGGTAGTCTGTCTCTCCTTCTCACATGTATAAAAAAATGTTTACAGCACCCAGACATCTATAAATACAAATGTTGAATTTAAAGAGCTAAAGTAGTAGATGTATTAAAATATAGATATTCAAAGAGTGTCCCCTTTCCTCCTTAAAAAAACAAACGAAAGCCCAAAAAATCCATGTTTGGATTTGAAGTATAAATTTAAAGTTAATTTAGTAATAATGTATAGTATTGAAACTACTCCAAAATCAAAGAAACTGTCTATATTTAGGTACTATGAGGGCTTTTTAGGAAATTGTGCTTGATTCTTTAATGGAAAACAAAGTGTGATTTCACCAGAAAAAAGATCTTGAAGAGACTTGAAAAATAAGGGTAGTCCTTGTCTAAATGAAACCATTCAAGCAAGGTTATGAATGGGCTATTGGCAGAGATTTATAACATCTACTTAAAATGCTATCCTGGTAGGAAATGAGAAGAAAAAGAAAAAAGAAAAGTCCTCAGAAAGTCAGGAAACTATTGAGAAAGCAATGACAATTTTAAAAATAAAATACTGCAAATCACTAATAATATATCTTTGGTTATTCAACAGTCTACAAAATACAACACTTGTACTGACTTATACAGTAAAGAATATCAGAAAATAATTTCATAAAAATCTTAGAACATTTGTGCCTGACAATTTCTGATACAGGTTCAATTCATAGTAATATATATAACACCACCATATCTTACAAGTTTAATTGTAAATAAAGAATTTGAGAGTGTTAAGTATAAACAAGGATCTCTTTTGTCTTTTGATAAGAAATAAAGACAAAAAGAACAATCATGATGAGAATTTTGGTATTTAAATAGAGAAAATAAACATAAAAAGAATAAATGCAGGTCAACATCACTACTTTAACTTTAGAATATATGTGTGATTTTCACAGAAAGAAGGTACAATGTGATTATTTTATAATTACCTGGCTTTTATGCGTGCATATACATTGTGTATGTCTATAACCACTGTATATTTTATATGGTATGACACCTAAAGTATTTAGGAATCTGATCATATAACACTGTATTTGGAGAAAAACACACAGAGACATCAAGGAGGGTAGCCTTTAGCACTTTTCTTGAAAAAGAATCATGAGACTGAACTCAGGATTTATAGATTGAACTGGACTGAGTCATATGACTGTTAAAGAATCAATTTTTAAAAGTTGCCAATTCAGCCCAGTGAAACTTGGGGAATTTTCTTATTAATGTGGACTAAATGAATAGACAGTGATGGCTCATAGACACCAGGAAAGATCATCTACTTTACTAGAGATGAACAGTGAAGGCATTAAGATTCATTACCATGGCTATCAAGCATCACCTTGAGGACAGGTCCCTGGTTCAGACAGCTGAGCACAGTCCTGTTTCCCTGATTGCGTTTGTCTCTTCTCCCATGACCCCACTTCTTGGCACCTGCTCTGCTGCCTGGAATTCATTTTTAACCCACTTACAAAAATGGCATCTAACCTCTGCTTGCCTCCCACTGTCCTTTCTCCCCTCGGTGCCTAGTGTATGTGATCTATTACCTCCTTAACATCAGGTGCAAATTAATCCTCTTCTTGTCTACTTGAATTTCAAACCCTGGCCTCATCTACAATGTCCTGGCACAATATATATCTTTACATTTTGCATCCTCTCCTATCTTTATTCTGTCTGCCAAGAGAGCAAAATCACAAACCTCCCTTTTCCATCTATTTTAGAAATTTCAGATTGGACCACATGAAACTCCTCCTGCTTATGTTCTTCCATCCATGTTTCCTTGGAAGGGACAGATGTGGCTTCACCGAGAGTTTATGCTACTCTACTATTTCTCAGCATGTTTTCTGTTGTATTTCCCAATACTTTATGTGCAAGTATTAGTAAAGTCAGTATTGTATGTGGTCATTCCCAAGAAGAGAAGGATGCGTTTTTAGGAATTCCAGAGAGAGAGATAGAGAGAGAGAGAGAGAGAGAGAGAGAGAGTATACACACACACACACACACACACACACACACACACACACACACTTTGGTTATTCAACAGTCTACAAAATACACAACGCTTGTACTGACTTATACAGTAACGAATATCAGGAAATAATTGTGTAAAAGTCATAGAACATTTGTGCTTGACAATTTCTGATAAAGATTCAATTCATAGTAATATTTATAACACCACCTTATTTTAGAAGTTTAATTGTAAATAAAGAGTTTGTGAGTGTTAAGTATAAACAAAGGTCTCTTTTGTCCTTTGATAAGAAATAAAGACAAAAAATAATAATAATGAGAATTTTGTTTTTACAAAATATACATATGTATATACATACAAAATATATATATGTATATTTTAAGCTAGGCTTAATCAAAATCTCTCATTTGCTGCCATCCAAAAGAGGGTATACTCTCTTCAGGATTAGAAAAAGACACTGATTTTTTTTTAAAGATTTTGTTTTTTTAAAGATATTATTTATTTATTTTAGAGACAAGAGAGAGAAAGAGTGTGTGTGTGTGTGTGTGTGAGAGAGAGAGAGAGAGAGAGAGAGAGTGTGTGTGTGTGTGAGAGAGAGAGAGAGAGAGAGGAGGGAGGAGGAGCAGGAACATCAACTCCCATATTAAGGCACTGGTTTAATTCATACAAATACACCGAAAAATCTTGTCATTCTATGTACAGTTTTCTTCCTTTTCTACCACTGAGTTTTTTTTTTCTTTCATTTCAATGCTGATGATGAGAATTAAGATACTCTTTTTTAAAAAGCCAGATATAATTACACATTTTCATCTTTTTTTTTTCTTCTAGCTAATAGTTTATCTTTTACCCAAAGTGTGCATGTGTGTATCTGTGTGAGTATATGTGTTCATTCGCAGTCTGCCACATGTCATGTGAGGAGACATAAAGAAAGCTGGCCCACGTGTATAAAGCTCCCAGTACGGATTAGGATTATTGAGTCACACTATGCTTTTGTGAGAGTAAGGGGTGGGGGTGGGGCATTTAGGTGAGTCTTTCCGACCGGAGAGTGTCTGCAGGCAGCTAATTCCTAAACGTCCCCAGCTCCTTTATATTGCCCCCAGCGGTTTTGTTGAAAGTACTAACGTGTCCACTTTCTTTCACTGATAGTTTAGAATGGCACTGAACACAAGTCCATTTTAGCTGAGGGAATGCTATGCTCCTCACTGTTAATAGATTCGGTTTGCAAAATTACATGAGCCACTTAAGAGAAAGCAGCAAGGAGTACCAGCAAGAAAACTTTAAAATGTGCTGAAGAACCACCCAAGTATGAGACTTAAAATGATCAGAAAAAGCCATAACTGGACACAATCAATAAAAGAAAACACCTCAGGTCTAAGGACTAAGGAGTTTTGGGAAATGGATCTGCAGGAAAGGCTAAGCTATTGATACAAAAGAGTGGCATAGGTCTGTGATGTGATTCCAGAGCAACTTATGCTCCGAAGAGGACAGAAGCTTATTCATATTATTGAAACATGTGCTCCATATGTCTCTGCCGAGTGTGCATTCCAGATATTTACTGCAGTTTTGCGAGAATTTCTCAAGGGAATGAAAATTGATATGATTAACACACTGAAATTCTGCTGAAAGTGCTAGCTACTTTTCCCTTTACTGAGACGAGTGTGATGAACCGTATGACCTCCCTGATATCCAGAGGTTGACGTTTCCCCAGCTGAATTCTATGGACGCTAGGCTGGATGGCTGAGTCAGTTTTTCTATGGTTTTTTCTTTGTCCTCAAAGCTTAATACCTTTCTTAATATCTTTCTTGTTTTCAGAAAATTGTTTTTATTTGAATTTATATATATATATTTATTGTAAATATATATATAAATATATATTTATTTTTATATATATTTGAATTTATATATATATATATGAGAGAGAGAATAGGCTAATTTTTTTCCCAAAAAATTCATGTTAAAATTCTAATCTATAGTACTTTTGGCTGTTTGAAATAGCTTGAGAAGGATAGGAGTTAGTTCTTCTTTGAATATTATGTAGAATGTGCCTATGAAGCCATCTGGCCCAGGTCTTTTTTTTTTGTTAAAGTTTTTTGATAATTATTTCAATCTCATTTGTTGTAATCAGTCTGTTTAGGTTTTCTGATTCTTCCAGATTGATTTGTGAAAGATTATATGTTTCAAGAAATTTGTCCATTTCACCTAGGTTGTTTAATTTTTTGGCATACAGTTCTTCATAGTTTTTCTTACAATCTTTTTTATTTCTGCATTGTCAGTTGTTACTTCTCCACTCTCATTTCTAATTTTATTTATTTGAGTCCTCTCTCTTTTTTTCTTGGTGAGTCTGGTTAATGGTTCATCAATTTTGTTTACCTTTTCAAAGAACCAGCTCTTGGTTTCATTGATCCTCTGTATTGTTTTTTTAGCCTCTATGTCATTTATTCCCTCTTCAATCTTTATTATTTCTTCCTTCTACTTCCTCTGGGCTTTATTTGCTGTTCTTTTTCTAGTTCTTTTAGTTGCAGGGTTAAGTTGTTTATTTGAGCTTTTTCTAGCTTCTTAAGGTATGCCTGTAATGCTATGAACTTCCCTCTCAGGACTGCTTTTGTTGTGTCCCATAAATTTTAGGTTGTTGTATGATCATTTTCACTTGTTTCAAGAAAATTTTTTATTTCTTTCTTGATCTCATTGTTAACCCATTTGTTATTCAATAACATGCTATTTAGTCTCCAAGTGTTGAATCTTTTTCAGTTTATCTATTGTAGTTGATTTCTAGTTTCATGCCATTGTGATCCAAGAAGATGCTTGATATAATTTCAATCTTAAATTTGTTGAGATTCGTTTTATGCCCTAACATGTGGTTTATCCTAGAGAATGTACCATGAGCACTTGAAAAGAATGTGTATTCTGCTGCTTTAAGGTGAAAGGTTCTGGAGATATCTATTAAATCCAATTTATCTAGTATGTCCCTTAAGTCTGCTGTTTCTTTATTCATTTTCTTTCTTGAAGATCTATCCAGTGATGTTAGTAGAGTATTAAAATTCCCTAATATTATAGTATTGCTGTTGATCTTGCACTTTATGTCCATCAAAGTCTGCTTTATATATTTAGGTGCTCCAATATTAGGTGCATAAATATTTATAATGGTTATCTTTTCCTGTTGGATTGCTCCCTTTATCATTATGTAGTAACCTTCTTTATCCCTTACTATTGTCTTTGTTTTAACATCTATTTTGTCAGATATAAGTATTGCTAACCCAGTTTTTTTTTTAATTTCCACTTGCATGAAATATCTATTTTCATCCTTTTACTTTCAGTGTATGTGTATCTTTTGTTTTGAGGTGGGTCTTTTGTAGATAGCATATGTACGGGTCCTGTTTTCTTATCCATGTAGCTACTCTATGTTTTTTGATTGGATCATTTAGTCCATTTGCATTTAAGGTTATTATTGATATGTAGTTGTTTATTGCCATTTTATTATTTAAATCTCCATTCTTTTTTAAGTAGATTTTTTTCCAGCTTTGTTCTGTTTATAAGAGGCCTCTTTTTTTTTTTTTTAAATTATTTATTTATTCATTTTTTTAGAGAGGAGAGGGAGAGACAGAGAGAGAGAAGGGGGGGAGGAGCTGGAAGCATCAACTCCCATATGTGCCTTGACCAGGCAAGCCCAGGGTTTCGAACTGGTGACCTCAGCATTTCCAGGTCGACGCTTTATCCACTGCGCCACCACAGGTCAGGCTATAAGAGGCCTCTTAACATTTCTTGCAGCATTGGTTTGGTTTTCCTTGAGGAGGTTTTTTTTTTTTTTTGGTCTGGGAAGCTTTTTAATTCTTCTTCAATTTTAAATGATAGCCTTGCTGGATAAAGAAGTCTTGGTTGTAGGTTCTTGTTCTGTATTACTTTGAATATTTCTTGCCATTCCTTTCTAGCCTCAAGTGTTTCTGTTAAAAAGTTGGATGTCATCATATGGGGCTCCTTTGTAGGTGATTTACTGCTTTTCTCTTACAGATTTTAGAATTTTTTCTTTATATCTTAGCTTTGATATTTTGATTATGATATGTCTTGGTGTGGGTCTCTTTGGGTTCTTTTTTAATGGGGTTCTCTGTGCTTCTTGAACCTGTGTGACTTTCCTGCATCAATTTAGGGAAATATTCGGCTATGATTTCTTCAATCAGGTTCTCTATTCCTTGTTCTTTCCTCCTTCAGGAACCCCTAATATGTGGATATTATTTCCCTTCATGTTGTCATAGAGCTCTCTTAGAGTTTCCTCAGACTTTCTAATCCTCTTTTTTTTTTTTTTTGCTGTTTTGCTTCTGTGCTTTCACTTATCTTGTCTTCTAAGTTGCTGATTCAATCCTCTGCTTCATCCAGCCTGCTTTTAATTCCTTCTAGTGTAGTCTTCATTTCTGATATTGTGTTTGTCATTTCTGTTTGGTTCTTTTTTATGATTTCAGTGTCCTTTTTGATGCTTACATTTTCTTTATTTAGGTGCTCATTAAGTCCATCCATTGTAGCTTTAAGATCCTTAAGCATCCTAACAATCATTATTTTAAACTCTGCATCCAGTCATTTGATAACTTCTATTTCATCAAGTTCTTTTCCTGGGGATTTTTCTTGTTAATTCATGTATCTTACATTCCTCTGTCTTCCCATTGTTTCAGTGTGTGGTTTTCAGGCTTGTTTGAGTTGTGGTCTCTAACTAGTAGAGCCTCTTTAAAGTCTTGATTTGTCTGCTGTTTGCTCAACTCAGCAGGGATCTTGTTTGCTTCTCAAGCTATTTCAAAAAATTCAAGAGGAGGGAAGACTTTCAACTCCTTTTATGAGGTGACCATAATTCTGATTCCAAAACCAGGCAAAGACAATACAAAGAAAGAAAACTATAGGCCAATATCTCTAATGAATTTAGATGCTAAAATTCTCAACAAAATATTAGCAAACTGGATCCAGCAATACATGAAAAAAATCATACATCATGATCAAGTGGGATTTATTCTGAGGAGGCAAGGCTGGTACAATATTTGTAAAACAATCAATGTGATTCATCACATAAAGAAAAGGAAGAAGAAAAAATACATGATAATATCAATAGATGCAGAAAAAGCATTTGTTAAAATCCAGCACCCATTTATGATCAAAACTCTCCGCAAAGTGGTAATACAGAGAACATACCTCAACATAATAAAGGCCATTTATGGCAAACCCACAGCCAACATATATTGAATGGGCAAAAGTTAAAAGCACTCCTCTTAAGATCAGGAACAAGGCCAGTGTGCCCCCTTTCACCGCTCTTATTCAACATAGTTCTGGAAGTCCTAATCACAGCATCAGACAAGAAGACATAAAAAAGCATCCAAATTAGAAAAGAAGAAGTAAAACTATCATTATTTGCTGATGATATGATACTGTATATAGAAAACCCTAAAGTCTCAGTCAACAAACTACTGGACCTGATAAATGAATTCAGCAAGGTGGCAGGATATAAAATTAATACTCAGAAATCAGAGGCATTTTTTTTACACCAACAATGAACTGTCAGAAAGATAAATTAAGAAAATAATCCCCTTCACTATTGCAACAACAACAAAAAAATTAAGTACCTAGGAGTAAATTTAACCAAGGAGGTTAAAAACTTGTACTCAAAAAATTATAAAACACTGTTAAAAGAAATTAAGAAAGATACAGACAAGTGGAAGCATATACTATGTTCATGGATTGGAAAAATAAACATCATTAAAATGTCTATATTATCCAAAGCAATTTATAAATTCAGTGCAATTCCTATTAAAATACCAATGACATACTTCAAAGATATAGAACAGATATTCCAAAAATTCATATGGAACCGAAAAGAACATGAATAGCTTCAGCAATCTTGAAAAAGAAGAATAAAGTAGGTGGTATCACACTTCCTGATATCAAGTTATACTACAAGGCCATTGTACTCAAAACAGCTTGGTACTCACATAAGAACAGGCATATAGATTAATGGAACAGAACAGAGAATCCAAAAATAATCATGCACTTTTATGAACAATTGATATATGACAAAGGAGTTAAGAGCATACAATGGAGTAAAGACAGTCTCTTTAACAAATAGTGTTGGGAAAATTGGACAGCTACCTCCAAAAAAATGAAACTAGACTACCAACTTACATCACTTACAAAAATAATCTCAAAATGGATAAAAGACTTACGTAAAGGTTGTGAAACTATAAGCACCTTAGGAGAAAACATAGGCAGTAAGCTCTCCGACATCACTAGCAGCAATATATTTGCTGATTTATCTCCACGGGTCAGTGAAATAAAGGACAGGATAAACAAATGGGACTATATCAAATTAAAAAGCTTTTGCACAGCTAAAGATGATATGAACAAAATAAAAAGACAAACCACACACTGGGAGCACATATTCAACAATACGTCTGATAAGGGGTTAAAACTAAATAAAGAACTTGTAAAACTCAACACCAAGAAGATAAACAATCCAATAAACAAATGTGCAAAAGAAACGAATAGACACTTCTTTAAATAGGACATACAAAGGGCCAATAGGCATATGAAAAAATGTTCAACATCACTAATCATTAGAAAAATGCAAATTAAAATCACAATGAGGTATCACCTCACACCAGTCAGAATGGCGCTCATTAACAAAACAACACATAATAAGTGCTGGCAAGGATGTGGAGAAAAGAGAACCCTCCTGCATTGCTGGTGGGAATGCAGACTGGTGCAGCCACTGTGGAAAACAGTATGGAGATTCCTCAAAAAAAAAAAAAAATTTAAAATGAAACTGCCTTTTGACCCAGCCATCCCACTTTTAGGATATATCCCAAGAACACCAAGTCAATGATTCAAAATGAGAAATGCACGCCCATGTTTATTGCAGCATTGTTTACAATAGCCAAGATCTGGAAACAGCCCAAGTGTTTGTCAGTGGACAGGTGGATCAAAAAGCGGTGGTACATATACACAAAGGAATACTATGAGGCATTGAAAAAATTAAAATCTTACCTTTTGAGACAACATGGATAGACCTGGAAACTATTATATTAAGTGAAATAACCTAAGCAGAGAAAGAAAAAATATCATATGACCTCACTCATTTGAGGAATCCAATGAACAATATGAACTGAGGCATGGAATAGGGACAGAATCAGGATCAAAGGGACCAGAGGGAAAGCGGACAAAGGGAAAGGGGATGAGAGGATAGAATCGGAGAAGGGAAAGAGATTGGTGGAAATTATATACACATAACACAGCATTATAGAGAGCAGAAAACCAAATCCTGTAGGGATGGTGGGAGGGTGAGGGGAACACGGGGAAAGGAGAATGCATTCAGCAGGACACTGGAATCTACGTAAACAAATAAATAAATAAATAAAAGAATATGGCTGTTTGAAGACAGGGTCTTTAAGGAGGTAATAAGCTAAAATAAAAAAGTGAGGTCATTTTGATGGCCTTATTCCAAAATGATGTCCTAGTAAGAAGAATAGATTTGTACACAGGGAGGTTCAGAGGAAAGACCACGTGAATATACAGGGGGAAGATGGTCACCTACAAGCCAAAAAGAGAATCTTTACAAGAAAGTGAAGCTGCCAATACCTTAATCTCAGATCTCTAGTCTCAAGGACAGTGAGAAAGTAAACTGCTGGTGTGGAAGGCACTTGTGCTGGGCGACTAGAGCAGCATTGGAAGAGGCCAGCAGGAGAGGCCAAGAAGGACCCACAAGTGGTTACAGACTGATCAAGACTGATGTGCACACTGCAGACGGCTTACTATTTTAAAAAGATAAAAAGGGGCCTGACTGGCCCTGGCCGGTTGGCTCAGCGGTAGACCATTGGCCTGGTGTGTGGGGGACCCGGGTTCGATTCCTCGCCAGGGCACATAGGAGAAGCGCCCATTTGCTTCTCCACCCCCCCTCCTTCCTCTCTGTCTCTCTCTTCCCCTCCCGCAGCCAAGGCTCCATTGGAGCAAAGATGGCCCAGGCGCTGAGGATGGCTCCTTGGCCTCTGCCCCAGGCGCTAGAGTGGCTCTGGTCGCGGCAGAGCGATGATGCCCCGGAGGGGCAGAGCATCGCCCCTTGGTGGGCAGAGCCTCGCCCCTGGTGGGCGTGCCGGGTGGATCCCAGTCGGGCGCATGCGGGAGTCTGACTGTCTCTCCCCGTTTCCAGCTTCAGAAAAATACAAAAAAATAAAGGGGCCTGATCTGTGGTGGCGCAGTGGATAAAGCATCGACCTGGAATGCTGAGGTCGCTGGTTCAAACAAAACCCTGGGCTTGCCTGGTCAAGGCACATATGGGAGTTGATGCTTCCTGCTCCTCCCTCCCCCTTCTCTCTCTCTCTCTCTCTCTCTCTCTCTCTCTCTCTCTCTCCCTCTCTCTCTCTCTCTCTCCTCTCTAAAAGTTAATAAAAAAAGTAAAAAGAAAAAAAAGATAAAAAGGATCTCAGTCCCAATATTCTTATAAAGAATAGATAAAAATGCAATAATGATTTTTCATTTTAACATTGGGAGGTTTTAAGTGAACAGTTCCATACTTTAAAAATAGCTAAATGACAAACCTAGGAAGATAGAAGAGAATAGTAAAAGTATAGCTGGAAGGTCATTTTGCTTTTTTCCTTTTGATTGATACAAGTTTTTTTTTTTTTGTAATTTATTATGTATATGCCAATTGTGAAATACATCTTTCCTGGGACACACGTTATTTCTATTTCCACTGTTCTGTTAAGCGACGTCCTCATGACTGAAGGGATAAGAAAAAAGACCTACTTTCTTGCCTTTCAGTCTATTTTAAGTTACACTAAGTTAACTATGTCTTCCTGGACCTTTAAAAAAAACTTAATATTTTTAAGAAAAAAATTCATTTAAGTCTTTATTAAAAAAACATCGTCTTGTAAATCAATGAAACACCAACTTAAAATTCAACTCTATTACCGCAAAAACGCTAATGGAGCACACAGCTCTTATCACTTAGGGTTGCCCCACGAGCCAACTGGCTCCCAGTAATTGCTCTGTAATTAGTTTCTACCTTCAACAGGTGAATAAAAAGATATACCACTTAAGACATTAAGTTTATTAAATTTACATCTGTTCTTCTTATAAAATAAAAACTACCCTACAATGAAATTAAATGAAAACTATCTGCTCCAAAATAAATACTTTAATAAAGATTTTTTCCCCCAAAGATATACAGTGCATAGATTTCTTTAGACAATTGAATTTAACAGGTGATATTGGTCAATCAGAGTACATAGATTTAGAAAAAATATCTCCATATCCTTTGGACAGTCGATTATGTTGTATGTCCATCATACAAAGTCAAATCATCTTCTGTTACTCTATACTTTGTTTCTCTTTAAGCCTCTCCTGTTTCCCCTATTCCCCTCCCTCTCCATCTTTCTGTTCCCCCTGGTAACCACTGCACCCCTGTCTATGTCCATGAGTCTCAATTTTGTGTCCCACCTATGTATGGTATCATACAATTCTTAGCTTTCTTTGATTTACTTATTTTACTCAGTATAATGTTATCAAGGTCTATCCATGTTGTCATAAATGATACTATGTCATCATTTCTTATGGCTGAGTAGTATTCTATTGTATTATATATATATATATATATATATATATATATATATATATATATATATATATATATCACATCTTCTTTATCCAATCCTCTATTAAAGGGCATTTTGGCTGTTTCCATGTCTTGGCCACCGTAAACAATGCTGCCAAAACAGGTGATAACAAGTGCTGGAGAGGCTGTGGAGAAAAAGGAATCCTCATTCACCGTTGGTGGTAATGTAAATTAGTGCAGCCATTATGGAAGAAAGTATAGTGGTTCCTCAAAAAATTAAGAATAGAACTACCATATGACCTAGCAATTTCTCTACTGGGTATCTACCCACAAAACTTGAAAACATGGGTATGTAAAGACACATGCAGCCCCAGTGCATATATTTCTAATTACACTTCAAGTTAAATGAAGAGCTTTCATTTTAATCATAACAATCCAGAAATAAGCTACAGAAATAGTATAGTATAAAACTGGGCAATTTTCCTCTGTTCTAAGTATTCTAGAGCCAAAATAAAGTTAAACATGGAGAGTATAGTGGAGGGGACGTAGATTAGTGTCATGCCCGCAAATATGGAAAATCCTTGGTGGCCTAACACTGAACAACTGGCTTTCTCTTTGTTCTGAGAAGTATATGGTTGGAGACTGCGTCTTAGATACCCTAACTGTTCCCTGGATTATACATCTCTGGCCATAAATAGCATTTTTTTTTTGTATTTTTCTGAAGCTGGAAACGGGGAGGCAGTCAGATAGACTTCTGCATGCGCCCGACCGGGATCCACCCAGCATGCCCACCAGGGGGCGATGCTCTGCCCATCTGGGGCGTCGCTCTGTGGCAACCAGAGCCATTCTAGGGCCTGAGGCAGAGGCCACAAAGCCATCCTCAGCACCTGGGCCAACTTTGCTCCAATGGAGCCTTGGCTGTGAAAGGGGAAGAGAGAGACAGAGAGGAAGGAGAGGGGGAGGGGTGGAGAAGCAGATGGGCGCTTCTCCTGTGTGCCCTGGCTGGGAATCGAACCCAGAACTCCTGCATGCCAGGCTGATGCTCTACCACTGAGCCAACTGGCCAGGGCCATGGATAGCATTTTATATAAATATCTCACTGTCTCCATACCTTTGCTCACACACAATAATAATTTGTACTATTTGATCAGGGTTTATGTATTGATAGAGCATGGCCATTCTCAGTAGAGCAAGGCAAACAGCAATAGAGTGAATAAGAGGGGGTGAGATGAGATAGAAAACAAGTGGACTCCTCTTCCTCCGCTTCCCACTTCTCTTCCCTCCTTCTTCCTGTTGCTCTTCCCCATCCTGCTCCAGCAGAACTCCAAAGGGATAATTATTCAGACAGTCTTGTGTTGTTTACAAACACCTGCCGCTGTTCCAACTGTCTAATGTTTGTTTTTCTTTGCTTCTTGAACATATTTATAGTTTACCTTTTCTCAGAACTTGTGTTCTATTAATAAAGACAATCACGGCTGTCCTTTACATTATAAAAAGACATTTTTATGTCTGACAAACTACTTCAATACTTTATGTTCTTTATTTTGCAATATGCAGTCAGAATCTGAAAAATACCTTTTATAACTTCATTGTATGGGCTTGCTTTTTAAGACACAATGATCAACCCATAAAGGTAGTAAGCTCCCCAGTTCTAGAAGCACTCAAAGAAAAGACAAATGATCTTGTGTAAGGACAAGGGAGCCAGGTTCCTAAATTTGGTAGAAAACTGGACTAAATCAATTCTATTTCAACTTCCAGAATTTATATATGACACCTATTTCCAAAGTGATTTACAGTAAAATCTATACTCTAAGTCTGCTAAAATGAAATTTGAAACTAAAACTTCTTAGAACTCAATATTAGATGATCTCTAATGTAAAGTGTTACTAGAAAAGGTAACGACCTGGGATACTCACAAGGTAGAGTTTTCGAAGCTTACTCTGCAGTTCTGAACAAATTTGCTAAGTGTGACCAGTGTCCATAGTCTGTAGTTTTTAGAGCCAGTTTAATGTTTCTCTTTTTAATAGCAAGTTGATAGTTTGTTTCTCACTTGTCTATATACACTGTCTAGAAAATACTTAGTTTTTGAGTCTGTCAGAGTTTATGTTACAGGCAGTCCCACACACAGTACTACATAAAAGTGTATGACTTGAATTAAAGGGCTTTGGACAGAAAGACCTTATCCAATCCTGCCTTAAAATATCTGAACTCTCGCTAAAGAATGAAATATATATCCTGCTGGAGATCAAATTAGATTATAAAAGAGGAATAAAATAGAACAATAAGGAGCAGAAATAGCAACAATTCAGTCCCTCTGTGGGGAGAAAGGCAATCCTCTGCCTGCAGTTTTTCATCACAAAAGAAAAATGTAGCTTGCAGCTTTAGTAATCTGCTCAAATGGAGAGTAGGCAAGATACACTGGCAAGAGGCTATTTCCCTGCAATCTAAACTGATAGATTTTTAACAATTTATCAAAGTGTTACAGAAAAAGAAAAGCCCTTGATCCTCTTAATATTTAAGGATGATATAGATCACCCTTCATCTTTAAACTTCTCTCCACCTTTTCTCACTGGTTTTTTCAGAAGGTTGATCCATGACCTCCTCTGACCCCAGCACCACAGCGATGATCCTTCCTGCTCATTGAGCCTCGGATCCAAACTCCTCTTCGACCTGATTTTTTTTTTTTTTAAAGTCTGACTCATCTCCTAATAGCTCCTCTTTATTTTTTTATGATTTCTAGCAAATCTAAACTTTCCAAGGAAGGTGAGGTTTTTTGACATTGTGTTTACCCTCCTCATTCTAACCTTCTTCGGGTTAACCTCCATCCTCATCCTGTGCTGATACCATTTGAAAGACACAAATGATTGTCTGTTCATTAAGTTCATGTGTGTTCAGCTTCACTTTTCTGCTGTATTTCCTATTATTAAACCTTCCCTGCTTCTCCCACACCTTAGATTCCTCCCACTGCAAGGTCTGGAGTCTCCTTCTAAGCCCTCTGGCTTCTCCGCCTGGTTTGCTGTTCCTTTTCTACCCACCCCCTCCATAAAGTGTGCAGTCCCCTCACGGTGTGACCTTTGCCCTCATTTTTTTTCTTTTCACCTTCATCCTCAGAGAGCTTATCCATTCCCAAACTCCTAAGAATTAAAGTCATTGTACCAGAAAATCCTTAACAATATAAATACATATAATTAAATAAGTAATTTCCTCCTGAAAACATCTCTTCATCTTTTGGTCAACTGTTGTCTTATCTTTGGCTCTAATCCTACCCCAGCCACTATTTTATTCTTTCTATCTTTCATTTTCTTTACTTTTTTTCCCCCAGGCTTACTTTTAACTGTTATATAACCCAAGAATCTTTCAAAACAGCCTCCTGCGGTGCCTTCAGCTTTTACTCTATTTTCTCATCTCCTGTGGGTCTCAGGGCTCCCTCGCTCTGGACCTGTGCCCGTATCTTCTTTCTCAACTGCACTGTAAACTTGTGGAAAGAAGAAAGCATATTATATATTTGTACTATAACCTATGGACCTTGCGGAGGGTCTTCCCCATGGTTCATATGGAATACATATTTGTAATCACAATGATCACTATTAAGCACTCAGTCATTTTTAAGAGTATGGATAAAGAATTTAGTGCTCCCCTCCCTCCTCCACTCAGATGCCTATTCTGAGCAATACACCCACCACAGGGCATAGTCCATGGTCATCACCATTTTCACTGATTCTTCTTGACAACTAGTTTCATTTATTCCCGAGGTTGGTATTCAAAAACATAATTTTTGATGCATTTATATTATTGACGTTTATTTTTAAATATATAAATGTTTAACACAAGGTAAGTGCTAACTAAATACATACAACTGTGTAATGAAACATTATACAGTATTTAAAATATATTTTAAATTGTATGATGTTGAAAAATATTTTGAACATAATATGAAAGAAGAAAGAAATCCTCCAAATATCGATTCATTCTATTTCTTTTCTTTATCCAGCTCTATCACCATGAATATTATTACTGATATTTCTATGGCTCCTTAGTTCTCATTTCAAACTATTTTATTAGATTGCTTGTATAGGTGATGTCGACACTGTCCCAAGCTGCCGAACTGTGACAAACTATCATCCCATGTCCTACTGAGAGAGGCAGTGTATCGCCTGAGGAATGCGTAAGGCAAACAGTGCTGACAGAAACCACACTCCTCTGCACTGTTTTTCAAACAGTGACCATAGAAATGCATCGCCTTTGCAATCTCTTTCTAGTCCAACACCACAACCTACACACCTAGACATTGAACACTTTCATATTAACGTACAAAAATCTTTTTGAACAGATTGCCTTTAAACATTGTTTATGCAAGGTACTGTACTGTATTTTAATTTACTTAAAAAAAAAGCAGGAATTGTTTTGATGGGAAAAGTCAAGGAATACCTCCATCCTTAGCTTCTGTCTAAGCCTATAGATTAAGAATCGAAAATCACTCTTTTCATTTGACCAATCAAGCACAGAGAACGGTAAGGCTCATAAGCACCACCAATGAGATTTAGTCAGGAAACAAAGCTGGAGACGGTTAGCATTTCTGCTCACTGCTATTCTTCTGTCACCATTCCCTGGTTTCAACACTCTATTCAGATTCCAAGAGTAGAGATTAAGAGTGAAAATAAAAATAAAAAAGAGGAAAACCACTCTATGTAAAATATGAAACCTGCAAATCCACACAACTGTTTCTGAAATACAAATATTTGACTTTGAGGGAGACTGGGCTCGGGGAACATATTGCAGCAAATACTGGTTTATTTTTAATAGTTTAATTGGTTTTATTTAGCCAGATGTTTAGGAGATGTATATTACGGAAGATGGTTCATTGAAAAAGAGTTATGTAGCTTTTAAAGGGAAGACAGATGTTGAACAGGGAAAGGAACCCGAAGGAGAGGATTTTTTTGCCACGAAGCTTTATGTAAAATACAAACCTAAACCTAAATTGTTTCCTGCCCGTTTTTCTAGGAGAGCGTGAGAGAGGTATGAAAAGCTCTCTATTCTCAGGCCAGGAATTGTTCCCAACAAGATGGAGGCTGCTGTACCTTTTGCCTTTCTCTTTTTCTCCTTTACCTGCTCCCTCCTCCCCTCCCTCCCCCTCTCACCCTTCCCTATCCCTCTCTTTCATAAAATCATATTGAATGACGGCTCCATGCAAGGCACAAAGCTTACAAGACTGTGTACAAATAGAGCCAAGATTCCCTCCGTATTTCTTTTTCTGATTTCAATTTTAATTCATTTATTAAACCTAATACTGTTCTCTTTCAAAAGCCTTTTATCTCTCATATTCATATTTCAGCTCTTTCTTTAATTCTAAGTTGTAAAGATAGGTAGATTTATTGATCACAAATAAAGGGAAAAATATAGCAAATGCTGAGCTAAGAGAAGGTGTTTGGGACACAGCAGCCATATATCATATCAGCCATATCATAAATACCTGCATGTGAGGGGTGACACAGAGGAACTTACAAGCTTTATTTCGGTGAAACTGTTAGGTGGGGTGCAGGTGTGGGTGCTGGAGACATAGGAATGGCTATAGTCACAGGGATGGAAAGGAGGCAGAGAAATGAGCAGTGTGGTGTTGTCAGAACCCATGAAGTGGCTATAGTATTATTTGTAACACAGAGGCACTTCTATTTTTCCAAACTTTTCAACAATCCTAACACAGACATATTTAAGAAATACCAACTGTTCCTACAACTTTGAGTATTAGCCAAGAAAAGAAAACTTACACTTAGTTTCAAGAACCGGAGGACTGGTGGTGTTATATTTGTGAAGGAAATACTGCTTTGTAATTGGAATTTTAAGAAATCTGAAGATGAAAATAACACTGTGAAGAAACTATAGAAGAAATAAAATGATAACAAATAAAAGATTGACCAGATCCCTAACTGAGAAACATCTTTAGTGATAATGGTAATATGTAATTTTATACATAGATACCTAAGAAGATATCATGAGATTTAGTATAAGTTTAACTATTTTTGAGACAGCAAAGAGAATAAAAGCTAGGATCACAGGAAGATTATCTGAAATAAAATTATTAAAGGGGGACACTAAATATCACTAGAATTCAACCTCTAATTTAGAAACATCTAATTTCCTTATATTATGCAGCTATTCTGAAACTTTGTTCTCAAAACAAATTATTTACAAAATGTTAAGTAGTAGGAGGAACATCAATTAAAAGGGGTATTTACACAAAGAGGGTGTCTGAAACTTCTCTAAATGTCCTTCCTGTATTACCTAACAGAGGTGGTGTTGGACTGTTTCAGTTACCTTATTTCAACCATCATTAGTATTTGTCAAATAAAAATCAATCCTCATCGGAACGGTCCCCTGTCTCCATTGCAGCTCAATCAACCTGTCACTCTTGCGGTCTTGTGTAGACTGAGGTCCAATTACAAATCAACCTCTCTGTACTCTCTCTTAGAATATCAATTTATAAGCAGGAGTTTACAAAATCACCTTACAGCGATATTGTACTGTACTTTAATATAATATAAAGGTAATGTAAGCTAAAAGTGTTTATTTTTGTGATCTCAAACTATATTTTTGTTAGTAATATCTGCTGGGTATATACTTGGCAAACACAGAAATTTTCCCTCATGACAGTGTTTTGCGTTTATTGATGCAAAGTCAGTATTTATTTATTTATTTTTTTTAGGTGAGAGGCGGGGAGATAGTAAGGCAGACTCCCACATGTGCTCCAACAGGGATCAATCCGGCAACCCCTGACTGGGGCAGATGCTGGAGTACCAAGTTACACCTGAGGCTGATGTGCCCCAATGGAGTCAGCATACAAGGCCAACACTGACACCAATCAAGCCATTGGCTGCAAGAGGGGAAGAGGGAGAGAAGGGGGAGAGGGAGGGTGGGAGAAGTAGATGTTTGCTTTTCCTGTGTGCTCTGACCAGTAATTGAATTTGAGACATCTACATGTCGGGCTAACAGTTTATCTGCTGAACCAACTGGCCAGGGCCAGATTTTTTTTTTTTTTTTTTTTTTTTTATATACAAGGATATTTATTTCTTTTAATGTCAAAATTGAGAAAATATAAATGTATACTTAGAGGTTATATGTATACAATGTAATATAACAAACATTTAAAATTATTGTTTAATATATATATATATATATTTTTTTTTTATATATAATTTTATTTTTTTAATGGGGTGACATCAATAAATCAGGATACATATATTCAAAGATAACAAGTCCAGGTTATCTTGTCGTTCAATTATGTTGCATACCCACCACCCAAAGTCAGATTGTCCTCTGTCACCTTCTATCTTGTTTTCTTTGTGCCCCTCCCCACCCCCTATCCCTCTCCCATTCCCCCCTCCCCCCCATAACCACCACACTCTTATCAATGTCTCTTAGTTTCACTATTATGTCCCACCTACATATGGAATAATACAGTTCCTGGTTTTTTCTGATTTACTTATTTCGCTTCGTATCATGTTATCAAGATCCCACCATTTTGCTGTAAATGTTCCGATGTCATCATTTCTTATGGCTGAGTAGTATTCCATAGTGTATATGTGCCACATCTTCTTTATCCAGTCATCTATTGATGGGCTTTTTGGTTGTTTCCATGTCCTGGCCACTGTGAACAATGCTGCAATAAACATGGGGCTGCATGTGTCTTTACGTATCAATGTTTCTGAGTTTTTGGGATATATACCCAGTAGAGGGATTGCTGGGTCATAAGGTAGTTCTATTTTCAGTTTTTTGAGGAACCACCATACTTTCTTCCATAATGGTTGTACTACTTTACATTCCCACCAACAGTGTATGAGGGTTCCTTTTTCTCCACAGCCTCTCCAACATTTGCTGTTACCTGACTTGCTAATAACAGCTAATCGAACAGGTGTGAGGTGGTATCTCATTGCCGTTTTGATTTGCATTTCTCTAATAACTAATGAAGCTGAGCATCTTTTCATATATCTGTTGGCCATTTGTATTTCTTCCTGGGAGAAGTGTCTATTCATATCCTCTTCCCATTTTTTTATTGGATTGTTTGTTTGTTTGTTGTTGAGTTTTATGAGTTCTTTGTATATTTTGGATATTAGGCCCTTATCTGAGCTGTCGTTTGAAAAAATCATTTCCCATTTAGTTGGCTTTCTGTTTATTTTGTTATCAGTTTCTCTTGCTGAGCAAAAACTTCTTAGTCTGATGTAGTCCCATTCATTAATTTTTGCCTTCACTTCTCTTGCCATTGGAGTCAAATTCATAAAATGCTCTTTAAAACCCAGGTCCCTGAGTTGAGTACCTATGTCTTCTTCTATGTACTTAATTGTTTCAGGTCTTATGTTTAGATCTTTGATCCATTTTGAGTTAATTTTAGTACAGGGGGACAGACTGTAGTCCAGTTTCATTCTTTTGCATGTGGCTTTCCAGTTTTCCCAGCACCATTTATTGAAGAGGCTTTCTTTTCTCCATTGTGTGTTGTTGGCCCCTTTATCAAAAATTATTTGACTATATATATGTGGTTTTATTTCTGGACTTTCTATTCTGTTCCATTGGTCTGAGTGTCTATTTTTCTGCCAATACCATGCTGTTTTGATTGTCGTGGCCCTATAATAGAGTTTGAAGTCAGGTATTGAAATGCCCCCAGCTTCATTCTTTTTCTTTAGGATTGCTTTGGCTATTCGGGGTTTTTTATAGTTCCATATAAATCTGATGATTTTTTTTTTAATGTTGACTATATTTCTTTCTGGTGAGGGGGTGGGAGGGGGCAGATAGACTTGTAAACAAACAGAAAACTAAGGGCTTCTGTAGCCCAGAGTTCTTAATTTTGTTTTGTACTAATAATAACATTCCCCAAAGTGAAATAAGCAATTAAGGATATTGAGTTTTATTTATGAATAAGGGGATACAATCAGGAAATAATTAAATAATCATTTTTGGAGACAACAATTAACAATTAGCAATTATATTATTAGGAATACAGTCCTGGAGGTTATTTTGCTTTTCTTATCATTAACTGAGGACCTAGATTAATCAAGGAATCAAGTTTGGAATTAGAGCATCCACTTCTTTGTATACATTGTTTAGTAAATCCGTGGTTAAGGAAGATGCCACCTGGACCATACACGGTGGTGCCCTCAGAAATACCTTTTTGTATAAGGAATGCTCACAGCATGAGTAACTATAAAAAGAAATGTACTATTTAATACCAACTTCCTCCTGACTGAACTTGACGTCAAAACTGTGCCCAATGTCAACATTTTAAATTTTATCCGATCCCATTTGCTTACTTTCCGCATGCTGGTGCTGCTGGTGAGAAACAGAGTGGAGGACTCATTCACTCATTCACTCACATGCCCATCATTGAACATTTACCTAGGAAGTGCTAGGAAACAAACATTTAACAAAACAGACACCTTTTTCCTTTATGGACTAGATAAGAAATTTTACAATACCAAATAATTCATGATAATCATCATCTTCACTACAACAAACACTTATATAGCACTTACTAAATTAACCTGTTTTATACTCATAATAACCCTGAGAGGTAGTTCCTTTTATTACCTCAGTTTTATTGATAGGGGTATTGAAAATACAGAGAGCTTTAATAACTTGCTGAAGGTAACAAGACAAAGGCTGGGAGAGACTCTAAATCTTGGTGTTCTAATTGTGACTGCCAATTGTACATTAAAGCAGGATTTCCACAATGGAACATGGGCCACGCAGCTTCAGTCATTCTTTTGGAAATCCTGCACTTTGATTTTAATGAAACCTTTGCTCTCAAGTAAGATACAAATGCATTTTGAAAGGAACTGAAATCCCTTAATTTCTCATTCATTTATGGTCATTTTAATGAGTTGAAGTTCAGTAAGACTTTTTTTTTTCTGATTAGTTTATTATCCTAATAATGGGAACACACATTTTGCCAAGGATAAAGAAGGTGCTCATCATTCTCATTAAAAACTCAGTAGTTTTAAGAGTCAAATGATTTTTTTCATTCATGACAAAATACTTAGGGAGCTTTAGGCCTGAAATTTTTACTTTGCATATACAGCATGCAACCTCACTGAATTTTCTACAACATTAATCTTCAGAGTTAGAAAGGGGTTTCTTTGCTGCCTGCATCAGAAACATTAAATTTAGTTCACCCACTTATGTTGAGTTAAAGCTTATGTAAATACATGGTCTCGGATATTGTTGCAATGCTTTAAGTTAGAAAATGATGTATGTCAACCATTTTCCTTGTTGGTCTATTACCAGCAATCTACATAAAGAAGTGCTAATCCTTTATGGGTGTGTTGGTTAAACTCAAGAGCACTCCATACATCATTGATGCAATGTATCTGTAACCAGCAAGATGAGAGAAATTAGTACTTACCTGGTTTGATGCTCAAACTGTGATCTGATCTACAGATATCTCATTTCGTTCCCTAAGCTTTAGTGTTCTTTACTGGCATAATGCACCCACGAGGTCAGCGTGCCGGGTCTAAATCCGCCACCAGCGTTGCAGACAGATATATACTACTTCATGAGAACATTACACTGCATCCTTATCATGTCAGGAAGCAATTACAAGTGATGCTCTAGACTGGGAAGAGAAAAGCATGTACTCATTTTAGATATCTGTGTTTCTCCGAGAATATTTGCACAGGAAGACAAATGATGGCAGAACTTATGGGATGCCCTCACCTTGGCCGCTGAAATTTTATAAGTTCTCTACTATATTGCCCTTGGAAATCAGACCTGTAGCTCCACTTTGTAGTTATACCTGAAGGAAAATTAACGTCTAAGTGTTAAGTGGTGGTAAATTTATTTTCTTCTTAGATCCTGGGCCATTTTCAGATAGCAGGTACATGGATTTCAAAACAATGAATATACCTAGGCTGTCTTTTGTATCAAGTGGAGGGAATGATATAACAAATCGGAATTGAATACCACTTCTGTTGAAGTTTTGAATTGCTAGGGAATTATGTGCACTGCATACAGTTATACAGGGCTGGACAAAAGTGGGTGTGCAGTTGTGAGCACGTGAAACACAGCGTTTATTCTTGTTTTATTACTTATTAGTCATTGTATTCTTTTCCATATGAACTACTATAAACTTACTTTCCTTTTTCCTGTATATATATGGCTGTTCACAGATTGAAGAGCATAGTATGATTACATCTATTGTAGAATTTTTTTTTAATAAAGGAGGGCATTCATATTCTGGGTAAAAGCATAGCAATCACTGTGACTGCTGAAAGATACTAAGAGGGTCGGTTCCAGTGGTCTTTGGACATAGGTAAGCTCAACAGGAGCAAGACATGGCAGTTCTTTTACATGATTTTTTTTTCTCATTCAGAAAAATAAGCCTGACAATTGATGTTTTGATAAAAAATAATTTCCTATTTCTAAAAATGCAAAACAAAGATGTTTATATGCAAACAGAATGTTTGGAGTTTTTCATTGCACTCATTAGTAAAGTATAATCATGTACCTCATAAATGAGCTAACAATTTAGCCCATTGCTAGAGGTATAGTATGAATACAAATAGATTTACATTTATTTGTATAAAGTACTCTATGAAAATTATGTGTGCAAAATGTGAATAATTTAAACAGTAAGAAGAAGCAACATCTTAACAAAATATAAACAAAAAAAATATAAGAATGATATCTGGAAATCACTATATACGTTCCGTTCAGTTATGCTGACACAAAATTTAGAACAATAAAGAAGCTCTGATCAGTTGGCTCAGTGGATCGAGTGTTTGCCTGGTGTGCAGACATCCCGAGTTTAATCCCCAGTCAGGGCACAGAAGAGAAGCAACCATCTGCTTCTCTTCCTCTCCCTCTTCTCTCCCTCTTCCCCTCCCACAGCCAGTGGCTTGGTAAGCATTGGCCTCAGGCACTGATGATAGCTTGGTTGATTAGGGCGTTTGCCTCAGACGGGAGTTGCCAAGGTGCATGCGGGAATCTGTCTCTCTATCTCCCCTCTTCTCACTTAAAAAAAAAGAACAACAAAGCAATGACTCTTTTCCCAATTAATTTTTCCGCTTCCCTCTAATTCATGCATTGCTCTGCTATTTCAGAGTGCAGAGTAGAGAATACAAATGACAAAGAGGCACCTTCCACATATACATGTCAGTAAAAGAAAGACAAATGACAAGTCCCTGAAGCTTTTCAGTATGGGAAGTTTCCAGGGACACTTTCTATGCAGGACAATCGTCAGCTATCCCTTTTGGACAGGGGTTATGGTCTGCAAGCCTTCAACATTAAGTCCCTTAAGTTTGATTTAATGAATAGGATGGCTTGCACACTCAGGAACAAGAGAATAATTGTGTAATCCCTGTGTTAGATCACTGGAAAAGTGACTGATTATTCTTACAATGATGAAATTTCTGAAAGTTAAAATAGTTATAAGCAATTCAGTCTTTGGAACAGAAGCAGAGACTTGTAAATTCTTTCTCAGATATTCTGCAAGGTTACACAGTTTTATTTTCTATCACTCAAAGAAGGAACAGCTTAGAAAGAGAATTCTAAGTCTCTTTTTTTTCTGACTTAACAGACATACATTTCACTTGAAAATCATGGAATCTCAGGAAGCCTCAATCTTGGGCAGAGACTGATCTGTGAGTTCACACTCATGCAGAACGACTCTCACAAACAGAATTTCCTAAACAACTGTGTTAGGATTTTGGATCCTAAACAAGTTTTTTTCACAGAAAAGCTGTCAATACAACTATAGTATAAACTAATCATTTAGCCATTGACTGACTACCCAGTATGGTCTCACTATGACTCCCTCCACTGGAGAAGTAACCTTTGGGGCAGTCATAGTCCTAGAATTGTTTTCACTGAGTTTTAGTCCCTCTCTCATTTGTGACAGATAAACTGTAAGTAATGTATAAGGTATATACTATTTTATATAATGATGTGGCTGAAAATATCCATATTTCCTCCTTAAATTTAAATTAGCAACTATTGTCAGATTTTAAAAAATCAGTTTTTTGTATTCCTTTAAGACATTTTTAATACTATTTTAAAAAGTATTGATTGATTTTAGAGAGAAAGGAAGGGAGAGAGAGAGAGAGAGAGAGAGAGAGAGAGAGAGAAGCATCAATCTATTTCTGTATGTGCCCTGACTGGGGATCGAAACCACAACCTTTGTTTATGGGGATGACACGCTAACCAACCAACCTATCTGGCCAGGGCAAAAATGAGTTCTTGTCGATTAAAATTATTTAACATGCATGAGATTGTCATAGCCTTCAATCTGGAAAGCACTGTAAAGAGTAGTTCGTACAGTCTCCTTGCCCCAGATATGGACCTTGAAGTCCATAGCCAAACGGTACCTTGTCCAAGGTCACAGAGGGAGTGGCAAAGCCTGTCCTCATGTCCAATTTAGGACTTTCCATTCCACATTAAAAATATAATGCCAGTAATAAGTGAATAGTCACAAGAAAACACTATTATATTTGTCTATTCCGTGGGTACTTAGTCATAACAGATAGAGTCTTACTTAAAATGTAAGATAAATACATTATTTATATCATTGAAGGTTCAGTTGAGTATGAGTGAGTACAAGATTTGAAAACGAAAACTGTACTTCTGTTACAAGCATTTAAATCACTGGCTGGTTGGCTTAATTGATAGGGCTTCAGCCTGGCATAAGGATGTCCTGGGTTCGATTCCCAGTCAGGGCACACAAGAGAAGTGACCATCTGATTCTCTCCCTCTTCCTCTTCTCTCTCTCTTCCCCTCTCAAAGCTAGAGGCTCAGTTGGTACAAATGTGTCAGTCTGAAAATAGCTCAGTTTATTCGAGCAGCAGCCCCAGATGCGGGTTGCTGGGTAGATCCCAGTCGGGGTGCATGTGGAAGTCTGTCTCACTATCTCTTCTCTTCTCACTTAAAAATAAGTTACTCTACACAAATAAGTATGTTTGGCACTACATTAAGTATGATTTTAAAATACACTATTTTTTTGTAAGAAAATAAAAATGAAGATAGGCGTATTTCTTAGAGTGGATTTTAAAGGGTGAACTGTTTAAAATCCATATCAAAATCATTTGAGGTTCTCATTAAAATGCAAATTCCTCAGCCTTACACCAGAACACTGAATCAGAATTTCTAGCAGTGGGAACATTAATTATATATTTTAGTATAAATCTTAGGTAATAATTAGGCACAGAAAAATTGAGAATCACATGTTCAAGGCTTATACAACGACAGAAGGATTATTAGAGTTTCTTGACAGTTCTCATGTTTTATGAAACCTCTTAGGTTAAAGCCTCCAATCCACAAGAAATTCCATGGAGAGAACTCCAAAGAGTTAAATTAATTCTGATGTTTTTGAGGTTAAGTTTAATCCATTACACACTATCTGTTAAGAACTGTAGTGCTGATGTATATGTTTTTATATCCTTGTTGGGTAACATCTTTATTCCTCAAACAGCTCTAATTTATTGAAGCAAACTCTTAATAAACAGTCATTACTTCATGGGCTACTATTGTGGTTGTCTCCAAGGAATCCTTTGACTGATGGGCTGTCATAATGTGGATGGGAGAGCCCAGATCCGCAATGTGGAAGTCTGCACAAGAAGAAAATAGCGCACCATTTCAAGATGCTCGTAAAATAGCTGCATTCATGGCATCAATTTCATGGCCATTAACAAGAACAAAAATTGCAATGCAGCATGCATTATATATTTGCCCTTTATTATTAATGAGCACTAGGTTAATTATCCCTTCTGATATTTTCAGTAACACTGTATATTCATAGATGAGGAACAGAGACTTGCAAAGAGAAAGTTATTTGTCCAAATATCTTTGAATATTACATATATATTTATGTGTATGTATATATATGTGTGTGTGTGTATATACATACATACATATATGATGTCTTTTCTCATTCATTTATTTTTTCTGCTAAAAATAAAAAAGACACACTCTTTATTCCTAAGTAGCTTCAAGTAGAAACATAGATGAATAAGCAGTCAACTTCAACAGTTTTATGAATACCCCGGGGTAAGTAGTGGGTGCAATGGGAACATATAAGAGAGTCCTACCTCAGTTTTGGGCATTTTGAAAGAATTCCTGAAGGGGGAGACACTTTTGTGGACAAATTAACAAGTAAGAGTTAGCTAGGTAAAGAAGTGGGAAAGATGGAATTAAAGTATGATAGGCAGAGCGAACACTGTTTGCAAAGGCTTGGACATAAGAATTGTCTGCAGAATTTGAAGCTGCAGGAGGTTCAGTTTGGCCTGAATGTTGGCATGGAAGAAAACGTGAGTCAGATCGTTAAGGCTCTTGTTCAACATGTTGAGGTATTCAAACTTCAATCTGTTAGTAATTGCAAGACACTGAAAATATTTACATTTTAAAATAACCCTATGTGTGTGCAAAATAAATTGGGAAAGAATAGAACTGAAGACAGTGTGAGCAGTTTCAAGGCTTAAAAAATGATAACTCAAATCCGGGCAGGGACGATGCAACCCCAGATGATAGGTAGGCATAGCACGCAGGAAGGGTGAAGTGGAAGGGCTCAGTGACTGGTGTGAGTGATGGGGAAGTAGAGTACAGAATCGCATCTCATAAGTCAGGCACCTGGGGAAACAGTGGTGTCATCTGAGACAGAAATACAGGAGGAAGTCTTTGCTTCTAAGAGAAGAGGCCTTTACTACTGCAGTACTTTTCTTCTAAGTTAATCGAGAACTTATGGCATGATGGCATGAATATTCTTCCTAATAGTGAAAAGGGGGCAAGTTTAATTATGTTCTTAAGGGTAATCTGGCTGTAACTCTCATTATCACGTCATGTATGTCCTGACAGCATTTTCAGCTTTTAAGAGACAGCATTTTCATATAAAGAAAAGTGGTGTAACATACTCTTTGATTACTAGGGAAAATCATAATATTCAGCTTATTCTAGCAGATATGCCAGGATTCTATTTTAGAAGAAACACTGGTAACATTAGAACTTCTAATTATGATACAATAAATGGCTTGATTGGGGTCTAAGATAAACCAAAAATATAAAAACTTTGTATTGCTTGGTATTTCAAATTCAAATTTGTTTCTGTTGCAGATAGGCTGAAGGTTTTTCCTGAACATAATTATAGCTTTCTAACACTTTTTCACAAAGATACTTTATCTTGTGGAATCTACTAATGGCCTATAGTATTTTTCATTATCTTCTAGTATTTGACCTATTTACTTTTTTCAGCAAATCATTTTCTTACTGAATTTATTAGGGTGACACTAGTTAACATAATTATAGAGCTTTCAGGTGCCCAATTCCACAACACATCCCCATACACCATACTGTCTTCACACTTCCCCCAAAGTAAGTCCCGTCCACCAATATTTATTCCCCCAGGCCCTCCCCCACCATCCCCCCTCTTGGCAATCACTATACCATTGTGCGTGTCCATAAGTTTTTTGGGGGTCCATTTTTGCTCTATTCCTCCACATCCCACACTATCCGCCCTCCCATGACAGCTGCCAAATCATTTATTGATTGTGTCCATATTTGTTCATTATTGACCTTTGGAGCCAAGTGCAGTACCTGTTATTACATACATTTACTAAAATGCATCTGAGTTTTTATTTTATGGAATTAATCTTAGAGCTTGAAAATCATTTCTAAATGTCTCAAATGATGCCAGAAATTGTTCTTTAAGAGACTATTCCTTGGCCCTGGCCAGTTGGCTCAGCGGTAGAGCATCAGCCCAGTGTATGGAAGTCCTGGGTTTGATTTCCGGTCAGGGCACACAGTAGAAGCTACCATCTGCTACACTACCCTTCCCCCTCCCTTTTCTCTCTGTCTCTCTCTCCTCTTCCCACAGCCATGGCTCAAATGGTTTGAGCAAGTTGTCCCTGGGTGCTGAAGATGGCTCCATGGCCTGCCTTAGGTGCTAAAATAACTCAGTTGCTAAGCAACAGAGCAGTGCCCCAATGGGTAGAGCATCCCCCAGTAGGGGGATTGCCAGGTGGATCCCAGTTGGGGCACAGGCAGAGTCTGTCTCTCTGCCTCCCCGCTTCTCACTTAATTAAAAAAATAAAAAAGAAAGACTTCTTAAAAAATAAAATTAAAAAAATGTAAAACATTTAATAAGAGATTATATTATTTTTGAATGCAATTAAGAGCCTGTGATTTTAGAGTGGGAGATCAAATTAACTCTTTTTTATGTAAAAAACGATGTGATATCCAGGAAAACTCCTTTTTGCTTCCTCTAACCTGGACTTTTGCTCCACTTCACAATGAAGTTTCTACCACGAGGAATCCATCTCATCACTAATCTCTGACCAGCCCATATTCACAGTTCAACATACCACGCAATGGTTTCGGACTCTATCGTTTGAACAATCTCCTTGTTATCCATTCCAGTGGACATTTTCAGTCCTTTAACTCTTTGACTTTGAAGCTGACACTGTGGAACATGCTGCTGTCCTTACTGATGTTTGCGTGTCTTATTCCTTTTTCTTTCTTTTTCATCTCAATCAATGTTTTTGTTTATTTTCCAAAATATTTTCCTGAATATGGGTATTTGTACTTCAGAAAAACCTCACTTACCACTCAGTGTACTCTATGAGCAAATTTGGCCACACCTGTGTTTTCAGCTGCTCCTTTTGTGCTAATAACTCCCAAACAGATGTCTGCTGCCCGGACCATTGTAGATGAATGCTCAACTCTGTGAGAGATCCCTGAATCTGTACAAATAAAGAACTGGACTATCTTTCCCCCTTCCTTAGAAACCTTTTTTGTACTTCTTCACACCCAATTTACTTTAGGAATACTTCCATCTGCTTAGCCACTCAAGTCATCAAACTATTCTATAAAAGCTAGATAGCTTTGTTTTTAAGAATGTGTAATCTATGAATGAGCTGCCTGGGTTCATATCCCAGCTCTGTGGCTTTGGGAAAGAAGTGCAGCTTTTTCTAGGTGTCAGTTTCCTCATCTGTTACATAAAGGTGAGAACAGTTACACTTTATAGTGTTGGTTTGAGGAGTAGTGTTTATAAATGCTTTGAAAAATACCTGATACGGTATATGTATGTTTTTGTATTATTATTATTTTTTTTACAGAGACAGAGAGAGAGTCTGAGAGAAGGATAGATAGGGACAGACAGACAGGAATGGAGAGAGATGAGAAGCATCAATCATCAGTTTTTTCATTGCAACACCTTAGTTGTTTATTGATTGCTTTCTCAGATGTGCCTTGACTTGTGGGCCACAGCAGACTGAGTGACCCCTTGCTGGAGCCAGCGGTGAGTCCAAGCTGGTGAGCTTTGCTCAAACCAGATGAGCCCGCACTCAAGCTGGCGAACTCGGGGTCTCGAACCTGGGTCCTCTGCATCCCGCTCTATCCACTGCGCCACCACCTGGTCAGGCGGCATATGTATGTTGTTAATTTTTACCTCTGCACCTTCTCTTACATACCTTGACTCCAATGAATCTTCCAATTTTATTAGTTGAGTTTCCTACTCACTTTTCCTTTTGTCCATCTTGATTTCTACTGCCATCCTCAAGAACGAGGACATAGTGGCATTTACCTTTTATTTGCAGTGTCTGATGCACAGTAGGGTCTCAGTCATAGTAGGGTCTAAGTAATCACTAACCTAATGTATCTATATGCAAAGTCTGGCTCTGCCCATCGCCTCCAACACCCCTTTGGCAATACATAGAGGGATATTTGTATATTCTCTTAAGGTCATGTTTGGAAAGATTGATCATTTAGACACAAACATATTGGTGTGATATGACTCAGTCTTGCTGTTTGGGAAGCTGCTAGAACATGACAGTGCTAATGGCTGCCTTGCAGGGGAAGCAACATTTAGTGGGACAGTTGAACATGCACTCTCTGCTATTTATGCAACATTCGCATGTCACATATAGCTTCTCTGAGTCCTATTTTCTTCTTCTCTAATCTAAAATTAGTAAATTGGACTAGAATTATTTCAGTGATCCTTTAACATTTATGATTTCAACAGATTTGAGTGATTATTCAGCACTTGATATATGAGATACTGGGAGAAACACATCATGTAGCAAATTTCAGGCAGGGGGGTATTAAGCTAATGACCTTGATTGCAAGCCTGTTGCCTAGTTCAATGAGACAGGCTGGTAGATAACATTTTCTAAAAGATATCTTTTTGAATTTAATTCTGCAAGGTTTCCCCTGTCTTAGCACTCATTTGCATTTCTTTCAAACACCAAATCTCAAAAAAGTGCAAAAGATTTTAGCTTAAGCTGCTTACCATATTAAAGTTTTGACCTTCAGCCCAGAAAGGGCTCAATAGAAAATGAATCTCCATCATTTGAGAAGATATTGGCTTTTACAAATTACTAGTTCCGATATTTTATTGTCATGTTTCCCCTGATTACTTGATTGAAGGTTTTTAAAAAGGCATAATATTTTAAATCAAATTTCATTCATCATCCTGCTTCAAGCAGCAAGTCTTTTAAATGTAGCCTTTTAAAACTACTGAAGACCTAAAACTTCTTCTGCTGATTAATTTATGGCAAGCTTTTTGTGTAATAAAAATGAACTGCAAAAATGATTTCTGGAACCTGAGGAAAAAAGATTTTCCTGTGGAAACCAGAAGTGTTTATATCAATGTTGAATTATGTATGAGCCAGCCATATTATTAATGCTAAATTTTAATAGAGAATGACCCAATAATTTTGGCCCACATGTACTGTTTGCTTCAAATTATTTTGTAAAAGACAGTCACATTGTGATTTCAGTAGAGGCATAGGAAAGTTGTTCCAGTTCCATCCCAATCCATAGAGAGTTGTTTTGAATACAACATGAAATTTTTAATTTGGGGTTTGCGCTGTCCTTCATCTGAGAACTTTCTGCTCTAAAGGACTGTGGGTACCTCCTCATATGTCCTTAAGAGATCAGAGATAGTATTTATTAAGGCCTTGATTAATCTATGATAGATATCATTAGAAATTTAATTCATAAACTCATATTTTGATGTGGAAGATTAATATCTCCTCGAATGTCATAAATATCCAAAGGCAAATGCGACTCTAGGAGAATACCTATGTGCGGCACTGAGTGCGTCATAGACCGGATGGCATGGCCTGAGCCAGAGCACACACTCTCTCACAGTCATAACTGTGTAAGAGAATCTCAATTTCAAATACGTTGTTCCACTTTCTCCGGCATATGCTTTTTTTGTTCCATCAGACCATTTCCTTGTTTCTCTTTTTCATTTGGAAAATAGAGCTGTCACTAGATACAAAAATCATAAAATGGTAGCCTCTAGAGTAAACCTTTAAGAGTGATGGCTAATATTTAGTCCTGAGTCCTTGGCCTTCCACTTTCTACCTATGATCTCGAAGAGATTCATTAATTAGCCTAAGCCTTTGTGTTCTCATCTGTACAATGGGATAATTCCATGACTCCTCAGGACTACTGCTGGTCAGGTGGAACTGTTTGTCAGATCAAGGGCGAGATGCTGTGTGTTCAATGCCCGAAGAAGAGAAAGTGCTCAGCTAATTCTAGTTATTATCACCAGGAGTAGTAATATGGTTATCAGAATAAAACTGGATTTAAAATAATTAGAAAATACATAAATTTGCTAATGGTAGCATTATGACTATGGCTTTATCAAGGAATGGACTTTATAACATGTGTTCACAATTGGTGACAACTTCTAAGGGATGAATTAATACAGATTTTTTTTAAAAAATAAGTATTTAGGCCTACATGTCAGAATGCAAGAAAACAGTATTTACTCTGTGAACTCTGGCTTTATCACCTATCAATAATTTATCAATTCAGATAATTTATATACCAAAGGGTCTTGGCATCATGTTTTGGACTACCTACCTCCTTTTATACTTATATGGCCTTCTGGATTTAATGATTTCCTAGGTTTTGTATTTGCTTCTCACAAAGGGAGTAGATATTTTGAAAGAACAGACATTATAAAAAATAGAAATTTAAGGCCCAAATTATCCCACAAATAAAGAGCAAATGCATCAGCTCATCACTTGAAAAGCTCAGGGAACAGCTGACTCAATCTGTTTCACCATGGGATGTAGACCATTATTTTCAATGAAAGAATTATTCAAGCGAAGATATTATAAGAAACAGAGTGGCTAATTAATTGTTCACATATATCATACAGATCCCATTTCGTTCTTCCTAGAATCCTAAGTTATGCATGGATAGATAAAATTAATTTAATTTTGAGCTGAAAATAAGGTCTGAGTGTCACCCCATTTCTGGGGGTACACAGTAAGGCTAGGGATGTGTCTGTCTTTGTGTAGGAGGAATAGGTTTTTAGAGCTGCTAATGTCACCAAGCATGCTATAATTTGAGGATGTGATGGTTATCTTTCTCTGACTGTCTTAACTTTTAGTGATTCATCAGGGCCATTTATATTCCTTCTCTTGCACAGTTTTCTAGTTATTTTTATTATTTAAACTTGGAATAAAATCTTACCTTGTAAAAATCAGATCATAGAGTTTTAGAGTACCCTTTTGTTATGTTCCACACTATATGCAAACATAATCAAACATGCTATGAAAATTGTCTATATAATAATTTGCTAAAGGCCTTTCAATTTTTGTAGAGCTATGAAAATATATTAATAATGACTTCAGGGGAAAGCATTAGTAAAAATTTAAAAGGTCTATATTGTTAATTTTCTCAGCCAGGTTGCAAAATGTTATCTAATTATGGTAATTGTGAATATTCCAATCTTATATTTCTTTAGTAGTTTAATACTTAAAAACCACAGAACAAGAATTATTCTTTCTTAATTGCTCATTACTTTTTAGGTGCCTTGACACCCATCACCTAAACTAGGATTAGGCATGAATTAGGATTATAAAGATTGCTGACATGAAATTTAATGCAAAGGATTTTTTACAGATCATAGAAGAGAATTTGAGATATGACTTATGGAAATTATTTTATACCATCATTTTATACATGATTTTAGAGATATTGCTACATAATTATTTTAAGAAAGTGACACAAAATATTCTGATGAGTATTTCTCACCGATAAGAGTGTATACACAGAAAAAAATTAATTCTAGTGGCCAGCCTGTGAAATTCAGAAATAAAAGCCTGGATTAAAAGTCTCAAGAACTGGAAATATTATTAGATTAACACAGTGTTGATTTTACAATCTGTATAGTAACACTTGTAAAATGTCAGTGAGTAGCACTGCAAAAGCTCCAACTGGGATTAAGGTAACAGACGGCACTCCACCCAAGGTAACTGCTGTATGCAACGTTAATATGTCACCCATTCCTTAGAGAGATTTATATTTCATGTCTATTATACAGGTAAATCTGTTTTATTAATATTATGAGTCTGGTTTGTTTGCCTGCATGTATTTTTATTTCGTGTAATGCTATTTCTCTATGCATGTGTGCAATAAATCCTCTCTTCCAAATCAGTGCTTCAGTAGCAAGCCCTCATTCTGCATCTCAATAAAGTGAAATGTCATAGTGCATAAAACACTATAGCTACCTATCTGATGAGATCCTAAAAAAACCCTGCCAAAACAAGCTTTGAAATAGTGATTAAAAAAAAAAAGGAGCAAGTTCCTGGCTAGCGATGTGTCTATTCCAAAGGAGTCTATTCCTTAGATGTTGAACTCGTGTCCACACAGCCAGACCTCCCTGTCTCCATGAGCAGACATCCCCTGTGCTTCTGAAGGAGGGGGTCTTCAGTGGGTGTTGCTCATAGCACCTCTCCAATGATACATATAGAGTAGCTGGGCGCCCTGAATCGGTATGAACTTGGACACTCCCTGTGTGTGCACTCTGGGGCAATCAGGCCAGTACTTGATTTAAATTAAAACTATATATATTTTTAAATTTATTGATTTTAGAGAGAACAAGGGAGAGATAGAAACAGACAGAATCATTGTTCTGTTCCTGTGTGTGCCTTGACCAAGGATTGAACTTGCAACCTTCACGTGTCAGGACGATGCTCTGACCAACTGAGCTATCCGGCCAGGGCAAGCTAGCACTTGATTTAAAGATGGTTCTTTGTGAACAAGATTCCTTGTCTGGCTCACCAGGAGAAGTGAATCATTTCAGTGTTCTTTATATGCTTCTCTTCAGAGGCTTGAGAGAGCAAAAAATAGTGTTAAGGGCTTTTTTGTTATTGTTGCTATTTTTCCTTTAGTATCAATCTCCTTGAAACCATATACATACAAAATGATGGTACAAAAGAGTTTATATAAACAGTACTCCACTGTACTCATCGATTCAAGTTTGTCTTTGATTCAAGAACTGTTGAAGTGTCAGTAATTTCTAATACTGTTCTTCTCAGTTTTAAAATCCCCTTTGTTTAAAAACAAAAAATTATGATTCAGTTGGATTAACACACAGTTGGATTTTGTAGAGTTCACTGTCTTGAATTTGAAAGAAGTTGACCTGATAGATTTCATTTTCATAGAGTAGAAGACTTTGCCAATCATTTTTACTTTCTGCTAAGAAAACACAGGGCAGAAAAGAAATATTTGATATGTTCACAGTAATCCCTCTGTAATGCCAGTGACTGAGGCCAGGCAGCTTCACACTGGATTCGGGCAGACAGTAGAGAAACTGTGGAATCAGAAAACATTGGGTCAATCCCGTTTAATGGAGTCTCGCAACAGCAGACAAGCAATCAGGTAGGGGAAACCGCTTCTCATCACAGCAGGTGAACGAACAGCAAAACAGCCCTTCAGAGTGGTGGGCAGGCAATCTGCGATCCGCCCTGAGGGCAAGTACTCATAGCCTTACATAGGCTATGCACAAGTAGCCACACCACGTACTCATACACTAATCATGCAAAGTACAAGTGAGCAAGCCTAATACAGCTGTTTGCCCAACACCCTCAAGCTGAAATTGATGGTTAACATCCTAAGTTATTCACTATTATCACTTCCTCCAACCAAAATTCTCCCCTAGTTTACAGTTGGCAAAAAACAATAGAAGAGTAGGAGATGGCATCATGAACCACTAGGGATAAGGAGACACGAGGAACGTGTGGCTCAGTGTCCTTTTGCGGGACTCAGAAGGTCAAGCACCTGCAGCTCTGCTGGTGAGTGCACAGCAGTGCTATTCCCTGGCGCACACTAAAATTATATTCAGAGTGTAATGAAAGTAGCTAACAAAGAATATAGCTAAACGTGGGATCAATCAGGACCTTATAGATTTGCAATGTTTTATTGAATGTGTAAATGGATAGATAGAGGAGGGGCGATTCAGAGAGGCTTAGAAAGCCAGGAAGCTGAAAAAAGAAAAGAAAGGGAAGGGGGAGCCTTTGATGTAAGGAGTAGCAGCTAGCTAGGTTTGCTCTGTGGCTATCTAACTGCAAAGATCCAGGAGCTTCTGTACAGGGTCCCAAGGTGGGAAGCACCAGCCTCTTCTGGAAATACTAGAAATGTAAGTTCTTGGCATCTCTTCAAAATCACCAAGCTAAAACCTCTGGGGTAGATGCCAGCAGTGTAAGGCTTCCAGGTGATTCCGGTGCCAGGTTATGTTTGAGAGCCGTGACTCAGTTAGGAGAGGTGACGTGAAACTGGCCGAGAGCAGCAGGAAGGGCACACTGTATTTACTCTAAAACATCTAATTGAGTTAATTCTATGAACTGCTATGTGAGTGACGGCCTCTTGGGTCCTAAGCTACTTTTTATAACTAATGTGTACTTGTGGCCAAGTCCGATCTTTGAATCCATTTCCAACTCAGCAGGAAAGTAGGCTAACCCTGCTGGGAGTAATATCAGAACCCTAGTAATTCCCATGTGCAGCCCATTAACTGTGAAGGCCCATGAGGGTGTGAGCTGCTTATCGAGGCCAAAAACACAGGATGAGGTGATCCCATAAGACCTCCAGCATTTCCCAAGCAATCTGCATACTAAACTTTTCCTGGAGGGAGAGGAAGAAAATGAGCATTGGCCAGAATGGGCAACTCACACCGGGATCGGAGCCCCATGCCGCATGTGTAAACAAGTGCAGGCCTAGTCTTCTCTTCTGTACTTAATTGAAGCCCATCTCTTTAAAACCTCACTGAAGTCAATAAATGTTATGAGAGGCAGATTCCTTGGCCAAAGTGATCTAATCTTCGTGCTAAAAGGACGGCGTGAAATCATCCCCAACTCACGGCCTGTCTCTCTGTTTAGAAAGAGACCGAGATGACAATCTATCAGCCTCATCAGCAGCTATGACAGGAAACAACATATTGCGTTCCCAGGGTACAGACTGGATTGCAATAGGTGTGGGAGCCACAGAGTCAAGGGAACCGTGACCTAGTTGTTAAAATAAAATAGTCCTTTAAAGAAATGACAGACAAAAAGTTAAGGTGTTCAGAGAATTAAATGGCAGGTATATTCTAAATGTGTGGGCTTTCGAAATCTCTCAGAACGAGTTATTCCTTCCCGCTCAGGAAACACACTGCCCACCCTCTTTATGCAGTAGAAACTAGCTTCCGTGGATTCTTTTAGGGCAGTCATTGAAATTTTTTTTTCTTTAACTTTTGAATATAAATTATATTATTATTTTTATAATTAAGTTTATTGGGGTGACATTGGTTAGTAAAGTACATAAGTTTCAAGTGTACAATCCCATAATACATCATCTGTATACTGATTCATGTGTTCACCACACATTTTAATACACTTGGATCTCATATTGTTCACATATAAGGGATTATAAGAAAACATCCTTTGTGAGGATTTGCATATCTTTATGGGAAACTTTTATTTTCCTTCTGCAAGGATATTTATTGCAGTCTATTTTCTTAGAGTTTATTTCCCATTTGGTGTGCTGTATCCTGTGTCAAACAGTGCTGCTAGAATCCCTTAAGAAGTGGAAGAGAAGTGCATTATAACCAGTAGTAAGATTCTGACTCTGGTTGTCTAATATCCTCAGGAAGTGATGTAGCTGCACTACTTGCAGGCAAGATTTTTGTGACATTCATCTTCAGTTCTTCAACACCTGAGCACAACAGGTGCCTGGCCCATAATAAGCACTCAGTGGCTATTACATGAATAAAGGACTGGATACCTAGATTACAGGCTGTGGCTGTCACATACTGCTCCATTTTTGGAGTAGATGTAGTTTGATAGGAAGGAAAGTAAGAGTGCCTTTAAAAAGTCTGGGCCTCTCATGGTTTAGCTAATGAGGAATCATGTGGTTTTTACAATAGTATTCTGTGGCAATTTTTTAAAGTATGAAAGCCAGCTTATAATGTAGCTAATGGGACAGTATGTCTTCCTGTGCAGAGAGAAACTTTGGTGAGTTCTAGCTCATGAAAAACCTCGACTCACAGGTACCACATTAGCATAAGATAAAAATGCAATTTCCTATTTTCTCCACATCCATTGTGTGATTCCACTTTATATCTCTAATACCGAGGACAGTACCTGGCTCAATAATGAATGATCAATAAGTGCATAAATATATATGAATAAATCAAGGAAACTTGGGAGATATGTAGCCATAGGTTGAGTTTTTTATCACTAGAGGTTCTGCTTTTAATAGATAAAAAAATATTTTGTAATTATATAGTAATTTATTTAATAGAATTTTAAAATATGCTTACAGATTGTGGAAATCGTTTTTTTCTTAAATTGTTTACATATTTCCAAGTAACTATTCGGTTCCCTTTTTCTCCTGGATTCCTTCTTTTGAATAGTATAAAGAGGACATTCAAGTTTATTAAAAATCTTGAATGAACAGAGAAAGAAATTGATGAGCTTTTATTGTACTTGAAGGTTGACTGGCATCTTTTCAATCTTCAGCTCTCTACAATAAATAATTCCAAATTCTTTTTTTACTTCTCTCTCCTTTTTTTGTTGGTTTCTAACACCTCAGAGCTGGTTCACTGCTGATCGTAAAACATCAATTAATCATTTTAAAATGAGGTGTTTCTATTCAAGAAGTGTTGTTTCCAGGTTGCTTTTCCAACTGCATTCATGTGTTTATTTGACTGGGAAAGTCCATATGAAAGTAACTTAATAATTTGCCTCTTTCCTCAGAATCTGTTCTCTTTCAAACTGATAGGAAGATTCCAGAAACCACTGCTCACAAAAATTAGGGGATCAGGGAAAGTGCAGATACTCTAGTACTTTCAGCCTTTTGTATAGTGCATTTTCACCAATGAAATAAAAGTTGGTTTTGCATCTCATTTGCATAATCCAACAACTTTCTTTGACTTGTCATTTGCTTTTCTGATGTTCTTGTTTAATAAAAAAAAAATCAAATGCTTCTTTTTTTTATTGCTTCATAGTCATTTTGAAATATCCCCTAATTTTTGTGAGCAGTATATACAAAGTCAAATAGTTCTTCCTCTAGAGGCAGGAGTTATGAAGGCATGTTTTATCATGACACGGATCCCTGGGCACCCTGAAGAACACCGTGAACACAAACAGGGTGAGCTTCCTGTGCTTGACTACCAACTGCTTGGTTGCAAAACCATTTCCTGTTTCTTATCATAAAATGTTAATTACAGTCTAGAGCTACAGTAACCCACAATGGGATGTGACTTATTAAATATGATTAATTCTGTACTTTTAGTTTGACCACATCTTGTGGATCTCCCTGTGTTAAACAAAATATGAAATGGAGTGTCAGGGCGATTCTCACCATCTGATTCTGATCACGGGGCTGAGAGATGAACACCTCCAATCGATCCTGAGATGTCGTTCACTCTGATGCTACCTCACATTATTTGCATTTGTAACATGGGAATAATCTATCTACTGCATGCCTCACTACACCATCTTGCTCTTGGCATATTTTAACTTTAAAATAAGAAGAGAAAATGAACTCCGGTTTTACTCTCCCCCCTCAAAAGGCAAGAGAACCAGCAGAAGCAGCGAGAGCTAGTTCTGGGGTAAGAGAACGGGTGCTGGGGAAATGTGCACTCCCTCTGCAGGGACAGCTTCCAGCTTCGCTCTGTGTGAGACTGTGCGCTCGGGGGAGGTGGCTAAATTACCCGTGCTCTGATCTATGCCTCCCAACTCTCCTTTATTGTCTGCATGCCCTTTATTATGATCATATTTGATATGGCAATCTCTACCTTGTTTTGCCAATATTATAGAAATAAAAAAGAAAAAAAACAAGACCGACAGGATAAGAATGATGTGACACTTATGAGAGCTGAGGTTGGAGAAAAAAAAATCTCTCTAAAAGAAAGCATTTCCCCATAAAGCACCCTGAGACGATGATATTTTCACTCCTTCACGGAGTACTTGTTCAGGCATCTCCCATTAATGATAATGGGAGCTAATCGGTGAGAGAATAAACACCTTAGAACACATTACATTTAAAACTCAGCATGAACCGAAAAACAGCTATTTTACTCCGTTAGCAGGATGGATGCTTTTAGAGTAAAGAGAAAACCTGCTGCTGTGTTCCCAATTCCTGGAGGTATAAAGGAAAGAAATTATTTTAAATGGTATTTGCATCTGTAACCCACGACAGTGCTCCAGCTATAATTTGCAGCAACACGTCAGTTAAGTAATAACAGATACTCTGCAACAGTGTTAATCAACACACAGACACCTCGCGTGCAAAGAAGGCGGCCTCAGCGGGAGTGTGCTATTATGCTGAGCGAAACTGACTCTTCCCCATCTCTATGCTTTCTCATACTTTTTCTTCCCATTTCACTTGGCTACCTGTATCCTCAAATGAAAACGGGCACTTTCTATAAATCATGACTGATCTATGGAACAGAAAGGAATGTTTAATAAATCAGGCTAGAAGTTCCCTTTAAAATGGCATGCTTTTTAATTCCCACCATTGCTCAATTATAATGTAGTTTGAATGTGCCTTCCTTTCAGAATCTCTGTGTCTACAGCTAATGCATTATTTCTGCACTCACTTCAAAAGGGTCAGCCCTTGTTTCTCTGCCTTTTGACGTCTTAATGGATGTGGGGTCAGTCTTCCCTGAGATACCAACCTTGTTAAAATTCAATTCCTGCAATGAGTGCTTCTCTTGAATCCAAAGTCTAGTACAAGGATGACATCTAAATGCTACAACCAAACAGACCTGTTCATTGAAACAAAATGTTGCCATAGGGTCCATGAGCTAGACTTCTGTCAGTCCTCCGAGGTGTGTCCCTCCCTTGTTCCCCTGTCCCGAGTCTGTACCTCCCATGTCAGCCTTTCTAGGCCAGCCGTCTTTACAGTCGTTGTCAACAACCTGTTGCCATGGAACTTGCACAGGTAGCAGTGCCTCTTCCCTCCCCGACTCATTAAATCATAACTTTTAAATCAACTCTCCTTCATCAGCTCTGGGACAATGAGCCTCATACTTCTCGAGGGCAAGTGACAAGAGCCACATTTTTTTTATTAACCAACCCAAATAAAATAAATTTAATAAAAATAAAAAGGATGAGCCCTCTTTCTTTTCTTTCTTTTTCTCTTCCTTCTTTTTTTAAGTGAGAGGAGGGAAGAACAGATTCCTGCATGCCCCTTAGCCAGGATCCACCCAGCAACCCTCGTTTATGGCCGATGCTCAAATGAATCAAGCTATCCTTAGTGCTCAGGGCTGATGCTTGAAACAATTGGGCCACTGGCTGTGGGGGAGGAAGAGAAAAAGAAAGGAGAGAGGGAGAGGAGAGAAGCAGTTTGTTGTTTCTCATGTGTGTCCTGACCAGGAATCAAACTCAGGACTACTGCACACTGGGCTAGTGCTCTATCCACTGTGCCTACTGGCCAGGGCCACTTTTATTTATTTTTGATTAATTTATTTAACAACTACTTAATAAGCACATAAAGTCTCTGCTGATTATGTTGCCAGAGCAAAAAGGGGAAGTAAAGATTCCTCTGCAGTAAGAACTAAAATAAAAATAAATAAATAAATAAATAAATAAATAAATAAATACTTCAGGACAACATGACCCACTTTCGTAGAAAGTGAAATCGGAGGCAGAACTTGTTCAGATAACATTAGAGCAGAATGGAGAATGATTTCAGTCATTGTGCTCTCATTGTAGTTCATAATGCAAGGCCAGGGATTTTGGCCAAGTATTTCCAAGGCTGGCTAAATTTGATTAATTCACAAATGGCCTCTCTTTAACAGAATGAAGATTTAAATATGAGTGACTACCGAGCACATGAGGGATTTCTTGTAACTTTATGTATAGTATATACTATAGTTTCAATGAATTGTTTTGCTTCTAATGCCAGTGTTTATAGTCTATAGTCACCAAAGCACATTGGCTATAACTGTTGTCACTTCTGATTTTGATAACAGTATCTAGATTTCATAGTAAGAATAAGATGGAGGATAATAATAAAAAATGCATATTATTTTACATGACAGTATAAACAATTTTTAAAGACATAATATTTGTATTTAAGATTACATTGTAGAAAGCATTCAATACATATTAGACCAGACACTAATGTATAGAATGGATAATTATTCTTATGTGCTCATTTGAACTTAAAATATGTATTGTGTATTGACACGTAACAATTATTTTTCAAGTACTCAATGAACTATTCATTGTCCAAATTTTATCAAACCAACTATCTAGCTCACAATTTGGGTCCTGTCAGGGTGAACAGGACCCTGTGAGAGAAACTTGTGAGAGATGTTTTTCTGGAAGCAGAAGAATTTAAAAATAAGAGAAACTTATTGTCAGAAGGACCTGGTGACTTCTACTTTTGCATCCATAACAAATCATGTGATTTGGGGAAATCAAGTAAATGAATCTGGGACTTCTAATTCTAAAAATAAATAATAGTTAGACCTTCTATGTGTAAATTCACAAGGTTATTAAGAGATTCATGCAAAATAATCAACGTGACTCACTTTGCACGTTGCATATAGCTACCACTTCTCTATACAGCCCATGAAAATATGTTTGATTTTCAAAAGAGAGATCACTACTTTCCTAAATTGTTGGGCCCCACTGGGAGGCAACATGTATATGTTCCCAACTGGGTGGTAAACATGTATATGTAGCATGAATATGTTATTTTATATTTTAGTTTTGAATGTTTTTATTTAAATTTCTTAAGAGAACTCTTTTTGTACACTGTACAAGATCTTTCTCATATATAAGCATATTTCTTGGTATGTGGTCAACTTAGAGTCAAGAAGCTAATCATAGATTCTGAAATCAATAATCTTTGAGCTCTAAGGACTCATTAGTCTAAGGAAGATTTATTTCAAAAGATTTTCTTTTTGGTAACAACTCTGAGTATTTTTTAAAACTGCTTTAAACCAATACCTTTTGTCTTGTTTTCAAAGTCATGCTTGCTAAATGATACATTTCAGTCCTTTGTGTGTCAGTCCTATATTGGCTGACCTGTTATCCACAAACCAGAAGTGCAAGAGACTCTACACAGATTGTGCTTGAAACTTAAATTTCACCAATGAGAAAAAAATAAAACAATTTATCACAGGAATATTTCTGATTCTTTCCCCTTACTTTTCACTGCTGACTTGATAAATAGTGTAATATAAAGAGTAAAACTTTGCAGAATCAGAAAAAAAGGAAGTTTTGCTCATGTAATTTACCTAATGAAGATCTTTCTTTAGGTATTTATCCCTCATTTTATTATTTATGTAACACCTATAAAACATAATTTAGTCTCAAATGTTCAAATAATCGTATATGAGCTGGGACTCTCCAATCCTTTCCAGATCTGGCTTACACTCACTGCGAGTCGATCAGGAAGATGGATGTCTGGCTTGTTTGATGGGACTGTCTTCTTCTCATTGCCTGACTTCGGCAGTGGTGGGCATGTGAAATGCAGATATAGATGGGTGGGAATTAGAAGTAATTTCTGCACAGAGCGATGGCACGAATCAAGTTATTTCTTCAAGATATTGTTCCTTTCAGAGACATGCCTAGGATTAGAATCTAAATATGTAGTTTCCACCTATGGCAATATTTATTTGGATATACATGGAAGGAAAAGAGGGATGGAGGTTATGGAAATACTGAAAGATCTCTAAAGTCATTTTCAGAACCAGGAAGGTACTGTTTAGTACTGAATATTCTCGGAGGCCTTATCTAAGTAGGAGTTATCGCCATCTATTTTATATTTGGATTTGCTCTTATTTCCAAGGTGACAGTGAATTCTCAGCAGACTTAGACCCAGCAGCTCTATTCATCTCTTATCACTTGAATTCCCAAGAAAACCAGGTGATTTTAAACTCTAACTTTGTTTAATAAATTAGATTTTCAGTCACTGAGGATTTAGAAATGAACGAACATCATAGAGAATGAGTTAGGGGAACACACGTAGTTATTATCAAGGACAAAAATGCAGGAGAGCTAAATGTGTCCTGAGAATTTGATCTTGGCATTGTTGAACTGATGCTGCAGGTAGAACCATGATTCATAGTTATTTTTGTTTGTTTGTTTTAAAGGAACAACCAGTTGCAAAGCCAAGCTTAAGAGATCACTGTTAACTTTAAGTTGATTCTAATCCTCTATGAAAATATTACCAGAATCCTGTGGTTACACATTGATTAACTTGTGAATGGTTATGTGTTATGCAGGAGTCTGTCTGACTGCCTCCCGTTTCCAGCTTCAGAAAAATACAAAATAAATAAATAAATAAAAAATATTTTCTTAAATAAATTTCAATTTAGAATAAAACAAATAAGATATTTTAATAATGATACTGCTTTTTATAATTTCATTGGTGGAAAAAGATATTAAAACATACATCTACATTAAATGACATCTTTGCTCACACATGTGTATAAAGTTGAGTCTATTACACAGTAGAATCCAAGCATGAACCATTCCTTAGAATTTCTGCTAACCCTCTCAACTGTAGGTTTCATGCCTAACTACTGCTCAGAATCCAATATAATTTGCCTTCACATAAAATATTATGTTTTTAGAAATTTGTTTCACAACATGTCCCTACTTCAACCAAAACTTACTTTGTGAAGGTAGATAGTTCAGAGAAGAATAAACATTTTTATACAAATTATAATGTTTTTACTTCTCAAAACCACAATTCAAATTGGCCATGTAGTAGAAATAATCACTAATATTTGCTTTCTCGGGAATCATGTAGTCATCAATTCCTTGTTCATTCTCTGTAAATTTTACAGATAAGTTGGTTAGTGTGGTGGTCTATCTAAACCATACTAGCCAAAAAGCTCATGCAAAGTAAAACTTTTTTAGGAGATCATAACTGTGTAAAATACAGGTTCTTATCAGAAATGGATGAGTCAGTTGTGTTCACTAATATCTATTATTCAGAAGGCAGATTGGCTAAGAAAAACTTTCAGCTTTCTTTGATAATCAGATGTTTATTTAGATGGCAATGCAACCTTGGCTTAAAAAAGGAAAATAAAATAAAAGAGACAGATATTTTTTTTAAATCAATAAGGATTTAAAATAAAGGTTGTCCCATATACAAGGTAACAATCTTTGGTTTTTAAAGCTCATAGATTTAGATAGAATTTCTACCTCAGTAAGATAGTGTTACTAAGTGGAGCAAATATAAAAATTTCCAGTTGAAACCCCTTATTTGAATTATTGTTAAAAAGGTAGGGTTTTAACAACTTAAAAGCAGCTAAACAAGCTACTTTACCTATCAAACCTCCTTTTTAACCTCATTTTTCTTATCTGTGAAATGAAAACGTGGCCAAGAATTCTAAAATACAAAGATTTGCGTGTCCTCCTTCATCTCTTATCTCTTAGAGCAGATAGTTGCTAGTCCTTTGTTGATTTGGAAAAAGACACATAATAAGAGGACAGCTGGAGAAGACAAAGAAAGATTCTCTGTACTGAAGAAAAAAGGGGAAGTCCAGGAGCGTATGAAACTGCACTGAGAGCGAGACAGGAGAAGTGGCCAGAGAGTGGAGCGGATAGAACAGAACAGGCCAGAGGAACTAATGTTGGGAGAACAAAGGAAGAGGTTGGGAGTTGGGAAGACAACATTGCTTAAAATTTTTTAGAAGAATTTCTTTAACACATGCAATGGGACCGCCTATGCCCTGCAAGAAAACATTAGTGGATATTTATAATATTTTTCTTTTTTTTTTTTCTTTTTTTTCTTTTTTTTATTTATTTATTTTTTTTAATGAATTTTTATTAATGGTAATGGGATGACATTAATAAATCAGGGTACATATATTCAAAGAAAACATGTCTAGGTTATTTTGTCATTAGATTATGTTGCATACCCCTCGCCCAAAGTCAGATTGTCCTTCGCCATCCTCTATCTAGTTCTCTGTGCCCCTCCCCCTCCCCCTAACTCTCCCCCTGTCCTCCCTCCCCCCACCCCTGGTAACCACCACACTCTTGTCCATGTCTCTTAGTCTCATATAATATTTTTCAATACTTTGAGAGACTAGCATAAGTGTTGTGTGTGCAAGAAAGAGAGAGGAAAAATATCAAAATTTTCTTTGCCAAAAGCAAGTTCGGTCAAATAACCTGGTTAACAAGGATAATTCCTGTCTTGTGGGACTGTTATAACAGTTAGAATTATTTATTACATTGCCTGACACATGGCAAGTGAGCAAAAAATAGTAGCCATTTGCCGCATCCTAATGCAATTAGTTGTTAACAGCAGCCATGATTTTAATATTGGCTGTGTTTCCCAAGCCATGTGCTCAGGCTTCCAAATTGTGTCAGATGCTCATTAGTTGACTGCAATGGAGGACTTGACTTGTGGTCATCAACACACAATACAAAATACAGATGATGTATTGTAGAATTGTACACATAAAACTTATATAATTTTATTAATCAGTGTCACCCCAATAAATTAAATTAAAAAGTGAAACAAAAGCAAAACCAAATTGAATCTGATGTTATCAATAGATTGCTGAAAAAGTTAAAGATATCTCTACTATTATTTAGGCACAAAAGTACCCACTGGCTTTTGGAGGTATCAGAAATGGACAGGGAACATTTCATTAACAAAAATAAAAGAGAAATGTGTTAAAGGGAACTGAATAGATGATGGAGGCATGAATAGGGCATTTCAATTAGGACTGTATAAGCATCAAGTCTCTTTCATTTAATGCTGTCTCTATGCTAGCAGTTGGGACACTTATCATGGTAATTTCATTATCTTTCTCACAGTGATGCAGAATCAATACATTAGAAATCGTGTGATACTGGAGAGGAATAAAATGAGTCAATTAAAAAAACTGCCTTATGCTAATCGTACAACATGATAATGAGCCAAGTAAACAGTGTCAAGTGTTGTGACTGTTTTTCCCAAATTCAGTAGTAAAACTGATTTTAAAACATTTAAAAGGTGTTGATATTTCAAAATGAAATAATTTATTTTCAGAGAGTGACATCAGAGAAATGGAGGCATGAGAGATACTCCTCATCTAGCCCCTTGAAATTTCAACAAATTCTACAACTATATGCAGAGAAAAAAAACCCAAACGAACCTGAAATATATACACACTGGATAGACAAAGGTATCATCGCACGAGAAGGCAGGCCAAGCCACAGAAGAAGAAAAAATACCAGAGGACTGAGTATTTCTCCTTCCTCACAGACCTGAGGGAGGGAGGCACTGTTCCCGCAGGCTTTGTCTCAGACCAGGAGGAGCTGGAGGAGTCGGGAGGAGAATCTGGGGGAAGGAGCTGTGATAGGGCGACAACCAAGAATGGGGAGCTGGGCCATTTCCCAGTGTCTGATGCACCTATGATTGCAGGGCCGGGCGATTATAGGCACTGGGCACACACAAAGCCAGTGGCATGCTCCCAAGAACTGCAGGCAAACAGCTTGTGGAGATCAGCCCACAGGTCAGCGGGGCACACTTGACCTAACTGCCCAACTGACACAATTTAGCCCTGTGGAGCCAGATGCGCTTGATCTGGGATCTGTGCACCACCAGCTCTGAAGCTCAGGCACCAGCTTACTAGAGGGAGTTTAACGTGTGTTGGTGGGAAATCCCTGATCTGCGATCCTTGCCACAGCTGCTTCCGAAGCTTGGGGACACTGGCTTGTGGCGTGCAGCCCCTGCCCTGCCCAATGCTGTGCATGGAGTAATCAGAGGAGGGACAGGATTGTGTCATCCCAGCCTCCCGGTTCCTCACTGCTTCCCTACTGCTTCCCTATCTTTGAGAATAGTGGTGGTAGCAGACCCCCCTCCACTAGGTCTCCAGGCTGCTCTCTTTTGTGAGAGGTGGGGGCACCCAGATAGGAGATCCTGGCAGTGATGGGATGTAGGGGAGGGCCCTGGAGGACTTCTGGTTGGCCTACTAACATGACGACTCTACCTGCATCATTACAAAGGCAGTAGCTAAGCCTTAGCAGAACACCCAAGAATCTCGCACAGGCAAATCTTGTAATGAAGCACCCCCTGCCAGAAAAAGGAATAATTATCCCTTATTGGGGTTATTAACAATACCACCCACAAATGCCATCAAAGAAAAATAAATCAAATATAGATATGCAGGACAGAGACATAGCTTAGATAGATGATGAAAAATCTTCAGAAAAAAAAACTCAATTACAATGAAAACCTTGGAGCTTAATGACAGAGAATTCAAAATTGAAGCTGTAAAGTAGTCAATAAGATACAAGAAAAAACTGAAAGGCAATTTAGTGAACTCAAAAAACAACTTAATGAACAAAAGGAGTGCTTCACCAAGGAAATTGAAACTATAAAATAAGAAACAAACAGAGACGAAAAGCTCAATACACGAACTGAAAAATGAGGTAACAAGGTAAGCCAATAGAAAGAGCAAGATAGAGGAAAGAATCAGTGACATTGAAGACAGGCAACTAGAGAGACTACAGAGAGAAGAAGAGAGAGACTCACGAATTTAAAAAAAATGAGAAAGCCTTTCAAGAATTGTCTGACTCTATCAGGAAGAGCAATGTAAGAATAATGGGTATATTAGAAGAAGAAGAGAGGGAAAATAGAACAAATATATTGAAACAAATAATCAATGAGAACTTCTCAGAACTGTGGAAAGAGTTAGAGCCTCAAATCCAAGAAGCAAACAGAATGCCATGTTACCTCAACCCAAACAGACCTACTCCAAGGCACATTATAATGAAATGATCACAAATCAATGACAAAGAAAGAATTCTCAAGGCAGCTAGGGAGAAGAATAATATAACATATAAAGGAAGGCCCCTTAAATTATCAGATTTCTCAGCAGAATCTCTACAAGCCAGAAAAGAGTGGACTCCAATATTTAATATACTAAAAGAGAGGAACTACCAACCAAGAATACTATATCCATCAAACCTATCCTCAAATATGAAGGGAAAATGAAAACATTTGCAGACATACAGAAGCTGAGGGAATTTATCACTACAAAACCCCCATTACAGGAAATACTAAAAAGGGTTATCCAACCAGATACAAAGAACAAAACAAGACAAAATTACAAGTAAAAAAATTTAACTAAACCACAATATGAACAAGGATAATCTGTGACAACAATAACATAAAAGGGAAGAGGATAAAGATCAGTAGTAATAAAGTAGAATGTAGTACACATGCACTCATGAGATAACGGACTCTAATAAATATGATAATTTTTCTTCTAATAATCTAATGGTAACCACCCCTGAAAATGCCACTACTGAAACATACCGCTTAAAAAAAGAAGAAACAGAAGATAGAAGTATGAAATACCACCAACCAAAACGTATGATAAAAAAATAAAAAATAAGAACCAACTTTTAGGAATATATCCCAAGAACACCATATCACTGATTCAAAAAGAGAAATGCACCCCCATGTTTATGGTAGCATTGTTCACAATAGCAAAGATCTGGAAACAGCCCAAGTGTCCGTCAGTGGACAAGTGGATTAAAAAGCTTTGTGTGTGTGTGTGTGTGTGTGTGTGTGTGTGTGTATATATATATATACACAATGGAATACTATGAGGCCATGAAAAAGAAGGAAATATTACCTTTTGCAACAACATGGAAACTATTATGTTAAGTGAAATAAGCCAGGCAGAGAAAGAAAAATATCATATGATCCCACTCATTTGAGGAATCCAAGGAACAATGTGAACTTAGGAATAAAATTAAACCTGAAGGGAGCTGTGGGGAGGGGGCAAGGGAGATGTTGAGGAAAACATGCGGGATGGGGGATGTGTTTGGGGAGACACTAGAATCTGTGGAAACAATAAAAAAAAGAACCAAAGAAGGCACAAATCTATCAGAAAGCAGTGTATAAAATGGCAATAGGAGATCCTCAAGTGTCAATAATTACACTAAATGTAAATGGATTGAACTCACCAATAAAGAGGCACAGAGTAACAGATTGAATCAAGAAGCAAAACCCAAAAGTATGCTGCCTTCAAGAGACACAACTAAGCTACAAGTATAGAAATAGATTCAAAGTGAAAGGTTGGAAAACAATTCTCCAAGCAAATAATATCCAAAGAAGCAGGAGTAGCTATACTCATATCTGACAATGCTGACTACAAGACAACAAAGGTAGCCAGAAACAAGGATGAACATTTTATAATAAGAAAAGGTATGTCATATCAAGAAGATATAACACTCCTTAATATATATGCACCAAACAAAGGGGCACCAAAATATGTAAGACAACTACTAACTGATCTAAAAGTGCAAACTGAAAAAGAATATCATACTTGGAAACATCAATACATCACTGATGGCTTTAGATTGTTCATCCAAACAGAAAATCAATAAAGAAATATCAGCCTTAAATGACACACTAGAACAAATGGACATAATAGACATCTACAGGACATTTCATCCCAAAACATCAGAGTGTACATTTTTCTCCAGTGTACATGGGACATTCTCAAGAATACACCATCTGCTAGGCAGCAAAACTAACACAAACAAATTCAGAAAGATTGAAATTATACCAAGCATATTCTCTGACCATCAGGCTTTGAAACTAGAATTCAACAGCAAAAAAGAAGTAAACACACCCACAAAAATGTGGAAATTTAACAACAAACTTCTAAGAAATGAATGGGTCAAAGAAGAAATAAAAGCAGATCTCAAAAGATACATACAGACAAACAAAAATGACAATACAACATAGCAGAATCTCTGGGATGCAGTAAAAGCAGTAATAAGAGGGAAGTTCATATCATTACATGCTTATATGAAAAAGCAAGAGAGAGCCCAAGTAAACAACCTAACATCACATCTTTTTTTTTTTTTTTTTTTTTGTATTTTTTTTTTCTGAAGCTGGAAACGGGGAGAGACAGTCAGACAGACTCCCGCATGCGCCGACCGGGATCCACCTGGCACGCCCACCAGGGGCGATGCTCTGCCCACCAGGGGGCGATGCTCTGCCCCTCCAGGGCGTCACTCCATTGCGACCAAAGCCACTCCAGCACCCAGGGCAGAGGCCAAGGAGCCATCCCCAGCGCCCGGACCATCCCTGCTCCAATGGAGCCTCGGCTGCGGGAGGGGAAGAGAGAGACAGAGAGGAAGGAGAGGGGGAGGGGTGGAGAAGCAGATGGGCGCCTCTCCTGTGTGCCCTGGCCGGGAATCAAACCTGGGTCCTCCACACGCCAGGCCGACGCTCTACCACTGAGCCAACCGGCCAGGGCCACATCACATCTTAAGGAATTAGAAAAAGAAGAGCAAAGGCAAACCAAAACCAACAGAAGAAAGGGAATAATAAAAATTAGAGCAGCCCTGGCCAGTTGGCTCAGTAGTAGAGTGTCGGCCTGGCATGCAGGAGTCCTGGGTTCGATTCCCGGCCAGGGCACACAAGAGAAGCGCCCATCTGCTTCTCCACCCCTCCCCCTCTCCTTCCTCTCTGTCTCTCTCTTCCCCTCCCACAGCCGAGGCTCCATTGGAGCAAAGTTGCCTGGGTGCTGAGGATGGCTCCATGGCAACAGAGCAATGCCCCAGATGGGCAGAGCATCGCCCCCTGGTGGGCATGCTGGGTGGATCCTGGTTGGGAGCATGCAAGAGTCTGTCTGACTGCCTCCCCATTTCCAACTTCAGAAAATACAAAAAAAAAAAAAAAACTAGAGCAGAAATAAATGAAATAGAAAACAGAAAAACTATAGAAAAAATTAATACAACAAAGAGCTGGTTCTTTGAAAAGATCAATAAAATTGAAAAACCCCTGGCAAGATTCACTGAGGAAAAAAGAGAAAAGACTCATAAACAAACTCCAAAATGAAAGAGGAGAAATTACCACAGATATCATAGATATACGAAGGATTACCGCAAAATAATATAAAAAATTATATGCCATTAAATTCAACAATCTAGAAGAAATGGATAAACTCCTAAAGAACAATACAATCTTCCTAGACTGAACCACGAAGAATTAGAAAGCCTAAATAAACCAATAAGCAGGTAGGAAATAAAAACAACTGTCAAAAACCTCTCCAAAAATAAAAGTCCAGGGCCAGATTTATATACTAGTGAATTCTACCAAACATTCAAAAAATAATTGGTTCCTATCCTTCTCAAAATCTTCCAAAAAATTGAAGAAGCAATATTTCCAAACACATTTTATGAGACCAACATATCCCTGATACCAAAACCTGGTAAGGACAACACAAAAAAAGGAAACTACAGACCAATATCTCTAATGAATACAGATGCAAAAATTCTAAATAAAATACTAGCAAATCAAATACAACAACACATCAAAAAAATAATTCATCATGATCAAGTGGGATTCATCCCAGAAACAGTGTAGACACAACTGTACTCCTAGGAGACAGCTATCTTTAGTACAGCTTCCATTGAGGTTGATTTGTATTAAGCCTGTGAATTTGAGCATTACTCTCTATATAAATATTATTTAATACCTTACACATCATCCAAATATCTGAGATTCTAATTAAGAAAAAATGTAAGGTCATTCTTGAATTTTTACATGTTTTAAAAACAGTCAGAGCTGGTATGACAAAAAGTTACTATATGCAGGTCTTCCCAAACCAAGTAAGTGATTTACCCTTATCTGCCTAGTTTCTTCTTGGAAGACTGAAAATTTTTGTAGCAAGTGAACTCTATCATTCCCTCCAGCTCCAAAATAAAATTTATTAGGAATAAACATAAGCTCATCTAAATACTGCACAAAACATTTATTAAACAAGGGTTTGAAGATAGTATACCAATAGTTATTTTTTCAAAGAAACTAGAAACTGTAACAAAACAGTAGAGAGAAAAATATAATATTAAACCATTTCTAACTAAAAGTATGCAGATCAGCTGAAGTGAACCTGTGTCATTGACCTATGCATGTTAGAGGAGAAAAGCACACAGGACACGTTCATGTTATTTGTGGAAGGAAATAATGCAGAAGTAAGTCATGCTTTGGCTACAGCAGAATGAAAACGTCCAAAGGATATAGAACAGCCCGTAATTCTCCAGAAGATTACTATAATAGTAAGGTTTTACTGGGACTCGTCCACTTTCCCTCTTATTTATTGAGACATGTATTTCAACTGTATTTGTAGCAGTCACAACTCTCTAAAATGAAAGACTTTACATAAAACAATATTGCTGGAGTGATAGGATAACGCTCTGGAATACCTTCTTCTTTAAACAGCACATTTTTCATTTACAGAATATTATATATAATAGATTAAAAAATATTTATCATCTACTTGATGTGTTATGTGAGGGATTTTCTATAAACATTAAATCTTATTTATTGTGGACACTATAAAAGACATTCTAAAATTTAAATAAGCTTTTTATTTTAGAATAGATTTAGATTTACAGAGGAGGTACAAAGATAGTAAAGACAGTTTCTATATACCCTACACACATTTTCAATTATTGTTAACACCTTAGGTTATATAGCACATTGTCACAATTAAGAAAATCAACATTTGTGCATTGCTGTTAACTAAAGTTCATACTTTATTCACCTTTAATTTTTACCTAATGTCTATTTTCTGATCCAGGATCCATCCAGGATACCACATTACACTTAGTTGTCATGTATCCATAGTCTCTTCTAGACAGATGAAGTTTCCAGATTTTATTTGTTTAGATGACCTTCACACTTTTGAAGAATATTAATTGTGTATTTTGTAAAGTACCCCTCAATTTGGCGTTTTCTGCTGCTATTTTTCTTAGGGTTAGACTGAAATTAGAGTTTTTGGGAGGACGACCACAGAGGTAAAATGCCATTTTTATTACATCATATAACGGTACATACTGCCAATGGGACTTACATTGATGACATTGACCTTGATCACAGGGCTGAAGTACTGTTAGTCCAATGAAAATTATCCCTTGATCCTTCCATACTCTGTGTTTAGGAAACAATTTACCAGACAATCTATACTCAAGGGGTGAGAGTTAAACTTCACTTCCTTGGATGGATAGTGTCTAGATAAATTATTTGAACATTTATGTATAAAAAATTTACAGAACAGACATTTCTAAAATCTATTTTCTAGACTTTTAGGTCATATTGTCAAATAAAACAAAGATTTTCTTAAAAATCTGTAAACTATAAATGACCCAGTGTAACCAGAAGTTGAAAAATTTTTCTTACCCTTACCATTCTATTTTTATGAATGGAATAATTGTCAGTTTTTCTTTAAATGGTCACTTTCAAAAGGAGACCATTATTTATTCTGCACTAGTTGTTATTTAATCAGGGTCCTATTATGTAATTGATATTCAAGATGCTAACTCCTCTTATGTACAGTGGCTAAAATAATACAAAGAGAGGGTTATGGAGACATTTATATGCCAAGATGGAGAAGAGGGACCACAGAAGATCTATACAAGAAATAAGGGAAGGATATGTAGATCCAGTTATCCAACTAATGTGACCTATGTTATTTTCCATACAACCAGCGTATTTCGCACTTATCTGAAATTAAACACACTTGTATCTTGATTTAATAGAAATTATTTTTAAATGTTATTAATGAATTTATCTTAGTTCACATATGTGACATCATTATTAAGAGCAATACCAAAGTCTGTTAAAAGGTCTGTGAGTAAAGCTCTGAAGTAGGTGCAGGGTATTTACTGTTTCTTTAATCATATTTCTTAGAGATAATTACTGAAATAAAAACTATGCCAGAAATCTCTTGTCAAGTCTAGATGAACAGTACAGAAAATGATACAAGAATCTATAAAGAGGACAGTCTCAGAAGGTTATGATGGTCTCAATGCCCTCATGGAGGAAAAGGTGTAAACTCGACCATCAGGGATCACAAGTTTGGCTACAGGTGAAAATGAGCACAGTGCCTACAGGTGCGAAGGTAGTCTTCCATGTTGGAAGCAGCATTCACATAATAAGGAGGTCAGTAAACTTATGAAGAGTTTGTAAGTGGACTTTGAAAGTCTTTGAAGTCAAAGAATTTGTAAATGGATTGAGACTACAGTTTTAAAAATAGGCAGTGATTGATTTAAATCAGTATTCTTCACTTGGGGACCAGTGAAAACAGGAGAATTATTTTGGAAATTGCTAAGGCAGAAACCACCCTGAGGATAAGCAAATTCAACCAAGATCATTGGGTTTATAGTCTTCATACAACATCAGGGTGGTTAACTCTTTCACAGACCAACACGAAATTTCTGGTGGACCAGTCTATAAACAGGAGGTTGAAAAAACACAGGTAAATGATGTACTGATATTAACTTTTGCTGATCTTAAAATAAGGAACACTTACCCCCCACCCAAAAATGCAGAGACATGTAAAAGAGAGAGAGAGAGAGAGACAGTGTGTGTGCATGTGTTTGCACTCACATATGCATCTATTCTTAATATATCATCATATCTACATAGTAGCTTATTCTCTCTCTTCATTTTATATTGCCCTATGAGCATTTTTCTGTCATTACTATTCATAATTATTTTAGTTATTTTGCCTGAGCTATGACTCATGTAAAAAGCATATATATTGCTTTTAATTGAGTATTTTATTGTATTTTATTATCATAACTGGCATATTTCAGTGTACTTTATGACTTTTTTATTTCAGCTACTGGGTATTTTCACTTTTTGTTGTCAATACTTAATCCTGACTTTCTCAAACTGTACATGTCACAACTGACTTTGTGAGACATGGCTGATTTTTTTATTAGAAGAACAGGCTTTCAAAACCAAGATAGCATAACAATTTTAATGTGATATCTTCAGTTTTATTAGGATGTTAAAAGTAACATTCTGCTTACATTGAAATGATTTTTAGTTGTCTTGTCTATATTTTAAACTAAAACTTTCTGAAATATGAGCTTATTTGCTTGATTTCTCAGTTTGAAAGAAATAATGCATTGAAAGCATAAAAAATATCAGAATATAACTGACATTGATACAGTCACTGCACAGCTTTAGAAGAATCTACTTTTAAAATCAAAGCATTTGCTTTGAATTGTTTCTGGTTTAAAATTAAATTAAAAAAATATGTCAATCTCAACATCACACACCAAGAGTTCTGTTTAGTTTGTACATTGAACTGCCAAGCAGAACTCAGAGAATTTGAAGCCTAAGGCCTGAGAGTCTGTGCAGTATTTCAAGCCCTGAGACCAGATAAGACTGCGCGGAGAATGAATGGAGATTAAAGAAGGACGTGCAGTATCAAATAACTGCAGAAACCCAGCATTTCTTGAGAAACAAGGGAAGAACTAAGAAATACAATGCAAAAAGGAGCCAGTCAAATAGGACAATAGGAAGAAAAGTACCGATTGTGTCAGGTAAGCAAAGCCTGCAGTCTTGTGTAAAGGAGGTAATAATTAACTGTGTCAGAAGGAACTCATAAATAAAATGGAGCCTGAGAACTGACCACTGGAAGAAACAATATTGATGCTTCTTGGGACACAGGAGAGAGAGCTTTCAGGAGAGCGTGCTTGAAAGGCTGGTTGTAAAAATATCAAGAAGTAATACAAAATATATATCCTGATGAGTTTTTCTACAAAATATAGCAATTGAAGAGGAATATTTCATCAAGATTTTTTTTTCCTACAATGGAGTTATTCCAGAAAGCTTGCATGCTGATGAGAATGATCAATCGGTACAGGAGAAAGCTGGAATTGATTACAAGAACAAGGGCTTTGAACGCATGCAGAGGAGTGGATGTCGTTTCAGTGGCTAGATCTCAACAGTGTCAAGCACACTTCCGCCATTGAACAGAGAAGTAGAGAGAATCGTACAGGTAAAGAGGAAGGCAGGATGGGAAATTTGACGGTGGAATAATTAGTTATCAACTGATTGCTGTATTTTTTTTTAAAAAAGAGAGATATAAAAATCAAGGTAAATAGCTAAGAGAGTCAGAATAGGTGAAGAGACACTAGAGGTTTGAGGAGAAAAGGTATCAAACAGGTATTTCAGAGTGTGGGAATGTGAACTGACATGGAAATACGGTAAGAATTCTTGACGGTGCTGAGCCGTGAGTCTGCCACCATACATTAAACATCAGACTGTACAACTGTTGGTTTTCTCCAACCATGTTCAGCAGCTCAGATATAGGTTGGGAGGTAGAGCTAGAGTTTATATATATATATATATATATGGCCAATTACTTGCAGGTGGGACTAGATAATAGTTAAAATTGAGCTAATTGGTGGAGAGGTGGTGGTCAGACAGTATACTATTTGAAATTGAGATTTTAGAAATATTGCCTATAATAATTAGTACTGACTAGGTCTGGGGAAGCCCTGGGAATAGGTGCATAAGGTGTGATGGAAGGCACAATCATTAGAAGACATGACCATAGAGGACCTTCAGAGTCTCACCAGTAGGTTTAAGTTTTCAGTCCACAATGTCTTTGGGAGTAAAAGACAATGTTACTCAGCTACTACACAGAAGGCTGGTGGATGCAATAATTGGAAACCATGCTTTGAATTATGTTTCAGAAGAGAAAGGAATTGGTTTCTAAGACAGGCTGAAGTAATTGATCAAGTATGCCATGTGGATGCTATCCTGGTCAGTTCTTTAGGGTGAATAGCCTCCATCTTGAGCTTGTCTCCATACTGTATGGTGGTGAGTACAGTAGTGTTGGCTGTGCTGGAAGCTGCGTGAACTGTGTGCAATCCAAGGAGACAAGTAGCTAATTTAAACTGAGTTCCAACTTGACTTAAACCATTGAAAGCCTCTGCATAAGAAAATGGCTGCATTTATTAAAAACGACTATAACCTAATCCTGTTGGTAGGATGTCTCTTCTCATATTTGGGGGTCAGCAGTCTATTTACTTAGGAATGGTACTTATGCTGCTAGTTGGATTTGCGCTTTGGGATTTTACTGACATAGTTGAAATTTAGCCAAGCTAATAGAGCATTTCAAATGCAACTGGAACGGAGGCAGCTGGAGGGCTGCCATGAAAAGCTTTCTTCTATAAGGGAGGAACAGGGTGAAGGTGAAATGTACCAACTGCATCTGAAATCCTGGCATCTTTTACATTCCAATAATTCAGATGGTTTCATTGCTGAATAAGCCACTAGGAGAACATCTTTCTCATTCAAACTCAAACTTAGACACATCTCATCCCCAACCTTAATATGACTGGCATTTTGGGAACCTAACAGGGGCAGGCAAGGAAGAAGACATGCTTCCATGCACTCCTAGATAGAGTCATGGCACACATTCGCTGTGCACTACCCTCTCTACCCTACCTGGTTCTGTAAGCTACTAATAGCAAAGCAAGGATAGTATTAAGTAGAAAAGTTGTCCAAATATTGCTTTAAGGAGACATCAACTACATTGAATCCAATTTTAGTTGTTGGTAGATAAAAATTGTAGGAAGTAATTAGTTACATGGATGTATAAACCTATTAGTCAATTTCAAGCTCCCCCAAATCCTATAGATTTACTTTCCTATGTGCCTCATAAGTCAATATGTTGAAGTTAAGGAACAGTGAAACTGAGAACAGTAGTCCAATTGGAAGAGGGAGTACATTACTAGGAAAGAGTTGACTTCATTTTGGAGTTGAAAATGTTGTAATACTGTAGCCAAGGCTGCAAAGAAAAGTATAATCATTAGCAGGAACTTTTTAAAAAGAATCTCTTTTGGGTCTCATTTATTTATCGTGTATTATCTCTATAAGGTTAGTCGATATCTGTCCCATGTTATAGAAGGTGCTGGCTAATCTGAGTTTATTATGATGGAGAGATAAAGAAAAAGGAGGAGAAAGAGGAAGAAAAGAGGAAATTGAGTCAATCAGTTTAGTTTACTTTCAGATGACATATGACCATGATTTAACATTTTGCTAAAATGGTATATATGATTAGATTGATTAAAGAACCTCAAACTAGAAATAGCTCATTGTTAACTAACCTGCTAAAATGTCAATATTTTAAATAATGAATCATTTTAAAACCTCTTCTACATGTGTAACAAATTCTCTTTTCCCATCTAACTTCTAAATTATTCCCCACAGCTAGGAAACACTGAAAATTTACTTTTATATTGCAATTGAGAGTCTAAAGTCTATGACTGCTGTCATTTTAAAGGAAGCTTTTCTGATCCAATTTAAAGAGCAGTGTTTGTATAAACTACTGTGAAAACCATTCCTCCTTCCCTGAGGGTCTGAGAGTACTGAAACAATGTTTGTCTCTGTAGCAGAAACATAATAAAATCACAGAGAAAATGTAAGTCTATCTGAATTGTTGTAATACATTATTGTGTAGTACAATAGCAAAAACCACAGCTTACATTTAAAAAAAATATGTTATTGTCTCACTTTCCACAATTAGGTCACAGTGACTCTTTGTGATAAAAATGGATGGAATAAATATCACAGCTCTACATAGTTATCTGCTCCTTACTGTCCATTACTTACCCTACTTCACACAAATAAACATACATTCATCCATTTATTTTACAATAAATATTTCCTGTATTTCTTTGAGTGTGGCTTATAATACTGTATAAAGATGAATTAGTCACTGTCTTCACTTGATCTTTAATTAACCTAGGGTCCAGCATAGAAGGAAGCATACACATGTACAATTATAGAACAATACAGAGTGCAATAACTGCTACAGTAGAAGTTAAGTAAAGAACCACGGGACCACAAAGAATTAAGTAAATTTGACCAGGGGGAAGATCAATGAATGCTTTAGGGGCAGGTGGCTCTCTAAACTGTGTCCTGACAGATGCATCGAGCCTTTTAAAGTTTTTTATAGCTTATATTGATTCCAAAGGCAATACAAGCTACTAAAGATGCCTGACTGAATATCTTTCCTCTCAAAATTTCCCACATATTAGAAGAAATATAAAAATAATTCTATAGAGGATTGGTGCAGTCTATCATTATTGCATTAATCAATGTCTTCCTAATTTCTATTAGAATGATGAGCATATGCCTTCAACAAACAGACCGAGAGGGGTTTCTAGAAGACATCACACAGGTGGGAACAAACGGAGTGCTAAGTCCATCAGAGTTATGGAATCTGCACCTCCACACAGGGAAATGCATGACTCCCAACATTATTGAGTTCCCTTCAAGAAATATCAATAACTGAAGTTCACAGACTGGACGAAGGTGGGGGAGAAAATTAGCATAAAAGGACTTTGTTTAAGTTAGTATTTAAAATGAGTTGGAATAATAAACTAGACTAATACATCAAAATGTTTGATTATTTAAAAATGTAAAAAATTAAAGAATATTATAAAAGTATACCAAGGAATTATAGAGAAATTAGGTATAATCTTTGATAAAAAAATAATAAAATCACTCACCAAAAACAGTGGTTAAATAAATGATGGTATATGCATTCTAGGCAATAAAATAAAAATTTTATCAGGATATGGTATATATTATTAAGTAAAAAATACATCAGATTAGTATGTATAATATGATCCTAGATATGTAGGCTGTATATGTGGTAGCATAGAATATGCATATATTCTCTCAATGTATATATATTTTAATATACATTTCTAGAATACATAATAAACTGTAAATAGCAATGGCCTGAAAGTCAATACAATTGCAGAGAGGATGGAAGGAGGAAAGAAACAGAGAAAAATAAAACTTCTGTTTTTGCTTTGTTTACAAAAGCATGGACAGGTTTATTTAGTTATAGCAATTAAAATATATAGTTATTGAGAAAAGTTGAAAAGATGCATCAGTGTTTAAAGTGACAATAGAAATCATCCACACTCCTACATTATAATGAAGAATGGAATCTTCATAGGTTAAAGGCATGAACCACGATTTTGGTCAAGAAAATGTTGAGGATTTAAGGGAAAGAATTTCCCAAGTTCCCCCTTTCTTCATGCATTTCTTAGCAGTGATGTATTAAATCCACATGTCTCTTGCTGCAACGTTTTCTCAGCCAAGTTCCGTATTTAAGACTAATGCATGCCTAGTAATCTCATTAGAGACGTGTCCCGAAAGTGAGGCATCCTCGGGTGTCTGGTAGTTTTAGGGGTGCCCTTGAGCTGAGTCCAACTACCATGTGAGAAGTTATAAAAATATGACCCTTGAAATGTTTTATTGATTTCGAGGAATGAGGCCCCTAATGACTACTATATGTCGCTTGCAACATGTTTTATAGATGTTTTTATTAAAGTTGATTTAATTTCCCTCAGTTCACGTGTTCTCACTAATTGAATCATTTCTCTCTCAGTTCCCAGAAGGCCATAAAATAGAGAATTTATGATATACTGTGTAACAATATACATTAGGGTAAATATATTGGTGACTCCTCAGCCAGGACATTGTGCACATCTGATAAAGTGCCATCATAATCACTCAATGAATCTGATCTCTTTCATTACATTATCATGAGCTGTATTGGTTACAAACATTAAGTTAAAGCGATCCATTCTTGTTTTTATTGAATTAAAGTCAAATATTTTATGTACTTTCAGGTATAAAGAAGGCACATTACCTCTTCTCAAAGTTGATTCTAGATGATTATTTGGGGGTTCAGTTTATTGTCCTTCTGACAAAGATAGAAATATCAGTATAAATTGAAAGACTAAAAAGCAAAAACAAAAAGCCAAAGCTTCCATATATTGAAAAAAAAAAGTGTGTCCAGCATGAATATCATGGCATTTAAAAAAATGAGTGGAACAATTATAAATTTAGATAAACATTGTTCTACAATGGATAACTATCAAAACTTGATATTTAAGGATTAAAACTCACCCCATCCCCTATAATAGTTCAATTTCTGAGCCAGTTATTTTATTGGTTTATTCAACAAATGGTATTTAAAAAATAAAAACAAATCAATGAAATATTAGACTCTTTTTTCAAGTTTCCCAAACTAATTCATTCTTTTTTTCTTTGAAGTTTCATGGGGTACTGAACTCTACATTTAGAGTCTTTTGTTAGGTACAACCAGAACAAAAGAAGATAAGACACTTAATAATTTTATTGTAAGGTAAAGTTTACATCCTTATATTTTTACCTTCAAGTAAAATCTTCCTTTTGTATATGAGGAGACAACCTCAGAAGAGTTGAATGGTATTATTTTTCCCCAAAGCCCATACAAATTTAAAAGCTCGGGTTCATCCAAAACCTTTAAATTAAGCCCATTTCTCCTTCTCCAATACTCTGCCATTTCTCTGAAATGTACAATCAATATTGATTAGTTGAATTTTGATTTGAACCAGGATCAGAAAGTAACACCTGGTGAATTGTACATAAAAATTCATAAAAGAGAATGCAAAATCACACTCCTGCCAGCATGGCAAGAAGCATGACCTGGTGAGAATATTGGGTCAAGATAAAAAGCAAGGACTTCTGTTCTCCTGTGAGGAAGATGCTAGAGACTGAGGGAAATCCCAGGATTATACAGGGAATAGCAATTGTTAAGGCAGGAAAAATAAAGAGGAAGCAAGCATGCTTGGCCAGACTGAGTATGAGAATAAACAGTAAACACAATGAAGTTACAATGAAGCTATTTACTCTGTAAAGTAGAAACTTTTCTAAAGGAGAGTTCATACAGGATTTTGTGCACAGAAAAAAATAGAAGAATTCTCACTGTGGTCTTGACAGGTAGTAGGGGTCAACTGGTCATTTATGATAGATTTTCTTCTTCCACTCATTATTTAGCATATGATTACTGAATGAATAAATGCCATTTCACAAGTACATGGTATATGCTTTCATTAGTAGTAAAAGATTGCATAATGGTAATGCTGGAATACTATATGAAGGGTGTAGAGAAGATTATGGGTAAATTCAGCATGCATGTGGCCACCTGGGAAAGACTGGGATTTCCTGCCAGATGCGTCTTGCACCCTCAGAATTTAAGCAGGGCTTTTGAATTTATTTCACCTTCGCCAACTTCTCTTATGCTGATTTAAGTCACATCATTCTAAATACCAGTTAATGCTCAGAAATAAAAATCAGAGCCTTCCCAGAAAGGAATATAACACATCGAACACTAATTAAAATGCTGAGACCCAGAGGAGGTAAGAGTCATGTCTTGGTATATTTTATGACAAGCTCAGAATCTAAATATCTCAGTTTCCAATCTGGAGCTCTAAACTTTAAAACTTCTTTCCCAAATCATAGTTTATAGATATAATTTCAAAGTTCTTTCCAAATGGTTGACAACTTGAATTTGTACAGAATAGCAAACAAACATTCAGGAGACGAATTATAGGCATCACAGACCCTGGAAATTTATTTTGTCCTATCCAAAATTAAAAGTGATACCAATAGTAACTAACATAAGCAAGAAGCAGTTTAGCCTAAAACACAATTTAGATACATTGCAATAATAGCTCACTAATTCAGAATGACTAATGAAGGAATCAGAAATAAGTAAAAAATTTTAAGTATTTTGCAAGAAATACAAGTTCTATGTCACACATAGCATGAGGTCCTCAGAGACAGGTATAGTGTATACTAATTTTGTTATACTAACCCTAAATTTAACCCCAAGAAGGTGGGAATCTATAAAGAGTGGGAAAATACAAATCTTATCCCTGAAGATAATTCAGTATCCTAAGTTAACTAACCCAAGCAATTTGTTGGCAAGAAAGCATTTCTTGTATTTGAAGTTTCAAAGAACATGCATTAGCATATTCTCTAGTCCTAATATTAACAGAATAATTAAGGACAAAACTAAAATTGTCACAGTAAGTGAATAATGTACATCTGAGATGAAATATCTATGACTTTTATTATATTTGTGCACATATTTAGTAATTTGAAAAACTCAGCAAGTGTCTCCCTGTCATTAGTAGGAATGAGCAAAGCTCTATCGTAATAGCATTTAGGATGGTAATTACAGAAAATGAAGTTACATTTTTAAACAAATGAAGGTTATTTTCATATTTAGTAGTGCCTGAAGACTAAGTGCCAAATAAATAGCATTTAAGAATGTATTTTAAAAGCTAGCATGGACTCAAGCAAAAAAAAATTTTTTTTTTTTGTATTTTTCTGAAGCTGGAAACGGGGAGAGACAGTCAGACAGACTCCCGCATGCGCCAGACCGGGATCCACCCAGCACGGGCGATGCTCTGCCCCTCCAGGGGGTCGCTGTGCCGCAACCAGAGCCTCTCTAGCGCCAGGGGCAGAGGCCAAGGAGCCATCCCCAGCGCCCGGGCCATCTTTGCTCCAATGGAGCCTTGGCTGCGGGAGGGGAAGAGAGAGACAGAAAGGAAGGAGGGGGGATGTGGAGAAGCAAATGGGCACTTCTCCTATGTGCCCTGGCCGGGAATCGCACCCGGGTCCCCCGCACGGCAGGCCGACGCTCTACCGCTGAGCCAACCGGCCAGGGCCTCAAGCAAAAACTTTTAAAAGCTATGTACTGGTTGCAGATTTAATTTTCCAGTCAGGCTTTGTTCCTAGTTCTCAGTTCCCACTACCTTATTATTCTTAGTACATTTCATTAGCTCTCTTTGACTTAAGACATCTTAGGACATTAGTTTACTCTCTAATTTTTTTTCAGCGAGAGAGATAGAGAGAGGGGCAGATAGGGACAGACAGGAAGAGAAGAGATGAGAAGCATCAATGCAGAACTGCGGCATTTTAGTTGTTCATTGATTGCTTTCTAGGATGTCCCTTGACTGGGGGCTCAGCTGAGCGAGTAACCCCTTGCTCAAGCCAGCAACACTGGGCTCAAGCCAGAGACCTTGAGCTTCAAGCCAGTGACTTTTGGGCTAAAGCCAGCGACCATGGGGTTTTGTCTATAATCCCACGATCAAGCCAGTGACTCCACGCTCAATCTGGCGACCTCAAGGTTTCAAATCTGGGTCCTCTGTATCCCAGGACCACTCTCTATCCACTGCACCATCGCCTGGTCAGGCTCAAACTTTTGAAATTAAAAAAAGGAGAAAACTGATTTTTAAAATTTTTCTCATGAATTATCTATATATTTTATATTTCACTTTTCTGATCCAATAAAAAAATTTTTTTTGGATTACCAAGAATAAAAATATTTCTACTTCTCATTGAGACATTTCAAAGTGTTTCATTAGTATACTATGCTTATGATTATTTGTATGTAAAAATCATGTTAGCTTTAACAAACACTACATAAATCCTCAGTTGCTTGTACGTGTAAAGAGACACAAACACACACAGAGTAGGACATACTCAAACTTTAGTTGATAAATGACCATTTGTTCTGAGAAGTCTGTAAATTGATTTCATTATTAAAATGTTGTCTCTGTGGATTTTTGCACAACACCCCTTCATGGCAGAAAACCAAGCACACTTAGAATAAAGTGGTAATATTAAAAACATAGCGCTCAGCCCCGGCCGGGTAACTCAGTGGTTTAGAGAGTTTGTCTTGATACGCCAAGCTTGCAGATTCATTCCCTGGTCAGGACATGCATATGAATCAACCAAGAATGCAAAAAGTGGGACAAGAAATGTATTTCATTGCTTATCTTTGAAAAATTATTAAACGTTATTGGTGAGTTTAAAACATAAAAGCCAAGGAACATTCACTTTTGAGATACAAAATTTAAAGCCAGGTTTGATGTCATGTCATTTTATTTCCTAGGTGCATGTTCACACTGGAATGTAACTTTGGGGACTAGTTTGGATTGTAATTATTATTATTATTTTTAATTTTACTAAACACAGCAGCAACTAATTATGTACCTACAATAAGACAAAATCTCTTCAGGGAGGGGGAATAAGGAGAATCAGAGCCTGCACACAGCCCTGTGGGGCTGGTGGTCCAGCAGAGCCGATGATGTTTATAGAAACACACTAAGAACCATGGTTGATAGCAGAACCTCACTTTGCTCTGAGAGCCGGAGCAAGGATTACCGAGAACAGTCACTCCAGTGGAGTCTTCTGCAGGGGGAGAAACAAAAGAGAGCATCTCGCCTCCCGGGCGCTGCAAATAAGTTAACGTGGCTACAGCTCAGAGTAGGTAGGAGAGGGTCATGGAGAATGGGCTGGGCACTGAGGTGATGGTCAATCGCGAGGTGTCCCGTGTCAGTGCAGTGACCACACAGCCCCGCTTGTCCAAGACTGTATTGCTTATTTTCACAGAATTAAGTGGTAACAGTGTCTCTTTTCACTTACAAAGGTGAGATAATGCTAGTGGAAGAGATCAAACATGTACACAATAGTTGTTACAGAAGATGGGAAGCAGTTTGTTTCAGAGAATCGTGGAAGTTCTGCCCTCTGAGATGAACTTGAAGGAGAGCTAGGGTCTGGATCTACATTCCTCTTGCACTCAGTGGTCCAGATGGCTCAAATTTACATATGGGGATAATTTACTAACCTGCTTGTTCCTATTATATATGCTAAAAAAATGTCTGACATGAGAAAACACACAATGAATTGGTACATTTAAAGATTTAAGAGCTGAAAATGAAGGTTCAAAGAGACTCAAAAACTATAGTTTATACCACTGTATTCTTGATTAGATAGTCAGATTTATGAAATTTATAGATACTCAAATCACTTTCTGTCTTAAGACTGAGACATTGCCCTGGCAGGAGAGCTTGGTTGGTTGGAGTATTTTCTTGATATGAAAAGGTATCCAGCTTGATTTCCCAGTGAGGGCACATACAGGCACAGATCAATGTTTGTGTGTCTCTGTTTCTCTCTCCTTTCCTCTCTCTTTCAGATCAATTAAAAGAAAAATAAAAACAAACTTAGACATCTACAGGAGATGTAAATTAGCAGGAGAAATAAATTAGTGTAAATGACTAGGTTTATGATCCTACTAACCTAGCTGATGAAGAGGGAATAAATAGAGGACAGCAAACCTTCTGAACTGTGGATCTGTTACAAGCTTTACAAGTGTTCTTGTCATCCCCAAGGCAATCAGGGGTTGTCCCTACCAATTAAGTTATCCCTGCCAATAAATTATTTTTCCATAATCCAGTCTGAAACAGTCATTTGAGAAAATGTTCCAGAGTTATCTGTGGTATGTATCACCATAACTCTAAACCTTGGAAGGTTAGGGTAGGGGCTATGTGGCTTCCCTCAGCTTTGTGACTACCTTTATTTTTAAGTCTACTCATGCATGTAGCCTGCATTAAAAAGACATTTTCTGGCATTGCAGAATTTGATGGATTAGAAACTTTTATCCCCCTCATCTGTATATTTGAACTATACAGGCTCTGTGTTTTCTATGTCTGGTTGCTTTAATTAAGACACAATCTAGTGAATAATACTATGAATTAAGAATAAGAATTTAAAAAGATAGGTATGTCTCAGTAACGAAGGCGAGAAGCATTAATGAAAATTGGCAGAACACAAAAACTCCCTTTATATTTTGGGTTTCCATAAAACAAGCACTTTATAGAGATTTGCTGTATTATTCATGAAGCCAGCACTAATGCCACCCGATTTGAGAGACAAAGAACCTAAGACTTGCCGTGATGTGAGCCGACTGATGTCATAAAGCAGCTTTATCAGATTGGGGACTTAAAACATCAAGAACCTGAATATTCATGACTTTTATTTACCCTTTCTGGTCTATCAGAGATGATTTGTAGTATAACATGCTGAATAATCACCTTTTCTAGGTGCATTTTTTGAAAGTGAATAATGCACATAGCAATCATAAGAGCACACGAGGGAGACTTATTTCTAAAAGCAAGGAGACGGTGCAAAGGGAAGTCTTGTTTACCCCACCATTTCCTTCCAAAGACCACTCTACATTTATTATCCCATTGATCTTTCTGTATCTTTATCTTGGAGTTACTAAGGTAATTCCCTTAGCTAAAGTCTGACAAGGTTAAGTGATTCACTCATGGCCCCATCAAGTCCTTGACTCAGTCTGTCTTTGTGCCCTGTGTCCAGCTGAGTAGATTCACAGGGAGTTTTGCATGGTGCACACTTGAGACCTTTTCTAAAAAGGCCAAATAAAAGTGAACACAGAGGACCACAGCAGAGGATAATTTCACTTCCTAACAATGGCTAGAGGACAAGACAGGCCAATAGAGCTGCAGAAGAAAGTGATTAGAAAGAGTGGAAAGGTATGTCATTGGTATTTTAATTGGTATTGCATTGAATTTGTGAATTGCTTTGGGTAATATAAACATTTTTATGATGTTTATTCTTCCTAACCATGAACATGGTATATGCTTCCACTTGTTTGTGTCTTCCTTGATTTCTTTTATCAATGTTTTATAATTTTCCAAGTACAAGTCTTTAACTTCCTTGGTTAAATTTACTCCTAGGTACTTTATTTTTTTTTGTTGCAATAGTGAAGGTGATTGTTTCCTTAATTTCTCTTTCTGACATTTCATTGTTGATGCATAAAAATGCCTCTGCTTTCTGAGTATTAATTTTATATCCTGCCACCTTGCTAAATTCATTTATCAGGTCCAGCAGGGTTTTTTTGTGTTTTTTTTTTCTGAAGTTGGAAATGGGGAGGCAGTCAGACAGACTCCCGCATGCGCCCGACAGGGATCCACCCGGCATGAACACCAGGGGGTGATGCTCTGCCCATCTGGGGAGTTGCTCTGCCGCAATCAGAGCCATTCCAGTGCCTGAGGCAGAGGCTATAGAGCCATCCTCAGTGCCCGGGAAAACTTTGCTCCAATGGAGCCTTGGCTGCGGGAGGGGAAGAGAGAGACAGAGAGGCAGGAGAGGGGGAGGGGTGGAGAAGCAGATGGGCACTTCTCCTGTGTGCCCTTGCCGGGAATCGAACCCGGGACTCCCGCATGCCAGGCCGATGCTCTACCACTGAGCTAACTGGCCAGGGCCAGGTCCAGTAGTTTTTTGACTGAGACTTTAGGGTTTTCTATGTACAGTATCATATCATCTGCAAATAATGATAGTTTTATTTTTTCTTTTCCAATTTGGATGCCTTTTATATCTTTTTCTTATCTGATTGCTGTAGCTAGGACTTCCAGGACTATGTTGAATAAGAGTGGTGAAAGGGGGTACACCGGCCTTGTTCCTGATCTTAAGGAGATTGCTTTTAATTTTTGTCCATTAGTTATGAATAGTTTTAAAAGTTCAGTTATATGTATTTCTTTGCTGAATGTGACTCAATATCTATATTTAGGTATTTTCAATATTTAATTGACAATAATATATTAGAATTTTTAAAATTCAGAGTATAAGTGTGTTCAATGAAATTCCTATTAAAATACCAATGACATACTACAAAGATATAAAACATATGTTTCAAAAATTTATATGGAACCAAAAAAGAACACAAATAGCCTCAGCAATATTGAAAAAGAAGAATAAAGTGGGAGGTATCACACTTCCTGATATCAAGTTATACTACAAGGCCATTGTACTCAAAATAGCTTGGTACTGGCATAAAAACAAGCATATAGATCAATGGAACAGAAGAGAGAGCATAGAAATAAACCCACACCATTATGGACAATTGATATTTGACAAAGAAGGTAAGAGTATACAATGGAATAAAGACAGTCTCTTCAACAAATGGTGTTGGGAAAACTGGACAGCTACCTGCAAAAAAAATGAAACTAAACCATCAATTTACACCATTCACAAAAATAAACTCAAAATGGACAAAGGACTTAAATGTAAGTCATGAAACCATAAGCATCTTAGAAGAGAACATAGGCAGTAAGCTCACTGACATCTATCACAGCAATGTATTTGCTGATTAGGCTCCATAGGCAAGTGAAATAAAAGACAGGATAAACAAATGGGAGTATATCAAACTAAAAAGATTTGCACAGCTAAAGACAATATGAACAGAATAAAAAGACAAACCATACAATGGGAAAACATATTTGACAATATATCTGATAAGTGGTTAATAAACAAATTTATGAAGAACTTGTAAAACTCAACATCAGGAAGACAAACAATCTAATCAAAAAATGAGCAAAAGAAATGAATAGACACTTCTTCAAAGAGGACATACAGATGGCCAATAGACAGATAAAAAATGTTCAACATCACTAATCATTAGAGAAATGCAAATTAAAACCACAATGAGATACTACCTCACACCTATCAGAATGGCACGCATTAACAAAACAACACATAATAAGTGATGGTGATGATGTAGAGAAAGGGGAACCCCCCTCCTGCACTGCTAGTGGGAATGCAGACTTTTGCAACCACTGTGGAAAACAATATGGAAATTCCTCAAAAAATTAAAATGGAACTGCCCTTTGACCCAGCCATCCCACTTATAGGAATATATACCAAGGACACCATATCACTGACTCAAAAAAAGAAATGCACCCTCACGTTTATGGTAGCATTGTTCACAATAGTGAAGATCTGGAAACAGCCCAAGTGTCCGTCAGTGGACGAGTGATTAAAAGCAGTAGTACATATATACAATGGAATACTATGGGGCCATGAAAAAGAAGGAAATACTACCTTTTGAAAAAACATGGAAGGACCTAGAAACTATTATGTTGAGTGAAATAAGCCAGACAGAGAAAGAAAAATATCATATGACCTCACTTATTTGAGGAATCCAAGAAACAATGTGAACTGAGGAATGGAATTGTTCCATTCCTGAAGGGAATGGGGGGAGGGAGCTTTCAGGAGGGAGCTAAGGGAGATATTGAGGGGAATATGGAGGAGGGGTGATGCGTTTGGGGAGACACTAGAATCTATGTAAACATGAAATAAGAAAGAAAGAAAGAAAGAAAGAAAGAAAGAAAGAAAGAAAGAAAGAAAGAAAGAAAGAAAGAAAGAAAGAAAGAAGGAAGGAAGGAAGGAAGGAAGGAAGGAAGGAAGGAAAGAAAGAAAGAAAGAAAGAAAGAAAGAAAGAAAGAAAGAAAGAAAGAAAGAAAGAAAGAAAGAAAGAAAGAAAGAAAGAAAGAAAGAAAAAAGAAGGAAGGAAGGAAGGAAGGAAGGAAGGAAGGAAGGAAGGAAGGAAGGAAGGAAGGAAAAAGAAGAGTAGCAGGAGACATGTAGGTGGCTTCCATTCCTTGACTACTGTAAATAATGATACAGTGAACACAAGGGTGGATGTATCTTTTCCAACTAGTGGCAGGAGTGGCAGGGAATGCCATAAATGGAAGCCCAGAACCAATGTTGAAAAAGTGGAATTTGAGACTAGAAAAGGGGAATTGCAACTCTGTGAAATACAATTCCATGGCATCATAATTGTACTTTTTCATAGTAGAATAGAGGTGGATGGTGCCCTGAGAAATCACTGGATGCACTACTGGCCTTTAGACAACTGAGCAGCTGGTAATATAGGAGAGAGGAGGTCAAGACTCTCATTTATTTTTAACTTGGCCCTTTTTTCCAAATTAGCTAATAGATTACTCTGAGATGTACTGCTACAATACTACAAGTGCACTTCAGGAATGCCTGTGTGTCTGTGTATAGATTGGTATAAACTACACACACACATGCATGCACACACACACAGATAGATGACAGACAGATCTATCTATAAAGTTCTTTTAATGTTCTAATAACTTTCATATCTTTTTCTTCATTTCAATCTTGAAAAAACTTTTGAGATAAGTGAGGCATTATATTATTGTGCTCAATTTAGAGATTAAGAAGTAGATGCCTGAGGCCCTGGCCAGTTGGCTCAGTGGTAGAGCATTGGCCTGGCTTGCAGGAGTCCCGGTTCGATTCCCGGCCAGGGCACACAGGAGAAGCATCCATCTGCTTCTCCACCCCTCCCCCTCTCCTTCCTCTCTGTCTCTCTCTTCCCCTCCTGCAGCCGAGGCTCCATTGGAGCAAAGTTTGCCCGGGCTCTGAGGATGGCTCTGTGGCCTCTGTCTCAGGCACTAGAATGGCTCTGGTTGCAACAAAGCAATGCCCCAGATGGGCAGAGCATCGCCTCCTGGTGGGCATGCCGGTGGATCCTGGTCAGGCGCATGAGGGAGTCTGTCTGACTGCCTCCCCGTTTCCAACTTCAGAAAAAAAAAAAAGAAAGAAATAAATGCCTGAAATGTTAACTGAATAGTTTTAATCATTCAATTATATGTATTTCTTTGCCAAATGTGACTCAATACCTATATTTAGGTATTTTCAATATTTAATTGACAATAATATATACTATTAGAATTTTGAAAATTCAGAGTATAAGTATGTCCTATAAATTTAGGATAGTCTGATTATGCTCTTATAGGAAATCTGATGCAGGTAAAAAGAGGCATACTTCTTTGATTTAATAACCATATTCCTGATTTTGTGATTCAGAGTTACAAGTGAAAACCAAACATTTGGAATATAAGCCTAGAAATTATTTTTTTTTTAGATTAGCCATGTTATATTGTATTCTGTGGGTAAAGCTGTTAGGTTTCATGCTTTTTAGAAACTGAAAATTGTACATTTAAGTTGAACTTATTTTAAATTAGAATATATTTGTTTTATCCTCACTACGTTTATAGCATTCTTGAAGTTAAGATGAGAAGACTGTAGGATTTACTTTCATGTGCATCAATGTGATTTTACAGAGCTTAACTGGTAGAAAAATAATTATATAATAACCCTCTCTCTAAAGTGTCATCGATATACTACATTTCCTAGTCAGCCTACCTTGGCCTCGTGATTGGTTTTTGTCAATGAACTATGCACAGGTTATTTACTGTTAAGTGTATCTTCTACATTTTCTGCTTTCTCCTTAGGTACCTAAATGTAGAACAGGATGGTGGAGCTGCAAGATGGGACCTGGGTTCCTGAATCACTACATGGAAGAAAGCCACCCACCTTGACACATGAGGGCCAATTAACTTTGATAGTATTCATTCATTTAAAATGTAGGGATGCCTGGCCAGGCGGTGGCACACTGGATAGAGCGTCGGACTGGGATGTGGAGGACCTAGGTTTGAGACCCCGAGGTCACCAGCTTGAGCGTGGGCTCATCTGGTTTGAGCAAGGCTCACCAGCTTGAGCCCAAGGTAGCTGGCTCGAGCAAGGAGTCACTCAGTCTGCTGTAGCCCCCGGTCAAAGCACATATGAGAAAGCAATCAATAAACAACTAAGGAGCTGCAATGAAGAATTGATGTTTCTCATTTCTCTCCTTTTCTGTCTGTCTGTCCCTCTCTCTGACTCTGTCTCTGCCACAAAAAACAAACAAACAAAAATGTAGGGATTATTTGTAATAGTATGTAGTGTTACCTTAACTAAATACACATTCAAACTCTCACTCTCTTTTTCTTGCTTGTTTTTAAAAGTTGTTCTGAATTCTACATTTCTATCTTTTTCCTCATTAGAAACATATTGCCAAAAAATTAAACATCATTGCTTTAGCTGATTATTTGACTAATAAGATATTTTTAGCTTCATGTCTATCACATAATGTAGTTACTATCACATTTCTCCATTCAGATCTATCCATCTGTCTTTATTATGTATCTCTGCTTATTTTTGGTAGCATCCTTGAGTGCATACACAGTGTGCTTTTTTAAATTGCTTTTTCTTTTCATTTATTTCACTGATTCATATATAAGCCCTCTAAAATTCTCAAGGTCAAGAATTATCTTTATCTCTCCATCCCATTCAGAAACATCGGCTTGGTATGCTGAAGACCCAGGTTCAAAACGCCAAGGTCACTAGCTTGAGCCCAAGGGCACTGGCTTGAGCAAGGGGTTACATGCTCAGCTGGAGGGACCCCTGCCCACCCTGTCAAGGCACATATGAGAAAGTATTCAATGAACAAAAGGTGCTGCAGCTATGAGTTGATGCTTCTTATCGCTCTTCCTTCTTGTCTGTCTGTCCTTGTCTGTCCATCTCTATCTAAAAAAATAAATAAACAAAAAGGCAATGTTTTCACCATTCAAATATTAAGATTTTAAATAATTATGATAATTTGTAATTTGTATTCATGGTTTACCTGATAAAATCATTATATGTCTTAACATTAACTTTAATTGCATAAATATTCATTACTTTAATCCTATAAGAATTTTAGAAAACCTGAACTTGTGGCTTAGTAGATAAAGCATTGACCTCGCCCACCAAGGTCATGGGTTTGATCCCCGGTCAGAATAGATTTTATTTTTTCCTAAAGTTTTATTTTGTCTGATGTCTTTGTTAATGAAATAACACTTTCATATGAAAGGGAGTTGAGGAAAATATGTGCATTAGTTTTCTGTTGCTGCCATAACAAATTACCACAAATTTAGCAACTTAAAACAACATAAATTCCTTATTTTAACTTCTGCAGGTCAGAAGTCCAAGCAGGATCTGCTGGTCTCTCTGCTCCTGGTCTCACAAAGCTGAAATCTAGGTGTTGGCCAACATGCTAATGAAAAATTAGGAAGTATATTTACATCAGATTATTGACATATTGACTACTGTTCAGTCCTTTGTTATAGAGCTGTAGGTCTCCTCTTTATTTACTGACTGTCAGCCAAAAGTCCTCTCAGCTCCTTAAATCCACCTTCATTCCTGTCACTTTGACCCTCTCTTTTCAAATTAGCATGTCCAGCCTTTCTCCTCTTCACGTTACTCAGACTCTCTCCTGTGCAGCATCTCGTCTTATAGTCAGAAACAATTCTGTTTTTTAAAATCTCATGGGATTAAATTGGACCTAGCTGGATAATTCAAGATAATATCCCTAATCTTAAAACATCAGCAAATCCCCTTGGTCATCTAAAGAAACACACCCACAAAATCCAGGGATTAGAGAATGAACATCTTTGGGAGCGATTATCCAGCTGATGGCAAAGTGCCATCATATTGAAACACATTCTTACAATTCTTCAATCTTCCTTATTAATTTAGCTCAGATTCCACATATTTTACCTATATAACCAATATAATAACATTTAATTCACTCTAACAATATTTTTCCATTTTATTTCCACATATTTATAAGTAAATGAATATAATTTGTACATATAACTTCATTCTTGAACTTTATCCTAGTACCATGATGGAGAACCTTCTTATAAAAACCAACCACTTTTGCAGTGCTGGTCAACCTGGTCCCTCACGCCCACTAGTGGGCGTTCCAGCTTTCATGGTGGGCCAATGCGGTGCCATTTGGTTGCTCCGCTACCGCCCACCATGAAAGCTGAAATGCCCACTAGTGGGCGGGAGGAACCAGGTTGACCAGCACTGCAAAAGTGGATGTTTTTTATAAAAAGGTTCGCCATCATGGTCCTAGTAGATGATTAAGTGTACGGTGAATTTTAGAAAAAATCTACTGAACTCAAATGAAGTTAAGAACTGTGATAATTTCCTAAATGATTCAGATGTAAAAAGTGTAAGAACTTGTTAATTTAACATTTATCCTTTGTTTGATACTTAAGCTATTTGCTTCACTTGGTTTTCAGGTTATTTTATTTTTAAGTAGTGAACATTTACCTCAATGTCTATACTGAAAGTTTTAAAAATGTTTTTATAATGAAAATTATTGCCCTGGCTGGTTGGCTCAGCGGTAGAGCATCGGCCTAGCGTGCGGAGGACCCGGGTTCGATTCCCGGCCAGGGCACACAGGAGAAGCGCCCATTTGCTTCTCCACCCCTCCGCCGCGCTTTCCTCTCTGTCTCTCTCTTCCCCTCCCGCAGCCAAGGCTCCATTGGAGCAAAGATGGCCCGGGCGCTGGGGATGGCTCTGTGGCCTCTGCCTCAGGCGCTAGAGTGGCTCTGGTTGCAACATGGCGACGCCCAGGATGGGCAGAGCATCGCCCCCTGGTGGGCAGAGCGTCGCCCCTGGTGGGCGTGCCGGGTGGATCCCGGTCGGGCGCATGCGGGAGTCTGTCTGACTGTCTCTCCCTGTTTCCAGCTTCAGAAAAATGAAAAAATGGAAAAAAAAAAGAAAAAAAAAAAGAAAATTATTGTGACTTGACACTAGGCTGTCAGTCAAATTCCTTTTTCTAAGGAAGAATCCTCTGATGGAGAGGAGAATATAGATTTGCCTTAGAAAAATGTTACAGCACAATAATAAATTTGGATCATGAGATAACACACATAAAGGGTCTGGTATAAGGATGCGTAAGTGCAATTTCCGGTCCAATATTTAAGTCCCAGGATCTGATGTTCATCTTTTTTAGAGACAGGGCCATAGCTGCCCACTTAACAAGCAGATGACTATACTTTCTCTCACCAGGCAGAGCCCCTAGGACATGCTACTAATAAAAGGCTGAACATACCATTCCTGAAGAAAAATGCGTATGCAATGCAAAGAGTAAAATGCGTGCTTGAATCTTTTATGAAGACCTATAGCTCATTCTAATGTAAAATTTAAAAAAGAAATGTGTAATTTGACCAGCATATTGAGGTTTCAGTTAAAAAGTATGGTATTAAAAACTGGTTATGAAATGAAAGAGGATTTATATTTATGTGCACTCCTGAAATGAATATCTTATAAGTTATTAATATAATAAAGACATAAAAAATAGTTAAACGTGACAATAGCACTATATTCATAATACCTCCCCTTTATTGAAATTATGTTATAAGAACCTGGCATCCCAGTTTTAAAAATCTGTGTAATCAATTGCAGAGATGAATATTGGTCTCTTTATTTTGTACATTGAGAGGTTCAGGTAAAATAAATAATTTGTCTATGGTCACATAGTTAGTAAAAGAAGAGATTATATTTTAATCTAAACCCTGTTCTTTGTTACTGTTAAATTACACAGCTTCTTTAGAAGTCTGATACTAAACAATGATTTTGCTGACACTTCACTGCTTACTGATATTAATTATAATTTGAACTTCAGCTATGGATAGTATTTGTGAACAACAGTCACAGAAATAGTTACATAAGATGCCATTCTGACTCAACAACTATACTAAGAATAACTTTTTCTTTATTTTCTTCAAAAAGGATATTGAATGCATGATTAACAAAGTCAGATTCTCATCAGTTTTAACTATGATGGTGCCTCATGCAGTATAGATCAATTCACAAAAAGTCATTACCTGTAAAATTGTGTGCAAATTCAATTTTGATAAATGAAATTGCTTTTTAAATATGCAGTAGGGTTACTTTAATAAAAGCAATTGTGTGGCCAATAATTTCTAAAGTGAATAAGCAATATCTAGTTTACCTTTGTTTTGTAAAGCCTCACATGCCATACGTAAATTATTTCACTAGAAAAAAATGGTTTCCTTTGGAGCGAATGAAAATTTGACAAGTTATAATGTTATTTTATACTTCTCAGAATGACCTAAGAGCCTCTAGGGTTTTATGTAGAATTTTATCCCATACTTTTTTAGGGCCTTCCAAATTTTGTTATAGAAAGACCTTATTGTAAAACCATTTTATCCATTAAAAGTCTTCCTGAAGTACTGAAGTGTACCAGCTAAAGGCCCACACATGTTTCTATGTATGTATACTTAGTGTATGTAGTTATATATTTGTGGGTCAACAGCAGAGTTTCCATCTTTTGTCACATTAAATACAAACTATGCTGATGGACTTCAGCCAACTCACCCTCATGAGCTCAATGTATAGCACTTGAGAGTCAGACTGTGTATCCATAGACATGTACCCATAAATCATTTCTGGATGTAAGCAGAATAAAGATTTTTCATCTTGTTTAGTATATTAGTTTCAGGTACACAACACAGTGATTAGGCAGTTATATACCTTATGAAGTGATCACTTGGATGATTCTAGTGTCCATTTGACATCCTGCATAGTTATTATAATATTATTGACTATATTCCCTATGCTTTACATTCCTGAGACTATTTTTATAACTGGCAATCAGCCTTCTTTTTTTTTTGACAGAGACAGAGAAAGACAGATAGATAGGAAGAGAGAAAGATGAGAAGCATCATTTCTTCATTGTGGCACCTTAGTTTTTCATTGAGTGCTTTCTCATATGTGCCTTGACCAGGAGGTTAGGGCAGAGTGAGTGACCCCTTGCTCAAGCCAGCGACTTTGGACTCAGGCTGGTAAGCCTTGCTCAAACCAGATGAGTTCATGCTCAAGCCAGCGAGCTCAGGGTTTCAAACCTGGGTCCTCCACGTCCCATTCCGACACTGTATCCACTGCGCCCCTGCCTGGTCAGGCACAATCGGCACTTCTTAATTTTGAACCTCGGTTTCTTGCTTAGCTTTCTGATGCCCTAGCTTACACAGCCTCCTTTAGGGGCTTGGTTTTGGGACACCCCCAAGTCTCTATCTGGGATTCTGCCCTCACTTCCCCTTAGGACAGTACAGACAGCAGGGTAAGGTTAAACAAGAAGCAACAAATTCTTTCAGAAATTGAAGCCATATTCTCATAATCATACAGACTACTACAAGATTAGTTTTCAAAAGGATACTCTCTTGTCTATTTGTTTGGATACATGTATTATCATAAGCATACTCAATAAAATACTAGAAAAGTTAATTGCAGTGTCAAGTAAAAGAAAAACTAATTTTATAATAATCTCCTTTTATACTAAAATATTCAGCACTTATAATTGAAAAAGAAAAACCTTTGATTTTGAGGAATTCATATATTCATTTATTCAACAATATTAATTAAAATTTGGAAGATCAAAATATGATCCCTATTCAGATATTATTCTCAAGGATCTTAAAGACTGATAGAAAATAAGGTACTACAAAACATGGCATTAGAAGGAAGAAAATGTGAAATATATGAAAGAGGTATAATTAAAATGCAAGGTTCTGGTTATTAAGTTTTCTCTCAGTATCAAACCCACCCTTCTGAGCTGTTTCATGATGCTGGAGCCAGCTTCTCCTTCGCCAGCTGGCTGCCTGTTTGTTTGTTGTAATCCAGAGAGAAGAGGGTTGAAAACCAGAGGACAGTTTTGCTTCCTGCCTCTATCAATATTGCCGCAGCCATGGACTCGTCACCTTCCCAGTACCACTTAGTGCTGTATTCCTTTTTCCTTTCAGTCCCTGAAGCAGGTAGAAGCCCAGCCTACTCGGGTGCCTCATTCTCAGAATCCCATGCCCTAAGTCTGTGGGGGGAACTCCTCTGAATTCCTGAAGCCCTCCAGCAGCAGAACATCCCCTCCTAAAGGTGTAGGTCTCAGCCCCATAGGGACCTGCTCTCAAGACCCCAGGCTCTCAAGACCCAGCCTCTCCCTGCTGTTCTCTTGGCTCCAGGAATGCTATCTCTTTTCTGCAGTTACTGTCTTTTGATCACTGAAGAGTTCCCCTCACCTTCTTGCCCTCCAATACTTGCTTAAAAAATTGTTAATTAAATTATCTCAGGTAAAACTACTGGTGTGGATTGCTTTTGAGTGCTTCACAATTGATACAGTAATAAAAGCTCAGAGAAAGAAACATCCAATTGTAGATGTGGAGATCAGAGAACAACTCACAGAATGCCCGCATTTCCACTAAGCCATTGAATGGTAACTTCAATGTGAGGTGAAATTGAAGGTCAGGAAATAGAAGAGGAAGTGGCAGAGGCGGCAGCGAGGAGGGGAGGGAGCATAAGGGGGAGATGAGCAGGTCAGCTCTACTGGACGGGTGTTGGTGAACAGGCAGGGCCACAACCACTCACAACAATTTCTCTTTTTGGTGTGCAAAAACACAAAATTTATGTTGGAGGCTTCTTCATTTTATGAAATAATATAACCACAGGTAATACATTCAGAAATTAGAACAAAATATAAATTCACTTTATATAGGAGGGAATTTCCTGACTTAATTAACTCATATAAAGTACACAATTACTATGTAATTTGTTGTAGTCAAAAATTATTTTATAATAAGTAAAAAGACCCCCAGACCTTTACATGATAGGTACTGAAATGTCTTATTTAAGTATACTTTATAAATATTTATATTAGATAGGAAGATAAATTAAAATGAACTAAATGTAATGTTTGATTTAAACTATAGGAACAGGTATTAGTCTCCAGGGTGTATGTAATGTGACATGTATTTCCAGGGTGCTCATAACTGGGCGTTGCAATATATATATTGTCTTCGAGAAAAAACAAACCATGGTTTCTGCTTCACAACAGACTTCATGTTCTTTTGACAGTTTGTTTTCTTCATATTTTGACAGTTATAAAGCACTCTTTGCCTCTGGGCTTTTGATATAGAATGATAAGAATCAGTCATGGGCAAAACCTTCACTTATACTGTTTTTTTAATTGTGAAAATCAGATTTAATTTGTATTATTTATATTTAAAACATATTTTCCAGGAACCTCTGAGTACACTACAGATACAAAACAATCATTATATAGGTTGGCAAGTCCTTCCAGCACATGTCCCGCTGACCTCAAGGAAAGCAACATGTGTGCTTCCAAGGGCAGAGTCGGGCAATTACTAGTAATGAGGTCGCATTTAAATGCTCATTAGTGGGTTTAAATTGTTAGTATGTGAGTCCGTGTGTTTGGACAGAGTAGTGGCATGGTTTAAATAAAATTTTAATCAAAATTCTTGAAGTATACAGTGCTTTTATTTTATGAGGACTTTAGATGAATATTTTAAATCACATTACTGGTTTCTTTAAAAATTTCACATTAAATGTGAATTTTATCTTAATAACACATTTTCTTCTATATTTACATGCAAACAGATAAACTATTGGCAATTAGGAAAAAATAACATCCAGGTGTTACTACTATTTAAAATAGAACAAGGATTCTTCAGATCTTTATAGTCATCTACTTAATTTGTAGTCATCACCAAAGCAACTGGTGAATTCTATTAACTTAATGAAACTGTATGGTTTCTTCAGGGAAATTAATCGGACCAATAATTTGTTTTAAAATAGAGTACCTGAGACTATAAAAATGTTACATTCTTTTACTTCATATAAATACAAACTAAATTAGTATCATATGTGGCAAAAAATGGAATAGGTAAATGAATCAAGATAATAGTGCAAGACAAATTGCGTGTGTGTATGTGTGTGTGTGTGTGTGAAGAAAAATAGTAATATAATATCACTATTGAATGCCTTTACTGATTGGCTTCAGAGTCTTGTGTGGTTGAAAACTTCTGAATGTGAATTTCTCAAAACATGTGTCAGAATGTGTGTGCGCAGTCATTAGAATTTTGTGAACCACTCAGGATAATAGATTATGATGTAAAAATTGAGTTTCACTAGAAAATTGCTTCATTCATCCACTTTAAGGGAACTTCAAAGACATCAGAAAACTGTAATTCTTGGTTTAGACAGTTTCTTTTTTTCTGCCTTTTAAAAAAGGAGAAAAAAGAAACCCTTAGTAATTTGTTACAATAGATCTTAAAATGCATGTATCATCTACAAATGACCTCATCAACATTCAGAAAGGATTACCTAAATGAACCTGTCTACATATTGCCCCTTATAATGAGTCCCCATGAGACTAATGACTTATTAGTGCCGGACAATAAATGATTAATTAGTTGATTCTAAAGCAAATTGTTAAGAGAATAATTGCTACCTTTTCCTAATTTCTGCAGGTTAGAAGTTAATGTGATGCTAATGTAGACAGATAGATTCAATAAAATTTTTTGTTTATTAACAAATTTCAAAAAATGATTTGAAAAAACTGACCATAATATACTATTTTAATATTTAATTAAGGTTTAATATCTAATATTTATAAGACAACTACATATATTTATTCACAAATATTTTTTGCTTACTAGTCTATCAGTTTCTTATTTTAATCTATATTTTTCATTAATATCATTACCAATTACAATGTAGGTAAAATTTTTGAGCTTGCATTGTGTTTATTGAAAAGCATTTCTTCTTCTTTACTTACTCTTTTGAAGGTTGGTGAGTCTTCTGCTTTGAAATGTGGACTGAACCATAGGAATGTTGATCTTCCTAAACAAAATCAACTCTCCATTATTCAATGTCAATGAAGGAGGTATTGGTATGAATAAATAATACTAATTGATAATTCACACATCTGGTTTAGGGCAAAGGTAATTTATCTCAGGTGGCTCTAATCATCTGAATAAAAAGGAAGGATAACTTGAGAACTTTCAATTGTGCCAGGTTTGGGAAGTGGTAGGGAGGTAGAACTTTTATCATATAATACAAATGAGTGTCTGGGATCATATTGTTAGGGACATAAACACACTCAATGATAAACAATTTTATATTAGCCTGACATTTTCATATCACACTCATTTCATATCATCAATGTATTATGTACTTACTGAAATTTTCAAGATGGTTGCTATTTTCCCTGCTTTACAACCTCAAAGAGGTCCAAAAAATTCACACATAGTCAAACCAATAAAAAATAACACTATCAAAATTTAAAGCCAAAGGTCTCTGCTGTGCATAAAATGAGATAGTAATAATTTACTGTATTCAAATCATGTAAAAATAATTCATGGGATATATAAATTACCAAGCAAGAAAAGAAATATCATTAGTAAGGAAATCCACTACACATTGCATAAGTTATATAACACATTTTAGATTCATTTATTCATGCACTCATTCATTCATTCATTCATCACTATCTATTGAACATTCTAATCGAGCTAAGTGCTGGTGATAACCAGTAAACAAAACTTGTCTTGGCTCCCAAGATCACATACTTGTGGACATGTACAATAATTTTAGACCATGATGAGTCTTTTGGAGATAAACAAAGCATAGTAACCAGGGTTTGTGTGCACAAGTGGAAAAAGATTTGGGCGAAAGAAAGTCTCTTTGATAAAGTGAATTTTTGAGAAGTAATATGAATAAAGTAGAATGAGTCATGGAGTTCTTCAAGTGAAAAAAATCTCCAGAGAAAGAAACTACAGTATAATGTCCTCAGTTAGTGTCCTTGACATGTTCAAGAAATAGTAAAGATGCTAGTCAGTAAGGAATGCACTAGGAAGTTAGTAGCTAGAAAGAAGTCTGAGGGTGTGTGTGTGTGTGTGTGTGTGTGTGTGTGTGTGTGTGATGGTGGTGAGTGTTGAATCATGAGAGGCCTTAAAGAGCACTTTAGAATTTGAGATTTTCTCTAAGAATGGGAAGCTATTTTAAAGACGTGGTTGGAGGAGTGATTTAGGTTTTCAAAGACTCGCTGACTGCTATGTAAAGAACTGATAGGGGAGACAGAGGCTGAAGTAGGGAAATCTGGTTAGAAACTTATAATTTGTGAAAGGTCAGCCCAGCCTCTTAAAATGTTCGAGAAATCAATATATTCAAAGCCACAGTTGTCAAGTAATTTTGAATGTTGAAGAATTTAGAGCTCATTAAGTAGAGAATTTTTGAAATATATGAAGGGTTATTAAAAGATATGGTGTCAAATAGTCCACTCACCATAAGCAGTCTTTGGAAACTGGCATCTAATTAAATGGTATATATTTATCAGTGAATACTTTGAGGTGAAGTGCTTTAAGAACTTTTAGCTAAGATTGGGATTGAATTTAAATCTTACAAAATCTCCAAACAATGCTTTTCTGGATATTTTCATGTACTGACAAGATTCTGTGAGGCAGTGTTTAATGAGAATTTGGATCCAGGCTACCTGGGTTCAAAATTTGGTTCCAATACTCAATAGTTGGTAATCTTGAGCAAGTGAATTGAAAGTTCTGGCTTCGGGTTTCTTTTCTCTAAAATTAATAATAGTGCCAACTACAATATGTTTGTTAAATATGAACTTTAATAAACGCAGAGTACTTAAAAGATCACTTGATTTAATATGTGCACAATACTTAGAAGATCATTTTATTTAACATATGCGGAGTACTTACAAGATCACCTGATTTAAAACGTGCAGAGTAGTCAGGATATTTCATGGCTATCTCTGAAGCTCAAAATCCTGCTTTGTGCCTCATAGGCCACCATCAACCTATGTCACTGACATGGGAATTTTTTATGTTAGGAAACATTCAAGGCCTCTTAACCTGAATATTAGCGCTAGTGATGCAAGTACTAGGGGATTTTTGTCACATAGGAAAACATAAATATTGAATTTCAAATACCAAAGCCCAAAAGTGATAGGGAAAGGAACTGGCTTCCCACAGGTCTGTATGACAAGATGGTCCAATGTAGGAGACAGGATATTTTCACCGTAAAAGTTATCCCACGGCTGCTGCTATCTGTCAAGTGTTTGGCAAGAAGTGAGAACCAAAGCATATTCTAGATCAGGGGTAGTCAACCTTTTTATAACTACTGCCCACTTTTGTATCTCTGTTAGTAGTAATATTTTCTAATCGCCCACTGGTTTCACAGTAATGGTAATTTATAAAGTAGGGAAGTACCTTTACTTTATAAAATTTATCAAGCAGAGTTACAGCAAGTTAAAGCATATAATAATAATTACTTACCAAGTACTTTATGTTGGATTTTCACTAAGTTTGGAAGAATAAATCTTTATAAAACAACTTACTATAGTTAAATCTATCTTTTTATTTATACTTTGGTTGCTCCACTACTGCATACCATGAAAGCTTGAACGCCCATTAGTGGGCGGTAGGGACCAAGTTGACTACCATTGTCCTAGATGATGTGAAATATTGAGCCCTAGGTATTGTATACCTTACTGAAATAACTGTGGGAATTATTTTCTTAATTAGAGGTTAAATATACTCTAAGTTCATGACCATAGTTGGCAAATATTTTTTCAACTGTGTTGTTTTATGTCACATTGAAATCAAAAACAAAACTAATGCCATTTGCAGGAACTTAATAACATGTTAAAACACACTTGCCATTCCATGCACAAATATAATAAATATCAGTAGACAACAAAAAACAAGTCATTCAACTCCTCCAATGTGTCTCAAAGGAGGTAAAAGATTTGATATTTGTGACATTTGTAAGTTGAAGTGACAATTCCAACATTAGATAAGAGATTATTTTTGAATACTTATCTCTATGAACATAATATTTTGATGTATATTTTAAAATGCACTTTTCACTTTAGATCTGTTTTTGGTTTACAAAAAGATTGCAGAGTATAAAGATTTTCCTTATACCCTATGCTCAATTTGTCATTATTAACATCTCAAATCAATGTGGAAAGTTTGTTAAGATAAATAAAATATCCAACTAAAGCCTATATCTTCTTCAGATTTCCATAGTTTTTACCTAATATATCTTTCTGTTCCAGTATCCTATTTAGGATACAGCATTATATTTAGTCATCATTTTCCTTAGACTGCCATTGACTATGATAATTTCTATAATATTTTCATATTATATAGTTAAAAGTAAAATGAAAATTTTAAGAAATACATTCTTTACGCTGCTTTATAAACTTGTTGGTAGAAACATCATTTTCATGTTTTGACAGGTTGTATAACATTCATATTCACAAATGTTTTGTTTCTAATATTTTATCAGTATCCAGTGTTTTATTGAATATTTTTCAGCACCAGTCTCTGAAAACAGTGGGGCTGGGGACAAAACACAGCCTGTTCATTCCTTTCTTTAAAAGGGATTATTGAAAAAAAAACGTTAACCTACATCTAGAAAAGGATGCATTTGGAATAGGATCAAAGTGGATTTCTATATTTTGCTTGGTGATAATATTGGTAGATGCCACAACATTGACTGAAAAGGTAATATAATTCCTGTGGAAGATAGGCTTTCTATAGTTTGAAATAATGATTTTGCATATTGCTGGGATTAATTGCCAAAGTAATTTATAGGATTTAGAGAATAATTAAAATAAGCATTGTGAAACTTGAGACATTTGTGGTTTTTCAGATTAATTTGTACTTTGATCTCCATTATTTAATTAATTAGTTTTTCTTCTTTTCCAAGTGAGAAAAGAGGAGATGGAGAGGCAGATTCCCTATGTGCCCAGATGAAGATCCACCCAGCAACCCCCATCTAGGACCGATGCTCTGCCCATCTTGGGCCATGATTGCAACTGAGCTATTTTTAGCATCTGAGGTGGAGGCTACACAGAGCCATCCTCAGCGCCCAGGGTGGATGCACTGGAACCAATTGTTCCATGGCTGCTGGAGGTAGGAGAAAGATAGAGAGAGAGAAGGAGGCGGAAGGGTGGAGAAGCAGATGGTCGCTTTTCCTTTGTGCTCTGACCAGGTATTAAACCTGGGACATTCAAATGCCATGCCGAGTCTCTACCACTGAGCCAACTTACCAGGGCCTCCTTTTATTTATATTTAAATTTATTCTTAATTTATTTTTATTAAGGTATAAGGGACATATCATATTGTATTAATTTCAGGTATACAGCATAATGATTCAATATTTGTACGATCACTACCATAAATCTAATTAACATCTGTCACCTTGGCTTCCTTATAGACCATTAATGAAAGACCATTAGAAGAAAATTGCTAGGGCAACCATTTCAGAAGGTATATTTTAATTTTTAGCATATCACTTTTCTTTCTTTCCACCTCACTGTCAGTAAGTAGCCTGTTGAAGCCAGAGGGCAGAATGAATGGGAGAATTATACACACAGCTACTTCCGTAAAACATCTTTCTAACAACCTCCTTTAAGTATGAAAACCTTTAAAATCTGAGTTTATTTTTGAATGATATAAAAAATAAGTTATTATTTAGAGACTTAAATAATATTAAGTAAGTATTTCTTTTTTTAAAATTGAATAGGTGACACTGCTTAATATAATTACATAGGTTTCCAGAGCTTAATTCTACAACAAATGCCTATATGCTGTATTGTGTGTTCATTCCCCTCCCAAGTTACATCTTTGTCCATCAGCATCTATCCCTCCTTGAAAAATCTCTGATCCTCAGGTAATAGATATATACTAGAATTGATTTTTAGAAAACAGCTTTCTAATAAAAATGTAAAACTGTGTATAGCAACAGAAAACATGATATTTAAAATAAAAGCGCCATCTTTTTAGTTATAAAAATAATTTTTATGAGTTCTACAAAATTAAGAAATAAAATTTTAAAAAGAGGAAAATAACTGATTTTTATTTGAGTCAGTTTTTGATTTTTAATAGAAGACTAATGAAAAGCTTGCAAATGTACTTTTGTTTGCATGATGGCTAGCAGGCAAACAAAACTCTGAATTTCATGAAAATGATCAAAGTAACAATATAGACTTAATACTGCTTATAAGATAATGATAAGAATAAGCTTATCATTAAATCAGGAAAATATAGTTTAAAAATAAACTTTCAAATATCTGACCTCTACCTCCCAATGAGCTTCTGTTTATGAAATGTTGCTCTGAAAATCAGCTTAAACATATTGTATAATACACTTCCTTCCATGTTATGTTAAAAATGCTGCTTTATATGTTGTTTGAGTATAATTAGTTTGAAGTACAAGTAAAGAAATCTAAAAAAATACAGGACCTTAGGGAAGATAAGAATATATTTCTGGGGAAGGGTGTTGAGGGGGTAGGCAAAATGAGTAAAGAGGGTCGAGAGGTACTAACTTCCAGTTATAAAATGAACAGGGCATGGAGATGTAATGTACAAACAATAAGTACTAAGGGTCTAATATACAACCTGATGACTATGGCTACACTGCTGTGTGATAAGCAGGAAAGTTGTTGGGAAAACAGATCCTAAGAGTTTTCATCACAAAGAGACTTTTTTTTTTCTTTTCTTTTTATGAAGTAATGGAGGTTAAGTAAACCTACTATGACAATCATATGACAATATATGTAAATTAAACCACTCTGCTTAAACAATAATGTATTTCAATTATTTCTTAATAAACTTAAAAAAAAGAATGTATTTCTTTTCACCAGGAAGTCCACAATTAAGAGATTTAGGCTTATAGGAGTCCCATGAGATAATGAAATCAGACTCATTCTGTCTTGATATTCTATAAGGCGTAGGCTCTCCTTCTAAAAGGTCACTTCATATTCAAGAAAACTGACTGCTGAAATGTTACTTATCACATACACATTCCCACCAACAGAAAGGAGAAAGAATAACGGACATACCCCTACCCATAGGGAAATTTCTTATAAACTGCACACTTAAGACTTCTGCTTACATTTCATTGGCCAGAACTTTATGTCCTGGTCATGGCTGATGGCAGGAAAATGGACAGATGTAGCTGTTATTGTATGTGGTCATGTGCCCAGCTGAAATTAATGCAGTATTAGTAATACAGAAGGAGAGGACAGATATTGAGCATAACAGAGGTTTCTGCTATATATGTTAGTACAGAAAACTCAACACATATTGCTTATTCTCCATAGATTTAGTAAGTATAAATCCTATACATAAAATAATATAGATCTAACATCTCCATCCTGTTATCCTTGTCAAGTCCTTGCTCTAGAAGAACTCAGACAAACTATTTTGTAAAATGTTTAATATAATTTATTAAAAGATCAAGAATAATATCCATGATCATGTATGTTCTTCTTAAATTATGTCAACCAGTTGGAATAAATATTTAACTGAATCCATTAAGTCAACTGGTTAATTCATTATTATAAAACAATGTATATATAAATATAATATGTGATGTGTATATCAATGCTTTGATACAGCTTCTGGATTTAGTCAGAAATTTCATCCTTAGTTTATTTTGGGGGGGGGTTCTTCAGAAAATGGGTAAGTAAAATTATGATTATTATGATTCCAACAGTAACTAACCACATAAAATAATGTAGATAAAATTAAAAAGGACTTAACTGCTAATTCTATTGTGGAAAATTTGTCTATAGATCAGTTATCTAGGACTAAGGAAATCTCTCAATTCTACAAATTATTACCTTTGTGTATTTGTATCTGTTATCCTCAATCTAGATTCTATATTTGAGGCTTGGATTCTAATAAAGAATTAGAAAATTGTTTTATTTCTTTTACTCCATTAAAATCATTTTACAGTTTAAAATATTTTCTAGATTACTGAATGAATCAGTACATTTGGTTTCTATGTGTTTCATAGGCTAAAATAGAAATAAATTTTGTACACTTGAATCGTTGTATGAAATATGGTCTCTAAAAACTTTTTTTATTATCTTTCACTGAGTTTATGTATAATATTTGCTCTATGCTCTTTTAAAATCTCTTTGGCAAGAGATAGAGCAGAAATGCACATACCCATGAAAGTATCTAATCTGTATGCAATCTATGGCCATAGGACAAAGACAAGCTAATTGGTCCATAAGTGGAATCTATGATCTTGGCATCATTTAGTATGCTGCTCTAATCCAATTAACCAGCCACTGCCCTTGTCTATATGCTGCTGAAGGGCATGAATCATAAATTTTTGTGTATCCAGCATCTAGCACATTTCTTGGCATGTGAATAGAACTCAATATTTATTAAATAAAATGATAATGCCATACTATTCATTAGAAAGAATATCTTGTATTTTTATGTATTTCATTATATGTCTAGAGTTTAGAAAATAAACCATTTTAAAGGAGAGGATTTTCTTTTAAAGAAGGAAAATCACCATGTTTCTTTCTGAGAGTTTCAAATCAACAATTAGTTTAAATTGTTAAAAACCAATTATAGGAATGACTTTTAAAATTCTTATATTAATATTGAATGAGTATAATAGTTTTTAAGTTATTTAGTTTTCTTGATAAGATTATTGATTTTAATGTCAAATGTGCTTTTTTCATAGAAGGTCAAAGGAAGAGGTGTTATAAGGACAAGTAGCACCCAGACACTGGATGGTGGATAAAATTAGGGAGTAAGCAGGTGCATGCTTATGAACTCCTCTCCATCAGTGTTTGTTCCTCATTTATCTGCTGTATTGACACTGAGTCCAGAAGTCTTATAACTATGCTGGCTATCTATATAACCTTCTAATATCTCTCTGGGTGTAGGTGGGGCCAGAAAGGTCCTGAAGCTGAGGGAGACCCAGGAGTAAAAGATTTTATTAAATTATATTTTTGATTGGCTGATCAATTTGATTTTAGGGAAAGAATTTTTTGTTGTTTTATTAAAATATGCAGTCTCTTATATTTTCTTAAGTTTTACTGTACATGAATATTGCTTGGGCATAGCACTAAAATAAAAAACAGATTGAGGTTTTTAGAGTTGTATTTGCAGTGGAATGTTTTACTTCAGCAAGCTCAAGTCCTGTTTCTCTGTCTTGTTTTGTTTTGCTCTATGCCCTGAGATTTATTTTTGAAGATCTCTAAGATAGATGTCAAGGAGGAGAACAAGAGAAAAGATATGTGTTTTATTTCAAAAGTGTGCATAGTGTTTTTACCTTCAGCAAGTTCGTGCTAGTCTTTGACACATTTTTACCGAGTTTCATAAACAAAACAGTAATGATAGTAAAAAAATGTTTAATGTTGTTACTCAATGGTGTCTAGCAGAGCAATTGTTTTATACTCTGTGGGAATGAAATTATGGCTTTAATATGCCTGAGCATTGTTACTGTTTTATTAAAATGGTTAAAATCTTCTCCTGAACTGAAGAAAATATTAACCAGAATTTGGGCCCTTTAGTTGTAAAAAGCTAAAGTGCTCAATATTTCATAAAGGGACAATACTTCTTAGTATGTTATCCAATATCATGATGCTAAAAATATTTACCTATCTAGTTACCTGTTAAAAAAGAGTATGTCAATATTCATGAGTGAGCCAGGGTTCTACCAGCAGAAGCAGCATCTATCAACATCTTGCCACAGGTACAAGCAATGCATCCATGTACAAAAATGATATTTAGAAATCAGGCCTTTGGCTGAACTCAGATCTTAGTTATACTTTGCAGAGGTTTCCATAATTTATAGAACTACCACCTGATACTTAATTCCAACATGTATACCAATATTTTTCTAATTTTAGTGACAATTGTACCACATGGTCTTTAGTATGGCAGGCTGCCTAGAAACTGTTTCAGTAAATTACACACCAAAATGATCTATTTTTGGATTGTCTCCAGAACAAAGACTATGATGTATAATTAAAACCAACTAACAATTAACTGCCATCAAATATAACGCGAGGGACAAGTGTTGTAAATTTAGTTATTTACAAGAAGAAGCAACATCGACTTTTTTTTTCAATGCGTAATAAAAATAGACCCATATTTGTGAGGTTATAACATTAAGGTTTATATAAAATAATAATGAAACAATAGAGGGATAATGTGTTCCCCATTTCATTGTGTTGAAATAATTTTATTAGTACAATAATGAACTAAGAACTCAAAATTGTTCTATTTATTGCATGTTTTGAACTAAATAATTATTTTAAGAGACATAGTAATATTACTTTGGCATCATAATTAGTTATGTAACTTTGAGGGTTGACTGTGCCCAAATTATGTTTTTATGCACTATCATATATTTGTGCATAACAAAAAGTTACTTAATTACTGTGATGTAGCTTTTATACCTAACACCCACTTAAGAATCGTACTTTGAAGATCTGAACTAACAAGTTTCTTTCATTACTTATTCTTATATAACCTAAGGTAAAGACAGAGGGAAGCGAATATCTAATTATGACTGTTTTTAGAAGATGGAAGAAAGGAGCAAAAGATTTTTTAAGACTTTCTATATACAAAGGCAGTGGCGAATTTGCTGAGGAGCTAACGAAGCTTCAGTGTTCCTCACTTGCCAGGGTCTTGTCCAAGGTCCTGAACTTAATTTCCTATTAATTATTTTGTATTCTATTTCTACTGTATAATGTGTCTTCTTCTGCAACTGTTTAAGGCTACAGGCTTTATACAAAGTGAACATCTTCTCAGTTGAGTTGGGAACCTCAGAATGAGGGAAAAACTAAATATAGAGAATCCTGAGGAATAATGAGCTGAACCGTGGGCAAATGTTCATCATCTTTAAAAGTGAATAAAATGACGAGAAACAAAGGACAAAATGCAGAGAGGTGAAGGAAAGAGGGGGAGGAAAGGTGGTGAAATGGAAGAACATATGAGAAGGTAGGTGGAAGAGATATCAGCACGTTGGAAAACCCTGTGTGAAAAAGGTTTTGTCTTAGTCCCTGAAATGAGTAGACCCAAGTATCACATGCTTTCTTGGTCACAGCTTCCTACTCTATCTCTCACTTTAGAAATAAATTTGTCATTTCAAATTAAAACATAAACTTTGCAATATTAGCATGAATTATTGTTATTTTTATCCTGGATATGCCATTTAATTTTTTATTTCATAAATAAAATATGATTTGGAGAGTGATTACTCAATATGCATTCAACATATGAACCTCTTCCTCCTCCTCTCTCTCCCTTTGAATTTGATACATTTTAGGATGCTTGCAAAACAACTGCTAAGTGCTTGAAGTGCAGTAAGTTACATATACTTTAACAAAAGATTAAAATGGATGTCAGGTTAGACTTTAAGGTCTTCTCACCTTCATACCTGGCAAAAAATTCTATACAGATAAATAAAACACTGAAAAACCAGTTCTGCCTTCCATATTCAAGCATGTATCATGTTGGAAAAGCAGATATGAAATGTGAGGGTGGCAACCTGACCAGGCGGTGGAGCAGTGGACTGAGATGCAGAGGACCCAGGTTTGAAACCCTAAGGTCGCTGGCTTGAGCTCAGGCTCATCTGGTTTGAGTACAGCTCATAAGCTTGAACCCAAGGTCGCTCTCTTGAGCCCAAGGTCACTGGCTTGAGAAGGGGTCACTCAATCTGCTACTGCCCACCGGTCAAGGCACATATGAGAAAGCAATCAATGAACAACTAAGGTGCACAACGAAGAATTGGTGCTTCTCATCTCTCTCCCTTCCTGTCTGTCTGTTCCTATCTGTCCCTCTCTCTGTATCTGTCACAAAAAAAGGGAAAAAATAGAAATGTGAGGGTGACAGAGCAGATATCCTGGGGGCAGTTGTGCCTTCCTGTTTCCACCAAGGAGCAAGAGAGGGGTGCACACACCAACTTCCAGGAGAGACAGAACCTAATGAGACCACTTGGAAAAATTTTATATATTCCCCAGTAGTTGGGCAACAGAAGGATCTAGACTCCAACTTTTACCCAAGAAACCTAATAGGAGAGAAGCTCACTGACTGCTGGCTGCTGGACTGTAGGACAGTTTCTGCTGTGTTGGGATTAGCTGCATTCTTACATTTTTTTTTCAGGAGAAAGAACAAGTCTTGTATAGACACTCAGCTGACCAAAGCTGGAAGTGCATTGGTGAATTCCTACTTGCTGTTGAAGCAGTGAGAAAATAGTTAAAACAAAGATGCTTTCATCTAGACAGAAGAAATTTTAGAGGATAGACCCATCAAGTAACCCATGAGATGGCTTAAATCTGTTAGGCTCAGGGTGGCAGAACCATGGTACAGTCAAGAGTTCTCCCACCTCTGCCTCCCTTGCCCCTCTCCATCCTTCTGCAACTCTCCTGAGATCCAAACTCCTAGTTCACAACATGGAGAAAGAGTGAGAGACAGCTTGGGATAGAGGAAAGAGATAAAAAAAAAAAGGGTAATATCCTAAATTCTCTAAGCCAGTAACCAGCCTTTAAGTGCCTCTCCATGTGGAAGGTAAAAAAATTTACCCTGAACTCAGAGTTTTGATTGTTATATAGAACAGAATGTTACGTGGGACTGAGCTTGCTATTGAAACAAGGTAGCTGTTATGGGCTGTATACATCTTCAACCCTTGGCTGCAGAACTTCCCTCACTGAGTAAATTTTGAAGGGGCAGCAGGGACAAAAATAATGATGATTTTTTTTTTCTGAAGTTGGAAATGGGGAGGCAGTCAGACAGACTCCCGCATGCACTCGACCGGGATCCACCTGGCATGCCCACCAGGGGGCGATGCTCTGCCCATTTGGTGCATCGCTCTGTTGCAACCAGAGCCATTCTAGGGCCTGAGGCAGAGGCCATGGAACCATCCTCAGCACCCGGGCGAACTTTTTGCTCGAATGGAGCCTTGGCTGTGGGAGGGGAAGAGAGACAGAGAGGAAGGAGAGGGGGAGGGATCTAGAAGCAGATGGGCGCTTCTCTTGTGTGCCCTGGCCGGGAATCGAACCCGGGACTCCTGCACACCAGGCCGATGCTCTACCACTGAGCCAACTAGCCAGGGCTAACTATTTTTGATCACATGATATTTGCCAGGCTTAGTCAAAGCATTGTTTACAAACATACAGTTTTCACATATTGTTTTTCTGTAAATATGCTTCTGTTTAATCAAACATTTTAAAAGATTATGTTCCTGAACTTTAACTTTGTCAAACTATTTTCTTCCAGTCACTGAAGTGAATACTTTATTAAAAGTTTTAAAACTGAAGACTTTTAAAGATCTGAACTACTCAGGGAGATACAAAAATTCACAGAAGAAAACAGAAATATATGATCTCATGGAACAAGAGTTGGAATATCATAAACAAGGAAGAATTGTCAGCCTCAGCTCAGTGAGCTTTTTTTGTTTGTGTGTCTATGTATGTCTGCAACGCCCAAACTAGAAATGTATCAGAGAATGTATTTCATTTAGGAGCTTAATAATTAAAGTAGGGTTTGATTTTAAATATATCCTTCACTTTTTCAAATGATTTAAGGTTTTCTTTTTTCAAAATCATAAGGCAAGGCTCTGAAAGGGCAGAGAACATTTATTTAAGTGCCACTTGTTTCTACTGCACTGGAAAATGTTTAATTTTTAGATGGGGAAAGGAAGAAATACGATAATTAAGTGCATCGCTCAAGAACCTGAATCACGATTCATTTTTCCTCCACCATGTAGTTATTCTCTTTTACAATGGACGAAACCTTAAGGGACCTGTCATATAAATATTTCTAAAGATCAGTCAATACCTGCAGCATTGCCATCCATCATTGCTGAACAAGTCCTGTTTTACACAGTAATCACATAAATCGAGTTACAAGAGATTATAATTCTTTAAAACACACCTCTTGGTCCTTAGCAAGGTCATTACTGTGCTGTAATGTCTGTTCCCCAAGATGACATATGCTGAAGTATAAAGCCTGCTGCAATGAAGACACAAAGAACATGGACTAACAGATTCTGAAATAACTAATCTGACTTTAAAAAATGCTCAAGACGTCGCTTTAACATTTAAGCTAATTTACATATTGATGAGTTCTTACGAATCCTTGTTAATTTAGCATTGCATTTTTTCTTTCCACAAAAAGGGAAAATTCTAGCCAGAAGTCAAATACAAGATTTAGCCATTATTTTGGTATGGTAGAATAAAATGTGAACCAAGTCATATTATTTATTTACATGTTCTGGCATTGTAAGTATAATAACCACAGTAATGATACTTAGACACATATTTATTATAACTAAAGATGTATCTGCTTTAGAAAAGCAAAATGTACTTATGGCATGAGACAAAATTTCAAGTTATGTAACTCAAACTGCTTTTGTTTGGAAAGTTGCATATGTTAGAGTTTTGGTTTTATTTTGCTGCTCTTATTGTTTGCTGGTGTCTTTGTTTTATTTGGCTTCTTTTTTATCTTGAATTACCCCAGGATATTTAAAGTTTTTTCCCTTAAATGTCTTGTCCATAAAATGTTTCTCTGGAAGAATTTCAAGGCTGCAGCAAGAACCTGGGAACTTCTAACACTGGAAATTGTGATGCAGCTCATCAATTTTACAAGAATGCTTCAATAGAGAGGGCTTAGCATCAAGTGCAATGGTCCCAGGAAACACAATGTGCTTTATTACCTGATAGAGGGAATTATTAAAATAGTTGTGTAAATACAAAGTGCTAGTGGTACCAGAACACTGACTTAGTTTAAGATGATTATTAGTGAAGATACTGTGTTAAATAGAGGCAGTACCTAGGTCAGCTCTTCCTCGCTAACTGGTGAGCCTCAGGATAATCAATCAATTCCCATCTCTAGACTCTGGACTGTACTGTGAGTCCAAACAAACCTCTTTAATTCACACCAAAATTTGCCAAAACTGCAGTTTAGAGATCATCTCTGACTGCAGTTTTTGATCTCTGAAAGCAGTATCTAACTTGGTAAAATAATTATAAAGGGAACACTCAGCAAAATAACTCCTTTAAACTAAAAAAGCCCATGTACAAAAAAGTAATTTAAAAAATGCCAACATAATCCAGTCTAGGCTTGTTACTTCCTTTTGTATCCAGAGCTACTGCATTATTGGAGCATTCGTTATGTACTGGGTACCCTGGGCTACTTGGAGCTGTAGTGCTACCAAATTAGTCAGCTAGTGAGTGATTCAGTGCTCAAGAAATGACTCACCTACTAAGAGTGATAACATGAAGTATAGCACTATAACAAAATAAGCATGTGCTGTATGACGGATCAGATAAGCACGCCTGGAGGGCAGAAAGGTCGGCATGCTTCCAGGTGGGAGCAGCATGAAACATTTCCATGATAGCATGTAAGCTGGGTCTTGAAACTAAGTAGGTTTTGCTTTAAGAGAAAGATGTTTAATGAAGACAGGACGTGAACAAATGGGATTGGAGCAAATTGAACAAGGACATTCTCTATATAGAAAACACATGATTAAAAGTTCCACACTGCTTATAAGAATTTCTGAGATGAAAATTATTACTTGAAAACCATCTTAAGTTTTTGAAAAATAAGGCTGTACTTCTATTAATGTACTTTGTCCAGATCCCCAAGTACAGCATACCGAATTGGAAATAAAATGTCTTTTTGCTATTGGTGATAAAAATAAGAAAATGAGGTTTTCTCTTTTATTTTGGAACTTTAAATACAAAGTAAAATTATTAGAATAATACAACTTATTTATTATTTGTTTTTTAAAAATTGAGTTATGATTTATTTACAATAAAATACAGAAATACACTTTGAACACTCATTAATTACCATAAGTCTGTCGGAGCTGGCTTTGTAAAATTTCCCTTATCAGACAATCCATTTAAATACAGCTCAGCATATAATGAGGTTTTCTCCCTTTGCTTCTGCTGAATATTTAGCAGTATAGAAACTTGACAGGTTAGGCAATTAGAATATAATTTATGATACAAACTTCATGCGGGTGAACTGCTTCTTGCCCATAATTTTGAATGCAAGTCAAATCACAGATTTCTTTTGCTAGTCCCAAATAATTTTTTTTCTATGATCTCAATGGGATATTAATAGTTTTACTTATTTCTTCAGGTAGCCAAGCTGGAAAACAATCCTTTGTACAATTCATTTGGCCTCTTTAAAAGTAATCTAAAAAACACAAACACTGTATACACTGGTCAGCTTAAGTCCATGGACAGAATGCTTACTTCCAGTGGGTAGACACTAGTGGGCTTGGGTTTCCACAGTGCTCCTCAATATATACAGATTGCTCTCACTGGGTTGATTAAATGCTCTTCTAACAGCCCCAGAGACCTACTGTGCCTTATAATGTGCTTATTCTATGAAAGTGGCATCTGTTGCTTTCAAAACGTTAGTAAATGAATATCTCTTTGAAGTTATATTAAACAAGGACTAGTATGGCAAGTTGAAAAAAATTAAGACCTTTTGCTTCCTCTACTCTTATTCCATTAACTTATTTCTCTAAATACCTTCTTTTTAATCGGCACTGTTTTGTGACAGAGGCTGTTAGGTGTTCTTTAATATCCATTATTCTTTTTCCAGGACAGTAAACCCTCTGTCTTGCCTCTAAAAAGGGCAAGATTACCTTAAAATACACATCACATAAAAGTGAGTTTGTGTGCTTGCTGGCAATTAAAAATAATGCAATTGAAGAGCTCTTGATAGATTCTTGCCAGGTGGCTCATTAGATGGAACTTCGTCCCTGGCTCACTGAGGTCGTGAGTTCAATCCCCAGTCAGGGCATTTATGTGAAGCAATCAATGAGTACACAACTAAATGGAACTATTAAGTAGAACAAGAAGTTGATGCTTCTCTCTCTCTCCTCCTCCCTTCCTCTCTCTCTCAAATCTATAAAAAATGGAACAAAAAGAGATCTTAATAGAATTGAATGCTCTTTATGTGCTTATTTTTATCTTTAAATATTTGCAGTAACCTTTATTTTCACTTCATATTTCAGTCTAGTTAAGAAAAAGAATGATTAATCAGTATTTTCACAACTACACATAACATTTAGCAGAGAAAGGATATTATAGTCTGAGATATATGACAGTTCTTGTAAATTACCCTTACCTTAAAAAGACAAACCCAAATGCCATCATCATCATCATTAAACCAAATTAATATCTTTTCACTGGGTTGGGTAATGAATTTTATTCAGCTCAACAAGTGATTGTACTAGGTAGTACAAAGAATGCATACAAATTACGTATGATTCTAGCTCTTGGGAAGGTTAACATCTTATAAGAAAAGAAGAAGTACCTGACCAGGCAGTGGCGCAGTGGATAGATTATTGGACTGGGATGAGGAAGGACCCAGGTTTGAGACCCCAAGGTTGCCAGCTTGAGCGCGGGCTCATCTGGTTTGAGCAAAAGCTCCCCAGCTTGGACCCAAGGTCGTTCGCTCGAGCAAGGGGTTACTTAGTCTGCTGAAGGCCCACCGTCAAGACACATATGGGAAAGCAATCAATGAACAACTAAGGTGTTGCCACGAAAAACTAATGATTGATGCTTCTCATCTCTCTCCGTTCCTGTCTGTCTGTCCCTACCTATCCCTCTCTCTGACTCTCTGTCTGTCTCTGTTAAAAAAAAAGAAGTAATTATAACACAAACCAGAGTACAATAGCTGCACAAATTACAACAGAGATCTGTAGAAGAGAATGGTCACAGCCAGTGAGCAGCGATGAGGAAAAGTTCCAAGAAGCAGGTGGCAGTAACACCTTGTGCAATAGTGAGTCAGTTTAGAATATGTGGCTTCTTCCGACCTCAACGTGGACCAAGAGGGACACAAACAGGGTAGAGAGAAAGGTTAGAATCTATCAATGAAGTCTGAGATTCAAGATGCAAATTCTACAGCATCAGGGTCTATCAGGGCAACTTGTTCAGGGAGAGTGATACAGATTTACAGGACAGCTTTTGCTGAAGGAGATTGTGAGTCAGAGGGTCCCTTGCCCTCTAATTATACCACTGCTTCTAACGGCCATTAGTCTTGCCTCTTTTATTTCTGCACCTTTGAAAATACTCCCCTTAGTTATATTTGTTCTGCAGCTATCTGCCCATATGGACCTTTTCAGTATTTAACTTTGCCTCTTCCTGGTGTTAATTTAACCTCCTTTTAGTGTTTTTTTGGCTGTGTCCGTTGCATCCCTGGTAAGCTGTTAAACAACAAAATGGTAGGTGGATATATTACCTTGTCAAAGCCTATAAAATTCTTATTATTTCTGCTGCCTTAAATAAAAGTAATTTACTGTTTTGAGACCTTGTTTTTTGCAAACTTGGTAGACACCACCCCTAATGTGGATGGAGCAGAGCATAGGTCAAATGTTTTGAGTTGTGCTTTTTACCCTTCTTTCTGTTAAGGTACCTCTGAATATTGACGTTGGCCAGAGTAAGTGAATAGAGCCTCTATGAATGATTTTAGTTTATGAAGTTCAGGAAAAGAGAATTTCAACTGAAGTCTAAAGAAAAATCTAAAATTGTAACTTTCTACATTTTCCTTTACTTCCTGGGGATAGAGAAAAGTTAATGGCATTAAAATGCATTAGGTTGATCTGCCACCATGCTAATGAACAATCTGCATAGTTCTGTGTCAGTGCATCACAGCCCCGACTTTCCTGATTGAAAGGGACACAGTGACCTATGCAAACTAGATCGATAGGCTTATTTCTTATCTCACTGTAATAAACTATCAATAGGTCTTATTTCTGCACTAGATCATATTGAATTGGACTTAAAAAAATTTTTTTTGTCATTGTATCCTATTTTAAACTACCCAAGAATGGGCTGCTAATATCTTAGGGTGTTTTTTTCTTTTAATGGACCGTTTAGTCTCATTAATTTTCAAAACAACATTGTGCGTGTAACAGTCTACATGATCCACAGTTTGTTAGAGTAGGCTTAAATGTTAGCTTTTGTAAAAGGTAAACACAAAGGGTTTCCAGGTTAGTGTGCTAGGAAGAAAAATAAATAAAACTAACATGTTTCAAAGATGTGGTTATATTTCTAAAGCATCTATTTATTTGAGCTTTATTATTACCAATGCACTTGATTCTCAGGAAGTAGAGAGAAGTTGATTTGAAATGAGTACCTGTGACCACATAGTACCAGTTGTGTACTCCATGGCTACTGATGTCCTCTGGTGTTCAACTAGCAGCTGGAAGTAAAATGGACAACACACTTTCCACAGTCACAAGTATGGGTCAAGCTTCAATCAGCTTGTTTTAATGGTTCCATTGGATCCTACTGGACATACTGATTTGCATATCTTTTGACGATTTTCAAACACGTTATCCACTCTAACGTGCAGTGATATAATCATTTCCTATAAAGATGCATTATTCTCAGCAGGGGTCCCCAAACTTTTTACACAGGGGGCCAGTTCACTGTCCCTCAGACCATTGGAGGGCCGCCACATACAGTGCTCTTCTCACTGACCACCAATGAAAGAGGTGCCCTTTCCAGAAGTGCGGTGGGGGGGGGGGATAAATGGCCTCAGGGGGCTATAGTTTGGGGATGCCTGGAGCCTAGAGCACTGTAAAATAACATGGCATGCCATGCACACAGATTTCTGTTGAATTTAAAGTGCAATAGCATATACCCCCAACTATATTTTAGCAGATTAAAATATCATTTGGATTCCACAGAAGGGCTATTAAATAAAGAATGGGAATATTTTTAGAATTGTCTAAATGGGCTTTTTTTTTTTTCTTCTGGGAACACTGATTATTTTTTAAAGGTAAATAAAAACTGTCTATAAGGCACGAAACGCTGTCCTATACAGACTGATCACTTATCTAATTTTCTTTATCTGTTATGTTAGTCTGATCTAAATATAGCTTTTTCTGGTGATTCCTCTCTTTTCCACAACTGCGACTCTTCTGCAATGCCTACTGAATATTGTTCTTTTAGAGACATTTTCATGTAACTTAAACATACTGTTTAAACCATTTTCTTAAAAACATGTAATGCATGCTAAACTACCCAGCACAATGACAAAATGCACACCTGAAAACTCATCAGTTAATGCAGTATTACACATCCCTCTTTTTTGAAGTCACTTGATTGTTCTTCCTGAATGCCATCTTCATCTTCCCCACTGTCAGAAACAGCTATGTGGAGCTTTGTATTTCGAATAATTTTACTACTTTAAAATATAGTTTTTACCCCATATATATGTTTCTCTTCACAGCATATACTTCAGCTTTACTGATTTTTAAGCTTTCTAGAATAATACTGTACTATATATGTAGTCAAATGACACTCTTTGCTTGTTTATATTCTTACTATTTTCTAATTCATTAATGTTGAATATTCCAATGGATAATTATGTTATGATTTATTTCTCATGTGGATATTTGAAACGTTTCCAGTCCAATGCTATTGTGGACTGTGCTCCTATGAGAACCCTGAGTCATATCTCCTGATGCAAAAGTATTTGTGTCAATTTCTACTCCCATGTGCCACATATGAGTTTGAATTGTTTCATATCTAATCAACACTAAGCCTCGTTAAAATTCTTAATTTTTGCAAATACAGTGGGTGTCAAATGCTATTTTGTTATGGCTTTAATTTGTATCTTCTTATTATTGATAATATATATTGAGTCTTTTTAGAGGTTTCTGGTGTTTTGTGTAAACAGAAATGCCTATTGATGTTCTTTGTCAATTTTTTTAATGTGGTTATTTGCTTTTATTCTTTTTTTTATTTTTGACAAAGACAGAGAAAGAATCAGAGAGTGACAGATAGGGACAGACAGACAGGAAGGGAGAGAGATGAGAAGCATTAGTTCTTTGTTGGGGCACCTTAGTTGTTCTTTGAATCCTTTCTCATATGTGCCTTGACTGGGGTGCTACAGCAGACCGAGTGACCCCTTGCTCAAGCCAGCGACCTTGGCTGTGCTCAAATGAGATGAGCCCGCACTCAAGCTGGCAAGCTTGAAGTTTCAAATCTGGGTCCTCCACATCCCAGTCTGATGCTCTATCTACTGCGCCACCGCCTGGTCAGGCTGCTTTTATCTTTAGTATATGGTCTACCAGAAAGTTCTGTCCATTTTTGGAATAAAACAAAATACAAATTTTTCTTACCATCAATAAACTTTATTAAATAATATAATTGCCATTATTATTAATGATTTCTTGCCAGCGTGAGGGCAATTTGTATATCCCATTTTTGAAAAACGTTTTATCTTTTGATGTGAAAATTGAACCAGTGCTTGTTTGATATCGTCTTCATTTTTGAATTTTTTGCCCTTCAAAAAATTTTGTAAGGACAAAAACAAGTGATAGTCAGAGGGTGCTAAGTCCGGGGAATATTGTGGATGCGACAGACATGCTTCTGTAGCATTTCTTCCTTGTTGAAATTCGTAAAAATTACAGTGGCGTAATGAACTTTATCAGTAGCCATGAGTACACTATCATCTCACACATAAGACTAACGTGAATCAACTTTGTTTTAGTTAGTTTGCTACGTCAGTATGTATACATTAAGTGATAAAAATAGAGAGGCACACATGCGCCAAATAAACATGTGCTTACGTGTTAAAACATGTTGTGATAGAAACAGATTATATTTGCAAGATTTCTTTATAAAATTATCTATTGTTTCTTCAAATGTATGCCTCCAATATTACTAAATTTTAAAATCCTTGAAGGGACAGCACCTCTTTTTTATTGTTATATTCTCAATGATCAGCACTGTGATTCAATTATATAGTTCTCTCTTTTGTAGATGGTAGCATGATTCTTTGCTTAAGTTTCTTCTTGAATCATTTAAAAAAATAAAAATGTTAATCATTGTTCTGTAAGATGCTTATGGAATGATGGAATAGGAAAGGGTTGTGGGAAGGAATCAGAAGCTTTAGGATATGTATATATTTGTGCATGTTCATATGGTTCAGTAGAAATATTACATCAAATTTTAATGTTGTTCATGCTAACCTGCCTATAATGAAGTGACTTCTAGAAATACACTTACCCTAAGACTTTCTTTCTAAATCACACATTATGTTATAATTTTATGTTACTACAGAGCCTACACAATTTTCTTAGTTTATGTGTGTTGCACTTTATAGTAGATTATCATTTCATAAGAATGAATAAAGATGGGAATTAAACTCTTCTAAAATCTAGAGAAATAAATTACTTCCTATTTGATTGATGGCCTTGAAATAATGTAGCCAGGAAAATACTGATGTCTGCAATCAACTTATATAAGGCATAAAAAAGACTTTTTTTACATTTAAAAATGTGAAATTGTAACTGCTACTTTACACAGCACTCTTAATGAGAAGGTAGATTAACCATGATTTATTTTGAATAGCCAAAGGTTTAAATTAAAATTCTATTGTTACGTGAAACCTCTTAGAATTATAGATATTTTATTCAAACATAAACTAAAATTCCTAGGTTGCAATTATTTGTATTAACTATATAATAGCACTTTTCACATATATCGGTAGAAGTGTTTTCAAACATTACTTAAATGCTTCTAAAATTTTAAATACATGAAATGAGAATTAAAATGAAGAGACGGCAGAATTCTGAGAGTTTGTTTAAAAATGATAAGTTACCGTGCTTAAAGCATTTAAAGTAAATTCACACATATCTTGCTAAGATTTGGTATTATTCCTATGCTTATAACACTTGACAACACGACTATTTGTTGTGAATCTCTGCACAGAACTCCCTCTGGTATGTACCAGGAACCCAGACTACTATTCCGACATGCCTTGAAAGAGTCTTTTTATCATAGTTCCATGAAATATAAAGAAAATTTCCCTTTAATTATGAGTGATAGGCTACTAACCTACCATAACCAAGTATGTTATCTCTTTAAAAGGTAGGGAAACCTTTCTTTATGACACTAGAATGTCTGGAATAATACATCTGTACTGTTGCTGTAGAAATGACACACTAGTGGCTTGTCCATAGTGGACACCCAGTAACTACTTGTCACTTCTTTATTTGGTACATTTACATTTTAGAAAATATAGTTTTACCCCAAAAAAGAAATTTTCTTGCTCCTCTGTGGTACCGTCAACCTAGTGAACTCAACACTTGGTATGTGATAAGTGTTCTTGTTTCTTAAATATGATTCAGAATCTAATTGAGATAAACACGTGATACAAATTCTCTGCTTATTTATGAGGGTTCAGAAGTACTTCATTACTCCTATGTCAGAAACATAAGAGGCAGATGTCTGCATTAATGTGAACGCCCAGTAAAATTTCTCCAGCTGTTAAGTCTTTAGCATTCACTAAACCCTTTGTTTTGGTTTGTAGGTGTGGCCTATTGGGTACTACTTTGTCCAGTCATTCTCTGCACTGTAGCATCACTCCAGCAATGAGATGACAGATTTATTTGCTCTAGTAAGAATTTTTTGCCAGATGGTGATGAGTAATGTTGAACATGGAGAAAAATATTATTTCCTAAGCTACTTGGATTTTTTTGGGGTGCGAGGGTAAACAATACCTTCGTCCAGTCACTCCAAGTCCTACGGTGGCCATTTAACACATTTGCAGTTTGCAATCTCCTGCGGAGTGCTTACAGTACATACTAGAGACACATGGATACAGTTTAAAATCACTCTACACCCGAGATTTGATGATGTGACTTTGTTGCTTAAGTTGTGGGCTACATACTGAGCATCTCCACTTTCTATGTGCCATGAACTTTGTGAAATATATGGACTCTTTTTCTGAAAAGGGTTCTATGAGGCAAAAAAACCCCATACAGGATTAAAACAAAACCAGTAATACTGAAGTTCAGGTATAAATGTATTTAAAATTAAAATCATGAAGTTTTGTTATCAACAGGTACTATAAAGTGATATCTAGGATTGGGTCTAATAACTACCTAGATCAAAAAATAATAGTGAGTTTAACACTATGCAACTATGATAATATATAATACAGCGACTTAGTAGTGTGGTGATACTACTGTGTTTGTAGCTTATATTCATAATTGAGATAAATTCTAAATTCTATAAAGATTTGGGGAAAATAAAATTGTAATTGTAATTTCACTCAAATTTACAGACACTAGAGTATTACAGAAATTTCTGATTCTTGTGAATGATATGCTCATGGCCATACTGCCCTCTGTCCAGGGTAGAAATGACATAAAACACTATGGTGACCCTCCCAGGGTTAGGCTTTCAGGTCGCCCTGACAAAGCCAAGGTTTTACGCATAGTTTAATGAGGGTGTTTTTTTTTACAGTGACCAGGTGACTTGTCTGGTTCTCCATGTTCTTTCTGCACATCTGGCTGGCTCACTCAGGGTTGAATTCTAGACTGAGTTACCTTCTAACAAATTTTATGACATTCTGAGTATTTATTGTCAAAAGTATCCTAGAACACACATAATAGAAATGTAGGTATTCTTTACTAATTTCTTAAATGTACAGGATCCACAGTATTTGCTATTTTAAATCATATACTCCTTCTATGTCCTTTTGGGATGAGACATGAGACCAGCTCTTTCTTTAACAATAAAGTAACACAACTTCAAGGTTAACATGACTTCTAATAAGGGTGTGATTGGGCAAATAATAACAACTGGTAAGAAAGTGTTCTCATCTCAATGGGAGTAACTATAAATGCAACATGGAAAAATAACTTTACAGAATATGCCCCTGTCAGCAAGATGAGCAATTCTTTAGGGAGAGAGGGAAAAGATTTTAATGGATGTGGAATTTTGATTTATTTTATTTATTTAGAGCATACTATGATGACTGTTTTTATTTCAGTTGGAGGTTTGTAGCTTAACTTGCATAATTACATCAATTGTATGAATGTCTATCTTTTAGAAGGAAAAAATCACTAATCAAATAATAGCAATAGTATTGTACTACAGTTATTAATCTTTAAATTGTATACTGTATGTGTATAATATATAATGTAAATTAGCATATATATAATTTATACCTATATCTGACTAACTCATCTATCAATTAAAGAGAACTAACTTATAATAGAGCTTTAATGATAGAAGAATGATCTATAAATACATAGGTCATTTGTATTATGTATGAATGAATTTATATCTATCCTAAATATTTCAGATATGATATAGTAGTTACACAAATATAAATTATTCTAGATGGAAATATAGAATTACTTAGGCTTATATGTAAAATATATAATATTAATATATATGCAGTAAGAAATTTATTTCTAACAAAGTGGTAATTTTAATCAGGATATTTGTTACCATTTAACTGTAATTGTTAATTTAGCCCAATAATCTAACTTTCCAATAGTAGGGGAAAATTGGACAGATTATTTAAAGTAAGTAATTAAATATGTACTAATTTTTTAAAAGACTGGAAAATATAATTTGGATTTAATTAGCATGCTAGATACTTAAAATAAGTCATAATATTATGTTGGTTTTCTCATATATATTAATTCTATTTAAAGGACTAAAAGGTTTTTAAAGTGTGCTTATGTTTTGCAAATGACTCAAAAAGACAATTCATAAAAGAGGAGACAAAATTAGTAAATAAACATAAAATAAGTAAAAAGAATGATAGCAACAATTTTATATCAACAAAACATTTCATTTTAGTTCTAAATATTGTAAACTTTTACAAATATGTAAATAATAAAATATCGATTTTTTCTTTTTTTTTATTGAATTTATTGGGTTGACATTGGTTCACAATAACACAAAGGTTTCAAGTGTACAACTCAACAAGACATCATCTGCACACTGCCATGTGCCCCTCGCCCCGAGCAGACTCTTTCTGTCCCCATTTCCTCCCCTTCGCCCACCTCCACCGACCCCTCGTTCCCTCTGGCTCTCACCACACTATTGTCTGTGTGTGTTATGTGTGTGTGTGTGTGTGTGTGTGTGTGTATATATATATATATATGTTTTTAGTTAATCCCTCACCTTCTTTCATCCAGACCCCCAACCACCCTTCTTTCTGACACATGTCAGTCTGTTCCATATGTTCATGCCTCTGTTTCTATTTTGTTCGTTAGTTCATTTAGTTCATTAGATTCTACATCTGAGTGAAATCGTATAGTACTCATCTTTTTCTGACTGGCTTATTTCACTTAGCATAATAATCTACAGGTCCATCCATGGTATCACAAAGAATAAGAGTCCTGCCCCCTTTTATTTGATTTTTTTTTACAGCCGAATAGTGTTTCACTCTATAAATGTACCACAGCTTTTTTCCCACTCATACATTGATGGGCACACAGATATCTGTAAATCCTTGGTTATAATATTTCAGTTCAGCTAGACTTCAGGTGGATTGCTCTACAATTTAGTTTTAAATCTGATTTGGGGCCTGAAGCAAGTGAATGTGGCTTTCACTTACTCCGCAGCCAATTTAGAATCTCTAAAATATAGTCTTTATCTTTATATAAAAGTGAAGCTACTGGTACTATTTTTTGGCACCCTTTTTAAAATTGTACATCTTTCACATGTGTTTCTCCATAATAAATAACTATTTTTATAGCTATTTTTAACTTATATAAAATCTCCATATCAACCATATCTGGTTCCAAATTATCTAAAAGGATTCTAGGCTGAAAGAATCTAGGCAGTTGAAGTGGGGTGTGGTTTCAGTATTTCATTACCTTGCCCTTCCAAGAATATCTGGCAGAGAGAAATGGTGATACTGTTCAACCACAGGGTCCTTCCACATGATCCCATGGAAGGGGAGGGTTTGGAAGACCCTAGACCAGTGGTTCTCAAACTTTTTGAAGTTGGGGCACATTTAAAATCCTACAAATAATTGTAGGTGCACTATATATAAATTTATGAGAAATATGTTATAATAATTAAGTCAAATATTAAAGAAAAATCTAAAGTCCAAGTGTGCTTTTATGGTAATTAAATTAAATAAATATGGCAAAATTAAATTTATTCTGACATTAAAAAACATTTTTGTTACATTTCTTGAGTTATGCTTTTTAGAATTCATAGAAAAGGGGTTAAAAATTAAGAAAATGACAATGTTATCTTTTTATATATATAGATACATTCTTAGTAAGATTTAGTAAATTTGGCAGGTCCAAGTACGAGGCACAAATGTGTTAAGTTTTTTCTTTCTTGTGTTTATGAGAAACATGAGCCTGATGTGTCCTAGCGATTTCTTCAATGTTTGGGCATATATTTGAAAGGCAAACTCTCATTTCTTTGTCAATACATTGAAAATTTCTCTCTTTACTCTTAATTGTTTTGAGTGCAGAAAACCCCCACCATACATATCATCTTATCTTTACACCAAACAAAGGATAGAAGAAACTTGCCTCCAGTCTTTCCGGGGAACATGGGGGGTAGTGTAAACAATCCAGCACCACAGTTTAGCAGCCTTTTGCAACCTAAGCAGGAAGTGAGGTGGGGGGTTGGGCAGACTGTCAGTTTACAGCCAATTCCCCACACCTCTGTCCCCCAAAAATCTAAATTCCAAAAAACCCTGTTGGTTTTTTGATCTTCAACAGGCACATATTTCTCTAATACCATAGGGCGCTCCTGGAAACCTTCTAGGGTACACACTTTGAGAACTACTGCCTTAGACAGCCATCACAGTTGGATTTCTTGTCTGGGTTCTGTGAAATTGAGTGAAATTGGAGATAGCTGATGACACACAATTCTCCCTTTTTCTTACTCTACTTTATATCTTCCACATCCTTCATTTTTCCTGATATTCTAGTTTTTTTAAATAGTTGTTCATCTTTACCTATCTTGGACTTTGGTGCTTAGTGATTTAGCTCAGTTTTTTTTTAATTAATTAATTTATTTATTTATTTTAGAGGGAGGAGAGAGAGAGAGAGAGAGAGAGAGAGAGAGAGAAGGGGGGGAAGAGCAGGAAGCATCAACTCCTATATGTGCCTTGACCGGGCAAGGCCAGGGTTTTGAACCGGCAACCTCAGCATTCCAGGTCGACGCTTTATCCACTGCGCCACCACAGGTCAGGCTAGCTCAGTTTTTGATATCATGATCAATATTTCTGATATTGCTTGTTCTAACATTAAAGGTATCTTTCTATTTTCTCCTTTACTTAATGAACACTTCTTATTTCTATTAAGAGCTACATGACTATTTGGCGAGAAAGCCAAACCTGTTGAAGTCTAATTTATAGAATGCAGGTGCCAGGTGTTGGTGGGAGCCAGACTGGATCATGGCAGTGCTTGTGGACTGTGCTTTTCACATTGGCTTCCAGGAGCTCAGCATATTGATTTTACAATTTATGGCTTTCAAAGCTATTTGCAGCCTTGATTCTTCTCATAGTTCCAATTCGCTTATGTCAGTCAAGAACACTGAAATTGTCCCACAGCAGCATGTTTCCTTTGTAGCTCTGATTTTTTAATAGCACATTCATTTAAATTTGTATTGAAAGTCAGCATTGATTTTTCTTTTTAATGTCTGGCATTTATCAAGCTCTAGTCCTATGTATTTGGGGCTTATTATGTATATATGTTTAAAAGGACAGCCTAGGTATGGTATTAGTACTTTATTTATTCTCCTTGCATTGCCTGAATTACTATAACTGATTGATAATATGGTGAGTTATCCAATCTAAGGGGGAAAAAAAGAAAGAAAGAAAAGAAGAAGGCAGTAACTAAGTGAGCCAGACATAGGAAGAAGCCTGAAATTTCTCAATGGTCAGCATGAAATGTTTACACTTTCTTTTTTCCACCCCTTTTGATGTTCTACCTGCCTCTGAGTCCATGAATCTACATGCTTTTTAATTCAACTTTTGTGTCAAGGAAACCTCTGGACCTTCCCTTGTACCCTGGTTGACTGGCTAACACTTCCCTACCTGAACTTTCAATCTGTCTGACCTGCCCCTCCACCTTCCAAAGAATCTGGTGCCTGTAATTCCTGAGTGTGCCCAGAGATCCGCAGCATTAGTCCCCGTCTGTCCTCTTGGCTTTCACCTCCTGCGGGGTCAGGCTGCATGTGTTTCTAGTCTTCTAAGTCAACTACCGCTCCTCTGTTCCTTCTTGAGCTACAAAATTCCTTTGAAATTTCTCTTTCATCATTTTTCTTCCCATTCTCTTTGACGTTCTGAGGTTTAGGCCTTCAGAATAGAGTAGACCTGAACATATATCTACACTTATACCAAACATATCTGGTGCTAACCTGCAAAAGTTTTGTTCCCCAGAAATATCTATATCTCAGAGCTTGTGTTTCTAGAATGCAAATATAATAGATATAGTTTTCTTCATCATACACCTTATATTTAAAGTCAGCTTGTCAAAAACTATTATGTTATGTATACGTGAAATATACATTAACTCTTGAATCAATAATTCTAATCGTTTAGATCTGTTTATTTTTTCATTTATATATTTTAAAATATTTACTTGACACATTATATATGTTAGGTGCTGGTAATAAAGAAGTGAATACCAAAAGGGTCTTTCCCTCAATGTAACTTACTTTTTTTTTTTTTTTTTTTGTATTTTTCTGAAGCTAGAAATGGGGAGGCAGTCAGACAGACTCCCACATGCGCTCGACCGGGATCCACCCGCCATGCCTACTAGGGGGTGATACTCTGCCCATCTGGGACCTCACTCTGCTGCAACCAGAGCCATTCTAGCACCTGAGGCAGAGGCCACAGAGCCATTCTCAGCGCCCAGGCCAACTTTGCTCCAATGGAGCCTTGGCTGTGAGAGGGGAAGAGAGAGACAGAGAGGAAGGAGAGGGGGAGGGGTGGAGAAGCAGATGGGCGCTTCTCCTGTGTGCCCTGGCCGGGAATCGAACCCGGGACTCCTACACGCCAGGCCGACGCTCTACCACTGAGCCAACCGGCCAGGGCCCAGGTAGCTTTTTTGATGAGGTGCTAATTGTTTTATATGTATATATTTTTATATTCCTTATTTGATTAAAAAAAAAAAAAAAAAGCTCTAGTGTCTTCCGCATATACAGTGCATCTTTTTTGTCCATGAGGTCTTCTGTGAAACACCTGGAGGTAACTCTTTTGCTGATAAAATCAAAAGCTACTGTTCTCTTCCATTGCATTTTTGTGAAAAGCTATGGTCATATGTCATTGTCTAAGTACCTGGGCAGGAACAATGTTCTCATTCCTACACTTTGACATTTCATGTTGCCATGGAGTCAATTCCTTCTTGCCATTATTTGAGGAAACAATGGGGATTTTCTTACTCTATGATAATTAACTCTGGGTATTTTAAGATTTGGTATTTAGAGAAGTTTTATACATTGAAGAAACAATGGGCCCTGGCCGGTTGGCTCAGCGGTAGAGCGTCGGCCTGGCATGCGGGGGACCAGGGTTCGATTCCCGGCCAGGGCACATAGGAGAAGCGCCCATTTGCTTCTCCACCCCCCATCCTTCCTCTCTGTCTCTCCCTTCCCCTCCCACAGCCAAGGCTCCATTGGAGCAAAGATGGCCCAGGCGCTGGGGATGGCTCCTTGGCCTCTGCCCCAGGCGCTAGAGTGGCTCTGGTCACGACAGAGCGACGCCCCGGAGGGGCAGAGCATCGCCCCCTGGTGGGCAGAGCATCACCCCGGGTGCCGGGTGGATCCCGGTCGGGCGCATGCAGGAGTCTGTCTGACTGTCTCTCCCCATTTCCAGCTTCAGAAAAAAAAAAAAAAGAAACAATGTCCTGAATAAAATTTCAGTAATTTTATCATTAATATAATACTAAACACTGTAGTTATCATAACAAAATGTCAATGGTTGAAATTGCTACATTAAATGAATTACTATGTTGTAGTTTATCCCCAATTAAATATAAAAACATCAACATTAAAAGTATTCACAATATTGATTAAAATGCTGCTAAAACATTTTAATTTGATTATATATGTATATATATATGTGTGTGTGTTTGAATATGCAAATTATAAAAGCCTGTATCTGAGAATATAATTTATTTTATGCTGAAATAAGAAAAAAATCAACTAAAGATTTCTCACTTTGGTAGCTTTGTTATAAAGCAGAAAAAAACTTGAAAAGCCTTTAAAATAAAATGAGAGATTACATAAATGGTAAATTCTATCTCTTAATTGGATGTTCTGCAAGATATATATATATATATATATATATATATATATATATATTTTAAATTTAACTTAATAAAAAGAACTTAGAAAAAATGAAAGCACTTAGAGAAGAAAAAGTATTAAAAGGTATAATCAGTAAATTTATCTGGTAATGTGTAAAAGGACCATTTCAATCTTAGAAAAACTGTTTGTTAAAATGTTTTTCGATATATTAGAATTTTGTTGTTTTTTGAAGATGAGTAATTCTTCTCCTATATCATAAAATTGACTTCAAATCTGCATGAACGCAGATGTAAAGCTTTCATAGAATTGTGGGAAATAACCCCATCATGGGTGGCATCGAGGGATGAGAGACACTTGTCCATCTCCCTGAAATCTTAAGATAGCTACAAGCCCTTTCTGAATCAAGAAATGGAAATGAAGGAGTAAATGATAAGCCCTTAGAAGGAGACATCTCTGTAACAGTCACAGCATGTCCCCTCTCTGCACCTGCCTTTCCCACGGTTCCCGTCTCTAAAGCAGAATGCCTCCCCGTTTCTACAGTTCACCTCTCTCTCTGTTTACTGAGGTTTCCTGTGTTTTCTGAGACCTTGCTCCTCATAAGTTTCTCTTTTGTTCCTTTTTCATCTTCACATTCTTTTTTTTATTAGGTTTTTTCTTCATTTATTATATATTCAAATTACTTATTGCTAAAATAAATTTAAAAAAACATAGCTAAACAATAACAACAGAATAATCTCTGGATTCTTCACTCTCAGGGACCTGCTTATATCCATTCTTCCCTCTCTTGTCAAACTTAGAAACAATATTCTATACTTGATGTGTCTGATTTTTTATCTTGTATATATTTATGAATCCAACACAACCAACTCTCATTTTACTCATCGACTAAAATTGCTTTCTTCAAGGTTATCAGTAACTTTCTAATTTCCAGTTTCTAAATACCTGCTCTATGGACTGTGTCTATAACACTTGGCTACAATTTCTTTCTTCCACTGTTTCTACCCTGGGTTACTCTGACACTGCTTGCTCCTAACTTCCCTCTTCTTACTAGGATAAATCATCTCTGTTACGCTACATTCTTTATTTTATTTTATTTATTTATTTATTTATTTTTTTTTTTTTACAGAGTCAGAGAGAGGGACAGATAGGGACAGACAGACAGGAACAGGGTACATTCTTTATTTTTTTTTCCCTTCTCTAAATGAACATGGTTTTAAGAGTCCTTCACTAATACTGTTTTTCAGATTCTTATGTCTCTTTTCAGATAATCTCAAATATTTCTACTGTTTTATTTATTATTTTCAAGCCAATAACAAATTGATCACAAGACTACTTCTGACCTTTTAATTACTGGAAGATCCAGATTCATATTTCTGTTGCCTGTTGAATATTTCCTCTTGTTTGTCATCTGACATCTTAAACTCAACATGCATAAATTTGAAGTCATCATGTTTTGTTTTCTTGCATTTCTTTCCTCAACATTCCCTTGTTGAAAGCCACACACCTTTCAAGTTATGGTACAAACACTACATTTTTCTTAAAGCATCTGATAGTGTCAGTAGAAAGGCTAATTAAAATTTTCTTTTAATTTAATCTTTAAGTCAAATATAAAGGTTTTATGTCAAAAAGCTCTGTGGCTTGGTCATTAAGAACCTATGCATTCAAGTCAGGCAGTCTGTGTTTGAATCTCAGGTATTCCTCTTTGCAATGTGAACTTTCTTAATCATACCATGCCTTGTTTTTATTAGTTGTTAAATAAAGAAAATAACAGAACCTATTTTATTTTATTTAAAAATTTTCTATTAACTTGAGAGAGAGAGAGAGAGAAGCATGAACTTGTTTCATTTAGTTGTTCCATTTAGTTGTGTACTTATTGATTCTTTTACATGCCTTGATTGTAGTTCAATCTTGCAACTTTTAGTAGTTCAGGTTAATGCTCTATCCACTGATCCATCTGGCAAAGTCCAGAACCTATTTTACAGGATCATGAGTATTAAGTGAGACAGTTAATTGCAAGCAACCTCTCTCTGTTCATATGCTCAATATATGTTAGAAATAATTAATATTAAAATAAAATAAAATTCTTAAGAGTCATAGTGCATGATTCCAAATGCCAATTTGAGCTTGTCATGTTGCCTACCTTTAGAGTAGCAATAACAAAAAAATCAAGAGAAAGGTACCCTTTTACTCTTTAAAAAGACTTCCTGGAAGTTGCCTAACTTGTTTTCAAAATATAGCTACAAGGAAGTCTGTGAAATGTGTCCTTTAGCTGGGTGCAAGGCCATTGTGAATAAAGTCAGGAGAAAGAATAATGGGTTTTCTAGGAGACAATTAAGATTTCCTGATCCAAAAACTATGGTAGTTTCAGGTTTAGCAAGATTAAACAATTAGACTTAATTATATCAGCTGTATAGCATAACTAACACAATTAATCTGCCTAGTGATTACTTCTAGGAAAAAGAATTTATAAGTAAGTTTTTACATAAATTTACAAAATATGATGAGAGTTTGATTTCAAGGTTCTCTAGATTTATATTTAGAACTAATTTGAATAGTGTTTGGACTGCAATTTCTAATGCTATGTAGAACAGGAAATGTATGTAAAGGTTGTAAACAAATCAATTTGGCTTTTGAAAGTGACAAAAAATTTTTTTTGGCTTACAAATTTCTAGATTTATAGACACAATATTTTAGAAATTCATAAAGTGTCACAAAAATTTTGTTTTAATGACCAAAAAGAACTCAGATATATTTGCCTCATATAATCTCAAAGTTTTGTAAAGTTAGTACAGAGATAAGAAAATTAAATATAATTTCATGTATGACAAATGCCTGCATCTGATCAACCTATGAATAGTAATGGTCAATTTAAAACATATCTTTTTTAACAAAACATTATTAGAAAAAAAATTTAAACATAAATATGTGAAAAGAAAAATGAACCAAATCCTCATAAAATCATTAAATTCAATTGTTGTTTTGATTTTGCCCATTTGTTTTAACTACTTTCTCTCCAATTTCTTTGAAGTATTTTAAAACAAATACTTATATTATGTCATTTTACCCCCAAAAAATATTTCAAAAAATAGTATTTAATCATTCACTGATAATGTGTTTCTATCTGTATGTCCTAGATGTTTGGAAATATGTGTTAAAATTTCTCAAATGATTCCTTCATCATAAAGGAAGAACACTTTGCATTTATAAATGCTTTGTAATCTCTATTGTGCAGCTTTTTCTATATTTCAGTTATCCACAGATTTTAGTGTTAAAATGCCTTCTTTCTGTTTGATGGAAGAAAAAATTTAGCATATGAACGATCTAATTGCAGTCAATATTCAGTCTATTCATCTAATTGCCACACAAAAGCTGAGATATAAGGTCAAAGAATTGTCTACTGTTAGACAATATAATCTTATCAGTTTAAAACATAACCTTTTTTATGAAAAAAGTTCTTGCTAATTCAACACAGAAGTTTATGCTTTGGATAAGTATCAGTTTTCATCATCATCCATCTCCACTTTGGAATAGTGGTTTATAAACCCCTTCTATATCCAAATAGTCTGATTCTTTCTCCTTTTAGAGGGATATTTATACAAATCAGAGAAAAAAAAAAGTTCTGAGAATGACTAGAATAAACACTTTAGAAATCTCTGAAAAAAACCCACAATATAGTTTAAAAATATTTCTTGAAATTTCTTTCCCATTAAAGTAAGTACTGTTGACAATAATGATACATATTTTGAAATTCATTACAGATTTGTTTCAAAGAGTAAACACATTCTTTGTGGTTAAATATATTTCTGTTAGTTTGTTTTTTCTTTTTAAAATCTTTATTTAAAAAATTAAATGTAAAGGGGTGACATTGAGAGTATAAGTTTCAGGTAAACATTTCTATAGCATTTGAACTGTTGATGATGTTGTGTATCCATCACCCAAAGTCAAATCATTTTCTATTACTGTATGTTTTTCCCTGTTTACTCCCTTCTCTCCACCTCCTCCCCCTCTCCCCCCTTTCCCTGATAACCACTTCACTTTCATCTATGTTCATAAGTCTTAATTTTATAGCTAAGAACTATATGTTTTCACACATAGGTGGAATATAAAACTGAGACTTTTACTCCTTTTATATTCTAAATGTTCATACTTCTTTCTTGCCTTTCCAGTTCACAAACTTATTAAAAGTACAGAGTATTTCAAAATCAAGCTAAACATTATATATGCTACTTTATTTCTCTGTGTTCATGAAACAAAAATAGGATGTTTGATAATATACCTCTTATTAAACTATTAGGATAATTTCATTAAAAGAGAAAGATGAAATTTTATAAACACCCACAAGAATTTTCACCTTAACTTTATTGTCATACACATTTGCATGGTCAATATTCTAATCTAATAAATACATTAGTGAGATTTGAGTAAATATTTATATAACAATGCTACTAAACCTGAAATTAAAATTGAAATATTATTTTACCTTTGAGTAGGTTCTGTATTGGAAATGAAAACAAATAGAAATCTGTAACAAATTTTTTCTAATAAACAAACACCTACCTATACAGCCGTGTTTTAAAAAGATGTATTTTATGCTACTTGGAAAAAATGCTATGAGATTTTGCTTTTCTTTTGTTTCTTGTTGATGAAATTTTATGCACGAAGCATCATAACACATCTGCAACACTACAACCTTGAATTTTAAGTTGATATTGCCGGTAGTCAAGTGTGAGCCATGAATTTCAATACATTTGTTCAAATTGCTCCCTACAGCAAGATGCAGAAAATACTTATTTCCCTGGTTAGTATCAAATTCAAATGGATTTTATCATTTGAACCAAGGAGAAGACTCAAAGGTACGGTCCTTCCTATAAAAATGCATAATGAGAGGAAAATATTAATGGTTTAATGCATTATTAAATTAAAGAAGATCAAGTTTCCTTCTATTTTACTTGGATATAATTATAAAATCTTCAGGATGGTTATTTTCTTGGCTTGTCTAAGGAAGAGACACAAATCTGATCTTTCTAGTCTGATAGAAAACATTATGGCCAGAGGCCAGTACCAGAAATTGTTACAGAGTCAGGCATATTAATTGTTAGTAGGGATTTTTTTCTAACTCAGTTTTTTTCTTGCAGCTATAATTATATTATTCAAAATGTTTATGTGAATCTTCACCCAGATCATCTGAGATTTAAAATAAAAAAAATCAAGTTCTTTATTTTTCAAACGGATAAGAGAAGAAATTTTTTTTTCATGATTTGTTATCTAAGTTGAGGTTAAATCAATTCTCACTTTTTCCATGGGCCTCAGGAATAAAAAAAAAAAGTAGCAGGACTTGGTTTCAGTTACTTCCCTACAGTACAGTGAAAACACTATTTCATTGACAAGTTTTTCTACATGAAAATCAGTAGAAATTATTATTGATATCAGTAGGGTAGCTACTATGACTAAGTGATAATGTATGGATGAGGTAAGATTAATTTCATTGTGTGACATAAGTGAGAATGTACAGGTGGTACAAGCACAATTTAAAAGTGTCATATATGGCATGACGATGCTCTTTCATATTTGGAGTATGCTTTACCTAACGCAAAGGTCTTAGGATATGTTCCTCATTTAGACTGCTCTTAGAAACAATTTTAAAAGTTTGCAGAGAGAGTATAAATATAATTGACTTTATAAAGACTATGTCTTGTTTACTTTTGTTCCAAATTGTTGATGAATTAATGTGTAATAAGTGATGAATTAACGCTTATTGTAATTGTTGTAATTTTGTTAGCATTCATATAAAAATGATAGACTCTACTCTGAGCATTTCATAGTGAATGGCTATTGATCAGAGGTAAACTGAGAGGTCTGAGAGCAGAATTTTGAAAAAAAAAAGAGAGAACTCATAAGCTCTGACTTCAATTTGTGTGTCTTATAATAATTATAGATTCCCATGCTGCTCTCCCCTTACAAGTACAGAGTTTAAACAGGGAACATCAGCTGTTGCTGAATGAGTCAGCTGGCCCCAAATTACTCTAGCTTTTTTTTTTAATCTGGATAACTGAATCACCAATCTGTCCAACATGTTCAACTGTAGCATCTTACCTAGACCAACTGCCTTAGTAGAGAGTTCTGTATAATTCTCTCTCTCTCTTCTGCCCCTTAAAATTAAAGTCTAGTGCTTCATTGCTTTGAATGCTTCTATAACCCTCCTAGGACATAGTAAGATAGGATATATAGAGTAAGTTAGATAGCTTATAGGAAGGTAGTAGTAGGTAGTGTAAGAGCTTCTAAAGAAACTCAAGCAGTTGTTGCTCTCCTCTTACATGTCTGCATTTTAACATTTGTAAGTTGATGCTAGGACAAGGGAGAAATGCTGGTGTTATGCAGCAAACTAACCACTTCTCACAAATGTGCTGCAGTGATGGCTGCCTAATTTACCATTATATACATATACCATAGATATGAGATAAGGCCAGCCATGGTAGTTGGCATTTGAAAAAATTAAGGGTTGTGCAAAAGTTTAGAATCTACTGTGATTTCCAAAAGCAGCAACTATTCTTATGGCTTAGATACTTCTTTCTTTACCTCTTCACAAACCTTATTTCCTATTTCTGTTTTATTTGGTCGTGTTGCCCATAAATGTAAGTCAGCATAAACCTCTTTTGAAAAGAAAGAGAGCATAATGAACACGTGTTTTGAAAGGAAGAAGAATGAAATTAGTTAGGTTATATATAAAAGCACGATTCCCTCCCTCCCTCCGTCTTCCCACATGGACACATAGGCATACACACCATACAGCACGAAAACAACAATTTAATATGAATAAAGCCAGGTCAACTTTAAAGTATTAGCTGACTTAGAAGTTTCCTGATATGAATAGAATGAAATGGGCTGGTTAACTCCACAATGTCTAATTTGTTTATTTGATTACATAATAAGTATTTAATAATTGACTTTTATTTGAAAGTATCTTTCTAGGCCAATACTTGTTATAAACATCAGAACTGCAGTAGTAAAAAAAAAAAAATAGAAAGAAAAGGATTTCTGCTTTTAAGCATTTAGATTCTAGTGAAAGCTAAAAATACCTTGCTCTGCACCAAACACTGTTTAAAGTGGTTTATGTGTTTTAAAGCCTCACAACATCTCCATCAGACAGAAACAATTAACACTGATGAGAAAACTGAGGTATGGAAAGGTTAAGTGACTTTCTTGTAGTCATGCAACTAGGGTGGGGCGGTGCTGGGCTTTGAAGGAGGTTAATTTATCTCCAGGTTCTGTGCACTCAGCCACTTCCATAGCTGGGTGCTCATGGAAGCTTAAAAATGTTAACATTTGTAAAGCAACTGTTTTCTAAAAACGGATGCATATTCTGTCCTCCCATAACCGTTTTCTGGCAATTGTCAGTTAATTATTTGAGGCGCTGGGATTTGATTCAGTGGGAAGTTTACCATATTTTGGCTCTTCTGTTTTTAATTTTAAGAAAATTTAACCAAATTGGTCAGATTTGTGCTAAGATTAACATTCAGTAGTTTTCTATTGCCACAGCATTGCATGATGCATATATGAGCACACTAAATGTTCTGTTTCTTACTGCAGTGTTATATGACCACATGGTGACTGTCAATATGAGGCCAGAAGAGGAGAGGAAGAACACTCCTTCCCTGTGTCCTAGTTCGCGCTCCATTTTGACCTGTTACTTCACACTGTGGCCATCACTTAAGCTCGGTGACCTTTCTGCCTCTGAAACAGAAATCCTAACAAGCCTCTTCAGCAGCAGCAGGACTGGTACGAGGATCAGACGTGAAAATGTAAATAAAAGGGCTTGGCATTTTAAAGGATGCCACCAGGATCACAAGGTCCACACTTAGCTTTCCCATGTAACCATGGTTTCCTCCTCCCTTGGTGACAGCACTGCCCTCCAAATTATTTTAAAGACAGGGATAGAGCTTTTAGCTTAATGTGTAGCAAGCATTATAGATATCATTATCAAGATCCTTCAAGAAAGAAGGAAATGAAATGATAAAGAGAATCCCCCCCGTGCATAGTCGTCACTCAACAAATGTTAGTTACCTTTCTTTCTCCTTTCCCCTGTAACATGCACTTTAGAATATGTTCCTATATATTTATGTGCAACCTTAAGGATGCAATTAAAGAAAATAGAAATGTATTTTGTTTCTTAAAAGCATAATACTTAAAGAGTTTTAATCCCTCTTTTTTCTCTTTGCTTTCCTGAACATGACATGTTTCTGAATAACAATGTCTGATAGGAATGACCATTTCTTATACAGCAATAATTGTCATAGAGTGAAATGTACAATGCTCAGTTTTGGTATCTAAAATCAGGTCCTTAAAGGTCAAAAGTGAAGACGTTGAAGGGAGCATGTGACTGCAGTCATGCTTGGCGCAGACAAGAGTGAGGCAACGTAAAGAAGTAAATGACCTTGACATTATCTACCCTCCTTCTTTGGAGACACCAGATGATCGTGGGCGTTGGGATGGGGAGACAGTTATCAGATGTTGGGGATCTGAGGGAGCAGCAGGGCTGAGATGCTCTTGTTTCTGCTGTTCAGTAAGGACTCTGAAAGGCAGACACTAACCAGTGACCCCACATGCACTTGGCAGAGCAGAATGTCCGGCACTTGGAGACCTGTGTTTTCATTTGATCGACATCCATAACACCCACCCAAAAGCTATGGCTAAGGAACTTGTGGGAGGACGTCACGAAAAATAGTGGGGATGGGTGACTTTGTAGAAAGGCTTGTGCATCTCTCAAGCTAGGGGCGACAGGAAAATGCAGCAAAGCCACAGGGAAGTGACAACTGAGATGAGTGGAACACAGGCAATATGCACCTTTGGGCCACATCTACAGAGTTCAATCAAGAATGACAATTGGACAAGCAGCAAATGGTTGGATAAGAACCTATCCTGAAGTCCCTAGAGCCTGAAGACTCCTCCCAGGGCCCTGCATCTTCCCTCTCTGGACATGGTCACAAAGTGACTTCTGTCCAAGTATACCCAGTGAGGAACTGAGCAAGAGAAGCAAGGTGATGGGGAACCGCTAAGAGACTGAGCACTTTCATCCATGAAAAGTGGATATACCTTCACACTGTTACAACCACTGAATCCAAAACTCCTTCTGATTGAAATACACGTTCTGTTTTTCTTTTTCTTGCAAGCCAGTGCACAGAGTACATTTAAAGAAGACCAAGTTAATTGTTGACATGATGAGGAAATTATGTCACCTCTAGGTGTGAGTTGGTGCTTGAGTGATATTTGCTCTCCTGATATGGGAATAGTGGGTGTTGGAGAAAAAAGAAGTATTGGGTGAGCTGATCAGAGAAAGCCGTTTGGAGAAGATGTCCCTGAGAAGCCTTCTGAAAAGTTAGAAGGTCCCAGCTAACGGTCATGGGGAGAGTCAGTCAGAGAAAGTGCAGAGCTCCTGAGCCACGAAGGTGGACCTAGATGCCTTCCTATACTGATGCAACAAGAATTGTTGGCTGTCACCAGACACATTATTCCCTGTTAGAGTGACCATGAGTGACAACTGTAAGTCTTTTAAATGAAGCCTACCCCACTGCTGTTCTAGGTCACACTCTGTCAACCACCAACAGATCCTAAGCTCCATGCTTACCTCTCACATGAACCTTAGAACCTCGGTTTCCTCCATTTCTGAGGTCTGCTGAGCTTGGCGTGATCTCCGCTGTCTACATTTTCATGGATGAACTAAATTTTGCGTTTGGTTTTGAGTCCCTGTGTATTAACTGTTCACAATTCTTTGTCATCCTTTACCCTCTTTGTCTAGTTACTTGAGCTTCATATGAATTTCCAACCCCATGGCCAGAGCTCTTTCTGAATGTCTTTCCGTCTATCTTCACAGACTCACAGTCACTGCCTGTTTCGGATTTCCTGTTGTGCACAGCATTCTTTAGTCTCAAGGGTCAAGTTCACTGATGTCTTTTTGTCTGTTCCCAAAGCTTGAACTTTTCAAAGGACTCCAGGTTTCCTCCATAAAGTTGAAAAACCAACCAACCAACCAACCACAACTAGACAACCTATGTATGTGTGAAGAGTGCATGTGTATTCCAAGACTCACAAAAATCTTATGAGAAAAATTATATTAATATCTCTGTTTCAAAAGAACTCAAGGCTTGATAAAGTAAGTGGCCTATAATCACAAGCCAATGACAAGGATCATCAGCTTTAGTTATTCTAAAACACAGGAACGTTCTACTGTGGCATGTGGACTTTCGCTCCAGCTATTCTCACCTGGCATTTTTCTTGCCCTGTTGTTCACTTATTCCTGAGCTCACACTTGCTTTTAGCAGGACTGCCAGCCCCTAGCTAGCTGCTAGCAATATAATCTCAGGTAAATTACATCAACTTCCTGAATCTTGCTTTCCTTATTCCTAAAATAGGAAAATAATAATAGTAATAGTTATAGTGAGGGTCAACTGAGATAATACTTGACGAACAATATATGTTTACTCCTTTGGCCAAGTTGTCAATTATTGGCCACATGTGCCTTGAGGATTTCACCATGCATGATCCTTTCCTTACATTTTGCTTTACTAAATGTTACCATATTGTTACAACTCGCTCCAACACTGTACATAACTCAAAAAGTGCTGCAAAAATATTTGATGTTCACTCCAATATTTTGTAATCGGGGGCAGAATTCCAAATTCTGTTAATAGGGTTAATTTTCAAAGGAATAATGTTATCTTGCCATTTCCAGTCTCCCCATGACAGAGACCCTGAGGACAGTGATCGTGAAGGGATAGTAAATTAAAGTCTTAGAAAATTAAAGAGTTTGGCTATGAGTGATGTGAGAAGATAATGACAGTAAAGAGCTCAAATTTCTGGATACTCATCACTAAAATGCTACTTAAGTCAAAAAAGATATAGCTTGCAGTATCAAATGTGATTCTAGTTCTGTGTCAATATTTCATGTGTGTATTTTCTATTTAGAGATTATTGGGAGATCATACTTTAAATAATCTTTTCCCCCAATTACACATTTAGAGGAGGCTATAATTCCAATCCAGATAAACATAAATTGAAATTATTTGTACAACTGCCACAATGGCTTATTTTTGTTTGGAGGATATATAATGTGAAGAAATTACTATCTTCAATTTGGTACATGTAGGCAATAAAGATAATGACTTCATAGTTGATGCTCAAAAAGAAGTTCTAATAAAGAAGAAATGTGGCCTTTCCTATCATAATAAAACATAACGGCTCACTCAAAAATGTCCTTATTACATGTTATAAAATAATTAAATTTGATTCGCCTGTAATTTTCTGTGACAGCTGATTACATGGAATTTCCATCAGCATATTAACCAAGTCCAGTGTCCTCCAAATCTATTAATTAATGGTTCACTTATAATTTGTAATTATTTTAAAAACATGTTATTATGGTTTTAGATCTAAGACATAAAACATTTGAATCTGCGTAGGAGAGAGGTTGATGTTAGCTCACCTGGACATAGAGAGACACAGGCAGGCACAGACAACACGTATGTGTTAAAGTGCTGGATAGTGCAGGGACAATAAAGTGGGAGCCTTCAGGGCTTAATGCCCCAGACTGGTGAATGTCACTTGTCAGAAAATATCTGACTGTGCACAACTAATTTTTCCAAGTAAAAACATGTTATTCCGGCCTGACCTGTGGTGGCGCAGTGGATAAAGTGTCGACCTGGAAATGCTGAGGTTGCCGGTTCAAAACCTTGGGTTTACCTGGTCAAGGCACATATGGGAGTTGATGCTTCCAGCTCCTCCTCCCTTCTCTCTCTCTGTCTCTCTCTCCTCTCTCTCCCTTTCTGTCTCTCTCTCTCTCCTCTCTAAAAATGAATAAAATAAAATAAAAAAACCTTTAAAAAAACATGTTATTCCTTTGTTTTGAGGTCAATATCGCTGGATAGGGGCAGTGATGAGATAGCGCTAATCAAGGTTTGAGCGGTATTCATTTGTTATAGCATGAGTCTGCTTAGGAAGAGAGGCCTTATGTGTACTAACTTTATACACAAGTTTGGAAAAAATATTAATCTCATTATTAAAGAAAAATAATTTTATATATCATGTCACTCTAGGAATCTATGTTCACTACTAAGTCAGAAAATAAAATAAAATTAACCACTACCATTAGAGATAAAATAAAATTGTACTACCCCCCTCCATTAGCGATAAGTTATTAGCCATAATCTCAAATCTCAGAGGAATGCTCAACCAATATTTCTAACCCGCATAATGAACCAGCACACCAAGTGTGACATTTTTACACTATTAATAGGACTTGAAAGTTCAGGGTTCCTATTTTTTTTTCTTTATGAACCAGAAAATAGATTTTTAGCCTCTGATTTAAGTAATACTGACACTAGGATCATGCAGTTTGTTTGATAATTTTCAATTTAGCAGACTCATATCAGAATTATAATGATTTCCATCAGAAAAGCACTCTCCATTGCTCTAACAGAGAAGTGGGAAGGAACTTGAGCTGATCTCTATTTCACCCCAGCACATGGCCACATTTCAGGGCTGCTAATTTGGTCTTTGACTCTGTCATATTTCGTTCAACCTTTCCAGGGAAATATCCGCTGTGCCTGGCAAACACAAAAGACAGAAATGGAACTGGGACCTGAGCTCCCAATGCTCTGCTCCTGAAATAGAGCCCTGACTAATGATGATTTCTCTAACAATATTAGTGTCGTTAGACTCTCTCACATCCTTTTGTTGAAGTTATCTGGCACCGGGGAGCTAAGAATGAACACACAAGACATATTTATTGCTAAAAAGCTATGCATCCACTACAGACATTTAAAATTCCAAAATGAAATTATATGTAGCACTTCACTGTGAACGGAATTTAAATACACCACTCATGGATGAAATCATGAATTCTATTTTACTTTCAAATACACATCTTTATAAAATTATATGCAGCTAATAACTAAACCTATTCCGTTACAGAGGTATGACAGAGATGGAGTGCGGAGCTTCACAAATGAGGGGATCCAATCCATCTATGTTTTGTGAATTACTCATGCTTGACATTTGGGAAATTCATATCAATAAAATGCACAATGGATCAAAAGTTAGTGCATTTTCAATTTAATTCTCAAATATGGGGACATGAGAGGCAGTGTGTGTGTGTGTGTGTGTGTGTGTGTGTGTGTGTGTGTCTATACACATCATATCCCTAAAGATCTTTCCAGAAACTACTATTATCATTTGGGAGTCATGTTTCCTAAGTAAGTTCTAATATGGAAACAAGTGAGAAATGGGACTTCATGGTCAGCAGTATCCCTGTTTTCTGTTGGGGATCAATGAAGAAAAAGCTTGAGACTTGGCCTCTGTCCTATGCAATCTCATTATGACAGGTTTCTGGGAAATCAATCTGTCGGCTGTTTACTACACATATTTCTCAGATAGATCAGGATGAGATTTAGCCCTGAAGTTCAACTCTCATTCCATAGAAAACAGCAACAGCAGGGCCAATTCAATGTTAAAGAATACAGAAATATGTAAATAAAATCATCGCTTACAGATAGACTCGTTGTCACTATGGCCGTTTAAATATCCATAAAAGAATATGATTTGCTAAAAATATCCTGTAGAAAATTAAGTTTCTAAATCACATTCATTTGAATTTTCCCCCAAAAAAGGAGTATTTATTACAAGTATAAATTAGGGGGTTAGCATACAAATTATCAGTAGAAAAAAACCATTACTACAATTCTGTCCAGGTTATGCCACAGACTCAGATCATGGCCCAGGTAATGACATTAAGAAGGACACTTCTTATGACAGTGTTCAGACAAAACCATTCTCATTTCCCTTTCTGCTTTACCGAAAATTATATTGCAGCACAGGGACTCCATTGGTTATTTACTCTAAAGCAGCAAATAAAGTACTAATTCTCTTTCTCTTATTCATCTATCTGTGAAATGAGAATGTAAGAGAGAATTAAGTATTTAGTTAATAGTTGCAAGGGATTCAAATGGGAAAACAAAGAGAATTCTCCTAATAGACGAATGCTGTTTTCTGCACTTACATGAAATTAAAATTACTCGCATCCCAGTCACTAAACCAGCTGCACGCATTCTCCCAGAGACGAGATTACAGATCATTTTTTTTAAACAGGAGCCTGAAGCTCCCAAAGCCTATCTCAATGAATGCAAGTTTGTATATATATGCATAAAGGTCATCTATCAACACTAATGTTAACAGTGAACTTCGTAAGTGGCCATTAAAAATTCTCAGTAAGGCCTGATTTTTCATTGCGAAAATCCTACAGAAGTACCTTTATAAATTTATGTTCCAGATGGTGGTACCATCTGGGAGCTCACTTTCATTGTTTAATGATTTCTAGCTACATTTACATGTATTAGGCATCAACACCCACTTCTGTCTCTGGTCATTTCCTTTGCTGAGTCCATGCTCAATAGGATGTGTTGTGTATAGCTTATTATGAAACTGACCTCACATGACAAATAGATGTAAACAGACTGGAAATTTCATACAGCTAATTATAGAATGCAGAGCAATACAGCGACCTCCATTGTCTGTATTCAGACAAGAGCGCAGAAGCACGTGCGCCTCACACGTCTGCGCGGAGTGTGTACCCTGAGCAGGTTGGGTCTGCCATTCGGCTCCCCTGAGAATGAAGACTTGCCAGATGGTTCTGAGCGAACTTTATTTTCTTGAGAGGCTGCATTTAAAGAACACCTGATGGCCTCCAAATGTCCCCGAAATTAAACTGCTAGATTTTCTAGTTTGATAAAAAAGAGAATAAAATGGAGCAAGCAGCAACCAGTATGGCTCCTGACCCTTCTCTTAAAAGTCACTGATCCTGTTCTCATTCAGTCATGGGAATGAAAGAGCTGGCTGACAAGCCGGTCACTTTTATCCACATATCATGATCCAGGTGGCCATATCTCCAGTCAGAATGTCTTCCAGATGCCAGCCTTCTTCCTCAATCTTACGTATCTAGCTCACATCCTTCTTACCATATTGTCACACTTTTTTGTTGACTGTACAGCATTAGGCTTAATAACAGTCTCCCAAAGGTGTGCATATCCTATTCTTTGAAACGTTATCTTACATTACTTATCTTACATTAATGTAAGATACATTAATATGTTATCTTACATGGCAAAAAAGAGTTTGTAATGTGATAAAGTTAAAGATCTTGAGATGGGAAGATTACCTTAAATTATTCATGGGGGCTCACTGAAATCACAGTTGTTTTTTGTTTGTTTGTTTGTTTTTTTAGGTGAGAGGAAGGGAGATAGTGAGGCAGACTGCCACAAGAACCTCAATAGGGATCCACCTGGCAACCCCATCTGGAGCTGATTCTTGAATATTGAGCTATTTTTTGTGCCTGAGGCTGATGTGCTCCAACAGAGCTATCCTCAGCACCTGCGGCCAATGCTGGAACCAATAAAGCCACTGGATGTGGGAGAGGAAGAGGGAGAGAAGGGGAAGAGGGACAGGGGGAGAAGCAGATGGTTGCTTCTCCTGTGTGCCATGACCATGAATCAAATCCAGGACATCCATATGCTGGGCTGATTCTTTACCAACTGGGCCACCCACCATTCAGGGCCTAAAAAGGTCCTTCTAAGAAGGAGTCCAAGTTCTAAGAGAAGAAGGGATCATGAAAGGCAGCAGTTGGAATGATGTGAAGATATACCAGTGACCATAAGCCAGGGGAAGCAGGCAGACTCTAGAAGCTGGGAAAGACACGAGAGCAAATTCTCACCTGGAGCTTCTAGAAGAATCACAGCATAACCAGGTTCTTTGATTTTAGCCCCTTAAGAATCATTTTAAACTTCTGGCCACTGGGACTATGAGGAAATAAAATTGTGCTGTTGTAAGCACTAAGTCTGGGGTAATTTCCTATAGCAGCATAGGAAACTGCTGCACATATTCTTACTGTCTCTGGGCTCAAGCACTGTGTTATAGACATTTGAATTTTTTTACTCTAGAAATAATGTACAGAGAGGGACAATTTGATACCGAGAGAGAGAGTAAAGGCAGCTTTGCTGGAGTGATGATCCTGAGAAGGTGAGAATGGCTGGAATCTAGGACACAAGCAGGCAGATTGTCATCAGCTAGGAGCAGATATAACTGGCTTCATGGTGTAACCTCCCATGAGAAGAATAACATAGGCTATGATATTATTGGCTGAAGGTCTCTCTTAATTTTCTTCCAAACCCCATGAACAGTATTACTCAACATCTTTCCTAGGTTTATTTTCTTCCATCTTCAAATATATCTATTCCCAATGATGCCATTAACACTGTTTCTCCTTCCCCATTGGGTCTCTAAATATTTGATTATACCCACATCTAATTGGACTTATCTTTAGTGACTGTTTGATTAAAATGAACACCTTCTGGAGCAGTGGTTCTCATCTGGGGATGATTTTTTCCACTGGAAGGATCTGGCAATCTTTGGAGACATTCTGGCTATCACAATTTACAGGGGATGAAAGAGGTATGCTTCTGAAACCCAGTGGGTAGAGCTCAGAGTTGGTTGCAGAATATATTCCAATGCACAAGAAAGCTCCCATAGCAAACAATTATTCATCCCCAAATGTCAATAGTGCCACCATTAGCTATTGAAAAACCCTTTTATAAGGTTTATCATTAAAGAATGATAAGGGACACATCATTCTTTAATGTTATAGCACTCATTTTTCTCTAAGCCAAGGTTCTTGAAAGAGTAGGCTCCACCCATATTTTCTATTTTTTTTTCTCATTTCTATTTTACTATAGCAAGCTCATTTGAATTCTTATATCCTTTCTGCTCTCCTTTGGGATGACTCTTTAAAACTCATGACATTAAATATTAACAATACATAAATGATGCTTACATCTTCATTTTAACCAATTCTACCTCCATGCCTCAGACAATCAGGTCTAAATGACTGCCAGACACCTCCACTTCTTTGTTCAAACTCTCCGCTCTGAACATAAACACACTGAGCTCACACGTTGTCACCGGACCTTACTCTTACTCTGGCATTGGCCACTTCCTTCCCTCTAAAGTCTTGGATATTTTGTTTTTCTTTTTGTGGTCCACTCATTGCAAACACCTACTTATAGGGAAATAGGGAAAATATGCCTATTCTTTTTTTTTTTTTTTTAAGTGAGAGAAGGGGAGCTAGAGAGATAGACTCTCTGGCATGTACCCTGACCAGTATCCACCTGACAATCCCTGTTTGGGGTAAATGCTTGGATCAACCAACTTATCCTCAGTGCTTAGGGCTGACACTTGAACCAACTGAACTACTGGCTGCAGAAGTGGAAGATATAGAGAAGGGGGAGAGGAAAGGGAAGAGAAGCAGATGGTCACTCCTCTTGTGTACCCTGACCAGGGATCGAATCTGGGACATCCACATGCTAGGCTGATGCTCTATCCACTGAGTAAACTGGCCAGGGCCATATTCTTTAAATTCAATTCAAGTTTCTTCATATAAACTTGTGTGCACTCGACTGACGAGAGCTGAATCAGATGCCCTTTCTCGGTGCTCATTCCTTCTGGTCCTAGAGCATCCTCCTCAGATACATTAATTACACAATTTGCCATGTAGTATTTATTACCTTTTAGTTACCTAAAATTTAAAACCCATGAAACTGTAGAGTAATTCCCCATAAGAACCCAAGAGGAACATCACTAGCTTATTTTGATATTACTATACTGGACTTTCCCAATTTCCTTCTGAATATGACCTAAGCTTTAGCACACCATTGTGTACTAAGGGTTCAGCCTTAGCTCTGTAAAAGAGACTTCCCTAAGTGTAGTGTACAGAATTCTAGAAAGGCCCCCATGATCCTTGCCCCATAGTTTTACTCCTGTAATTTTGTTACCTTAAATAGCAAAAGGAAGTTTGCAGTTGCAATTAAGATTACTAATCAGTAATTTTGAAATAGAGATTTCATAAGTAGGCTTAATCTAATTACATGAGTCCTTAAAAACAATAAGTTTTCTATGGCTGGTAGCAGGAAAAAAAGTCTGAGGCATTTGACACATGAGGACTTCGAGGGCCATTGCTGACCTGGAAGATGAAAGGGACCCCATGAGAGAGAAGACAGGTGGCCTCTAGAATTGTACAGTGTCCCCCAGCCAGGAAGGAAACCAGGACCTCACACCGATAGCCACAGTAAACTGGATTCTACCAACAACCCCAATGAGCTAGGAAGCAAAACCTTCCCCACAGCCTGCAGGTAAGAGCTGAACTTAGCCTACATTTTTACAACCTAGAATATCACATTCAGTCAAACTTACTCAGACTTCTGAAACACAGAACTGTGGATAATAAATTGCTGATGTATTTTCAGTCAAAATGTCTACCAGAGGTAATTCTTCCTCCTCAATCCCAAGTGTTTAGCTTACATCATTCTCATCAGAGTGTCACAGTTTCCTTTTACCATAAAATGGTAGTTTTCATTACAAGCCCTCAAAGATGTCCACATCCTCCATGGCAAAAAGAAGTCCCTCCTCCACCTCAGTGAACAAATCATGCCTTTTCTATACTATATTCCGAACAGCTATTCTGATTTCTGTGTGTATCTGCTTCCCCAGCCAACTGCTTGTAAGGCCCCTAAAACTAAGCGTTGTGTGTTATTCACATTATAACTAAGGAATAAACAAATGAAAAAGAAAAAGTTCATGTGACAAATAATTAGTCATACCATTGGTCTGGCTTTATGAAAATGAACCTGCTATAACCTTGACCAGTCAAATCAACCTATCCAATTATGTGGCAAGAATGGACTCAGCCAGAAGCAGGACCCCGGCAACCCAGTTAAATCTGGCAAATAGTCTAACTGACAGAGAGGGGAAAACAAAACAGTTCTGTGATATGTTGTGGGGTGGTCTGGCAAGTGCTCTTCTTGAAAGAAAAAGACTCATGTGCAAGAGAAAGAAGTAAGCAATTGCATGAACTATCCTGTGCATTCAGACAGGGTGTTCTACAACAAAACATACACCTCAATTATTATCCTTCAATAACAGACTGGCACTGTTTTCTGTGTGCAGAGACTTCACTTGTGTGGTAAAAGGTACAACCCATGACCAGCAGTTGTTTATTTGTTTTTTCAGGACAAAATACAGTATAATCAGCGATGTCACCTTCAATTTTGGTAAACCAAGATATAAGTGGTGAATATATGGCAATCAAAGATGCTTATATTGTTTCTTTTGCAAATCAAATATTCCATATGCTGGTAAACTCAACATTTACCGCTCACAAAAATTAGGAGATTTTTCAAAATGAATATGAAGTGATAAAATATCCTCTAATTTTTGTGAGGAGTATATAATTTTCAACCCAAGAGCAAAGAGAGAAGCTGGCAGCTGAAAGATTCTGTTAACTATATAGAATAGCCACTTTTGAGAATGTGTTCCTTGTTTAGACTAGGTCAGATCAAAATGTGAAAGACCCAGATAAAGTGACCTAAATATAGAGGAGAATTGTGCTTAACCCAGTGTGTAACTTGTAATGTTTTGCAATACAAAGTAACTTGCAAAATAAAAATAAAAACTTAATGCTCACTTACATGCCCATGTATCTGACTTTATAGGTTACAAATGTGAAAAATAAAAGTTAAAATGACTTTAGAAAGCACTTTATGTTAAGAATAGTACTAGTAGTTCTATTTAGTTTGAGAGATTCAATTATTATGTTCTTCCAGATTACATTATTAAAATTGAAAAGACATAATTCCTTCGTCTCGATGGATACATGTGCCAAAGTTTAAAATTAAGTCATGATTTAATTATCTCAGCCTGTATGGGAGAAAAATGACATTAAAAGGTGGATAGCAGAATGAACCAGCGAGTTAAACACTACCTTCCCCAGTCTCCACGGGACTTTACAAGAGAACAACAGTTTATGTCATCATAAATTTTGAGATTTTGTAATCTGTTACTGGTAGCAACTTTGCCCATTTCAGCTTGACTTGCAGACAGATGGTAAGAAGGTAAGAATGGGTAAGTGGATAATGCAGAACAGGATTAAAGCACAGCAACAGACCCTAGGTTTCTAGAATAACCAGTGTTCTCAGATTTTTGTTTTTATATTCAGTATTTGTACCCTTCATTGAAAAGACCAAATCAGTTACAATGTTAGGGTGCTGCTTATGGTTCTTATTTGAATGGTCCTTTTTTTCATCTCTTGTGCCTTTGTAGTTTTTATATTCTTGTTTTCTTTTTCATAGTAAGGGGCTGCACAATGTATGATCAAATAGGGATTTTTATTCTTTATTGCAGGATAAAGTAATAAAGTAGATGATTATTTAAACCAAAAAGAGAGATGGTTCAGAGCAAAGAATATATATTATTCTACTTTCTATAATGGCATATTTCCCAAGCCATTTCAGAAAGTTATATGCTGATAAGTATTATTCCATTAAAAGAGCATTGTTAGAAATAGTAATATTTCTTCCTGATCAGAGACCCATTTATAGCTATGATGCTCACTGTCTGCTCTTTCAAGTGCTGAGTTATCCTCACGTTTATCTCAACAAGTCAAAGCTGAATGGATCTCAGAACCTAGGATTTACATAAAGAGTAGAATGAAAAGATTTGTGTTGGACTTTCTTCCTTTAAACAGATAATACTCTTTGTATTAATCTTCTCAGATTTCATAACTTGTTTATAGGATTTCAGTATAGCTATCAAATTGCAAATATCCATTGAAGGCCTTAAGACCAATGCATACAAAAATAAAACAAAGACAAATAAAGCAAAACAAACAGAAAACACCTTCTTTTTTCCTGATATTTTTTGGACAGTACATTTTGAAGTGTGTTAAGGAAAGAATATTAATGAAATTATTTGTAGAGAGAGTAATCCATACTAAAAATCTGTCAGCATCTTCTAACATATCTTATAGTATTTTGAGAAGAATTTTATCTTATAATTTTACTTATGTGCTTTTTTTTAAGTGAGAAGAGCAGACACAGAAAGACAGACTCCTGTATGTGCCCCAACCAGGATCTATCGAGTAACCCCTGTCTGTGGCCGATGCTCAAATCAACCTAGCTATCCTTAGCACCTGGGGCTGACTCTAGGACCAACTGAGCCACTAGCTATGGGAGAGGAAGAGAGAAAGAAGAGGGAAAGGGTGGGGAAGAGAAACAGATGGTTGCTTCTCATGTGTGCCCTGACCGGGAATCAAATCTGTGATGCCCACATGCCAGGTTGATGCTCTATCCACTGAGCAAACTGACCAGAGTCATAATTTTACTTTTGACATTTCTAATATCCTAAGTGACTTACTCTTCATTCATATTGGCAAAAATAATTGGTTTTGGTCATTTTTAAAGATGAACACATGTAAGGATCCAATTGTCTTGAGTATATTATACATTTTTTGAATTGGCCAACTATCCTCACTGATTTGTTAGATCAGCAATGAAAAATTACAAGTGCAGGAATTGGAACATCATGATCTTAGACAGGTGACAAAAGCAAAATTCAATTAGGGAAAAAATACGTTTTTATTTTTAACAGAAATAGCATTCCTTATTGTAAACATAACAATTTCTAGTAATCTACAGAAATATTTAGTCTTCTTTGAAAAAGCATCTTATACCTCTTAGTAAACTCTTGACAGTTATTAGGAGTATCTGTCAATTATATAATTTCAAACAGCAGCTCCAATATTTAGCAACCTCTCCAAATATCTAAAAACCATATCCATTGTGAAAATAATAATATAAATCAAAAGGAAAACAGAGGCAAGTAGATTTGAATGGTTGCACTGATGTAAGAATCTGTGCCTTCAAAATGAAACAGAAAAGGGGGGAAAATATCTAAAATATCAGTTGTATCTGGCTGCTTGAAGACACAGCAATGGTGGAGGAAATGTGTGTGTGTCTGTTTTTAAACCTGAGAAAAAAATGTAATTATAATTTGCTCTCAAATGCTAGTGAAATGTGCCTTCTCCCGTGGATATTTTCCACAAATAGTATAAAAGCAGGGTGACCTGCTGGCAGCTGACAAGCCACCAAGACTAATTAGCTGGTATCCTGTCAATAGGGACAAATCATTGTAGGAGCTGGGGGCTACAATAGAAAGTTCTTGAAGCTCAGGTGCCTGGGGAACAAGGTGCTAATGGCCCCAGAACCACAACCAAGGAGGCCTTCAGATAGCACATGTTTTCTGTAAATTTTGGCATCTGGAAACACAGAAGGCTCTGGGTAACAATGGGATAAAATTCACACATTAATATAAAACATAGGAATTACATTTAAAAAAAAACTTATGTAGACTCAAATAAAGGCAAAGCAATCATCCCAGAAGAGAAAAAAAAATTACAAAATTCTCAATTATTTTCAAATTAATTTTTAAATTAGTTTACAGTTAATTCATAAAAACTATCCCTTTGATAAACTTCGTTGGTTAAATATTTCCTTACACAAAGATCAATTTTGCTCAACTATAATTAGAAGTATTTTGTTTTGTTTTGTGGGCATATAACAGTTTAATTTCATATTACTTTTGTATTTTTCTATGGTGTTATTAAGATTATTACTTTATTTCTTTTAACTGTGTATTGCTAGTGTAAAGTCTTTTGATTTTGTTTTTAGGTGTAGGTTTCATTTCAGTCATGGTATTAAGCAATCTTGCAATTTTTGAAGAGAATAAAAAGTTACACATTAGATTTAACAATAAAGCGTGAAGTAGAAACAAGGGATACATTTTCTCTTTTTTCCCCAAGTAGCAGATCAAAGCAGAAAGAAAGCGGGCTGCTTTAACCATCTGGGAAGGTATTAATTTTTTCTAATAGTCTATAAGGAAAAGAATTACGAGTCTTGGTTAAATCTGTAAAGAAGGTATCAAGCCTCTGAAATCTTGTTCCCTTCTTTGTGCTCCTTTTTGTTTGGTTTGAAAGAACATGGTCAGTGGCAGGCAGAAACCTCCAGTTAGGGTGACAACCTTCTGGTTTGTCTTTAGCGTGTAAGATACAGTCAGCATCAGTATGTAAATTTCCTGATGACTCCCCAGCTGTTTTTAGTTGTTTTGTAACTTATCTCCCTACAGGTGTTCCAAATGAAAAGTTGTTTCTACAGTTTATATTTTAGATTCTAATTTCAAATGTTCAAATCAGCAATATTTCAACTGGTGTGCCTCAAGACTTTTTAAAACATGCTATACCTGACTATTTAGTCAGGGACATTGACCTCTTTTCTTAAGATTGTCAAATAAAAAAAAACAACAACAACTACAACAGCCAACATAACTGTAGCCATATGGTGTGAATGAATCAAATGATACCCATTTATTTTTAGTCTGATCAGGAAAAAATATAATATAGTTTTTGGTATACTACAGAATTTTAGTAATTAGTTTATGTGTGCCATGAGATGAAAAAGGTTGCAAAACACTGGTGAAAAAAAATTAAACGTTCTGGGTGACCAAACAAATTCTTTGAAGTTTTTAAGTGAACATAAGGATTCCTTTTGGGGCTGAGAATGAGCCTGGAGTGAGGAGAGAAAGGACATGACTCCTGAAGAGATATTTGCAACTGGGGTGAAGAAAAGTGAAAAAGAAACCATTTTTGAAGTCAGAGTGATAGGACTTTGGATGTAAGGTCCTCACTAAACAGCTGACTTTGGGCACATTGCCTATTTTTGCCCAACTTCAGTTTTCTAAACAGTAATATTAGATAATAACTTAGAGCTCTAATAATGTTGTTTGAATACAATTACATTACAGCTTTGAAAGAGTGTCTTGTCTAGAGTACTCATTTAATAAAATTCGCTAAGGGGAGGTCCACAAAGTCCGCACAGAGGAAGCACTGTAATCTGAGCTATAGAAGAAGTCGGTGGCCTAGGACATACTCCAGGAAAGAATTTCCTTCTTCCTTCTCCACAGGTTTGAACAAGGGAAACATTCCCTTCTAATTGGAAGCCTTTATGTTTCTGCTCAAATTAAATTCTATGATGAGACGACCGTCACTAGCAGAGAGGAGCAAAAGGAAGGATACATTGGAAAGAACAAGGAGCGGATGCAGCCTGTTTATTAATTACACTATTTCCTTGTACTTTTTATTTTATTTTATTTATTTTAGAGACAGAAAGACAGAGACAGACAGACAGGAAGGGAGAGAGATGAGAAGCATCAATTCTTTATTGTGGCACCTTAGCTCTTCAATGATTGCTCTCATACATGCCTTGACCTGGGGGGCTTTAGCCAAGCCAGTGGCACCTTGGCTCAAGCTACAGACCTAGGGCTCAAGCCAACAACTTTGGGCTTCAAGCCAGCGACCATGGAGTCATGTCTGTGATCTCATGCTCAAGCCAACGACCCTGTGCTCAAGCCAACAAGCCTGTGTTCAAGCCAGATGACCACATGCTCAAGCTGGTCACCTCGGTGTTTTGAACTTTGGTCTTCAGCATCTCAGGTTGACGCTCTACCCACTACACTACCACCTGGTCAGGCTCCTTGTTCTTTCTTTCTCTTTGAAGGATAAGAGGAGTTTGTGTACATGGGCATGAATTGGGAGGAGAAGGAGGATGCCTCGACTGTGGGTGCACATGAGTGAGAATGAAAATATGATGTTCACATAATAAATTCTGAAATTAAACTATAAGGAAAATAAATTCTGATGCAGAAGGAGAACAACTAAGGCAGGAAAAAAATCTCTACCTGTGTTTGTTTACCTTTCAGTTGGGGTTTCTACTCGATCATTTATTTGATCAAAATTTATTTGGTTTTTGCTGTGTTTGGGGCACGGCAAAAAAGTGCTACCCAGATAAAGAACAATTTTTGCTCATTGGAGCTCATATTCTAGGGAAGGAAGGAAACCGACAATACATAAAACAAATAAACAAATGATATGAAACAATGGACAGTGATAACTGTTATGGAAACATGTAAAGCAAGGAAGTGGGGCAGGGGTGCCACACTGGAGGTACAAGCAGCCACTGAAATTTTAAATAGGGTGTTCAGAGAAGGGCTCACTAATGAGGTATAATTGAGTAGAGACTAAAGCAGGTGAGGAAATGTGCTATGCAAACTATTTCAAGACAAGCATTCTAGGCAGAAGGAACAGGAAACAAAGATCAAACACCTTGGATAACATCAGACTTCCTACGCTGCCAGTACGGCCAGGGTACAAATATGATCAGGTGCAGGGGATGAGGGAGGAAGTGGCCAGAACAGTGACGGTGAAGGTGACAGACCAATACTTGTAGACCTTCAGAGCCATTCTAAGAACTTGGGCTTTCATTCTGAGAAACATTGGGTTCCACTGGAAGGTTCAAAGGGACATGCTCTGATTTCCATTTTAATTGGTTCCATTTAATTGGTTTTCTATTACTGCTAGTAAAAATAAAAGTACTATTCTGGATGCAAACTGAAGGAAGAGTCAACAGGATTTGTTTGTTGATCAGATATAAGGTGTAAAAGAGAACAGTCAAAGACAAAAATCCAGGGATTTTTTATGCAGAAAGAATATTTAATTTACTAACTGGACAGCTCTAAATAATTCTGGTACATATTTTCATCCTTTCAGTCTGGGGTGTATGTTTTATGTTCCCATATCTCCTATTACATTAGACTCAAATTTTCCATTGAGCTATCACCCTAACTAGACTCTGTTCCTCTTGAAAACAAGAAATGTGAGTTACTAATTTTCATTTTCTCAGGACCTGACTATGTGGTTATAGTGTATGTAGAGGCATAAACACTTTTATTCATTTTGGCCATCTAGCATCTGAATCTTTTTGTAGGTTTTGGGGATTGTCTCATCTAATGAGTCTTGGTTGGTATCAAAGAATGTCTGATGTACAGAAGGTAAAATTGTTAAATATTTTGCTTCCCCAACATCCTTTGTGCCTTGGGCCCAGACTTATGATCTGAAGTCCTCCTTGCGAAGTCATCAAGAAGAACACAGCCTGGAGAGTTACTACACAAATGTGGGAACCAGTTAACATTTTCTACTCTTAGCTGCCCTTTTGTTATCAGGTTAGTACTGAGGTATGATTCTTGATTGCTTAGCTTGGTTCTCTTAACTTCTCAACTCTCCCATGAATTGCTTCATATCCTTTCATAACCTTCCTTTCTTCTTCAATAAGCTACACTTAGCTTTGTTATTTGGAATAAAGGACCTTCAACAAGGTAGTGCTCAATAATTACTTAATGAAAGAACGAGTATCACACCCTAATTTAGAAAATGCATAGACATTAACTTGAGATGGAATAATAGATTAGGGGCTTGTGAATCAACTTTGATCTTCTTCTTTCTCACTGTATACCATCGAGGAACATGTGAAGGGGAAGAACAGTGCAGTGGGGATTTGACAGGAAGCAGATAAAAAGTAACAGGAACAGTTTCTGATTTGGGTATCACTGAAAATTCAATAACTTGATGAACAGTAGGGTTTTTTTCCATATGAAATCTCACTTAAGAAAAAGCACAATTTTTTTTCTTTAGTGAGAGAGACAGAGATAAAGAGACAGAGAGAGAAACAGATAGGGACAGACAGATAGGAAGGGAGAGAAATGAGAAGCATCAGTTCTTCATTGTGGAACCTTAGTTGTTCATTAATTGCTTTCTCATATGTGCCTTGACCAGGAGGCTACTGCAGATCAAGTGACCCCTTGCTCAAGCCAGCAACCTCTGGGCTTAAGCCAGTGACCATGGAGTCATATCTATGATCTCACGCTCAAGCCAGTGACCCTGTGCTCAAGCTGGTGAGCCTGCACTCAAGCTGGATGAGCCTGCCCTCAAGCCAGTTACCTCAGGGTTTCGAACCTGGGCCCTCTGCTTCCCAGGCCAAGGCTCTATCCACTGCAACACTGCCTCATCAGGCTAAAAGCATAAACTTTTTAAAATAAAATTTTAATGAGATGAAATGCTTTGGCATCTTCTCTCCTTGATAAAATTTTATAGAGTTTTCAATAACACATTCTAAAAGGTAAAAGACTAGACTATATTGATTCTTACTGTGCTGCTTTACACGTGTTAATAACATAGCTATAATTTCAAATTTGTAACTAATGCAGTAACCAGTTTTATAGTAATAAAATTGAGTTTATTTATTGTAATATTCATAGAGAGAAGGTAAATGAGGAATAACAGAAATAAACAGTTGAATTTCTCTAGGTATTATATTGATATAAAGATATTAATATTGTAAGAACCCAAAGATGAGCTCAAATGAATTAAAGTTTGAAGTGCTAAATCAATGCAAAATAATTAATAGCAATGCAAGAATAGATTTTGAAAATTATTCAGGTTATTATAGATCATCCAGAGAAGCTAGGTAAATTGCCCCATGTCAAGTATGTAGTCATTACTTACAGAAGAATATCCTTTCATTAGACCAGTCATTTTAAAACAGAAAGCATCATATTACTCATATAACTCTTTATTCAAAAGAAATTTTATAGCTAAAGCCATGCATGTAAATTAGACAAAATAGAGTTGAATGAGATATTGAGACACCTGACAATTTTCTCTATGAGGGGCATGGTTTGAAGCTTCTCCACTCAATCACCTCTGCCTTTGAGTATTAATCTGCAATAACAGAGAAAGAGCATTGCCTATAGGTGTGCAGCCCCACACTAAGTGCTTTCAGATACTGTCTCTCACTCACTCTCTCTATTAAGCCCATGCAATGAATACTACTAATGCCATTTTACAAATGAAGAAATCAAAGAGTAGAGCTGTTAATTAACTTGTACAAGCAAACCAAGAGCCAGAGCCAGAACTTGAACTCAGGGCTATTTATACTAGTCTATGCCCTAAATCACTAAGCTCAAGAGTCTTTCAATTTAAAACTATTATGCAGTTTAGTAGACTCTATTGGCCTGTTCAATATTCACAGTTTTCTCACCTCTTAGTCCGCAAACTGAGCTCTTAAAGAGGAAAAAAATGATCAAATTAAAAAGTATTTTATCATTAAAAAATCTTTTGTTTTCTGTTATAGTTTGGATAACTACAGACATGAATACCATTCAAACAGTTCATACAACAGGAAGAGTACTAAAGAGGACTCTCTTCATTTGTCAGCTTAGCCTGAGACTTGATATTTGGAAAATTCTTCTAAGCAATTGAAATATCTAAAATTTTAAGTGATGTGTAAGCATAGCAAATCAATAGTTTAGACCCTTCTGAACTTAGAATAGAATCAGGATGGAGAAAACAGTTTATATCTCTGGGTCAGTGCAGACTGATTATTAGCGACTGTGTTGGGATTGACTAGCAAAATCCAAAGTGGGCATGGAAGGGGAGGTGACATCACTACAGTCATATGTTTAGCTATTTTTTTTTTGTATTTTTCTGAAGTTGGAAACGAGGAGGCAGTCAGACAGACTCCTGCATGCACCCGACCAGAATTCACCTGGCATGCCCACCAGGGAGCGATGCTCTGCCCACCTGAGGCATCGCTCTGTTGCAACCAGGGCCATTCTAGCACCTGAGGCAGAGGCCACAGAGCCATCCTCAGCGCCCGGGCCAACTTTGCTCCAATGGAGCCTTGGCTGCGGGAGGGGAAGAGAGAGACAGAGAGGAAGGAGAGGGGGAGGGGTGGAGAAGCAGATGGGTGCTTCTCCTGTGTGCCCTGGCCAGGAATCGAACCCAGGACTCCTGCATGCCAGGCCGATGCTCTACCACTGAGCCAACCGGCCAGGGCCTGTTTAGCTATTATGTGTAAACCTTCTTACATCACTCATTTGGCTCTACTAGTCCATAACAAAACTGTAGCCATTACTTAGTATTAGAAGTTTGATAGTTTGTAGTTTGAAGGTGTTTGGAATAAATGATACAATAAATGTATATAGCCCATAGTACAGAATCTGGCCTATAATCATATGACATATTATAATGTCGATAATATAATAATAAAATCAGTGATACCTTTTTTTATTTTTATTATTTTAACTTTATAAGAAACATCTAAATAAGCTACCAAGCTCTACTGATTTCTCACTGCAGCGTAGAATTATATAACAAAAGTGTCTGTCATTCAAGTTTCCCACTATCCACGCAGTTCCTCTAAACATATTCTTTTTCTTGAGACCTGATGTTCCCTAAGATTTAGTGATTTATTAGACATTAATGTGAGCCAAGCTGTCAACCGTCTTCCTCCTGTAGATTCTAACCTACTACTGGCTGACACAGAGCCACATAACCATCTAGATACAGTACTGGCTTTGCAGCCTGGGAGCAAAGGGGAAGAGTAATTTGTGCTTGAGGAAGAGGCAAGAGACAGAAGAAAAAAACGGAGTGAAAGAAGGAGAGAGGAAAGAAGAGCGAAGACGAGAGTCAGAATTCCAGAGGACTGCTCTCTCCTTCGAGTCAAAGGACACTCATGGATGGTGGGTCCTTTTAATCTCACCAAAAGGTAGTAAATCACTCCTGTCCTCTTTAGGGAAAGCTGCATAGGAGAGGTACCAGAAACACTCACTTTAATATCATTCTCTCCCTGGTAGTGGATCAGAAGCCTCAGTCCTTTTATAAAAATGTGACATGAAGGAAATGTGCTATATCTCGAGACACACAGACTACCACTTACGACGTTTTTCTGGTTACTTGGAGCAAAATCTTACTTCCTTTGTTTCTTTTCCTAATACACCTAAATCAGATCATGTGGCACGGACTTCAGGATGCACCCTGCGCTGGAGCAGAGCTCCAGTCTGGGCACCGCAGAGCTGGTTGGTGCCTGCCCAGCTAGTCCACAGAGAGCCTTTCTCCATTGCCCAGAGGCACCAGCCCGCGCTGCTGCTGCCTTCCCCTCTCGCTCCCCATCCCCATAGTACAGCCCCTCATCCCACACCCCAATGCTACTCCCTACCTCCAACAGACATTTATTGAACCTCCTATGTACTTAGGTGAGAGTGTTATTTTTTTTTAATTTGAATCAAGCACAGGTACTGAAATTATATATATATATATATATCTCACAAAAGTCAGGGGATATTTTATCACTTCATATTTATTTTGAAATATCCTCTAATTCTGCACACAAAAATTAAGGGATGTTTTATGGCTTCATATTCACTTTGAAGTATCCCTTAATTTTTGTGAGCAATATAGAATCTTCAGAGGACATTATACAATGTCTCAATGTGGAGATGACTACCGATTTGCGTTTTTCAAAATTTCATACTAAAGCCTGACCAGGCAGTGGTGCAGTGGATAGAGCATCACACTGGGATGCAGAGGACCCAGGTTCGAAATCCTGAGGTAGCTAGCTTGTTATATTTATGACAAGATGTAAGAGTTGAAAAAATCTTAGAAAGTTACATTTTCATCTGTTGGAGGTTTGAACTTGAAGGTAACAACATCCAATAAAAAGTATCTAAGTAATAAAGATTCTCTTTATAGTATAAGACATGCATAAGAAAGGAGGTATACAAGGGATGGCTCAGAAACTTAAAAATATTCAGCCCCTGACTCATTTCTCCTATAATTCTCTTGCCCTCCTTTTTACCTGTAAGATGGTTATTCATCTCCAAGCATTGACTCCTCATGTGTCAATAACTAAAATTAGGGAAAAAATGGCCTCTTTGTAAATACATCTCTTTATTTTTGTGCCAGAGTAGAAAAATTAAAATCTCAAAACACACACATTTTTTAAAAAATTCTATTGGCCAGAACCAAGTTCTCTGACCATCTTTGCCTCAGAGAGACCAGGAAAACACTGTCACGCAGATGGGCTCTCAGAAAGGAAGCGGGTGGCGAACACACATGTGGCATCTGCCAGTGGTATCATATGGTCCTTTTTACTGTGGCCTTTGAGGACAAACTTTTTAGGTTTGAATCCTGGCTCAACCATTTCTAACCTATGTGATCTTGAGTAATTACTCAACCTTTTGGAATTTTAATATCCTCATCTATATAGTATTTGAATAAAATAGTGTCTCTTTCAATTAAAGTAAGCTACTATTTATTATAAAATATTTGGTTACAACTTATATAATGAAACATTGCATTGTTTGACTACCTCTGCACTAAAACATTGAATCTCTAAGTGCTTCTTCTGAGATACAGAAGCAACTTTTTATTTTTTATTTATTTATTTATTTTTTCATTTTTCCGAAGCTGAAAACGGGGAGGCAGTCAGACAGACTCCTGCATGCGCCTGACTGGGATCCACCCGGCATGCCCACCAGGGGGTGATGTTCTGCCCCTCTGGGGCTTCACTCTGTTGCATCCAGAGCCATTCTAGTGCCTGAGGCAGAGGCCACAGAGCCATCCCCAGAGCCCGGGCCATCTTTGCTCCAGTGGAGCCTCGGCTGTGGGAGGGGAAGAGAGAGACAGAGAGGAAGGAGAGGGGGAGGGGTGGAGAAGCAGATGGGCGCTTCTCCTGTGTGCCCTGGCCGGGAATTGAACCCGGGACTCCTGCACGCCAGGCCGACGCTCTACCGCTGAGCCAACCGGCCAGGGCCCAGAAGCAACTTTTTAGAAATACAAAATATGTTAGAATGGCCAGGAAAATATTAATTCAATATTTAATATATATATATATTTATTTACTTATTATTATTATTATTTTAGAGAGAGGCAGGGAGAGAGACAGAGAAACAGGAACAGCTGGCTGTTTCTGTATGTGTCCTGACCGGGGATCGGAATGGCAACTTCAGCACTTTGGGACAACACTCCAACCAACTGAACTATATGGCCTGGGCTTGTTTGATGTTTGATATTTAGAGAGACAGAGAGAGGAAAGAAGAGAGAGAAGAAGGGAGAAAGAGAGGAAGGGGAAATGAAGCATTCATTTGCTGTTCCACTCAGTCGTGCATTTTTTGGTTGCTTCCCATGTGTGCCCTGCCTTGGGATGAAATATGCAACCATGTTTTGGGATAATACTCTAACCCACTAAGCTAACTGGCCAGGGACGTATTTCAATCTTAATAGTCTCTATAACTAATTAATAGCTGTATTAGATTCTGCGTATTTTCTCTGCCACCTCCCACTCACCATAACAATAGACTGTCTCTAGTTAACCTCTGAGTATAAAAAAAATTGGCACTCAGTATCTATGAAATAGAAGCTAGAATCCTGCTTCCAACCTCACATGAGTATATATGTATGTTTTACATATACATTAATATACTCACATACATATGCATATATTGCATGACATACAACATGCAATATTTCAGATTCTCCTTCAACATAACAACAATATATTCCAACACTGGAACAAAAAGAGAGTAATTCAAGTAGACCTAGAAAGCTGAACTCGGCGCATAAGGAGAAATCTTAATGTGGGTGTTGGTAGTTATTAATAGTCATTTTATTCTAAGATAGCTGCAGAGTAGATGAATGCTTCACTCACCTGCTCCTGGCCCCAAACCAAATTTATAGCTAAATTATAGGCAACCAACTTAAATAACCAACTGAAGGCTAGCTGAGCTGAAATATTATAACCAAGGACTTATAGAAGAAGCCACATAGAGACTGGTAAGAAGGGTAGAGATGCAGAAAAGGATGGCCTCATGCCCAGGTGCAGCTGTTGTGGCAGTGGAGGCTCTCAAAACAAAGCAGGGATGCCTGGCCCAGGGCAGCAAAGGCTGGAAGAGGTGTTCACAAAGCAGTTGTTGGTGAAAACCAGAGGAGACTGAATCATCCTGGGTCACCCAGAGGCCACCTACACAGGGCCAACCCTCCCACTGTTATAGTACCAGCATGGGAGATCACTCCCTCCCACACACACCTTACTCTTTGCATGGCCACTCTGTAGTGCTGTCATGCAGAGGGGTCTACAGGTGGTGACTTTTGGGATTCTCTCTCTCTTTCTCTCTCTCTCTGGTAAGGATTGTGGAGAAGATACAGACAGTGACTGGGCAGGAACGGTTTGGAGAAAAGACCCATCTTCCCTATCTTGAGTGCATAGCTGGCACCCTTCCAGCCTCCCCAGCCCCTCCAACTTGGTGGGACACTGCGCTGAATTTACTTTGGGCAAGGAGACAGAAAAGTGGTGCAGAGCTGGAACTTTTTGTAATTTTGTAAGGAGAACCGCTCTTCACCACCTCAAGTGCACAATCAGTGCCCTCCCTGCCCTGACCTGTTGGGATGCTGGGCCCACAGAGCTGAATTCCCTGTGTGCAAGGAGACAAGAGAATGGTGCAAAGCTGGGACTTTCTGAGGTTTTGGAAGAGAATTACTTGATTAGATGTGTGTGGGAGACTCTGGGGTTTGTGACCCTGTGGAAAGACTGGGGAGGATGACGGCCACTAAGATTCCTGTGCTGAATTGTTCTCCAGTGTCACAGTCATCTTTCTTGGGTAGAGCACTATAAAAAAGAACCAATCAGAAATGAAGAATATACTGTTAAACATCAAGAAAACATTGGAGGGAATAAACATAGGTGGGATGAAGGCAAGAATTAAATCAATGATTGGGAAGACAAGGTAGAAAAAATACTCCCAATCAGAGCAGCATAAAGAAAAAAAAAATTTTTTTTAAATGAAGATCATTTAATGGACCTTCAGGACAACATGGAGCACAATAACATCCATATCATAGGGGTACCAGGAAGAGAGCAGAGAGAAAGGAATCAAGAACCTATTTGAAAAAATAATGACAGAAAACTTCCCCAAACTGGTAAAGAAAAAAGACACACAGCTTCAGGAAGTGCAAAGAGTCCTAAACAAGATGAACCCAAAGAAGCCCACACCAAGACCCTACATAATGAAAATGCTAAAGGTTAAAGACAAAGAGAAATTCTTAAAAGTAGCAAGAGAAATGCAGTTAGTTACTTACAAGGGAGATTTTATTAGACTGCCAGTTGATTTATCAACAGAAACATTTCAGGCCAAAGATGCAAACAGACTAAAAGTAAAGGGATGGAAAAAGATATTTCAGGTAAGTGGAAATGAAAAAAAAAAAGCTGTGGTAGTAATACTTATATCTGACAAAATAGACTTTATAACAAATGCTATAGTAACAGATAAAAAAGGATAAAATAATAAAGGGAGCAATCCAACAACAGGATATAATCCTTGGAAGCATGAAATATTCAAAGTAATCAAAAGCAAGGACCTATATCCAAGACTACCTAGCAAGACTGTCATTTAAAATTGAAGAAGAAATAAAAAGTTTACAAACAAGAAAAAGCTAAAGGAGTTTGTTACCTCAAAACCAGAAATACAACTAGTGTTAAAGGGCCTTCTTTAAGAAAAAGAAGTAAAACAAAACAAAATAGAGGAACATAGTTAAAAGAAAAAAGGGTAATAAACACAGATCTATCAATAATCACTTGAAATGTAAATAGCTTAAACACGCCAACCAAAAGACATAAGGTAGCTGAATAGATCAGTATACAAGACCCATATATATGCTGTCTACAAGAGACCCACTTCAGAATGAGATACAAACAGACTAAAAGTAAAGGGATAGAAAAAGATATTTCAGGCAAGTGGGAATGAAATAAAAGCTGTGGTAGTAATACTTATATCTGACAAAATAGACTTTAAAGCAAACGCTATAGTAACAGATAAAAAAGGACCTAATAATAAAGGGAGCAATCCAACAACAGGATATAATCCTTGGAATCATTTATGTGCCCAATGTAGGAGCACCTAAATATGTAAAACCACTCTTGATGGACATAAAGGGTGAGCTTGAAAGCAATACAGTTATAGTAGGGAATATTAACACCACATTGACATAAGTGGATAGATCTTCCAGAAAGAAAATTATTAAGGAAATGGTGGCCTTAAATAACACATTAGATCAGCTGGATTTAATTGATACCTTCAGAACATTTCACTCCAAAGCAGCAAAATACATATACATTCTTTTTAAGTACAAATGGAACATTTTCTAAGAGAACACATGTTAGGACATAAAACAAGTCTCAGTAAATGTAAGGAGATTAAAATCATATCAAGCATTTTTTTTACCATAATGGTATAAAACTAAAAATCAATCATAAGAAAAAAAACTAAAAACACACAAACACATGGGAGGTAAACATGTTACTCAACAATGACTGGGTTAACAATGAGATCAAGGAACAAATCAAAAGATACTTTGTAAGAAAGCACAACAATCTAAAATCTCTGGGATAAGAAAAGCAGTCGCCCTGGCCGGTTGGCTCAGCGGTAGAGCGTCGGCCTGGCGTGCGGGGGACCCGGGATCGATTCCCGGCCAGGGCACATAGGAGAAGCGCCCATTTGCTTCTCCACCCAGCCCCCCTCCTTCCTCGCTGTCTCTCTCTTCCCCTCCCGCAGCCAGGGCTCCATTGGAGCAAAAGATGGCCCGGGCGCTGGGGATGGCTCCTTGGCCTCTGCCCCAGGCGCTCGAGTGGCTCTGGTCGCGGCAGACCGACGCCCCGGAGGGGCAGAGCATCGCCCCCTGGTGGGCAGAGTGTCGCCCCTGGTGGGCATGCCGGATGGATCCCGGTCGGGCGCATGCGGGAGTCTGTCTGACTGTCTCTCCCCATTTACAGCTTCAGAAAAGTAAAAAAAAAAAAAAAAAAAAAAAAAAGGGAAAGCAGTCCTAAGAGGAAAATTTACAGCATTATAGGCCAACTCAAGAAACAAGAAAAAAATCTCAAACAGTCTAAATGTACACTTAAAGGAACTTGACCAAGAACAACAAAGCCCAAAGTGAGTAGAAAAAAAGGAAATAATAAAAACAAAACAGAATAAACAAAATAGAGAGCAAAAGAACAATACAGAAGGTCAAAGAAATCAAGAGCTGGAGGAGGGTATGGGGTATAAATGGTGATGGACAAAGATTTGACTTGGGTGAGGTGGTGAACCCACAATGCAGTATACAGAGAGGTGCTGTAGAATTGGGCACCTGAAATCTATATAACTGTTAACTAGAGATACCCTAATAAATTCAATTAAAACTAATTATTTGTTGAGAGTCACATATACAATGTTACAAAAGAAGTATCAAATTTATCTCTATCCTTAAGATGCATATGCTCTAGTTCTGTGATGGTGAGCCTTTTTATAAAAGGCGCTAGCGGAGTAACCAAATGGCCCCACGATTGGCCCACCATGAAAGCTGGAACGCCCACGAGTGGGCAAGAGGGACCAGGTTGACCAGCACTGCTAAAGTGGGCGGTTTTTATAAAAAGGTTCGCCATCACGGATCTAGTTGAAGAGTCAAAATCAACATGCCATTAAATCAATACAGTGCTAAATTCTATTGCACCGAATCTGGTTGTGAGAGATTGGAGATGGCAGAGATTAGGGTACACTAGAAGTACTGTATAGAAATCAAGAGGTAATGAAGCTCAAACTGTTCCTCAGATAGAAACAAAGATCAAAGACCCCAGAGCATGGCTCAGGATGATTGCGTGCATTGCCTAGATCAGTGGTAGTCAACCTGGTCCCTCTTACCCACTAGTAGGTGTTCCACTTCTCATGGTGGGCGGTAGCAGAGCAACCAAAGTATAAATAAAAAGATAGATTTAACTATAGTAAGTTGTTTTAAAAAGATTTATTCTGCCAAACTTAGCGAAAATCCGACATAAAGTACTTGGTAAGTAATTATTATTATATGCTTTAACTTGTTGTAACTCTGCTTTATAAATTTTATAAAGTAAAGTTACTTCCCTACTTTATAAATCACCATTACTGTGAAACTGGTGGGTGGTTAGAAAATTTTACTATTAACAGAGATACAGAAGTGGGCGGTAGGTATAAAAAGGTTGACTACCCCTGGCCTAGATGAAGAAAAGGAACAGTATTTTTCTGAGACAATTTAATGGATTAAACACATATGTACTGAGTGCCATAATATTGTTCTTCAGTAATGGCTTTTCTTATTTGTTTACTAAAATTTATTTTTTAAATTTCATATTTTTACTAAGATGTTATATAATGAGGACTAATTTGTATCTAAATTTTTTTTTATTTATAAAGAATATCGCAGCTTTTGCCTTTATTTGGTGGTATCAAGGATAACAAAATCAATACAATGTGTGAAGAAACAGGTTTGACATTAATGCTCTAGTCATTCAGCCTGACATTTCTTTGTGAACTTGTCAGAGAATTAAATTGCTTCAAAGAAGAAAAAAATCTTGCAACTCATGAAATGTAACATGTTACGATCATGCTTCCACTGAGGTATGTGTGGATTTTACCACGGGAGTTTCACTGTTGGTAGTGGGAATTGTGAAATTGCCCTTCTTAATGTGCTCTGACTCTTACCCCCTAACATTTTCATAATATTAAACTTTCCCTGGCATTTTACATTGGTTTTATAGTGTGACATTTTTGTTATGAGTTTGAGTACTTGAATAACTTCATTAATTTCTTTAGTTTTCATTTTTAAGCTGTTCTAACATAACTATCCCCACCGTCAACCATATTCTCATATTCTAGGTCTTAACTCCTTAAGAGTTTAAAGTAAACACTTCAACTGGAACACGTTCATCATTTTTTCAGCACCCAGATTTTTTTTAACAGCGAATATTTTTGAGGCCATCCCAGTGCACTCAACTGGGCTCCTTAAGAAATAAGATAAATCAGATGTTTTGACTGTAAAGAACAACCAGTCAGGGACAGAAGGAAAGTAATGAAAATGGCAAATCAAGGCAATCACTAAGTCAAAGTATTGCCTGTATGAAAATTAGTAAGAAGTGCTTTGTAGCAAAGATAGAGGCTGCACAATCCAGGTCTAATGAGATTAGAGAGTTTAGATTTCACCTCTAACTTGCTCTCTGGTGGGAGGAAGATTATAGATGTAGGGAGAGAGTTTCAATAGCACTTATGATGAGCAAGAAAGCACAATGTTAAGTGGAAATCATGCATATAAAGCAAGTAACAAGACTGCCTGGCATGTGGCAGACACTTCATGAATATGAATTGCTTTGGGAATTCAGGCAGAAGGAGAGATCGCTTTGAACTAGGGATCAAGCTAATTTCATTAGGGCATCATAAATTAGAATATGAAGACATGAGGGAGGGACTTTCAGGCCTAAAAAGCAGCAGGATCAAGAAATCAAGGCAGGAATGATGAGTGAAGTTCAAGAACAGATCTCCAAAACGAGAAAAGCACTCCCATTTGGAGGTTGAGAAAGGTGGGGGAATTTTCAGTTGTCACAGTGATGGAGGCTGCTGTTGGCATCGACTGCACTAAAGTCAATCAGGCTAATGATTCTGGAATCAGTACCACAGAACAAAATACTGTCCTTCTAAAGTGCCAGAAGCACTCTAGCAGGGGAAAATCTAGAGGATAGGATTCATGAAAAAAAGCAGTGAGAAATGAAGTTGGAAACTGGGTTGCAGTATCCACACTGGATGTCAAATCCCATGCAGATGGGTGTCTCGATTGGTAGGCGATGGGGGTCTTGGAAAATTTGGAATGATATGATCAGTCTTTGAAAGTATTTAGGATAAGGAATATTAATGATTCAACCAGATGAATGTGGCGTTCATTGACAAGGTGGGGAAAACCGGCAGCAGTGACCAGTCAGGAGGAGTTTATAGGCAGGGAGAAGGACCAGGACCAGATGATGGCAACATCAGTTGCTCCACGAAGAGGCTGAGACCACAGTATGTTACTCACATTCTTTCTTTAAAAGGACAACTCCTTCTTTTTCTTTTCTTTTCTTTTCTTTTTTTTTTTTTTTTTTTTTTTTTGAGATCATTAAGCAGCAAAACTTTCAAGTTTTTCTGAGGGCTTAGATCTGAGAAAAGGAAGAAAATCCCATCTAATCTTTCAAAGCCAGAATTTCTTCTTCCCCTCTCTTTGGTCTGTCAGGATCGCATTGCCAGTGTCAGAAAAGCAATTTCAGCAGCACGGCCCGCCCATGAGCTGTAAGAGAGAGCACGGGGCTGCCCGCCCGAGGCCATCACACTCGACACTGCTCTCCGTTCTTTATGACTGATAGCCACTCGCCCAGACACACTTGGAAGTGACAAAGGCAGTCACACACACATACAGCTGATGCACACACCTGTACGTACACTCTTGTATACTTTTTCTCTCACAGAACAAAATAAAGCAACATGGCCAATGGATGATTTCTTTTTAACTAAAAATTCAAAGAGCTTAAGACTGTTTGTTCCGAAGCTTATTTTAAAAATAAATAGCTGGCAATAATGGCCACACATGGCCACACTGGCCAGCTCTGACTCAAGGGCACTGATGGCTATACAGACCCCCTGTGGGAGCCAGTCACAAAGTCCTTTTGTGTTCTATGTTCCTGTGTGACTTCGTTGATGGCAGTCTATAAATATCATTTTATGTGTGCCACATTAAACACACCCAGCCATAAATAGCTCTCCAGCATGTAAATCATGTTCAATAGGTTAATTATATATTGCTTTAAAAGGGATCGCTATTTTCTTTCTTCATTCTGTAGACTTTTAGGGTCCCACTTATGTTTACATGTCATTTTGTATTCTGTGAAAATCTGAAAAGTCTCCACTTATTCTTTTTCTTCTCACTTAAGGAAAGGTTGTTTTACATCAAAGGTTGCAAACTCAAATCCACAAACAGAAGACAGCAGGTGGCAGAGGGACTGTGACTAAAGGGAGAGCACACCTGACTGAAGGCATCCCCACTTACTGTTCACACGGCCACCACACTGGACACCCGCAGCGTAGGCGCTGGCGGCCTTGGCCCCACGGAGTGCAGGCTCGGGATCTCAGACCATATTGCTTCCTTCCTTTAGTTCTTCAATTGTTAATGGGAGGTGAAGGGTTCCCCACAGCACAATCCATGGGGGAATCTCGTGTTGGTTATAAGTGGCCCCTGATGCTGACACTTCCGAACTTTCTTTTTAGAGTCTAGAAAAGAGTCGTGGTGATGCAGTCTCTGTTTCAATAGAAAAAGTGTATGTTAATGCCTGTGGCATTTTTTCCCCCCAAACTGGGTCTTATTCTAGATTATTGATGGGTCTCCCTGGCTGTCAGTTAAACAAAGGGAAAAGAGAAGGGGTGGAGACCACAGAGACCTATCTTGGGTATCAGCTGGCTGCCACTTGCTGGTGGTTTGTACAAACATACAACAATGGCCAAGATGCCAGAAAGATATTTACAGCGATGGGCTGAGTAGAGTAACCATAAATCTTGAGCACATTCATTGTCTTCTGATAAGCTTATCCCTGAAGCACATATTTCCCCTAATTAATTTTAGTTCCATACCTAGCCATTTGTTAAACTCACTCAGAAATTAGGTGTTGTTTAACGAGGTATAGAAACATCTTCTACAGGTTAATTACATGTTACATAAAGGAGAATTTTCTATGGCCCATTTTATCTGGGTTGCCTGTTAGCTACTCACTTATTTTGAAAAGTCATTTATTATTTTATAGACTATTATAAAGCTTATATTCATTCTTTAGATAAAGAACAAGTAAACAAAGCCCAACCTGTCATTCTTTCTCAGTATTAAAAGGAATCTCTGACTTGGATAAATAAACTCCAAAATCAAAAAGCTATTTCCAAAAGAATAAAATAAATAGGATTTTTTCCACTTGTTACTGTATCAAATAAAAGAAATACGTATTAAAGCCTATGTCTGCCACATGCTCATTTATTTCTCACAAATTCCATACGAATCTAGTTCCCCCTACAGCTTCCAGGTGTACTTTATTAACACAGGAGAACATATGTAACAGAGAATTACATGACTTGGACAATTTCACAGCATTAGAAAAAAAGAAGAGTCAAGATTAAAACGCAAGTTCCTCTGGTCCTAGAGAACATAGTTCAATTTCAAAATATTTGTAGAATTCTCTACTTCCTAATAAACCATTTTCCCCCCAAAGCCAGGCAATTAGTTTGATTTACTTTGTCTTCCATGAAATTGCCAGTTGTGATGTGCGGGGTTCTTGTAGCACAGCAGGTCCTTGGATAACATTGTTTCGTTCAATATTGATTCTATATTACGTGGATGAGAAAAGAAATGAATTCGCAACTGGGGCCACTGTCTGTGTGGAGTTTCACATTCTGCCTACAGCTGCGGGGGTCTTCTTCAGGTACTGAGTTTTTCTCCCACATCCCACAGACATGCACGTGGGGTGAACTAGTGTGTCTTCATGTCTCAGCCAGTGTGTGTGTGTGTGTGTGTGTGTGTGTGAGTGACCCTGTGATGGGAGGGGGTCCTGCCCGGGCTGGACCTGCCTTGTGCTTTGAACTGCTGGGACAGGACCCTGCACTGGCATAAGCAGATCGGAAACTAATTCCCTCCCTTGTTTTTCAAATACTTGTTAAATGTATGTATAGCTCACATTTATCTTTAAATGTTTAATATTAAATGTGTTTTGTGTCTTTATTTAGAAGTTTGTTTAATTTTTGTTTTGACCAGAAATATGCTTATATGCACTTAACCTTTGTTTATATTAATTAGCCAATGGTAAACTTGGTTTTGTTATACATTTCGCTTAGTCACAGTTTCCAAGAACTTATCAACCTGGTTAAAGGAGAACTTATGCTTTATTTTCATCAGTGTGATGCTGTAAGCTAAATCAACAGCAAGAAGGTTCTGACTACGTTCAAGTGTGGGATAACTAGACATCCAAAGAACCTCTTGTATCCTCGATGTTGAAGGGATTTTTTATTTTTTGCAAGAATAGGATAATCAGAGGTTTCTTCAGAAAAGAAAAATTCTGTAAAGATAAGAACTAGGAAGATATAAAAGCTTACCAGGATCATTAAGACCCTGGGAATCAGCAAATATTTATGGGCTCATTTCAGGAGGAGGACTCAGTAAGCACAATTTTGTGTATCAGAGGTTCACATAGGGAGCTGCTTAGACAAAGGAGCTCTAGGTGGAGTATGAATGAAAATAAATGGGATACAGATGTTCTAAGTACACATTTGGGTCAACTACTCTCCTTTTAAAACAATATGTTAATATCTCATCACTTGCCTTCACTTCCTCAGATAATATCTATGCAACAATGTGAATTCAAAAACATACAAATATCTACAGAAAACTGTGCTTTCTATCTAGATGAAGAAAATAAATTCTCATGTTTTTCAAAATTGTTCAGCATCCCTCATCTGAAAATAACTAGCCATGTTTTAATTTCAGAAATGGCCCAATTTAAAAGCCAAATATTAAATTGTATTTCATTTTTGTTACTCTTCTTTCCCTAGAATATGAATATAAAATACAGTATTTGTTTTCACCAATTAGGAGGACTGAGATCATAAAGTTAGCTTAAGAATTTCTTTTTCTATACTAAGTCCCGATTAACACAACCCTAAACTAAAAGTAAACACCTTCAAGGAATCCAGGAATTTAATTATAATTCAGTATGGCTTATTTGAAAGTATATCAAATGAAACTCATTATCAAACACTCAGCACATCTACAGGTGTTTGAAAAATGTTTCATAATGAGGAAGGCATCAGTATAATATCCTCTGTGCCTTCTGAACCTTCAAAGATTAAATTATACTTAAAATAGCTTGCATTGTGAATATCATCTATGCCCTTCTGCCTACTGGTTTGTGTAGAGATTCTAAGAGATAAATAAAAGTACCCCGATGTGTACACATACATACTCCTTATTGGCCAGGTGGCTTGCAAAAGAGAACATGGAAGAGGCTACTTAGAAACAATGTACATTCAAATACGAATTCCTTCTAGAAATCTACAGTATAGGATATAACTGATAAAACAATGATGAAGGTAAACTTTTATGGTGTATTTTGAAGAGAGTGATTGTGAGTAACCCAGGTGCATGCATAAGACAAGATCATAAATTCTGAAGAGGAGACCTTGTCAGTTCTGTTCACTGCTGTACCCAGGTGCACCACCAGGGCTGACACAGGGGAAGGACTCAGATAATAGGTAGTATTCATGATGATGAATAAATAATTGCATTGAAGCTGAGGAATGGGAATTCAAGCATTTCTCAGAGTTTTGTATTAATGAATCTACTGTTGTAGTGCGAACACACTTCTGTATTTGAAACTCAATACACTCTTCCTAACACTACTATTTGAATAAATATTATAAAACACTGGGTGAATATTGTTTAACTGAAAACCAATTTAATTCCTACTCTAAAAATAAATAAGTAAATAAATAAGCAAATAAATAAATCTTACTCTAACTGGTAGGCTCTAGATCCTGAAAAGAAACAGTCCAATTATTTCCTTAAATAGGGCATGCATAACACATATTTGAAGCACAGTGTATACTAATTTTCTTTGAAAGGTAACTCCAAGTAAGTTCTTTCAAAATATAACGTCTAGTTTCTTAATAAAATAGATGCTTGACTCACTCAACCAATATTGCACATGTGGAGCAAAGAAGCATCAGGCATGGTAATTCCACTGTTGACCTTATAGAACTAAGACCCAGCCATGCTGAACAAAATTTAAATTCCTAGAACATGGTTATGACATGAACAAGAAGGTTAATAAATACTATGAATTATATAGTATATATATATATATATATATATATATATATATATGTTATGGACAAGCTGATTGAAACAATATAATGTAATTTTTAACAATTCTAATTAATTGAAAATAAACATGAGCAAGCTATAGGTCAGGCTGGATGTGCACAATAAAATCTGCTTTTTAATGCCACAAGAATTGAACACCAGTACCTGCGTCCGCCCACACCACATCAAATTCACAACTAAAACGCAGAACAACCATCATTCAAAACTTCCTAAAATCTGACTGAATGGAAGTCCTACAACCAAGGAATTATGAAGAAGCTACATCATAACTGGAAGGAAGGGCAGAGAAATGGGATGGGCTGACCCCACACTCATGTGTGGTGGATAAAAACCTGGAGAGGTATCTTGGCTGTAGAGTTCCCCTCTGAAGAACAAAGGGTCACAGCTGCTACATTAAGTTCACTATACTGGGGTTCTAGTGCTGAGAAGAGAGGTTTCCATAACTTCTGGCTGTAAAAACCAGCAGGAATTGAGACTGAGAGATATAGATAGAGGACTGCTGTAGTTCCAGGCAGTTCCTCTTAAAGGGCTCATGCACATCCTTACTCAGACTCACTGGCTCTGAGCTTCAGCACTGGGGCAGCAGCTCAAAAGTCACCAGGGACATACAGGGGGGAACTGAACTGTCTGGCATCAGAGTGAGAACTTGAAGGCAGCTTTCGACCAACAGAAGTGCTGGCAGAGGTAGTTACTCCCTTTTCCTCATTTTGGCAGCTTCCCTGTGACTCTTTCTATGTACTAGGTAAAGCTACTACATTTTCTGGGCTTGGTAGAGTGGCCTGATGCACGTGTTCTGTAGGGTACAGTGGCACAGCCTCCCTGATCAACCAAGCTGAGCATTCCAGTCGTTCCTCCCACTGCCATGGGCTGTGCATACCCTCCTGTTTTAGTTAAGTCTTGATTGCTGTAGGCATGTCAGTGGGAAGGAATTAACTCCCAGGCTGAACCTCTGCAAAGATTTCCTAGAACCATCAATCACCATAGACAATCAGCTGCACAGAGGACCGCCCCACATATCAGAACTTCCTTTAGCAGCTCTCTGGTGCCTGCTCAGTCTACTCCTTGATTGTGTCACTTGTAGAGTTAGTAGGGATGTAATCCAGTGTGATATGAAGCTGTCCACTGGCTTCACGGGCTCTCGGACCTCCTGGGAGGTACAGACAACGACCAGCCACTGCCTCTGTTCTGCCCAGAACCATCTGGCATGAGCCATAAAGCTTGTGCAGATGGCTGCCACTTTTGCTGGGCTTGGATGTGCCCAGGAGACCCAACTGTATGCCCTGGCCTACTGCTGCTAGTGCCAGGCCTGGGGCCACTTAGCAAGAGGTGTGGAGCATGTAGAGGCCATATGCTGTTTATTTGAGAGATGTTATAAAATTCTGACATATGATCCAAGAGAGGTCATTCTGTGGAAAAGGCAATGAAAATTGCTTCACTAGGCTCACAAGTTTGATGGGTCAAGGACTCAGAGAATCACCAGGGTGGGACAGACAGTTTAACCAGGTTGATGGAGACTCAGATATGGCATCCACCTTCTGACTCGCATCAAAATTCCATTGGTTAGGAGAAAATAATGAAAGGCAAAAAAGAGGAGTCTAGATCAGGGGTAGTCAACCTTTTTATACCTACCGCCCACTTTTGTATCTCTGTGAGTAGTAAAATTTTCTAACTGCCCACCAGTTCCACAGTAATGGTGATTTATAAAGTAGGAAAGTAACTTTACTTTATAAAATTTATAAAGCAGATTTACAGCAAGTTAAAGCTTATAATAATAATTACTTAACAAGTTCTTTATGTCGGATTTTTGCTAAGCTTGGCAGAATAAATCTTTATAAAACAATTTACTATAGTTAGAGCTATCTTTTCATTTATACTTTGGTTGCTCTGCTACTGCCCAGCATGAAAGCTGGAATGCCCACTAGTGGGCAGTAGGGACCAAGTTGACTACCACTGGTCTAGATGTATGTGACATCACTTAGAAGGGGTGTTTGCTTTACTGATGTCCACAGAACAAGCTCCAGTGTTCGGAAAAAACAGGGATTTCTGACGAATGGGAGTTCTCTAAAAGCAAGATTTAACCAGGCCTACAGGCTGGGGCTGCTCAGGGTTTTCCTTAGCCTAGAGCAATGCAGAAGAAACAAATTTCTCCAGCAGAAAAATGCACAGAGAACCGGCAGGCTTAATGTGTCCTTGGAATGAGGACGCGAAGGCTGCAGTGGCCACCTGCAAGGACCGATGACCATGGACCAGACTGAAAGGAGAGAGTCTCAGTGGGTGCCAGCTGGGATAGCTGAGGACATGGAGGGCCAGATGGCCCCCCACCTGGCATTTTGTAGACACAGTTCTGAAGGAGAGTCGGTTAGGGCTAATTGAGATTGAGTTTCTGTCACTTGGTAGAACTGGGGCCCAGAATACAAATTAAGTTCAGCAAGAGAAAAATACAAAAAACCCCCACAAAACAAAAACCAACTCTGTTTTTTTGTGTACTGGAATACCTACGCATAAATACTGAGATTTCTCTCTGATACAGATCTGTGAATGACATATAGGACAACTCCTGTTAATCAAGTCTTACATTCTAATTATTGTATTTACATAATACACCTAATTATTTTATCTACCTACAACTCTTTATTTCCTAATTAAATTATTATATCATAATTGTTTAACTATTACCCTTCATTCTTAAATCATGGAATAGATTAAAACCTACTATGAGAACATTTGTCTACTCTGTCCTCGGTATCTTTTCTTCTTTTTGTTTTCCTTGTACTCCTCTTGAGCTTGTCAACAATGATGATGGTTAATTTTTACTAAAAATAATATATATTTTTTTATGTATGAGAGCAACAACAGGTTATCAACCTCGAAAACATAATAAAGTTTTATGGTCTTTCCTTCTCTTACTATTTCTGTACTCTTTAGCTTGTTTCTGGGCACTGTCATTCTCTAGTCTATACTCACATTGTAACTGATTATGGTCAACATTTTAGCTTCCAACTCTTGTCTTAGATCAGTTTCCTCATATTTTCATCTGACTTGACCAGGTATCTCATGGCTGTAGATACTAATTTCTGGGCTTGAATTTTCCTTAATACTGTATACAGTGCCTTAATCACAGTAAGAAAACCCATCCATTACCCAAATATTCAAACAAATACTGGAAAGGGAAAACGGAAAAAGGCAGAAAGGATGGGCTCCATTGAGGTTAGTTGTATTTGTTCACAATAGTTATATATGCCAGAATGAACTTTAGGTCACTTTAGTGGTTTAAAGGTCTTTTGAACTGTTATTATTTTTATTATTAGCCCAATTTATATTTTGATTGGTTTAAATCATAAGAATGCACAATTTATTTTCAATTAGTTTCCTCATTTGTTGTAACCATAATTATGTGTATTTTATACTATTTCCTGTAACAAGTAGACGGCCTCCTTATTGTGTATCTGGTTACTTTTAAATTTTAAGAAACACTGGCTTTTTAAAACATGATGTAAACTAGAAGAAATGGGAGGGTAGACTAAAATTTATTTGTTTACAATCTTCATATGAATTTTAATATTTGCAAGATAAATTATTCATGTTTTCCCACTACTGTGTAGATGTGAATATTTTTCTACCATGCAAATATATTACATTCTTTTAAAAAGTAAGAAGTTTGCCAGTCCTGTGGGTCCTGACTAGAAGACAATGTGTCCTCTGACATCTACTAATGGAGAGCGGTCACAGGTGGTGAACGCTATTTCAGGAGAATAGCTCACACCTGGAAAGGTCTATTATTTCTCTGAGATATTTTTACACAGCCATGAAAATAGAATAATTAGGTCAAAGCATCATGTTGGGACCCATGAGCTTTGACAGTCTCTGTTGGTTTTGTCCCCACAAGAGGTCACTATCCAAAGACAAACAAACCATAAACTACAAACAGAGTAAGAACTGTGGTTCTTACTTCTTCTAGTTTAGCTAGAAGAAGGGCCATTTCTTCTTCTAGTTTAGCTGCCACTACTTTTCACTGCACTTGAATTCATGTGCTGATCACAGGAGAGACCCCCCTGTCACAGGTATGGATGGCGGGGGACTATCCAAGAAAGGGAAGAGAAGCAAGAGAAAAACGGCATTTTCTAGACCCATAGCCTCTGCTAAGACTCAAGAATAAAGAGGCCCTGTTAGGAGAGACGGTGTGCACAAGCCGGGTCAGGAACTGGGTTCTTCAAGCTGCCCTGGGTGTCTATGAGAACATGCAGCACCCAAAGGGTTGGACATTCCAGGCATGGACACCCTTGCTTCTGTTTCTTTGATAAATTCTTCACAGTAAAAAAGGGTAAAAATGAGTTAAAAAGTAAAATCAATGAGAACTGACCATTTTCCCCCAGATAGAGCCCTCCTGTGGTTCTAGTTCAACTATTCCAGGAAACTGACCTCACAATTGCCCTTAAGATAAGAATCCGGTCTGACCAGTGGTGGTGCAATGGATGGGGCATTGACCTGGAACACTGAGGTCACAGGTTCAAAAAAACCCTGGGCTTGCCTCCTCAAGGTACATGTGGGAGTTGAAGTGTCCTGTTCCTTCCCCTTTCTCTCTCTCTCTCTCTCTTATTCTCTCTCTCTCTCAATCTCTCTCTCTCTCTCTCTCCTCCTAAAATGAATAAATAAATTTTTAAAAAAGATAAGAATTCTTTGCCTGACCTGGATGGGCTGAGTGGATAAAGCGTCCACTGGAATGGAGAGGTTGCTGAATGGTATTTGCCTCATCAAGGAACACAGGAGAAGCAGCTACGAGTTGATCCTTCCCTGTCCTCCCCTTCCTCCCTCCTCTCCATCTCCTCTCTCTAAAATCAATCCATAAAAAAATATTTAAACAAAAGAAGAATTCTGAAGGAGGGTTTAGGTTTAATATAGCACACAGGTAGGGGGAGCAGAACTGTTTCATCTTTGATCTATTTTAATGCAACTAGGGGACATGACACCTTCCCAGGGTGAACAATGACTCAGTGCACCACTGCTGGAGTCTGGCACACCTCTGAGAAGGGGGAGAGGGACACGTATAATTTGAAAAGCCACCAGATAATATGACCATTATCCCTGCCTCACCCTCCCCACATGCCCTGCCTGCTCTCTCTGAAACGTCAGAGCTAGAGGTGTGAGAGCCAGGAGGCTGTGAGGTTGCAGCTGGGGAGAGGGGGAGGGGACGGAAGAAACACAGGCAGGATCCAGACTGTGAAAGGCCATGGAAGTCAGATCAGAGGATGTGGCCTTGAAGTTGGTGGAGAACCATGAAAGGTTGTAAGTAGAACAGAAATGATTAAATTTAGACTTAGAATAACAAGTCCGAGAGCAAGGCAGTGAGCAGATTGACAAAGAAGGGACCGCAGAGGAGACGATGTAATTGCAAGCTCAGTATGCCACTCCAGGCAATCGTTACAGAGGCCTCGAGACACCAGGACACGTCCTGAGAGGAGCTATCAGGAGGGATGATGTAATGAAAATCGCCTCATCTGAGAAGCACTTGAAAGAATCAGTGATATTTACACTGAGGGACAAAATACTCAAGGAATGAGTAATGACTGTCTTCAAATATTTGAAGGTCTGTCACAGTGAAAATATTAATACTTTGGATGATTCGGAAAACACATCTAATATGAATGAGCTTACAGTTAGTAGAGTTAAATGTTGGTTCGTCCTGAGACCATGTATTTAGGAATGAAAACTGATTAACAGTTATTTATGCTGCTATTTCAAGTAGTAACCTTCTTACCTCTCAAGAAGAGTATCACAGCTCTCTAGATTGGTACCAAAGACTCTATTCAGTGTGTATGTGTGCATTTGTGTGTGTTTGTATGAGAAAAAAAAGATAAAGAAAGAGAGGGAGATGGGTAAATTGAGCAATCTTTGATGTCTGTCAACAGACATATTCAAGCACAGCACCAAATAATGCCAAAGTACAAGTTCCACTTATTTATGGTGAATATGAAACTTAGGGTGATGGGCAACAAAAATAATGAGAAGACTCAGACACCCATAGCCTGTTTCTTCCCCCAAAGGCTCTGGACAACTCTCATTTCTCATCTGAGACAAGAACTAGGACATGATCCACCGCCTGAATGCTGAAAAGGCAGAGAGGAAAGTCAAAGGAAGCTGTTGAAATGTGGGAAGAAATTTAAGAATAATGTGTAAGAGAGCTAGCAGTTGAATGATTGAGAAGTTCAATTTGTTCACCCACATCCGCTCGGTGGAAACATGACCTAGCATGGCAACAGGGCTGGGATTAATGTGCTGCCTGTACATCCACGAAAAGAATAATGCTACTTCAGTGAAAGGTACCATCTAGAATCTGAGAATGGGACTCTGTAGCACACTCAAAGTGCAGTGATGGAACTCTGAGTAATGATGGGAGGGTAGGAGGCAAGCTGAGACACAGAGAAAACACTGCGACAGAGGTCCGAAGAGATGATTCCCACAGTATAAGAGGGGCCCAGATGTACATGAGTGGTAGCCACACATTAAATAGGTGATGTTAGCACTGGGTCATCATGAAGGCAGAATTCCTGTGTTTGTTTCAACTGTTTTTATCATTGTATGCCACACTTCTGAGCACATCAATTCTTCAAAAATAGCTGTTGATTGAACAAATGCTGAGAAACATTGTCTCAAGAAAGCATCATACATCAGTAGCCGTGGCAATGCTCTACAGTTCTGGCGTGTGTGTGTGTGTGTGTGTGTGTGTGTGTGTGTGTGTGTGTGTGTGTGTGTGTGTGATATCCTGTGTATGATTTCAAGATCCCTTCACTAAGTAGCAAAATGTTCTGTGCAAGGGGAATGGGTAGGGTAAGATGCATTTCTAGTGACCTCGATGGAGGGGGTGAGCCAAGAAATTACTGTTTATTACTGTGTTTTCCACTTCATTATATGCTCAGTTTGTACCTGCTATATAAACATAAACATAGCAGAGGAGAGCACAAGAAAAAGGAAAAACAATACACAAATATGCAATACAAAAAAATACCCTAATTATGTCCACCTTTGAAAAAGAACAGGGAGACAGAAATGATTCTGAAGTTTCACTATAAAATAGAATCAATTTGTTCCCCCTTTTAGTAAACTGTGCCTTGAAATATATATATATATTTATATATTTTTCAGCCCACATCTCTGATAGCAGCAGGTATTAACTGTGGGAATAAACTGGCAAACTGAATGTCATGCTAAGGCACAAATATAGTTAGCTCTGTCTCAAAGCTATGGAGAAAAAAAAATGTCCTTCACTAATTTGCCTTTCGATTAAGGGGTAGATAAAACTTGACTTCACATCTACTGTCAAGTAAGCTGGATATTTCTTTTAATTCCATTTAATTTTATGTCTTCTATTATTTTTCACTCATAGCTAAGTTCATATTTCTTACACAGGGCTGATTTGTAGACTCTGCTTGTGGAGTAGATGATGAAGTCAAATCAATCTGCAGGAAGGCATTGTTTATTAAACAGGGAATCTATTTCAGGAGACATTTCAAGAAACTGCATAGCTCCAGATCAAATATATCTTTCCTCCTACGGATTCTGTTCTTGGATCCCAGTGCTAGGCTTATGACCATTAATAGAAGTGAACGCAACAAAATATCCCACCACTTCAATTTGTTGTGATTGATTTGCATGGTAGTGTTGATATCACCATCTTCATTAGTTGCTGCATATTGTAGCTGCCAAACCATAAGGTAACATATTCACTCTTTCCATGGAGGTCTTGTGCTGAATCAGAGTCTTTATATACTTCATCTCATGGAGTCTCCATTCAGTTCTGTCAAGCGGTAATATTATCTGCACTTTGCAGATGATAGATAACCTTAGAGGCATTATAAATGTGCACAGGATCCCAAACCCAATAGTGGCGGAGCAGGGACTGGATTCTTGAGGTTTGGGTGCTGAAGCTCCTTTCTGTAGTCACTAAGCTCCCCTAACTTGATAGTCAAGCTTATATTGAAATAAATATTGGCCCTGGCCGGTTGGCTCAGTGGTAGAGCATTGGCCTGGCGTGCAGAAGTCCCGGGTTCGATTCCCGGCCAGGGCACACAGGAGAGGCGCCCATCTGCTTCTCCACCCCTTCCCCTCTCCTTCCTCTCTGTCTCTCTCTTCCCCTCCCTCAGCGAGGCTCCATTGGAGCAAAGATGGCCCAGGCACTGGGGATGGCTCCCTGGCCTCTGCCCCAGGTGCTGGAGTGGCTCTGGTCACGACAGAGTGACGCCCCGGAGGGGCAGAGCATCGCCCCCTGGTGGGCAGAGCATTGCCCCCTGGTGGGCGTGCCGGGTGGATCCCTGTCGGGCGCATGCGGGAGTCTGTCTGACTGTCTATCCCCTTTTCCAGCTTCAGAAAAATACAAAAAAAAAAAAAGAAATAAGTATCAACTTTGTCATCAATATTAACACAAACTATAACATATATCATCAATCTCAATGGCACAGTTATAGCCAGTATCTAGAAGAAATAAAGAGTAATTACCCATTCAGGGGTTTTTCTTTGAGAGAAGGGGAGATAGGTAGAAAGACTCCTGCATGCACCCCAACCAGGATTCACCTGGCAACCTTCATTTTGGGTTGATGTTCAAATCAGCCAAGCTATCCTCAGTGCCTAGGGCCAGTACTTGGAATAACTAAGCTATCCTCAGCACGGGGGCCAATGCTCAAATCAGTCGAGCCACTGGCTGGGAAGGGGGAGAAATAGGAAAGGGGGAGAGGGAGGAGAAGTGAAGCAGATGATCACTTCTCATGTGTGCCCTAAGTGGGGACCAAACCCAGGACATCTGCATGGTGGTGGGCTGATGCTCTATCCACTGGGGCAACCGGCCAAGGTTCCATGTGCTTTTTAATACTTTTATTAAGTGAGAAGAATTAGGAAAAGTGCCTTATAGTTAATCCTAATATAAATCAAGCAAGTTTGTCTAAAATAGTTAAAAGAATGTAAATATTCAAAGTGATTATATCCTCTTTCATTCAACTCAGGTTGAAATGCTCAGATGGAAAATAAAGAGTAAAACTAGTCTTTGACAGAAAGACAATTTTAAAATGCCAGCAATGTATACCAGAATAGGAAGGGTTAGTAAACTGGGCAACAAAATATATCATTTTGTTATAAGAGCCAGTAAAGCGGTATGAGTGGAATGGGTTCTTCCAGAGAGAGAAATACTTCTTGCCTGTCATTGTGGGTAAAGGAAGACAAGTTAGTCAGGTTTCGATTGTGCCCCATCTTACATAGGGTGGATTCTAGTGTCCAGAACATATGAAGAAGACTCTATAGGCAGCTTTATGGTAGAAAAAACAAAACAAAACAAAGACACTCAAACATTATTAAGAGGGCAGTATGCTCTTACTTTTGAAGTTAAGTGAAGCTTTTTGATCTGAGGGTTTGTTTTTGAAATCTCCAAAGAATTGCATCCCCCCAGATTCTTGCATGAACTCTATGTGGATGAAAAACCTTTGTGATCCTATTGAGCTGATGCAATTCCACGGCACACTCTGTTTCTGGAGGGGTAAGTTCATGATACAGAAAGGTAAATGAAAGAATGATCTTCTGGTCTAGGGGAGGTAGTTCAGGTTAGAGAAGAAGTCACGTCAGAGGTCAGACACCAAAACAATAAGGTGGTGAAAATGACTAGATGAGTTTAGTAAGTTCTTCTCCAGGTGTAACCCACAATGATTTTCCAGCTGTGGGGAGAAGGCCCACACTCAGCAGGTCACTGACCCCCTGCAGCAGTTCAGAATGTCAGAGGGACGATTGGTGTAGACAGGGTTGGACACATTGCCTTGTGGTCAATGTGGATCATCTTTAGCAGATGGAAGATGGCAGTGAGGTATATTTAATCTGAAATTCTATCTTAACTCTGGGGGTAGAAGAAATTTCCTAAATCTTGCAAGACCCATTGGGTCCAGGGAAAAGGGCTGTTTGAGGGCCCAAGGGCTGCCATGGGGCTACTTTCACAGCCAGTGAAGTATCCAAACACCTGCAGCTACGGGCTAAGCAGCCCAAACCAGGGGACCAGATGGAAGAATAGCCTGACTCTTCGCTTTTGCCATATCTGTGAAAAAAGAGGGAGAGTCTAGAGAACTCGGTGGGAAGGATGGGAACATCGTGATCATCCCCTGTGGGCAGTGTCAGCATTAGGAACTGCTAACACAACACAGAGAACCAAAGTGGGGTCAAACATGCCTCCACAGTCACCAGTGTCAGTTGCCCGTCGAAAGGGCACCCCTTCCCATGTGACCCACTATACCACATGAAGGCCGGACCAGTGTAAACCCAAAGACAGCCCAAGGGCAGTGGATCCTTCTCCAGTCGCATAAAAATAACTGCATGGATGAAGGAGGGAAAAAAATGGAAAACCAGTTCTGAGTGAGACTTAAAATTTGAATTGATTGCATATTTTCTTGAGGCTGTTTTGAAACATTTGGTAGAACAACAGCAAAGCTTTTAAATAAGAAAAGTTTGAGAACTTCACATTCGTTTTTTACCAACCAGCATGGTAGACTCGTGAACATAATCAGATCACTTACAGATTGCAAAGAAAGTACTGATGTTGGCAAATCTGTATTAGAGTATGCAAAAGTTTCAACCATGCTACATATGTCAAGCCCAGATGAGAGGATCTACCCCCTTCATCTTTTTCCATAATTAGCATTTCATGAACTTAGCACTTTTCCTAAAGATTGTAAGGAAGGCGTAGTGAACAGCCTCTGCCATTCTGCCATCCTGTGGGTGTATTCACTGAGTGTGCCAGCACCCAGGCTTCTGATGTGTGGTGCCCCATGGTGCACAGCTCCCTGAGGAATAACCAGCTCCCACGACTTATCTGTGAGGAACAGGTGTGTTGAAGTAGCCGCTACTGAGACTGTGGATGGTGGGGTTCTATCTTGCTATCTAGGCTGTGATTAGAATAGACTAGCAATTCAAGGCTTGGTACCTTGATACAGAGAGAGCAGCCTGCAATGATGATAGGCGTTTGCAGAGCCACAACTAAAAACGGGAATGTTGTGTAAATAGAGACCCTGGAGTAAGTGAGCTTCAGGGATTCATGCCAGATTCTCAACAAATAGCGGTAAGCCCTCAACCAGGCTAAACATTAGCAATCACCAATGATCCTAGAAAAAGATGCCAAGTGTCATCATGGACAGTCTGATCCAATAACGTGGTAAAATGTCTAAAACATGTTCACATTGCTTTTCTTACAATGCAGCATTGTGATAAATGTGTCCGGGTCTCCATTACTCAAAGTAAATACCTGAGTTTCAGCAAGGTTGCCATGTGCTCAGGTCACTTGACTGGAAATGAAGTGCCCTGGCCACAAACCAGGGCTTTGTCTTGTACTTTAAGCTCCAGGTAAATTGTCTCACCTTGCTAAGCCTGAGTTTCATCACCTCTTGAATAGAGGTTTATCAGCAGTTAAAATTACCATGACAATAGTGTTACTAGTGATCAATTCACACAGAAAAGACAGTGACATTTCTGTTGTTGATGGTTAAGCATCACCTCTCAGCCATAGCTGACATTATTAACTGGCAGGTATCTGAACTGCATTCTCTGTAATTAGAAAGTCTAACAATGTCAAGTATAAGCTCATAACTTAAAATGTATTTCAGTGACGCCCTGGCAAGATAGCTTGGTTGGTTAGCATCATCCTGAAGTGAGGTTGCCAGGGCACATCCAGAAACAGAATGATGTTCCTGTCTCTCTTCCTCATTCTCTAAAATCAACAAAATATACTTTAAAAAAAAATTGTATGTTAGCAGCTTGTTCATTATTGATGTTTTATTTTTTAATTTTTTAATTATTATTTATTGATTTTTAGAGAGAGAAGAAGAGAGAAACATTAATCTTTAGGAACAAGTCTGTGCCCTGACCGGGGATCGAACCTGCAATCTTTGTACATCAGGACGCTGCTCTAAACCAACTGATATGTTGGTTATATATCCAACAAGGGCGATGTGTTTTATTTTTGATAAGATTGACTACCTGTCACATTATTGATAATAATTACTATAATTGCTATCGTAACAATTACAATACACTGTCATTATTAGAGCACTATCACTCCACCCTCCAATTTTTTCTGTTGTAAATTTCTGCTGTTTCACATAGCTCATGATTTCACGTATACCAAGCGATGTAGTAAATGCTTGATTGCAATGTTAATAGCTTTCAGAGACATATATTTGCCTGCAATCATCTTAAAGATGCTGTTTTCTTCCTTTGATCTTTATAGTTTTTTAAAACTTGAATTCATTTTCCCCCCTCTTACCTCTACTCACACAATAAAAATTTATCCTTCCTCCTTAGTCATCAAGAGGCAAGATGACAAGATTACGGGTTTTGTCTCACTGTCTCCTTGCAGGTTGATCGGATGCTTTTTTTAGTCATCTCTCCCTCTCTCTTTTTCTCCCTCTCCACTCTAGAAGGATATGCACCTCTTCTACTAGAGTTGTCCTTGACTATATTAAGCATGCAATGTCTTCCGACTAGCTGTCTGAAGATGAGCCTTGAAGCACCTGGGGAACTTTCAGGAGGCACCACCACCCAGCTCTTCCTTTCCCTTTCCCCTCTTATCAACACCTGTTTTCATTCATTCTGCAAGTAATTCTTGAACACCTTCGACCTACCCGGTAAAGGTATATTGAATCTCTTCTCTTGACCCACTGGCCACAGGAGGCAGTGGGTTCCTATGTATAAATTCTTTGTTTGTCTTTGTGTTCTGTAATTTAAATCTCTGAATACATGTAAACATAAAATGGATACATTTTCTACTTATAAAAATATTAGCCTGCAGTGCAGTTTTAATCATTGCTAATTATAGAGCATTTATTCTTTTTTAAAAAAATTTTATTGCCCTGGCCGGTTGGCTCAGCGGTAGAGTGTCGGCCTAGCGTGCGGAGGACCCGGGTTCGATTCCCGGCCAGGGCACACAGGAGAAGCACCCATCTGCTTCTCCACCCCTCCTCTTCTCCTTCCTCTCTGTCTCTCTCTTCCCCTCCCGCAGCCGAGGCTCCATTGGAGCAAAGATGGCCCGGGCGCTGGGGATGGCTCTGTGGCCTCTGCCTCAGGCGCTAGAGTAGCTCTGGTCGCAACATGGCGACGCCCAGGATGGGCAGAGCATCGCCCCCTGGTGGGCAGAGCGTCGCCCCATGGTGGGCATGCCGGGTGGATCCCAGTCGGGCGCATGCGGGAGTCTGTCTGACTGTCTCTCCCTGTTTCCAGCTTCAGAAAAATGAAAAAAATTTTTTTATTAATTTTTAATTTATTACATTTACATGGATTCAAGTGTCTCACTGAATATAAGTCCCTTACCCCCCACCCCTGTGTAACTTTTTATACCCTCTTGGTCCCCCTACCCCTAACTCCCTCCCCCCTTCTCTCAAGGATTTGCTGTCCTGTTATCTGTATCTCTGTGTTATGCATATAGTTTCACTAATCCCTTTACCTTCTCTGATCTTATCCCCTCATCCCCCTTCCCTTGACTGCTGTCCCTCTGGTCCCTGTGATCCCGACTCTGCCTCTATTCCATTCCTCAGTTCATTTTGTTCGTTAGATTCCACATATATGTGAGATCATATAATATTTTTCTCTCTCTGCCTGGCTAATTTCACTTAGCATAACAATCTCCAGGGCCATCTATGCTGTCACAAAAGGAAATATTTCCTTCTTTTTCATGGCCCCATAGTATTCTGTTGTATATATGTACCACTGCTTTTGTTTTGTTTTGTTTTGTTTTTTCAGCGACAGAGAGAGAGAGAGTCAGAGAGAGGAATAGATAGGGACAGACAGGAACGGAGAGAGATAAGAAGCATCAATCATTAGTTTTTCGTTAAGACACCTTAGTTATTCATTGATTGCTTTCTCATATGTGCCTTGACCGTAGGGCTATAGGAGACCAAGTAACCCATGCTCAAACCAGCGACCTTGGGTCCAAGCTGATGAGCTTTGCTCAAACCAGATGAGCCCGTGCTCAAGCTCGGTCCTCCGCATCCCAGTACGATGCTCTATCCACTGTGCCACTGACTGGTCAGGCTGTACCACTGCTTTTTAATCCACTTGTCCAGTGCCAGACACTTGGGCTGTTTCCAGATCTTGGCTATTATAAACAATACTGCCATAAAAATGGGGTGCATATCTTCTTTTGAACAGTGATTTGGTATTCTTAGAATGTATTCCTAAAAGTGGGATAGCTGGGTCAAAAGGCAGTTCCATTTTAAATTTTTTGAGCAAACCCCATACAGTTCTCCACAGTGGCTGCATAAGTCTGCATTCCCACCAGCAGTGCAGGAGGGATCCCTTTTCTCCACACTCTCGCCAGCACTTTTTGTACCTTGTTTTGTTAAAGGGTACCATTCTGACAGATGTGAGGTGATATCTCATTGTGGTTTTAATTTGAATTTCTCTGATGATTAGTGATGTTGAACATTTTTTCATATGCCTATTGGGCATCTGTATGTCCTCTTTGGAGAAGTGTCTATTCATTTCTTTTGCCCATTTTTTAATTGATTTTTACCTCCTGGTGTTGGGTTTTAAAAGTTCTTTATAAATTTTGGTTATTAACCTCTTATCAGACATATTGGTGAATACATTCTCCCATTGTATAGGTTGTCTTTATATTGATATTTTGTTAATGGTGTCTTTAGCTGTGCAAAATCTTTTTAGTTTGATATAGCCCCATTTGTTCATCTTGTTCTTTATTTCACTTGCCTGTGAAAACAAATCAGCAAGAATATTGCTATGAGAGATATCAGAGTTTACTGCCTATGTTTTCTTCCAAGATGTTTATGGTTTCACGACTTACATTTAAGTCTTTTACCCATTTTGCCGTTTGTTTTTTTGTTTTTGTTTTTTTTTTTTGTGTGTGTGTGTGTGAATGGTATAAGTTGGTGGTCTAATTTCATTTTTTTTTTTTGCATGTACCTATCCAATTTTCCCAACACCATTTATTAAAGAGACTGTCTTTACTCCACTGTATGCTCTTACCTCCTTTGTCAAATGTCAGTTGACTATAAAGGCATGGGTTTATTTCTGGGTTCTCTGTTCTCTTCCATTTATCTATATGCCTGTTCTTATGCCAGTACCAGGCTGTTTTGAGTGCAATGGCCTTGTAGTATAACTTGATATCAGGGAGTGTGATACCTCCCATTTTATTCTTCATTTTCAAGATTGCTGAGGCTATTCATGTTATTTTCTGGCCCCACATAAATTTTTAGAATTCTTGGTCTATATCTTTCAAGTATACCATTGATATTTTAATAGGAATTGCATTGAATTTATAGGTTGGTTTGGGTAATATAGACATTTTAGTGATGTTTATTTTTCCTATCCATGAACACAGTATATGCTTCCACTTGTTTGTATCAATGTTTTATACTTTTCTTATTACAAGTCTTTTACCTCCTTGGTTAAATTTACTCCTAGGTACTTTATATTTTTGTTGTTGTTGTTGCAATAGTGAAGGGAATTGTTTTCTTAATTTCTCTTTCAGACAGTCATTATTGGTGTATAAAAATGCCACTGATTTCTGAATATTAATTTTATATCCTGCCACCTTGCCGAATTCATCTACCAGGTCTAGTAGTTTTTTGACTGAGACTTTACAGTTTTCTATGTACAGTATCATCTATGTACAGTCATCAGCAAACAATGATAGTTTTACTTCTTCTTTTCCAATTTAGATGCCTTTTATTTCTTCTTCTTGTCTGATTGCTGTGGCTAGGACTTCTAGAACTATGTTGAATAAGAGTGGTGAAAGGGGGCACACTGGCCTTGTTCCTGATCTTAAAGGGAATGTTTTTAACTTTTTCCCATTGACATAGATGGCCCTTATCATGTTGAAGTATGTTCCCTGTATTCCCACTTTGCTGGGAGTTTTGATCATAAATTGGTGTTAGAACAATTATTCTATGCTAGGCTCTAAGAAAAGGCTCTATCTGGATGAATAATATAGAGTTCTCATACCAACACTAATGTAGATCTCTTCTGTTATAATTTTTAGAAAATACTCTGATTTACAGAGTATAGGAAATTCCTTAAGGTCAAACTACAGGAACCTGGCAAGCCAACACTCAAATTCAGAAAAATGGACTTTAAACTAATCATTTTGCAAAACTAATGTCTCTTTAGTTTTTGATTCTTTGACCAGAGTCCAGTGAGTTGGGCTCAGGATACGAGGTGGGGGCTGGAGAGCTTGGGTTGGTGGTATCTTTCTACATATTTTTAAGGCAGTGAGGACCACTGGCAGTGAAGTTTATTTAAGCCAGCCATGTTTGTTTTTCCTAATCTGGTTCCAAAAGCCTGATGATTAGTAGAATTAATTCTCAGATTTCTAACTATAGGTTGTGACCATCAGCTTTTGATGGTGTTTTGGGTTTTAATTTTTTTCTGTGTCTTTTCGGGAGAGGACATATAGAGCTGCTAGCCTGACAGATTTTATTGTATATATAAAAGTACACACACACACATCACATGTATGAACGTACACATGCTTATACTGTATATATATTTGGAGCTGCTTTACAAGAGGCTTCATATTAGATCCTGCCATTTAGTCAATTGAATTAAATGGAAATCCCTTTCTATGCACTAGTGCCTGTAACATGTTGCCAGGACAAATGGGCTTCGTCGGTATTCTAAATACGTGTTCTAAATATACTGAAGTTTAATAGAAATCACTTCTAGATAAACAGCTTCCTTTTCTTTGACCAATCATTTTAACGTTGTTTGCAAAGAACTGTGGAAGCCCGGGGAAATTCCCGGAAGCCTCTCCAGCGATGAACAGCAATGGGACTCTGAAGCTGTAGGAGAGGCAGGAGATGGAGTTGCCTGTCTTTCAAAGTAGACCTTTTATTTTAGGACAGACAATGATGCAGGTTCAAAAATGACTTGGGGCTGATATCTATGTAGGAAGTACAATATGTTTTGATTTGACAACAGGAACAGTACTTCTTTAGAGGAAAATATAACGCAGGGATTCACTCACTCAATTGTATGTTTTTTTAAAGAGCAGAGGGACTCAGTCATCAGTGATTCGCAAGCCCAGCTGAATATAAGTACCACCTAGAACTAACAAAACATACCCATGCCAGAGCCCAATCCCAGATGAATTTCATTAGAATCTCGGTGTATAGGCATCTGGGGATTGGGTATTTCTAAAAGTCATCCCTTTTCCTGTCCAGGGTGATTCTAATAAGCAAGTTGGGTTGAAATCCATGGGTATATTGAAGATTAAGCTAGTTCAAGGTAAATTTTGGCTGCTAAACTTAATCTATTATTTTTTTATCCTAAGTGAGAGAGAAAGAGAAAGAAGAGAGAGAGATAAGATGGTTGAGAGATGAGAAACATCAATTCATAGTTGCGGCACATTTAGTTGTTCATTGATTGTTTTCTCATATGTGCTTTGATGGGGGGGGTGGGGCTCCAGCCAAGCCAGTGACACCTTGCTCAAGCTAGCGACCTTAGGGCTCCAGCCAGTGACAATGAGGTCATGTCTATGATGCCACACTCAAGCTGGCGACCTCGCACTCAAGCTGGTGAGCCTGTGCTGAAGCCAGGTGAGCCCACAGTGGACCTCGGGTTTTGACCCTTAGCCCTCAGCGTCCCAAGCCAACGCTCTATCCAACTGTGCCACTGCCTAGTCAGACCGTTTATTCTTGAGCAACTGTTTCTTTTTCTTTTCTTTTTTTTTTTTATTTTTTATCACAAGATCATTTTTCCTTAATATTTTTTGCTTATCAGGTTTGGAAACTAATAAAATGTGCTATAAATCTTACCAAACACTCCAGCTTGTGAAATCAAGGTAATTAATATGAGTCCCTTTCTTCATTATTACAATGAGGACATAACCTTCTGAAAGGCGTCCTTGTTTATATCTAGATAAATGCTTGCTGAGATCTTGGCATTAAGATGATAAAGTTAAACTTCTACTCTCTCTTAATAGGATTTAGAAGGAAATGAAGAGATTAATATCACAACTGAGGTAGAAAATAGAAATGACCTTTGCGTTAAAGGAAGGACAATCTAAAAAAGTTTTTACATCTTAAAACAAGTAAAATACTTCAAAATCCAACTGAAATCTTCCTTAGATCAGCTTTTACCAAGTCGCTATTTAGTGCTTTCTTTTAAGTGAATATTTTATAATATTTCTGAAACTTACAAAGGGGCATTAAACGAAGTCTAGAATACCCAGTGTTAAATCCACACAGCAGGGCCTAGTTGCCCGGTTCAAAGAAATTAAGTTTATATCCACCATAAGCCAGATCTTTTTCTCTCTTTGAACTTTGAATTCTGTGTTGTGCTGTTCCCACCGGCACTGTAAATTAAAGGATAAAATGGTGACTTTCCACTCTGCTTCCCATAATGATGTATTCTTAGCTGAGCTTAGGTGAGAAATTTGAATGTTTCAGAAAACCAGATTGCTTTCTCTCCTGCCTCCAGGACTAACTGGCATAACACAGGCTCGTATATCATTCCAAAAAATTTATACTTGCTTACAGTATTAGATTTTGTTTTAGCCCTTTATTTCTTCTCAACAGATTTTTCACAGCCACAATACTGGAGGCTGTTTCTGAAAACTGCTAATTTTTAAAAATAGACCAGTCAACCAAATTAGCAGGATGACTGAGGGAGAACTTTATTAAGGAGTGAACAGCCATAAGGTCTCAATAAATCTTTTCAGTCATCTGAAAAAAAATGAGAAGCTTGGAGGGATAAGGGGGGATGGGGCATGGTTAGCTCAGATTTATTCTAACAACCAAGCAAAACGAATGTATGATTTTGGATAAGTCCCTTTGAAATTTCATTTCCATAGACTAAACTTTTTCTTGCCTGAGGGGTTCAATCACTTTCTGTGATAACAGGGATTTAGAAACTATGTATCCTATTAGGGTGGTATATATTTTAAAATACTCATCAGGCTCACCCTAATGTTTTTCTCACCAGTAAGCTTTCTCATTACCTGCATTACATATAGCTCATTATAGAAGAAAACCTTTTCCTTGTTAGTCTGAATCCCTCCAGTTCAGGATGTATGTCTTTGTTTGTGCCTAACATATATGCTAAGTACTTGAAAAACAATCAAAATAGAGGTTGTATTTTTTCTTGAAAGTATAATTTTACTTATTTTTTTTTTAAATGTGAATGCTTTCTCTAATAGATGATGGGATTTTTGAGAGCGTGGATTGGGCCTGGCATGTAGTAGGCACTCACTGAAGGTTAGTTGAATTGAATGAACTGTTTCACATGAAATTGTATTATTGTTCCAATTCATACTTAGTAGGTAAACAAGCATTTATGGAAAAACAGTTATAGGTTACTTTGAAAGTCAAATGCAAAACACTAATCTTATCTGGAGTGTCAAGGTAAATGTCTATGGAGAAGGGACATTTGAACAAGATCAGAAAAATGAGTAGGCATGGGTGGTGGCAAGGGAGGTATGCATAAGAGGATGGCAGACAGGGAGGCGGTGTACTTGAAACAGAGGCAAAAGTATGTGCGAAGGCCCTGAGGTAGATAGGGCATTGGCACATTAAAGGAATTAACAAAAGCCAGTGTTTCTGGATTATAAAGTAGAACAGAATGATCTTAAGCAAATAATAATAATAATAATAATAATAATAATAATAATAATAATAATTGCTTTTATTTGCCTTTCAAGTCCTTTCTGGCTGTAAAAAAAAATTAACCCTAAGAGAAAATATAAAAAAAGCAAGATAGGACATTAATGAAGCAGTCAAGGTAAGAGAAGTTGGTGGCTTGTCCGTGTGTGTTAATAGTGATGATATTGAGAAATGGTATGACTCAAACACATTTGGAGGCTAAACCAGTGAAGCTCACTAATGGATTGGGTAAAGGGTAAAAGAGAGGAAGAAGTTTAGAACGATTCCAAGTGTCCGCTTTTGTAAAGCGGTGAGTGTTGTCCCTTCCATTGAGAAATGCAATGTAAAGGAAGGCAGGAGTACAATATGGGGTAACTTTGGACATATTGATTTTGATGTGTTTCTGAACATCTAAGTGGTGATATCAATAACACAACCGATACACTCCTCAAGGGGCAGGAGAGGACTAGACTGCAAACATAATTGGTCATTGACATAAACGAATGATTTTGAACTGAAGCCACTTACTGGGTTAATTGGCCTGGGATCAAATATAGAATGAAAAGAAAAAGTGAGACCTCAGACTGAGCCTACAAATCCCAGGATTAAACAAAAAAAGTAGAAGAAAATGGGTAAACGACATTGAGAAGGTGAATGCAGAGAGGCAGGAGGAAGGGAAAAGAAAAATGTGTTGGTAGAAAAACAACAGGTGTTCCAAAAAGGAAGGTGTGGTCAGCTAAGCAGAAGCTCCAATATGTTTGATTTCATTCAGTAACATGATGGGATGAGGAGTGAACGGTGCAGATGCAGGCGAGGTACTCCAGTAAAGCTCTGAGAAAGTTGCCATCAGAAAGCTTCTTTCCGTTGACTTCTCTGTCTCCCATAGCCTATGATAAACCAGTGAAGATGAACAAATAGACACTAATTATGGTGGCACTAGTTTGATATGCATTGTTCTTGGATCTAACTGAGTCCAGTTGCAAAATGCAAACCAGACAAACTAAATAGATGAGTTCTCAGGAGTTGATGATTTTCATGATCAGAAGGTCAGAGTGAGTAAGGCAAGGGAATTTTGGGTGTTGATGTGACTTACGGACATGTTCACATACTTTAAGCTGATTAAGAAGGAAAATGAAGACAACAGCTAATGAAGAAAGGCCTAAGAAAGTCTTACTTATGTACATGCCAGATGTTATGATGGGATGGAAGGATGACCATACAGCAGTACCTTAACAATCAAGCTGATGGATGAGGAAAGGTTCGTGATAGTGACATCAAGAAAATGGAGGTGACAGTAAAGTGAAAAACAATAATATGGGTGGTACTTCAACAATCAAGGTTTTACTCCCAAAGTAGGATGCTTATATTAGTGGAGGCAATATGGTTTCAGGGGAGAAATAGAGCAGTGACTGTAAGACTGATTGCTTGAAATGTAGCACAAAAGTTTATAGATGATGAAGAGATCAAAATGAGACATGCAGGTCTAGTAATAAGGGAATCATTAGGGTCATAATATCAGCATGCACCAACAATCTTGGTAGGAATTGGGTTGCAAAATAAAACTTAAATAAGTACACTTAAACTTTAATTAAATGACTGACAATGGTAATACAGTCAAATGGGAGGTAATGGTAATTGAAAAATTGTTAATTATCCTGTGACCATTGGCTGGAAATTTTTGGAATAATCCCAAATAGCTTTTGATCTAAGTAAAAGTAGAGTAATCCATTTAACTATTTAAAAATATAATATCTTAAGTTTTCTGCCTCTGGAATCTTATTCTTTACATAAATTAGCTATTAGAGTGGGTCTTTGTTATTAAAGTGTGGCACAAATACAACATTCTCAATATAAAATAAAAAAATATCAATAATGATGAAGAATGAAGTTTTCCAAATAGAGATTTCTGTTCTGTATTGTCTATTTCTTCTCTAGCAGGAGAGAATTATAGCTTCATAATCAGATTTAGCACAAGAGGAAAAAATTGAACTTCAGTCTAATAGATTAACTTAATGTACATGTCCTGGAAAAAAGTTGCCTAAAAGATATCTCAAACATAATAAATCAGTTTAAGGAATAAAACAGAGTACACTATATCCTAATGCCAAAAAAAAAAAAAAAAAAAAAAATCCTGGAAACATTGATTTATCTTAGTCTTCAACAGGTTAAAAAAACACACACACAAAACCCTTGCTAGCCAATGTTAATTACCTAAGCTTTTATTTAAAATATTCAGCTACAAAGTGACAAAGTGTCAACTAACAGGCAGTAACATGAATTTCTCTTTTCTTATCAACTTGAAGAACTTGTTTTGGTACAATGTTGCTTAATTTCAAGAAATATATAAGAAGGGATTAAATTGCTACTAAAATGTAAATTAGATGTATTTTACTAAATAGTCTGAGATTATTCTTTTTCCAGATATACGTATGTGTGTGTATATACATATATTTTGGATAATTGAACAATTATTGATATTATATGTCAAGCAAATGTCAAAAGTGAACCATACATTTTCTTAATAAATAAGGTACACATATCTGGACAAACTGACCCTGAAGGAATTATGTTTTACTTAGTACTTGATAACTCTCTAATTATTAGTTATTTTCCTGGTGAAAAATAATTTATCTAAATGAAATATTAATATGTGATATTACAGATTGCTTTTAACCATAGACCTCAGTAATGCTTGAATAATTTATTCTGCTCAAAAAATACTTTATAATGTCATTGAATTGTTCATAGATTTTTTAGTGGATTTCCATTAATTATCATTATTAATTACAGCAGTTTTGTGAATATTGAATCTTCCTTTAAATATACTCCTTAAATAAATGTTCTTCAGAATTGCAGTATTAAAAAGATGATGCTAGTAGTCACAATATCTACTCTACCCATGTCATATTAAATGCCTACTGCAGGCACTCTTCCTGCTTTTTCATTGGTTAGGATTTCAACAGAATTAACACAAAGCAGGGAATTCCTATTTAACTTGAATGCAGAACACATGATGGTATAAAGGAGACCAGGAGTGGTGCAGTGCATATACTATATGTAATTTTTAAAAAAGGAGTAAGAAGAGAGGAAAGAATCAAGGTGATCCAAATTTAAAAAGTAGCGCTTTGGTTACTGACAGGAAATATTATTTTTATGTTCTGATGGGGTAAATGAATAAGACTGCTCCAAGTGCTGGTGACAGGCAGTGGGTTGCAGACACTCCAGTCCCTGCATGGATTAGCCCGAAAGCCTGGGAGTGCCTCTCTCAGCATACCTGCACTTGTGCCTCCCGCACTCTGGTGGGACACTAATTGTTTGACATGAAATATCGCAGGTTGTTTTAGGTTCTTTACCTATCTCGTTTAGTCATCCTAATTATCTCATTAGGGAGCTACATTTTGTAAGAGATTTCAAATAAAGAAACAGAGATTCAGATAACTTAAAGATCTCGTCTGAAATTCCTTACCAAGAATGGGGTCATGCTAAAAACCCAACTCAGACCTAACTCCATGTCCTTATTTGACAGTGTCACTCTCCCTCCCAATGGCTCGCTATCTTCGAAATTGGAGTAAGTCATGTACATTGCCTTGGTATTGATTAGATTATGTAGTAATGGGACTCAGACACACACACACATGCATACACCGAGCATATATATGTATGTGCTCTTAGTATGGTCTGCCAGTCTTTCTCCCTCTTGGAAACATGTCAAGTAGTTCTGACATAACATTGTCTCTTTTTTTTTTCTAAAACTTTCTGTCTTGTGTTTCTGTGCTCAGGTCATGTGCTCAGGTGATTTAAAGAATTGACAGATTGTACATAAAAGGCATTGTGTTTGGTGGACAATTGTTTTCAAATATGTTCTGTGGAACTATCTAAGAAAACAAATCAGTGGGATTATATCAAGAAGGAGAAAGAAAGTAATGTGTGTCTATCCTGCTCCCCAGTGAATAGGAACCCAAAGTTTGTGTGTGTGTCTATATTTGAGTAGGTAGGAGATCACTGGTCACAACAATCTCATGAAGAAATGAGGTAGTCCAATTTTGAGTTGGACAGTAATAGGGCAGACAATTCTAATATAGCATTTCATTTGGATAATGCTAGTCTTAATCCCTTTTTGTTGTATAATTTTCATTTTCTCAAATTATGTCCTTGATGATCCTATATCTGGTTTGTGTAAGGGTTCTCATCATATCCCATGTCTTTACAGTAATGTTATGACATGCAGTGACTGGCAAGCCTTCCACCTCTAGAACAAATCTCCCTTGTGGCTTCCCTCTGTATGTACCACTGAGACTTCAAATCCAAAACCACTGTGGCTTGAGCTTACTATTTGTCTTCCTGCACATTTATACCCTTTGCTCCATTCTGTAATTGTCGTGGTCCCTAAATTGATTAGTGAGATTGCTTTCACGAAGTCTCTGGAGCTACAAACTCAACTTTCATTCTCAACTTCCTCTTCTTCATATCCCTTTACTTATCAAGAGTTTAGAATTATAGCCCTTGAATATTTCTGAGCTAAACTATTTTTTGTCCATATCTGCTGCTACTGCCTTTGTTCATGTCCCCTTTTTTAAAATGAGTAATTATAAGAGCCTCATGACTTGTCACCAGCATGGCATTTCAAAATTATATATCTGAATGTAATAATCTTTTTATAAACTTTTCTTGACTATCACCTAAATCAAGAACCTTCAAATCAGGTGAAAACTCTTCAGAATGATATTCCAGCCTCCTCTTTCACTTCTTAAGTCCTTATATATAGTACCCTCAATCATATAAAATTATTTATAATTTCTAGAATACACAATGTTTCACATACCCATGCTTATTTCTGAAATGCCATAGCTCCAGCTCCTACGTTCCTGGTTTACCCTTCAATCATGAACTTCTATCCCTCTTCCTAAAGGTAGCTTGTATGCTAATTGCTCTGCTCTGCTTTTATATTTATACAGTGCTCATTATGCACCAAGAACTGTTAAAATGCTTTATGTGCATTATCATTTTATCCTCATAGTAACTATCTGAAGTTGGGATTATTTTCTCCATTTACAGATGAAAATATTGAGCCAATGAAAGGGCAAGTACTTCTTCCAAGTACACAGCTGCTTAGTATTGGAACCAGAATTCCAAGCCTAAAGGGTTCAATCCAAAGTCTGTGTGCATGAACACTGCAGTATGCCTCTTTCCCTTTGCATTGTCCTATTATTGCATTCAATGAGTGATGTTACACTTTTGTTTTTGTTTTATGAATATACTTTAAGCTCTTTGAACATAATGTCCACTTGTAACTTATCTTTACAGTTTACTACCTATTATAGTGTAGGCACACAGGAAAGTTGAATAAACTTTGAATTAATCAAACATTTTTGACTTCTTATTCAACTCTGATCAACACTGGTGTTTCCTAGATTTTGCCTCATGCACCTAAATGCTGGGAATGCTCCATAAAAAAGAATCTCACAGTCAAACATATCTGAGGATTCAGTTGCCTTGTACATCTTCTTGCAGGTTCACAATACACATTAATGCATTTATTAAGGGTTCTATGAAGAACTCCTATAAGGAGACATGTTTTCTTTTTTAGATCAATAATTTCCCAAAATATACCAAACTTCTAAATATCACTCCTGTCTTTATATCATCCCAAAGAGTACTTGTATCACATCTTGTAGAACTTTTGGAAATTTCAAAGACTATGCTCTGGGAAATATTGATTTAAATGATAAAGTCAACAACACTTGGCCAGACATTTAAAAACCATTATATGCTGATTCTAAGCTAATTTTCTAATCTTTCTTCTCTGTACAGATACCCTTCATATATCCATACTGATTCTTATCCAAAAAATAATAATTTTACTTTCTTATCTCTCTGCCTTGTCTCTGGGCACTTCTGGAGAACAGAATGACTTTCTGGTTCTGCCTCCACCCTTCAAGACTTGGCTTAATTCCTACCTCTGGATTAATGTGTCACTACCTTCTTTAGTGAAAACCTTTCTCTATAAACTCTTCAGCAATTATTACCTAAGGCATTAATTTTGCTATTATTCATGTACAACTTTGTCACATATTTCTATTGTTGGCTAGAAAGGTTATTTAAATTTTTAGTGTGCATATGTTTTGCTTTTCAAAACTGTCTTTCAACTCTTTGACCCACACATGACTCCTCTCCCCACTCACCAAGTGCAGATAATACAGCTGGCACACCATCAAGACTCATCTTTTGTTACTGCTTCAAAACCAGCAGAAGAGATTTGCTGAAAATTGTAAGCTTTTATATTGATGCAGTAAAGGAGAATTTCAAATGATGGAAAATTTGCATATTTTACGTTGTACAAACTAGGCCGATTTTGAGATTCCTAGAAGAAATAATGCACATTTTAAAGATATCACTTTGAATTTTATTTGAAGTAATTACTCTTTGACAGTGAAAAAAAAAAACTATATACAAGAAGTGAAAGCAAATTAGATCCATTTTGATTAAGTACTGATGCACCATAGTTACTTCACCAGATATATATACTTCTCTGGTTCCGTTGGGGAAAAGCAAATTACATGAAATTATTTTGTCTGTGATGAGAATTGAATTCTAAAGTAGCACCTTTCTACCTCCTCCACAAGACAAATGTACCTACCAGAAGGCACATAAATGATAAATGAATGCTACAAACAACTGCATTTTCTTTCATTTTTATCACTAACCAATACCTACCATACCATGACAGGAACCAATAAACACTCAATGCAATTTATAGTCTCACTAACATATGGTATTTCCCCAGGAGCTTTCCTGATGGCTAACCCACTACCTTGAAACGAATTGAATACTCCTACCTCCATCCTACTTTTAATATCTGTCATAATTCTGCCTTTAGAAAGACAAGTTAGTTATCTGGTGACAAGGTGTTCAGTAACTACCTGACAAATCAGATGGGTTTTTAAAAAATATCTGTTCTCTTAATTTGATTTTGAGGTGACATTTATTGTTATGAATCTGACAGATATAACCTTATAGTGATGTACATGTGAATGATATGTTTTAGTGCTTATTTACTCATTTTTACTTGAAATATTTATGTATATATACATGAAAATGTGTTATTTATTTAATCTCACATAAAAAGGGTGCTGTATTTTTGGCAAGTCATCAGAATAAGATGCCATCTTTCAGTAAGATGTATTTTCCATCACTCTTGCGTGATTTTAAGCCTTGGTTGTATCGGTATCAATTCTCACCACTCAGTGCCCCCGTACCTGCCCAACTATCAGTCACTCTTGAGAAAATGTCAACAGAAGGCATTAGAGACTCACAGGGATTCACCACGCTAGATATCAGCAGTGACAGGCTTTGTAAAGTTGGCTTGAAGAAGCACATGGTAAATGTTAACTTTAAAATTGAAAATAACAAGTGATATACTGGAACACTCTTTATTACTTGCTTTGGCCTTTAAAATACTACAGCTATTTTATTTTAATAAAAGAGAATCATCTGCTTTCTCAAGGCTACTTATGGAATTTAGATGGAGGTATTTTTTTTTTCAAGATTTTATTTATTGATTTTAGAGAGAGGAGAGAAAGAGAGAAAGAAGTGGGGGGGGAGGCGAGAAGCAGTTGCTTCTCATATGCGCCTTGACCAGGCAAGCCCGGGGCTTTGAACTAGCAACCTTAGCGTTCCAGGTCAACGCTTGATCCACTGCGCCACCACAGGTCAGGGTAGATGGAAGTATTTAAATCACAAATTCAGCAGGTTCTCTCTATCAACTTGATAACTGAAAATAAACAGCATCCCGGTTTTGTTAAATTCCTCTCCAAAGGGTTCTCTATACAGTCAAATACGAATCCACTTGCATATAATTATAATATTATCACACCTTTACATTAACAGAGTGAAATCCCTGATTTTATCTGCAGTGCCTATCACTATGCCTGGAATTTGTTATTTGCTCCATAAATGTTTGGGAAAGAGAAGGAAGGGAGAGAAAGAGGAAGGAAAGAAGCAAAAGGGCAATACAAAAGAAGAATAATTCCTAAGCTCTACAAAAAAAATTTGCTGATCAAAAAGGATCATAGAATTCATTTCCCATATAACACATCAGTGGTTTTCAAACTTTTTGAAGTCGAGGTGCATTTAAAATCCTACAAATAATTGTAGGCACACTATAAACAAATTTCTGTAAAAAATATGTTATAATAATTAAGTCAAATATTAAAGAAAAAAGGCCCTGGCCGGTTGGCTCAGTGGTAGAGCGTCAGCCTGGCATGCAGAAGTCCCGGGTTCGATTCCCGGCCAGGGCACACAGGAGAAGCGCCCATCTGCTTCTCCACCCCTCCCCCTCTCCTTCCTCTCTGTCTCTCTCTCCCCTCCTGCAGCCAAGGCTCCATTGGAGCAAAGATGGCCCGGGCGCTGGGGATGGCTCCTTGGCCTCTGCCCCAGGCACTAGAGTGGCTCTGGTCGCAAAAGAGCCATGCCCCAGAGGGGCAGAGCATCGCCCCCTGGTGGGCAGAGCATAGCCCCCTGGTGGGCGTGCCGGGTGGATCCCGGTCGGGCGCATGCGGGAGTCTGTCTGACTGTCTCTCCCCGTTTCCAGCTTCATAAAAATACAAAAAAAAAAAATATTAAAGAAAAAAATATTAAAGAAAAAAATATAAAGTTCAAGCATGCTTTTATGGTAATTAAATGAAATAAATATGACAAAATTAAATTTATTCTGACATTAAAAAACATTTTTATGTTACATTTTTGGAGATGCTTTTTAGAATTCATAAAAAAGAAGGGCTAAAAAATAATAAAATGACAAAAAAGTTACCTTTTTTATATAAAGATACATTCTTAGTAAGATTTAGTAAATTCAGCAGGTCCTGGTGTGGCTGTGTTAAGTTTTTTTATTCTTGTGTTTATAAGAGACATGAGCCTGATGTGTCCTAGCAATTTCTTCAGTGTTTGAGCATATATTTGAAAAGCAAACTCTCATTTCCTCGTCAATACATTGAAGAATTCCTGTCTTTTTACTCTTAATTGTGTTGAGGGTAGAAAGTCCTAATTCACATAAATAGGATGTTGAAAATTGTAGTAAAATGTTCAAAGCTTTTTTAGATATTGCTACATATTCTTTTTTTATAGAAATTCAAAAGGCTTCAAGAGACAATTCCTTATGTTTAATCATCAATCCGTAATCCCCACCATACATATCATGTTAACTTTACACCAAACAAAAGATAGAAGAAACTTGCTTCCAGTCTTTCTGGGGAACATGGGGGGTAGTGTAAACAATTCAGTACCACAGCTTAACAGCCTTTTGCAACCTAATCAGGCAAGTGACGTGGGGGTTGGGCAGACTGTCAGCTTACAGCCAATTCCCTACACCTCTGTCTCCCAAAAATCTAAACTCCAAAAACCCTGTTTGTTTTTTGGTCCCCAACAGGCACATATTTCTATGGAATAGCATAGGACGCACCTGGAAATCTTCTAGGGTGCACCAGTGAGCCCTGGCACACACTTTGAGAACCAGTGTAACACATCAATAATGAATCCAAGAAAGGTTAGGAGTAACAGTTGTTACTGGCAGAACTGAGTTTAGAAGCCAAGCCTGAACCACAGGCTCCCATCCCTACAGGAAGCTGGAGACAGGGAACAATCGCTTCTTTCCATTCAATACATTAACAAACTTTTTCCTTTCTTTGCCCACAAAGTTTATGAATATTTCTGATTTTTCTTGCTTTACATTATTTTCTCATCTTTGAAAAATGTTTAGAAAATTCAGCTAGCTATAAGCAATTTTTTAAAATTAAGACATGGGGATATTAAGAGATGTCACAAATGTAGAGCTATCAGTGTTTGGTGTATTCTTCTAGCAATACTGTAATGGTTAGAAAAAATGACATGTTCTCATAAGACCCACAGCACTAATGAGAGGGTCTCTTGCCATGTAGCAGCTTCAGATTCTCCCCAGGGTTCATTACTATGCCCTGTGGATCACGTCATTTTTAGTAAATTCATGAGTGACTCATTCCTGGCTGACAGGTAAATGCAGATATTACTACTTTACCCTTTAAACTCTGTCAGTGAACTTGTCAGAAAATAAAACAGGGCATCCTTATTAGGAGACAATAAAGGTCCACACTTTCACACTTTCCATTTTTTATTTTAGTATTTTTAAATTTCTTGTATGTTTTTTTTTGCTTTAGTTTCAATAATGTACAAAAAAACCCCTTAGAGATGCTTTTAAAAGATCTTGATATTTTATTCATATTCAGAAGACAAATTAAATTTCTATTTTCCTATCTGTTTCTGGAAAAAAACTCTTCAATAATGTCTCTGATAAATAAAGTTTGCAATATGAGTGTTGATACATAATTATATAATGTGTCTTTTTCCCAAAGATGGTATGTTCTTATTTTACATTGCTTTCATAAAATTACAATTTATATAGATTTGTTTTCAATTGTAAATCTTACACTTTAAAAAAATGGAGAATTGTATTTTGTGTGGGCACACGGGTAATTTGAGCAAATTTCTGAAGCAATCTGTGGCTGTCATTTCTTGGAGCATCTTCATACTTGGCAGGAAGAAATGTTTTCCACACACCCATGGTTACAGATTCTCTCTTCGAGGAACTTGGAATTGGAATTAAGATATTATAGTTTATTTAGGGTTATCTCTGGAGAAGACAGCTTGTAAAATTTTGGGAGCTTTTATGTGGCTATCTCGCCAGGTAGCTAGTGCACAAGAGACAGCCAATCAGCAGAAATAAAGACTTGCTTGACCAGGCAGTGGTGCAGTGGATAGAGAGTTGGCCTGGGACTCAAGAGGATCCAGGTTTCAAATCCCAATGTCACCAGCTTGAGCACAGGGTTGCTGGCTTAAGTGTGGGATCTCAGACATGACCCCATGGTCATTGTTTTGAGCCCAAAGGTCACTGACTTGAAGGCCACGGGTGCTGGCTTGAGCAAGGGGTCACTGGCTCAGCTGGCATCCCCGGTCAAGGCACATATGAGAAAGCAGTCACTGAAGAACTAAGGTGCTGCAACGAAGAATTGATGCTTCTCATCTCTTTCCCTCATGTCTGTCTCTGTCTATCTTGCTTTAAAAAAAGGGAGGGAAATAAAAAGAAAAAAAGACTCATGAAAATTTGGAGAAGACAGACGTGAAAGAAAGATGCACACCATTTCCTGAGGTCCAGACCTCTTTCCAATGTCCACATGCAAACCCAAGGCCATTCTGCATGCTTTAATTTTCTAAGACAATTTTTATTTTATCAAAGTGGCCATTTTTTGTCTTGTATGGATTTACATTGTTTTTCTACATAAGCTTTCTTAAGTTCATCTCTGTTATTTGTAAATAGGGTCTTATTGGATATGTACATCTCAATGGCTGTTGTGGGCTGTAGTGATATTTGTGTATCTGTGTGCAAATAAGAATGTGTATTAATTAAATTATTTTTTAAAAATAAATTTACTGTCCAAAATGAGGCTTTAATAGAATGGGACCAAACCACAGATGAACAAGATAAGAAAGCTACCCATCACGGTGTATCCATCAGGGAAGATATCTCAGAAGTCAATGGATAAAACCTAGCAGAGTAGAATATTTTATCAGAGACCCTACTCATGATGACTGAAATCTAGGGAAAAGACAGTGTTTAAATATGTGTTTTTTTGGCAGGGCCTGTAAAGACAGAACCCAGCTACTAAAAGTAGACTATAGCTAGAGTCTCAGCTGAAGAAAGTAAGTTAAGTGCTCAAGTCCCATAACCAGTGGTTCTTTGGCAGAGGTGATTTTGCTCCCCTGGTAACATTTGCAATACTTGGAAACCTTATTGGCTGTTACACCTGGAGTAGGGGTTTGTTAGGGACACCTGATGGAGAGAGGCCATGGGTACTTCTAAACATCCTGAGCGGCAAGGGACAGTCCCCTACAATAAAGAATTAGCAGGCTCAAATGTCAATATTGCTAAGGTTAACATGCCCCGTATAACCAGTAAATAAACTCACAATGGAGTCATTAGACGCATCATAGTGAATCTCCACACTCCAAATGGTTCTCATTTATGGAGTTAAATTAATTACAGGGTGAAGAGCTTATTCTTGATTGAGTCATGGTCCACTTTCCAACTGGCATAGTCGGTCACTTTAGGTATTTTTGTGGACTATTTTTTTAGCATATATCTAGCCTGAGTATGTGGTATGCAACATAACTGAACCTCAGGAACTCAGGACTTGTCAGTACCATGGTTCTTGAAGGCTTTAAGCAATGCCATCATGACACCATGAGCCAAAATACAGAATAGACCCATGTTTTGATTCAATAGAGCTGAATCACAGAAATGATTCACCTACCTGTGTCTCATTAGACTCAGCCAGCGTAGCTGTTTATATTGTCCAAGGATTCTGAATGATGCAAAGTTTCAGAGAAACATCGTTCCACACATTCATCCAAATGTGGGAATTCAGCAATATTGTTCCTTTGACTCCCTATGAAACATCATAAGAACGCTCCTATTTGACTCCAGTAAGCATTGCTTTAGTCTTCTATTGCTGCAGCACTGGGAATGTCTGACATTGCTGGAGGTCAGAAATCTGATATGTGTCTTGTGGAGCTGCCATCCTTCCCAGGGCTCTAGGGGTGAGAAACTGTGTTCTTTCCTTTTCCAGTTTCTAGATGCTTGTCTTATTCATTGGGAAACGACCCTCTGCTGTCATCAAAACCAGCACTGACCAATGAGCTTTTCTCAGTGTCTGACTCCTCTGCCTTTCTCTTCATTATGTAAAAAGCCTTGATCCAATGGGTGACAGAGAGTCTCCTGATCTAAGGTCAGCCCTTGGCCATGTGACCTAATATATTCATCAATTCTGGGGATTAGGATGTTGCCATTTATGGGGGGACAATTATTCTTTTTACCATACTCATTAGAAAGCCATTTCACAAATAAGTAGATAAGGCTTACAAAACTGTATTAGTCACAAAACTGAGTTTGGGCATTTGAAAGGGAGTAATTACATTAGACATTTAAACAAAGATAGTTAAGTACAACCTTGAAGCTTTAGAAGGGTATGATGAATCTTGTAGGAAATTCATTTCTTAATGCAGCCCACCTCCTGGAATCTTCACAAAACAAATGAAATTATAATTTAGAAATAAAGAAATTTCAGGAGAACATTACATTATTAAATAGCTGTTAATTTTGTTGTTACTGTAAGATTAAGTATGTGATTTCTAATTTTATTAATCTTTCAAGATGTCACAAAATTATTCCCCGCATACCAGCACTCCATTGTTAAAAATGCCATTTTCTATCAAAAACTCCAGAAGGTAAAAGTAACCTTCCTTTTTTTTTATTTTTTTTTATAATTTTATTTTTTTAATGGGGTGACATCAATAAATCAGGATACATATATTCAAAGATAACATGTCCAGGTTATCTTGTCATTCAATTATGTTGCATACCCATCACCCAAAGTCATATTGTCCTCCGTCACCTTCTATCTAGTTTTCTTTGTGCCCCTCCCCCTTTCCCTCTCCCTCTCCCCCCCTCCCCCTGTAACCACCACACTCTTATCAATGTCTCTTAGTCTCACTTTTATGTCCCACCTATGTATGGAATAATGCAGTTCCTGTTTTTTTTCTGATTTACTTATTTCACTTCGTATAATGTTATCAAGATCCCACCATTTTGCTGTAAATGATCCGATGTCATCATTTCTTATGGCTGAGTAGTATTCCATAGTGTATATGTGCCACATCTTCTTTATCCAGTCATCTATTGATGGGCTTTTTGGTTGTTTCCATGTCCTGGCCACTGTGAACAATGCTGCAATGAACATGGGACTGCATGTGTCTTTACGTACCAATGTTTTCAAGTTTTGTGTGTATATACCCAGTAGAGGGATTGCTGGGTTCTATTCTTAACTTTTTGAGGAACCACCATACTTTCTTCCATAATGCTTGTACTTCTTTACATTCCCACCAACAGTGGATGAGGATTCCTTTTTCTCTGCAGCCTCTCCAGCACTTGTTATTACCTGTCTTGTTGATAATAGCTAATCTAACAGGTGTGAGGTGGTATCTCATTGCAGTTTTGATTTGCATTTCTCTAATAACTAAAGAAGATGAGCATCTTTTCATATATCTGTTGGCCATTTGTATTTCTTCCTGGGGCAGTGTCTGTTCATGTCCTCTTTCCATTTTTTTTATTGGATTGTTTGTTTGTTTGTTGAGATGGCCATATTACCCAAAGCAATATACAAATTTAATGCAATTCCCATCAAAATTCCAATGACATTTTTTAAAGAAATGGAGCAAAAAATCATCAGATTTATATGGAACTATAAAAAACCCCGAATAGCCAAAGCAATCCTAAAGAAAAAGAATGAAGCTGGGGGCATTACAATACCTGACTTCAAACTATATTATAGGGCCACAACAATCAAAACAGCATGGTATTGGCAGAAAAATAGACACTCAGACCAAAGAACAAAATAGAAAACCCAGAAATAAAACCACATATATATAGTCAAATAATTTTGATAAAGGGGCCAACAACACACAATGGAGAAAAGAAAGCCTCTTCAATAAATGGTGTTGGGAAAACTGGAAAGCCACATGCAAAAGAATGAAACTGGACTACAGTCTGTCCCCCTGTACTAAAATTAACTCAAAATGGATCAAAGATCTAAACATAAGACCTGAAACGATTAAGTACATAGAAGAAGACATAGGTACTAAACTCATGGACCTGGGTTTTAAAGAGCATTTTATGAATTTGACTCCAAAGGCAAGAGAAGTGAAGGCAAAAATTAATGAATGGGACTATATCAGACTAAGAAGTTTTTGCTCAGCAAGAGAAACTGATAACAAAATAAACAGACAGCCAACTAAATGGGAAATGATATTTTCAAACAACTGCTCAGATAAGGGCCTAATATCTAAAATATACAAAGAACTCATAAAACTCAACAACTTTCATTTCTTTATTGGGAAAAAAATCAAAGCCAAGCAAGTAGGGGAGAGGAAGAACATTGCAACGCTGTAGGTGATCATTCATATTGACGATGAGATAATATTTCAGAGATATTGTCAAACTCAGGACCACTGATATTAATAATAAAGTGGATAGTTTTCTATATCTTAAACTTATGCCTGGAAGAAGTATGCTTTAGCCTTTGATCCACTTATTAATTTAGTAGAAATTTATTAAAAACGGGACAGAAAATCACCTAATTGCTTTACACATTTTTAGGAGAAAAAGTAAAAATAACATAAAAGTAGATCAATAATGCATTTTTTTTTCTCCAGGAAGCCAAAGGATTTCCATCATATTCATTCAATATTGATTATTTCATTTGGAGACTATCACAGGCATACAATGATGCCTCTAAACAGATAAAAACAGACTCTGCTTATTCTTTTTAATCAGTAAGAAAATAATTCTAAATAATTCTAAATAATCACTATATTTAGAAACGTTTACATCCTAAAAGAATAAAGCAATAATTAGGACTAAAATGAACACGTTAAACAGTTAAAAGGGTTGTTGTTTATCCACAATACCTAATTAATTCTAAAAACAAACATTGGAAAACAAGCAACAAGATATCTCAAGTACAAAAAGTTCTTAAATTTTAATAATAGTTTAAAGATATAGGAGATGTTACATGATATCAATAATTGTTAAATGAATGGTATAAAAATAAGGGGTATAAGATGTGTACTATCGAAAATAAATGCCATATATCTTAGCTATCCTTTTATTTATATCGGCATCTACACCTACCCCTACACCTATGCCTAAAACCACATTCACACCAACGCCTACAGCTACATCTACCCTGACCTGACCAAATGCATTTCGAGGTCCTGGAAGGCTGAGAACACACCTACATCACCCACATCCCATACAGTGCTCAACAGTTACCGGAGCTCAGTAAGCATATCGTGGGTTGTTCACCTCATTCTGTGCGGTACTGAATAGAGACATTATCATAAAATGACTAAAGGACAAAGAAGTCCAACAAAGATTTTTCATATTCCAAATCCACTGTCATCTAAATCAGGTACAGTCTGTATTTCAAGTTATGCTTCCCAAATTTCCATGCCACACTGGTCCAATTTAGCATCCATAGCCCAGAGGAACGAGTAGTGGTTCCATAACTCCAAAATAATACTATAAGGTTTTACAGAGTACTTCAGTAAGGTTATAACTTCATCCACTGCAAGCCCATTAATATGAAAAATTAAAATATATAGATTATATAAGTAAACTAACCCAAAAAGATAATCCATATAATTTTTTTTTAAGTTGCAGGTGCATTTTAAGTTCACAGGAACATTAAAAAAATGTGCTGGAATTATTTATCAAAGTTTCCCCTTTTAAGTAACAAAATAAATCATTTAGATGGTAATAAAAACTTCCCCTCTCAGGTATAGTACCATGTGACTAATAGCCTTAAAATAGCAACCAGCTTTGCAATAACCAAAGAAACTACTGCGGCAATAATTCACATAATAAAACTAATTTGACATTGCCTTTTCCAGTTTCTCTCCAATTTTAAGATAAAATCCACCCTACCCCATTTCAATGGACAGGACAAGATTTTTTTTTTTTTAATCTTAGTCCATAGAAGATAAACACGTTTGGTTTCCAGAGCTGGACTATGATAGGTGGCAACGGTCATCACACTGTGCTTGCTGTTTCTTGCTTTCTCTGGTCAGCATCCATTTTATGAAAAAGGGATGCGCAGGGAAGCTTCCTTAATTGAGTTCCTTTCATCTGAAAATTTCAAAAGCTTTGCTGATGGCTATTATTTACAGTCGCTGAATAAATGGGAGCAGGGAGCCAATGGGAGGCAGTAACCATTCTATAAATAAATTACAAAGCAGTGGAATCTTGTTAAAACAAGTCAGGATATAAAATGTCTTAGGTGTCCTACTCCATTCTGAACCCATCCTCCATTTTTTTTCTCTTCTTTGCAACCTTTTTCATACATCCTGAGATTAGTAATGACCTTGCTTACTTGTTAAGACACCCAGAGTCTTTGGACCCTAATTTTTTCCAACATGTAGGCCAGCTGACATGCTACGTATGGGGTGAGTCGGGAGTGTATGACATATGACCTATAATTTGAATGTGCTTTAGGGTATAAATTGTGCAGAGAATTAAAAACAAGTCTTTATACTGAAAATTGATGGAACAGGGAACAGAGGAAATTGCGATTATGGTTAGAGGGTTAGAATTTCTAGAAAGCATGTCTATGATGAAGTAATTTGGGATAGAAGCTACTATGAGACAGAAAAGAGAAGCTGAGAGCAAGAGGCAGAAACATATGGCTAACAGTGGGGAGGGAATATAACTCCTTATAGATACAATAAATTTTTTTTCACTAATAAAGTATCTGTGAAGGCTTTTCAAAGTCATGGCTCCCACATCTGACCTGATTTAGGTGAATCTTCTGAATCACTCGAAGACTGTACATAAATTGATTCCCACAGTGTGTTCCCTGGAGACACTGATTTATTAAATCTGCTTTAGAGTCCAAGAATCTGAGTAATATTTTTAACCGATTCTGTGGTGAATCTGAAGGTAAAAATGCTGTAGAAGATCAAACCCTCTACCATGGCTGGTACCTAAAAATCATATATAGCTAGGAGCAGCACATTCTCTGCTAGCTCAATCTACCAACATTGAGGATGGAATTGAAAATAAGAACTGAGTAAGGATAGTTCTGTCGAGGCATCAAAAGTGACACTCAGACTGTTTTCAGGGGTCAATATGCCGGCACAGTCTGCACCTTAAGATTCAGATCTGTTATCTTGCCTAGATTTTGCTCCTACTTTTTTCTTGTCTTGTTCCATTCGATAATGACCCCAATGCAGCCCAGCTAGAACACAGACTTTATCTGGAACTGTAGGTTTTCCTATAGTCTGTGCACATTGCCAAGTTTGCCCTTAGTTTTACCTTCTATTCATACTGGCCTCACAAATCTAACAGGCCCAGAGTGGGAGAAAGTTCCAGCCAGGTTCATCACCAGCGTGTCCCCGAGTCGGCATAGGCCTCTCCCACTGTATAGTCAGTGCCCAATGATTGTGCTGAATTTTACCTGAGTCGAGGTTTCCTTAATCACAGTAATGATATTCTATCAATGTTTTGAAAGAGTGATCTTTGCTCCTGAAACAGAAACACTGGTGTCCTCATAAGATGCACATTCCCAGGCTGCATAACCTACTGAATTAGAATCTATGTATCCAGGAGTTAGGAGTCTGCATCTTAAAACTAAATTCTGAAGGTAATTGCCATGCACCTTCCAGTCTGCAAAACCTTTGGAAAAAAACAGTGATTGGTTCATTAAGAAAATAATTATTTACTTCATTAATTGATTCTATAAATAATAATTAAATGCCTTTCATGTGCAGGTGTTTCATAGGCTCTGGGAATACAAGATAGTTTGTAAAGAGTGTACTGCATTGCAGGGAGAAGACAGTCAAATCAATAACAGATGATTGAAATCGAGCATGATAGCTGCTGTGATAAATAAAGCGTTTATTGATGAAGGGTGGCTCCATTTAGTTCTGGTGATTCTGGGGAGTCGTTGATTGACAGCCATCTCTGCGATAACACTGTTTGCCTTATTGGACACTCAGTCATTTGCTGTTTACTTTGTATACTAGAAAACTCCTAAAATGTTTCTTTTAAATTTTCCCATAAGACTCAGTGTTCCTTATTGTACAACCTTTTCGTAATTATGTATATATGGCATGATTGGTCATACAGAAAATTGTTCTGTTCTAAGGTACCTTTAAAAGAAAATGAAAACAAACAGCCATGATAAGACAACTAAAATACTTTGACTTTTGTTTCTGATACTGCTCAGTGAGGTGCTATATAATGTATTGAGATAATAAAATAGAGTTGCTGCATTTTTCTTAGACACATCCTTATTGAAATTTTAATTTATATATTTAGCTAAGAATAAATTACCTCTTGGTAAAACCTGTGAAAATTATGTAAAAAATAACATTATAAAAACCAAATCTTTCAACTCTCTATATTTGTTGCTAAGGTTTTCCAGATGTTTGAGTTACATGAGATTTTTGCAAATATGGACTATTTAGAAACAATATTTATAATACTATAAAAGGTTTTTTAAGTTTTGCTATTTATCACATAAATGACATCTTATATTTATTTTTTTAAAGAAAAAAAGTAAAACTCAAGTTTTTCCAGTTCAGAGCCCATGGTCAATCATTCAATACTACACTTTTTTTTATTTTTTTTTTTATTTATTCATTTTCGAGAGGAGGGAGAGAGAGAAAGAGAGAGAGGAGGAGCAGGAAGCATCAACTCCCATATGTGCCTTGACCAGGCAAGCTCAGGGTTTCGAACCAGCGACCTCAGCGTTTCCAGGTCGACGCTTTATCCACTGCGCCACCACAGGTCAGGCCACTCTTTTTTTTTAATGTAATGTAAGCTCCATGAATACACTATACAACTTACAGAATCCACTATGTTGTCAGGAAGACAACATGATGTAACAAAAGAAATGATAGTTACCATTGAACCAAATAAGCTATTAAAATAGCAAATGTTATTTTAAATATTAGGTTAAATGTAAAATATTTAAAATATCATTCTTTTACTTTTTAGCAGGTAAAATAGCCAACACTAAAGAGAATATGAGATGAATAAAACCCTTATATACAAGAAGCTGGGTGAGACAGTGACATACTGACATACATATTATAATTTAAATTAAAGTAAGGTATATATCAAGAGGAAGTCCAAACAAAGAGCTCATAGGAGGGTGAGATTGACTTCAGATGGAGGAATGAATAATGGCTTCACAGAGTGGGGGACTGAGGCAAACATTGGAACCACCTTTTATTAAAGGTCATGAACAACAATGTTCAGTATTTCTGTCAGTTACTGAGTGCCTTCTATTGAACAGCTATTCTAGTCAGTGCTTGGCGTATTTCATATCACCGTTTGAGCTAGATGTTCCTATCCGTGTTTTATAAGTAAAAACATTGCAGGTAAGAGAGGTTAAGCCATTTTGCCAGGGGCACACAGAGCCAGGAAGCCAAACTGGTTCACTCACACTTATGCCCACGTATTTTGTCACACCACCCTCTGCCCTGCCCTGAAGACTAGACCAAATACAGACAACCTGTGAAAATAGAAAAATATTAGGATAATCAGTGGTCTTGGGCTATTTGGTATTAAAATCTATTTAAAGAATCTCATGTAAAGCATGGCATTGCTCTCTAGAAAATTGCCCATAAGCATACCAGCTTGCGATGTTTTAGCTTATCCATGAATCAAGGATACAATATGATGAAGAGCACAGATCCTATCTCTCCTAATTAATGTCTCAATTCCCAACCTCAGGTCCCTAGGATGCCTATACCTCAGGACTAGAGACCCAGCAGAGGATGGGATGCAGGGGATGCGACACAGGGAGTAAGCTGGGGACGGCGCTCATTCTGCAATAAGGTTTCTTTGCAACCTCTCCTTCAATCAGCATGTCCCAGGGACACCATAATCGAGCTTCTTTATCTCCACTGCTGCTACCACTGAGACTTGGACTTTATCATGTGGCCATTTCCAGAAGTTTCTTCTTCGTTTTCTTGCCACCTTTATTTTCCATTCTGATCCATTCTCTTCAGTGCCTTAAGAGTATTTATCTTTCATAAACAATGCGCCACCCCCTTATTTAAACACCTCCTTTGCTCACTTTTTATACTCTTTGTTGAACTTCTTAGCATAGTATGAGCCACCCAACCTCCCACAAGCTGGGCCTGAGCCATACAGTTTTTTCATTAAAACAAAACAAAATAAACATCCACTCATTATCTGTATACAAATGCATTGTATACATTTGCATTTGTTTCTTTTTCTTATTTTTTCCTTTACTTTTTTATAAACTACTATTCATTCTTCCAGAGCTAGTTCAGATACTGTCTCCCAACTTTCCACTCATTCCCTTGCCCAACCCTTTGCTCGGGTATCTCTTGCAGCCACACTTCACATGTTGTGTGCAAGCATGCTTTACAGAGGTGCTGGGCCGGAGTTATTGCTCATTGACCCTGATGTCACAGCCATCTAAATTAGTTTCTGGAACACAGTAGGTGTGCAGGAAATAATTATTTTGTAAAGTGAATGAATGAATGCATGATCATAGTAGTTCCATATTATTTCCAGAATAGTATATTTTTCTTTTAGTTTCTTTTTAAAAATTTTACTAGTCTTCATTTTCAGTGGTCACTTTCTACCAGGTAATGTAATTGTTTTTCTGTTAAAGGAAATATACCTATATTATATATGATATAAGATAATAATATATCTACACATATATAGTGTATTCGTAAAGTCATGGTGCATTTTTGACCGGTCACAGGAAAGCAACAAAAGACGATAGAAATGTGAAATCTGCACCAAATAAAAGGAAAACTCTCCCAGTTTCATACCTATTCAGTGAAGTTCAATGTGGGCTCATGCACAGATTTTTTAGGGCTCCTTAGGTAGCTATCCCGTATAGCCTCTACAGACTCGTCACTGACTGATGGCCTACCAGAACGGGTTTTCTCCACCAAACTGCCGGTTTCCTTCAACTGCTTATCCCACCGAGTAATGTTATTCCTATGTGGTGGCGCTTTGTTATAAACGCGCCGATATTCATATTGCACTTTGGTCACGGATTCAAATTTAGTGAGCCACAGAACACACTGAACTTTCCTCTGTACCGTCCACATCTCGACTGGCATGGCCGTGGGCTGCTCTGCTGTATACATGGTGTTAAGTCATCATCTGTGCATGCGCACATGCTGCCACATCATCCTACAGAAACTGGGAGGGTTTTCCTTTTATTTGGTGCAGATTTCACATTTTCATTGTCTTTTGTTGCTTTCCTGTGACCAATCAAAAGTGCATTATGACTTTACAAACACACTGTACATCTTCCCAGTACTGGTATGCATTCAGAAAAAAGAACAACTTTACAACCAACTGTTTGAGATATAATAACTTAAAACATATTTGATAGGTAAAAAAGCAAAATGTATACATATATATATATCAAAATGATTCAAAACTGTTTAAACTCTTAGAAGCAGCAATAAGCATTTTAGAAATTTGTGTATGGTAAATAATTTTATATAACTATTAACTTTAATTGTGTTTACTATAATTAGAATTACTCCAATATTTTTAAATAGGTAAAGACATGCTATCTAAAATTTCTACCTAGCATAATAATATACAACAATATTTAATCATATGGGGAAATGTTAATTATATGTTAAGTAAACAATGAGTTACAAAACAGTATAGACTTTAGGAATGACAGACACTTGACTAATACATACGTTGTAAAAGCCCAGGAATACATTTAAAAGAAGATAATATGGGAAAAGAAATGATAAAAATAAAAAGAAAGAAAAACTTAAGAAATTAAAATATGCTAAATAATTTTAAATGATAAGGGTTAGCTATCATTCATATATTTGATAATAAAATCAATTTATGATTTTGTGAAGCAGATGTTGTGTTGCAAGGACCCACAGAAGCAAAGCAACTAAAATTTCTAGTATATAAAAAGCTGTTAAAAATCAGGTCATGCTTCACATTTTCCCTGAATTCAGATGAATAATTCAATAAAAGGGAAAAAAATGAAGTGTAAAAGAACAATTTTATTCCCTCCTATACGTCATATTTTAAGGTCAAAATATACCCAACGCTTTATAAATGGAGGCACTCTGGGCGAACATTTAAGAATCATCACAAGCGTAATAAGCACTGGGAAGATGTGAAAGTGGCCCCTGTGTTTGCCTAAATATGTGTCTTTACATTTTTCAAAGTAAATCACATCTTCTAATAGAAGACATTTCTTTAAATGAACATGTGTTAAAGATTTATTTTACTCACTAATCACTGAGGAGACCAGACAGATGTTATATTCAAAAAAGAAACCATTCAGGAATTTTGAAATATATGTACAAATGGAAGTCAATGTTGTTGTGGTTTTTTTTTTTAAGGTTTGGGGGAAATTGGTTTTTATTTTTGCAAGCACTGGGAGAGACGTGTGTGTGTGTGTGTGTGTGTGTGTGTGTATAAAACTTGAATGAAAATATGTCCTATGTGCTATAAAATGACTATAAATGTAGGATAAATGTTGATTTTATGACAGGCTCATAGCTAGGTTTAAATTATTAATATAAATATAATCATGCCATTTTATTCATTTATTCTTTCATTCCTTTCATTCATAAGGAGGCCTCTGAATAAGGGCCTCACATGTATCAGTACGGTACCTTTACTGCCCTCCTGGATCTTGAACTCTAGCTGGCAAGCAGTAGCTAACACTATAAACGCATCTATTTGCAAGGTATTATGCTCATTTATGGAGGTAGGATGGATGAGTGTTAGAGAATTGAAATGACTTGGACTTTAAAGTTTGAATTAGGCTGAGTTAATGGAGAAGAATACCAGAATCCAAAAGGAGTAGCGATCACAGAAACACTGGGGATACAAAGGGGGTTTTGGATAGTAAGAGTGAGGAGTCCTTTGACTCTTGTTGTGTGTTGACTATAATAATGACAGGAGATAATGCTAAAAAATAATGTGCAAAAGTGAACAGAGTACACATGAATGAACTGTTATTCCATCTCATATAATGAAAAGCAATAAAATGTTTTTGTTAGTTTGTTGTTTGTCACAGAATGTTTTTACTTGCTTACTTATGTGGTAAGTAGTTACGTAGGTAGTCAGGCTGGCTGGCTGGCAGGCTGATTGATTGACATAAAGCAATAAAATATTTTAGAAGGAAAACCAAGAGCAATGAAGATGAACTGCCTGAAATCACCAGGAAGATCACAATGAACATCAAATACTTAAGGTTTTTAGTTTGTTTGTTTTTGCCTGCTTAGAATGTAGTGAAAAGTTTGGAGGTAATATCAATTGGAATAATTATCTCAGAAGGCTATTTAAGATGTTCTCTATATGATGTTGTTTTTCTAACAATAAGTTTTGCTTTTGTAAAAAAAAAAAAAAAAGGTTTCCAAACTCAGTTTAGTAATAATGTGACTGCCTCAAAAACTGAAATTGGTTCTCATTTTATCCTTAATCTCCAATTTAAAAGCATTTTAAAATGGTCAAATCTACATGTCTTTTATTTACATTTTTATATTTCTATTTTTCTACAAACCACTTTGCATTACTCAGTTTGTTTTTATCAAATAAATATCAACCAAAGCAGAAGCAATAGCTATAAAGTACTTTATACTTACTGAATACCCTTAAGAATAAAAATTACCAGGATGTTATGATTAAATGACTCCATCTAACAGGAATACTAAAACTACAATAGGAATTTGTACATTTAATTGTCATTCATTGGACTCTTGGCCCCAGTCTCCAAGTAAACAGAGCAACACAAGTGGTAATTGAGATGTTAATTAACACACATTAAAGAACCTGAGGAGCACCGTTAAACTTAGCAAAATGTAGACTTCATTTAACATACAATTTTAAGTTGAGAGCTTTAATGTTTACAACTTTATGTTCATAATACAAGAGAAAAAATCATATCTTTTATCATTTCTAACTTTTTACCTTATATTATTATTTATTTATTTATTTTTAATTTATTTTTTTTTCCTTAGGAGTGGAGATAGAGAGACAGACTTCCACATGTACCCTGATCAGGACCTACCCAGCCACCCTCATCTGGGGCCTATACTCTGTCCATCTGAGAGCATGCTTGTAACCAAGACATTTTTAGCACCTGAGGCAGAGGCTTCACGGAACCACTGACAGCACCAGGGCTGATGTGCTTGAACCAATCAAGACATGGCTGTGGGAGGTGAAGAGGGGTGGGAGGAAGGGTAGAGAAGGAGATGGTCACTTCTGTGTGCCCTGACCGGGAATCAAACCTGCTATGTCCACATGTCAGGCTGATGCTCTACCACTGAGCTAACAGGCCAGGGCCTATCTTGATTTTGTAGTTGTGGTCAAAGACCTTAATTTTTTTTTTTTTTTTTTTTTTTTTTTTTTTTTTTTTTTAAAAACCAATCATCTGTTTTTTTTAACATTTTTATTTTTATTTTATTTTTATTTTTATTTATTTATTGATTTTTGAGAGGAGAGGGAGAGACAGAAAGAGAGAAGGGGGGGGAGGAGCTGGAAGCATCAACTCCCATATGTGCCTTGACCAGGCAAGCCCAGGGTTTCGATCCGGCTACCTCAGCATTTCTAGGTCGACGCTTTATCCACTTGCGCCACCACAGGTCAGGCCAAAGACCTTAATTTATATCAGTGGGAGGAGGGAAAGAAATACCAACTCCTTATCAGATAAGCAAAGAATCAGTTTAAAATATGTAGTCATACCTACCAGAGACTTTAATAATATCTTTAGATATGTTTTGCACTTTATTAAAATGACATTTCAGATGACGTCAGAGTAATGGCGGGGTAGGAAGCGATACCGATAAATCTCCCCCAAAACTCAACAAGATCTTCAACCAGAAACAGAAAAACCTATACTTGGAGCTTCCAGATGCTTCGCAATACACCCAAAGGTATGATTGAGTGAAAAATTGGCTAAATATATAACCAAACCCCGAAGGAAATAGGGAGTAAGAAATGCTCCGCCTTCCTCACTAACCTAAACAGGGCGGCTTTCTCTGGTAACTGTGAATATAGAAACTGAGGCGGGCAAAAGGGGTGAATACAAACGGCCGAACCAGGCTGTGGCACGGAGATCCAAGCCGAGGAAAATCTGATCCTGTGGCAACCCGGGCAATACAAGCTAATACTCGCGCCAAACCCAAACAAAGAAAGACAAGCGGCGCGGCCATTTTACCTGGTCTCCTGGCTGGTGCGCAGTTAGTGGGCGAGAGATTTCTTCCTAGGCCCCGGGAGTCAGTGCCCGTGTTGCCCCACGGAGAGGCAGGGTCAGAGGCCTTTCTGTGGGCCGAGGGCAGAGTCTCTGGGCAGCCCCAGCGCCCTGGGAAAGCCACGCACGGGAGGGAGTGAGAACTAATTCCAACGGTGGAGATTTTCCGTGCTGGAGGGGGTTTCACTCAGACGGAATCGCGGCCGGCCTCATATCCTGGTTTGCGCGCGCAGATAAGGAGTGAGCGATTCCTCCGAGTGCCTCGGCAGTGCGCACCCGTGTCATCGCACAGAGGAGCAGAGTCAGGGGCCTTTGTGTGGGCCAAAGCGGAATCTCGGGCCGCCCCAGCGCCTTGCAAAAGCCGCGCACGGGGGGGGGAGCGAGACTCAATTCCAACGCTGCAACTTTTCCCTGCGGTTGGGGGTTTCACTCAGAGTGTGAGACTGCTGGCCGGATATCCTGGTCTGCGCGCGCAGCCAGTGAGTGAGTTTCCTCCAAGAGCCCCGGAAGTGGGCACCCGCTTGTGTTACCGGACAGAGTGGCAGAGCCAGAGGTCTTTGAATGGCCGGAAAGCCCGCCTGATTATGCTAGCAGCTCTGACTGACTGAGCCTTACCCAGAGCCCTGTGCTGAGTGGAAATAGAGCGGGGAGTTGCCAGCTCTTTGAGCCTCTTACTATCCAGGCAGAGGCAGCAGCAACCCCATAGCTGGATTATCAGGCTACTAATTGAGGAAGGAAAGACTAGGAGAAAGGCTCTAGGAACACGGACTCTCTCACTGTCGGAGCCTATAAATGCTAATAGCCTAGACTGCCAACGAGACTAAAGCACAATACATGACATTGCCATAGAGACTTATCAACTGCAAACCTCCACCTGAGCGTGGCAAAGGGGCAAAACCCAGGGTACAGAGTCACCGACCAGGAAGAGGGAGAGAAAAGAAAAAGCAAGAAGATAACCTCTCAAAATCAAGAATAATCTGCAGACTTTATAACCTATCCCATTTTATTATATTTGTTCGTTTGTTTCTCTTATCTTCATTCTTGATACTTTTTTTTTCCTCCTCCAATTTGGCCGATTAACTCTCTACCGGTCTTACTCTCTCTTCTCCTTGAACTACACTACCCATAAGTGTTACATCTCCCATTATCTTTTCTCTTCTCTTCCTTTCTCTCTATGAGGGTTGCACTCCAAAACCCTTAACTCTCTCTCTCTCTCTCCTTTCTTTTTTCTTCTTTTAGTGGTTCCCTCTTTTTTTTCTCTCTCTCTCTCTTTCTTTTCTCCCTCTATATTAGTTTCTTCCTTTCTCCTTTACATCTCCTCTCACTCAAACCTCAATAACAAACAAATTATCTTATCTGGGACTCAAACTTATGTTTGTGGCATTCTGGGGGGTTTTTACTTCACCTTTTTAACTCACTAGCAGTGCTCCCATCCCTGGCTCTCCATATTATCTAGTTCTTGTTCCACTAAATAAAATAGTAATTTTTTAATTTGTCCCCCCATTTTTCCGTTTTCCTCTTAATCCTCTCATCATAACTCTTAGACAACCAACACCTAAAAGCAAATCATATTATTCTTGACCCAAATTTTTTTCTTATTTGCTTTTTGTGGGTCCATACGCTCTTTTTTTTTCTTCTTTTTTCTTTTTTTTTTTTTTTTTTTTTTTTTTTTTTTTTTTTTTTGCCCCTTTATTACTTTTCCACAATTCAGGCCCTCCATCACAGGCATTGTTTGTTATAATTCACAGTCCACCACAAGATTTTATCAAGAAAGAGGGGAGAGGAGAGGAGAGGAAAAAAGGAGGGGGGGAATAATTTCCTTTTTTTTTTTTTTTTTTTTTTTTTTAATTTTTATTTTATTTTATTTTTCTTTATTTCATTATTAATTTTTTTTTTTTAAAAAAAACAACTTTTTTTCGATTTTTTTTTATTTTTTATTTTTTTAAACTTTTTATTCTTTATTAAATCTCATTAATACTATCAACAAAACCACCCTCAGATGCCATTAAGGAAGAGAAAATCGAATATCATGGATACAAAAGAAAGAGAGGTAACACAGCTAGATGAGGAAAAATCTATGGAGAAAAAATTTAATATATTGGAAACCTTGGAGCTAAATGACAGAGAATTCAAGATAGAAATCCTAAAAATCCTCCGAGATATACAAGAAAACACAGAAAGGCAATTTAGGGAGCTCAGAAAACAACTCAATGAACACAAAGAATATATGTCCAAGGAAATTGAAACTATAAAAACAAATCAAACAGAGATGAAAAACTCAATTCACGAGCTGAAAAACGAAGTAACAAGCTTAGCTAATAGAACAGGTCAGATAGAAGAGAGGATTAGTGAAATAGAAGACAAGCAACTTGAGGCACAACAGAGAGAAGAAGAAAGAGACTCAAAAATTAAAAAAAATGAGATAGCCCTACAAGAATTATCTGACTCCATCAAAAAGAATAACATAAGAATAATAGGTATATCAGAGGGAGAAGAGAGAGAAAATGGAATGGAGAACATACTCAAACAAATAATAGATGAGAACTTCCCAAGCCTGTGGAAAGAACTAAAGCCTCAAGTTCAAGAAGCAAACAGAACTCCAAGTTTTCTTAACCCCAACAAACCTACTCCAAGGCATATCATAATGAAATTGACACAAACCAACAGCAAAGAAAAAATTCTCAAGGCAGCCAGGGAAAAGAAGAATACAACATATAAAGGAAGGCCCATTAGATTATCATCAGATTTCTCAGCAGAAACTCTACAAGCTAGAAGAGAGTGGACCCCAATATTTAAAGTCCTGAAAGAGAGGAACTTTCAGCCACGAATACTATACCCATCAAAGCTATCCTTCAAATATGAAGGAGAAATAAAAACATTCACAGATACAGAAAAGATGAGGGAATTTATCATCAGAAAACCCCCACTCCAGGAATTACTAAAGGGGGTTCTCCAATCAGATACAAAGAACAAAAAAAAACAGAGCCACAAGTAAAAGCTCCAAGAAGAACACAATAAAACCAAATTTAAACTGTGACAACAACAAAAAGAAAGAGGGGGAGAAGATGGAGATTAACAGTAGCAAAGGACGATGGAGTGCAAAAGTACTCACAAAATAGTTCGCTACAATGAACAGGGTAGGGACCCTTTTCATTATTCAAAGGTAACCACCATTGAAAAAACCACCACAGAAGCACATGAGATAAAAAAGATAGCAACAGTGGAAAGATGTATGGAATACAACCAAATAAAAACAAAAGATAGAAAAACAAAAGAGAAGGATCAAACAAGACACAAAACTAACAGAAAGCAAGATATAAAATGGCAATAGGGAACCCACAAGTATCAATAATTACACTAAATGTAAACGGATTAAACTCACCAATAAAAAGGCACAGAGTAGCAGAATGGATTAAAAAAGAAAATCCAACTGTATGCTGCCTACAGGAAACTCATCTAAGTAACAAGGATAAAAACAAATTCAAGGTGAAAGGTTGGAAAACAATACTCCAAGCAAATAACATCCAAAAAAAAGCAGGTGTAGCAATACTCATATCGGATAATGCTGACTACAAGACAGGAAAAGTACTCAGAGACAAAAATGGCCATTTCATAATGGCTAAGGGGACACTGAATCAAGAAGACATAACAATTCTTAATATATATGCACCAAACCAAGGAGCACCAAAATATATAAGACAGCTACTTATTGATCTTAAAACAAAAACTGACAAAAACACAATCATACTTGGAGACCTCAATACACCGCTGACGGCTCTAGATCGGTCATCCAAACAGAGAATCAACAAAGACATAGTGGCCTTAAACAAAACACTAGAGCACCTGGATATGATAGACATCTACAGGACATTTCATCCCAAAGTGACTGAGTATACATTTTTCTCCAGTGTACATGGATCATTCTCAAGAATTGACCATATGTTGGGCCACAAAAACAACATCAGCAAATTCAGAAAAATTGAAGTTGTACCAAGCATATTTTCTGATCATAAAGCCTTGAAACTAGAATTCAACTGCAAAAAAGAGGAAAAAAATCCCACAAAAATGTGGAAACTAAACAACATACTTTTAAAAAATGAATGGGTCAAAGAAGAAATAAGTGCAGAGATCAAAAGATATATACAGACTAATGAAAATGACAATACGACATATCAGAATCTATGGGATGCAGCAAAAGCAGTGATAAAAGGGAAGTTCATATCACTTCAGGCATATATGAACAAACAAGAGAGAGCCCAAGTGAACCACTTAACTTCCCACCTCAAGGAACTAGAAAAAGAAGAACAAAGACAACCCAAAACCAGCCGAAGAAAGGAGATAATAAAAATCAGAGCAGAAATAAATGAATTAGAGAACAGAAAAACTATAGAAAAAATTAATAGAACAAGGAGCTGGTTCTTTGAAAAGATCAACAAAATTGACAAACCCTTGGCAAGACTTACCAAGGAAAAAAGAGAAAGAACTCATATAAACAAAATCCAAAATGAAAGAGGAGAAATCACCACGGACACCGTAGATATACAAAGAATTATTGTAGAATACTATGAAAAACTTTATGCCACTAAATTCAACAACCTAGAAGAAATGGATAAATTCCTAGAAAAATACAACCTTCCTAGACTGAGTCAAGAAGAAGCAGAAAGCCTAAACAGACCTATCAGTAGAGAAGAAATAGAAAAAACCATTAAAAACCTCCCCAAAAATAAAAGTCCAGGCCCTGACGGCTATACCAGCGAATTTTATCAAACATTCAAAGAAGACTTGGTTCCTATTCTACTCAAAGTCTTCCAAAAAATTGAAGAAGAAGCAATACTTCCAAACACATTTTACGAAGCCAACATAACCCTCATACCAAAACCAGGCAAGGATGGCACAAAAAAAGAAAACTACAGACCAATATCTCTAATGAATACAGATGCTAAAATACTAAACAAAATACTAGCAAATCGAATACAACAACATATTAAAAAAATAATACATCATGATCAAGTGGGATTCATCCCAGAATCTCAAGGATGGTTCAACATACGTAAAACGGTTAATGTAATACACCATATCAACAAAACAAAGAACAAAAACCACATGATCTTATCAATAGACGCAGAAAAGGCTTTCGATAAAATACAACACAATTTTATGTTTAAGACTCTCAACAAAATGGGGGTAGAAGGAAAATATCTCAACATGATAAAGGCCATATATGATAAACCATCAGCTAACATCATATTAAATGGCACTAAACTGAAGGCTTTCCCCCTTAAATCAGGAACAAGACAGGGTTGTCCACTCTCTCCACTCTTATTTAATGTGGTACTAGAAGTTCTAGCCAGAGCAATCAGACAAGACAAAGAAATAAAAGGCATCCATATCGGAAAAGAAGAAGTAAAGGTATCACTTTTTGCAGATGATATGATACTATACATCGAAAACCCCAAAGAATCCACAAAAAGACTACTAGAAACAATAAGCCAATACAGTAAGGTCGCAGGATACAAAATTAACATACAGAAGTCAATAGCCTTTCTATATGCCAACAATGAAACAACTGAGAAGGAACTCAAAAGAACAATCCCCTTCACGATTGCAACAAAAAAAATAAAATACTTAGGAATAAACATAACAAAGAATGTAAAGGACTTATATAATGAAAACTATAAACCATTGTTAAGGGAAATCGAAAAAGATATAATGAGATGGAAGAATATACCTTGTTCTTGGCTAGGAAGAATAAATATAATCAAGATGGCTATATTACCCAAAGCAATATACAAATTTAATGCAATTCCCATCAAACTTCCAATGACATTTTTTAAAGAAATAGAGCAAAAAATCATCAGATTTATATGGAACTATAAAAAACCCCGAATAGCCAAAGCAATCCTAAAGAAAAAGAATGAAGCTGGGGGCATTTCAATACCTGACTTCAAACTCTATTATAGGGCCACGACAATCAAAACAGCATGGTATTGGCAGAAAAATAGACACTCAGACCAATGGAACAGAATAGAAAGTCCAGAAATAAAACCACATATATATAGTCAAATAATTTTTGATAAAGGGGCCAACAACACACAATGGAGAAAAGAAAGCCTCTTCAATAAATGGTGCTGGGAAAACTGGAAAGCCACATGCAAAAGAATGAAACTGGACTACAGTCTCTCCCCCTGTACAAAAATTAACTCAAAATGGATCAAAGATCTAAACATAAGACCTGAAACAATTAAGTACATAGAAGAAGACATAGGTACTCAACTCAGGGACCTGGGTTTTAAAGAGCATTTTATGAATTTGACTCCAATGGCAAGAGAAGTGAAGGCAAAAATTAATGAATGGGACTACATCAGACTAAGAAGTTTTTGCTCAGCAAGAGAAACTGATAACAAAATAAACAGAAAGCCAACTAAATGGGAAATGATTTTTTCAAACAACAGCTCAGATAAGGGCCTAATATCCAAAATATACAAAGAACTCATAAAACTCAACAACAAACAAACAAACAATCCAATAAAAAAATGGGAAGAGGATATGAATAGACACTTCTCCCAGGAAGAAATACAAATGGCCAACAGATATATGAAAAGATGCTCATCTTCTTTAGCTATTAGAGAAATGCAAATCAAAACGGCAATGAGATACCACCTCACACCTGTTCGATTAGCTGTTATTAGCAAGTCAGGTAACAGCAAATGTTGGAGAGGCTGTGGAGAAAAAGGAACCCTCATACACTGTTGGTGGGAATGTAAAGTAGTACAACCATTATGGAAGAAAGTATGGTGGTTCCTCAAAAAACTGAAAATAGAACTACCTTATGACCCAGCAATCCCTCTACTGGGTATATTTCCCCAAAACTCAGAAACATTGATACGTAAAGACACATGCAGCCCCATGTTTATTGCAGCATTGTTCACAGTGGCCAGGACATGGAAACAACCAAAAAGCCCATCAATAGATGACTGGATAAAGAAGATGTGGCACATATACACTATGGAACACTACTCAGCCATAAGAAATGATGACATCGGAACATTTACAGCAAAATGGTGGGATCTTGATAACATGATACGAAGCGAAATAAGTAAATCAGAAAAAAACAGGAACTGTATTATTCCATACGTAGGTGGGACATAATAGTGAAACTAAGAGACATTTATAAGAGTGTGGTGGTTACGGGGGGGGGGGGGGGGGGGAGGGGGGAATGGGAGAGGGATAGGGAAAGGGGGAGGGGCACAAAGAAAACAGGATAGAAGGTGACAGAGGACAATCTGACTTTGGGTGGTGGGTATGCAACATAATTGAACGACAAGATAACCTGGAATTGTTATCTTTGAATATATGTATCCTGATTTATTGATGTCACCCCATTAAAAAAATAAAATTATATATATAATAAAAAAAAAAAAAAAAAAAAAAAAAAAAAAAAAAAAATAAAATGACATTTCTACTTTGATGAATGAGTTTAATGAGAAGACTTCAAACTGAACTTGGATTTTGCTAATATTAGCAGTTAAAATGGGCACTCTTCTATTAGCGATCAATCTTTCTCGTCATAGTGTAGAATTAAGGTGATACTTCATTATTGATTCTATGGGGAATGAAATGTGTATATATATATATTAGGCCTTCATTCCTTGGAACATGTAGATACACTAGAAAAAAATGTTAGATAAGTAATGCAGAAACAACTCAGGAAGATTAACTCAAAGAACATTGGTAATATTTAAATGGGGGTAAGTAGGCTTTTCAAAGCCTAAAAGGACATGTTAAATATTGATGAAACAAGACATTCTGTAAAATAACAATGAAGCCCACAAGTGTCTGGTCTGTTGTATGATATGGTCATGTTGTCCTGTGGCATGTCAGACATGAAGTTGGAGGGTTCTTGATTTTGCCAGTGAGTGTTCCTATGACCTATGACTCACACTTATTACACACACAGGAATCACATAGGGTGTTATATAAGAACACTCACTCACACACACACACACATAAGCTAAATTAAACTCAGGAGTACTGAGCACTGCTCTTCTAATTAACTGAGTTGGTTCTAAGTCACACTGTTTTCTTGTGTTAGCCAAAACTCACAAGTAATAATCAATCTGCCCTGTTAGAAATACAAATCCAGTTAAAAATATAAATCCAGGTCAGTTGAAACCACACAGAATAAAGTCATATTATCGATGTTAAAATATAACTATTACACCCAGTCTAAAAGAGTAATTCATCTGGAATTATTCCAGGCTAAGTCAGCAGGGTACCATGATCATTTAGCATAAAATATGCTTCTTGACCCCGAGGATATAAATCAGAAAACTATTAGCTGAGCCATACCAGTTGATCCTGTAAAGCTCTACACAGTCTCACATCATGTCCTTAACAATTGGGAGAAAAACCAGTTGATCTTATGATTAATTCTTACCAACAGAGAACGTACATTGGGGTCAAAGAGCGAATACTGGGTTGAACAATGACCAATTTATGGTAATTATCTACTTGGATCAAAGTCAACATGTAATTGCCAGCACGTGGCCAGATCAGCCTGTGGATTTGTACCTATTAATTTGACTTTTTATGGAAGTTCAGCTATTGAATTTTTAGAATTCATTTACTTTAATATATGGCTGAACTTCTGGGATTTGCTCTGTTGGAAGTTCTAAGTGAATATAAAAGGTTGCCCCAAGTAAACTAGGCAGATTACTTACACAGAGGAAAAAATGTGGTTTCTATGTCATTGGAAAAATTACTTAAGTATTTTTCTAAGCCAATGTTAATGTTTCTACCATTAAAATAAAATAAATTAATACCATCTACCACGTAACAATTGTTTTCACTTAGTTATATTGAGTTTGAAATTAAATATCAGAAGAGTTACTAAAAACTATTCCAAATGTGTTTAACATGTATGATGTAAGACTATAACTAAAGAATGTAGGCCCTGGCTGGCTGGCTCAGTGGTAGAGCATCAGCCCAGCATGTAGATATCCCAGGTTTGATTCCTGGTCAGGGCACACAGGAGAAGTGTCCATCTGCTTCTCCACTTTTCCCCTTCTCACTTCTTTCTCTCTCTGCTCCTTCTGCAGCCATGGCTAAATTAGAGTGAGTTGGCCCCAGGAACTGAGGATGGCTCCATGGCCTCCACCTAAGGTGGTAAAAAGAGCTTAATTGCTAAGCAATGAAATAACGCCCAAGGGGGGCAGATCATCACCCTCTAGTGGGCTTGCTGCCCAGTTGGGGCGCACGTGGGAGTCTGTCTTTGCTTCCCCTCCTCTCACTGAATAAACAACAAAGAAAACAACAACACTGTAAACTAATCTTTGGGAGTTTACTATACCTTGAAGATATTTTAAAGATACAAGCAATGCAATACTTTTGGAAAAATAAAATTACTCACCTCCATAGATATATGAAACTAGAAGTCTTCAGGATTAAATTTCTGCATAGCTAAACATTCGACATGCAAAAAGGTTTGGAGAGTTTTCATAGTAAGAGAGTTTCAGTAACGGGGATCTAAAGTCAGCATCGTTAATCAGAATGGCATAGAGTAACATGTTTCCTAAAACCAAGTATCCAAAGAAAAATTCATCTGCTTCCAGCAAAGTTAGAAAAAATTTCTTTTCTTCTCACATAGCCTAAGGCAGGTAAAAGCAACATTAATCTTAAAACATAAATGAACATGTATTTGATTTAGATGGTGACTTTACAGCAGAAGATCAAACAGATGGTCACTACATGTCCCTTCCATTTCTGATTCTTTCTCCTAATATAAATCCATTGGAGCATATACTTAATCTTATTACTTAGATCCTAAGAATACAATATAGTACCTGCCTATATTATTTATGACTTTTTTCTCTATGTAGTCATATATGTTTTTTTGGAAACAGTTTAAAACATTGCTTTTCTTCCAAATATCTTTGTATTTTTTTGTCTATGGTGATAAGAGTATTTTATCTCTTTGAATTACTAGAAAGAAGAGTATTGCAGGAAATTTCTCAGAATAAATTTCAAAAGTTAAAAATATAAAGTAATGGGCCTTCTTCCTTATGTTACTTGATGGTTTTATCTGGAGATGTTTCAATGAAACAGAGAAAAAGATCACATGGAACAATTCATAAGTAACCTTGCATCTGAAACAAAATAAACATCAGGAAATTCCTAAATCTTACATTTTACATATATCTCTAATCAAATATCATTTATGGTGTTTAAATAAACTGGTTTACCAAGGATACACTGATATATGATAAAGAGAAACAAAAGTACATGAAACATTGTATAAATGACAAAAAAACTTTTGAACAGTACGTATGTCCATTTCACTTCCTAAAGAGAAATGAGAAGTGAATGCATTCCTAGAAGATACTAAAAAATTCTCCTTTCAAAAAAGGTCTCTGAGATTAAGAGTTGAAGGAAAATATTTTCAATAATTTTTTAGTGCTAATTAGTAGAAAAAAATCATGTTTAATTGTACTATCTCTGAGCCTGGTATTGTGCTAGGTATAGAATATATTGGTATCTGATTTATTTCTTCCAACAAGTATAATAGTTATATACTACTCTATATACAATATATTTAATATAATATATGTTGAATAAAGCTCACACATATGAACTATTTTGCAAGGTCACATAGTTAGTGTCAAACTCAAGTCCATTAATTAAAAGCATCTGAGTATTTTGGTCAGTCCAGAAAAACAAAAGAAAAATTGAGACTACCAAACTATACCTTATTAACTTTCATTTTTCATACTGAGTGTCAAACATGCCCACTGCAGTATTTGGAGAAACAAATGAAAGTAATATACTATGAAAAGAAACATGTTACTTTACATAATAAATTATATCTTTTAAAAATAAATTTCTTACCTCTGAACTCTATCTAGCACGAGGAAGTCTAGTAAATAGCTTAGGAGTAATGCCATATCCCTAAGTTCTATGATATTGATATTTGTCAATTTTAACATCCTAAATACAGTAGTTATGTTAAATGAAAACAATGAGCTCTGTGCCTATAAATTAACTGCTTGTAATACAAATAATTCAGGAGCAAGAATGGTGCTTATGACACTTCTGGTGGAACAATTTCAAACAGTAAAAGAATCACTTCTTTAAGGAAACCATTGTGGAAGTGAATAACACTTTTACATAAAACGGCAAAGAGGACAAGTAAGTAAATAGAAAAAGAAAATTACTCATAATATTCAAATAATACATCTGGAAACTATTACTAGGTCTGGATTTGAAAGAATATTCAGGTTTTTATTCCTAGAAGAAGAGAATAACCACTTAAAGATTTCTTCTTTTTAAACACTGTATTTGTTGTAACCAGTTTTTGATATTTGGTATATTGAATATAGGATATTTGTCCATTTGGATGAATATGGAAGAAAGCTTACCCACATAAATTTTAAATTTAAATTATCCAAATTTTAGCCTGACCTGTGGTGGCGCAGTGGGTAAAGCGTCAACCTGGAAATGCTGAGGTCGCCGGTTCAAAACCCTGGGCTTGCCTGGTCAAGGCACATATGGGAGTTGATGCTTCCAGCTCCTCCCCCCTGTCTCTCTCCTCTCTCTCTCCCTCTCTCTCTCCTCTCTAAAATGAATAAATAAAATAAAAATTTAAAAAAATTATCCAAATTTTAAATATGAATGATATATAGGTTTTATACATACCTATTATTAAATAAGTAAAAAAAAACCCAAAAATATACTTATTTCTTGATAAAGAAAATGGAGAACACTAAAAGTCTGAATTATCTCTGGGATATGTTATTTAATAGTGTATCTTAAATGTAAATACATAATATTTGAGGGAAAGTATGTAGCATAGGAATAACACTGAATCCCTCACAATTCCACTTTGTAAGAATTGAGTGAAATTACCTCAATTCCCTGAGCTTTTGAAGACTCAGTATACTTATCTGAAAAGGGGGAATAATGTCTATATCTACCTCACAGAACAATTGAGAGGATTAAATTATACAAAATATCCAAGTGCTGAGCACATAACACATACAATACCACTGGCACTTGGTAAATTCTCTTAAGTGATAGAAATCAATCTCATGATCAGAAATATCAGCACAAATGTATCCTTGTAAACAGAGAGTATGCCTTTTTTTTTTTCCCGAAGTTAGAAGCGGGAGACAGTCAGACAAACTCCCGCGTGCGCCCGACCGGGATTCACCTGGTTCTACCCATCTGAGATGTTGCTCTGCTGCGACCAGAGCCAGTCTAGCGCCTGAGGCAGGGGCCATGCAGCCATCTTCAGCACCTGAGCCAACTTTTCTCCAGTAGAGCCTTGGCTATTGGAAGGGAAGAGAGAGACAGAAAGGAAGGAGACGGGGAAGGGCAGAGAAGCAGATGGGTGCTTTTCCTGTGTGCCCTGGCTGGGAATCGAACCCAGAACCTCCACACTCCGGGCTGATGCTATACCGCTGAGCCAACTGGCCAGGGCTGGGAGTATGTCATTTTTAATCTCTTATTGTGTCTTATATATTTTCATATTTCCATTAGTAACTAGTGCAATATCTTATATCAATGAAACCAAGTTTAGAAAGTAAAAAAAAAAAAAAAAAAAAGTATTTGGTTGGAAAAATTAGTAACCTGTGCTTGTTTTTTTCTTCATTTGTGAAAAATTCTAATAGGAAACATCATTTTCATCCAGTGATCCAATAAGGATCTCATATGAGAATATAAAAAGTTCAAGCCACCTCTCTCTAATAGTTGACCAAGGGAATTTCTCATGGTTCCACTTCTTGAATAAAACTTGGGAAATGCCCAGGGCTCTATTTAAAGGCTTTGCTAGGGTTCTATATAAATGATCCAACAACCAGGCTAGGCTTGAGATGTTTCTGTACTGCATAAATATATTTAAACATAAATATACGTTAAGTACTCCCTATGTTGTTTGTTATAAACCTAAAATAATAAAAATATCACAATTTAAATACAACAGAACTACAAAACCAATAAAAATCAGATTGACATTCTGTATTAAATTAACAAGTTAAATTAATATAAAGCATTGTAAAGTGAAATTATGTTTAGCAACTTGAAATGTAAGTAACTACACAATAATGGACGTCCTGTTTACAGCAAACTCATCCTATTGAACATGCAAATGTAAAGGTCAGTCTCCATCGCTTTCCCTGTTGGATCATGTAAAATCTTATTTCTGCTGTATGAATTAAAGTCATTTGGGCTCTGTTTAATAAAAATGCATTGTTTATGTATTGTCTACTTCTATTCTTTTCTCAGTAGCCATAGACAATTAAACAAAACAACAGGGTACCAAAATATTTGTATGATACATACAAATTCTAAAACATGAAGTAAATCTAGCAGAATACTAGATTTATGTATATGTGCAACAAGAGGCTGACTTTCATTTATTTTCTATGATCAGCAAAAAGATATCACTTTTTCCAAACAAAACGCACACATCTCTGAGAATACAGCCATGGGAGCCCATGTGAGTAGCTTGATTGTAATTAGTTTGGACTGGTTTCTATGGCAGAACTTTCACTGGGGTGTAATTCTTGCTCTTATTTAACTCCCATGGGTTTAAATCTTTCCAAATGTCCTTTTATTTCAAAACTTCCTTACTTGGGACTATAAATCTGGTTCCCTTCTGCTTCCTCCGTAAAACTACAAACAGTTTCCCCACACCCTTGCTACATCCCTCCTGTACTACAGCCTGGCTTGCGGAGAAGAGGATTTGTGCACACATTCATTCGCTCTGTAGTACTAACAGGGCATCTACTTGGTATAATAGCCCATGTTGACACTGCAGAGAGGTATGTGGGTATTGTTGGGCCAGACCCCTCCTACTAAACTCTCATTTGCACCAATAGGTACATTTCATTAATTATAGAGAACTCCACACAATTGAATTTAAAAATTGACTTTATGATTGTCTAATCACTATGATGTACACCTGCAAGTACAGTAATACAAGATAATATTGAATATAAACTATAATCAAAAAAATTAAATTAAATTAAAATTAGGCTTTCATTCAGTTACATAAAAATCCTTTCCTAGGGGAAGGAATTAATTTCTATATCACCAAAACATTTTTTATATCACCAATATTTTAAACTAGCTATCAGATACTTTAAGTTTCCATTTCCCCCCAGAAATAATTAGTAAACATTCAGACTATAACACCCTCAATAAAAACATTATATTAGTACTTTAAAAATATAAACACATTTATAATAATCATCTATGGAAAACAGGAAATAGCCTGTCCACACCTGCATATCAGAATTTTAGCCTAAAATTCTTTTTTTTATTTTTTGTTTTATTGATTTTAATTTATTGTGTTTACATAGATTCTAGTGTTGCCCTGAATGCATCCGCTAGCCTAAAATTCTTGTATAATTTCTTTGAATATATAAATATAGAATGATGACTGATAGTCATTTATAACGCTGACCAAGAAACCATCATATTTTCATTAATGGTAACAATATTTGTAAAAATAATAATCTATTGTCACCTGCATCCTACTAAGAATGGATAGGACACAGATTCAGAAGAAGTTTATTTTTGAACCATAAAATGAAAACAATTAGAAGTTTTATTGCTTACTGAGAAAGTAAATCCACAACTGGTAGGAAAAAAGAAAGAAAGAAAGAAAAAAAGTTAACAGACAATATCAATTTAGTCCAAACTTCTGGTGATCAAGGTTTCCCTGATGTTCACAAAAGGACATTTTGAAGAATTATTGTCCTAATCAATTTATAAATGACAATTTGGATTTCATGCTGCTTTCTTAATAGCTTCCGTAATGAGAAGACACAGGGGTATAACTATGTGAAATAACATGTGCTTAGAATTTTGTGCAAAAGTCCCTGTTTGGTTTATGCGATGACATCGAGGCAAAAATGTAAGTCACTCACATGTGAAAGTAATTAGAAAATAAATACTCTTCATTAAATTATTTATTAGAAAGAAAATAATTATAATTTCTGCCATTTTTAGCTAGTCATCATTTTTACTTCCTTCAGTAGACAAAATAGAGTTACATAAATTTTTGACTTTTGTCAACAAAGTTTGACAACTTGGAATATCTCATAAATAACATGCCATTTTTAATGAATGTCACATGTATACTCATTCGGTATGTCATTAAATTATTGGTATAGCAAATATTTAGTGAGCCTGCTACATGGCAGACCTTGTTATAGCTGCTGGAAATTTTAGCAGTAATCAAAACATACTAAAGGACTCTATACTTAAGGAGCTTATATTCTCTTGGAGGAAGAAAGAAAACAAACATACTAACAAAAATATACAGTATGTTAGACAGAGGTAAGTGCCCAGAAGAATAAAGCAAGTGGTGGTGGGCATGGTGATTTAAATAGAATGCCTCAATGAAAAATTACATTAAAGAACTGAAGTTGGTGAGAACCAAAACGTCCTTAATTATTATCCTAGTTCGATTTAAGATATTTAGTAAAATAATGTTATGCAGATTATAATTCTTCAATATATTCTCCACCATTCCCTTCAAGGAAATGTCTGGAAAGTAGCTTTAATGCAAAGAATGTTAAGACAATAAAGAGGGATACAGAATGATAAAATGTTTCACATATTGGAATTTGTTAAACTGTCTGTTTTTTTAATCAATAAAATATAAAGATAAATGATTTTTATTTCTTAGGTTAAAGAAAATAAGAATGGTTGATAGGACTCGTATCCAGTGCCCGCCTGCTGGCTCTGTGGAGGAAGAGCTCAGCAGAGGAGAAAGGACCTCTGCCGGCACTTCTGACTGGGAGAAAGCTGTCCCTCCAGAACTCAACCTGATGCCATTCATTGCCTACATGTAGGTCCCCGGTGCTTCTCATGCTGCTGCCCAGTGCTGGAGCTCAGAGTGAACTTGAGACTGAGAGCTTTGAGGGAACAGGAAGTTGGTGAGATGGAGTCTTGCCATCATTGTCTGTGGCTGACATGTAAATGACATTGAACAGCAAATGAAAAACAGCGTGACAGGTTGAGAAAGAGAGTGCCAATGATAGGCCTCTCCTGCCTGGGAGAACCTTCCTGCTTCATAAACAAGCAGTTTGGGAAAATCTCATTTCCAGTGGGCATGTTAACTGTGATTCTTTAGTTGGAGAAAACATTCAATTCCAGAAATATTGTTACCATCAATAAATTTGCTTTATGGGGGGGGGGGGACAGACAAAAAAGGAATGTAAGTTTTTTAAAGATTTCTGAATCCCTAAATATAGAAGAAAGGGATGTCTTAGTTCTAACTCTTGGCTTTGTAAGAAGTATTGTTAACTGATAAACCAAAGATAATTTGCAACTGTATTTAGTCTTTGTATTCAGAACCTTTGCATAAGTTTGGGCTTATGGGCCTCAATCCTGTGGGCCTTAATCAGTCCTGAAATACTTACTGACTTCCAAGGTAACCCTGTGCTCTGGAAAGCCACTGAGAAGAGAAAGGCAAGGAGGAGGCAAACAGCCAACGAGAAAGGTTTCGGTAATAGAAACTATTAACCTTGTGATGCATCAGTTACCCAAGATCATACAACAGTTCTCATCCACAGATATAAACATGACTTCTATTCTTCAGCAACGCTTCCATATTCTGAAATATTCTGGTGTCTTGTTTAAAGCTGAAATCCGAGTGCAATGACTCCTGAGGTAAACAAGGTACAAACGCTTCTGACATTGTGTGTCCTCCCATCAAACCTACATTTGAATGGCTGTGTCACCTGACAGACTCCGAGGCTAGACAGAAAAGATGAGCCTTGCACTGAATTCTTAGGATCAATACAAAGAAGTGTCAAACTAAAAATAATGTGTGCTCGATCTTGGAATACAAAGAAGGCTGATGGAGTCAGTATCATCAGATGGCCACTGTACTCATTTCCAGTGGAGACTGAAAATAACTAGGCTGAAATGAAAATAGCTCAACACGGACACTGGAAACCAGAGCAGAAGGCGACTGAACTATAATTGTAAAGAAAGGAGAAACATGAAAATGCTCGTATGTGACAGAGGAAACTACGTATATCAAGAACATTTTTCTTTCCTCAAAAGCCTTAATGTTGTCTTTGGCTAGAAATGGTTCACAGTTCAGCTATTTCTAGAATCTTAATGAAAACACCATATCCTTTAGGGCTGTATTTGATTTTGTTGCATAAGTTATTGCCTTGGATGACTGTTTTTTATTGACTTAAGAATTTGGAAGAATTGAGTCATCTTTTTTCTATGCCAAATTAAAAGTTAAATTTGCTGCTTTTCAGTATTCATCTATTTGCTAATCCTCCTTATGTTGGGGGTAAATATAATCGGTGATGACTTTAATGTTTAAAAGTTGGAAAATTCATTCCACCAACAGTTACTAATTACCTCCTTAAAACTTTTTTAAAATGTATTTTATATTCTTTTGTTTTTCTTTTTCATTTTTTGCCAGGTACTGAGCTAAGCATGTATTCAGAAACACATAGGGGATTCCTATACTGAGAAAACTCATTGTTAAAATATAACAGGACCCCAAGCATTAAATAAAGTTCTGTGTAATTGACTTTGTTGACACAAAGAAAAGAGTGACAAGGGTGTGGAAAACTGCCAGTTTTCCCTAAACACTCATCCTTTCTTTGGTATATAAGATGGAGTTGGGGCTAGGCTTAAGGCCCCTTGCTTAAGATTCATTACCAGCCTCTTTTTGCAGTTAGGTATGGCCATGTGAGTACGTTCTAACCAGCTGACTAAATGTGAGTGGCAGTGATATGAGTCAGATCTAAATTTTGTTCTTAAAATGCATGGAAGTGTTATTTTCAAGCAAAGGTTCACTTATCCTGTTACTTATCTCCTAATATTTTTTCAACTATGAAAATCAACGTTCTGAAAAGATTATGTACGATTGTGTAAAAGAGATTTAGATCAAAGTCATCCAGTGGATATAGATTGTAAAGGCACAATGGTTTAGTGGTGTGTAGAATGCTACACAATAACAGTTGGCCCACAAATATTCATTTTAAAATTATAGAACATATTTTTCAGACAGAGGAGTTCCGAATGTATGCTGAAAAGATGTGTCATGGATGAAGGGAGAGAGAGGAATTTGTGCTGATGGTCCTAGAAGTAACTAATACTGTAAAACAATTTAAATAGTCACTTTGTTGACAGGCTTTTGGTTTCTGTTTGTCTTTTCTTCCTGTTTAAATTTCTTTTAAAAAGTTATAACAGATATATGAAAAGATGCTCATCTTCATTAGTTATTAGAGAAATGCAAATCAAAATTACAATGAGATACTACCTCACACTTGTTAGATTAGCTATTATTAACAAGACAGGTAATAGCAAGTGTTGGAGAGGCTGTGGAGAAAAAGGAACTCTCATTGACTGTTGGTGGGAATGTAAAGCAGTACAACCATTATGGAGGAAAGTATGGTGGTTCCTCAAAAAAATGAAAATAGAACTTACCTTATGACCCAGCAATCCCTCTACTGGATATATACCCCAAAACCTCAGAAACATTGATACGTAAAGACACACGTAGTCCCATGTTCATTGCAGCATTGTTCACAGTGGCCAAGACATGGAAACGACCAAAAAGCCCTTCAACAGAAGACTGGATGAAGAAGATGTGGCACATATATACTATGGAATACTACTCAGCCATAAGAAATGATGACATCGGATCATTTACAACAAAATGGTGGGATCTTGATAACATTATACGGAGTGAAATAAGTAAATCAGAAAAAAACAAGAACTACATGATTTCATACATTGGTGGGACATAAAAACGAGACTAAGAGACATGGACAAGAGTGTGGTGGTTACCAGGGGTGGGGGGAGGAGGATGCTGGAGGGATGGAGGGAGAGGGGAAGGGAGAAGGGCAGGGGCATAAAGAAAACTAGATAGAAGGTGACGAAGGACAATCTGACTCTGGGTGATGGGTATGCAACATAATTGAATGACAAGATAACCTGGACATGTTTTCTTTGAATATATGTACCCTGATTTATTAATGTCACCCCATTAACATTAATAAAAATTTATTAATAAAAAAAGAAAAAAGTTATAACAAAAAAGACACTATAAAAGCAGTATATATAAATTTTGTTACATTTCACCTCATATATTTTAATCAGATTGGTAATGTTGGTAGATCTCGTCTCACTAATATAGCCTTACTTGCATCCAAACAAGCATATGACAAAGATGATTTGAAGTATAAGATGAAGGATGAAGTGCACATTGCCTTAATAATGAAATATTATTTAATTTGCCAGAGACTGTCCTATATTTTAAGTTTTTGCATTCTAATTTTTTTTTCTAAGTAGAGATATACAGGGATAATAGGATAACATCTGTGAGCTTGTGTGCATGTGTACACATGCATATATTTGCATATGTATATAGCACACTGTAGTACACACATCAACACATCAAATATAGGGGCAAATGTTGCTTGTTTATTTTTGTCCAGTCACCATTTTACTAAAGTCTTGTCACTTGTTCTGCCATCATGTACCACCAGATGGGCGATTTTGACTAAACTTTAGAATATATTATTGCTACACTTGATGAGTCACTATGTGGTTTCTCATACTTTTAACAACCTCTGTCAGTTTAAATAATTAGTATTTGCTAACCAAAAAAGAAAAGTTTAGTATTCATATCATTCACAGATAGTGCTTATTCTCCTTAATCAAGTAAAACTTTAAATAAATGGATGACCATAATATGCTAAAAGACAAAAAGACCATGAAGAATAAGTGTAAGCAACGAAGCAGTTTTTGAAGCCTGGATTCTTTTGGCTGCTACAGAAACGGACAAGACAGAAGGAAAATCTGGCCAGAAAACAAGGGGGGAAAGGAAAGAACAAGAAGTAGTACCTTAAATAATGTATTAAGAATCCAAGGGGAAATAATTATTTTTGAAAGGAGAATTCTACTCTATCATTTAAAATTAATTCCAGAAAAATTTTACAACATCTAAGCCTTTGAATTCACTTACAAGTATTTTCTTCAAGAGAAACAGTACCATCCCATGTATGCCTTAGAATCTTACAGGTCACAGGTCAGAATCACAAACTTAGACATGACTAATAGTCTAATAGGTAATGTCATTTAAGATGATGGGAATGGTGTGACCAGCAAACACATCTATTGAGTAACACTGAATGCTAATTTTCAAACGTTGAATAGGAGAAAAGAACAAAGATTATGGGTAACATACATAGTTTATCGAAATTAAAATATGTTTTTTAGCAAACACCCCAAAGTCAATATAATTCAATTGACTAATATCTGCTAAAGCTACTTTTAGCTATATGAAAATTAAGAGAGAAAAATACACACTTGGAAATACACCTAAATTAATCTTTGCATGTGAATGCTGATCATTAACTCAGCAGCAAAAGATGAGATACTAATAGGGATTACATAGCAGATGTCCCCTTCCAAAGTGTAATTTTAGCGACATGTGGTAGTAGGACTTTTTTTGTATGTGACAGAGAGAGAGAGAAACAGAGATAGAATCAGATAGGGGCAGAGAGACAGGAAAGGAGAAAGATGTGAATTGTCAACTCTTTGTTGTGGCACCTTAGTTATTTATTGATTTCTTTCTCATATGTGCCTTGATGGGGGGGGGTATAGCACAGCTAGTGACCCCTTGCTCAAGCCAGTGACCTTGGGCTGCAAGCCAGAGACCTTTGGGCTCAACCAGCGACCATGGGGTTTTGAACCTGGGTCCTCTGTGTCCCAGTCCAACGCACTATCCACTGTGCCACCGCTTGGTCAGGCTGTGGTAGTGGGACTTTTAAAAAAATCACCAAGTCATTATACTTGTACATGAATTCTAATAATAAAATTATTAGTTCATTTGGGACAGAAAATGTATTATAATTATTCTAAGATGAACTGAACGCTTTCCTATGCTTGCAATCTCTCAGTAGCTTAATGAAATTTCCTGAATTCTGTTCTCGGCATGGAAATATTCTTTTTTTTTTTTTTTTGCTTTTAAATGCCTAAATAGTATTTGACTTATTAAGATCTTGGTTCATATTCAGTCTTTAGGCAATGAGAAGAGTATGTGGATGAAATAAAAGAAAAATGTTTATTTTTATATCCCAAAGGCATTTTCTTACTTTCTTAAGTTAAAAAAAAAAGAAAAAAAATATTTTTTTCTAGTTGGTAATGCTTCCTAATCAGCCATATATTTTTTTGAAACTCCTAAAAGAAAAATGAAAACATGCTCTGCATGACAGTTGATTGGATTCTACACAAAACTATAAAGTCAAGTAAATAAATCATAAAAAACTACTGACTATGCTACACTTATCTCTTTAACATACAAAAATTATGCATTTGACTCTTGAATTTTATCATTGTTTGAAAAGCTTTCTCTTAAACCCAGTGAGAAAGTACTAGTTACATCCTTTATCTCTCTCTTAACATTGAATGTCATAGCCATATTTAAATATAAATTGTGTTTATATACTTAAAAATATTTTCTACCAGAAATGTAATTTCAATCTAATTAAACCTTATAATTGTACATCATAGAAATCATTTACACATAATTTGGGCATAATTTGTTTCTTCACTATTTTTTTTTTAAATAATTTTCTTTTATTAATTTTTTTTTTTTTTTTTAGAGAGGAGAGAGAGAGAGAGAGAGAAGGGGGAAGGAGGAGCAGGAAGCATCAACTCCCATATGTGCCTTGACCAGGCAAGCCCAGGGTTTTGAACTGGCAACCTCAGCGTTCCAGGTCGACGCTTTATCCACTGCGCCACCACAGGTCAGGCTCTTCACTATTTTTACCTACATTTTGGGCTATTATTTGGTAGTTATCTCCAAGAAAAATCTAATCATTCTCAGCTTTATCTATAATTTAAAATAGTATTTCTAGTATTCTATTATATTCCATTAACTTACTACTTATTTTTCCATACAGCAGTTAAAAAGGCTTTCTTTAACCTCTCCTATTATTCCTAATTTAAAATAATTTGGCATAATATAGCCACAAATAAATCTTCCATGTCCTATCTTTACTCTGTATCATATTATTGTCAATAAAACTCAAAATCACTTCCCTTGAGCAAAAAACAATTCCAATATATAATTACATTTTGTGGATTTTATTTTGTGTAATATTTTGTTACCTAATTTTTTTAAGAATGTTGAGATTTTCTGTATCTTTAATTTTTTTGTCATACCTTTAAATCTTTGGTGTTTGTAACACCTTAAAAAATCATTTTGCAGATCAAAAATAATTTATTTATTTAATTTATTGTAGCTAAGTTATCAGTGCTGAGGTAAATATCTCTAAAACAATTTTTAATAATATATAAATATGTATTCTTAATGTCTGCAAACATGATTGTATGCATAGGGCTGAATTCTGTCCCAGTTTTGGTCTAGAGAAAGGAATAAGAGCTATATTCCTTTGTCAGTTTTCTCTGTATTATGGCCATGATCTGTCGCTAAAGTATCAATGCTTAAAGAACAACTGGATATTTTCCTGACAAAACTAATTAATGTGATGTCATCAATAAATCTGTAGCTCTACAATTTGCTCATAGCAAAAGTACAGAAAGAAATAAAACATTAAAGTTTATCCATCAAATGATTTGTTAGATGGGAAAACCTATTAATTAACTCTTCAATCCCTATGTATTATCTTTGCTTTTTTTTTTTTCCCAAAGTCTTACTATGTAGGAATTTATGCTGCATCAGAGCTACTACAGGTCTCAAGTTGCCAGGTTCTAATTCATTACGTGCAGATTCCCTGACTGAAGGGCCCTGCACACTTTAGAACAGATACAGGGCTTTATCAACAGGAAGAGGAAAGACAAGATGAATGGGCAGAGACAGCGTCGTCCTACAACACACAAACAATCACATATACTCAGTCTTTATTTGTTCTTTTTCTGGTGCTATCAACAGTACTTTGGTAAAGCAGTCCTGGCAAGTTTTTATAATACTACCATTTAAATATTTATGACCAGCAATGTTCTTTTCTTTGTGCAGTAGGCATTTCTGAGAATTATCTACAATTCAAACTGGTATTTTGATGCTTGCTATACTTTTATTTTCTTATAAATTCATATTTTCACATATTAGATCATTTATTTATGGCAGTTATTGTATAAGTAAGATTTCCTTCAGGAAAAAAAAAAAGATGTATGTCAGGATAGTGTACATTATGTTGTGGCAACAAACCCCAAACAAAGCTCAGTGTCATATCATAATATCACAATTACTACCCATGAGAAATTTACATGTCATTGACATAAGGGATGTTTAGTATCTGCAACACTCCAGGGAAGCTACTGTACACATGACCTCAGTGTTCCAAGTCAAGCCAATTGTGTGCCTCTGCTCTCTAATCTGGAATGTTGAGCTTTGCCCAGCAGGAGGGGAAGAAAGGCACTTTCCAGCTCCGGCCCAGACGTCACAACATTTCCCCCAATCACATTTCATTGGGCAGAACATATTTTCTCTAACAAAAGCATTGGAATGTCTACTTTCATCTTTACTTAAATAAGAGAAATAAGAAACAAACTGTTTAGAAAGATTTCTAGGCCACCAAGAAAAGTGGGTGGTGTGTGAGGAAGATTTAAAACTAAATTCAAGCAAGGCAAATTTGAAATTCCCCTGGAAGTCACTCAAAGACATTGATTTATATCTTATTTTATTGAAATAAACAACATTTAACATATCATTTTTCAAAGCAGTATAATCAACTGGCCAGGAAGCTAGGTTCATGAAATGTAAGCTGAAATTGATCAGCTGTGACCTTAAAGCATGACACATTTTTTAACTTTTCTGTGCTACCCTTCCATCAACTAAATAACAGTAATAATAATAATTCCATAATCATTACTATTTTCATGACATATGTTATTACATATGGATGAGGGACTTTGTCCATGGCTATATGCCAATAACCAAAATATTATCAGTAGAATTTTCAGTTTCAGCCACCTTACCAAGTCAGGAAATTCTATGCTTCATAAATAATGCACTGTTACACTTTTGTGGGCTGTGATATATCAGAATCATTTTATTCCATTCTTAAGAAAGAGTTAGCTTTGAAGAAAAATCACATTAAACATTTCTTATATTAAACACATGTGCGGGTAAAGATGTCTCCGTTTTCAAATAACTATTAAAATTTTTGGGCCACTTATTTCAGTTTTATTGTATTTTCAGTTACAAATGAGTTCTCTTCTTATACATGCATATAAATTTGCAGAATAGATTAAAGTAGAAGACATGAGCCATTTGCTATTGAGAAAAGTAATATTACAACCAAGATTTTATCACCCTCTCAGAGCCTAGAATAGTTTCAGTATATAAGATCCTCTATTTTTTTTAAAAAAGTCTTAGACAAAAAAAGCAAATTATTCAAGGAAACTTTCTATATTTCTCGCCACATTTTTGAGATGTTGGCATTTTTCAGCTTTTTTTTTTTTTTTTTTTTTGTATTTTTCTGAAGTTGGAAACGGGGAGGCAGTCAGACAGACTCCCGCATGCACCCGACCGGGATCCACCCAGCACGTCCACCAGGGAGCGATGCTCCAACCATCCGGGGCATTACTCTGTTGCAACCAGAGCCTTTCTAGTGCCTGAGGCAGAGGCCATGGAGCCATTCTCAGTGCCCAAGCCAACTTTGCTCCAATGGAGCCTCGGCTGTGGAAGGGGAAGAGAGAGACAGAGAGGAAGGAGAGGGAGAGGGGTGGAGAAGCAGATGGGCACTTCTCCTGTGTGCCCTGGCCGGGAATTGAACCCGGGACTCCTACACGCCAGGCCAACACTCTACCACTGAGCCAACTGGCCAGGGCTTCAGCTATTAATTAACAGTGACCTTTTAGATTTATGTTAAAAATAGAAATTACCTCTAAAAATTTATATAGCTATGTAATCTAGTAAAAAATAGATCATAGTTTTTGAACCTGCTTTGCATGTAGTTTTGTTCTAATAATATCTATTATTTTAAATATAGAATTAACAAAAGACTTTTACATAATTATTGTATTATATTGTACTCAGTTAAATTATTGTATTTACTTAAAATCCTATGTAGTATGTATTACTAGAAGGGGTTCTGTGACTTATTCTTAATTCCCACAAAATATCCCATGAAAAAGAAAAAAAAAACACAACAAACAAAAACCCTCCACTTAGTTGGTGTGAGTTTAATTAAAGGAGATCTGAAAACTGATTGTTAGTCTAAAGTTTACATTACAAATGTCTTTTTCAAAATTTGTACCTATTAAAAGAAAGCAATATAACAATTAGTTTTTTATGTATCTCTGCATTTTTATGTCATCTTTTTATCCTTCAAAATGTTAAAGATGGCATAAGGTAATCATAAGTTAAAATTTTAAATACTGCATACCTAAATACTTTTAAAATCATATTTTAAAATTAAAATTACATAAGTACATGTATATGCCATATATTTTTTCTTTTTTTTAATATAAGGTGGGGAACAGTAAACTAATTCTGCTGATTGCTCTAAAGTAAGGTTAGGTGCTTCCTATGTTCATTTATTCACTAAGGAGTTATTTAGTACTTCCTATGCAACATTATTTTTCCTCCAAAATTATACAGTTTAGTAAAGAAAGGATAAACATACAAAAAGCTATGAAACAATAGTTTAATTGCTTTGTTGGGGGTCACATTACCTGTGCAGTGTGAGCACATGAACAGGGCCACCTATGCTGGCTGACTGTGTTATGGCTGGCTATGCATTGGATGGAGAACATACCTTTTGAGATAAAATTGAAAGAATGTACAGAGGTTTTCTAGGTATATGGATTGCATACGAGCATTACAGGCAGAAAGAACAGCATATGCAAAGCCATGAAAGTATGGTAGACTATGCTAAATTCCTAGTAAATAAGCCATTTAAAATGATACCATAAAATAAATATACTGGCTCCCAATCTTACAAATAAAGACTTATTAGAGCATTTAAAAATCTAAGTTGTGTCCCTAAATATAAACTTTTGTCTGTCTAACTCTTTAAACTGTTTCCTGGACATTAGATATTCTTTTTTATTGGGTAGGGAATGACACATATACAAAATCAGCATCTTTAAAAATTCTGTAATATCTAGGAAAACTACTAACACACTATTGACTGATTTCAGAAAATGGAATTGAATTATGTGTTAGTAAACAAGTCAAAGGATGAGATACTCAAATTTTCATAATTCTAGTTTGAATCCTTTCTGGCTGTGATACATTGAGTCCACTACACTTCTAGTTGTTGTTTGCTTTCTCTAGATGTGTTTTCCGTGCATCAAATTAATAAATAAACTATAATATTCTGAGACAGATGTTTCCCCTACATATCATAATTTTATTTAAAAATGAAATCTAAACCCTATATATCACAGATCCTTCTAAAAATTCTCAGAAGACAAAATTAAGTCTTTATACCTTTATGAAGTGAAGTGATCTGTCTAAAATCATACAACTGATATGACTGACCAAAAATTTGAACCCAAGTTTGCAGAGTTCAATTCCAGCACTTTCTTCAATACCACATCTAATGCTAAACAAAATAAATAATTCTATTTGAAAAACATCTTAACTTCAGATGTAGTCAAAACAGTAAAAGACATTGTGTGAACAGAAGACATACACTAAAAAGCCCATTTCTGACATGAGAGAAGACACCTGAGCTATATAGACTTTGCCAATGCAATACCAGAACAGCTGAGCAAAGACAAAAACTTCAGTGAGTCCTCTAAATGCTTTAAGAGGTAATAACCATGCAGAAATTAGGAGAAAATGCAGTAAGAATGAATTTTTAATGCTGTCATTTTAGCATCCAGTTGATTTAAAACTTGTAGAGCTTAAAGTTTTTCATAATTCTTGTAAGGCAAATTAACTAGTGAATTAAAATGAAAAGAGTCAATAGGTGCTTGTTGGAAGAAAGCCAAAACACCCAGTGACTTTCTGTTCCCATCCTGAGGAAGTGAAGGTCGAGATCAAGCATACATGACTGAAGGCAGTTGCGCGTCTAGGGACGGCCTCAAGGACGTGACCTTGGCTCTACTGGAGCTTTCTGCAGGTCAGGAATCAGACAGTAGATGGTGTGGTGCTATGTCTCGGAAAGGGCAAGAGCAATCTAATCAGTTTTGCAAAACTAAATAATAAAATTGTATACTGTATTCTGTTTGTTAGTTTCTTATGCATGATGTCATGTTTCTGCTTAATAAATTGGATAGCTGATCTCTCCAAGACACCTCAGTCCAGGTGAGATTGGGGTCCTCCACTTGCAGTATTGTTGCTGCCTCATTCCTTTGCGGCTCCTCTTCATGAAACCCTGAATACTAACAACAAATGGCGCCTGAACAGGGGACGTGAGGAGGAAATAAGTCTTAGAGACTGCTTTTGGTTTTCAGCCCAAGGGAACCAGAGGGATTCATGTGAACGAGTGAGTCCCTACTCTAGGATAGTGGAGCAATGAGGAATTCCCTGTCAAGTGACTATTAAGCCAATGCCTATTCACAGTTGTTTAAGAGATTGTTACATAGTTCCAAGTCAAAGTTAAGAAAGAATCTTTAGACAGACTATAGTATTTAGTTAGAAGGCATTGCTATTAGTTTACCCTCACAGGAAAAAATTTACTTAATTTAGGACAGTGGAGATTAGTAATGAAGTCTCTCCAGAGAGCTCATCAGGGTGGAGAAATCATTCCTTTAAAAGGCTAGTCTGATGGTAGTGGGTTATCAGAATTTATTAACTTAGTTTGCCACTCAGCTGGAATAGAGGTGGAGGAGAGGTCTCAGCATGGTCAACCTGAACTGCCAGTTGCAGCAACTATAGAATTTCAGAATGGATAGGAAAGTTATAGCTTTTCTGATTTTCTTTCATGTTTTAGCTACAATCCTCTGAACTATCCTTTTGTTTCTTTCTTATTGTTTTCCTGGAAATTTAGACAGAGAAAGAAAAAAGTGATGTCTTTCCAATGAACAGGTCTATTTAAAGGAGGATTAGGAATATAAATCCAGTAGGAATAGTTAGTTCTGCTTATTGATACAGACACAACAACCAACATTGCCAGAAACAGAGTCAAGGATGTTTTTGGAGTGTTATTTCCAATTAAAACATTTTCTGCCTCCTGGGTAAATTTCTTCAGTTGCCCCCAAGTAGGTGGTTCAACTTTTTGAGTTGGTTATATATTATACAAATTGGGTCACATCACTTTATTCTATATATATTACAAGGGTGGACCTTTCAGACTTTTATGTACGTCTACCTTATATGTTCATGATTGGCTGGTCCTGTGTTCATCAACAGGTGGTGACTAAAATTCAGTATTATCATTCAGTTCAATACTTCAGAGGGTGAGAATTTCAGGTCTAAGAATTTCAATAGTATGCAAATATATATATATGTTTTTGTATATACATACAGAATATATCTTATTTTCTAGTTATGTTTATATTCTAGATTACTTTATACTTATATTTTACTTTTAAATATGTTCATATTTTATTTTTATATAAAAAGATAATTATTTAAAAAATATAAAGTAAAAATAACACTAGAAGTATATCAATTGCTATCAACTGAACATATTTGAGATTTTCAATAGGTTACACTTCTAATAAGTCAAAGAAAATCTGAAATTTTTCCTTTAAAGTTGCTAAAAGATTCTTGCAAAGATTTCCTTTTTGTAACTGGGTTTGGCTCACAGTTTAAGTGGGATCTCCTCTCACTTAATAATCGGTCTCATGATAACTGGAATGTATCTAAAATTCAATGAAATTTCAAGAAGAAAGAGAAGAATACAGATAAAAAGTCATTGGGAATTTCTGTTTGATACATTAAAAAAATACTTTGTTGTTTGAGAGACAAGGGAGAAATGTTGAATGTGATGTATTATTTATAGTAAAAATATACCACAGGCATGGTAATTAATGTGCTTGGTTGGGATTGAATGATTAAAAGCAATCTCTGTTTTAAGCCAAATACATAACTTTACTTCAATAAGAAATGTTTGCTATGACAACTAATTTTCCTTACAGAATTATTTTTCCCTTAATGCCCTACATATCTTATTTTGATTACACGAATATGACTTGTTCCTCTTTGTAAGTCAGGCTAGGCTTAATTGGGGGCAAAAGGGGTTATTTTATAATATTGAGAAATAATTGCATGATCATTACAACACCCACACCAACAGACCTTATTCATTTATAAACTTGAGCTTGGTCAGGAAAATTCTATGTTAACTGGCTTTTCAAATGCCAGAGAATGGTTCAATAGCTTTAAGTATAATATTATGATGACAATTCATGTAATAAAATGAAGAACCATAACTTTCTCTCTATATAAAAATAATGCAGTCTCTGATGAATTTAGGTTTTCTGACAGTTCAGTTATCAAGCCCTGGTATAAATTCTTATAGGATATTGAAAAGGCATATCTCCATTGTTATGGTACATCTCAAATGACAAGGAATGGAGCTGAACAGTGTGTCTTTGATCTGAAAAGACTTTGTATGATATGCAATAAACACTATGCCAAACAGTGTTTATAGATAGGTGATTTTAAAAAAATCTAAATTTCCAACTATATTCTGATTAAGATGTCCTCAGATTATAACTTCTTAACAAGCTATTATTTCTTAACTGTTTTATGAAGAAAATAAAACTATTTTACTGATTTCTTTTAAAATGTATGTTCCAAGGGAAACAATATCAACACAAATCATAAATACCTCAGTCTAGAGACTTTAGAGATTTTAATTCAGAGTCTGTGGAATACTCATTAAACAACATAAAAAAATAAAAAAACAAAAGCAAGACCAGGTATTTCTGTGCACATATATATATGTTCCTGGCACTATGTTAACTTCTGGGTATGGAGCAAGTGACATGTTTCAAAAGAAACTCGGGTTCCAATGTGGGAGATGATTGCAAGGCAGAGATTGGATAAATTCCTTTATCGGGAAGGGCCAAGGGCTGCATAAACTATGAGAAGAGTGATTATATTGGCCTGAATAGATGAGAATTGGGGAAGCTCTTCAGAATATTATCCAACTTATATCATCTTAATGGACTATTAAAATATAGTAGGAGGGGTAAAAAGGGAGACACACACTCAAGCAGAAGAAATACAGTGTGTAAAGGTACAGAAATGTCAGAGGGCATACTGTGTTGGGAGAAGTGCTTTAAAACATGTCATACAGTCTTTGAGGCTTAACCCCACTCCCCCCAGAAAAAAAACAAACCATAGGGCCTTGTGACAAGTAAAAACTTGAGTTCCCCATGAAAGATTCTGCATTCTATCTGACAAGCAATGTATAATCTCTAAAGAAAGTCTCTTCATTAAGACCAAAGTATATAGTAAAAAGCTTAACTTGTTGGAGATTTTGAAGATGAAATTGATATAGGGCAAGGCAGAGAGAGAACTATATGGAAGAACTGCAGTAATATAACAAAGAAGTATTTGAAAATAGTCATAGAAAATATAATTAATTAAGCTGTTAGCTCAAGTTTCCCTCTTCCCCCACAAAAAATAATGGGGTGTGGAAAGAAGTCAACCAAGTAGGAAAAACTGTAAAATGCTCATTTAAAATACAACGCCTTTAACTGGTCACAAATAGATACCTTTTAGTTCCATTTAAAATTTTGTTTAAACATTTGCTATTTGAATATCTACTAAGAAGTAACATTGTATTAAGAATTAAAAAATATAAAATTTAAACAATTGTGTAATAATTATGCCAAATGTTATATTCAATCAAATGATAAGTAATATAATTCCAGGCTAAAATAGGTATGCCTCTCTTTTGGATAGATGAAATAAGTTAAAACCTATTGAGAAATGGCAATTTTAGACAACTTTTTAAAATACTTTTAACAAATTATGCTAGTTATGATACCAACATTTAAAAATACAAATAAGTAGCAGAATAAAATATTTCAATAGTTTATATACCTGGGTTTATTAATTAGCTAGAAAATATAAAATTATAGAGTACAAAATTACTATCTATATTTAATTTTCAGGTAATTTCAAATGCTTCTGAAAAAAATTATAGTAGAGACAGAAAAACTTACGTCTTTTACTTTGACACTGTCTCAATTCTTTAATAGTGGATAGGAAAACTTGTCAGCAAATTGCCTGTGGTATTTTTCAGAGCTCAAACTTGATTCTGAAGGGAAGAAAAATTTTACCCCAACATAGTGTCATTGGCATAAGGAGGATCTTGAGCTGGTTATTAAAAACAACAGTCATTGAAGAAGCTCTGAAAATGGAGTTGAAGTCACACTCTACATTTATAAGATAAATCTACATTTGTAAGGGTGTCTTCTTTATACCAGAAAGAGGAAAACCACTAAAAAATGCTCAAAATTCTTATCAGTAGAGTAGACAAGGACTTAAACCTGAATAACAACCATACCATTGTTTACTTTGCTTAGCCTGAAAAACTCCCATTAGTGGCTCCTCCTCACTGACAACATCGTTTTATATTTTATTTTTCAATTACAGTTGACACTCAATATAATTTTATATTAGTTTCAGTGTACAGCATAATGGTTAGACAATTATATAATTACAAAGTGATCCTCCTGATAATTCAAGTACCCACCTGGCACCATACATAGTTATTACACTATTATTGACTATATTCTCTATCCTGAATTTTACATCCCATGACAATTTTGTTAAGTACCAAGTTGCACCTTTTAATCCCTTCATGTTTTTCACTCAGCCCTCCAACCTCCCTTTCCTCTGGCAACCAACCATTAGTTTGTTCTGTGCATCTATGACTTTCTTTATGTTTTTGTTTGTTTGTTTTGTTCTCTATGTTTTAAATATGATAAAGAAGGCAAAAACATACAATGTAGTAAAGATATTCTATTCAATAAATGGTGTTGAGTCAGGTTGCTCAGTGGATAAAGTGCTGTTCTGGATTGCCAAGGTTGTAGGTTTGATCCTTGGTCAGGGCACATATAAGAGGATATCAATGGGTATACAACTAAATGGAACAACTAAGTGAAACAACAAGTTGATGTTTCTCTCTCTCCCTCTCTCTCTCTCTCCCTCCCTTTCTCTCAATCAATGGTAAAATTTATTTAAAATAAAAAATAAATGGCATTGGGAAAATTGAACAGATACATAAAAATGAAACAAGACCATACTCTTATCTTTATTATATGCGGCTTAAGTGTCTGTTTGTCACCGATAGCTTATTGGTTGCTTGCGTAACTGTACTAGCCAATGGGGTGAAGTTGCCACAGCTGAACGCAAATTGAGCGGGTCAGGGGGAAGGTGAACATTTGTTTGCATTGGCAATCGTCTGTTTTACATAAAAACTACGTCTTAACGTAATTTCTTTTAAGAATGCCTCCTAGAAAATACAGCACTGAAGAGGAGAGAAAAGGAGCTAAAGCTGCACAAAAACAGCTTTCTTGACAAAAAGAAACCACTGAGCAGAGAAAGACAAGGCTTGCTTCAGTTGCAGAGCAAATGCTTCTTTCTCGGAAAATTGAGGCTGATGAGCATAGAGAAACAAGGCTTGCCTCAGATGCAAGACAAAAAAGCCTGTCTCGACAAAATGAGTCCCTTGAACAGGCAGGAGAGAAATGCAAACAGGGTTGCCATTTCAATTGAGACATAGACAATTTCCTGTAAAACTTGCCTTTGCTATGACCATCAATAAGTCTCAGGGCCAAACGCTTAAGCGTGTTGGCATTTTTTTACCTGAGCCTGCATTTGGACACAATCAACTTTATGTTGCCTGTTCAAGAGTTCGTGAAAGAATGGACATAAAATTAAAAATAATTGATGGTCCTCTGCAAGGCGAGCTTAAAAATGATGGAAAAATCTACACAAGAATGTTGTGTACAAAGAGATCTTTGACATGTGAATTAACATTTTATTATTTAAATCACCTTTATTTATTGAGCTAGTGGTGGCTCTTAAGAAATGTACCACCAGTGGTTTCCTTCATTTCACTCTACTTTAAGCAATTAAGCAAGTAGAAGGGGGAAACCCCATGGGGCACTAAGCAAAGGGGCGTCCTCGCTGCCTGCCCTGGGTAATTCAGTTTGAATTAGCAGACACCTTTGCACAAATCATTTTAATTACAATTTATAATATCTAGAACAGCGGTCATTTGATATGACTGCCAGGCTTTCTAGTACTATATACAAGAATATACTCAAAATGGATTAAAGACTTAAATGTAAGGCTCAAAACCACAAAACTTCTAGAAGAAAACAGTTAGTAAAATCTCTGATATTTCTCTTAGCCATATTTTTTTTGTTATATCACTTTGGGCAAGAAATACAAAAGAAAAAATATACAAATTGGACTACATCAAACTAAAAATATTTGAATAGCATCAAAGAGACAACCTATTGAATGGAAGAAGATATTCAGCAATGATATATCAAATAAGAGATTACTTTTCAAAATTTATAGAGAACTCATACAACTCAATATCAAAACAACAACAAAATAAACCCAAACAATCCAATTTACAAAATGAGCAGAGGACCTGAATAGACACTTTTCTAAAGAGGACATAGAGATGACCCATGGATATATGAAAAGATACTTTAAGTCACTATTTATCAGAGAAATATACATTAAAACTATAATAAAATATCATCTCACATATATCAGAGTGGTATCATCAATAAATCAACAAACAACAAATGGTGGCAGAGATGTAGACAAAAGGGAATCCTCATGCTATGTTGATAGGAATACAGATTAGAGCAGCCACTATGGAAAAAAATATGGAGGTTCCTAATAAAACTAAAAATATACATCTGCCTTGTCACCCAATGATTCCTTTTCTGCATATATATCCAAAACAACTCAATATACTAATGTAAAAAAATATGTGTGCCTCTATATTCAGTGTAGCATTATTCACAATAGCCAAGGTATGGAAATAACCAAAGTGCCAACAGACAAGCAAATAAAGAAGGTTGCTACATATATACAATTAAATATTAGTTGGCCATAAAAGGAGTGAAATTTTATAATTTGTGACAACATGGAGGTGCCGAGAGTTTATTATGCTAAGTGAAATAAGTCTGAGAAAGACAATAGCTTCTGTCTTTAGCTGCAGAAGTAGCTAAGGTGATGACTCAGATCATTTGGGGGAGTTATTCAGTTTTTATGGATCTCTCCCATCTATAGAGGATAATGAAACATGTTATTAAATTTCTGGGATTTTTTTTTCTGTTAATCTGATTTTTATCACAGGGGGGGGGTCTCAGTCAAGAACCTAGAAGGATAGAGGTAAAATTATTTTGCTCCTCCTACAATACCCACACAAATAAAAAAAAAAAAAAACATTTAAGAGAAAAGCCAGTTAAACAGGTTTGTTTAACATACAGACTTTAAAATTTTTTCTACTATATAATCTACCTATAGGTCGACATGTTTAAATTTTGAAGGTATTAGATATTTGCAACTTGAAGTGATCATATTCATGACCACTTTCTTCCTGGTATGAAGATAGCTCTTGACCAAACCCTGAAACTATGAAAGGTCACTCCTTATAGTAGCTGAGATATGCCTGAAGGACAATTAAGTTCATTATTACCACTTTCCAAAATAAAGAGCAACTCAAAGCTAAGTCCATTTTAAGAAGGAGATAAAGAGATTTTTATATTTGCATACAAATTGCTTCTTATAAAAGAGTTTTCTGGGCCCTGGCCGGTTGGCTCAGCGGTAGAGCGTCGGCCTAGCGTGCGGAGGACCCGGGTTCGATTCCCGGCCAGGGCACACAAGAGAAGCGCCCATTTGCTTCTCCACCCCTCCGCCGCGCTTTCCTCTCTGTCTCTCTCTTCCCCTTCCGCAGCCAAGGCTCCATTGGAGCAAAGATGGCCCGGGCGCTGGGGATGGCTCTGTGGCCTCTGCCTCAGGCGCTAGAGTGGCTCTGGTCGCAACATGGCGACACCCAGGATGGGCAGAGCATCCCCTCCTGGTGGGCAGAGCGTCGCCCCATGGTGGGCGTGCCGGGTGGATCCCGGTCGGGCGCATGCGGGAGTCTGTCTGACTGTCTCTCCCTGTTTCCAGCTTCAGAAAAATGAAAAAAAAAAAAAAAAGAGTTTTCTGCTTTTTAAAGGGAGATGATCTATGTAGCCTGGTGATTCTGGATTGAAATGTGTTAGTTAGAAATGAGAGCAGAGCCACGGGCAGGTTCTGCTCTCTAAATAGCAAAAGGATCAGGTTTTTGTACTTCTCTGCCTTCTTTATAAAAGCAAAAAGAAGCAAATTAATCTTATATTCAAAAATCTAGTACTAGATTAAAGGAAAGCAAAAATAAGATGAAAAACTGCCAGTATAGAAATAATCTATGTAAAAAAAAAAATCAAGTAAATTACATTCCCAATTTAATAATTAATTAGACATGGAAGGAAGAAAGTGTTAGACATTGGCAGGTACTAGGAAAATTCCGATAGGACTCAGGCACAAGTCACTGAAAGGTATCATTTTCCAAAGAATATTCTAGTCAAGTTAAAGGATCCCCGAGGGGAAATGAAGCTAAGGTCACCAATCTGAAGTAAAACTTTATAAAGAGAATTCAATTGACAGACTTCTAACTTCAGTCCTAAAAGTCCAGGTTCATAAAGACTTGCAGTTGAAAGGCTGGTGGCAGCTATTTCATTTTGGAGACTAAGCAAAGAGCTTTGAACCCAGGGCATTTGACAGTGTTAAATTTAGCGGTTCTGTTCCTCTACGGAAAAAGGACACCTCTTAGGGAAGAAGTTTATCAGTAAAACAGAGAGACAAATTTCTATTCATAGCTTTGACTATTTAAGTCAAAGTTCTAGAATTATAATTTCAAAAAGGGAAAAGAAATGAGTTGTTATAAAATAGGTCTACAGTTTAATAAGTTGAAAATCATTTGGATCCATTTATGTTTTCTTTTTCTAGATCTTCAAGCTAAAAGGATGTTCTTATCTTAAAAAACAAAACAGAATGAAACAAAACAAAAAAGTTTACATATATATTGAAATAAATTCTTTTGCAAAAACAAATTAAATTTAAATTAAAAAAAATTTAACCTGGCCCTGGCCAATGGCTTAGTGGATAGAGCGTTGGCCCAGCATAATGACCTTCCAAGTTTGATTACCAGTCGAGGCACACAGGAGAAGTAATCATCTGCTTCACCTCCTCTCTTCCTCTCCCTCCTCTCTCTTTTCCCCTACCACAGCTGGTGGCTCATTCAGTGACCCTGGGCACTGAGAATAGGTCGCTTGATTTGAGCATCTGCCCTAAATGGGGTTGCTGGGTGGATCCAGGTCAGGGCAAATGTGAGAGTCTGTCTCACTATCTCCCCTCCTCTCCCTTAAAAATGAAAAACTTTTATTCCTGGCCAGGTATCTCAGTTGGTTAGAGCATCATTCTGGCCAGACAGCTCGGTTGGTTAGACTGAGCATCATCCCCATATGCCAAGGCTGCAGGTTTGATTTTCTGGTCAGGGCATATGTGAGAATCAACCAATGAATGCATAAATAAGTGGAACAATAAATCTCTCTCTCTCTCTCTCTCTCTCTCTCTCTCTCCTTTCTACTCTCTCTAAAAGTTAATGAATAAATTAAAATTTTGTTTTCATTGTATAATACAAGAATAATATTAAGAAACTGTTCATGAGAAAATTCAACATTTTCCATTTTCCAATAAATATATTTAATTTATGGCCATTGTAGAAATGTAAGATAAGGGAGAAGGTGTGGATGCAAAAAAGAGTAAAGAGAACTGATTAGATTGAATACTTTGGACACTGAAGAATCTTTAGCAAAACAAGTTCTTTAAAAAACAAACAGGGTAAATTACTCTTATAACATTATCCTAAATCTCAAGAAAATTTATACCACACAGCTTTTACCTCATATCTAAAAAACAGCAGTTGTTCTGAGTAGAGAAGAAACCAACAAACCAAACAAACAAATAAACAAAAAAGCATATTCTCTGGCATATGAAAGACTTCTCTTTTATTTCATGCAAGAGTGGCCACTTCCCTGAACGGCCTATTCCCCTGGAAGGCCTTCGAACACACATTCCTACTTTATGATGAAAATCAATTTTGTTGAACCATTCATGATGATTTTTATGGAACAAAGCAAAAATAGAAAAAATTAAACTATTAGAATTATTGGCATACCACACTTGCTTTTAGGACAACCTTGATTAAATAAAGTAACCTGGCTTCAACTTAGACATTCATTCATCACTCACGTATTCATTTTGTGAATTGAGACTATTTTCTATTTGCCAAGCACTAGGTGGTAAACAGAGAAAGCTTAGAGTACACAGACCTTGTTTTCAAGGAGCTCACACTCTATGGGAGAAATATGCAAACTGATAGCTCATATATCTTGTAATAAAAGCAGAAAGAGACATTACCGAAATAATAGTTTTGTTGTTGTCATGTTACTTAGGTCCTACTAATTCTCTCCCTTCATGAGCCAAATAGAGCCAACTGAAGGTCAGATTACCCATGGACATTTTAGGGTATGATATATAACTTTCCTTCAAAAGAAATGGGTTTCATGGACTCTTATAGCCCATTTTCTAAGAAAAATATGGAGGAAAACTCTTCCCTTTCATCTCTTCACTGAGCCCCAATCAAGAAACCAGTCAACTGAAATTATTCACAGGGATTTTCTGCCTAGGCACTAGTTTAGACCAGCTAAGCAGTATCTCAATCCAAGGAACTGTGTGTTGTGTATTGCTTTATTTGTAAACTGATCCAGCCCTGAAAAATGCCAGCTGATTAGCAGCTGCAAAGTATGTAAGTATGATTAAAATTAAGGCAGTGGCGCTGTGGTAGATTAAATCCCACTCATAAACTCATGTCCCTCTCTATGGGGCCTGTCCCCGTGTGTGTAGAACACCACTCTGTTGAACTCAGAAGTGGTTAATGACTTGCTTTGACTGGTGCAAGGTGGGCAAAGGCCATGTGTGTTTCTAATAGACAGAATACTTAAGAGGCAGCCTATGGTTTGACATTCTCATTGCGATCATTTCTGACATAGACATGCCCCAGATAAGGGCTGCTTCATCACAGTGAGTCCCAGAATGAAGACAGAAAGAAGTGAAACTGCAGCAGGCTTTTGAGAGACGTGTAACAGCAGGGAAAAATAAACCTTTGTTGAGAACTTGTGGTTGTTCAGACAGCATAAACATAAGACATTGCTATCTGCAGTAATATAATCACTCCCTTTCAGTACTGTCCACACTTTCCAGTGTTGTTATCTTTTCCTCATAAAGAAGCAAAAGAAAACTCATTCTAAAATAAGAGGTATTTTTTTACCTTATCTATTTGGGGTTTTTCCTATAAACAATCTTTGCTTCAATTTATAAACACTTAAATATAGGAGCACACACTCTATAATGCTCAGATTTGAATTTAGCTCTGTCCCTTTATATCTGAATGATCTTGGGCAAGAGACTTAATTTTCTGTGCTTTACATTCCTCTTCTGTAAAATGGGAATAATAATAGTTTACCCCATGAAAGGCTGTTGAGAAGATTCACTGAGCACACATGAAACTGAAATAGCAGGATTCTAGTTAAGATAGTGGCATAGGTAACCATGATACTCAGAACCCCCTAAAACAATGGGAAAATTACAACTAAATTACAGAATAACCATCATTCAGAATTGCATAAAATGTAGCTTAACAGAAGTATTATAACTAAGGGATATAAAAAAGAAGCCACAAAGAAACTGGTAGGAGAGGTGGAAACCCAGGTGGATCACTCCCATAAACACATGTGACCTTTAAAAATCCAGACTGATGTGTTTGCTGAAGGGTTCCCCCCTGAAGAGGCAGGGTTCCTAGCCCTACAACAGGCCCCCAGCCCAGGACTTCAGGGCAGGGAAGAGAAGTGCCCATAACATCTAGCTGTAAAAACCGGAAGGGATTGTGTGTGAAGGAGACAGAGAGCTGTTGGAGTTCCAGGCATTCCTTTTAAAAGGCCCACTAATGTACTTACTTGGACTCACTCGCTCTGAGCTCCATTGCTTGGACAGAAGCTCTAAAGGCACCAGAGACATAAAAGAAGGAATTGAATTGTTTGGCATCAGCTTTAGAGCTGGAGAGATAGTTTTCTCCAAGCCATAGTGCCAGCAGATGTCAACGTTCCTCCTCTGAGCCCTCCCCCCATGGAGCTGACATGCAGCTGCCATATCCCATATCTGAGTCTCTATCAATCTGGCTATTACTGTTCACTTTTTCTGGTGATTCTCTAAGACCTCACCCCACATAACTTTTAGACCTACCCAAGTCCTTTTCAGTGGCTTTTCCACACAAATATTCTGTCTAGGCTCACGCTGTGGACTTCCCTAAAATCTCTCAAATAAGCAACATCTGACCTTGATACCCCCTCCCCCCTAACTTTTGTTAATTGACTGAGGCCCAGCACTAGTAGCAGTGGGCCTTGATTTGTACCTTGGCCTCTCCCAAGCACCTCAAACTCCAGCACAAGTAGTAGCCATTTACAGATTGCTTTGTAGTTCATGCTGGGCGACCCGGGCAGGGCAGTGGTAGCAGCTGACCTAGCCCTGAACATCCCAAAAATCCCCAGAGCCAGGATACCCAGTAAAAAGTTTCAGAATAGACTGAAGCACTACTCAAACACCACCAAAATACTCAAGGGGTGAACCTGATGGGTAACTAAGCCCCACTGGAGTAAGTTCTGCTCCATGGGGTCAGCCTCTGCACAGAAGATCTCCCAAGTGGTCATTGCCAGTCCTCCCAGCTGACTGGCCTTTATGTAAATTTCTCCCATTGATGTGTCAGTAGCAATCAAGGCTCAACTACTGCAACAAGGTGTACACAAGCCACATTGGGGTGGAGGGGGGAGGGCACACTTAGAGTACCCAGCTCAGTAATCAGGAAGACTGCACCACTGAACCTTACAGGATACCTATTACATAAGGCCACTCTACCAAGACTGGAAGACCTTGTAGCTCTACTTAATATGTAGAAACAAACACAAGGAGGCAGACAAAATGAAGAGACAAAGAAATATGTCCCAAATAATAAAAAAAAAAAAAACAGAATGAAACTCCAGGAAAAAAAAAACCCAATAATAGAAAAAAAATCAAGTCTATCTACTAGATGCAGAGTCCAAACCACTGGTGAAAATGAGGTTCAATGAACTTAGGGGAAGAGTAGTTGAACTTGGAGAGAACTTCAACAGAATAAAAAAGGGCATTAAAACCATAAAAAAGAACCAGTTAGAAAGGAGAAATGCACTACCTGAAATGAAAGATAATGTACAGGGAATCAACAGTAGATTAGATGAAGCTGAGAATCCAATCAGCAATTTGGAATATATGAAAGCAAAAAGCATTTAATCAGAACAGCAAAAAGAAAAAAAAATCCAAAAAGTGAAGACAGTGTAAGGAGTCTCTGTGACAACTTTGAGTGTAACAACATTCTCATCATGGGGGTGCCTAAAAGAGGAGAAAGAGAGCAAGAAATTGAAAGCCTATTTGAGAAAATGATGACAGAAATCTTTCCTAGCTTGATGAAGGAAATAAACATACAAGTCCAGGAACTCAAAGAGTCCTAAACAAAATGAACCCAAAGAGGCTCACACCAAGACACATAATGATTAAAATACCAAAAGTTAAAGACAAAGAGAGAATTTTAAAATCAGCATGATAAAAGCAGTTAATTACAAAGAAACACCCATAAAACTGTCAGCTGATTTCTAAGCAGCAACTTTGCAGGCCATAAAGGAGTGGCAAAAAATATTTATAATGATGAATAGCAAGGGCCTTCAACCAAGATTATTCTATCCAGCAAAGCTATCATTTAGAAGTGAAAGACAGATAAAGAGCATCACAGCCAAGAAAAAGCTAAAGGAGTCATCACCACCAAAAGAGTATTACAAAAAATGTTAAAGGGTCTTATTTAACAGGAAGGAATAAAGGATAAAAATATCAATAACAAAATGGCCATAAATACATAGTTATCAAATATAACTTTAAAAGGAAATAGATTAAGTGCTAGAATCAAAAGATATATGGTGGCTGAATGGATAGCAAAACAAAGCCCTTACATGTGCTCTCTACAAGAGACTCACTTCAGATCGAAAGATAAACAGAGTGAAAGGGAATGGAAAAAATATTTTTTAAGTATGATAACTGAAAAGACAAAAGTGGGGAAGCAATACCCATACCAGACAAAATAGACTTTAAAACAAAGGTTATAACAAGAGGCAAAGAAGGACTCAGCATTTCAATTTCAGGTTATTTATCAAAAGAAATCCCAAAGAGTAAATTGAAAAGATGTATACACCCATATGTTCACTACAGCATTATTTAGAATAACCAAGATATGGAAGCAACCTAAGTGTTCATCAAGATGAATAGATAGCATATCAATCAATGCAATTCAACACATAAACAAAAGAAAGGATAAAAATTACATGATAATATCAATAGATACAGAAAAAGTATTAAATCCAGCCCCGATTTATGATCAAAACTCTCAGCAAAGTGGGAATACAGGGAACATACCTCAACATGATAAAGGCCATCTATGACAAACCCAAAGCCAACATCATAATCAATGGGCAAAAATGAAAAGAAATCCCCTTAAAATCAGGAACAAGGCAGGGGTGTCCCCTTTCACCACTCTTATTCAACATAATTCTGGAAGTCCTAGCCACAGCAATCAGACAAGAAGAAGAGATAAAAGGCATCTAAATTGGAAAAGAAGAAGTAAAACTATCATTATTTGCTAATGATATGATACTGTACATAAAAAACCCTAAAGTCTCAATCAAAAAACAACTGGACCTGATAAATGAATTGGGCAAGGTGGCAGGATATAAAATTAATACTCAGAAATCAGTGGCATTTTTATACACCAACAATGAACTGTCTGAAAGAGAAATTAAGAAAACAATCCCCTTCATTATTGCAACAACAACAAAAAAGTACCTAGCAGTAAATTTAACCAAAGAGGTTAAAGACTTGTACTCGGAAAATTATAAAACATTGATAAAGGAAATCAAGGGATATACAAACAAGTGGAAGCATATACTGTGTACAGGGATAGGAAGAATAAACATCATTAAAATGTCTGTATTATCCAAAACAATCTATAAATTCAATGCAATACCAATTAAAATACCAATGACATACTTCAAAAATATAGAATATTTCAAAAATTTATATGGTACCAAAAAAGAACATGAATGGCCTCAGCAATCCTGAAAAAAACAAACAAACAATAAAGTGGAAGATATCACACTTCCTGATATCAAATTATACTACAAGGTCATCGTACTCAAAACAGCTTGGTACTAGCATAAGAACAGGCATACAGATCAATGGAACAGAACAGAGAACTGAGAAATAAACCCACATCTATATGGACAATTGATATTTGATAAAGGTGGTAAGAAGGATACAATGGAGTAAAGACAGTCTCTTTGACAAATGGTGTTGGCAAAATTGGACAGGTACTTGTGAAAAAATAAAACTGGATCACCAACTTACACCATTCACAAAAGTAAGCTTAAAATGGATAAAAGACTTAAATGTAAGTCGTGAAACCAAAAACATCCTGGAAGAAAACATAGGCAGTAAACTCTTCGATATCTCTCGCGGCAATATTTTTGCTGATTTATCTCCATGGGCAAGTGAAATAAAGGACAGGATAAACAAATGAAACTATATGAAATAAAAAGCTTTTGCACAGCAAAAGACACCATGAACAAAATAAAGACAACCCACACAATGGGAAAATATATTTGCCAATACATCTGATATGGGGTTAATAACCAAAATTTATAAAGAACTTTTAAAACTCAACACCAGGAAAGTAAACAATCCAATCAAAAATGGGCAAAAGAAATAAATAGACATTTCTCCAAAGAGGACATACAGATGGCCAATAGGCAGATGAAAAAATGTTCAACATCAAATCAGCAGAGAAATGCAAATTAAAACCATAATGAGATACCACCTCACACCTGTCAGAATAGCACTTATTAACCAAACAATATGTAGTAAGTGCTGGAGAGGGTGCGGAGAAAAGGGAACCCTCCTGCACTGCTGATGGGAATGCAGACAGGTGCAGCTACTGTGGAAAACAGTATGGAGATTTCTCAAAAAATTAAAAATGCAACTTCCCCTTGATCCAGCTATCCCACTTTTAGGAATATATCCTTTGAATACCAAATTACTGATTCAAAAGAAGAAATGTACTCCCATGTTTATTGCAGCATTGTTTACAATAGCCAAGATATGGAAACAGTCCAAGTGTCCATCAGTGGATGAGTGGATTAAAAAACTGTGGTACATATACATAATGGAATACTACATGGCCATAAGGAAGAAGGAAATCTTTACCTGTCGCAACAACATAGATGAACCTGGAAACTATCATGCTAAGTGAAATAAGCCAGGCAGAGAAAGAAAAATATCATGTGACCTCACTCACTTGAGGAATCCAATGAACAATGTGAACTGAACAACGGAACAGAGGCAGAGGCAGGATCAAAGGGACCAGAGGGAAAGCAGTTAGAGGGAAAGTAGAAGAGAAGATGGGATCAGAGAAGGGAAAGAGATTGATGAAATTATATATACATAACACAGCATTATAGAGAACAGGACAGCAAATCCTGGAGGGTAGGGGGGAAGGCACTGTGGGAGGGAGCATAAGGGGGCAAGGAGACAAAAGGGGGGGAGATATATTTGTCAGGACACTTGAATCTATGTAACACAAATTAATATCATAAATTAAAAATTTAAAAAGAGAGACAGGGAAAGTAAAAATACATATCAACTATATTTTAAAAAAATAAAAAATATTATGTACTATTAATGTTAAAAAAGATGAATGGATGAAGAAGTGGAGTATGAATATATATATTATACAATGGAGTATGATTCAGCCATAATAAAGAATGAAATCTTATCCTCAACAACTGGACAGACATAGAGGATACCGTGGTGAATGAAACAGTCAGACAGAGAAAGAAATGGCAGATGGTTTCACTTATACATGAACTTTAAAAAAGAAAATAAATGAACAAGTGGAATAGAAACAGACTCACAATGAGAACATTTTGACAGTTGCCAGATAGGGGGACTTGGATGCTTGGGTGAAAATGTGAAGGGATTGAAAGTACAGGTTGGTAGTTATAGAATATGTGAAGATCTAGAGTACAGCATAGAGAATATAGTCAACGATACTCTAATAACTATGTATGATGTCGGATGAGTACTGGATTTATTGGGGTGATCACTTCATAAGTTATAGAAATGTTTAATCATGGGATTGAACACCTGAAACTAATATAATACTGTAATGTCAACTGTAAATTAACAATAAAAAAGTATTTGGCATACAGTAATGCTTTTGATATTAATATTTTCTATAACTATTATTATTCTTATGTGCTATATCATTTACCAAGGTATCTATGGTTTCCACAGGTAATACATATAATTTTGCATCTATCTTAACTCAATTCTATTTAGTCCATTAGAAACTCCTGTTGATTCAACATTCATAATGTATCCAGAATCCAGATAAATCATATATATCATACTGCTCAAACTTTGCAGTAGCTTCCCATTGTTCTCAGAGTAACCAGTGGGCTCCACAATAGCCAAGGATGCTCTCCATGACCTGCATAGGGCCTCACCCTATTAGCTCATTTCTGCTGCTAATTTCTCATCCCCTTGCTAACTCTACTCCAGGCAAATTCTCTTGTGCTCCTGCTTAAACATTCCTGGGAATGGTTTGTTTTTGAGAGTTTGCTCCGGCTCCTCCCTCTCTCCAGAATGTTCTTCCTGGTGGTATGCCAGTGTGCTAACTTCCTTACCTCCTTCACCTCTTTGTCTAAATGTCACCTTATGAATAAGGTAAACAGAACATCTTTATTCAAACTGCAACTCTCCTGCCCAACTGTTCCCCACACACTTAGCTTTCAAGACTTTTTTTCCCTCGTCTGCATTTTCTTTTTTAATTTTGCCACAGGAATTGTCACCTTTTAACAGACTATGTGATTGGCTTATAATACATATTTATTATTATCTTCTAACTTTAAAAATGTAAGCTTCATGAGGGTTGGAGTCAATTGTTTGGTTCACTGATTCCAATTTGTTTTTCTATAAAACAAATTGCTGGTGTGAGTAGTGCTTGGGATATGATAGACAGGGGGCAAATAAATATTGTTAGCTGAGTGAACCAATACCCAACTAAGCATAATTTGAAACTCTCTTATTAATAAACCTTCATTTAGTAGTTAACTATGCCACAATGAAAATGAACTTCTTTTAAAAGAGATAAAACTAACAGTAAATAAAGCCCAAATGATGAGGTAGAAAGACAGAATGAGGGATTTCCTACTCATGCAAGATTCTACAGTTGCAGAAAGCAAGGTCAATTACTTTAAGCTGATAAGGAAATCATGCTCTCAGAAGCCCTGAGATGGTAGCACTGTTTAGATCTATACTTTAATATTTAATTTCATATATTTCCTGAAGGACACTGATTAATAATTGCAACCAGTGAAGCATATACTTTCAAAGATTGACCCCTGCAAGCTGTTGTTTTTTTGAAGATTAAAATAGTGCCTTTTTTTCTATAAAACAAATTGCTGGTGTGACATCTTTGTAAATTCACTGAGCTGAAAATAAATTCAGGCAAAATATGAAAGATAACTAATTAGCCACATGCTTTGCAGTTTTCTTTTTCTTTTGAGACAACACGAAGTGGTTTGGTGCACATTTGAATAATTTGACTTGAACTTAATAAAATGTTAATTTGAAATTATTATGCTTTTCAAAAATTTTTTTCTATTTTAATTATTTATTTCACCTTCTAAAACATAGTCCAGTCTCAAAGTCTAGCTAATATACATTTTTCAGAAAGGAAAAACCAAACCAGAACCAACACCAAATACCATCTCTACTGGAGCAGTCCTCAACATACTCTTGTGTGTCCAATCAGCAGCTGTAGTTTAATTTGGGAAATGAGCAGCCATAAATTAACCACAGAAAGTATAATCTTTTAAGAACAATGACTAACTGAAATCTGATGAAGTAGAAATATTTGAGGAAAAACACAATGGTTCAATTTCTCCTCAATGCATGTTTTTCCTTTTGATTGAATTTATTGGGGTGACACTGCTTAGCAAACTTATCAGGTTTCAGTTGCACAATTCTACAACACATCATCTGTACACTGTATTGTGTGTTCACCACCCCCCAAAGTCAAGTCCCCGTCCATCACCAATTAGACCCAATGCATTCTTTAAGGTAATTCTGTCCTTCATCTTCCATAAAAAACTTCTGTGTCTCCATTATCATCTTCTTGCCTTTTCAATCTTTAAATTCTTAATGTAAACCAATAATTATTTCAAAGAAATTTGACTTATAGTCAAATTGCTATAAACACATTCATATTATTAACAAAACTGAAAGTGATCAAGGAACACTAGAAAAATGGCTGCTACTAAAAATTTAATGTATGGAGTTATATACTTTGGATAAGACTAAATTTGTAAATTTTATTAATAAACAAACATAGTGTCAAATATTCTTACACTTACAATCAGATTTCCACTGGCAGAGAAAATTAACTTTTAGAATAAAAAAAGACAAATTGGTCTTTTCCATGTTTGCTAAAAAGCACTTTAAATAGATCTAAAAATGTCAGTCAAGGATACATGAATTGGTTTCTTTAAGTATAGTAGTTTGGCTTCTATATAAAAATACTTAAACTGTCCAAAAATACCTTGAAACTCAAGGAACTTACACTAAAAATAAAGCTCTCTACAGTTTTCTCCACTAGCAATTAGCAGTTTCACTTTTAACAAGAAAACTTATCTCTGGATATTTAAGAACTTATCTCTGGATAAAATTATTAAAGGTTAAGGAAACCTCGACCTTTATGTTCTGGAAATTTCTTCCACTGAAGCTAGTGAGAGGAAAAAGCCAAAGCTGAAAGGCTTTGGATCAAATGAACCTTGACATGGCACTATAATCTGAGACCAATCACAGTGGAAGATGAGCAGTGTGTTCAGACATTTAGATGTGACATTCCTGGTTATGGCTTGCCCGGCTGAATTAGTATCAAATAAAACAACTATCGCAGGCCTTTTTACACTCTGCCAACAAAGATCCCACAGGAACTTAAGCCTTTAGAGCAGGTATTTGTCAAGATTGATGCAGTCCTTCCCTGGTCACCTTGATGGGACAGTGAAATTGAGAGATTTAGCTATTAACAGCTGTGTCCTCGTTGCTACTTGTTCCTTTTGAAAATGATTATGAAATTAACTGGCCACTATTTTCTGAAACTAAATGTAACTGCAAGTTGAGTTTCCAGGCTTTCTTCTGAGCATCAAACCCACAGCTATTTAGTTACTAGAATGGCACTTCTAAAATATGGCAAGGAAACTCCTTCACTTTTTAACTGAGTTTAACTATAGAAATTCTCATTGGTAGGCAGGCCTGTTTAAATCATCTGGGAGGGGTTTTTTTTTTTTTGTTGTTGTTGTTTTTTATTATGTGTGTCTTATGTATAAGGGAAACCTACATAATTTAATTAACCAATGTCATCATAATAAATTCAAAACAAAAAGAAAAAAAAAAACAGGAAAAAAAGAAATTTATTTTATCCAAAACCTACTTCATTCTTTATATACCTCTTATGTTATCAACTGAATTCCCTTCTAAATTCATTGATTCATGGACATACTCTTAGATTCTATGTCCTTGAGAAGCAAATGAACTCTCAACATCATGTCTCCAAAGTCATGTACACTCATCCAAAAATAAAAATTAAAATAAAATTATGCCTAAAATTCTTCATTTAGTCACCACCTCCTCAACACCTACTTTAGAATAATTATTAAAACTTCAGGATTCTAGTGATGAGACATTGCAATGATGCAAATATATGAGAAAAGAAACACCAGTTTTAAAAATATTTCTCTGCTCTACCCCATAGAAGTAGCAATTCAGACACCCTTTGTCTCTTTTCAAAGGAAACAGAAGAAGAGTAGCCATTATATTCAACCTGAACAGCATAGGAAAATGCCAGCTGCCTTGGTCCTTTTGGTTCACTTCTCTTAAAGCCACAGGTAATAAGCTTGGCAGAGTGGCAGGAGGCACACCTGAGTTTGAATCCCAAATTCTTTTTATTGATGTTTAACCTTAAAAATATTCCTTTAGGCCCTGACCAGTTTGCTAAGTGGATAGAGCTTCATTCCAGCTCACTGAGGTTGAGGTTTTGATCAGGGAACATGCAAAAAGCAACCAATAAGTGCACAACTAAATGGAACAATTAAGTGGAGCAATAGGTTGATGCTTCTCTCTCTGAAATCAATGGAAAAAAAAATATATGTCCTTTTGCTCTTATGAACCCCAGGTTTCTCATCTGCAGCAAATATGTAATAACCACCTTATAGATGTACTAAGTAGGTATGAGAATATTTATTATAAACACATAGCACTGTGTTTATAACACACATTCAGTAAAGTTTGATCTCTATTCCCTTAAAAATTGTAATAATGCCTTGAGTTATATAAGATATTTTAAATTTTTAAAATACTTTCATATATACTACTTCACATACTCCTTAGAAGAAAGAAAGAAAAGAGGCAAGGAGGGAGGGAGAGATGGATGAGGTTAGAAACTATTATCCCATAATTTAATTTAACAGATGACAAAGCATGGCCAAGATGTTGGTTGCTACCTAAGGTCACAAGGTAATGACAAAGATTAGATTTTGGAAATAATTTGGCATAATTTGTTCTTTTAACAAGTGAATAAACAAAAGTTCAGAGAACTTCAACTTAGAACCAAACCGATTTGCTTTTTTCTAGGACAGCTCTCTTCTAACTAGAGTCCGCTGTCTTCTCAGGAGTCGGTTCCCAGCTGGGAGCAAGGGCAGCTGCTGAGAGTGCATTTGTTCCATGAAGAGCTTGGGAAAGCTTTACTTACATATCCTGGAGAAGTCCAGAATTTCTCCCAAAATACCAAACCCCGCTTGCTTTCCACATCCACATCAAGGCTGTACTACAGGCCCTAAGAACTGAAAAAGTGACTATATAAATAATCCCTTCCCCAGAGTCCTTTTTACAACATGGTAATAAGTTGGTAGGTGAACACAGTATTTGAAACCTCCCACTACCACATGAAAATTACAACTAAACTACAGAAAAACTATCATTTAGAATGCTGGAAATCTAGCTGAACATAAGTTTGATAGCTAAGGCTATGAAGAAAGTTCATCAAGACTGGTAGGAGGGGTGAAGACACAGACTGGCTGGTGCCACACCTTTGTGGATTTCTCCCCTATGGAGCGATGAATCCCAACCCCACAGCAGAACTCCCAGCCCGGGGTTCCTGTGCTGGTAAGAGTAGTCTCTGTAACTTCTGGCTGTAAAAACCAGCGAGGATCTTGATTGAGATGGAGGGCAGCTGAAACCCCAGGCATTCCTCTTAAAGGATCATAAATGGATTTACTTGAATTCTCTCCCTCTGAGCTCTAGCACTGGGGCCCCAGAACACACAGAGAGGAACTGAATTGTTTGGCAAAAAGACCAGCACTGGAGCGGCAGCTTTCTCATAAACAGAGGTGCTGGCAGAGACCACTGTTCTTTTCTGAATTCTCCCCCTACAGAGTAGAGAGGCAGACAGGCACCATATCTCAGTCTCTGTCAACCTGGCTTACACTATTTTATCCACCTTGGTGATTTTCTGAGACCCCACTCCACCCAATTTTCAGACTCACCCAAAGCCTTTCAAGTGGATTTTTCATACAAACTGGTTGTCTTGGCTCATGCTGAGGACTTTCCTAAAATCTCTCAAGCAAGCAGCATCTGGCCTCCTACCTCTTGCTAAGTGGCTCTGGGCCTGGTACTGGTAGCAGCAAGCTTGGCTTCACAGCTTGGCCTCTTCTGGCACCCACAAGCCCAGCACAAGTAGAAGCCATCTGCAGATGGTTCTGTAGCCTATGCTGAGTGGCCCAGGCAGGGTAAAGGAAGTGGCTTCCCAGGAGCTCCCAGAACCAGCACACCTGATAAACAACCCTACTATCTCCATGAGCGACACACTCAAAGGGTGGACTTGGTGAGCACCAAAGCTCCAGTAAAGAGAGTCCTACACAATGGGGTTAGCTCATGCACAACAGTACCTCCACGGTCACAACAGACCCTCTCCACCTATTAGCTTGGGAATCAATCTCTTCCAGTGACTTGCCCAACAACAATAAAGGCTCACCTTCCAGAAGGGCAGTGCCCACAGCAAACACAGGAGGGTACACTTGGTGTGCACAGTTGGAGTGACAGAAAGGCTCACCAGTGGGCCCTATAAGGCACCTACTACACAAGGCCAGTCTACCAAGGACGTCCCAGAGCCAGCAAGTTTACCAAGTCTGGGAAATGTAGCAGCTCTACCTAATAAATAGAAACAAATATAAGGAAGGAGCCAAAATGAGGAGATAAATAAATAGGTTCCAAATAAAAGAATAGGAGAAATCTTCAAAAAAAGAACTAAATAAAATGAAGGCAAGAAAACTACCAGATAAGAGTTCAAAACAATAATTATAAGAATGTTCAAAGAACTTAGAACTTTAACAGTATAAAAAGACATAAAAACTGTAAAAAAGTAAAAAATTAAGACTACACTAACTGAATCAAAGAATATATTAGAGAGTATTAAGAGTAGAGTAGATGAAGTAGAGCAGCGGTTCTCAACCTGTGGGTCACGACCCCGGCGGGGGTCGAACGACCAAAACACAGGGGTCGCCTAAAGCCATCGGAAATACATATTTTATTTAAAAATGTATTGTATAATAAATAAGTATTTTCCGATGGCTTTAGGCGACCCCTGTGTTTTGGTCGTTCGACCCCCGCCGGGGTTGTGACCCACAGGTTGAGAACCGCTGAAGCAGAGAATCAAATGAGTAATTTGGAATACAAAGAAGCAAAAAACATCCAATCAGAACAGCAAAAAGAAAAAAGAATCTAAAAAAAATGAGGATACTATAGAGAGCTCTGGGACAACTTCAAGTGTGCCAACATTCACATGCTGGGGGTACCAGATTGAGAAGAGAGAGAACAAGAAATTGAAAAGTTATTTGAAAAAATGACAGAAAATTTACCTAACCTGGTGAAGAAAATAGATATACAACTAGAACCTAAAAAAGCCTACAAAGACATATTATAATTAAAATGCCAAAGGTTAAAGACAAAGAGAGAATCTTAAAAGAAGCAAGGAAAAGCAGTTTGTTATCTACAAAGGAGCTCCCATAAGGCTTTCAGCTGATTTCTCAACAGAAACTTTGCAGGCCAGAAAGAATTGATAAGAAATAGTCAAAGTGATGAAAAACAAGACCCTACAACCAAGATTACTCTACACAGCAAAGCTATCACTTAGAATTGAAGGGAAGATGAAGAGCTTCCCAGCTAAGAAAAAGCTAATGGAGTTCATCACCACCAAACCAGTATTATAAGAAACGGTAAAGGTTTTTTTTGTTTGTTTTTTTTTTAAGAGGAAGAGAAAGAAAATAAAATGATTAACTATATCATTAATATAATGACAATAAATATGTATCTATCAATAATTATTTAATTGCAAATGAATTAAATGCTACAATCAAAAGATTTTTGGTGACTGAATGGATAACAAAACATGACCTTTAGATATGCTGTTTACCTGTCTACAAGATACTTACTTCATATAGAAAGTCACCCACAGACTGAAATGAAAGGGATGGAAAAAAGATACCCCATGAAAATGGAAACCAAACCAAATCAAACAAAAAGTTAGGGTAGCAATATCTGACAAAATAAGCTTTAAAACAAAGTCGATAACAAGAGACAAAAAAGAACCCAGAGATGGAGTTTTTATCTGAAGTATTTTAAATGGAGTATTTATCTGAAGAAACCCAAAATACTTAACAAAAAGACATATGCATCCATATACTGATTGCAACATTATTTACATTAGCCAACATATGTAGTAACCAATGTTTTTATCAATAAATGAATGGATAGAAAGAAGTGATGCATATATACAATAGAATATGATTCAGTCATAAAAAAAAAAATGAAATCTCGCCATCTGCAACAACATGGATGGACCCAGAGGGGTATTATCCTTAGTGAAATCAGTCAGACAGAGAAAGACAAATGCCAGAGAATTTCACTAAAATCTAAAAAATAAACAATGAAGCAGAACAGAAACAGATTTACAGATACAGAGAACATTTTGAGGGTTGCCAGATGGGAGTGGAGTTGGGGGATGAGTAAAAAAAATGAAGGGATTAAAAAGTACAAAATAGTAGTTAGAGAATAGTTATAGAGATGTAGAACACAGCATAGGGAATAGAGTCACAACTCTTATAATAATTATATATGGTGTGAGATGGGTACTAGGTTTATCAGGGTATTCGCCGCATAAATTATATAAATGTCTAATCATGGGGTTGTAAACTTGAAAGTAATATAATATTACATGTCAACTGTAATTTAAAAAGAAAAAAATGGTAATAAGTGCTAAAATAAGGTTAAGATCACTAATACAGTTATAACTTTATCCAAGATGAATTTTTTACACTAACTTTGAAATTTTAAATACAATGAAAAGAAAAAGAGTATCTGCTCTACTGGCACACTATGCATATACCCACTTGGCCAACTGGATAACCCAACAGACCAACCCTAACATCTGTCTTCACTTCCAGAACACCCCTACTGCACAGTGGGAACTGGGGCTCGTTAATAATCCCGTTCCTTTCCTTAGTCCTTCTATGTGTTCCATTTACATTTTCTGCCTCCAATTCCATAAAGATAAGGACTCCTGCCTTTCCCATTCCAGGGCCATATTGAGATTGATAAACTCTGTGCTCCACTGAAAGAGGATGTTAAAGGATAATATCTTAAAGACATACAGAGCTCTGTGGTGCATGGAAATACTGTGTCTGGTTGTAGTGATTGCATTGTAAATTCTCAGTAGCAGGAAGGCAAGTAACCTCAGGGATTTGGAAGTTTGGATTCAGTGCAGAAAAATTACATGAGAAAGGAATATAAAAGTCAGTTAGATGGAGATGCACTTCACAAGTCATCATCCCATTGCTTGCTTCCCTCAAAAATTGTAAAGGAATCTAAATAAAAACTTCCTGAACTCCTAGCCAAATGTTCTTTATGCACAATGCCCTGCTTATAAACACAACTCAAGGAATTCTTATTTTCTGTGGAATTTATGTGATTCACCAAAGCTGTTTGCTACCTAAAATCACCTAGATGCTAGTTCAAAGTTGTCTAAAGTCACTTACGAGGAAGAGCACAGTTCTACTTTTTTTTTCAATTTAAAAGTTATTTTTAACACATACCTTATATATATATATATATGTTTCTCACACAGAAATTTTCTTTAATACTATCCATGAAGCTTCTATTTAGAACTGGTTTGAAAAATCACATTTATCTTTTTTTTGTAGGTGCGTTTTACATTTCCTTCTTTTTTATACCCTTAACCATGCACATCAAAAAGTATTAAGTAATTGTACAATTGAATGCTGGTATTATGCTCATGTCTGCATTCATTCCCTACCGGCCCCCACCTCTGCCCTTAGCTTAATCAGAAGGTAAGATTGTTTAGAGCATCGACTAAACCTTTGACTGCAATAAATGCAGTCACACATCTTCACCTTCTGTTGTCTCTGAGTAGAGACGGAGAAGAGGCATAGGAGCTCCAGTTGATTCACTGACCTTTGTCCTGTGTTGTGACTGGCCTTTCAATCTTCTTAGTCCCTCAGGTCCTGACACAGTCTGAAAACTGCTGGATCGCTACTGTCTGATATAGGGACCAGTCTGGATGACTCCATCTGGCCCTGTACTCTTGATGCTCACTCACATCCAGGAAGTACTGAGTGGCTCAAGACACATCCCAAAGCAGGCTTTGCCAATTAGTACTCTTGAATTAACTCCTCCCTCCCTCCCTCCCTCCCTCCCTCCTTCTCTCCCTCCCTCCTTTTTTTTCTTTCCTCTTTCCTTCCTTCCTCACTTCCTATCCTAAAGCAAAATATAAAGAGATAACTAACAACAGCTATAAACTTAGCTTTGCTATAATATCACCATCTTGTTATATGTTTAAATGCCTCTTTTAATACCTTTGTCTACAGTGTCAATCATGTACATATACCAGTATATTCTTTGTGTCATGTATACCTAATCTAGTTGCTTCTTACAACCCCTGTCCTCCTCCTGGCATAGTCTTAGCTCATCCCATCAGTAAGGAGTGCCTCCTAGTCTGCAGATGATTTTGCTTTAAAAGTTGACCAATTCCACATTTCACTGTTTTTCACCTGAGAAATCAGGGTATTAAAAATGCCTCCATTTAATAAACCAGGCTTTCTTCTGGAGAACACGGCACAGAGTGATTGACGGCACATAGAACAATGGTGAGGTCTTCCCAAGAAAACTTAGCCAAACAAAATACCAAGCCATTGTTGACTTTATGAACTAGACAATACTTTGGATGAATTAGCAATTGGGAAAGTAAAACAAATCCCAGTGATGGCAATATAACTTCTAAGATGAATACAGTCAACAAATATTTACTCAGTAGCTACTATGTATGAGGCACTGAGGAGGTGATACAGTTAACCAAGTGTGTTTCCAGAGAAAAGTGACCCAGACAAAGGAAACAGTGAATGCAAAGCTCCCTTATGTGCTCTGGGAATAAGAAAAGCAGTAAGAAGTCCAGTGAGGCTCGGCAGAGTGAGCAAGAAGAGCAGCCGGAGGTGTCATATCAGCAGAAAGAAAGGTAAGGAAATGTCACAGAAGAGTGCCAGAATGGGACAAGGCCATGTAGGACAATGTTGATAATTATAAAGACTTTCGATTTCATTTTGCCTAAAACTGGATGATATTGTGCAGCTCTGAGTGCAGAAGTCACGTAGGAAAACCCAGGTTTTGACAGGATAACTCTAGCCACCATAACAGAGTAAGGGTTGAGCAGGGACTCTGGTCAAGTGTTTGGTGAAATGATGCAGGTGAGCCATGGCTTTGACCTGTGTGGTAGCAAAGTGAGTGCTCTATGAATACATACATGTATTTTGAACATAAAATCATGGATTTCATGTGATGTGTGCAAGGACCTTTGAGTCAGGATAACTCTAAGATGCTTCCCCTGGAAATGGGAGGGAAGGAGTTTCCATCACCTGGGATCACTTAAATGTAGTTAGAGGAGATTTTGTGGGGAAGATTAGTCTAATTTGAGGCATAATTTGAGAAATTTATTAGACACCCAAGAATGTATACCGGAGTCTACCTAAAAGGCAAATCTCTTTTTTTTCCCCTTTCCTTCCTCCTTTTCTCAGTTATTCTCCTTCCTCATCTCCAATTAACAATTTCCAAAGGAAAATATTCTGGTTGGACCTCCTGGTTCTGTTCACCCATGGTACGACCTATAGTAGTTAGTGTTCAACAGAAAAGCAGAAAACATATTGTGTAATTCCCAAAGATAAAATCTATTTCGCTGCTGAACTGATTCTGATAGGAAGCCATAATATATAGCCTGTCATAGAATTACAGACTTTTAGGAACCTTAGGCAGAATCTATAGCAACCTTTTATTTTATACTTGAGGAAGCTGAAGCCCAGGGAGGATAAATGACTTTTGAAAGGTCAGTCATCTCATTATTACAGAGATGGGACTGGGACCCAGGATCCTGCCAGTTATCGGAGCACGTGGCCTCTCTGCTGACTTCCTGCTTCTGCTATATTCTTACATGCTGCTGCAATCCTATTCTATTTACACATTTTTATGTGAATATAATTCAATACCAGACTTCTGGCATAGGGTCACCACTTTCCTGGCATTGAAAACAAATTTTTTTCTTTCTCTCCTTTTTCTATAATTAAATGTCTTTTGAGACTTTCAGTTAACCTTAAAATCAGACCATGCATCGTAAAACATCAAGCAGATACATATTTGCACCAATAAGGTGGTCTAGGATTTAAACCAGAGAAAATATACCTTTTAATTTTTAAAGATATTTAAATGAGTAGAGTGAGGCTGTATAAATACCAGGACATTACACTAGTTCCAAAAAATTATTTATAGAGAGAGTACAAGATTATCACAATTTAGAAAAAAGGTTTTTAATATTTTACAGCACCCCCCCTTTTTTTTACAACAAGTTTAATTATAATTTTATACTAGAAAGTTCAAGATCAAATGAAACAAGTGATCAAGTCCCACCCAGATAGGCAATAGTGAATCTCTTCAATCATACCCTTTTATAGATATATAAAATGGAAGACTATTGGTTTGGTTACCATTTTTAGCTGTACTTTTTATATCTTCTTTCGGAAGTCCTCACACAGCCATGATGTTTATTGGATTCACAAAACGGCACTAGATTTATCAGCAAACGTGAATCCTTTTATTTGGTTCTGGCAGTATAGAAATAGCCTGGACTTCTTTAAGGTAATTAAATAGTCAGCTACCCAATAATCTTTCAATAGAATTAGAACTTCCTTTCAACCAGGTTCTCTCATTACATTAATGATCCAAATAGGAATCAATGGAGATGATACCAAACTGGTATGTGATAGATACACTGTGTGGAAGCTGCTTTTAAGCACCTTCTGCTTTGCAGGCTTTACTCGTGGCTTCCCCCTTTTCACGCACCATCCTTAACATGCAACTCACTCACCATGTGGCGGTGGTGCTTATTCTTCTCACCTGCCCTGAATGCCTCAAATCCCAGTTCTCCAGCCTCAAATCAATGGCTTTTAAAAATTGTCTTTTTAAGTACAGGGAAGTGATTTATTGAAAATTTAATGTAGACAGATAATCTACTGAGAAATTAATTTATGTTTTATTGCTAAGCTGTATTCATTAGGAAAAAAAGAGAGTAAATGGTTCCATCTCCAAGAATGTGGAAAAAAATTATTCTTGAAGACTGAGCTCTGCTTAGATCAAAGAATGGGAAACACATTTTTTTGTGTGTGTTTTAGAGCTAGAAAAGAGAATTTATAGGCTAGGATGGGCTAAAAGCAATTCATTAAGCAGCCCTTGGAGACAAGGTTTAGCTCACACATTATACCACTTGGGTTACATAGTAATTTTCAACTTGCAGGAATAAAGGCTAATGGGAGAGTCAAAACGGAGGGACCTCTTTGGAATTGTGTAAGCACCACCATACGTGTGTGTAGTCACACAGACAAGCATAGGTTCTTTTGCCACTACAAATGATCAATATTAAAAGTCCTACCATATGTGTGTCTACTGGAAAAGGGTGGGTATTTGAGCTACACTTAATCTGAATTAAAGAAAGACATAGGATATTTATTGCCTGAACAAATGTCTGAGAAGAATTTCCCCTACTACTTACAATAATATGTCCATAAAAAACAGCTAGAGGAGAGAAAAAAAAGATCACATCATTTTAAGTCTTTGATAAAGTAACATACATAGGTATAAAATCATTTCCATTCTTTAAAAGCTGTCAATTTATGTGCTCCATTCGTTGTTTTCCTATATCTAAAATTTGCTTTGTTTAAATTGAAATGTATGGAATAATAGCATCATTTCTTTTAATGAAGAGAGGGTATAAAAAAAAGTTAATGAGCAGGGGAAAGAAATCAAATTTCATGGGGTCCCAGATGATATAAACCAGAAATAAAATTATTTAGAGCCACTAAGGCTATTTTCAAAGTGAATATCATATGGAGCCAGATTATATTGGCACAAAGGCATCATCTTTGCACAGAGTTTAGGTAGATTCTGTTATATTTTTGCAACCTTTATATCTGATAGTTTTCCAAAGCTTCCAGATCAAAGCTACAAGTTAATATGATGTGCTAGGAGCAGGGCACATGCAATAAGAGAAAGGGTAAGAGGAGATGGCTTTGACAAACACTAGGATCAAAGAATGCTTCCTATGGCTTGGGAGGGTCTCTCCTCTTTTTATTTATTTTTTTGACAGAGACAGAGAGAGAGTCAAAGAGAGGAACAGATAGGGACAGACAGACAGGAAGGGAGAAAGATGAGAAGCATCAATTTTTTTTTGCGGCACATTAGTCATTTATTGATTGCTTTCTCCTATGTGCCTTGATGATGATGTGGGGGATTACAGCAGAGTAAGTCACTTCTTGCTCAAGCCAGCAACCTTGGGCTCAAGCCAGCAACCATGGGGTCATGTCTATGATTCCATGCTCAAGCCAGTGACCTCTTGCTCAAGCTGGTGAGCCCATGCTCAAGCTGGCCACCTAGGGGTTTCAAACCTGGGTCCTCTGCTTCCCAGGTCAATGCTCTATTCATTGTGTCACAACCTGGTCAGGCTCTCCTTCTCTTTTTATTTTATTTATTTTTTGTATTTTTCTGAAGCTGGAAATGGGGAGGCTGTCAGACAGACTCCCGCATGTGCCTGACTGGGATCCACCCGGCACGCCCACCAGGGGGCTATGCTCTGCCCATCTAGGGTGTCACTCTGTTGCAACCAGAGCCATTCTAGCACCTGAGGCAGAAGCCACAGAGCCATCCTCAGCGCCCGGGCCAACTTTGCTCCAATGGAGCCTTGGTTGCGAGAGGGAAAGAGAGAGACAGAGAGGAAGGAGAGGGGGAGGGGTGGAGAAGCAGATGGGCACTTCTCCTGTGTGCCCTGGCCAGGAATCAAACCCGGGACTCCTGCACGCCAGGCCGATGCTCTACCACTGAGCCAACCTGCCAGGGCCTCTCCTTCTCTTTTTAAATGTCTGACCTATCCTACACTATAGCCCTTGCTTTTGTAGTCAATGAAAGTTTACAATGTACTGTATCTATTGTATGCACAAGGCAATGTAGGAGGTAGCAAATGAAATCCTTTGCACTTAATTGTGAAGACAAGATTTACCTGCATAGAATAGCCAGAGATCTATGCAAGATAGCATATTATCAAATACTTTGCTTAATGCAGTCAAGGGTTCATTGATTACAAGCCACAGGCAAGGCTCAAGCCTGTAGAAGCTGAACTTGAAGATAGCCATTACAAAACAAATTAATGAGGAGGAATTGGATAGAGCACTTCAGGCAAGATAAATTCAAAAGCATAGGGTAGATTTAGAATACAGGGTCTACACAGTAAGGATAGGATTGATACTGTGCTACTATAAAACTCAGGGTCAAAATGAAAAGTTTAAACTCAATACAACAGAAAATGGTAATTGTTTACCTCACCTACCACCAACTGACCATTTTAGCTTTGAATTCATCCAATTTAGATTTAGGTGTTAAAATTAAAAAATAATACAAAAGCATGAGTCTAGATGTTGTCATGGGTGAAGATGAAGGGATAAAGACATCTCCCATTTCAAGGACTATCCCAATGCAAACTTTGAGAGGACTTTTCAAAGCTGTTACCACCTGGAATCACACATGTTCCTATCCTGTTATACACATCTTGATAATTCCTATATAAGTATCTAATCTTATGATTATTTCATCTTAAGAAATATTCTGTCACCTGTGTCACATTTTTTATATTATACCATCCATCCAGTCCTAGCTTATATCTCCTTTTCTGTAGCATATGTGTCACAATCACCTTCATCTATACTATACTTAACTCTCAATTTCCTAAATGCTCGCAATATTTTTAAAAACTTTCAATAACCAAATATGATAATTGAAAACAATTATAATTTTTATACTCAGTTCATGGTATTTTGCTATGAGAGCCCTATAAAACTAAAATATAACCTGTCTCTACTGAATACTGGTTTTTATCTATCTAATTTGACTCTGATTCTCTGGAAGGCAGAAAAATCAAAGTATCTAATTTTAAAAAATTGGTTATAATGCTTGGGATATTTTTTTTTGTTGCTATAATATTAGATGATTAAATGTTTGCATACATGAATGAGTTAATTGGAGATTCTTATAGAGGAAGGTATTCTTAGGAAGACTTAAACACCTGCTAGGATACAAGAGTGAGAAATCACTTATGATTCTAGGTATAAAACATGAAGAGCACAATGTGATGGATATGATTCTGTCTTGGGATTCATTAAAACCTGACTTTGAATCCTGACTCATCCATCTAAACTGTAGGCTGGTTTTCAGTTTCATCATCTTTAAAATTGGATAATAATAACACTTAACTTTCAGTATTATTAGGGTTAAAAAAAGCTGCTAGGTGCTGATTCTAATTTCTAGTAATGCTAAATAAATGTTGGCCTTTTTAACAATTTTACATAGTACAATTAGAAAAAGAAAAAGTCAGGGGTAGAATAAACCTGCAAAAAAAAAAAAAAAAAAAGAGTGAATTATGAGAGGTCTGAAAGAAGCAGGTGGAGTACAAACCATAGAAAATAAAGCACTAACTAGGGGCAAAGCAGTCCTGAAAAACACAGGATGGTCTGGAACCTTAACGCTTTAAAGCTATCTACACACAGAGTCATGTAGATTTTCTGGCAATGCTAACTAGCCCAGAAATAACAACAAACGAGAAAAAATGGCTTCCCATGAAGCTTCAGAATAGTCTGAAGAGTTGGCCCAAAAGGAATGTATGTAGGGAATCAGAGTTCTGTGATGTGTTATATCCTTAGCCATGCTGGATAAAACATGGTGAGCCAAGATGGAGTAGATACAAGTGAGGACAGAGAACTCAAGCTATGATTCTTTCTTCTGCTGCCATGTTAGGAATTTATTGACCTGACCAATATTGCGGCTTTCACAATTCCACACTTGGTTTTACCCCGTGAGCCAAACTGGGGTCCTCTACTCTTATCAACTATGCTCAAATAAGTCATGGCAACAGATTTCGATTTTATGATCATCTCATTTCTTAACTATTGTCATGATACACTATTGTAGGACCTGCAGTCACTCAAAGCACTCATCTGTGACTTAGAATTCCCATTACAGTGTTGTTAGATTTGTTATTAGAATTTGTATTTATTTTTATAATAGAGTCTAATACTTGTTGTTATCCCTCAAGTAGCTATACTATGACCAGTGTAATTATAGTTTATATGATATTAAAGGTGTACCTAGGAGAAAATACATTATTTCACGACTTTGTAAAGAAAAAGTTATAATTACATAATCACCAGGTATGGCATCCCATCTGTTCAGGGAGTTATAACATTTCAGTAGTTTTTCATGAAAACATTACTGATATAGGGTTGGCAAAAGGAATTAGGTGCCCTCCCTCAGTTCTAGGTTAACACATAGGAATCACAGAATTCATAATCCCATTGAGACTGGTTTGTCCTTTCTAGTAATTTTTCCTCATCAAAATGAGTTAACTGATATCCTAGGGGGCTCTAATACATAAGACTTTAAGTACTTCTAACCATAAGAATTTAGGAAAAACAAAAATACAATCTATATTCTCTAAGTGCGTAGGTACAAATTAATTGTAAATTTGCTCTATTGATAGCACTATTCTAATTTATAAGAAAATTTCATGGAAAATATAGAAATATTATCAAGAAGAAGTTCCTCAGAAATGATAATGATAAAAATTGAAGATGTTGGCCCTGGCCAGTTGGTTCAGTGGTAGAGCGTCGGCCTGGCGTGCAGAGGTCCCGGGTTCGATTCCCCGCCAGGGCACACAGAAGAGGCGCCCATCTGCCTCTCCACCCCTCCCCCTCTCCTTCCTCTCTGTCTCTCTCTTCCCCTCCCACAGCGAGGCTCCATTAGAGCAAAGATGGCCCCGGTGCTGGGGATGGCTCCTTGGCCTCTGCCCTAGGCGCTAGAGTGGCTCTGGTCACGGCAGAACGACGCCTTGGAGTGGCAGAGCATCGCCCCCTGGTGGGCAGAGCATCTCCCCATGGTGGGTGTGCTGGGTGGATCCCGGTCGGGCACATGCAGGAGTCTGTCTGACTGTCTCTCCCCATTTCCAGCTTCAGAAAAATACAAAAAAAAAAAAAAATTGAAGATGTTGTTTCTACTGCATGAATTTCCCCCTAAAAAATACTTGTATGTTAATGAGTTTCAATAAAAGAACAAGCAAGGGAGAGTCAGCATCACTTGGGAGGGAAGTGGAGGAGGGTATGAGGGAGATAAATGGTGATGCATGGACTTGGACTTGACTTGGTTGGTGAACACACAATACAGTGTACAGAGGATGTGTTGTGGAATTGTGCACCTGATACCTATATAATTTTGTTAACCAGTTTCACCCCAATAAATTCAGTGAAAAAGAAAAGAAAAAAGAATGATTAAGTTTACAAGGATATTGACTTGATGATTTCACCATTCTTTCCAAAAATATGTATCTTAATATTTGAACATATTTTTGGATACTTATCAAAGCTAAAGATTATCATAGTTTACAAAATGTATATCTCATATAAAATATTCTGAGTTTTCTTTAGAAACTTTTAAATTTATGAAAGTAAAATAAAATGTCCCTTAAGACATATTTACCTATTTTAAGCAAGAGTCTCCTTAATCACATATTCTTTTCATGTATGCATACACATCTATACGGTGAACTTCTAGTACAGAGGGCCACAGATTGTCTAATATCATCCTCAGCGAATGGGAATGGCTGAGCTCCATTTTTCTCTTTAAAATGAGGTTGAAGTCACTTCCAATGTAATCTCATTTGTTAATTTAAACATTTTTATATTTTTTCAAAAGTCAATAATAAACTCATTACATTCTCATAAATAATATTTATCCTAAAATAGTTATATTAATAACTATATTTTCTAAAGTAAATTAAGAGAGTGGCATTTTATGAATTTTTGCAAATCTAATGACTAGTTTAATAGGAGAGAGCTAGATTTTGTATTCAATCTGCTGAGATATGGTCTTTAAATTTTTAGTTATTGATTGATTTTTAGAGAGAGAGAAAGGGAGGGAGAGAAAGATACATCAATTTGCTGTTCCACTTGCTTATTCATTCATTGGTTGATTCTGAGATACGTCTATTGGCTGAAATATATAAAGACAATTCTGCCTCTCAAAGATAAATGTTTGAGAAAGGTGGTAGATGATAACAGCATTTTCAGATAACTGTGAATATTATTCTCTGATGCTACACCAAATCTTCACAAGTGGCAATTTTTAAAAGAGCAGTTACAAGGTCAAATCTGAAACCATATCAACGAACTTTTCATATTCTCTTATACTGAAATTCATTTTTTTTTCATCTTGGACTCTGAATGGATCTCTTAGCCATGCATAACTTTATAACATCCTGCATTGGACATTTGTAAAATATCAGCTCCCCCAGTTACACTCATTTTTCAAATGTTGACACATTTCATTATAAAATGCTTATACAAATCATCACATTTTCAACATTACCACCAACCTTATCAGAAAAGTCTTTAAGTATTAGGAAGCTATGAAAATCACGGTCATTGTTATGAAAGGCTTACTTCATTCATTTTTGAGAAACTGTCTGTAAGATACACACATCTGAATAACCATAGTTGGCATGCCATTTTTTTAAATGGCACTGCGTGAAATAAAGCGGCTATGTGAATATTTGTTATTATATCACACAAAATATTTAAATATTAAAATCTCACAGGGTGCAATTCAATAAAATTAATAGATTTTTACTGCTTCCACATTCTTAAGTAAAATTGGCTTCTGTGGTGGTGATGAATATGAAAATTTGGGGCCGCTGCCTTCATTTGTGCTAAGATACCTTTACACATTATCGCTTTTGCAGTATCACTGCAAATATCAATACAGTGAAAAAGGCAAATGATATCTTAGAACATTATTTAGCTGGCTTGACCCTGTAGATTCCCTAAGATTATTTTAGAGACCCCCAGGTGTCTGTAGAGCACAATTTGAGAATCCTTGCAAAAGCTCAAAACTTTCTTAAGCCGAATAGATATCTTATAGGCATCTTAATTGATTATTGGTCATATTTCTTCTATTTCTCCCAGGCTGTTCTTGTTTCATTTTCTATACCAGGAATAATCATTATATGAGTCATTCAAGTTAAATCATACAATGAAGGCAACTGCCTACCAGGTGTATTTTTATCTGAACTTTAAAAAATAAATCATATGAACTCTACAGTCCTGAACCCAATTGCCTGACCTCTGAACAAGAGCCAATAAATAAGACTATTAAATCTCTGTGCCAATTTTACTACATGCTTTTTCACAGTGCCTCTTATTGATACCAGTGATGCTGACAACCTTGAGAGAGCTTGTGTGATTGTAATTTAGGATTTTGTTTGCACGTGTGCATGCGTTCCTCTGGATTTTTTGGTGATCAAATTTAAACTGAATAAATTTGTGAAAGCATATATATGATATAAAATATATGCTCTGTACTATGAATATACATTATAAAACAAAATATGTAATATAAAATGTAAATTATAATATGAAACATAAAATTTATAGTAGATATATATAACACCTAATACATAACAATGTTTTCTAAAAATTTATGGCTTTTCTACAGTAATACACTAATTCACATACTATATTTAATATAGATAATTCTATAAAAATTTTATAAGAAATACGCTTTAAGTCACTACTCTATCAATGATTAAAATCCATTTACATTTCAATAACTACACATCATTATCTTTACAACACAACACTTAATAGGGACATACCATTTTAAGGCAAATTTTTCTTTGAGCTCATTTTTGTGTTGCTTCAGTTTGTAAGTGATTTATAGTCTGAATACATATAACGGACATAGGTGTATACTGCTTAAATCATTATTTGTCAAAATAGACCTATGATGGAACCACAATAGGATGTGGCAATTGATTGTACTTTCAGTATATGTTAAAAAGAGTTCAGTTATATGCTTTTATATGAATAGAAATCCTTCCTTAAGTTGAAATGTTCTAAGTGGATGTAGAAGTAACATGGACAAGTTAGAAGCATTCTGAAACCCATTACACTGATTAAATATTCAAAAGGTTGCTTCTATATATATTTGCTAGTGAAATAGTCATCACACTGAAATAATTATTATCAAATTTTCTACCTTTATTATCTATTCTTGCCGGGTTCATAAAATTTAGAAAATTAAATGCAAAATCTTTCCATTAGGTAACTGTTAAGTTGTAAATTTAAAAACATATCAGGGACTATGAAAGCTCAGATCCTCTTAGTAACATTAACTTGTCAAACATTGATTATATATAATTTCTGAATTGCTGGTTGGTGTTCTAAATGTACACTTTACTCTAAGACACAGGAAATGTAAGGCTGTTATAAAATAAAACTTTTCATTTTATTGAGTTATGAAGGTTAAATTTTCAATCCTAATATTATATTAGCATGAGATTCTGTAATTTAGTAAAAGAATCTGGTTAAGAAAATGAACTATGCTCACTCAACAAAAATGATAGTTTACTTGAATGAAGCACTTATAGCAACTGCATTTAAAGCAGCAGAAGAAAACTTTGATAATGTAGTAGTTTTTATAAATACTAATAAACTCCTTCATAAAATACTATTATCTATGCTGGAAAATTCTATAAAATCTTATTTATGTAGTATTATATCAACTTATCAAAATTCTTATCCATTATATAATATAGACAAATTCATGTACTATATAGAATATATACATATCACATATATAATAACTGTCCAATGCATTTGTAAAAAAACTAATGAAGTATTAGATAGAAGGATAATAAATGACATTATTTTATTGCTCATATGATATGTGTAATGGACTTAAGACTAATAGGAGTAAAAGATAGAAGAACAATGACAAATTATAAATAATAGTAAAATTAGAGCCCCAAGAGTGCCAGAATCATTGTACATTTTGAGTAGCAGTACATAAAAGTATCTAGAAAAGTATATGGGCTATAATATCTGCTCAAAAACATCTAGTAAATAAATGAACTTGCCTGTTATTGTCAATTGCTAGTAAAGTGCCCTAAAAAAGTTTATCACCAGGACAAATCTAAATAACCAGAAGAATAGCTATGTACTCCAGGGAAAAGAAGAAGAAAAAAAAATCAAGTGGGTTTGAAATGATAATCCATTGGAGGATATTATCTAAGACTAGTGGCTGCATTTCTGACCATTTTGCTCATATTTACTTTACTAAGTTAAACAGATGCTTTCATTCCCAAAAGACATTAAGATGCCCACATTCCCTGAGAAAGTGTGTGTGTGGGTGTCTGTGTGGGTATGTGGTAGTTTAGACGTGGTAATGGTAGAAATGGTGATGGTCTTAAGCTTGTCCCACTACTTCTGATGTCCATCTAAATAATCACATAAAAGGCATCAGGAAAGCACAATGAGAATTCCTTAGGTAGATGGAGAAGAACAACAGTAAATTTCTTCAGAAGATTTATGGCCAGCAGTATAAGTGTCTTTTAAATAGAGCACATGATGAGGTGTTAACGGAGTAGAATGATACCCGTTTCAGAGTAGATCGGTTAAAATGATTCTTTGAAACCTATTGCACAAATATATATGTCAACATGTTCATTCAAATATTCAACAAATATTTATTGAGTATATGCTACATCACTGTGGGCTCTTTTGATATTCAAATCGTGCTCAGCTGTCAGTGATGTGCTGATGAGCAAGGCACAACACCTGCCTCCTGAGGCCATTATAATAAACTACAGGAATAAAATAGCCATGGTAAAACAATATATATAAACTTAGAAATTTATGTTCTTATTTCTAAAAATCAGATAAATAAATAATTCTTACATATATCTTTGCTAATGGCTATAGCAGCCTCTCTTAAGTGCAGCAGGACAAGAAGACCCTTTCCTGTTAGTCTTTCATGTCATTTGTCAGAGAGAATGCTGGACTGAGGACAATGCATTTGCCCACAATGAGGCTGGAAGGTATGTTTCAATCCAGTCTCGTGGAGTACAGAGCAACCTGGCCAATCTAGTCTCATATCAGAGGCACTATTTTTTAGCTACATTTCAAGTACTAAGTAGTTAGTGCTAAACTCCTGACTCAGATAGGAAGACTCAGCCTTTATCAAGGTACATATTACCTTCGTCAAAACATGTGCCCGTCTTGTTTGGTTCTAAATTGATAGCTTTCCCAAAATTTTTCATATCATTTAAACAACAAAATAATCATGACCGGCTCTAGCAAAATAATCAAAATGGCTTCTGAAAGGTCTACCAGAGAAAGACTTCCAAGGGATGTCAGTGTCCGCAGAAGCCATGTGTCTGTTAGCCTTCTTAAGGAGTTGTTTTATTCAATTCTGCTGCTATTACAAAATACCATAGACTAAGTGGCTTATAAAGAAAGACATTTATTTCTCACAATTCTGAGACCAAGACACAAGAATCTTTGGAGTCTGATCAGAGGCTGCTTTTTGGTTCAGATATGGCACCTTCACATGGTGGAAGGGTAAACCAGCTTTCTGCTGTCTCTTTCTGTAAGAGCGCTAACCTCAACCATGAGAACAGGGAATACCAAAGGCCCCACCTTCTAATATTATCCCTTTGGGAGTTAGAATTTCAACACAGGAATTGGAAGGATGGGGGATAACAAACATTCAGTTCATAGCAGGAGGAAAACTGTGGTCAGACTCATCTATAACAATAATTTCATTCTGTTAAATGATGGTTTGGGATGTTACAAGAAATTTTTGCTTTATAGGAAATTAAAAGGGCAGCAGTAGACTGTTCAGTAACTCCCTATTCATCTTCATCTGGGAAATGTACCTTTTAGTGTCAAACATGAACTTTCTTCTTGAGGTTACTCAGCTCATCAATACAGTTGTCACTGTATTAAGTTTGTTTATCAAAATAAATGGAGGGCCCAGATGGACATGTTAAAGAGCAGGGGGAGAAGGAGGCCCGTTTTTAGTATAATGGTATTTAAACAGCTTAGAACATGTTCTGACTACTTGAGTATTTGAAGAATAGAGACCTTGTTTATGGATGTAATAACTATTAATTGGGAAAAAAAATCACCAAGTAACAGATGAAACAAATCAACAAATGTAAGTCAACATGTTTTAACTTAAACCCTCTTAGAAACTACTTAATCAAAACAGTGTAAAAAATTGGACTTGTCTATTATGATAAATGTCACTCATATACTATGCACAATACAATGTACAGATGGTGTATTATAGAATTGAACACCTTAAACATATATAATTTTATTAGCCAATGTCACCTCAATAAATTCTATAAACTTTAAAAAATAGCTATCAGCCATTAGAGGCCAGTAAACATATTTCATCCAATATTTTGCCTCATGTTCCTCTATTGGATTATAAGCCTTTAAAAGGAAAAAGCAATGTGGGAAGTAACTTGTCATTTCTCGCCTCTTTCCAGAGCAGAGCACAAAATAGCACTTACCACGTACTACAAAAATGACCACTATTATTAATGTCTTTTCATGTCTGTCAGCGGAATATCTAAAAGAAGATTCTCTCACATTTCCATCAACACAGTGTGGTAGAATACATATCAGAGAGACCAAGGCACTAGTTTAGCAGGGATGGTATAAAGGAATTTAGAGAGAGTGAGAAATAAATAAATAAATAAATAAATAAATAAATAAATAAATATAAAGAAACTGCTTAATTTCAACATAAATATACAATTTTCCTCATATCTGTAAGAGTTAAAATTTTACAGTTTATTTGAATTGCCTTTTTAATTTTTATTAAATATGACATGGAGCACCATCATCTATCTGTTCTAGGGTTATGGACTTAAAGACCATAACTTAATTCTTATCACGATGAGCACTAATAACTAATACTTTAGTATATAAATAGAAATAATTAGTAGTCACACTCATTTTCTTCCAAGAAAAAGGTTTTTCTTCCCTAGTTCATGAATCTCAACTATTATGTTTCCTTTGAGCTGATTCAGAATAAAACATTTTGAGATATAGAATCAAGAGAGTGAAAAGGTAACCTAAGGAATAGGGGGAAATAGCCTGACCTGTGGTGACGCAGTGGATAAAGCGTCAACCTGGAAACACTGAGGTCACCGGTTCAAAGCCCTGCATTTGTCTGGTCAAGGCACATATGGCAGTTGATGCTTCCTGCTCCTCACCCATTTCTCTCTCTCTCTCTCACTCACTCTTTTCTCTATAAAATGAATAATAATAAAAAAAAGAATAGGGGGAAATATGTGCAAATCGTATATCTGATAAGGTGTTAACATCTAGAATATATAGAGAACTAAAACTCAACAACAAACAGCCAAATAACCTAATCAAGCAATGGGCAAAGAACTTTAATAAATCTTTCTTCAGAGAAGGCCACATGGCCAAGAAGCATAAGAAGAGATGCTCTACATCACCAATTATTAGTAGAATGCAAATCAAGACCATAATGAGATGTCATTCATACCTATCATGATGGTTACTATCAGAAAAACCATAAAATAATCAGTGTTGGTGAGGATGTGGAGAAATTGAACTCTGCACTGTTGGTAGAAATGTACAATGGTGCAAGTGCAATAGGGAACAGTATAGTAATCCCTTGAAAAATGAAAAACAGAACTACCATATGATCAGCAATTGCACTTCCAGGTATAGATCCAAAAGAATTAAAAGCAGAGTCGGTCTTGAAGAGATTTAGTACATACATGTTCACAACAGCATTATTCACAATAGTTAAAAGGTGAAAATGTCCATCGAAAGATGATTGTTTAAAGAAATTATGGCATATACATACAAAAGAATATTATTCAACCTTTTCAAGGAAGAAACCTGACACATGATACAGCATGGATGAACCCTAGAGGACATGCTAAGTGAAGTAAGCCAAAATCACAGAAAGAAAAATACTGTATGACTACACTTATAGGAGTGATCAAGATGGTGACAATCTCAGAAGCAGGAAATAGAAGAGTGGCTACCCAGGTGGGGCAGGGGAAATGTTTTGTTCTTTTTTTTTTAATGAGTATAGCATTTCAATTTGGTAGATAAAAAAATTCTGGAGATTGGTTGCACAACAATGTAAATATATTCAATAATACTGAATTGTACACTTAAAATGGTCGAGGATGAATTTAATGTATGTATTTTATCACAACTAAAAATAACACAGACTTTAGTAACAAAAAATAAATTGAGCTGTCTCAATTCTATTTCTGTGGTAGGAAAGCAGACCACAGAATGAAAAATGTTTGATCTATATGTTTCCATAGAGTCAAAGGGACCAACCAACCTCTCAATCTTCAAATGTTAAGTACTTTTTAATTTATTTTTTATTTTTTTTACAGAGACAGAGAGAGAATCAGAGAGAGGAATAGATAGGGAAAGACAGACAGGAACGGAGAGAGATGAGAAGCATCAATCATTAGTTTTTCATTGCATGTTGCAACACCTTAGTTGTTCATTGATTGCTTTCTCATGTGTCTTGTCCGCGGGCCTTCAGCAGACCGAATAACCCCTTGCTCGAGCCAGCAACCTTGGGCTCAAGCTGGTGAGCTTTTGCTCAAACCAGATGAGCCCACATTCAAGCTGGCGACCTCAGGGTCTCGAACTTGGGTCTTCCACATCCCAGTCCGACGCTCTGCGCCACTGCCTGGTCAGGCAAATGTTAAGTACTTTTTATCCAATCAGTTCTTCTACATTTTAGACATCCAAACTATATTAAATTCCCCAAAGGAAGTCTCTCACAAATATTTGCATATACTATTGTGCACTTTTTAAGATAAGAGAAAGTTCTATTCATGTCTCTTCTAATCCTTGATCTATTCAGATTTCAAGGTCAATTCAATATTTCTTCCCTTTTGAGGTCTTCTCTCTTTGACTGTGCTGACCACTCTTCCCTTTGGGTTACAGTTATATCTTGCATAGAACTCATTTATTCCATTTACTGCCCAATTAGATTTATACTAGCTGTGAGCTCCTTAAGGGTAAGAATGCTTCAAATTCATCTATGTGTCCCAAGAATTCAGCAGAGAACCAGTCAAGAAACAAAAGTCAGAATTTGTTTATAGAGTGACGTTCAAGCCATCTCTTATAAACTGCCTTATTAAATAACTGCAAATTAAGTTCCTCTTAGAAATCAAAACTATGGGAGAAGGGAAACTTACTTACACTTTCTTTTTGCTAAATAACGTATTATTCTACCAAGTAACAAACTTTTATTTTTCTTTTTTTGACTTAAGTACTAAGCAGCTAAATGCCAAGTCTGTCCTAGATAAAAGTTTACCCCTAATGTTAGTCGTCACCCTGTCTTATCCTGTGTCTGTGCTATTGTCACATTAGCTTGTTATAAACAGCCTCAAGTCTGTTTTGGAAGCAAGTGAGATATAATTAAAATATGTAAAATATGCAATATAAGGCTAAATCTGAAGGTGCTCTTTTAAAGCTGTCCTCTTTAGTTTCCTTTCATTGTCCCTGAAATGTTCCCTACATTTCAATAGAATCCTAAACAGCTGTGCTTTCATTACTGCAATATCTGTTCTTACACACTTCATCTTGTCTAGTTCGGTTCCGGAGAGGCAGTATAATCTGTTCTTCATAATTTGTTTTCTAATGTATATCCACTGTGTGTCATTTTAGTTATTATGTTTTTTCTTAAACTGTGGCTAAATTAAGTTATTTTTCAAAGTAGTAAGAAAATCCAGTCAAGACCCTTTCTGTGTTAGATATTCACACTTTAGTTACTACAATTAAGACAATAGAAAATATTATTTTCTTCATAAGAATCTTCAACTGAAGAATTTTAGGAGGGCTCTTTCTAGATGTAGCTTAACTTTGACTATGATTTCCTGTAAAAGTAATTTAACTACTTAAGACTAGATTATCTCAAAATTTCTTCCCAATTACAAAAACCTTATGTATCCAACACTACTGTCTAGGATGATAGTTGAAAAGCTAAACCCTTGCATGACTAATAAACATAAATACTCATTTTTCATGTGTACATACACATATTTACATAGTGTTCTCTATAGAAAGAATGTCACATAAACACAATTCTACATTCAGATTTGTATGAAATAAAAAATTCAAACCTTTGAATGCGGGATTACACTTGTATTTGCTATAAATCCCTTAATTATATTGTCAACATTGTATTCCTTATGGTTTAAAATAACAGAGCTGCAACAATAATTTCCAAATTATCACACACAGTTGCTCATCCTGGCATCCAATGCGGACCTTGGTCTGGTCCAATTAATCTATGTATGAGGATTTTTGTATGCCTTAGTAATTAAAGCCAATTTCCCCCTCAGACTAATTTTACTGTTGAAATATATCACAAGTTCATCTCTCTTCCCATTATTTGCTCCTAGAAAAATATACCTGACCCTTCTGTGACAAACCAAATTTCCTATGTCCTGCAAAATGTGTTTCAATGGTCAATCTTTTCTGTGAAACATTGGCTGGCTATCTAGAACCCAACCAGCTTAAAATGATCTATACCTTTTCTATATTTTTTAGTGCCACAGAGTTCATGCCTAAGATTACACCTAATAATGCATCAACTCTGAAATAGACTAGCCAATTTATCAGAAGCACAAATTTTCCTCTGTGGCATACGTTTAGGCTGTTTCCCAGCCCCGACCATATGACTAGTTCTGGCCAGTGGAATGTTAGCACACATGATGTTCAACTCTTTCAGGTCTGACCTTGAAATATTTTTAAGTCCTTCATGCAATCTCCTTATCAGTACTTTTTTTTTCTTTTTACTGGTCACATGTAAAGGATTGAACAGAACGGCAAGATTCTACCTAGGGGATGGCAGAGGTCCTAACTGCTTCAATAACTATATGGAATAAACTCTCACCTTTGGCTCAATATATCACTTTATACAGAATAGGAAAAAACAAGTTTACAGTTGTGAGTACACAAAACACAGAGTTTATTTTTATGTTGTTATTTATTCATTTCCATACTAACAACTCTAAACCTACCTTTGCCACACCCCATATGGTATGCTTGTTTTTCTTGGATCATTTTCTAACTTCCTTCGTTGCTCATGGAAACTGTGAAATATTCCAATGCTTTTAACAAATTATTTATATAATCAAGTGCGTTTTTAATAACATTTATTCAACATGAACAAAATTTAATAGAAAATTCATTAGTCATTAAACTTGTCATATTATCATTCAGTTATATGAATTCCATTAATCACAAAATAATATAAATATTTCATTATTTTTATACTTATGTGCTATTTGATGATTGTGCTAATTATATATCCACAAAATTTTAAAAAGACAAAAAAATCATACTTGCTTTAATAATCCCTATAAAAGAGAATCATAATGCCCAGATTTTTTCTTCTGATTGTTGTTCCTAGTAGGTGTTGTAATAAGTAATATAAAGCCAGGAATTGAAAAAAGGAACTCTCTGAGTCCACAAACACATTCTCAAGTCACTGAAGTACCACACGGTGTATGAATGAGTTCATAAAACATTGATCGGCCCCGGCCGGTTGGCTCAGTGGTAGAGCATTGGCCTGGCATGCAGGAGTCCTGGGTTCGATTCCCGGCCAGGGAACACAGGAGAGGCACCCGTCTGCTTCTCCACCCCTCCCTCTCTCCTTCCTCTCTGTCTCTCTCTTCCCCTCCCGCAGCCAAGGCTCCATTGGAGCAAAGTTGGCCTGGGCGCTGGGGATGGCTCTGTGGCCTCTGCCTCAGGCACTAGAATGGCTCTGGTTGCAACAGAGCAACACCCCAGATGGGCAGAGCATCGCCCCCTGGTGGGCATGCCAGGTGGATCCCAGTCGGGCGCATGCAAGAGTCTGTCTGACTGCCTTCCTTTTTCCAGCTTCAGAAAAATACAAAAAAAGGAAAAAAACAAAACAAAAAAACCCCCCAAAAACATAAAACATTTATCGGTGGTAATACACGTAGAAATTATTTACCTTCAAAGTCTCTCCATTACAGTACTCTGTAATATGTTTGATATTTGAATCTCTGCATTAAAGGAAGAAACTAACATTAATCCAATGCTTACTCTGTGACAGTGCTTTACAAAAATCATTGTAGTTATCACTCACAATGACTCTAGACGGTAGTTATTTTTATTCCCATTGAAGAGACAAAACACCTTCATGAAGAAGTCAACTCAAAAAATCCAGGCAGGACTGGAACCCACACCCACCATATTCATTCATACTTATTCTAACACACAATTCTAGCATCTCTCAACTATGCATTTTTCATGACACTTTGTGTTTGAAGTACTTTAGTTCTCTATTCTAAATATCAACACACAAGTCAAGGTTATCATTATTTAATGGGTTACCACATTATGCTAGACATAATAAAATTTTAAAAACCACATAAGAGATTGCCTTTTATCAAAGAAGTCACATTGAAAAATGGCCACTGCCATTGCTATTTTTTCTATACCTTTTCCTTCCCTCCTCCCTGTAAATCCTCGTTGTTTGTTGTTTGTTTTTAAGATTTTACTTATTGATTTAAAAGAGAGACAGAGAGAAAGGCAGGAGGAGGAGTGGGAAGCATCAACTTGTAGGTGCTTCTCATATGTGCCTTAACTGGGCAAGCCTGGGGTTTTGAACCAGCAACCTCAGCATTTTGGGTTGATGCTTTATCAACTGCACCACCACAGGTCAGGCTGTAAATCCTAGTTTTTAATCTCCTGTCATCAGATTATGCTGCTCTTCACCTCCACTGTAGCAGTCATTTAATGACCTACAATTAAATCCTCCATGTTTCTTAACTATTTTTTAGCTCCTGACTCACTCCTCCCAATGTGACTTCTGATTTAATTATTGATGATTTCAATACATACATATAGCATCCTACCTGAAATTTGGCCTTTTGATTGCTTGATCTTCTTATCTCTAAATAGCTTGTTTCCATGTTATCTCAGCCAATCAACAACCTGGTTATTTCTAAACTTACTCTCTACCAAGTAATGCTTATACTTCCATTATCTTTTTCATGGCTCCAGTTCTCTGACCTTTAATCATTTCCTGTTTTTCCAACTCATTTACTCTAGTGCCTCAGCTCTAACGATCATTTGATCCTTCTTGGACCTTCAGTCAATTAACTACTGATATCTGAAAGTTCCCCATTCCTTTACTAGGCAAAATGACAACCCTGCTTAAATCTAACTCCCCGCCCACTGAACATCTGCACTCATGCAGCTGAGTATGTATGTAGATATGCACAACTCCGAATGCTCTGTTTAAATTCGATTTGCAAACACTGTTGGAGGACCCCTAAGGTTGCTCACAATTATACTGTTTCACTAGTCATGCAGTTTTCACTATCTTAGAGGACTATTTTATACCTTCTTTCTACTTAAATTTCCAACCTTCCATCCTAATACTCACTACTAGTTGATGACTGTGCTCTGTTTCTCCACTGAGAATATTGAAACTAAAAAGAATCTCCAGAAATTCTCACAGCCACAGACAGTAGACTCTGCTCTCTCTCAAGTTTCTGTAGATGAATGATATTTCCTCCTCCTAAAACCTTCCCTTGTGCATTAAATATAATTTACTATCATGTATCTGAAAACCACATGAGGAAATTTATTCTCCTTTCCCGGGATTATTATTTTTTTATATACTAGAAGTGATCACCATCAGCAACAGTATCATTTACCCCTTTTTAAATCATGAATTACCTTCAAACTGTTAAACCAACATCCACTCTTCAGCTCTTATTATACTTATTAATATTAAGTGCATTGCCCTGGATATATGTTCTTCACTTGGCTTCCAAGACACCATACTCTTGGTTCTCCCCTAACAACGTTGTTGTTCATCTCAATCTTCTTTCTTGGTTTTTCCTCCTCTTCCAGATCTCTTAATGTTGAAGTTCCCTAAATCTCAGTCCCTTAATCTCTCCTCTTCTCTGTACATCCACTACACTGTGACCTCAATTAGCATATAACAATAACACCGATTTGTCTATATCACTCAAATTTAGATTTCTTGTTCAGACATGTTCTCTGAACTTCAAATTAATACATACAATTGCCTAACTCACAGGTCTATTGAAATGTCAAACAGATACCTCCAAAGAGACATGTCCAAAAGCGAACTTCTCATTCCCCCATCCATGCATATCTTGTCAACTAAAAGTCTTTTTTATTTCTCATTTTAATGCATGATTTAGCCTTTCATTTGCTGAGACAAAAACATTGGCTTCATTTCAAATTTTTTCCCTTCTCTCACATCCATATTTAATTTTTTGGAAATCCTGTTGTGATATCTTAAAATATATCTGGAACCCAATCACTTTTCAAAAATTCCATTGCTACCACCTTGATTTCAAGCTATCATTATTACTCTCATGATTACTGTAATTAACTGGTTTTCCTTCTTGCATTTATGTGCAAACTATTTCAGCACAACAGCCAAAGTGATCTTTGAAAAACCTCAATCTGATCAAGTCTGTCCTTTGCTTCAAATCCTCTGCTGGTTCTTCTCCGCAGAGAAAAACTTAAAACATCATAAACACCGACAAGACGTCACTATGACTACAGGTCAGGCTCCACTTCCTTTCTTTCACCTCTGGCCAGCCAACCTCCTTAGCATGTAATGAACACATCAGGGATACTTAGGCTTCAAAAGCTTGCACTAGTATATCGCATTCTTGGAATACTACTCTTCAGGTATCGGCTTGATCATTCCCCTAAACTACATGAAGTCATTCTTTTGTTTATATTTTTATTTATTTATTTTTTTGCGAGAGAGATACAGAGATGACAGAGACAGACAGGCAGGAAGGGAGAGAGATGTTCTTCATTGTGACACCTTAGTTGTTCACATTCACTGCTTTCTCATATGGGCCTTGACCGGGGAGTTACAGCAGAGTGAGTGACCCCTTTCTCAAGCCAGCAACTCTGGACTCAAGCCAGAGACTTTGGGCTTCAAAGTAGTGACCATGGGGTCATGTTTATGTTCCTATGCTTAAGCCAACAACCCTGCAGTCATGCTGGTGAGCCCACGTTTAAGTTGGATAAGCCTGCGCTCAAGCCATTGAGCCCACACTCAAGCCAGCAACCTTGGGGTTTTGAACCTGAGCCTTTGTATTCCAGTTCGATGCTCTATCCACTGTGCCACCACCTGGTCAGACTAAGTCTTTGTTCACTAGTTACCTTTTCAAATGAGGCCAATTCAGAAAATCTTATTAAAAAATGCAACCTGACCCCTGGCCCCTTTCCTTTGCTTTATGTTTTCAACATAACTTTCTGCTATTTAAAGAATTTATGTGTCTGTATGTGTTCCCCAAATGTAATTCTATTGCAAAGAACTGTGCTGGACATATGGTGGATGCTTAATAAATGTATAAAACAATAAATATTTACAACAATGAATGTATACAACAATGAAATATAAGCTTAGTTAAACCTATACACACACACACAATCACACTGTAAACAGAATTAGAAATTTCCCTCTATAATTGAAATATGATGATGAGCTACAACTTATAGAATAATTAATAATTTTTTATATATATAGAACAATACACTCCCAAAATTGTGAAGAACTTAAAGGTTATCTAACCCAATCATGTATGTAATGTTTATATTTCTTCTATAGGTTTTCCCATTTTAATTTTCTAGTCTATTCTTGAACACAGCTGTAATGGGGAATCTTTATACAGTTTGCAATGAGAAAATTGAAAATCAATGCTATTTAATGTTGTCTAAGATTACAAAGCAATTAAAGAAAATAGCAATGTTAGAATCAGAAACCAGGTTCTTGCCTTCTAGAAGAGTGCCCTGTATCATATTGAACTCTGTATAGAAAAACTTTAGTGCACATGTCTACTGAATAAGCCAAATAACTACTTCAATAGTTGACAATTAAAATAATATGTACACAAAGCAAGTCAATTTAAAAACATTATCAAAAGCCAGTATATGTAAAACTTGAGAAACATTCATTGAATTTATTTTGTAAGTATTGAAAAACATTTATTTTGTAAAATAAAAAGAATTTATTTTTTAAATTGAAATTATTTTTTCAGTATTCTAATTATAAAGCATTTAGGTTGATAGAACAATATCATTAAGAATGCTAAACCTAGAGAAGGAGAATTCACAAAAAGTCTGAGGTAGAAAATTCCACAGGGAACTTCAAAATATTGTGTATTATATTCTAAGAAATCTACCTTTACATTAGAAAGATAAAGAAAGGAATAAAAGCAAGAAAAGACCTACTTTTTATTTTTTTAAATACCTTAAAAGTTTCTTTCCCAAATAATTCAGGCAAAGACTTAAAGAAAAGTCACCATACTGTCTACAATTAGGTGAGTAGAAAGAGATACCAAAAAAAAAAAAAAAGAGAGAGAGAAAGACTAAACACTAAGTTAAATTGTAACAGGTGTTTCATATTTTAACTATGCTTTGGACTTTAGCTCAGTGTAGCACACTATGATACAAATGAATAAAAAGGTAATACAATTATAAGAGACAATGAAATATTCACAATTGGTATGTCTAAAGACGACACAGCAATCATGAATAACAAACTCCTAAGTTCTCAGTGGTATCATAAACTCTTCAAATTTCTAAAGCTCTTCCTATCAGAGTTCTTCTGTGTAAACATGTTATATTTAATGAATAAAAGAAAAATTCTTATTACTGTGGGACCCGGAAATGTTAAACAGCTTGATATTTCAGATTTACCATGCTGGCATATTATTTCAAATAGACTTTATTTTGTGCAGCTCAATAAAAACTTCACAGACATGAGATCAGTGATAGCTGGGGGGAGGGGCTCTAGGGGAGATAGAAGAGGGTAAAGACGGGATAAATGGTGATAGATGAAGAACTGACTTTGGGTGGTGAACACACTATATAGTGTACAGATGATGGATTATAGAATTGTGTACCTAGAACCTGTATAATTGTGCTAACCAATGTCACCCCAATAAATTCAGTAAAAAGAACTTCAAAATAACACAGTGGCTTAGAATCATTTTTCAGCAAGAGCAAGTTCTTGATATTATGTCAGAAAATACAAAAATTTAGTTTTCAAAACAATAAAGACATCTCATTAAAATTTTTGTAAACTGATTCTCCCTGAGTGCTTTTCCTCCGTGGTCTTTCTACATTTGTGCTTCTGTCCTGCCATTACCAACATACTTTCTATATATGTGTTTGCTTACATGTACTTTTATATATACATACATATTGGGGGGGTCTGGAAATTAAAGCTATGTAAATACAACTCTAGAATAGAAAGGGAATTTACTGGTAATCTATTCTTATGATTTCACTGATGGAAAAAAAGAAGTGAATTAAGAACCAGCTCATCACGAGAACCAGGTCTCCTCTAAGAGACACTCTGACTACAGTGCTCTTCTAGGACTCCACACTATTTCACTGTGCAAACCAACGTCAGAAAGCCTCATTAAACAGATTCTTTAAAATATCCTAATGTTGTACGTCACATTCATACCAGTTCTTTATGATCTTTGCTTGAATAAGTGACTAAAAATGACATCAACTTCAATTGCAAAAATTTACTACCTGCAGGGAAATTCATTCAGAATATCTTACATATCTTTTCTTTTCTTTTTCCTTTTTCTTAAAAAATATTGAATTCATTGGGGTGACATTGGTTAATAAAATGATATAGGTTTCAGTTATACAATTTTATAACACACCATTTTACACTGTATTGTATGTTCACCACACAAAGTCAAGTATTCTTTCATCATCACTTACCCCACCCGCATTACCTTCTTCTACCTCCCCTCCTCCCCTCTACCTGTGGTAACCATATTATTGTCTGTGTCTATGAGATTTAATTTTGTCCTTTTGCCTAATCCTTTCACTTTTTTTAACCCAACCACCCAACCACCTTGTCAGTCTGTTCTCTATATCTGTGATTCTGTTGCTATTTTGTTTCTTAGCTTATTTTATTTATTAGATTCCACATATAAGTACAATCCTATGGTACTTCTCTTTCTTTGACTGACTTATTTCACTTAGCATAATACTCTCCAGGTCCATCCATGCTGTCACAAAACATAAGATTTCCTACTTTTTTATGGACAAGTAGTATTCCATTTTCTAAATGTATCCTCGCTTTTTAATCCACTCATCTACTGATGGGTACTTGGGCTGCTTCCATATCTTGGATATAGTAAATAATGCTGGATAAGGGTGCATATAGTTTTTCAAATTAGTTTTTAAGCTTTTTTAAAGATAAATTCTGCAAAAGTAGAATCATTAGCGCATAAGCAGTTCTATTTTTAATTTTTGAGGTAACTCCACACTGCTTTTCATAGTAGCTGAACCAATCTGTTTTCCCACCAACTGTGCACGAGGGTTTCCTTTTCTCCACATCTTCACCAACATTTGTTGTTTGTTAATTTATTAATGATACTCATTCTGATGATATGAGATGATATCTCATGACAGTTTTAATTTGTATTTTTCTGATAATAAGTGACATTGAGCACCTTTTCATATGTCTATTTTCCATCTGTATGTCCCTTTAAAAATGTCTATTCAGGTCCTTTGCCCATTTTTTAATTGAATTGTATTTTTTTTTTTTTTTACTTTTTTGGTGTTGAGGTTTATAAGTTCTTTATAAATTCTAGATATTAAGTCCTATCAGATGTATCGTTAGCAAATATGTACTTCCATTCAGTGGGTTATGTTTTCATTTTGTTGATGGTTTCCTTTACTGTGCAAAACTTTTTAGTTTGATGTAGTCCCACTTGTTTATTTTATTTTCTTTTGTTTCCTTGCCTGAGGCAACATATCAGAAAAAATATTGCTATGAGAAATGTCTGAGATTTTATGGCCTGTGCTTTCTTCTAAGATTTGTATGGTTTGAAATCTAATATTTAAGTTTTTAAACCATTTTGAGTTTACTTTTGTGAATGGTGTAAGAAAGTGGTCTAGTTTTATAATTTTTCTAACACTATTTATTGAATAAACTTCCTTTACCCCACTGTATTTTTTGTCTCCTTTGTCAAATATTAATTGACCATATAAGCATGGGTTGATTTAATGGGTTATTATGTTCTACTGATCTATATGTCTGTTTTTGTGACAGTACTATGCTGATTTAATTACAAGTACCTTGTCATATAGTTTAATATCAGGTAGCATGATTTTTCCAACACTGTTCTTCTTTCTCAAGGTTGGAGTCTATTGTGGTTTCATATACATTTTTTGGAACATTTGTTCTAGTTCTGTGAAATATGTCACTGGTCTTGATAGTAATTATGTCAAATCTATAGATTGCTGTAGGTAATATAAACATTTTTTTGTGTGTGTGACAAAGACAGAGAGAGACAGAGAAAGGGACAGATAGGGACAGACAGACAAGAAGGGAGATGAGAAGCATCAATTCTTCGTTGTGACACCTTAGTTGTTTATTGATTGCTTTCTCATATGTGCCTTGACAGGGGGGCTACAGCAGACTGAGTGACCCTTTGCTCAAGACAGCGACCTTGGGCTCAAGCTGGTGAGCCTTGCTCAAATCAGATGAGCCCGCACTCCAGCTGGTGAACTTGGAGTTTTGAACCTGGGTTCTCTTTGTCCCAGTCCAACGCCTTATCCACTGTGCCACTGCCTGGCCAGGCTGTAATATAGACATTTTAATGATGTTAATTCTTTTTATCCATAAACATGGCATGTTCTTCCACATACTTGTACACATCTTCAATTTCTTTCATCATTGTCTTAAAATTTTCCAAGTACAAGTTTTTTACATCTTTGGTTAAATTACTCCTATGTACTTTTGATTCAATCTTAATGGGATTGTTTTCTTAGTTTCACTTTCTGATATTTCATTATGGTGTATAAAAATGTAATTGATTTCTGAATATTTATTTTATATCCTGTTACATTACTGAAATAATTTATGAGTTCTAGTAGTTTTTGGTGAAATTTTTAGGGTTCTCTATATACAGTATCATGTCATCTTAAAATAATGACAGTTTTATATATTTCTTTTCAATATGGATGCCTTTTACTTCTTCTTATATGACTGTTGTGGCTAAGACTTCTAGTACTATATTGAATAGGAATGGTACTTCTTCCTGGCTCTGGTGCTCTTGGCTGAGGTGCCTGGCTTGGGGTTGAGACCTCATGCTTCTCATCAGAACACACATAGCTGAGATATCCCTCTAGAATCTCATCCCCTTCTCCCCTGTAAGACTGAAACCAGTCTTTTTATATCGTTGCCTTTGTTACCAGTTTCCATGTGGTTTCTTTTGTAAATCCTTGGTATAAGACTTCTCTTCCACTAGTCTTCAAGTTGTTATTAAGGTTGATTGCTCTATATTTTAATTTTAATTCCAGTTTGGTCCTAGGAGGAGATGAGTATAACATCTACCTACTCTGCCACTATCTTGGATCTCCCTATCCTGCATGTTTTAAATTAACTATTTGCAAAGTTTAAATAAATAAAAAACTTCAATTGAATTACTAGTTGAAGTACAATACTACAATATTATATGGTTGCTCTTGTTTCAAAGGTAAATAATTTCTACTTTAGACATATCAGTTACACCCTGCAGTGTGATATTATGCATATGCATAGGGACATCTATTATTTTTCTATTTTCCTTATATAAGTTCCACAAAAAATAAAAACAGGTCAAACCAAATGCTAACTAAAATATTTGCAATGCATAATCAATCTTCCAACTTCACAAGGGATAAGAGTTTAGGGTTGTACAGAAATCTTTGCTGTATAGAAAATAATTTCTTGAACCAATGTTTATTTGTTTTAATTTTAATATTCATGAAAATTACCTAGTGATCCTCTAAAAGTACAGATCTGTGATCCCTCGTCAATCACGCCCTGCTTTCACTGACTTAGAGATTTTAACAAGCTTCTTAGCTGATATTTGCACTGGGTGTATCTCTACACTTCAGGAAATTTTTTTCTCATTATATCTGCCCTCTACCATTAGCATAACTGATTGATTCAGACAAGTACTCAACTTGAAAACTGGAATAGCTCTAACTCCCTATGTACAGAAGGATTCTATTGGCTTGATCAACACTTAGAATTTGAATGATCTGTGTAATTATTTATCCACTTATAGCATGAATAATATTGCTGTTAACTATCTCCTTATGCTAATAAACTACAGGAAATAGAAATATATATATTTTAACATATATGGGACTTGCATTCAAAGAATAATGTCTTCCTAGGAAAAATAATACAGATACAAGCACAAAACAGAATGTGTCAAGGGACCTGAAAGAAACTCAATTTAACATATAAAACTGAAAAAAAGTGGCATTTTTATGTAGGTTGACAATATGGACAATCTAGGAGAAATCCTAGACAGAGGACTGGAGTAGGAAAGCACGGTGACAGAATCATAGACTTTCAGATTTGTACACGTCTATAACCGTTATTCAACTCATACATCTTATCTTTAAATAAATTATATTTTCTTGGCAAGTGGTTTGATGGCTTCTAGTTGATACTTTCTGTAATAGATAAATAAAAAAAAATTAATGTAATTACATTTATCCCACCAAAACAATCAAGTAAAGCAAAAAATAACTAGGTTGCATTATTTTGAATTTTTACTCTAGGGTGAGTTTTTAGTTCATAGAATATTAGTGGTGCCATTACTTCTTTGTTCTTCTCTAAGATTGAGTAAGTATAGAAGTCAAATAGAAGGGGGAAACATGATTAAAATGAATGTAGTAATTAAACTGTGCTCTAATGTAGTACCTGTGGATAAGTTTTGCTATTTAATGGCAACACCCGTCCTACTGCTGTCAGTGAAGAAAAGGAAGAAGTAAATGAAAGAAAATAAAACAAAAACATAGACAATTTTTTTTTTTGTCATTTGCTGCTAAGTATTGTATCTGGATTGTTTTTTGAAACTCAATGTACTCTCCCAGCTTTTACCTTCACAGTTGGGGAGGTGTGTGGTTGACAGGGACTTTGCACAGCAGTCAGATTGTAGTCTTCAAGAAGTCATCTCCACATCTGGTGCTTGTCACATTTATCTTGGAGGATAAATTCCTGAACCATAACATTATCCTACTCTGAGTGAAAGAGGAAAAGAGGAAAGCTAGTTTTCCTTTATTTACTGCAGCACAGATTGATATCTTATTCCTAAAGAATTTACATATGATTAAGACACACAATATTTTACCATGATGGGTCCTGGGGGTGATGCAAAGAAATTATCCTGCCAACCCCAGTGACTATTAATAAAGTGAGATGTGTACTCTCTTGTCCTTATTGGAGAGCAAATGGTCATAGTGGAACTTTTGCAAACCTTTATACACTAGGTTTAGTGCTTAAACTCTTATGAAAAACACTAGTTAGTATATGGAAAGTATAGTTTTGCTAAGAGTCATCAATTGGTTTGTTTTAGGCTCTTAGGAGGTAATTTTTATGCCTGACTTTGATTAAAACGTGAACCCTCAGGTCAGGAATAATTACCATTTCTCTGGTAAGGATATATAAGTTATTATAGAAATATAGTGGAACTATGCTTAACAGATGAGAGTGATCAGGAAAATAAGGCAAATAATTCTATAAATACATGATTAAAATTATTAGAAAATCCAACATTTTGGAACAAAATAAAAATTAGTGATCTATAACAACCACTAAGTGATAGTAGTTCTAACATTTCTAACACATAACATAGGTACAGTCACTCTTCAAAGCAACATTGATTCAAATATTCCAAAATTTCATTTTTAATGCTTAAAAATTTGATTTGACTTAGCATGCCATTGCTATTTTACTCATTTTGATTCTCATGTAATATAGATTCAAGACTCCCAATTTCTTTTAAATTTAGTCAGGTTTTCTTATGTTCTTTTTAAAGTGCTCTCTATTGTAACAGAAAACCAAATAAAATGATTTAAAATGTTAAACCAACATATTATCTCAAGAGCCAAGCTCTTTTCTACCCTTACACTAGAGCAGACAAAATTCTTATTATAATTAGTTTACATAAAATAAAAATGATTATATTTACACAAGATTTTAAAAACAAAAAGTTTTAAATTCCTGACAAAACGTTAAGATCTAAAGTGCTAAAAAAACATTTTGTAGAGTATTTCAGAAGATGGCTCTCAAAGATTGCCTACAGGCCCTGGCCGGTTGGCTCAGCGGTAGAGCGTCGGCCTGGCGTGCGGGGGACCCGGGTTCGATTCCCGGCCAGGGCACATAGGAGAAGCGCCCATTTGCTTCTCCACCCCTCCCCCTCTCCTTCCTCTCTGTCTCTCTCTTCCCCTCCCGCAGCGAGGCTCCTTTGGAGCAAGGATGGCCTTGGCGCTGGGGTTGGCTCCTTGGCCTCTGCCCCAGGCGCTAGAGTGGCTCTGGTCGCGGCAGAGCGACGCCCCAGAGGGGCAGAGCATCGCCCCCTGGTGGGCAGAGCTTCGCCCCCTGGTAGGCGTGCCGGGTGGATCCCGGTCGGGCGCATGCAGGAGTCTGTCTGACTGTCTCTCCCCGTTTCCAGCTTTGGAAGGGTGCAAAAAAAAAAAAAAAAAAGATTGCCTACAAATGAAGTAGAATTTTGGCAACAATAATTTTTATTAACTCTAACAGCTTATTCTACCAAACCTAGCTCCAAAATTTTATTTTAGATGGGATTGCTAGTTGAAATACCTTGGCTGATCATAATAAACTAACTATAAAATTATCAGTTAAATTTCAAAAAGTCAAAATTTATGCAATCATTATATTGTATTCTGAAAAAAAAATCAATTATTTCTATAAAGTTTGTTTTATATTTTTTTTACCTTTCAAACAGTGCAGTTATGAGAAAGGTCCTTAAGCGCTGTATTATACACTATGTTTGCAGGTTTAATTAAGGTTTTGGTTGCTTATCAACAAATGGGGTTAAATTTCTAAGAATCTGTCCATGTTTTATCTATTTCTTCTAGTAATTGACAGCACCCATCTGCCAGGTGGCTGATCTGAGTATGAAAAGAAGCTCACCTTCATGGTACAGTGAAGACTCACTGGAACACTCTTACATAAATTAATCTGTAGTTATAACAACCTTTGATTATGAGAAATGCTTTACAATTTGAAAACAAACAGGATTTAATTTAATCCTTGTAACAAACCTATGGAGAAGTCAAGGAATGACTGATTAACCCCTTTTACAGATAACATAATTCTGCTGAGCCTCAATTTTTTATAACACATAAAAAACATGATAAGCAAGTGACTGCAATGAAATCAGAGCCTGGTCTCTATTCTTCCAGCCCCATGCTCTTCCAATCCAGAGACAATACTACATGAAATGCCCGGGATGAAGGTCAAGTTTTAAAGATACCCAAAAGACTGAAGGCTGTTCACAACAATGCAGGATGGCTGTATTGATTTGCATAATTTAAAATAATGTGTGAGGTGAAATGATTTTGGATGTGTTAAGTAAATTGTCTTTATTATATTCTCTAAATTTCTGTTCTTCTAATTTCAAAAGACTGTCTCGTTCTCTTTTCATGTACAAAATGATTTTAGGTGACCATTTATATAAAATTGTCAACTATTTAGGCTCTATAAACTAAAGTAGGTCAGTGATTAATCTCAATTTCTTTCCAAAAAGAAAAAGAAAAAGAAAAAGGGAGAAAATTTAAACAACCAAGTAACACTGAGCTTTTATAATTTGTTTCTCTTTTGTATAACACTCTATGTGGTCTTCGAGAGCCAGTTTCTGTCCCAAGTTTTATGAAAGAGTCCTTTAAAAGAAGCTTCAAACTGGGATGCCAGGGTATTAAACATTCAGTGAAGTACGGGATAGAAAGGCTTCAATAGCTATTCAGTTATACTGGAAGCACTACTTGATTAAATTAAAAAAAAAAAAAAAAAACTAACTGCATTTGGGTTTCTTACATTTAATAAAGAACCTTCCAAGAAATGCCAGGACATTTACCTACTTTTTCTTACTTGACATAATTAGTCTCCTCAACCCTGTTTCTAAATGTATCATTGATTTTAAGCATGAATAAAATATATGTGGTGTATTGCCTTATGTCTCACATTTGGCAATGCTGAAAAATCAGCTTTGTTAGGCTGCAATGGGAGTAGATCACTGGCTTCAAGTTTAGAACATTTTAAAGATAATTCCACAGGCGGTAATTATTTTATTGTTGTTTTCATCTGGTGGAAGATAAAGATCTGTTTCTTTTTCTTTCTTTTTTATTTCATTTTATTAGGTGAGAGGCGGGGAGGCAGAGAGACAGCCACCCACATGCACTGAACTGAACTGGGATTCACCCCACAAGCCCCCTACCAGGCGACGCTCTGCCTATCTGGGGCTGCTTCTCCATTGCTCAGCACCCAAGCTATTTTAGATCCTGAGGAGATGTCGTGGAGCCATCCTCAGTGCCTGGGGCCAACTTGTTAGGACCAATAGAGTCATGGCTACAGGAGAAGAAGAGAGAGAGATAAAGAGAAGGGGGAGGGGTGGAGAAGCAGATGGTTGCCTCTCCTGTGTGCCGTGACCTGGAATCAAACCCAGAACTTCCACACGTGGAGCTGATGCTCTACTGAGTCAACCTGTCAGGACTGAAGAGCTGTTTCTGAGGTTAACTTGCTCACTTTACATTCTACTAATACCACTGCAGTAGGTATTGGAGGAAATAGTAAAAACTTAAATTGACCAGGGCCTGCAGGTAGAGGGGGCACTGATGTTAAAAGTGTCATAGGCAACAAAAGGTCAGGTAAGGAGGAGATCCAGAATGCCTTCACAACATCCCTGCCCCCTAAGATGAGGTGATAATGGGGTGAAAAAATTTAAAGTAGAGCAGGAGCATGAGAAGTTTTAAGAAGTAATGAAAAGCAAAAGGGGAGCTATTGCTAGAAAAAATTGGGTAAAGTCAAGGTATTTTTAAATCTTAGAATATGGTACTTCAATGAGTGACCCAAACATCAGTGTGATATATTTTATTTCACTTTTTAATTAAATTTATTGGGACAATATTATTTAATAGCATTATGTAAGTTTCGAGTGTACAGTTTCATAATAAGTCATCTATTTATTGTGCATGTGCTCACCACCCAAAGTCTAGTCTCTTTCTGTCAACATATATTTGATGCCCTTTACTGTCTTTGATGGGTGATTGGATAAAGAAGATGTGTATATTGTCCATCTACAGTGGAATACTATTCGGCCACAAGAAAGGATGAAATAGCACTATTTGAGGCAAAATTGATGGATCTTGAGACTATTACTCATGCTAAGTGAAGTGAGTCAGGGTGATTTTTGAAAGTCCTTTGAATTCTTTTACTTATTTCAGGGGAGCCAAAAGATAATTTATTATGACAGCATTTTTTTAATATTACAAATTATTACATGTTCTTTCAGAAGATAAATTATAAGTTTAGTTTCTACTTTATAAAGATTGTTAATTTCTTCAGTTACTTGTGGTGTTATGAAAGCTAAAACAAAGCAAAAAACACATATCTGACTATTTCTGTAAATATGGTAAATGCCAGTGAAATCTACATTTCTAGTTCCTTTCTAAACTACACGCATGTGTTCCTCACTCCCTCTTTCCTTATTTTGTTGTTGTTGTAATGAGAAAGCACTCCTGGGATCTTAGGACAAGAGCAAAATAATGTTTGAAACTATCAAGATAAAAGTATAGAACCACTAAAAACAATAATTTTTATGGAAAAAAGAAAACAAAAGATCTATTCTTTGATCCTTTACATTATAAATTATACCCACAAATGACAAAATTATAACATATTAAAGGAAATTAATATGTTAATTAAGTTAAGAAATTAATTTGCTTAAATATTACTATCCATTTTCTATATTAAAAGTGAGGATGTTTAATAAGACATTTGATTAAAATCTAAATTGGCAAAAAAATGTCATTTTCTTAAATGTTCCATGTTATTATGGCTGTTAAACTCTAATATAATGTCAAAAGCTAAAATACAGGCAAATTATATTGTTTTAGAATGTTAAAGAAATGATTAAGAACAAAAAAGTCATACAGTGCAATTCGTTTTTTTTTTGTTTTTTTTTTTAAGCAAGAGGAGGGGAGATGGATAGACAGACTACTTCATGCTCCTCAACTGAGATTCACCCAGCAACACCTGTGTGGGGCCGATGCTTGAACCAACAGAGCCATTGGCTGTGGGAGGAGTAGAGAGAGAGAAGGAGAGAGGGAGAGATAAGCAGATGGTCGCTTCTCTTGTGTTCCCTAACTGGGAATCAAACTCTGGATATCCATATTCTAGGCCATACTTTATTCACTGAGCAAACAGGCCAAGGCCTATGCAGTGCAATTTTTTTAAAAGCTTTTTTTCTGCTTAATTTTCTTTTTATTTTCAGATCAGTTTGAAATCCATTCACCCCTCATTTCAATTTTGGTTAAGTTTGTATGTGGATCCGGCATAGCTAAAAACATTGATGCTTTATAATCTATTTTTTAAATCTTTTCTGAGATGTTGAAAACATCATACTGTAGTTAGAAACAGTAGCACAAAAAGTAATGACATAGCCAAATATTTACATATATTAATTTCTTTGCACCTGTATGATTGTTCTACAATTTTTCACACTCTAAAATAGAACTCATCTATTATTTTTTATTTGAATCATGACCACAGTTTCTTATGCCTTTTATTTTTTATTATTTCAGCTGCTTTTCTGTTTAAGTTTGACCAAAAAAAGTCAATATTGAGAATAGTAATGTTCACTAACACTGATTTTTAAAAAAGGTGTCAGGCACTTTTCTGCGTATTTAAAATAGATGGACTCATTTTGTTCTGATGACATCTCTCTGCAGTAGGTATTTTATGATCCTCATTTTACAGAGGAAGACAGTAACACATAGAAAATTTAAGCAACTTGCCTAAACTTTACATATCTCATGAATGGGGAGATGAGGTTTCAACCAGAGCTGTTTAGTTCTAAACATTGGATCTATATACTCTTTCTATAGATCTTGTTTTATTTATAGCAAAACAAGACTCATTAAAAAATGGAAAACACTTATCAGTGCTGAATATTAATGAAGCATTGCATTCTATTTAATAATCTAAAGATGTAAAACTAATTGTAATATAGCCAATTTGAAAGTCATGAATAATTAAACAACATGAGTCTTCGACAAATTTGCAGCACAGTCAGGAAGTCTTTTTCACATATTTGTAAATTCAGAAATTCACTGGACTTTAAGAAAAAACTTAATTGTGTAGATTATAGCAGAAAGAACTTCCTTCATGGCCTTACAGGGATCCCCAAACTTTTTACACAGGGGTCCAGTTCACTGTCCCTCAGACCGTTGGAGGGCCACCACATACAGTGCTCCTCTCACTGACCACCAATGAAAGAGGTACTCCTTCTGGAAGTGCTGCAGGGGGCCGGATAAATGGCCTCAGCTGGCTACATGCGGCCAGAGGGCCGTAGTTTGGGGATGCCTGGTACTTGGAGTCTAGAATTGGCAGTTTCAGGATAATTTGAAAAATTTTTATCAAATTATTTCAAATTTAGGAACTCAAAAACATTTATTTTCAAAAATGTCTTGAGAAAGTAGGATTGTTATTTTGAAAGAGACAAAATGAACAGAAAGTAATGTATATTCTCATTTTATTAAAAAAAAATCCTCCATTTCCTACTAGGAAAAGCAAGAATTTTTTTTCCTGTAAAATTCAATAAATTTTGAGTGTTCTTAAAAACAGTGTCAGAATAGTCTTGGGAAATTTAACTTAAATTTTAAATAGCAAGAAAAATTCACATTAAAGTTCTGAATCAGAAAGTATGCATGGGTATAAATATGTACTAAGCTAGTTATATTTTGATTATCTAACAGTTTCTTCTGTAACTATTTTTTTTCTATCCCTGACAGTAATTGCAATAGCTGACCATTAAAAGATTAAGGGGGTTCAAAATTGAATTAAGACAGAACAAATAAATAACCAACTGAAAAATTTCTAATGAGATATTTTTATGGCATTTCCCAAATGACTTTAGTGAGGTAAAAACACAAAGTAATAATAGCTGGGGTTTACAAATATTAAATACATATTAAATGAAGTATCACCTACTAACTCCATAATTTATCTCTATAAGAAATATATAACTAAAACACATTTGAATGAATAGTTAAATTCTTCCTACCTGAGAGAAACACTGTAGATGCCCAGTCTTCTAATATGTAAACTCAGATAATTATTTTGCTATTTTAAAGCTAAGCACCAAAATGTAAAAATGAATGATAAAAAACTATAGATTAGATATTTATCACATTTCTTGATAATATTTTCTGACCTTTCTCTAGTGTTAAGATAAATTTTATGTACTAATTTTCTTCATCACTCATTCTTTCATGCATGCATATATTCATTATTTAAATTAAACTATGTCCTCTTGTGGCTAGAATTCAACATATCTATCTATTATCCATAATACAATCCTTAAGTATGCTTTCTTTGGAAACAGACAATGCTGGTTCGATTCCCCGCTTTACTATTTACAGATCTAGCTACATGGTTGTTGTCAAATTACATTATCTCTATAAGCACCTGGTTCCTTACCTACAAAATGAGAATAATATATAGTATCTACTCAATAGGGCATCTCTGAAAATTAAATGAGATAATGCACAGAGTCTAGCATAAAGTTAATATTCAATAGGTATTGCCAAATACTGAGTAAAAGCTTAATAATGAATTACATCCTAAGCACTTAGCAAATCCTCATAAGAGCAGTCTTATATTCTTTGGAACTAAGCAATGGAAAGTCTATCAGGGATGACTGCTATGCTCGAGTCCAGTTGTGAAGGCCCTGATATTATATCATGAAATACAAATAAAATATAAAGACTATTGTAAACAGAGTAATTGCAGATAGTAACTGAGTGAAATTAAGATATTGTGTCTTCTTTTTTTTATTTTAAGTGAAAGAAGAGTAGAGAGAGAAACAAACTCCTTCATGTGCCCCAACTGGGATCCACTCAGTTACCCCTATCTGGGACCAATGCTCTGCCCATCTGGGGCCATGTTTGCAACAAAGCTATTTTTAGCACCTGAAGTGGAGGGTCCACAGAGCCATCCTCAGCACTCAAGGCCAATAAGTCAAATAAATCCAGCCATGGCTGCAGGAGGGGAAGAGAGAAAAAGAGAGAAGGAGAGGGAGAGGTGAAGAGAAGCAGAAGGTCAATTCTCCTGTGTGCCTTGTCTGGGAATCCAACTTGGGACTTCCACACACCAGGTCAACACTCTACCTACCACTAATATTAAGTCTTGATATTATGTCTTGGTAAGCATTTAGTTTTTGAAGTTCTTGCTAGGTGTTCAATGAGATCTGGGGCAATCCAAATCTGTAGATTTAGTGACATAGTTGCTATGGCGTGCTCTCAAACTCAACCAAAGAAGAAAGGACCCACTAGAAAGTTGGTCATGTAATGTAATAAATATGTTCACAAAGTTGCATGTATCAATCAATTAAAAAATAAATTCCAAACATTTTTCAATGATCAGAAACAGTTTACTTTTTAAAAGGTTAAGCTTAAAACTTTTTAAAAGGAAGCACTTTCTGTACTGAAAGTGATTGTCTCAGTATTTCTTTCACAAATATGAGTTTGCATATTTTCTATTCCTTCATGATTAAAGCAGGGTTGACTATTTACAAGAAAGGCTCTAAAGGTGTCCAACAGCATATTATGTGCCTCATATTAGAGTGAATTATTTCCTATACTTTTATTAATTCATAAATTTCTTCAGTTGCTGCAATTTGTGCTTGATTTCAGTAAACAAAACTTCATCTATAATCTTAAGAATCCTCCTATTTAACATTTTGGGAGAGTAACTCTTGATACAAGAGAGAAAGATGGAATGCTAAATGTTAACTACTTGATATAGGAAATATTTTAGATAAATGCAAAGATGAAAACATTTAAGAACATTCTGAATTTAGTGATAATTAAGGTTTGTTCTTAGAGTTATGTGTTAAAACTCACATTGAAACATCAACATCTTAAAGGTTTGATGTAACTTCTCTATAATACCATCTGTAATCTTTATAAAGATCCTCCATGCAAATACGTCACTATAGGTAACCATGTTCAAATTCACACCCTTATTTCTGGAGTAAAGCCTTCCAGAAAAGTCATTGATTATATTATCGTTCTTCCTTTTGAGTCTAAACTTAAGCAATTTAGTGCACTTTGTAGATTGAATATTTTATGGCAATGTGGAAGACAGATTTATTATCTAGAGTAACATGATCAAATTTGAAAAATATGTCATTTTTTTTCTTCCTATCAGTTAACTCAGTTGTCACTAAATACATATTGGTGTATTTAGTGTTTGAATTTTTTACACTACACTCACCCTCTGAGCCAGACATTAAAGCAGCTGACTTGCTTATTATGGTTCCCAGTATATACCTATTTTATAGTTCAGTGCCTGACATTCATTCACTCATCAGTTTTTATTGAATGCCTATTTCTGTGTAGGCATGGTCAGTGGTGCGGTGTATAAAACAGCAATCAAGATAGACCATATTGCCTGACTAGTGGTGGCACCGGGAATAGAATGTCAAATCAGGGCACCAAGTGCTCCTTTGGATACTCTGAGGTGGCTGGTAAGAGTTTAGGCTCCTCAGCTTGAGCATGGGATCACTGACATGATCCCAAGGTCACTGACTTCGAGCCTAATGTCACTGACTTGAGCAAGGGGTCACTAGCTCAGCTTGAGTCCTCCCCATCCTTGTCAAGGCACATGTGAAAAACAATCAATAAACAAGTAAAACAAAGCAACTAGAAGTTGGTGCTTCTCATCTCTCCTCTTCTCTCTCTTTTCATGTCTCTATCTCCAAAAAAAAGAAGTATTACTTTGAGGTATTATTTTATATCTCTATTCTAGTTGAATATAATTATAATTACCTACTATGTTCTTGAAAAGTTCTGCTAATTCTCCATTTAAAAGAAAAAATACACTCAAGGCACATATGAGAAAGTAATCAATGAACAACTACGGTGTCGCAACAAAAAACTGATGATTGATGCTTCTCATCTCTCTCTGTTCCTGCCTGTCTGTCCCTATCTATCCCTCTCTCTGACTCTCTCTCTGTCTCTGTTAAAAAAAAAAAAAAGACAAAATAGAACATACTTTCCCTACAGTGGTAGTAGACTACCAATTATTGATTTTACTCCTATAACTATAAAGACGCATGGATGTTTATGCATAAATATATGCATATTGTTGTAATTCAATGCATCATTTAAAGAAAAAAGATTAATGTGACTATTACAAGTAATCACCTTTTTTTCTGAATTTTTTTGGAATTAAGTCAGAAATTTGTGCTTTTTTTGACCAGAGGCTTATGTTCAAATATAAAATGTGTCATTTTTCTATCTTTCTGTCATAAAGTAATAAAACATTTATTAATGAACTATACTAAAAAGGCTACATTCATTTGTCAGAGTGTTCTAATCCAGCAGCTCAAAGAAGAGAAGGTAACATGTGTGCACAGATGGATTCTGTATCAGTTTTTCCTAATTAAGGAAGTGCATATTTAATACATGAATAGACACGCATATATTTATTCAATATAAATATTTAAATTTATATACAACTAATATTTTAATAATATATCAACTTAAACTGTGACCAAAGAGGCTTTCATATTTATGCTTTTGTGTGAGTCCAACCACATGTCATTTATCAAACCTGTGTCTTTAAAGAAATCAGTTTGTACAATTAAGAAAAACTTTGAAACAAGATTTCTTAATTTCACTGGTAATTGAACTACTTACTGTTCTCTTCCTTTCTCTTTGATGTCAGCTTTGCTTTCCTGCTATAAGAAGTAGGCTCCTTTGACCAAAGGTCTACCCCATATCACAACACGTATTAATGCCATTACATCAATATTAATCACCAATGATCTCATTCCAAGTTGACCCTGTTTATTTACTTTCAAATGACTGATTCTATTTTTAAATGGTAACAGTTTTTCTCAAGTCATAGGAAATGTTAACTAAGTAGCTGACAAAGAGAGAAGTATCATTTTTCATTCTTACAATGAATGACCTAACACCCAGAGAACAGGACACAAAAATCTCAGTGTTAGACGAAGGAAGAGACAAAATTAAAATAAATATTGTCTTCCTTAAATGGAAAAAAGAATGTCTGAAGTGTACACAAAATCTTATTTAAACTATGCAAGATGAGAATAACAATCTCAAGACAAATTACATTATAATAACCAGAAATCACGTTGTTTGCTTTATGAACTATTTCTTTTAAAATACTCTAATCTTAACATACGACATAGAAGTCACTGATGTGTGGGAAGAAGGGCCCTGCACAAGGGAAAGAAGTTGGCCTGTGTCCAAATCTTGTCACTGACCATATGTGTTAGTGCATGTGACGCATTTAATGTCACTCGTTCTCAGTTTCTTCACCTACAACGGAAGAAACCTAAAACAATTGAGTGCTAATAGACTTATATTTCTAAAACCTATTAAACAAAGGTAGCTTATATTTGACATAAAGTGTTATGAGTTAGATTATTTTATGTGCCAATAATTTCAGTTATGCTTTTAAAAAAGATTTTCCTCATTGAAATATGGATTTATTTCACCTAAAATTGGGTTTTCTTTACTTAGTAACAAAAATTAATTAATGGAAAAATAGAGATTTAAAACTGTACCATAAAAACTGGAATTGGTTCTCAGAGAAGTAATGATTCTTTGCCAAGTTATTATGTTGAAAAATTTAGAATGACTAAATAAATAAGGACAATTAATATGACCCAAACCCATTATCATTAACTTCCACCTATATTTTCTAGTTTCTTTTTCCAATAAATCATTATTTTGATTATATTCCAGATGTTTTATGATAGCTTTTCTTCAGGATCTTATAGAAACTATAAAATATATATGTCCCAAAACTTGATCGTGTGGGTTAAACTATTCTATCAGCCTCTTCTTTCTTTTTACTATACAAATTGCCTTTCTTTACACTTCTTAATATCTTCCATTTTGGCATCTTCTGTCAGCTCCAAATATATTATTAAAATGTTTCTTAAACTCATTCAATCTCACCTTGTCATTTATAGGTTTAAAAATATATATCTCACTAAAAGCATATTTGGCATGTCCAGGATGAAAACCTAGACCTGCAGAATTGTTTGTGTTGCTTGACAAATATGTGTTCTTTGCTTTGTTTTTATTGCAAGCATTAATTTTACCATGTATAGCATGCACTTCGTTAATCCTGGTATGTTTTCCATTTTTAACACACACATTTCCCTACGTGAACTCATCTTGCACATTCTTTTCTTTGTTACTAATTAGCTTTTGGAAAAACTGACAAGAAAGATTTTTTTTTCAAAAGCATGGTTGTTAGAATGGATATACTGACTTTTGGAGGAGAAAAATGACTCTAATCTTCCCATTCCTGCTCAGCAGGTGCTCTGCTCTTAATTCCCAATAATCAGTTTTCATCAACATAAATAAGAACTGACCTGTCTGATTTCAGTATATTTTCTATAAGAGTTCTGCATCTTTTCCAGACACCCTCTATATCTCCTCACAAAATGTAAACACTCAACATGTATATTTTAGCATCACATACAACACATGCACATACACACAGCATGCACATGAATAAATCAGATTTTAATAACTCTATTTAGTACTAAAATAAGCATGCAATAATATGTTCCACATCTTTCCTCTTTAGTACATCATTTCTTATATAAAAAGAATCAAATTGTGTGTCCATATTATTCTCATGATTAAAATGATTGGCATGTCTCAATGCATAACAAAAAATGAAATTGTGTGTCCATATTATTCTTATAATTAAAATGATTGGTATGTTTCAATGCATAACAAAAAAATTAAAAACATTCAAAAAAACACCCCAAAATGATGAAGTTTCTTACTAAAGCACAAGAAGCCCTTCACAATCCGGATAGTTTACTGACACAAAACTTTCTTCTCTGTGTGCAGTTCTCCAGCCACACAGAACCATGCATTGCCTCCAATATACTTACCATATTAATCATTTAATGCTCATAAATCTTTGAATTTATTCTTCTCCAGTGAAGTATCAAGTATGGAAAAAGAACAAATGTGTTGGTAAAACTAGAACATTAGACAGTTTTATATAATGAAAGAGTCTAGAGAGAAAACTCAAAAAAATGAAAGAAGAAAAGTGTTGATGTATGTATCCTCTGTTAGGCTCAACGCAATATACTTTCACACAGTAAGCTCCATCTCAGAGATATTTTTATTCAAAATGTAAACCCATGCTATCAAAACAGAATTAAACCAAATAATATTAAAAGATAAAAAGCGACCAATAACATTTTCAATAAACAAAGCATATTAATGTCACAAAAACAAAAACCTTAGACAAATTATGTTTAAAATAATTAATTTTCTAACAAAAAATGGACCAAAGATGTACACCAAATAATCATATATAGAAATACATGTAATAATTAAATATTTGTCTTAATAATCATATAACTGTACATTAAACATTAAACTACCATTTTCTCATTCAGTAAATCTGTACTTACCATACTGTACTGTGATTATTAGTTTACTTCGTAGTATTCCTTGCTAAATTAAAATAGTGGAAGGTTGGATTATGGTCTTTAATGGTACACTCATGTGTCCACATAACAAAATATATAGACACCTCTTGAGTAAACTAACTAATAAATGCATAATACATGAATGGAAATGATAGCAGTTAAGGCTACGAAGGTGTGGAAGGGTGGGCATTCTCACACATTGCACTTTGGAGATGGACTCTGAGCACAGCTCACAGATCCAGTGAACAATCCTTCATTTATAAGGTCTTTAATTTAGGTATCAAACTTTTCCACAGATCATTTAGCCTTAATATATCCAACAATGACCTTCTGTTCTTCACAAACCTGCCTTTCTTACATTTTTTGTCTTCTTCTAGCCACGAGTATATCAAACCGGTGAGAGACAGAGCAAGAGTGTTCCTCCAACACCCATTTTCTGTTAGTCAATCCATCCCTTTGTTTCTACTTTCTAAATACATCTCTCTTCTTTACTACATCTTCACTCCTATCTTCTTTTGTTCAAGCCATTGCAATAAACTCTTAATTTGCTCTTCTGCTTCAATTTCAAGCCATTCCACTTCAATCAATTTTCCAAAGTGCAGTCACATTGTTACTTCTTATATTGAAATTCCTTGGTGAGTCCCTTTCTTGGACAGAAAAATGTAAAGGGCCTTTTGTAGATTAGAGAGGTACTTTACTTATTTGCTGCCTATTTGGCTTTGCCTTGGCTATGCTATAAGCTTCACAACACACCGAACCATGTGCGTAGGCATACCGCATTCACACACTTCTAGGTTTTGCATCTGCTAGTCTTTTCACACTTTTGTCCATCTTGAACACATGGCAGTATCACATTCATTCTACCAGGCCAAGCTAACATGACATTTCTTTGTGAATCTTCTTCCTGCAGTATGCTCCCTCTTTCCTTTATAACACTCCTATACTGTCACATAAACCATTGTTATCCTTAAACTTACTATGTTACATGTGTGTCAACTCCTCAATACTTGAGCTTATGTAGTGCCTGGCACATACCTACCATGCTAAAATTATGCCCATGGTACCAGCTGACAAAAAAGCTTGAAGGGGGTTAATTGACTCAATGAATTTCAATTTCTATATTTCTTGTTAAAACAAACAAACAAAAAAAATGTCTTCCTTTTGTATTTGCATAGCCTAGAGTACTTAAATATTTAATATTGCAATATTGTAACTTATAAGAAAAAAGAATCTATTGTTCAGATGACCAAAATATATTTCCCCTACATATTCGGTGTTCATCATGTTTCCTGGTTCACAACTCCCAGAACCCTTGGAATTTCCTAAGTCAGCGATTTTTAACCACTGTGCAATGACATACTGCTGTGCTGCCAGAAGTTTTTTCCTTTTCTTTTTTATTGATTTTAGAGAGAAGGAGGGAAAGAGAGAAAGAAAGAGAGAGAAACATCAGTTTGTTGCTCCACTCACCCATGCATCCACTGGTTGACTTCGCTATGGGCCCTGACCCAGGAGCAAACGCACAACCCTGGCGCATTGGGACGATGCCGCTACCCCACCAGTGCCTGCAAGAATTTCTAAACTATGCAGTTCTTATTTAAGCAGGGGCACAGACCTCTTTTCCCTTAGATTGTTAAATAAAAAATGACAACAGCCAAGACAACATTAGCTATCAGTGTGAAGAAATCAAAATTATGCCTATTTTTTATCTGATCGCCAAAAAAAAAAAAATAATAATAATATATTTTTGGTGTGCCACAGAATTTTAGTAATTGGTTTATATATGCCCCGAAATGAAAGAGGTTGAAAATCACTGTTCTGTGTTGAGAGTGATAAAAATGTTTTTGTTATTTTGATGAGGTGACTTTTGAAAAACACCAAAGGATGAGCCAAGTGACCAGTGGAGCCAATACAACTGGAGGTTGAGTTCAATCACAAACGGTCAGTTATTTAATCAATCCTACCTCTGCAGTGAAGCTTCCATGAAAACTCAAAGGATGGGGTTTGGAGGGCTTCCCAGTTGGTGAACACGGGGGCGTTGGAGGAGAGCAGCAGAGTCTGGACAGGGTCTGGAAGCTCTGCACCTGGCTCCCCATCCCATCCGTCGCCTCACACATCCCTTCCATTTACCTGTGCCTGAGCTATACCCCTTCATAATAAACCAGTGATCTAGGAAGCAAGTGTTTTTCTGAGCTCTGTGAACTCCTCTAGCAAATTCCCCTAACCCAAGGGAATGGTCATGGAAACTTCTGATTTCTAGTCAGTCAGTCGGTCAGTCAGTCTGTCAGTCAGTCAGAAATACAGGTACCAGAGCTTGCTACTGACATCTGATGTGGGGGAAAGGGTACAGTCCTGAAGGACCGAGCCCTTAGTCTGTGTCATCTGGTGCTATCTCAGGGCAGACAGTGTCCGAGTTCAGTTGGATTGTATGTGTGACACTCGGCTGGCACCTGAAGCATGGCTTGTTGAACGTGTTGGGAACCCCGCCTTCTATACACTGGAATTGGGGTCAGGACCTTTTAAGTGCTAACCAACTGAAATGTGGAAGTTAAAAAAATACACTTCATGGTAAAAGACATATTATGAAACTAATTAGCATATGCATATATAGATAGAAACATGAAGTATAGTATTGATTATATGACTTCTACTACTTTAAATGAAGGGCAAAAGTGTTTACATATAAGTCTTCAGGGAATAAAGGTATAATAATTTTTAGTTTAGAGAAAAATTTAATGTTATGACTCGACAATATAGTTATTGAGAGGATGTTTTTAAATGATTCCAAGAAGACTTTGTTGTTTCAAAGGCTTAAATCAGGAAGAAGATATAAAACATGGTATATTACAGGTAAACTAACTATAGTGTTATTTATTGTGACCCACCTTTATTTGTTTTTATTTTCAATTAATTTATTTTTTATTTTTTCAATTAGAGTTAACTTTCAGTATTATTTTGTATTGGTTTCGGGTGTACAGCATAAGGATTAGACAATCATATACTTTACAAAGAGTTCCCCCTGATGTATTATGACCTACTTTTAGAACCAGAAAATTTGCTTCTATATTCCATTCCCCTTCTATTTCATATCCAATATTTTGAAAAGCTTATCTACCTTATGAAGAAATTTAAATGCCTAGAACCTGTGTCTGATGTTAATAAGAAAGTCTTGTAATATAAGAAATATATGGAATAGAATAGTGAATATAAGGTCTATGTCCTATTTTTAGCTTAGATTTTTAACAAAAGTATAATTTGGTGCACTGTATTACTATTCCAGAGTTTATCATTTAAATACAAAACATAGCTTTATGCCTAGTCCCTTATTACTCCACGGTGATTTTCGTGGGATGCCTGAGATTATATTTAGAGCCATGTAAGAAATATGAAAAAAGACAGGTCAGTAAATTTAAGGTTCATTCAGGAACAAAGGTATTTGAATTCTCCCATTAACTAGGTTAATGGAAGGGAATTACGGTTCACACATTATAAAACTAAATGCTCTAATGCTTCCATGTAGTCATGCCATGGAAAGAGAAGGCTGAAAAATAGTAGCTGAAAGAAAAATTAACATAATCTACTAAACAGCGAGGATAACAACAGCATAAAGTAGTCTCTAAATTATTGGTGAATAATTTAAAATACAAATAATTGACAAAATATGAAGTCTACCATCTGTTGACAGAAGGTTAATTTTTTTAAAAAATTTTAGACTTCCATGAGCTATAGCAATGATAATCTGTTTATTTTTAAACATTTAAGGCATTGTCTCAGAAAGCAATACAAATTTGTTGAAAGCCATCTTTTGAATCTGATAGGCTCACATTGACCATGAACGTTATTTGTTTATATTGATAAAAAATGTTTGCTGCTCTTCATGAAGTAGGGCTTAAAAGAATTATGAGGCACTGTAAAGCCAGTAGCCGTGGCCACCATCACAGTCGCCTGGCCCATGCAGATTCGCATTAGATTGGGACAGATGGTATTGAAACAACGGAGCCAAGAACTGGTGGGCCATTACCTTTTAATCTTAGCTTGCATCCAGCGGGCAAGAAATACACACAGTTGGAAAACACTTCCCTTTCCATTCAGGGCTCCCAAAGCCACTGACTAATCTGAGTTTCCTAGAATCAAAGGTTCCTAAATCTCCAGCCTTATTCACCTCTGTACCCCATCTCCTTCTCTCTGCACAAACTCTACAGAAACTGGCTTCTCCTTCAGCACTCTGCCATCTTGGCTGCTTCTCCTCTCCTCCACATAGTCTTTCTCTGCTCTCCTCTCTAATGCTAATCTCAGGAACCGAGAGAACAAGCTCCCGGTCTGCCCCATTTTATAATGTAGAAATCAAAATCTTTAATCTAATATACAAAGAAGTCTCTGATACAAAGTCACTTATCTGAGGCATAATGGGAATCCTCATGAGAGTGCACCACCCCCTATCATGCAACAGTGAAGGGTGTGGGCAAAAGCTTAGTTTTAAAACTAAGCCTTAGGCTATAATAACTTAGCCAGTTTACAGCCTGTCTCCCACACCCAAAGCGAACTATCATATAAGCAAGCAAATATATATATATATATCATATTTACAAACTTATTTGACCAATAGGCACTAAAGGTGTTACATATACCATTGAAGGAAGAATTTTCTTATCAACATTTGTGTGGTTTCCAACTTTTAGTTTTAGACCACCAGGAAGTTATTCCAAGGTACTTTCAAAGCCAATGAGTGTAAGCATTGCCATTAGAGCGAACAGACATGCTGCATAAACATAGGAGTTGTGTTTATGGTCTGACTAAATTGAAAATATTATAAAAGAATAAATTAATTCAATACATTATTTGGTTACTATGAATGATCTTAATCATATAAAAAAATTGTCATTTTTTATATGAAACAATGTGAAAGGAACTGATATTCCTGAAAAGATGAAAATTATGCTCTATACATAATAATAACATAACATTTTATATTTAATCATTACCTGACCTTCTTTATTTTGTCATCACTATATAATTTGTACAGTTACACTTTATTAACTATAGTCAACTAAACATCCACTCTGAGCTCTCAGGTTTACTCATTTTAACTGTATTTTCTCTTATGCATTTTAATTCTAGTGCTGACACTAATTTTAGATGCGAGAACTTAAGTCACTCATACTTTCTAGATCTCAAACATAAAGTAGAAAAACTGGGCAAGATTTTCTCTAAAATTCTGCCCAATCTAGCATTCCATAACTGTCTAACATCACTACCCTGACACCTGCATGTACATATAAATAGGTACACAGCAGGTGGTTAATGAATGCTTGTTTAATCAGTATGGTACAACTTTTACTATTTTATTCATCTAGGCCAGGGGTCGGGAACCTATGTCTCGCGAGCCAGATGTGGCTCTTTTGATGACTCCATCTGGCTCACAGACAAATCTTTAATAAAAAAATAACGAGCCCTGGCCGGTTGGCTCAGTGGTAGAATGTCGGCCTGGCGTGCAGAAGTCCCGGGTTCAATTCCCGGCCAGGGCACACAGGAGAAGCGCCCATCTGCTTCTCCACCCCTCCCCCTCTCCTTCCTCTCTGTCTCTCTCTTCCTCTCCCGCAGCGAGGCTCCATTGGAGCAAAGATGGCCCGGGCGCTGGGGATGGCTCCTTGGCCTCTGCCCCAGGTGCTGGAGTGGCTCTGGTCACAACAGAGCGATGCCCCAGAGGGGCAGAGCATCACCCCTTGGTGGGCAGAGCGTTGCGTGCCAGGTGGATCCCGGTTGGGCGCATGCGGGAGTCTGTCTGACTGTCTCTCCCCATTTCCAGCTTCAGAAAAATACAAAAAAAAAAAAAAAAAGAGAGAAAAAAATAACGATAAAAATATAAAACATTCTTATGTACTACAATCCATTCATTTCCTACTGTTCATGTTCATGATTGCAGGTGGCTGGAGCCAATCACAGCTGTCCTCTGGGACAACACCAAAATTTTAATGAATAATGTGTAACATACACGGAATTACATTTTAAAATATGTGGCATTCATGGCTTTCTTGGCCAAAATGGTTCCTGACCCCTGATCTAGGCTGACTGCAGGAAGACTGTGTTCCTTGAAGTTTTTCACAAAACTATTGGTTGGAGCATCTCAAAACTCTCTTCAAATGACTGATTTGAAATCTTTGGCTTTATTTTCTTTCTATAAAAGTGTGGGTTTTTACAGTTTTATAGACAATAATAAGTACCCTTAATTACACAGACACAGTAGCAATAATCTCGGAAGACAATTTTATTTCTAAAGCTATGTACTATAATCTCAGCCAAATCATAAATTCACACAGTCAAATTGGGGTGAAGTTTAAGGATGAAAACCAATCTGTCTTACTTTGCTAGTACTCTAAACCTATCTTTATATCTTTGGTAGCTTGAGCTTCCATGTTATATTGGGACCAAATATTGCAACGGTATTTTTAATTAGAGTGAAATGTTCTCACTGAAAGATACATAATTCACACTATGCACAGTTGAATGTAGACGGAAAGAAAAATCCATTCCTATAATGAAGAATAATTCATGTAAGAACACAAACTTGCTATGTGTTAGATAGTTTGGACATATATACATTGTGGTTTAAGTGTCTAAATGTTAATAAAAATATGCAAATAATCTAATTCAGAATTAATACATCATTTAAAAGATTTGATGCCAGGCCCTGGCCGGTTGGCTCAGTGGTAGAGCGTCGGTCTCGCATGCAGAAGTCCTGGGTTCGATTCCCGGCCAGGGCACACAGGAGAAGCGCCCATTTGCTTCTCCACCCCTCCCCCTCTCCTTCCTCTCTGTCTCTCTCTTCCCCTCCCGCAGCCGAGGCTCCATTGGAGCAAGGATGGCCTGGGCGCTGGGGATGGTTCCTTGGCCTCTGCCCCAGGTGCTAGAGTGGCTCTGGTCGCAACAGAGCGATGCCCCGGAGGGGCAGAGCATCGCCCCCTGGTGGGCAGAGCATCGCCCCTGGTGGGTGTGCCAGGTGGATCCCGGTCGGGCGCATGTGGGAGTCTTTCTGACTGTCTCTCCCCGTTTCCAGCTTCAGAAAAATACAAAAAAAAAAAAAAAGATTTGATGCCATGTTTTGATTGTTTTATTTTGTTCTCAGATCATTTACCATTCATCATAAAGGAGACTGATATAAAATATTCCTGATAGTTTATTGCAGAACTTTGATATATATAATATTTATATACTTTATAAACATTAAATATATAAATGATTCACAAAAGTGCTTTGCAATTAGTATGTAATGATCTGAATTTTTAAAATCCTGGATATCAAGCACCATAATTCAGTACAAACAAAAGCTATACCATTTCTTTGCCAAATGAAAAGCTTTATTTGCAACTTTTTGTTCTGATAAGAACACAATGTGCGATTTACTCTCAACAAATTTTTAAGTGTACAAGACAGTATTATTAACTATAGGCACCATGTTTTAAGGCAGATTTGTAAGACTTAATGCAACTGAAACGTTACCATTTTAAGGTTTAGTTAGTCTTTCTTCATAGTAACTCGAATAAGCAGCTAACATAGTAACATGACTTGAAAATATCCTGTTGGCCTTGCCCAGGTGCCTCAGTGGCTAAATCAATGTCTCGGTTACCCAAGGTCTCAGGTTCAATCCCCGGTCAGGGCACGTAGGAGAAGCAACCAATGAGTGCACAACTACATGGACCAACTATGTGGAACAATAAATTGATGTTTTTCTCTCTCTCTTCTTTCTTCTCTCACTCTTTCCTTCTCTCCCCCCCTCTCTCAATCAATGGAAAAGTTATTTTAAAAAAGAAAAAAAGAAAATACCCTGTTAAATGTAAACCTGAAATGTAATGTTTTTGTTATAGCTAAATAAACTCATTGGAGGAAAAAGAAAATCCTTAAATCTTCATACCAAACTTCACATCTAGAAATGGAGACTTCATACAAATGTGATGCTGAATGCTTCAAAAGTCTAGGAGATATAAGCTATTTCAAAAAATGAGTTTTGATTTAAATGTAAGCTCAAGGTAGTTATGAAAAAACATTAAGGAAAATTGGAAAGGTCTTGTTAAAATAATTGAGCTTACAGAGCAGCGATAATAATGTAAATCTGGAAATTGCCTCTGCATCACATAACTAGCTAAATAATCCTAGAAGTGGAATCATTTTTATTTCTCAATGCAAAATTGGAATTTTAGTATCTGCAAAGAAAAGTGCTGTGGGAACTGGAAGCACCTGGAGCTCTGAGACACGTTAAAGCAGATGAAAATGATGGCTTTTGCTTTTCCATTTCTAAAACTGGAGACACTTAGTTTTCTTCAATAATGCATTATGAGTTTTTCAACCAATGATATATTTAAATTGTTGGAATCGAAAAATAATACTTCCAAATTTCATCCCTTTGAGCTTAACTGATTGCTGATGTTTTATGGATTTTTAAAAATACTTCTCTTCCATGTGTTGCAAGGTGTGTCTACTCCTTCCAGATGTCTGGAATTTTGATGTGTCTACAAAAACTCTGCTTTGGCAATGTTACCTAATGATTTATTCATCCTCAATTTTCAGCATTTTGCAAGGGACAAATTCCCTTAGTCTGATGCTGAACAATTGATAGAACAGCCAGGTTTACCAGCTATAATAACTGTAATGACAATGAGTGTGACACAAACATATGAGCAAGACTGCATGATATCTGCTAGGTTCTTCAGGTTTAAGAAAGCTAATACAAACATGAAGCATTGTATGTAGGAGCTCAGTGAAAAGTGCTTAAGGAAGAGAGATGCAGACAGTAGTTGATAGGAAAACTTGAATAGGCTCATGTTATTAAGCAGGCATGTATCATGCATTGGAGGAGTAAAAGAATGATAGTCTCAGAGGGTTCAAGTAGAGACTAGAATTCTAGACAGTTCTAGAAAATAGTATGTAGCTATTATTTCTCCCAAATGATTCCAGGGTGTGATATTAGCAGATTCTGTTTCAGATAACTAGTCTACCCCACTTCTGATAATGAACTTGTCTGGAACTGGGTGAAGTCCACACCTTATCCCCTGATTAGTAGTTTGCAGAGAAGTCTTACTGATGTTGAGGTCTGTTCACATTCTATGGCACCTTCCAACTCTTTGATTATCTAGTAGCCTAATGACTTCTCTAGCTGGCTTTCTTCATCTCATATACTATTGATTTGGCAATGCTAAATCTTGTTAATTTTCCAGGCTTTGTTGTATCCACCTAATTCCTAATATCTTGACAAAAGTTTCAGAAATCCATACCAGGGGTTAATATCCAAAATATATAAAGAAATCACAAAGCTCAGAAACAAACAAGCAAATAATCTAATTTAAAAATTAGTAGAAGGCCCTGGCTGGTTGGCTCAGTGGTAGAGCGTCGGCCTGGCGTGCAGGGGTCCCAGTTTTGATTCCCGGCCAGGGCACACAGGAGCAGTGCCCATCTGCTTCTCCACCCCTCCCCCTCTCCTTCCTCTTTGTCTCTCTCTTCCCCTCCCGCAGCCAAGGCTCCACTGGAGCAAAGTTGGCCCGGGCGCTGAGGATGGCTCTGTGGCCTCTGCCTCAGGCGCTAGAATGGCTCTGGTTGCAACAGAGCGATGCCCCAGATGGGCAGAGCATCGCCCCCTGGTGGGCATGCTGGTGGATCCTGGTCGGGGGCATGCGGGAGTCCATCTGACTGCTTCCCCGTTTGTAACTTCAGAAAAATACAAAAAAAAAATTAGGAGGAAACCTAAACAGACACTTCTCCCAAGAAGACATACAAATGGCCAACAGATATATGAAAAGAGGCTCATCTTTGCTAGCTGTTAGAGAAACGCAAATCAAAACTGCCATGAAACACCTACCACCCCACATCTTTATTCACTGTTGGTGGGAATGTAAACTGGAACAGCCATTATGGAAGAAAGTATGGTGGTTCCTCAAAAAATTAAAAATAAAATTACCATATGATCCAGCAATTCCTCTACTGGGTATCTATCCAAAAAAACTTGAAAACATTGGTATGCAAAGACACATGCACTTCCATGTTTACTGCAGCATTAGTCACAGTGGCCAAGACATGGAAAGAACCAAAGTGTCCTTTGATAGAAGAATGGATAAAGAAGATGTGGTACATCTATATACTGAAATACTATTCAGGCATAAGAAATGATGACGTATTGCCATTTATGACAACATGGATGGATTTTGAGAACCTTATACTAAGTGAAATAAGTAAATCAGTAAAAGCTAAGAACTATATGATTTCACACATAGGTAGGATATAAAAATGAGAGTCATAAACATAGACAAAAAGGAAGAGGTTACCAGGAGGAGGGGGCTTCAAGAGGGACAAATATGTATATATGGTGACAGAAAGCCTATAGAATAAAATACTAGTTTTGATTGTTGAATCCATTTGTTTTTCAGCTGAGTAGTACATCACATAGATAATAACTGTAAAATTGTTGTTATACCTTCTAAATTATGTAGTGTTAATATAACCCACATTACTTATGATAAGAAAACCTAAGAACTATTATTTGGATGAATATTAAGGTTTTATTCATTCATTCTTATAATCACTAAAGAATTGTGATTTTTAAGCAATCACTGATGAGATCATTTAGCCTTAAAAATTCACCTAGAAGATTTTAGTTTAAGTTTATTTGCCTAAAATATCTAATAAGGTAATAATTATCTATTTTTAAGGAGAATATATGTATAATTTAAATTTTTTTATAATAATTGACCTAGCAAGGCAATTTATGTAAACATGTAAAAGGAATGATAAATATTATGCTAAATATAGTTCTTTCCATTGAAAATATCACTAGAATTATATCTTATTACTGGATATTCATGTCTAGAATACTTCAAGTGTTAAACATGATATATTATAATATACAACAAACGTACAAAGAACTAATTGCTTCAATAGAAATTAAACAGCTATGAGATGCCAAAGACTCACAGTTTATTATATTCACTTTCCTTTGCTTTAAAGATCTGTGTTCACTAAAATGTATACAGTCATTGAATCTAAGTGATCTGTTTATTCCAAAGCTGAAGCTAGTCACTAAGTCTAAAAATATTAGGTATTAAAAACTACGTATTAGAAACAAAAAATTGCTCTCATAGAAAAACCACAAGGTATCTGATGTCTCATTGTTTGACTCTCTTCACATTTGTAACAAATGCTTAGGACCATGTACTTTACAGCCTGGTGATCTAGGGGACATTATCAGAGTCAGAGTGGCTGTCACATATCTCGGAACTTCAGGGGTTATTCCATAAAAGTGGCACCAAAACATGCCAAATATGATATTTCATAGAAAATAAATTCATTATTATTTGTGTTTAGCAAAGTAAATAATACTGAGATTTGGTGTAGCAGTAAATAGTTTAAGGCTGGAGTCCCCAAACTTTTTACACAGGGGGCCAGATCCCTGTCCCTCAGACTGTTGGAGGGCTGCCACATACACTGACCACCAATGAAAGAAGTGCCCCTTCTGGAAGTGCGGTGGGGCTGGATAAATGGCCTCAGGGGGCTGCATGCAGCCTGTGGGCAGTAGTTTGGGGAAGTCTGGTAAGGTATCATTCTGCTTCTGTCTTCCACTTTGGTTTGGAAAATTTAAGTATCACAGGTTTCTGTTGTTTTGGTTTTGCCGTGTCACACTAAAATAACCTGTAAAGTTTAAGCTCCTAGAGACCCTCAGAAGCATCTTGTGCCATGTTTAAGCAGCATTTTTCACATGAAAGTATGATAATGGCTAACTCATATACTGTTTCCTATGAATGCACCAATTTCCACCGAAAAGACGGGGTCTGTTCAAACTCTGCACTTGTGAATGGGAGTCAAGCTTGTTTGTATGGTTGGGGGAGGGCTGGAAACAGCAGAAAGCCCTAATAAAATGCTGAGTGAAGTTCAGTTGTTTCAAGTTTGCATGGATCTGAAATAAATCATATCAATAGATGTTCTTTCCCCTTTACCCCCTTTACAAAGCCACTTACACTGGACTCTGCTTTAATCAATTGGTAAAGTGATGATTTACTGCTATGTATCTCTCAATAATTGTATTTTTCATATTTTCCACCTGTCGTGTGTGTGTGTGTGTGTGTGTGTGTGTGTGTGTGTGTTTCCTTAAAGGTCTCAAATGTAGGCCCTGGCCAAGTGGCTTAGTGAATAAAGCACCGACCCAGCACACTGGAACCGTGGGTTCGATCCTGGTCAGAGCACATATGTACATGAAGCAATCAGTGAGTACACAACTAAGTGAAATAACAACTTGATGCCTCTCTCTCTCTTCTGCTCCCTCTCCCCTTTCTTTCTCTCTTCTCTTTCTCACTCTTTCTCAATCAATGGAAAAGTGTTTTTTTTTTTAAGTCTCAAATGTATATATTTTGGCAAATAAAGAGCTCTATGATTTAAACATTTAATGTAGCTAATCAACAGACATAATTTCTACACAAAACTTTTTATAATATTTTACTATTTTTTCATAGTTAATGTAGATTTTTATGCTTGTATTCTATGCAGAGATTATTGTAAATCTAAAGCCACATAACATATATCTTGATGACTAGCTATAATTATGTACTGATTTGCCTGGTAATGTATACAGGCAACAAATCTGTAATTATTCCGACATTCTTTATGCTGTCTATAGATCCATTGCTTTCCTCAGCCCTGACACATGTTGGCGGGATGAATGACTAGTCCAACCTCCAATGTCTGCTTCCCTGTACATAAAATGGATTTATAATTTCTTCTTTATTGCACTGTGGGATAATCAGAATAAAATATATGAAATGACAAAGAATTACTAAGTACTAATTGGATTATGCATTTATTGTCCCTAACGGTCTATAAATTATCCATTTTACCAATCAGCCTTAACCCTTAACCAAGAGTTAGAGAAAGAGAGGAGGTCTCTATGGTCTTTGCTCTCATTTGACCTTAAACAACCATATAACAAAAAATGTGTTAGAAAAACAAATAAATATGTGTCCCATATTATCCATAATCTGCTTTTACAAAGTACTTAAAAGATAAGAAATAAATTTACTCGATTTGAATAGTTCATATTTTATCTGCATTTGTTTATTTATTTATTTTTACCCTATCAGTATTGTTTTGGAAGTGAGAGAAAGATCAGGATATGCCTTTTTGTATTTACACAGAAAAAAATCAAAGTGTCCTTATGGAGGCTTAAAATAAAGGTTTAAATTCCTAGGAATACTTATAATTCAACTTCCCGGACACAGATGTGTAAACTTTTGGCTTGTGTCTTACAGAATATTATCACAAGAGTCTAAAAATACTGCATGTTTCCAAAGAAGAACACTGTTCTTTAAATTTACAAAAAAATCCCCTGTAGACATTTTGAGCAGAGTTTTCTAAAGAATAACAAAGCATAAGCCCTCCACCAGCAAGGACAGACCTAGAAGCAATTTAGAAGCTGCCCAACAAGGCAGCCTATGGCATTCAACAAAAGACCCAGCTGCTCCCGCTTCCAGAGGTCTTCCTATCTTTGCCATCCACATCTTGTAATTACTACTGAAAAGCAAAACAAGGGGGACAGAAAATGTAGTTTGAATCAAATCACCGACAGCTATGCTTTCTGTAGTATTTCATATCATTACAATGTAGTTTAAAACTTTCAGTAGTATTTCTTTACAACAAGAAAACATTTTAACAACAAATGCTTTCCCTCTCAAAAAGACTTTACCTTAGTACTGAAACAGACTGTCTACGATCAATTTTTTCATGTTATAGATTAGATATGTGTATATATATCTATATCTATCTATGTATGTGTGCCACAGCAATATTGTAGCTGCCAGGATAATAGAATAAACAACAATTTATTTGTTTAAGATAATTATCCTAATAAGCAGTACAAGCTACATTTCTATCCCACAAGCATCTCTATTTATGTATGCTTCAATCCAACACTCTGCCAAGCCAGATAAAGAATATTCCCTGTGAAATTTTCATGTGATCACAAAGAGAAATAGAAGTGTATATGTAAGCAGACTGTTTTTGTCCCCATGGGTGAAGAGTTGGTTGGTTAATAAAGTTCCAAATGGATCAACAATCTGCCAAAAATAAATTCGCTTTTTCAAATTTCTGCATTGTAAAAGCCTTCAGCGTAATGTCTTTAACTGCCCTGTGTCACCTTAGATGCTTTTAGACTAGGGAATGTTGTCAGAGCTGAAACCCTGAGATTTGTGAAAAATGTTTGAAAAGATCCCATCAGATTATAAAAATATACCAAAATACATCTCCTCTTATCTTCTTAAAATACTTGGTGGAAGATATCCACCTATCTATTTATCTACTCATATTTATTCACTCAACCTTTTTCTGTGGTAATTATTCTATTATCAATCTCTATACAGTTTAGAAGTTTTTTTTTCTGTGATTCCAATGATAATAATGCTTTTTAATGTTCATCCACTCATGACTAACCTAGAACTATGAATAAATGAGTTAAGCAGTAAATAACACCTGGAAAAATTAGTTAAGAGTTTAATTCTTTGAGGCTACATGTATTGAAGTTTTTTTATCATGGCCCTGAATGTCAATTTTTAAATACCCTCAACCAGTGGTGGGAGTCAAATAATTTAACAACTGGTTCTCTGCCCTAATGACCATTTTAAGTATAAAAAGGTAGTTTATTATTTCATGCATTTAATACTTAAATAAGAAAAATAAAAGAGGTATACAAAACTAGATTGTTATAAGAAAGTTTTAAAATATTAATGAAAAATATCAAATAATACCTGACAAAAAACAATAAAACTGTTATTTAAGGTATTTCCACATTGCTTTTTGATTGGCGTCCTCATTGACAATTTTTATCACCTATGGATGGAGTAAAGATTACTACTGGTGCTTTGAATACGCTGTTGCACAGATGAATGTTAAACAAGAGTAAGAAATGTAAATGTGTAATTTCCACATTGGGTGCCTGCCCAGGCGCCCACCTTGGAGAGAACCCTAATTACAAGTGCCATTTTAACAACCGGTTTGCCAAACTCAACAAAAAAATAGGTATTGGGTTCTGACAAAACGATGTAAACCAGCTGAATCCCACCACTGTCCTCAACTGAATCAAATATTCCTTCCAAATATCTTCTACACAATCACTTTCTAGCTGCATGAACTTAGCAGGTACTTTAAACTCTGTAAGTTATATTATCTAAAAAAATGTAAATAATATCACTTAATACACTAACAATATAAGGAGACAATCCATTCAGGATAGTTACTGTTTTATAGTAAGTGCACAATATATATATATTGGTCATTGCTATTGAAATTTAGACTCATTCCCTGCTGTTTTTCAAATTAAAATATTCTAATCAGTACCAACTGATTCTACAATTAATTAAAATTCCTACTGTAATTATGGTGGAAAATTCTGGCAAATATTTATATTGTTCTCTCTGGGTTCTTTTTTTCTTGCTTATAATAAAGGCCTTGCAATACCATTCAAAAAATCTTTAAAATATTCATTCTCATCAACAGGCCACTCAGCCCTTAGAGACCTCTATCAAGAAGTATGGATATGTCAGCAAAAATTCCCCAAAGCACAATTCTGCTAACAGGAGGATGTTGCATGTGTCTATGCTCTATTTATCAGGAACCTAAATAAAAAAGAGGAAAAAAATATACATGTTATGAAAGTGACAACACAATGAGACTACAGTACCCACCAATCAAACAAAATATAAACTGCAAAATATATTGTAACTTTCTATAACATACATTCATTTATCTTTAATCACATTATTCAAACAATTATATTTACTAGTAATTTTATAGTGGAAAATAATGACACGGAAACAAACTCAAGTCTCTAACTGTGTCATTCTGCATCTTTTAAGCCAGATATTGATGTGAGCTTTATGCATATAGCAGTCGACAAGTGTCAATTATTTATTATAAGCATTCTTTTTTTCTTTTAAGGAAAAACATAATGGAAAAATAATCATTCTTCATTGTCCATATAAATAATATATAATGTGTTACTAACTGAATTTTATGAATTTACTTACAGCATTTTGATATCACAGAAGATTTGGAATTTTTAAAATTTTACATTAATGCAAATGTTATTCTCTTTCAATTTTTCTCCCTCCCCCTCTCCCTATGCTGTAACAGAAATGTTCCAGAGAAGAGGTAACAGTTGAAATAAGATTTGAAGAAACAGTAGAAATCCTTCAAGTACACAGTGTTTAAGGAGTGAAAGGCAGAAGGGACAGCATGTGTAAAGGCAAATAAGTAGGAGAGAATTTAGCAAAGAAATCACATGATTGTAGGCAATGGGGAGTCTTTCTTACTTGCCAAATTAAATAGTTTGGACTTCTGAACATAGAGAGCTGCTACTGAACAATTTTAAGCTGTAGAGTGACAACCTCAGAGGTTTAATGTGAGGGGCTAGGTGAAGCTGAAGTTAGGAGATCATCTTCAAGAACACTATCTCCTAGGGCTGCACTGGGAATTATATGAGCTAATATACCGTTCACAAAAATTGGGGGATATTTCAAAATGAATATAAAGCTATAAAATATCCCCTAATTTTTGTGAGCAGTATATTTGTGAAGTACTGAGAACAGCTTGGCACAGTGTAAGCTGTGTAAGAATTTAATTAATTAATTAGACAAAAAATACTTCATAGTATATTGTAAGGACTCACTAAGGAAATGTTTTTATTCCTACTAACATTGTTTTTCTTCTAGGAGTGTATCCAGTTACATATAAAAAAATGTCAGCCTTCTATAAATACTTTCATTTTTAATGTGGTGCCTCCCCTCTATTCTCTGTTGCAGCAAGTTCTCTCTCTACAAAGGTTTTCTGGTAGAATACTCATGAAGAAATATGGTTGAATATCCATGAAGAAAATATATCTTTAGCAAGGGACAAGGAAAAGTAGTTGCTTAGATTCACAGAGTGAAACACTAAGATGGAGCGTTAGCTCTACCTTAAGGCCTTTAATTGATTCCCTGCCCACGTCTTCCAGAATACCAAGTCCTTCCGCCTTTTGAGTCATTACAGTTTCCTGTAGCGCACATTGGCTTGTCTTCTGTTGGTGTTCCCTTGGGAAGTCTTACCTTACCCCATCTACTGAGTCATTTACCACTGTCCACATATTTCCCCTCCCTTAAAAACCTGTGAAACCATTCAGTTGTTAATTACCTCCTCTCTTATTCTCCTTTTCTTTGTAGGCTTATAGAATTCAAAATTCATTTGCTTGGTGTAATTATGTCTCAGAAAGGAGTAGAAATAAATGTGTTCAAATGAATTTATAAACAAGAAACCTTTATTTGTTTTATTTATGTAAGGAGGCTGAGTCTCAGAGAAGTTAGGTAATTTGTCATTTACACAGCTGATAAAAGGATAAAATTAATTCTAAATGTACTTGCTTCTAAAGCCATTATCTCTTACCCCACACTTCTTTGTACAAAACAAATATGACTTCTTGATAAGAAAACCAACATGATCATATCTATGACATGTTTCTGTAATCAACAACAACTAAAAATACAACTGAATAAACAAATTATATGGACCAAAATAATTTGAAGTCATTGTTTGTGATAATAAAATTTTTAAAAATGCCTCTTCTCCTGGAAACCTTAATTCTATTATTTTATCTGTACTTGGCCTTTTGTTCATCTGTTAAAAAATAATTGTAAAATCTTGCTAAACCCTCAAAGGACAAGCCCAGAGAGCTCCCATGCTGATGGCTGTAAGAATAATAATGTATCATCTCGGCATGGTCCTGCTTGGAACTATTTCAGTAAACAGGACAAAGCTGTGTTAAACTAGAGGAGCTGATGCCCTCCTACCACCTTTATAGGAGCCATACAGTGATTATGAGGAGCACGGATTTAAAACTACCCTTATAATCATCAAAGATTTTTATATCATTTGAAGCTGGATTATAGGTAAGATGAAGAGAGAGGTTATTTTTCCCCTCTGTAGAAAACCCCTTCAGCAAGTGGTATTCCAGGCAAAATCAGAAGTTCTGGGTTTCACGTAGTCACGTTTCAGCAGCTGCAATGTTCAATTGGTAATTGTTCACATAAACAACTCAGATATATCTATTTACTTTACATGTACTAATGGGGGGAAAAAGGCTAGTCTCGTAAAATTCTAAAACCTACACTTTTTAGCTCTTGTTCACATCTCAGTGATTTTAATATCCTTCTGCTATATTATTTATGATTTCACAAAGAAAGTAGTTATTTCCTATTATCTGTTCAATAAATAAGTAGAGAAATGCTGGTGCAGAGATGCAATTTGTTAATGAAATAGCCTAGGAAATCTTCACGGTGTCTAGTCTCAGTGGCTTGCGCAGCATCTATTAAATGCTGGCTCCAATTCTTAACAGTAACTCTAATTTGTACACACTGATGTGTCCCACTTAGATGGATGAGGCATGCGTCCCGAGTAGATTACGCCACATGAGTTACCCATGTGGTGATGCAACATGCATCTGACATAAACACAGGCATGGTTAAACACATTTCTCAAGTTGTTCAACCTTATTCTATTACTGAAATGAGAATGATGAAGAATTTCCAGTTCTTGGTAATATTCTCAAGAAGAGAAAGACACCTTGCTTGTAGTTCTTAGCCAAATATCAGGGTACTATGAATGTACTATATTCAAGTGATGATACAACTTTCGTACAAGTTATAATGACTAGGTAGGTATATCACTATTCTCAAATGTGTATTCTGTTACCACTTGGTAAATCAATAACAATAAAAATTCGCACATGCTATCTTTTAAAAACATTCACCCTCGCTGATAATTCCCCTTGTTGAAAGAATAAACAATACTGTAATAGGAAAATGCTAGTTACAATAATGTCAACTCCCTTATTTTCTGTGAAACATTTATTTCTCCTATAATAATGAAGCTGAAGGGAGAGACATGCATATTTACGTGATAACATCAGATTCTTAAAATATTCAGAAGTTTAAAGAAACAAATCACATAAGACAGAAAAACTTATATGGATTTTAAAAGCTAATCTAGGAAAAGACTGACTTTAATCAAAACCTGCAAGTGACCAAATGCTGTTTCGGTCTGAATATTCTTTCTCTTTAACTAATGAAAGTGCAGTTTGATTTCCCCTCAGAATAAATACTTTTTTCAACATTAGGGTAGAGTAGTTTCTTAGATTCAAAATTTGTATGAGAGACTCCAGTGCAAGATTGCAGGGATATTCAATAAATACATATTTACTAATTTTGATACTAAATATTATTTATAAATTAATAATATTCTCTTGATTTAAAAAAATTCAGTTGTATTAATATGTAGTGAGATAATGTTCAACCTCAAATACTTTTTAGTCAATTTTATAAGAAATAAGTATTTACCACATTTATTTAAATAGTGACTCAGTAATTGTGAAAATATATATTTTTTACCAGCCATTAACATTAAATATTTTAACTAAAACTTTCATCAATGGTGGTAATTAATATTTCTGTAGAGTTTCTGTCATGGAAATGATTAGTAACAGTTTACCTAACTCATTTTGAAATTCAGCTAGTGATAATACTTAATGACTTTGTAGAATGGCTTTTATATTATAACATGCTATTTTATACTCTTCAGAGAGTTCACAATTTAATTGAGATTATTGAAGACATGGTTCACTTCCCTTCATTTACGTAAAAAAGTATTTTTGAAATTGTTGTCTTGCAAAATTCTTTTCTGGGTACCATATCTCAGATATCTAGAAATATCAGAAGCCATAAGTTATTCTATCAGGAGCCATCATGTATTTCAAGCCCAAGAAACACAGAACTACTACAGTATATACTTCTGAACTTGGGGGAAGATTTGTGCTTTATATTGTGAGAGGGAGGCCTTCCCTAGTGACTGGAGTTATTACTAATTTGATGGGAAAAATTAACTTTTAATACAGGTGATTGTTTCAAATGTGTATTTCTCTAATTTTAAGAGTTACTACTCATATATGACTTGTGATTCAATATTTTTCATCAAATTGTGTAATTTTCACTTTCTAGTCACTTTTATTTACCTATTGATTGATTGATTGATTTATCTATCTATCTATTTATTTTCTTTCTTTTACCAAGTGAGAGGAGGGGTGATAGAAATACACACTCCCGCATGAGTCCCAACTGGGATCCCCCCGGCAAGCCCCGCCTGGGGCCGATGCTCTGCCCACCTAGGGCCATGCTTGCAACTGAGCTATTTTTAGCACCTGAGATGGAAGCTGCACGGAATTATCTTCAGCTCCCAGGACCAACTCATTTGAACCAATTGAGCCATAGCTGCAGGAGGGGAAGAGAGAGAGAGAAAGGAAGAGAGAGAAAAGGGAAAGTGAAGGGTAGAAAATCAGATGGTCACTTTTCCTGTGTGCCCTGATGGGGAATTGAACCCGGAATATTCACTGAGACATTCTACCACTGAGCCAACCCACCAGAGCTCTAGTCACTTTTATTAATCTGAAGTTTACTCTATGACAATACAATGTTCTGAAGTGTTAAACAATCAATCTAAAAAGTGGTATATATATTCTTCATTTCACTGCCTTCTCCTATTCCTAGATTTATCTTTTCTCTTCTTTTCCTTGTTTCTAGCTAACCCAGGTGATTTCTCATGCCTCACTATATTTTTCAAGTTACTGGGAACAGATACTGTTTGGGTTAAAAGAGAGAGAAAATATGTAGAAGATGTAAAAGTCAACATGTAAAAAGTTAGTTACACACAAACAGCCCCTCTACACATCCACATATAGACATAAATATGGAGTTTTATAGAGAAGTTTCTTGAGGAATTTGGTAATTATTAGTTGATAAAGAATGTGCTTCATAAAGTGAAGGATATGTTTTGCAAATATATCTGTTTCTTACAGTGGTAGGCAAAAGCATAACTAATAAACTTATCTTAAATATTATTTATACAATAGTGTGACAAGAATTTTTTTGTAATATTTCAACTTATTTTGTTTCACTATCTTCTAAACTTGGCTATTTTATCTTCAATTTTTTTTTAATTTAAACCTCAGTCCATCAAATATAAAAATAAGGCACCATAAAGAGATAAAGACAATGACGAAACAAATGTTTAAAATAATAATTGTTAATAAAAATAATAATGGTTGGGTTTCAGAAAAGAACATAGTTAACTACCAATAAATAGAGTGGAGTTTGGTCAAAAGGATCTGAAAATGTTGTAAGGCAAAGTCTAAATGGTATTTTATGGAAGAGGAGGCATTGAAAACAGATCATAAAGGCCTGACCTGTGGTGGTGCAGAGGATAAAGCATCGACCTGGAAATGCTGAGGTCGTCGGTTCGAAACCCTGGGCTTGCCTGGTCAAGGCACATATAGGAGTTGATGCATTCAGCTCCTCCCCACCTTCTCTCTCTCTCTCTCCCTCTCTGTCTCTCTCTCTCTCCCTTTCTCTCTCCTCTCTAAAATGAATAAATAAAAAAATTTTTAAAAAAAGAAAACAGACCATAAATCATCATAGGTTTCCAATGCTAAGGGACGACCACCAAACTCTTGGCAGAGGATTGACGTGGACCTAGTATGTGCTAGCTGCTTTAGATATGTCATTTCAACAAATCTTCAACAACTCTACCTTAAAGCATTTTGTCCACATATCAAGATTAGTACCCTTTTTAGAGATGCTAAGAATCCTGCTGAAGGTGAAAGCCAGTTATGTCTGAATTGTCTCACAAACTAGATTGCCACCAGTGGCCCGGCCCTTACAAACCATTATAATTCAAAATGTAAGCCTGCTCACAAAATCAAAATTAAGTTAGCCATAACAAGTTTATTACTAAGAGCCTATAATTCTTTTAGTTGTATAGGATGCCTCCAGGGAAACCCAGGCTATACCTGTGACAGGCAGGTGTGGAATCTAGACACAGAAATCTAGAAAGAAATTATTTTGGAAGTGTGAGGATAGAGTAATGAATACCTAAATGCTGCAAAGTCACTGAGGATTTTAAGAAGGAATATGTAGGAACTGTGTTTTGAGAAAAATGACATATTTTCTGAGTGCCAAGGAGACTGAAGTGAGAAACAGAGAAACACGTAAGAGTTTATCACTGTGTCATCAAGATTTAAGAAAAAAAATTCCTTATTATCTCTGGGTTGAAGGTATGCCATCTACTTCATTTCCCTTAATTCAGGTTGTCTACATTTTTCACTTTACCTTATATCTAGCCATCCCCTCATGGAGCCTTTAGGGTGAGATAAAATGTCATAGCAACATAGTAAAATCCACAAGAAAAACAGAAGGTGGGAAGAATATGAATTTATGTCTGGCTTCACTTGGATGCATTTTCACCTGAATGGTTGGAATCGACAGCCTCATAATTTTCATGCTCTTGAAAAAGACACTTGTAAAATTATTTTCTTGCTACTTTTCAAAGCTCCGGTTCAGAAAATTACTACCCTTTTGATGTGAAGGCTGATGTAACTAATTATAGCTAGGAAGACACAATTCCTCCTTTATTAATAAAGAAATAGCAATCTTTCACCTAGAATGTAACGCAATGTCTGAATTTCAAGCATGAAAGATTAAATCGGTAAGCATTGAAATTCTATTATAGTCAGAGAGACAATGTTTCCAAGGGCAGTGGCAATAGGAGGTTTCTGCAAGAACATTTCTACCTCCTAGCAGGCTACAGGGCAGTGGGGAGAGTCGGGCTCAAGGCAAGAGATGTGCATATAACTCCTATCGAGGCTCTGAATAATCAGCTGGGTATGTAGATCAAGTTAGTCAACCTCTCCAGTTTAACGCAACGACTAGTTTCAACCACCAAATTGCTGTTGAGAGATGAAAGGAGAAACAGAAAGGAAAAGATAGCAAGACAAAGGGGGATTTGGAAGGAGAAAAGGAAGAAAGGATGGCGGGAAAGAGAGATGTGTAAGGAAGAGAGTGAGATCAGCCAATTTACATATTAGTGGTTCTTAACTTGAGGTGTCTATGGTGGGACATGTGACAGCATTTCTAACAAGGCGATGCCAGTGCTGCTAGTCTGGGAGACCACACTTGAGAACACTGTTATAGGTCTTCATCCATATGGAGACTTACCAAGGGCGGCTGGGGGCAGGTGTAATTCACTTTGTTCTTCACAAAAACCATTATCCTTTCTACCTGCTATATTATTTTGTTTTAAAATATTGAACTTCTCCTGCTTATGCATATGTTAGAGTCATTATTACTTCTATTTCTCTTATGATTAAATGGACTTACTTTGTATTTTACCACATAGCAGAGGTTAAAAAACAAACAAACAAAAAAAGCCTGAGGAAGCAGTGAACATTTATGCTGATGGGGTAGCGACAGATGAAATGGGATTCTCACTTAATGCTAGTGCAAGCATAATTTGGCATAGTTGTTTCAGAATATCTTTAGGTGCCACATGAGAAAAGCCTTATTAGCCAAATAGCTAAAGGTACCATTGCAACCACAATTAATAACAGTAATTGAGCACTTACTCAGTGACAGGCATTTGGGTAGGCGCTTTGCATGTATTATGATATTTAATTCTTTCAACATCCCTGAGAGAAAAAAGGATCTTACTGTGCTTTTCTTGATCAGAACAATGTTTTACAGCTCTTCGCTTGTGCAGGTATTACTTTAAAAGAAACACTGACACAGAAGAGACATATACATGTGCGTGTGTGTTCAGAATGAGAGTAGAAAGGTATCATCTCTATTACGCTCACCTAAAGATGCCTAAGAAGACAGACACTAAACTTATTTTCTCCTGTTTGATATGAATTTTCATGTAAATAGTTCTAAATCTTGGAATGTCCAAAGTGATGTTATAGTTTAAAAGGAATTTCCCCTAATTCTGCCCAAATCAAAACTCTGTACTTAGCAAACTACTGAGAATTAATCAGAAAACTGTTTTTAGGAGGTTATACTTTGTATGCTAAATATAACTTAAAATAATACATTTAGGAGAAAACACATATGCTATATAATGTCTTTTCTGAGTTTTCAAGAACAGGTATTTAATGATCTTATTGTCAACCTCTTAAACCCCTAATTACAAACAAAGGAAATAACTCTGTTTAGAAACGCAATTCTCCACATCTGTGATAAACACCACTGATTTTGTTGTTTAATAACTTATAGAGGTAAAACTAATTGTGTTTATCACAATTACAGGTGCATTTGATCACAGATCTCTGGGCATAAACCTCATCATCCATTCTTTCCTGCAAACTGCAGTATCTCCGCCTTCGTCATGTATTTATAATTGTCTTTTCTCTCCCTGCTGTAATCTAGGGAAATTGTATGGCCAAAAGACAAATTTCAAGTCATTTTGACTTACCCATTTCCCACATTTTCTTTATAACAAGTGTCAACAAACAAAGTAAAATATGTTAGGAATCGAACTTTGAATTGTATGACAGGGAGCATTGGTAACTGAATGTATTAGAAAGGATGCGATTGAGGAGACAGAGGTCCCAAGACCTTGGTTTTGCTTGTCCTCTGTCTCTGCCTCCAAATAGCTGTGAGGCCATATAAAGATCACTTCACCTTTATACATCTCATTTTTCTCATATTATAAAATGAGAGCATTAGACTAGGTAACCTCTAAAATGCACTGAAACTCTCCAAATTTCTGATTCATTTCAGTAAACTGGCTGTTCTCCTGAGATAGTTACAGATGACATTCCCGATAAAATCACAGATAAAGTTTTTACTCCAGAAATATGCTTTAAAATACAGTTTGTGCATAGGTTCTAACAAGAAGAGATATTCTTGTTAAAAAAGCTGTTTTTATAACACTCTTAGGTTCAAACATTTCAATCGCATAAAAGACATGTTTAAAGATGCTTTGTTAATCGTATGTTTAGTGCATTAATATTACTTAAAATGAATAGTATAAGCAGGAATTTACTTACTATATTACAGTACTAATGCTAGATAAATTGTTAGAGAACTGGTTTATACTTTTAAGGAATCTTCACTAGTGATATTATTGTGAAGGAATTAACTAGGTAAATAGTTCTTTGTATTATATATTCATAGAAATGTATGAGAGACATAATGCTATTGCAACATATCAAAATGTTAACTTCTGTAGCTTGTTGCTCTAACTTCTATAAGTAATATAGAGCTATATTTAGAATTGAAATACATAATTCAGAGACACTGAAATTATACAGATGATTTTAGCAAACATAATTTTGGTAAAAAGAGTCATCTGGAGACCTAGTTTAGTTTTCCATGGTCCCCTATTCAGGTATGTCTTTTGGGGGTTATGCCAAATATGGAGGCAGCACATAGTTTGGTCATTTTAGTGAATTAGTTAAAGATACATTTCACTTATTCTTTATTTGAAGTTTAGCTCATATAGATGCTACCTTTATTTGCATAACTAGAGCAAATTTTTATTGATTGACTTTAGAGAGAGAGAAAGGGGGAGAGAGAGTGAGCCTGAGAAACATTGATTTGTTGGTCCACTTATTTATACACTCATTGATTGATTCTTTTATGTGACGTGACTGGGGATTGAACCCTTAATCTTAGCATATCGGGATGATGCTCTGTCCAACAGAGCTTCCCGACCAGAGCCAAAATTTTTAAGTTAAAAAAAACTCAAATACTGTATCCAGCAAAAGATACTAGAGCAATAGTAACATTTCAGAGGCTGCAATATTTTATCCCCCTGAAGAAACTGCACTGCCACCGAATTGGAACCACCATGGTGGCAATTATCATAGTACTTATGTACAAAGTTAGCAATGCCAAAATTTAATAGGTTGGCAGAAGGAATTCTAACATTCCATTAAAATTAAAAACAACAAATACCCTTTAACGCCCTTTAAAGCTTTTGGATGATAACTCAACATTCACCTGAAGACTAATTCTGCTTCAAGGCCTTGCTCAGGAGATAATATTGCAGCATTTCAGGTTTGCTGCTCAGAGCAGATGTTTCCATGGGATGGCCTACATACAAGTGAAAGAGTGACTTCAGCCACATAACGTGGGCATGATTATAATACTAACAGTTGCCTCAGGGGCTGGTTGCAAGGATTAAAGTAGTCAATCTATGCCAAACACAAAACACACAAAAAAGCATTAGATCCATAGTTAATATTAAAGTATTTTAATTTAATATTTGTTATATGTTTTTGTTTGATTGTTATATGCAATTCGTCATGCAGAATGGAGGTATTTCTTCAGATTCTTATTTGGCTACCCTGGGGTACGATGTATGATAACTTTCACGTGAGGCCCTAAGGACTTTTGTCTTTGTGGGTCCTTCTCCCTTAAAAACCCTAAAAATCTATTTTTTTTACAACTGTGTAGGTATAGATATAAACATGTTAATTTTACATATTAAATTTTTTTTTACCCAGAAGTTCATTTTTTCTTATTTTGAAAGTAATGAAACCATTTTTATGAGCCCCATAAAGTAATGTGCACTGTATGGTCTGTATCTATTGTGCTTAATGCAGAGCTGGTCTATGATATCTGAATTTCAGTGAAGTTGGACTACACAGAGAAGAATAGCTGTTAGTTAAGTTTCTAGATGATAATAAAGACTTTCACTATAACCATAATTAGTTCACATTTTAAAAATTTATGACAATATTTTACAATGCATCAGGTACTATAAAAAATACCCAAGATATATCATTTCAGCATATGTTCATCACTCTGGGTTTTCTTCTGAGTAATATCTATGTTCATTATTTATTTTGAACATAAACACAATAGCTTCAGATAATACTAAACTGAAAACAACGTATACCGGTATTGTTAAATAACAAGTCAATGTTCTTAGTGTATTCTCTAGGTCTTTCTGCAAGTCAGCAAATCCAGCACTCAAGGCTTTCTGTGATTCATTCTTATGAAAATACCACTTAGTTCTCTCAACTATTTGTTGTAAGGAGTTTATTGTGAGCTTTGAATTTTCTTTATCACCAGCCTCGTATTTTCTGGATAAAACAAAATGAAATTATAAAATTATAAACATCACCTGATATGAATTAGTCCATTCTAAGTCAATCTTGCAAAGAAAATGTTTTCCAAACTGTCCTTAAAGAATTTGTCTCATCACTTACATTTGTATTAAGGCATCACTGTTCCAATCAAAGGGATCAATTCCTTTCTCAATGGCTCTTTCTTAATGCTGACTTTGCTACCCCAGGGTACATATCCTTGGCCACTGATATATTTTTATTTGCAGAGTTTTGATTATATCAGATAGTTCTAATATGTGCCAAAATAATAGTCTATTTCTATAACAAGTCTGGCAAAGTCAAACTGGTTCAAGATTAATCTTCAAAAGGAAATCTTAACACATACTTCCTCTCTTCTTACAAAAACCCCTGGATCAGCGACTTTACAAGTATGCCTGGCCTTACGCAGGCTTGTTAACAAAATTCTCACCTGGAAACTACCAAGAAATTTCTTCAAAGACACCTAGCATCAGGAATCTCCTTCTTTTTTGCCTTTTCTGCTTCTTGTCTGGAGTACAGATGTGATACCTAGAGTTCATTTAATCATCATGACCCCAATATAAAAGCTGTGTGTTGAATTAGGTGGAGAACTTGATGAAACAAGTCTGTCTCTCTCTGATGAAGAAATAGCCAAAACTGATCTGGAATACTGACTTTATTTATTTGAGAATTAAAGAAAATTTTCTTTGTTTAAGTAATTTATATTTCAGGTTTACTTTTACTTGTAGCTGAACCAAAGATTAAATTACATAGATGTGGTGTTTTAAACATATGAATATTATAAAAAAAGATAGTGAAAACCTTGGATATTGAGGAGAATATTCACATGCAAACGTTTTATCCTAGGCAGACAGACAGACAAACACACACACACACACACACACACACACACACTGTTGAGAGTGTGATAGCTCTGGCAGTCTTTATCAAGCTTTTAATGATCGATCGTGACTCATTTATTTATGTTTTTAAATGGTATTTGCATGACTCTTTCTTCCTTTTATGGTACAAAGTATTACCAAGAAAACAAGATGAAACAGAAACAAACAATAACAAATAAGAATAAATGATATATCTTGCATTGAACTGTGAATCTGTCCTCAACACTTTCAATTGCATTAGTGATTCATCAAGAGCCAGCAGTCATATCAGATATATCTGAAGAGATACATTTTCTAATAATAGTGCTCAATTATTATTATCTTACATGAGCAGGATAAAAGTGGATCTTAATTCTCTGTGTGATTTTTTTAAGATTAGGCTTTAAGCAAAACATTTCCTAATTTTTCCTAACAAATATTGGTTTGAATTCATTATAACACAAATTTTAAAACAAAAAAAGCTTAAAGTCTTCATCTTGGCGACATCTTTTCGTGACTGGTACTCCACACTTATTTTCAGAAATTATTAGCAGGAACACTGAAACATGTATAGCTGTAGAAGGAAGTGCTCCCAATTGTCCATCATCCAAATCACACTGAATATTACATTTACAATCATGAACTCATCAATCACTAAATAGCTGGACCGAGAAGTATAAGTGGCCAGAAAACTAGTCAATAGGTGGGTATATTTCAAATTTCTGGTTATTCTCAATGTTAAAATTTATTATTTTTGTTTTCAAAACTACCATAACACAGTGGCATATTTGGGATGTGCTAATTAAGTTCCCTTTTTGGTGATTAATCCACTTTTTAATTAAATTAGGCAAAAAGTTGAACTATGGTAACTAGAAATTTTTAATATGAATATTAAATAATGTTAAAAATTCAATTCCTCATTTACTCTAGCCACATTGCAAGTGCTCAGTGGACACATGACTACTACATTAAATACAATAGATATAGAGTATTTCAATCATCATGGAAACTTTTATTAGACTATGCTGAACTACATTTTCTTGTAGAAACACACTTTGAAAAACTATAAGTTTAAAAATAAAAAGATAATGTTGGTTACAATGATTTGTATTCAACAGAACTTATAAAATATAAAAAAGTTCCCAAAGTATTGCAATTAAAAGACAGGATGTTTGAAACTACATGAAAAAGGATAACTAATGATACTACAGCCATAAGTAGAAATGTATAAAAAAGATATACATTTCTGAAAAATAACATTGATATAGAGAAAAATTTTTAAAATTATCTGATTTTTTAAGGGCATTATGGACATATCAATGCCAAGTCAGAGCTTTCAACTAATGAAAAGATCAATGGAATCATGTCTTCTTGTCATTGGAATTGCAATTCTTGAAAACCAATAGCTTATCCTATTCTTAGAAAATAACTGCTAACTGAATGCAGGTTTAGTGTTTCGGTGTTCTAATTGTTCATTCTTGGCTTCTTTTATTGATGTCTCATTTCCAGGTCTGGCTCTGATTTCTTTCACTCTAGCCAACATTTCCCAAGATATCTCAAATATTTGACTCTTCATTTCTCTAAGTATTCAAAATCATCTTCTCTCAGTGACAATGTAGGATACAGTATTGCATTTAAAGTATTCTTCCAAATTTATGCAATGAGCACATCCAGATAATTGAAATGACTCTAAAGAATTCATTCTTAAACTATTTTACTGTGGACTAAAAGAGGTTTTTTCAAATAAACAATTAGTATTCCCATGTAATTGTACTATAGGCACACATTTAGTTCTGCTTTTGTAAAAATGAAGGATAATATGAAGCTAATTATTAGCATTAAGTCTTTTTTAAAAGAATTACTTGAAATCAGAAATTCACATTGAAGAGATTAAATTGCAGTAGAGATTACCTCTTTCCAAGGTTCTATGCATTAAACTTAATGAGATCCAGCACGTTGAATCTTTTTGATAATTTGCAGAACAAAAGTCACAATTAGAAGTATGATATCAAACACTTCAGTTGGAAGAACATGGTATGTATAGTACAGCTTCCTAGACTTGAAAAAATGTCAACCTCACATTTAACACATAGCTTTCTGATACACTGAACATGAATGCCATCCTGATCCTGCCAAAAGGACACGGAATGACTATTATAACTACTCAGTATGAGGAGGAGATATGTCAACCTTTCCAATGTATGAAAAACTTTTAGATCTTTAGTACTGTACATTAGAAAAAGTCAAATTGTTTTAGGTTATACTTGAGTATTCAACGTTTACCTCAAAAACTCTTAGGAAACTGTGCTGTGTGGCTACAACCCAAGAGTCTCTCAGTCCTTCCCTGAGGAATAGTTTATATCAGCTCTGAATTATTGGGAGTATCCCCATCCAAAGCACAAGATTGTATAGGGGTGATTAAGAGCTAGAACTCTGGCCCTGGCTGGTTGGCTCAGTGGTAGAGCATTAGCCCAGCATGTGGAAGTCTTGGGTTTGACTCCTGGCCAGGGCACACAGGAGAAGCACCCATCTACTTCTCCACACTTCCTCCTTTTCTTTCTCTTTATTTTTCTCTTCCCCTCCCACAGCCAAGGCCCCATGGGAGCAAAGTTGGCCAGAGCACTGAGGATAGCTCCATGGCCTCCACCTCAGGTGCTAGAATGGTTCCAGTTGCAATGGAGCAATGCCCCAGATGGGCCGAGCATGACTCCCTGGTGGGCATGCCGGGTGAATCCTGGTTGGGTGCATGCAGGAGTCTATCTGTCTGCTGCCTCTCACTTCTCATTTTGGAAAAAAAAAAAAAAGAGCAAGAATTCTGGAGTGAGACTGCCTGCACTTGAATCACAGCTTCCTTACATTTGGACTTTAATTTTGCATTAGCCATGTTAAAAATTATGATAAAAACTGCATTTAATCTCAAAAAGTTATTTTAATGCATTAAACTAGAGAATTCATATAAAATACTTAGGACAGTTAGTAGTACATAATAACTGTTAAAGACAATACCTAATAATTGTATTACTGCTGAAATAATGCTCTGCTTATTCCTTTATTTCTGTTACTCCCTCCATCTAGAATCACCTTTCTACTCTCCATCTCCATTTCTTTGATAGCCTATACTCATTCTTAAATACTTCATTCAAGACTCTCTCTCCAACTAGCCTCCCATAAGACTCCTAGCTAGATTAGATGTCCCTCCCCAGGGCTCCACAATTCCCTGGCATAAATTTATGACTGTCTCTTAGCACTGTAATGTAGAATAATCTTCCGTGTGTGTGATTACACATGTATACATGTGGGTGTATGTGTGTGTGAGACTATACTATGACATATGTTTCATTAATTTTTGTTTCCTTAACACATAGCAAGAGCATGCTCAGAGTAGACATTCAAATATTTGCTGAATAAATTAAATAATATCAGTTTGATATTTTCTAATAGCTACTGAAACAGAACATTCTAATATTCTTGCAGCTAAAGCTGAACTAAACTGATGTTTTATTGAGTTTGCCTCCTTGGCATTGACATGAATTCTTAGTGCTACATATTGAAAATCATTATCTTCAAGCCAAGATAACGTCCCTTTATAAATAGAATACTGAATTTTTTTCAAAACCAACATAAAAGGCAGCAGAAGAATGTATTCAGTGTCTAGAGTATTAGATCTAATTCAGTTAGATATATGTCCTGACCTCCAAAAGTTTATAATATAGGAGACAGAGAGAACAAGATAGACATAGATACCTTATTATATTTTATGCATACCTAATATATTTTATGCATGTGTGTGTACATATCTATGTATGTATCTAAGATATATATACATATTGTATAGATGTGTATATATATAAATACGAAATGTAGAGAAGTTAAAAATACATTAGCAGGTCAAAGTGTTTACCTAACAATCATATTTCTATGCAAATTGTCACCACATTAATGATTTTTAAAATTATTTTATTATAAGAATGTCTTTTAATCAAGTTCTAAATAATTTTTATTAACTCTAAAACCACCCTAAGATGCTTGTTATAACCAATGTTTGTTCTCTCTAAATTTTAAATTTAGATGAAAATGTCTTTGTAAATAAGTATTTTGTGATCACATATTTATATTTTATACTATAATCAGGTCTGGTGAGTTTATAAATAAGAGAAAATGAAATAAGTAAAATTACTTTCAGAAAAAATAGGTAATGATTGTTTAAAATATTGCTTGTCCATTTATCAAAGGTAAGTGCACCTCATTTTCAGACTTAATATATGTTCATTACTGCTGACATGACATACCAATTAGCTAGGCAGATTAGAGTCTACCACTGACTTCTTCTTGTATTTAATATAAACTCTATTTCTAGTGACACAATCAATCCTCTTTGCTATAATAAACGTGTATTGTATTGTCATGCATTATTTCAAATATGCTTGGATGAAAAATTCAAACAGAAGGTGTTAGTAAACATCCTACAGGATTTTTTTTTCCTTCTGCAATAAAATAAATAAAGAAAGCTTCATGACCTACCCACCTTTTCACTAAACTATTTTAGAACTGCCATGTTGAGGACTGTTTCATCTTGAGTCACCTCAATTAGGAAGCCTGAAAATCACAAAGCAACACATTCCTAGACTACTCTATTGCAATAGTCTTTATAAATAATACTTCAAGAGTAGAGAATTTAGTTTCTCATTGCAGTTCCTCATACACTTTGAAAGCTTTTCTATAACATTTCGGCCTCTAGAAAAACAGTCTATATCCCTACTACTATTATTTGACAAACAGAAATAATTTATTTGCCTACACGTCTTGGTGGATAGTATACATGTATTGGAGACAGACAAGATCAATATCAATTCTTTCTATAATAAGTCACATTTTGACTACTTGTGACATATATAATGAGAAATCACATGTAATGAGAAAGGATGCATGTAAAGCACAGTTGAGTATAGCACCTGACCCAGGATAATGACTCATTAAATGAGAGCTTTTGTCATGATGACAATAATCATTGCCATTTCATCCCTTGGAATGAATTTGATCAAATAAAGAGGAACAGGAAAGCTGCAGGAGCCTGACTCTTTTTCTCTATGCATCCCAGTTGTCTTAATAGGCACGGTATTGATGATTCTCCCAGGGACTAAGGAAAATCATCAGAAACCTGAATGAACCCCAGCTTCTGGTCAAACAGAGACAGAACTGTCGTGGGTGTTGGAACAATTCCATTAGGATTGCTAATATACTCTTTCTTTCTCTTCTCCTTCCCCTACTGAATTTTAAATGTCTGGTTGCACTGGATAAACGCTTTCCGGTACAATGATCTGGATAAACACTTCCATTGATAAGAAGGATTCCTTTATAGCTTCTTCCAGAAGAACATTATCTATTTTGTGTTCTGCTTCATTCTTATAATACAATTAAACAGACGCATGGAGAAGTTTGAACCATGTAGCTAGGTAACATTCAAACAATGCATTTTAATTGAGTCCTAGAACAAAATTTTTAAAGGATTTTTAAAATCAGGTAAAATTTCTCCTCAAGTTGTAAATAGCATAAGAAAAAAAGAAGAAAGAAGGGGTTTCACAGCCATCCAAGTAAAAATACAAGACTTGTTATTTTACCATAAGATTAATATAAGTCATTATAGTGAGAAATACATAGTGTAGTGTCATGGTGGGTTATGATCCCAATGTACTGCCTTCCAGTTAGCTCAGCTTCAGAGAATTTTAGATCAAGACAATGGGTGGGGGAAGGGATCCAGAAATCACATCATATGGCAAAGTTTGAATGACCTGAAGTTCAACCCAGCAGAGGAAAGCCTAAGGAAAGACATGGTGACTCTCTTTAAGTTTAGCTCTGAAAAAGAAGTGAAAAGAAAAAATATTCTGTTCCTTCTCTAATACATAATTTAGATAAATGGGTAATAGAGGCAGATGTACATGTCAGCTCCATTTAAAAAAAAACGGTAAAAATTTAAGTTGAGCTACAAAGAAATGGGCTGCCTTAAACTCTTAATTACACAGAATAGTAAAAAATCTCATAGAAGGCCATGTACTTGAAAGAGAGAATTTCAATTGGTAGACATTTGGACGAGGTGACCTACAAGAAAATTTTATTTCAAAATTTTATGATTCCAAGAATATGAACTACTATTTGAAATATCTCTCTAAATGTCACTATCAATAAACATATCACTGAATTTATATAAGCACCATGGAATATGGTGACATAAACAAAGAAGATGAAATCAAAAGGGATATAGATACCATTGCAAACAAGTGAAAATTAATGAGGACAAAGGGAGCTGAATCACTAAGAAAATCGAGAAATATTGACATGAACTGCTTTCTTATAGAAATGTGCCTTTTGAAATATAACTAGAACATTTACAGTGAAAACTCATTTAATATATTTCAATGTAATTATCTCTGAAACAACATATTTATAATCCAAGCATATATTATAGTATTCTCAATAGCAATAATGCATTATTTATCAATTTATGTTGTGCATCAATTAAAACTACAATGTATAAATGTGATTTTAAACTCTGGAAAAGAGCACATAGAGACTATGCTTTACTAACAAAAAAACGAAAAGGAAAACTACAGATAGAGAAATCAGCTCACAAGTTGGCTTGCATGCATCCTAGCCATTTTCCCCTAATTACTAGCACAGGCATACGAGGAGGGAAGGAGGCACTTATGTGAGAAAAACTATGTTCAAATACCCTTGCAATGTCATATGCTCCATGGACTGTGACTTGACTACAAGAATTGATGGGCGACTTTTGTTCTTTCCAACACAGGCAAACAGTCGCTCATTTCAGAGCATAAAAAGTTCCTCACACATTTTATATCATACAAACACAAATATATTTTTAAACTACATCCCGGCTCTGAAAAGTCAGCCAGTGAGAAGAGCCAGGATTTAAAATCCCAGCTCTGCACAGAAGGTATTCTCTCATACTCATATCTTATCTTCATAGTGCCAAGCATACTGCCTGGCACATAGGAAGAGTCCACAAATTGAGTTAAATGAAATCTGGATTCTGTATTTACTCGCTAGGTTTTGTATGACTGCGCATTTGTTTCTCTGTGTTTCTGGGCATCATATTTGTTTCTGTTACACAATAGTGCTCCAGTATGTTCAACTATATGCAACACATAATGTGCACCAATTTAACAGATTCTTATCAAATACCAATCTCAAAGTGATGATGAGAAATAGTCAGAGCATAGTATTACAGAGCAGTCAAGGAACATGTCATGCATGGCAAATTATTGGGGGGGCTCAAGTGTTAATACCATAAATCAAGATTCAAATGTCATCAAATTCAATCTCCTGTCCATCCTCCTGATAAAATTGTGTCTCCACTTTCACATGGGAGTGGAATTTTTATGCACTCAGAAAGATATTTTTAATGTACTCTTTCATTAATTCTGTATATATTTATTGATCACTTAAGAGGGTCAAAGCACATTTTAAAATGTCAAAATACAAATACAGTGTAAGTGAGGGGATCCTTAGTGTTACTATAATTACTTTAAAATCCATTTACAGCAGAATTTATTAAGATACAAAAAGTGGCAAGAGATTCTAGATTTTTGTTTAGTCAACCTTCAACAGATATCTGAATGCCAAAGGAACCTACTCATGGTGCCCAGAATATGCTTGGCATTTTTCTGCCACTGAAACTTACTTATGTCATGTTAAAAAGAAGCTTTCTATCACCCACTATGGCTGGCATCACTAATTAGTCATGGCACCCATTACTGGTGTCCCTGGACATGCATGAGAATTCTTTTCATCAGTCATAGAGGAAACATCCAAATGTGAACAGAGTTAGCATACAAGAAAACACTATATATAGCCTGACCTGTGGTAGTGCAGTGGGTAAAACATTGACTTGGAATGCTGAGGTCACCGATTCAAAACCCCGGGCCTGTCAGGTCAAGGTACATACAACAAGCAACTATGAATTGACGCTTCCTGCTCTCCCCCCTCTTCTCTCTCTGTCTCTCTAAAAAAAAGTCAATAAATTAAATCTTAAAGTATATATTTCCATAGCTCATATTATATGGGGTAGTGAGTAATGGGCTCACTGTACAATATTCTGTGTCTAATGATTTTTCATTTGATTTGAAAATATTCTATATTGTTTATGTTGATTGTCTATAAAAACCAATGACAACCTAACCAGGTGGTGGCAAAGTGGGTAGAGTGTTGGACTGGGACACAGAGGACCCAGGTTTGAAACCCCGAAGTGGCCAGCTTGAGCATCTGCTCACCAGCTTGAGCATGGGGTCACTGGCTTGAGCATGGGATCATAAACATGACCCATGGTCACTGGCTTGAGCACAAAGGTTACTGGCTTGAGCCCAAAGGTTGCTGGCTTGAAGATTAAGGTCTCTGGCTTGAGCCCAAGGACATTGGCTTGAGCATGGGGTCACTCACTCTGCTCTAGCAGATGAGAAAGCAATCAATGAATAACTAAGGTGCCGCAACGAAGAACTGATCCTTCTCATCTCCCTTCCTGTCTGTCTGTCCCTCTACCTCTCTCTGTCTCTCTGTCTCTCTCTCTGTCTCTCTCTCTCTCTCTCTCACGTGCGCACGCACACATGCGCGCACGCACACACGCGCACACACACACACACACACACACACACACACACACACAGAAACCCAGTGACATATTTCCTGATGCCCTAAATCTGGAAACTATTATTTAAAGCTCAGAAGAGTGGCCAAAGATAGTTTTGTATATTTATGACCCAACAGCATAGAGGTGAGAGAAATAGCAGAAAAAAGTATGGGGTTTCTTTAAAAGGTTAAGAAAAATGAAGAAAGATTTGGAAAACCATTTTATAAAGAAATCAGTCAGCATACTAAAAAAGTGTCAAAACTCTAGAAGTTACTTTTATGTTTTTTTTTTAAATATAAGTGAAGCTGCAGTCTTTGTATTTTATTTCTCTATGTAGATATCTGTGTGTCAGAGGATATACCGATGACAGAGAAGTATCTAGAAAGTACTGTATTGCGAGTGATACAAGTTTCTAAAATTGGTTGGATTTTAATTCTACAGTAAAAAAAAAAATCTTTATTTAGCAGCCATGATCAGCAAAGCAATGTTGCAGGCATTGTTACTAAACATAAAGGTAGAGGAGATTTCAACTAAAGTCTGACGTTCTCTGAAGAGATAACTTTTGTCAGCAGGCATACTGCACTGAGGCACCTTAAACACCACAGGGCATGATAGGTCCATGGGTTTTTTTCTTATTTGGTTCTAAGGGATAACACAAATAAGCAAACAATGTATGCTTAGAAACAAATTATCTTTTAAATGTATGTCTAGCTCTTCAATAAAACAGATTCTTCTAAATCAACTAAAGTAGAGATGAACAAAAATTATAGACATAATTAAAATATATGTTGCATTATCTGACCAGATGGTGGCACAGTGGATAGAGTGTTGGACTGGAATGTGGAGAAACCCAGGTTTGAAACCCTGAGGTCACCGGCTTGAGCTAGGGTCCCATCTGGCTTGAGCATGGGCTCACCAGCTTGAGCACAGGGTCACTGGCTTAAGTGTGGAATCATAAACATGACACCATGCTAGCTAGCTTGAGCCCAAAAGTTGCTGGCTTGAAGCCCAAAGTCGCTGGCTTGAGCCCAAGGTCACTGGCTTGAACAAGGGGTCACTCACTTTGCTGTGGCCCCAGGTCAAGGTGAATATGAGAAAGCAATCAATGAACAACCAAGGTGCCACAACAAAAAACTGATGCTTCTCATCTCTCTCCCTTCCTGTCTGTCCCTCTCTTTCTGACTCTCATTAGATCACTGTCCAAAATAAATAAATATATGTATATATAGATATATAATATAGATCTATCTATCTATCTATCTATATATATATATATATAGAGAGAGAGAGAGAGAGAGAGAGAGAGAGCTCACAAAAATTAGGGGATATTTCAAAATGAATATGAAGTGATAAAATATACCCTGATTTCTATGAGCAGTGTATATATATCTTGCATTAAAAGTTACAAAAATTAATTTTCATCTTGGTTATTAAATCATATTTGGAGCTGGTTTTGCAGAAAATTGCAGCATTTAAACATTTTGTTACGAATAATTATTTACCATGTATAATGTTGCACTTTAGCAATATCTTTTTTTTTTTTTTTTTTTTTTTTTTTTTTCCAGAGACAGAGAGAGAGAGAGTCAGATAGGGGCAGACAGACAGGAATGGAGAGAGATGAGAAGCATCAATCATTAGTTTTTCGTTGTGATACCTTAATTGTTCATTGATTGCTTTCTCATATATGCCCCGACCGTGGGCCTTCAGCAGACCGAGTAACCCCTTGCGTGAGCCAGCGGCCTTGTGTCTAAGCCGGTAAGCTTTCTTCAAACCAGATGAGCCTGCGCTCAAGCTGGGAACCCTGGGGTCTCGAACCTGGGTCCTCTGCATCCCAGTCCGACACTCTATCTACTGCGCCACCGCCTGGTCAGACAGCAATATCTTGGTTTTAAAGAAATTCTTCTTCACTTAGGAAAAGTAATATCCACTTTTAATTTTACCTCCCTTAAACCTAAATGCCTGGACCTGGACATTGTAATTCTTTTAAATAAATTCATTTTGAATGTTTTTTTTTTTCTTGAGCCTTATAGCAAACCCAAGACAAAAACCAAAGAAAGTTAAAAAAACAATTTTGTTTTTAATATTCCAGATTTCTGTAGCAGGTCAGAACTTGGAGGCATGGTGTGTGTGTTAATTGGTGATGTTTATGTCTGGCCTAAGGTGCAAGGAACAACAGCTGCTATTCTTGGCCAAACTGCTGACGTTTCTTCAGGAAGATAAGAGGACTTACTTATTTTGTGGCTCAAGGCTCAAGTCTCTGATAGAAGAATAATTTTTTTTTAAACTGGCATACCTAATCAAATACATGAATTTTTTGTTGAATTTTCTCTGATATTCTCCTAGAACTTATTAAAATTCTAACATGCTTCCACTATAACTGATCATCAGAGAAATGCAAATTAAAACCACAATGAGATACCACTTCAGACCTGACTGAATAACTATCATCAATAGATCAACAAACAACAAGCATTGGCCAGTATGTGGACAAAAGGGAACCCTCATGCACTGTTGGGTGGAATGCAGATTGGTGCAGCCACCATGGTAAACAGTATGGAGTTATCTCGAACAGTTAAGAATGGTACTGCCTATGGCCCACAGATCCCACTTCTGGGACTATATCCAAAGAAACCCAAACCACTAATTCAAAAGAATATATGCACCCCTGTGTTTATTGCAGCATTATTTACAACAGCTAAGAAATGGAAGCAACCCAAGTGCCTACCAATTGACAAGTGGATAAAGAAGAGTGTTACATTTACACAACAGGATATTATTTGGCCATAAAAGGAATGAAATCTTACCATTTGCAAGAACATGGATGGACCTAGAGGGTATTATGTTAAATAAAAAAAGTCAGGCAGAGAAAGACAAATACTGTATGATTTCATTTATATGTGAAATCTAAAGGACAAAATGAACAAACAAACAAGATAGAAACACGCATAGGTACAGAGAACAGACTGATGTTTGCCAAAGGAGAGGGGGCTGGGGCAGAGGTGAAAAGGGTGAAGGGGCAGAGAATACAAATTGGTAGTTACAACAGAGTCACAGGGATGTAAAGTACAGCATAGGGAAAATAGTCTATAATATTGTAATAACCATGTACGGTGCCAGGTGGTACTCGAAATATTGGGAGACACATTTTGTAAAGTATATGATTGTCTAACCACTATGCTGTACTACTGAAACTAACACAAAATAGTGTTGAATGTTAATGGTGATTAAAAAGAAAAGAAAGGACATTATCAAGTAAACTTATAAAACTGGAATACCAACAATAGTTTAAGAAAAATATTATGTATCAATGTTCAATTACTAAAAAGTATTTGTCTTATGGTATATAATGCAAAATCCTTAATTTTAAGTAATATTCAGTGAAGTATTTGAAGGTAAAAGCCTATCATGTATGTAACTTACCCTCAAACAGTATAGAAAATGCAATATGCATGTATATAAAGAAAGCAAATGACAATGAAAATGGGGGGAAATAGTAACAGTACTTGATTTTAAATCAAGGAGTTATTAAGACATTCTTGCAATAAAAAAAAAAAAGAAAAGGAAAAGAAAGAAAATATGGGCATGCTTCTTAGAACATGCTCTATTGTTTTGGGTTTCCACTTTTTATTTTGGCAAAAAAAAAGTTTGCCTGATTTTTAATGTTAGGTCACTGGAGTGTTCTTAATTTGGTTGTGTCTCTTCCATTTCATTACTTATTTAGCTTATTTTAATTTCTCTCTCTGGCCAATGAGAATTGAAATGTGACAAAGCAAGGTGGGTAACTGATGCGCTGTATGACAAAGTAACACTGTCTGTGTCTACGGGTGGTGCCTGCCTCCCAGCAGGGGTCCAGCAAATGTGGACTCTCCTGCTCCACTAAAAGGGTCAGATTGCATCCTTTCTCTTTCTCTCTGTCTCTCTGCATATGTATTCTGTTCAGGAAGAATGGCATTACAGGGGTTTATAAGACCCGTTCCTATTTATCTGACTTGGGATAAACCTGCATCATCTAACTAATCTAACTTTAAACCAAGATTTCAAGATGCCGTGTCAGTCCTCCTGATCCTAACATGAAAGAACACTTGCATTTTCATGAGAGTATATTAATTAGCACTTTTATGATAGAATCATAACTTCTGACTATTGGTTTCCTTTTTTACAAAAAGTTGATGACCGGAAATCCCGTAACCAGAGATAATAAGATAGCATCCTCCAAGGCAGGAAATGAATTGCAATTCCTGGTCATATTAATTATCTCTCAGGCTTTCATAAAACAGATCTCTTTCCCCTCAGACCTTGTGGGAGAGGGTTTGTGGCATACTTCATGTTGGATAGACTAATGGCCATGAAAAGCCAATTAAAAAGCTGAAAATCAAATCAGCTATTCAGTGAATTTTTGCATGTAAATTCCCTTCTGCTCAATTACAATTTAAGAAGCCACCAATAATCTGCTTTTTATCTTTAGTCCTCCACAGTTGCAATCCCTAACATGTGATAAAAAATTATCCTCTTTGGAAAGTAAGTCCTCTTCAAACCAACTTTCTGCTTATATAGAAGAAAATAAAATAGAAAAAGGAGAAAAAAATTTACCCAAGGAAATTCTCATTTCCATAATACTTAGATCGTGTTCATACATGGTGCTGTTTTGTTTCTCATAAACTCTTTCCTTCTTCCAAGGCTCTGATCTACGACTTTATATTTGTCATTTTCACTATGATCAGCTGGTCAGCTAAATTGTGCTGGCATTAGAAAAACTCAACTCACAATCCCTGACAGTGTTAGGAAATCAGTAACATGTCTTTTCTTCTTTTTCATGTGAGAGGAGGGGAGGTAAAGAAACAAATTCCCGCATGTGCCCTGACTAGGATCTACCCAGCAACACCCATCTGGGGCTGATGCTCTACCCACCTGGGGCCATGGTTGCAACCAAGCTAGTTTTAGAGCCTGAGGCAGAGGTTCCAAGGAACCATCCTCAGTGCCTGGGGCTGATGTGCTTGAACCAATCAAGCCATGGCTGCAGGAGGGGAAGAAAAAGAGAAAGAGAAAAGAGGGAGGGGAAAGGTGGAGAAGCAGACAGTCATTTCTTCTGTGTGCACCGACTGGAAGTCAAACCCAGGACATCCACACACCAGGCTAATGGTCTCCCACTAAACCAACTGGCCAGGGCCGGAAATCAGTAACTTTAAAAGCTCAAAATCCTAAATTTCAAAAGGAAGCTGTTGTGTCTTCTTTATTTTAGTTGCTCTCTAGAACACTAGTCCATTATAATGGTTACCACCCACGAAACCTTGTTCCTTAGCACTCCATAGGATAGGGCTTTTGCAATAAAGAATCAGTTTATCACTTAGATTCAAGATTATTCAATTTTTGTCTATATCTATATATTCATTAAGTAAGGTTAAAAACTCACACTTTAGCTACTTTGTCTATTTATTTTAATTGGTTTGTTGTTACCTTCATTCAAAATTCAAGCTCAAGGTCAATAATACTCCAGGATGATAACGGTAGGGATAGACTCAACATCCATTCTTCCAGATGCATGGTTTTTAAAATTCGATGTGAGAAGTAAAAATGCAGTTGTCATGGTTCCCATCTCCAGACACTATTTAAATTGTTTTAGGAGAGTGCTAAGAATCTGGATTTTTAATCAATATCCCAAGTGATTCTAATTCTCGTGCTTCTCAGTCCACACTAAGAATTTGCTAAACACTGTATATGAATTTTGTAGTGAACTGGAAGTTATATATTTTAATCAAGCCATTTATATCTCCAATGAAAACACCTTTGTATGCTTACAAAGTTATGTACTTTGCATTATAAAAGGTATCATATTATATGGCCAAAATAAAAAATAGTTCTAAATATTTGTCAAATTATTGGTTTACTACATTGGTGAAATAACTGCTTTACTCTTCTAAAAAACTCTCCCGGAAGTGAGATACTTTCCTCTGCTGGATAAATAGAGCTGTAAACACATTCACTTTCCTTCTTTCCTTTAGCTGCCAGAAAATTCAGAACTAATTTTATGCTCAGTAGTGCTTTATTTAACCCAACTTTTACTCTCCATCATTTCTCCTTCATATTTAATACTTGGCACTTGTTTTATTTAATCTTTTTGGTTCATTTGACAGTAAATTGTTTCAGATCCTCTTTCAAATTGGCAGAGTAAGTAATAATACAGAAATGAATAAGTATTTCATTTCAAAACCAGTTTGCCAGAGACATGAAATTTTTATAATTTGGTAACCCAACTATATTAATTGTTGAATTTTAAACAACAAAAATTTGATGTGGTGACTCAAAATTCTCCTTGCTAAATAAGAAATACCTTTTGGTTTAAGATGTGTTTTCAGTAACTCTTCCAATATTATTTTCAAATATCTTTATCTTCAACAATCATCTCCTGCCTAATTGTATACTGAATGACTGACGCTAGAGACTTTTTCTTTTCTTTGTATATATTTGTAGTTATAGAGAGCCTCCTGTCTCACTTCCTTTTCTCTCTTTCTCTTTCTCATTAAAACTGTACATATCGAGTGGCTACAACTTGATGAGTTAAAAGGATAGTATTCACCCATGAAAAATATCATCACCATCAAGGACGTGGACATATCCATCACCACCCAAAGTTTCCCTCCTGTTCTTTTACTGCATTTTCTTATGCAAGAAAAATATGTATTACATTTAATATTATTTTAATATCATATATTTGATACTATTGGCAATTCCTCATATAGCACCTACATACAAAGAAATGTTCTAAGAACCTCACATATTTACATCTAATTTCCATACAAGTGCTAGGAAGTAGGTATTGCTCACTTATTTTTACACATGAGGAATCTCAGGCAAACTGAGTTTAGGTTCTTGATCAACATCAGACAGCTGTTATATATTTAGGATCTCTTTGAGTGACTCATCAGAGGATTATTGTAGGAGAAGGGTTCTAATTTTAAATAACATCTGATAAAGATTTTGTATAGAAAAATAAAAATACAGAAGTCCCCAAATGTCACCAAAGGGCTTTCTTTTAACAGAAGTTCTATAGGCTGATGGAAAGAAAAGACCTTTTGTAATATAAAAAGGTAGAAAATGAAATATAAAATGATCCTTCCAATATCCTACATATCCAGACTGCTTAAAAGTATTATCATCAATAGCTCATTTTGTGACCTCTCAGAAAAATAAAAGGGGAGGGTATTTGTATAATGACATATGCACATGTATAATTCTTACCTATCTATATGTTTTGCATTGATGTGTTTGTGTTTGTATTTCTTAAATGTATGTTTGAGTATACCTTATACATTCATGCATAATTTAGTAATATTTAAAACAATAGATGTAGATCCAGAAACTGGGCACTGACTAATGTGGGATATAATGAGGAGACAGAAGTAAAAGAGATTTCTTAATTAACTCAAAGTTTGGCATAAAAGATATGTATTAGAACATATTGCCAAAATATGCTACTTGATGAAAAAGGAAGCCTTCCTTTAATTGTTTTTGAAATAAAGTAGCCTTACTTTACATTTTGGTGATTATTAAGGTAGCTGGACATTTTACATAAAAATAATAAAGTTCTCTGCAAAATCAATAAGAAATTTACTCTAGCACCATGCCAGTCCCAAATAAAGAAAGTGCTTTATTTTCATAAAGGAGAGTTTATAACCATTTTCTAAATTACATTCTTTTTCTTTTTATTGGAATATTTACTGTTATCTTCTGACATTTTGCATTAAATCCACGTAATTATTAAAGCTGAAAGCACAAATGCTATATTAAAAAAAGACAGATCAATATATATATATATATATATATTCTAAGTTAATTATGCTTTTTAAAACAATTGCCCTTTATTGCAATCATGAAAAATTGCAAGACTGAGAATAATATTCATTTTAATTTTTGCAATTAAAATTTTTCTAAAATGAAAGAAATTTCTTCTTGACACTTATTTGTATACCTATTTCGCTGTGATGTATCCTCCTCCTGAATGCCTGTGAGATGTCTTGACATTAACATCATTTTTCTAACTACAGTAATATTCTGATAAACTATACCATATGAATGCAGAATGTGAATGTTTCTTGGTTGTAGATGTTTGGAAAATGTTATACATAACACTTTATTAAATAATATAAAGTATCAGAAAACCTATTGAATATCAACTTCAATCCTCATTCTTACTTTCACAGAAATGAATAAACCAAAGCCTTATGAGGTATTTTCAGATTTGATTTTTTTTGTATTATTTGCTCAAATATAATTGGCCTTACTTTGAAACATATAGTTGAAGTTAATTATTTCCATATATTTAACTGCAATTTCTGTAACAAGATGAAAGAAAACCAGTCTCCATTCAAAATTAACAAAGAATACTGACTCTGAGAGTGTAATTGTTATTAACAACTTCATCACATGCAAAGGACAAGAAATGTCCAGACATTTCCTCATGATGGCCCTGGTAAATCCTAGCTTGTTCCATCAGAAATTAAGCTTCTGTACTTGCAGGACAGATGTTTTCATGGAAACAATAATAAAGTGAGATGCCACAATGAATTCCCTTACATTCAAGAACTATTTTTACAAGGTGCTCATCTAAGAAGCACTCATTGGTTTTAGTTTATTTTTATTTTTTTATATTTATATGCTGTTAATCCAATTCTTGTTCCTATGACCTAAGCTCTCTGCAATCATCCATTCATGATTTTGTTTTGCTGTGCAGTAGTAGGGTGATTTGTACCAAAGCTCTGCCTCTCCAAGTTTTCATTATACACAGGCTTCACACATGGTCCCAATTTAATTTGAGTTTAAAAATACATAACCTCTGACAATTTTCACAGATTTCAATGCATATAAAACATTTTTTTTTCTCTCAAACTCAAAAAAATCACAAAACACCTGAGGAGGATATCTATGGACCTATTGCAATGTGAGAAAAAAATAGAATCTATAGCATATGTGATATTCTTGAACACTGACATTAGAATCAACAACTGTAAGTTTGCCAATCCATATCCAAAATAAATAATAATCTCTAGTTATTTCCCAAATATCTCCATCTCTATTGAGAACTACTTTTGTCTTTTCAGCTAAAATTCATTTTTCATTTGAGGTAGTTTTATTTTTTGTAACACAGGAATAATTTAATCAATGCATTCTTATGAAAAACTCTATTTTTTGGAAAAATCTCATGAATAACTGATATAAATCTTAAGTATAACAGAGCTAACAGAAGATGAAGGTATATATGTAGTGAAAAAAGTAATGTTAAATGGCCACTGAAAGAAAGTTTAAATGTTTTTGAGTTTGTGCTCATTTTAACACAGAAATCACATCTCGTCTCAACCATGCTGATAACTCTCTAATATCTGCCCATATGTCTTGAATGAACCCAGAAGTCTTTATTATGGCCTACAATATTCTATACCATCTTGTCCCAACTAACTTTCAGACAACATTTGCTACAAAGCTGGTCCCTCCCTTCACTTTCATTACAGTGGCCTTAGTGGCACATCAAACCTTCTCCCTCCTTGAAATCCTTGTACTTCTCTTCTCTTTTCCCCTTAAGCTCTTTATGGGATACTCCCTGACCTCAGCTTACTCCCTTCAGTTAACCATCAGCTTAAACATTCCCAATGGGGAAGCCTGTCTGTCCCTTATTCAAAATAATACACTTCTTAAAAATTTTATTTTTAATGGGGCGACATTAATAAATCAGGATACCTGACTCCATCAAAAAGAATAACATAAGAATAATAGGTATATCAGAGGGAGAAGAGAGAGAAAATGGAATGGAGAACATACTCAAACAAATAATACACTTCTTAATCTGGTTTATTTTGCTTGTAGCAACCACCATGACTTAGAGTTATATATTTATGTGATTATTCTCTCCCACTAGAATACACGGTTCCTCAGGTCAGAAAGTTGGCAGTTACGTTTACTACTGTGGCCAATGATATGTATCAAGTGATAAACAAAATATTTTGAATTGAACTCTATGATTCAGATTTTGATTTATTGAAAACTACGTGTAAAACTTTGGGTTTCTAAAAGCACTATTCCTGTTACTCTTAAAAGTGGAGGAAATGAGGAAGATGGAAGAGTCAAGCCCACATAAGAGCAAAGAAGACAAGACCTTTCACTTTTAGAAAAATCCTTCCAGTTCTGTTTGACATTTTTTTTCAACTGTCATCCTACTCTTTCAATGTTATTTTTTGCTCATTGTTAACTTCTGATAACTCATTCCATATTCTCCCCACATGTTTTATGATTTGAATCTTCTTTACATAACAGACGTCAAAATTTCCACTGAAAACAAGACAGCACCATGCCAGATAGGTTGCTACATGTATTTTTGCATACTTGCCTTTTAATTATTTAGAATGAAAACGTCTTCCTGAGAGAGACTACATTTATTTTATGTTATTTATAGATAATAGTTCACTATTTTTAAACAATTTCATTTTACTCATCAATGAGTGACCTGGATAAAGAAAAAATTACTACCTTGTGTTTACTGGGTAAGAGAACACTTTTCTCATCATATGGTGTCATCAAAGTATCCTTTTGACCTGTGGGCTCCTTGCCTGCTCCTATGTAGGTAGGAAGCTGAGCTTGAAAAAGAAGGCAGGGTGTTCTCGTGCTGATTCTCTTGCATTATAAGATATCTCCATATGCTTCCCAGAGGCACCTGCACTTTACTCAGCCTTCACCAGAAAGCAAACTGATTAAGGAAAGGGGCACCAACAACCATTAATCCTAATCTTTGCAGAAGCATTAGTTACAGGTCAAAGATGGAGAAGTCTCATAGCCTGCCTTAGTCCAAAGAGAAAAATAAAAAAGGAAGATTGTGGTACATTCCAAGAAAAAATGTTCAAATCATAAATTTCAAATTTTTTAACATTGCTCAAAGTGAAAAGTTAGATTGGTAGATTACTGCTAATGTTGAGGTGGCTCTGCTCCCTGGCTAAGGAGCTCTCCATGGTGTGTGGGTATCATCCCACACCAGGATCAGCAACACATTAATACAGATTTTTCTACATTTGAGTTCTGAACATGTAGGTAATAAGTCCCAAATGGTATAAACCCAAACCTCAAAAGCCTTTCAATCTAGTTAGAAAGACAAGAAGTAAAACCATACATTATATATAAAATAGCACTTACTAATGTCAAGAGTAACTTCAGCTACAGATATTGTAATCTTGGGAGCTTGAGAAGGCTTCATGGAGAAGGTCAATGTTAAAGGCTAGTTCTCAAAGGAGAAAACTAAAGAGCAAAAAGTTCTGACAGAATCTACTGAAGCAAGGAGCAGCATAACTGTGCACAGAAATGTAGATGGTGTTTTTTTCCGTGGGTTTCCTTTCAATATCAGACCATAGCCTACACTGTCAAATCTAGCTGCTAGAGCCAGTAGGCCAGCGGGCTCCAAACACAATGTAAGACAAACAGAGTTCATTATTATCACAGAAGGAAAAATAATGCTCCTTTTTCTGTGAATGTTCTTTCCACCATTCTCGTTCTTTCAATGAAAGAGAAGTTAAATTAAAGAGTTTTAATGACCACAGGCGTAACAGTTCACCAGATGAGAACACATGGTTGTTATATCAACTGGATACCATCATGGCAAATCTCAGTATGTGGGAATGAACGCAGAGTGAGCAGCGATGCTGAGCAATGAGGAGTGAGTCATGAAGATTAGAACTAGGAGAGACATATATATTAACAGAAGAAGGAGAAAATGTATTTCTTTTCTTATCCCTGTGGCACCAGAACTAACCCCCAGTAGTTATTAGTACACACTCCTAGATAATGTCTTAAGGTCTTAGAAAAAAAAAGTAAAAAAATTAAATTTCAAAAAATCCTGCTGCTATTTGATTGTGTAACTATGAGCTGTCAACACAAAAGGTCTTGCATGCGTAAAATGATGAATTATAAATAAGTAACGGCTAAGTTTCCTTTCATCAGGAGTGCATAAATTAGAAAGTAAGAATTTGAACTTCATTAACTCATTTTCAAAAATGAGTATAATTGAGAGAAAAGTTTACACAAATACAAAACATATGACATCAGAATTAAATGAAGTAACTATATAAATAAAATTAGTGTAAGATTAAGTCAATCAATCTGTGATCTAAAAAAAATTCTGAAAAGAAAAAGACATAGACCCACTGAAAATTAGAAAATGGCCCATTCTCTAGGGAATTGTGTTGAGAAAACACATTATCTCTTTCCGACATACCTCTATCTGTCAAAAAAGTAAATGCTTATAAAAGAAATTGAGATACACATAATTTTTAAAATGTGTAAATATACACATTTGAAAATATGTATGTCATGCCAAATACTGTCTCTAATTCAAATGACTAAAGCCAAACAGAGACACAATTCGGTTACCTGCATTGGTAAAAGAGGAATATATACCATATTTCTCTACATTTCTTTAAAGGTTCATTTTCAACTACTATCAATTAACATGCCCTATAAAGTACTCAATAAAAATGTGTTATAGTATTCCAAAATAAAAATGGATGTTACTCATATCAAGGCTCTTTAATAGAAAGATAAATTTTGGTACTTTCCACCTTGTGAAGATGTATTTGATTAACACGTTAGCAATATTTATGTAAGATGCTGGCCAGGGGAAAATAATTCCATCCATTTTCAGTAACAGCTGGGTAAAGTAAAAGTCTCTACATAAATGATTCTGCAAGATATACTCCCAACATTCCCCCAGGCTATGCAGTCAGAATAGTAATGAATAGCAAGAAGATATTTACAAGTTTATTCTTCCTTTAAATAATATGTATTTTATAATATATGTTATGTAGCAATCTACTCATAGATTATAAAATATATAACAAATACTTAATATACTTATTTATCATATATGATATTTATAGCATACTTGTATATGACACACAACACAGAGAACATATTATATACATAAATATGTAATATATATATATAAAATCTTGCTCTGATTATGCCATTTTATAAAAAGGACTTTCCATGTTACATTGTTAGAAAAATTGGAAAAAAAATAATTTTTCTGTTTTTTAAAATAGAAATTTACCAAACCTATTAAAATTGAAATATTATAGAGCAAATGTTTGAGATTCTTATGAACAGACAAATACACTAGGTTTTTTCTGGCAGCACAGATGTAACTCTACCATAAATTTTCTGAGTAATGTACACTAAATGAACATTTTGTTCTCTTAGATTTGTTTAGAAATCAGAATATGATTTATGTAGTTAAATCATAAAGTTTATGCTAAACATGAACTTTACAGAAATCGCACATAGTAACATTCTTTCCCATATTGAACACTTGATGAAAATATCTGTTTTAAAATGAAAGAATTGCTAATGTTCTCAGAAGTGACACTTCTCAAGTTCTTACATTTTATGTCATGAGTAATACGATCTCTGTTTTTCACAAAAGTTTCTAAATGATTAGTAATCATGACCAAGAAGGTAGATCCTGCTGAACATCTCTGCAAACTATGTCATGGGACTCCTGGCACCACTTCTCCCTCACACGTCACACACATGAGGCACAATGGAAAACTGAAGCTGGACCTTGGTAAATGTATTTTCACCTCATTGGTTTTGATTACCGGTGGTCATTTGGAAATTTCTTACATTTGGCAACATTTAAGAACGACCATGTAAATAAAAAACAAGGCCTGGGTGCTACCTCCCAAAGATCATCGGGACAAAGGAGGAGCTTCAGGTTCTTACTCCCAACGCAGGTTAAAGCAGTAGAGCTCACATTATAGAAAGAAGGGAGGCCTGGGAATAAAACAATAATGGGGCCTAATGCAGGTCAATGCGTAGGCACAGAAAGGAAGGATACAATAGAGGAACACATACGCATGGCCTCTCAATCTAAAAACTTTTTAAAAACCTGACATTCTTTTACTGAGTTTTTAAAACTGTGCTCTTGATGTTTTCTACTCTAATTAATCAGAGATGGGTAGGATTAAAATTATATTTTAAAGCAAATGTTTTACTGACACATTACTTATACAACAAGCATGGCTAAGTTATAATATAATGATATATTTGCTATTTCAGGGAGCCCAAAAATGATTAGATGACTACAAAATAAAACTAAGAAAGACCCAAGCATTTCTTCAGACCAAAAAACCAACTGAATATTATCTAAAATGACCTGAGAGGGAGATAATTCTGTCAGTTCTGAATTACAAAGCTGGTGGCTATTCCCTCTTTTGTAGATAATGTTTGTATGAGCTGAGACTTCTGATAACCACCCTTTATGATCCCATTTTCATTTCTATTATTATTAATTGATGAACATTAACTCCATTAAAAATAATAGCCATGTAAAAGGAGCTCAGAAAGTGTAATGAGAAATTGTTGGCCATCTATCAGACACAGCTTGATATTACCTTCAACCACCGTATGTTTTCCAGCAAGTTTATACATTATACTTCAGCTCATAAGTATCAAACTACAGAGTAAAGAATAAGTTCAGGCAATGGCTTTTGTTAAATATTTTCTGTTCTTAAATAAAGTTTTTGAGTCATGATACAAGCAAAGATGAGACGCAAAAAGGCAGTATTTTAAAATCTATTTCTTCAGAGAAACAGATATATTGTAAATATATTTGATGAGAAACTAAAGGCATTTTCCTAAGAAACTGTACTATGTTATAAAGCATATGTTTTATTAAATGTTCATGTATTTTTCCAATAAATGGATTGTATTTTGAATGTATCAACATTTCTAAATCTTAAAAGTATGAGTACTATATTCCTTCAGGATTATTAATTAGACTAATTTCCTGAAAATGAAACTTTTCAGTCTTTGATTATGGGGATAATAAGAGGTAAGTAACAAACTTTTCAACTTCAATGAAACTTAAGTCTTAAAAGTAACTCCCATTTTGCTTCCAAGTTCTGAGAAAGTGTATATTTAATACTTCTAATTCACTCACATCCAGAATATGTGAATTAAGTCCATTTCACAGATTTTACTCAGGTACCATGATTCAGTTTCTTAAATTATTTCAAAGAACTAGGTGCTTATAAGCATTTTAATATATAATAAAATGTCATTAATGGTTAAGAGTTCCTCATTTTCTGCTGAAAACAAATATACACTTTAAAATAAAATAAAATTTGGAAGTTATTTCAGGAAACAAAATTTAAACTAATACTAATGTTGCATGTCCAGAATAGAATTTCTAGCTGGATAAAATTAACATCTCTTTAACATTCATTATAATAATGCCTATATGAATCTTACAGACATTATAGAGCATGAAAGTGACTTGCTGATACTTCATGAAAAACACTGACATTGACACCACATTTTTAAAGATATATAATAATTTCTTTTGCCCTGACCGGATAGCTCAGTCGGTTAGAGCATCGCTCTGAAGCACAAAGGTTGCCAATTCAATACCTAGTCAGAGCACATAGAGCAACAGACCAATGTTGTTGTCTCCCTCTCTCCCTTCCTATCCTTATAATTCATAAGTAAAATTAAAATTTTTTAAACATACATATTTCTTCTTAATATTTCTTCCTTTATTTTCTCTTAACACAGTCCATTTTTTATTCATATGTACTTCTAATTTGAAGTCCTGATATTGATTTGCACTATTCAATTGTCCTTTAAGATTTTTAAATGACAAAATGACATGACCAAATCTATATATACCAATAATCTTATTTGATAAGAAATAAGCACCTTTATTATTCTGAATCTTCTTTAAACTTTTAAACAAAATTATCAACAGGATAAAAAAGAAATATAAGCAAGAGAATATGGATTTTCACTAATTCATTTTTGAACATGCATCAGTAGGACTTCAAAAAATATGCGAGACTAAATCGAAACCATAAATGATTGTATTTTACTGCGCTACAATTTCCTACTTAACTTAGCTTAAACTTCTTCACCTCTAACATGTTCAATTAGTTGGCTACATGACAACATGAGAAATTCTGTTCAACACTTTATGTCTAAAAAGAATTAGGTTGATTTTAACCACATTATCCTTTAAAGAAGGCAATTAAATTAACCAGAAACACAAAACTGAAACAGCAACCTTGGGAATAACTTTTTTTTCTTAAAGCCATTAACAAACCCCTGGTGGACTAATGAACTATGCCAGAAAAGGAGCAGAAAGCTGAAGAAAGGGTACTATGCCTACTTGGCTTGTCTAAGAACTCATGAAAGGTTCCGTCTTATTCTCTTAGATGCTCTCATATGAAATTGCTGCTACTTTCTGCACTTTGATTAACATTATTAATCATTTCATACTTTTTTTCTCAATCTAAAAAATTCTTAATTCCAGTTTAAAATTAAGAAAAAGAAAACACATTAATTCAGAATATGACTCTTTGCTAGCAAAACACCATTACCCCCAAATAAAAGAATTCACAAATGACTTCTAGAAGAAACAGAATGCACAAAATTTCATAACACAACCAGCCCTTGGTGACAATCAGTCTCACCAGATAATGCTCTACCTTCTTTATGCCATTTATTTCAGTCATGAAACCATTGCCTGATGGGACCTGTAGTTTCTCAAAAAAATGATGGATGAGAGTCTCTTGTTTCTTGTTTTGAAACTGTGAACCTAAAGTCTTAAATTTGGTGCAAATATCATTCCACTGCATTTTATAGAGTTGATTAGTTTCAACTTTGACATTGTAAAACTGCATAATTTATCAGCCACAATGAAACTGCAGGCATATGAATATGCACATATGTATTAAAAAATTCTTTTGTATTGATATCTATAATCTATATTTTATAATGTAAAAAAAGAATTATAGTTCTGAAGGAGAAAATGCATGCCAAAAGTATATTTCCTTTGAAAACAATATTTCAACTATACATGCAAACTTTTCATTTGAATACACAGGAGCATTTTCTAGGCATTTCAAGAACTACGGTGCATATTCATACATTTAATGGGCACAATTTCTGTGTTTTTTATTTTTATTATATTTTTATGTATTCATACATATACTATTGATGATCCTCCCTTACATACAGGAATTCTAACATTTCTTTGGTATATTTATCACTTTCAGACATCAATATTCAACATCAGTAGTATTTCAATCTCTATATCATACTCATTTCATAGGTCAAAAGAGTTCCTCTAAGTCTAAACTATTTAATAATGCTTTCCTAAACCTGCATAAAAAAGAAAAAAAAATACTTCCTCTCATTTACTGTGCAACATTAGTGGGTCCACAATCACCTCACACATACCCAACCTCCATTCCCATTTCCCTTGATGGCACCTACCCTAGAGTTGTCATGGTGACAATGGTATACCAGAAAGCGGCAGGGATGCTGGTGAACTTGCTTGCAGAAGACCCCTTCTCTGCGTAGAACATGACTGTAGCGAAAATGATGATAGCCATGGTGAGCGAGAAGAGCAAGAAGCCCAATTCGGATGCACAACTCTTCAGAGTGTACCCCAGGATGCGCAGGCCTTGAGAGTGGCGGGAAAACTTAAAGATCCGGAAGACACGGAAGACTCGGAGGGTGACAAAAGCCCCACTAACATCCTCATTGTCTGTCATCACTAGCCCAATGTAATAAGGCAGGATGGCCACCACATCTATGATGCTCATCACGCTACGCACAAAGCGGTAGCGACTGGGCGCCGCGGCCAGGCGAAGCAAGTACTCAACAGTGAAGATCATGACGCAGGCGGTATCCAAGCAAAAGAAGGCCACTGCATAGCGCTCTCCACAGGGCAGCTCCTTAATGTGGCCTGGGCTGGACCCACATGGCACTGTTTCCACCACATTGGCGATGACTGAGACGGCAATGAAGAACCCCGTAACATAGTAGAACACCAGGGCCATGGTGCTGGTGTGGGGGTTCTCAAAGGCCCGCCAGACCCTCTGCCGAGCAGTCATGGTGGGCAGCGAGTTCTCCCCTGTGTTGTCAGTATCAGCATCGTCCTGCAGGCGCTCGGCGTTCTCTCGCCTGCGATCCTTGTACTCCTCATAGCAGCAGTCGCCAATAATTTCTGGGATAAGGCCAAAGAAGGCCAATTCTTCATCATAAGCAGAGATGCACTCATGGCGAGGATAGTGGAGCTTCCCAGTGCGGTAGAAATTCAGGATGTGGCGGAAGATGTCTGGGTCACGGTCAAAAAAATACTGCTGAGTCTCCGGATGGTAGAAAAAGTCCCTCTCCGAACTGCCCAGCAAGGTGTCTGGATACCGTTCCAGGGTGTCCTGCCATGTTTGGAAACGGGTGCCACTCACATTCAGCACAATGAGAGCATCTTGAGTCCTCTTTCTCTCCTGTCTTGGGGGAGCTGGCATGGGCGCGGAGGCCACGGGCATCCACCCGATGGCCGCTGCCCTTGCAAAGGGCAGCCACGCTGCCACCCCCGCCGCCATGGCGCCTTGAAGTGGAGGCAAGCAGAACAATCAGGCCTCTACAGTGGGTCAAAGTAGCCACACCACTCACTTTCTCCTGTCAAACAGATGGTACAGAAAAAGGTGGTCCACAGGTATCACTGTTATTCCAAGGTAGGGTTTCTAGTGAAGTCACAGTTCTCAGGAAGGCAAGTTTCCCTCAAACACAGGTGTTTGGAAAATACAATGTCCTAACAATCACGTCCAACAAACCTAACCAAACCTCTTCCAGCAGGTGGACCAGGCCACTCCTGGTACACAGGTACTTTAGATGCAACAATTTTTTCCAAACAGGTGTCCTTGATTTCTCTCCTGACACGTGGATAACGTGGGACCAGTATGCTTTGTGTAGGATAGAGAACACGAAGGACAACCACCCAATGGTATTCCTTTGACCAATTAGGGAACACTTGCACCTTCCCTTTCGGTTCTTGCAAACCTTTCTTTTTCAAGTGGCCCTTCCCGCCAAAGGAGTCTCAGAAGGCGACCTGTTGTAGCTTCCCAGAGGCGATTACAGCCACTGCCCCCACGTCTCTTTGGAAGTCCGGTGGTCGCCTATACCCCTCGGGCTGTATTGGTAGAGATAGAGGTGCTGCACGGTGGGGGCCGTTAGGATAGATCCTCCTCCCCCTCGTGTACAAGCATCCCTGGCGTCTGCCCAAAGCGTTCGTCCAATCGCCCCTTCACTCTCTTTTCAAGTTCAGCTCAGGTGCAGTGTGACAGTTAAGGAGCCCGGGAGCTGGCAGCCGCCACCGCCTCGGCGGCAGCAGCATCTGCCTGCGCACGGAACGCGCCTCGCCTGCGGTACATACCTGGCCAAGTGTGCACCGGGACTGAGTTGCATAGACTTTCTCCTCGCCGTGCACCCGAGAAGGGATAAGCAGAGGGAGCAGCTCGCAGCCGTTGAATCTGGGCGCCGAGGGAGCATCAATAAAGCTCAAGCGAGCTCCGCTCCCCCTTCCCCCATCCCTGCGCGCTTCCCTCCTTCTATTCACCTTCCAAAAGCCGAGCGCAGGAGAGCCAAGCAACAGCAACAAGTTCAAAAGGTGCGGGGGAGGCGAACCGAGGGAACTCGCACCTGCCAACTTACTGCGCCGCCACTGTGGCCCGTGCCGAAGCTGCGCGGTGCGGGGCTGCGGAGCGCCGGAGCTGCGGGGCTGCCGGGGCTGCGGTGCTGCGGGGCCCGGCCCGGGGCCGGTGCCGGCGCGGGCAGTCGCAGGAGAGTGGAGGCTGGAGGCGCTCGGCTGCGCGGGGGCGCGGAAGGGCGGCTCGCTGCTTCCCCGCCAGTAGGTGGTCCTGCATGTCCCCGGGCTCCCCGCGCCGCTCTGCTCGTGCGATCAATAAATAAGGAGGAAATAAATAAATAACCGATCGCCAGCCCAGACACGCAGGTTATGAACGGCGCCTCCCGCCTTTCCCTCGGCTTGACCTTTCTCCGCCCCCACCCCCTCGAGCTCCTCTTGCTCCACCCCAGCCACCCACCAGCCCCGGCGCAAAATGTCACCGAGGGAGAGCATCCAGGTGGATCTGCCGGGGTAGGAGAGTGAGCGTCGGGGAACAAAGGGAAGCTGCACGCGCCGGGCTGCGGTGGCTGGTGGAGGAGAGCAGGAAGGGGACCTGTGTCTTGCTTCTGCCTCCCTGGTCCCGGTGCAAGGCGAGCGTGGGAAAAAGGGAAACCGGGGGGGAGGGAGAGAGGGAGGGAGAGAGAGAGAGAGAGAGAGAGAGAGGGAGGGAGAGAGAGAGGCTGGGAGGGCGGGTGAGCGGAGCGGAACGCGCAGGAATTGGTTGTCTTCTGGGGGCGACTGGGGGGCAAGCCCTGCAAAGCCTCGCGGCGGAATTGCTAAGTGCTTTTTCCTCTTTCTCTTTCTTTTTATTTGTTCAAACCAGATGTTAACGTTGCAGAGGTTAATACGTCAGCTATCCAACTTGTCGAAAAGTCTGGCAGTCTCCTGGGGCTGTCTTGCCACAATTCCTTTTCCCGTCCTTTGCGAATTACAGGAAGGATTCAGAACCCTTTTCTACGAGTCAGCGTGACGGGGCGGGAGTCGTGAGTGTGCGTCCTCATCCTTCTCTCTGCGCATCTCTGTGCAGATCTCAAGAGGCTAAAGTAGTTAAAGGTGTCCTTGTGAGGAGTCAGTGATGTGGGGAAAGATTAGGAAATTGTCGAGGCCAACCGTTTTGTTTTTTGTGTACCCCGCCCCCCCAGTCATTAGGAACCTTCTTTAAATCCAAACATGCATCATTTATAACCACTAGATGGCGTGAAGGGAGAGAAGTTAAATCTATCCCTAAGGTTTGGATGCTTTAGAAAGGTGAAAGATCAACATGAACTGAGCCCGCAGAAGATCAGATCACATACATATCCTCACATCCCCCACTCCATCCACCTTTTTAGCATTTAGATACATTACTCAGGCTTGAGTCTGCATTTTGATGGATAGGGAATGAAATGTGGAGAGTTTCCTGTTGAAATGCTTTGAAAATTACATGTGGAGGATTGGATAATAATAATAATAATAATAATAATAACAATAATAAAGACCTTTGGACACAGTGAAGTTTCATCTATGTTGATTAAAGATAGATGTCTAATTTCTACCTGAATACTACCCGTTCAAGACTTGGTTTTTAAATTAAGTGGACTATGATGTATAGAATTGAATTGACTTTCAAACTCTAGAAATAATAGGAATGATGTGTTAACCTTAAAAATCTGAAATGGAATACCTCAAAGGCAAATATGAACCAAGAAGCAATACATTGTATAAATCATCACCAGAGGGGGAAAACAAACCTTATAATATACAGGAATTTTTGTAGAAATAGAAAAATATTTTTTGTTTACTGGTATAAAGGTTCAGGAAATCCCATGTTAGTAGTTAATGAAGTTGAAGCTAATTCACTACATAAGTTTGGAAATACAGAGCTGAAGACTCCTGCTGTTAATTTGTTTCTATTAGTTAATTGAAGATGATTGTTATCAAACATGTATAGCCTGCCTTGCTTAAAAATGTTAACTGGAAAATAAAAATGAGTGACAACAATTACTATAAAAATAAAATAAACCCCTTCTTAATCCAGATAATAATGGACCACCCTGACAGGTGTCTGCAGAGAATGGGCACCATGAATATTCAACTGCGGTCAAATTGTCATGCCATCCTGTAGAGAGGGGGCAAGCCACCTAAATACAGGCTTTAAATCTTCCCTGTAGGAGGCTGAACACTTACAGATATAAACGTGGTTGTTGAACTCTACAAAAATTCTAAAAAGCAGGAATATAAGTGTACTATTTTTAAGGTTTTACGGTCTGCTCTCCCCCACTCTCCACAAGCTTCTTGATATAGTGGAAAGGGTGTGGGCTTAGACATTAAACACATCTAGATTCAAATTCTAGCCGAGAAATTCCTCATAGGCTTTGTTTCATTTGGCAAATTACTCAACTTCTGTTCAGAAATTGTAGATAATAAAAATTAACTTTTTCGGCCTATTGTGAGGATTAAACAGGATAATACTTCTGAACATGAGTGTAGAACTTGGCACACACAGAAGGTACTCAGTGTCAATTTCTCTTTATTTTAATGTGTAATGGAAATGCAAATTCTTCTCTCCAGCCCATATTTGAAACTCCTACAGATTTTTTTTTTATGTTTACATTTGAGTATAAGTTCAAAAATTCTTTTGCTGTGATATGCTGGTGACTCTGATATTTTAACATTTATTCATGCATTGAAATGTTATATGAAGGTTATGTATACAGAATCCAGCACAACACCCTATATGCTCCCCTTACCCAGGGATTCCTGTTCTTCCTTCTGGAATTCTCATTGTGTAGACTCTGCTTGGTTGATGGAACATGAACTCAGCAAGATCAAAACTGAAATCAATTGCCCCCTCCTCTCCAGTTGTCTACTTTTTTCTCTCCTAGTAAATAAAACCCAAGGAAGAAGCCTGGTGGCCAGTCAACCTAGATGTGTCTTGTCCTTCATTGCTCCCCCCAACACAACCACACACATCCAGTGACCCCATAAGTTTTGTATATCCCACACTTGTTACCAGTCTATCCTCATACTGCAACGAGTGATTTTTTAAAAAAACTGATTTAATTATAGATTCACATGCAGTTGTGAGAAAAATAGAGTCACCTTATATCTATCACCTAGTTTCCCTCAAAGGCACATCTTGCATTTTATAGTACAAATATCACAACCAAGAAACTGACTTTGACACAACCTACCAACATTATTCATAATTCACCCATTATACATGTACTAATTTTTGTGTGCTATACTCAGTCTTGTCTAATTTTATCAGACCTGTAGATTTGTGTGACCACTGTCATAATAAACATATAGAAGATTTCCATCTCAGGAAAACTTTTTCATAGCCCCACTGTCTCTCTCTCTCTCTCTCTCTCTCTCTCTCTCTTTCCTTTCCTTTTTCCTTGTCACCCATTAATATGATCTCTTCTATAACTTATCAATTTAAGAATATTATATGAAATGAATGTAACCTTTCAAGATTGCCTTTTTTTGCTTAGAATTACACTAACATCCATCTAGTTGTTGCGTGTATCAATAGTTCATTATACTTTTATTGTTGACTAGTACTACACTTTAAGCATTTACCCATTGAATGACATTCAGATTAGTTCTAGTTTTTGGCTACTGTGAATTAAACTGTTATGATGCATAGGTTATTGTATTAACATAAGTTTTCATTTCTTTTTTTTTTTATTCATTTTAGAGAGGAGAGGGAGAGACAGAGAGAGAGAGAGAGAGAGAGAGAGAGAGAGAAAGAGAGAGGAGAAGCTAGAAACATCAACTCCCATATGTGCCTTGATCAGGCAAGCCCAGGGTTTTGAACCGGTGACCTCAGCATTTCCAGGTCGATGCTTTATCCACTGCGCCACCATGGGTCAGGCTAAGTTTTCATTTCTTTAGGATAAATACCCAATAGTGAAATTACTGGATTGTGTTCGTATGTTTGTAGTTTTTTGAGAAGCTGTCATAATCTTTTCCACACTGGCTGTACCATTTTATATCCCACCATTGAAGTGTAAGTTATCTGGGTTCTCAGCATCTTTCATCAACATTTGCCGTTATCACTACTTTTAGTTTTAGACATTCTGATAAAGTACAGTGGCGTCTCACTATGATTTCAATTTTTCTTTCTCTATAGCTAATTTTGCTGAATATATTTAAGTGTGCATTTTTGCCATCTGTATATATTCTCCAGCAAAATTTGTAGTCCTATCTTTTGCCCATTTTTGCAATTGGATTGTTTGTTTTTTCGCTGTTGACTTTGGAGAGTTCTTTATATATATTCTTTTCCCTAGTCTGTAGCTTGTCATTTCATCCTCTTCACAGGATTTTTTTGCAAAGCAAAAGTTTTTAATTCTGATAACATCCAATTTATGACTCTTGTGCCTTCATGGACCATGCTTTTGGCATCAAGTCCAACAACTCCGCCTAGCCCTCTGTCTCAAATGTTTTCGCTATTTTTCTCTAACGATTTAAGTTTATGATCAATTTTGAGTTAATTTTTGTATATATTGTTTAAGTTTAGGTCAAGATATTTTATTTTGTTAGTTTATTTTGCCGAGAGTTGTCCAGTTTCTTCACCACCATTTGTTGAACAGTCTATTCTTATATTGAATTGTTTTTGTATCCTTGTCAAAAATCAGTAGGGTATATTTTTGTGATTCATTCTTAGGTTCTCTATTTTGTTCTATTTAAGTGTGTCTATCGTTTCACTAAAACCAGACTTTCTTAAGAGTAGCTGCGAAGTAATTCTTAAGGTGGAGTAAAATTATTCCTTACAGTTTATTATTCTTTTTCAAAATTGATTTAGCTATTCTAGGTCCTTAATTTCCTATGTAAAGTTTAGAATAATATGGCTATGTGTACAAAATGCCTTGCTGGGATTTCAATAGCACTGCATTACACCTATAAATCAGTTTGGGGGTGCTGGGATTTCAATAAGCACTGCATTATATCTATAAATCAATGTGGGAAAGTGGACATGGTTGCTATGCTAAGTCTTTCACTCTATGAGCATGGTATGTCTTTCTATTTATGTAGCTTTTGTTATATTTTTTTCATCAGTATTTTGAAAATTTCAGGATACAGATCCTATATGTTTTATTAAAATTATATTTAAATTTTTCATTTTATTTGGAATAATTGTGAAAAGTATTGTGTGGGGTTTTTTTTTTAATTTTGGTTTTATATGTTCGTTTTTAGTATATAGAAATGCAATTGATTTTTGTGTATTGATTTTACACCTGAAATTTTTGATTCATTCTTGGGTTTACTATGTAGAAAACCATGTTACCTAGAGATAGGGTCAGTTTTATTTTTTCCTTTGCAATCTGCATGCCTTTTATTTAGAGTGTTTTCTTTGTTTGTTTGTTTTTAATGCACTTATAATTATGTCACTATATTTTGAAATAATTTTCCAACATTTTCAGACATCAGTCATTAACAGGAAATTTAGAACCCTTCAGGATCTCAATTTTCTCTACTCCTAAGCCTCTTCTCATGCTATCTGAACATTAGTTTAGTTCACTGTTTTCCTTGACTATTTTCTGTTTGCAGAACTTGGAGTGTTTTATCATGATTCTGGGTTGTGGTTTGCGCTTTCCTTCTTTACTGTCCTCTACTACTCAGCTTGAGTCATATCCTTGAAAACCCATTGCCTCTCCTTTTCAAAATAATGTCCACTCTAACCGTGGTATTTTATTTCTGTATTCTCAGTATCTGCCATTGTCCTTGGCACATAGTAGAAATAAAGTGAATGTTTGTTGAATGATTGAATGGATCCTTTTAGGTCTCTAAACACACAAATATCTGCAGTAGTAAAGCCTCTGCCAGTTTGTTGTTGTTGTTAGTACTGGTGATTAATTTACACAGACAAGTGCTTACTACTTTACTCATCCACAATGGCACAATGGCACGTCTCCATGAGGTCCCTGCCAGGGCAAGAAGTCTGTGGTCATGGAGAAGAGAAACATTGCATTTGTTCATCCCAGATTTTAACCAGCTATGCTAACTGACCAGAATGATGAACAAATTTTAATCACTACATTATATATTTTACATAAGAGACCTTTAGTATATCTGATTACATTCTTAGAACCTCTTCCCAGACAACCACTCCTTAGAGTCTGTATTTGATTATTTTATTTCATGTATATATTTATATTGGGCTATAATTGACATATAACATTGTGTTAATTGTGGATATATAACAATAATTTAATATATGTATATATGCCTGCCTTTTAAAATGTTATGGAAATGTGACAAACAAGTGTCATTAAAAAGTGCTGAAGCACGACCAGTTGAAACTTTCCCTGGGTATTTCTTTTCAATGAAACTTGAAAGTTTCTCCCACATTGCCAGCATGTATTTAAATTCACTTGTAGAAATCACTTCCTCCGACTCTACCTCCTCCTCACTTCTAATCTCTTGTAGAAGCTCCGTATGTTGCATCATCTGTAGCTCCTTCAACTCCTCAGTTGAGAGTTCCTCCTCATATTCCTTGATGAGCTCGTTTACGTCACCCTTATCTACCTCCAGACCCATTGACTTTCCGAGGGACACAATCTCCTCCAACGCTTCTACCTTGGTCTTGATCTCTGGTAAAGCTTTTTAAAGTTAGAAAAGACCTGCTGACCCATAGGTTGCAAGATTGAAGTCGTGTTGGGTGGGAGGTAGAGGACTTTCACGAATTTGAACTCATCGAGAATGTTATTTTCAAGACCAGGTTGGTAGGCTGAATCATTATCAAAGATTAGTAATGCTTTCATCGGGAGTTTATTTTCTTGAAGATATTTCTTCACTGCAGGACCAAAGATGAGATTTACCCATTTAATAAAAAACTGCTGCGTAACCCATGCCTTAGCATTGGCAAGCCACAAGACCAGCAGTTTTTCTTTAAGAATCTTGTGAGTCTTAAAGGCTCGAGGATTTTTGGAATGATACACTAGCAGTGGCTTTACTTTACAGTCACCGCTAGCATTTGCACACAATGCAAGGGTCAGATGGTCCTTCATGGGTTTTTGGCCTGGCAGCTTCTTCTTCTCTGTGGTGATGAAAGTCCTCCGGGGCATTTTTTTCCAGAACAATCCCGTTTCTTCACAGTTGAACACTTGTTGGGGGATGTAGCCTTCCTCTGCAGTAAGCGCAGCAAAATGTGCACTCTACTCCTCAGCTGCCTTAACGTCAGACTCGTAGCTTCACCATACTTCACCGCTGAGTGGATGCCTGATCTCTTCTTGAAATTTTCAAACCAGCCGTCACTTGCCTTAAACATATCTTCTGCTGCCTCTTTTGAGGTTTATGGTTCTTTCTTCTTCAAGTCACTGTGCTTTTTTGCATATTACAGTGTCTGTCTCTGTATCTCCTGCCAGCTCTTTCTCTTTCACCCACACCAGCAGAAGCTTCTCCATTTCTTCATGGATATTTGTCTTTAATTGGGACAGAATTGTAGTTCCTTTCTCTGGATTTGCACTTTTGATGGCATCTTTTGTTTAAGGATGGTACACATTGTAGATATATTATGGTCGTATAGCCTTGCTAGTTAAATCACTCCTACACCACACTAATGTTTTTCTATTATTTCTTGCTTTACTTCTATCAACATTATCCTCTTCTTCTCACCACTGTCCTTTATACTCACTTACTTCAGCCCCATGATGGCACACAAAAAAAGTTAGTAAAAAAATGCAAAAATGATGAAAGAACAATTACAGCGCATGAGATTTGAATTGATTCTGTGGGTAACATATGAGAAGGAATGCGATGCTGGTGTGTGCTTCTGATACTGGACCCATGTGCGAATGCGCCAACTAGCAGCAGCTTCCCAAATCATGACTCGTATCTCGGAATTTTGCTCAGATCTCAAACAAAAATATGGAGCAAGTTGCAGCTCACATCTTAAATAAAAAATTTGTATGTTTGTCTGCTCTTATCTCAAGGTACCCCTGTATATTAATTTTTTCATAAAACAACATATTTGTTCTTACTTTTAAAAATCAAGAAAACAATTCAAAATTTTTACCCTGCAATAGTTGATCATAAATTGCACACATTTCACAAAAACTATGAGTCTTTAGAAAAATACATATTTTTATTCAGTTTCTAGGTTCTATATTATTTTAAGATTGACAAATATATCTTATACAAAGGTAAAAACTTTGTTTGAGTTATTTATACAGCTCTCTCTCTCTCTCTCTCTCTTTCCCTCTCTCTTTCCCCCTTTGTTTCTCAGGAAAATAAAGCCTGACATACTCGTAGGACACAGGAGGCAGCAGACAGTCACAGTATAAGAAAGGCTATTTAAATGTTTAAAATATACTTGAGATTTCATATACCTCACAGTATTCTTAAAATACGGTCATCTTGGAAAGGGGGATGTCCCTGTGGGTTTGTTTTTTTTATGTAGGGGGACAGTTTGGACCTCTATTAAAAAGATAAGTTGGCAATGTGAATGTAACATATTTTTCCCCCTTTCTTAAAACTATCAAAGTTCTCTTCAAAGGGATCTTCCCCTTTTAAGTTTTTAGACTGAACCTCTATTAAAAATAACCCATTTTCAGGAATTTTACTTTTTGTGTACAGAACTTAAATATATTTTATATAATAAAATAGACTTGACTTGTAAAGTTCCCATCATGTTTCTGTAAGACCCTGTCACATTCTAGGATTAGAACTCTGTAAGGTTAAAAAAAGTTTTGTAAGTAGCTTTACAAAACCTAACCATAATGTTACAATGTCCATGGGATGGCTGTGATTATGAAGGAATACATTGATTGTTTTTTGGGGTTTTGTTTGTTTGTTTGTTTGTTTTTTGTATTTTTCTGAAGTTGGAAACGGGGAGGCAGTCAGACAGACTCCTGTATGCACCCAACTGGGATCCACCAGCATGCCCACCAGGGGGCAATGCTCTGCCCATCTGGGGCGTTGCTCTATTGCAACCAGGGCCATTCTAGTCCCTGAGGCAGAGGCCATGGAGCCATCCTCAGAGCCCGGGCCAACTTTGCTCCAATGGAGCCTTGGCTGCGGGAGGGGAAGAGAGAGATAGAGAGGAAGGAGAGGGGGAGGGGTACAGAAGCAGATGGGCGCTTCTCCTGTGTGCCCTGACCGGGAATTGAACCTGGGACTCATGCACGCCAGGATGACGCTGTACCACTGAGCCAACTGGCCAGGGCCTGATTGTTTTAATATATAAAAAAAATTTATTGTTAAAGTATATATAATATCATGAATGGTGATCACATGTTGTTCCTGTGATATAAGAAAGCAGGGGACATATGAGAGGCAAAAATCAGTTTTAGCACATTGTTATTATTAATCACTTCAAATGCAAGGCAAAAGTTATACATTAGCGTGACCCAAGGTATTTGAGATTAACCTGTCCTCAGGTGCTTTACATCTGAAATTTTAAAAATAAGATAGCATGCCTAACCAGGTGGTGGTGCAGTGGATAGAATACCGGCCTGGGACTCTGAAGACCCAGTATCAAAACCCCAAGGTCACCAGCTTGAATGAGGACTGATTTGGCTTGAGCAAAGGCTCATCAGCTTGAGCGCAGGGTCACCGGCTTGAGCATGGGATCATAGACATGACCCCATGGTCACTGGCTTGAGTCCAAGGTCACTGGCTTGGCTGGAGCCCCCAGTCAAAGCACATATAAAAAAGCAATCAATGAACAACTAAGATGTTACAACTAGAGTTGATGCTTCTCATCACTCTCCCTTCCTGTCCATCCCTGTCTATTCCTTTCTCTCTCTGCCTCTCTCATTAAAAAAAAAAAGAGAGAGAGAGAGAAAGAGAGAGCATAGAAATCTTTTTTTTTTAATAATTTTATTTTTTAATGGGGCGACATCAATAAAGCATACAAATCTTTTTTCACCCAAAAGTAACCTTGCTTTTAAGTTTCATTTAAGAATGTTTTCTCTATGTTCTTCATTGTGAGAAACTGTTTATTTGTTAGAGATGATAAAAGAGGAGAGATAAGAAAATATAAAATTGCTCCTTGGACTTATTATCATATTTATAATTTTGGGATTAATTGCTATGAAATAATTCAAGTGCCATAAACTGAAATTTTTTACTACAAATGAGAAAGAAGCAGTGAGATTTCTAAAGTAACAGAAGTCTTATTTTTCAAAAAGTGAAGAAAAGTTGATCCTTGCATATGTCACAAACATTGGCTAAGAAGATAAATTACTTCCAAATATTTTATGGTCATTGAAAATCTTAAAGAAGTTTTATAAGGTTTCCATCATTTAAGAGGCTACATTTTGTGAGAAAACTGGCAATTAATTTGTTGTTTACTTTCTTTAAACCTACTTGATATGCATTAGCAAACCACTTTGATACACAAAGTATATTTATTTGCCTTGTTATTTCTATACAGAATTATGTAGTTGGCTTTAATAAATCACTAAAATTGGTAGAGTATAAAGAAAAGCAGAATAATACAATACTTAAAAATATTCGATTAATAGACAATCCTCGTATTACCCACTTTTAGATATTGACATTCTGTTAATCTTATTTGTTTACAAGTTAGCTTGCATTGGATTTTAATTTAAACGAAGAAAATTCTTTAATAGAGGGTTATTAAACAGATTTTTACATTGCTGCTGCTCCAGTCCCTCAGGTAAATACTTACAGAGAGAGCTTATTAAAGTTTGTTCTACTTATTCATGTTTAATTTTTTTTTCTTTTTCCCTTGTGTGAAACTTTTGTGGGAGCAGAACTCTTACTGGCTATAAATACAATTCTGTGCATATAGATTTGAGGAGAGCACATGCTTGGAATGCTTATTAAAAAATTGCTTTTGATATTTTGGTCTTTATGTGTCTGATTTTCAATACCCTCTTTTCTGAGACATGAATTGTGCTCTGATGAAAGAAGTTAGAAAAGCTCAGCTTTTTGGCCCTAGCAAAAAAAAATACATAGTAAGAAGGTGGCATAAGTAATTGTATAAGTATTTTAAACATGTTTAAAATACTATATAGCACACAAACATATAAAACATCTAAAATATGAAAAGTTGAGGCAATGTGCGATATGAGGTTAAGGTAATACAGGGGGAGGGGAAAAGGGGTTTCTTGCATAAAGAAAGGAATTGCCAAGTTAGAAAAGAAAGGTTTTAAAAAGGGTATTCTAATGCTGATCCTACTCTCTGAGACTGCTTTCATTTCATAACTGATTTGAAGAGAAAATAACAGGTATGTTCGATTTTATTATAGCCATGTGTGGGAGAAAGGTAAAAGAAAACAGAATGACCAAATTTTTTAAAAAAGGGCTACTCAAATAAAGGTTTGAACAAAAATGTAAATAAAAGATGGAAATATGACAAATTAGGAGAGCCTGACCAGGCAGTGGTGTAGTGAATAGAGTGTCAGCCTGGGACATCGAGGACCCAGGTTCAAAACTGCAAGGTTGCTGGCTTGAGCGCGGGCTCATAGACATGATCCTATGGTTGCTGGCATGAGACCAAAGTTGTTGGCTTGAAACCCAGGGTCGCTGGCTTGATTAGGGGTTCATTGGTTTGGCTGGAGCCCCCAGTCAAGGCACATATGAGAAAGCAATCAATGAACAACTAAGGTGCCGCAACTATAAGTTGATGTTTCTCATCTCTCTCCCTTCCTGTCTGTCTGTCTCAGTTTTCCCCCCCACCTCTCCCTCTTGCTAAACAAACAAACAAAAAAGACAAGTTAAAGAAAAAAATGTACTTTGTGAGATTATTTGAGTGTTGGACGTGGAAGATTAAGGAGAACGAGATAGGTGACAATGACTCTGAGCCCAGCGACTGAGGATAAGAATGAGAAAGAGGAGACTATAAGAAAACCTGACTTAGGGAATGAGGATGCTACCTTTCACACTGGCGTGTTAAGACAGAGGTTTCAGTAAGTTTTACATTTATGAAAGAGTGAATGGAAGACTTGAGGTTACTGTTCCAGAGCCTCTAAAAATGTATTTTTTGATATTAAACATTTGAACATTAGTATCCTGTTCTAGATCCTCAATTTCACTTCTAGCTCTCTTACATGAAGTAAGTTGATCTTGGAAAGGGGAAAATAAAAACTTTTAAAAACCTTTTAGAGATCAAGAGCAGTAATACATTTCACTGACACTCATATCCAATTTACTTAGTGACTTCTCTCTCCCTAACAAAGGATTATATTGTCATCAAAATAACCAGTGAACTATTTGGTTAAATGATATAAAATATTTTAAATTATCTTGTACAAATATAATAGGACCATAAAGAATAGCAACATATATGTAGCCTACTAAATTATAACTGTGATTTAAATATCTATGTAAATATCTAGCTCTATCTTTCTGTCTTCTCTCTCTTTCTGTCTGTCTGCCTCTCTCCATCTTAGAAACCATAAATTCATCCTGATATTCTTAATCTAATCTGTTCTTCTTTCTTACAGTTGTAGTGCCTTTCTCTAATAGTGAGAGCCCTGCTTCTCATTATCTTACATATGTTCACTTACTTTATTGATCCTCTTTTACACTACTAATCACCCATTGCTGCCAGTCATCCCTGTGCATAACTTCCAATACTATTATTCACACACTGCTGCCACTGTTCAATTCTGTGTTATCACCCTTTGTCCATACCCTAGGATGCCAAATTATGCTTTGGGCCATGCCCAACATGGCTTCCCCCTTACCTGTCTAGGCTCTGACAACATCCTGGATTGCCTCCCCATGGGAAGCCTTCTTCACCATGGTTGGTCTTCAACACCCCGTGCTGGCTCAATCCTCCCTGTGGAATCCTCCTTACCCTATTCAGCTCTAACACCAGCTTTGGACCATTCCAGAATCCCAGATTAAAGTTCTCGTTAACTCAACAGTTCCTTGCATTAAACTATGGTATATTTTTATTCCATTCATAAAATCTGACAAATACTAGAAGAGGCAATGCAGTTGGCATTCTTTACTCAGTGGTATTAGTATTTCATTTTATATGTTTACTTATCAGTTTAAAATTTACCTCATAAGTTTTAAAACATAATGCATCTACAAAAGGAAATTTATCACTTATGTTGTATGCAATAAGAAATTCTGTGTCAACAACTTAGAATACAGGGTCTGTAAAATACAGAGTTTTTGTGGGTGAGGCTATTAGATGCTTACCTTACAAAACAAGGCTGTCCATCTTCACTCGCTGCTAGACTACAGTGGGAAAAAAATGTCAAGAGCAATAGGTTAGAGCTGAATCCATTCATGTTGTCTTTTCGATGTTGCTATTTTATTTATTTATTTATTTTTAATTTCAAGAACTTAGATCATTTCAAAGTTAAAGATTACTAACTCTCCAATTTAACATTAACTACAGACTATTTCTAGTTTTAAAAACACAATCTTGCCTTTTTACAAAAGTTAATGTAGGAATGATATCTAGATACTTATTTGAATAAAATAAAATACAAAATACTATTTTAAAGTATAGAATTCCCTCAGAATTTACTGAGACCAATGAGTATTAATGACAATCAATAAATAGTTTTGCGGCCCTGAACGGTTGGCTCAGCGGTAGAGCGTCAGCCTGGCATGCGGGGGACCCGGGTTGGATTCCTGGCCAGGGCACATAGGAGAAGCGCCCATTTGCTTCTCCACCCCCCCCCCTCTTCCTCTCTGTCTCTCTCTTCCCCTCCCGCAGCCAAGGCTCCATTGGAGCAAAGATGGCCCGGGCGTTGGGGATGGCTCCTTGGCCTCTGCCCCAGGCTCTAGAGTGGCTCTGGTCGTGGCAAAGTGACCCCCCCCCCCGAGGGGCAGAGCATCGCCCCCTGGTGGGCAGAGCGTCGCCCCCTGGTGGGCGTGCCGGGTGGATCCCGGTCGGGCGCATGCAGGAGTCTGACTGTCTCTCCCCGTTTCCAGCTTCAGAAAAATACAAAAAAAAAAACAACAACAACAAAAAAATAGTTTTGCTATTTTTTTAGAACACATTTGAATATTTTTGTGGGGGAGTTTTGGAAATTCACCGCAGATAAATTACTATTATAGAAATATAAAATGGCTAATAATATACTTGGTGACTTTTTACTCAGTAATTTTTCTCACTTATTTTTATGTGCTTCTTTCCATTTAGTTAATGTCCCTCCTTGTCAATCACAGTTGGATTGACTTCTTCAACACAATGCAGAGTAAATAAGAAAATATTTTTCATAGTTACATGTTTTCTGCCCAAACCTATGTGTTGCTTAGAAAAAATATGCTTTTTTACCTTCAGTAAAATGAAAAACACATAGATGAATTTGAGTCTTTTAACTAATAATGTCTGAAGGGATCATTTCATCTAGGAGAAGACATTAAGAAAGACACACATAGCTTGCAATCTGTATTATAAATGAAGAAATCAGACAAATAGTTGCTTTGGGAAAGATAACAGCACGTTTGGAATCAAAATGACAAGTATTACATGATTTTTAAAAGAACACATGAAAATACATTTTTGAGATATTTAAATCAATTTCTATATCTCAAGTACTAATAAATTATTAAATGAACAAGTACAGAAAACTAAATTAATAATTGACATATAAATATAATCAACACTGTTGAGAGTCAGCATAACGTATATTGAAATGAAACAAGAAAAAGTGTGACCTTAAAGTATGTGTCATGCCTGGCCTGTGGTGGCGCAGTGGAGCGAGTGTCGTCCCGGAGTGCTGAGGTCATCGGTTCAAAACCCTGGGCTTGCCCGGTCAAGGCACATATGACAAGCAACCAATGAACAATGAAAGTGAAGCAACTATGAGTTGGGATTTCTCATTCCCACCCCTCCTCCTTTCTCTGTAAAAATCAATAAATAAAATCTTAAAAAAAAAAAGTATGTGTTATATTTTGAGACTCTCATAGCTTTAGTTATACAAAAATATATATTTTTAATTCTTAGGTATACTGATATTTTCATAAATTTGGGTAACATTCTGACAAATTTCACTGTGCAAATATTTTTGATTACATGTTTTTTCAAAATCCTTTATTATTCTTGATTTATATGTCATTATAAATTTATTGTTATTTTATGTACTGAATAATATGGGCCAAACCCTGTTCTAAACACTAGGAATACACAAGCCAACCAAACAGGACGGGCACAGACTCACTACAAGGAAATGTTCCATAATGGCAGCTGCACCTCTTAGGAGTGCTTACTCCTTCTATTCAGGTTCTCCTACTTTCAGCAGACCTCCTCGTTGCTCCTAAGTACAAGATGTGATTAGGGATTGGTGAGGGAGCCTAGTCTCTAAGTGACAAACCCATGTGGCTGATGGTGCTAGTGGCTGGGAGCTCAGACAGAACTGAAGGTCTATGGTCTCAGTTCATTTCCATATAGATCTGTGAGTCCAGATCTTCCTCGCAGTATGATGGATGAACTCACAGAGCAAGAGCAAGAAAGAAGCTGTATTGCTTCAATAATGAAAGCCATCACAGGGTGTCACTTTCACTGTCTTATTGCCTCAAGAGGTACATCTATGCTCCATAACAGGGGACAGAGGCTCCACCCTTTGATGGAGGAATGACAAGATTCTAGATCATTTGGGACTAGAAATACTGTTGCAGTTATTTTTGAAAAGTACAATTTTCACAACTATAATGTATGGGAAAATATTACTCTATTTATGAGATATAAACTATCATAGTATTAAAAAATAATAAAAATCAACTTCTGTATAAAAATAGCCTTTATAAGGGAAGTAAAGTTACAGTAACTTGTAAGGGTTCATTGCCTTGTTAATAAACTATGGTACAATTAGGTACCATGAATTGCCTTTGTAGTGTTCTAATATAATCCTCAAAATGACAGTGTTTTTACATATAATAAAACTATATTACCTATAGTTTGCTAATAGTAGCAATGTCAACTTGAAGAAAATCAATCTGGAAGTTAGATATTATAATAAAATTCTTAATGGTAAAAACTATAGTAAGATAACTACTAAATATATTTAAGAAAAAAGTTAACTCACTTTAATAGATGGGATGTAAAACTATGTTTATTCTTTGTATACAGACACTAGTAAAGATGAATGCATGCATAAAAATCAGACTGGTGAATCTGTGTTATATTATAACCCAGATATCTCTTGGCACCTTCTTATCACTGGGAGATAACACTATGAAATTAAGGTTGAATTTGAATCAATTGTTTTTCTTTCTAACATATATTTATTGATTTTTTATGATAAAAAAACATCTGTCACAGATTGTTGAACATGGCAGGGTCTTTACCCTCAAGGATCCTTTGAGATAGTGAAGGTGGCAAAGAAAATAAAAGCTATTACAGAAGATATAAGCAATGTAACATGAGAGCAAGGAGGAAGGAGGAATGCATTCTGACCTTGGCAGAAAGATGAAGAGGAGCATAATGATTTATTAGGACGTGAGTGATCCTCACAAGATGAGTCATTTTTAGAGACAGAGGTGGAAAGTTTGAATGAGAAAAAAAATGGTATTTCTTCCCAAAGAAATAGTGTTGCTGTTTGCTTTATGAGAAAGTTTAATTGAATAGGATAGAAGAAGAAATTGAATTGAAATACTTGTAATGTCTTCTGTGTTGAATCAATGAAAAGTTTACTAGCTACTTTTGTAAGTAAAGGTAAAGTGCTTGGACAAGGTAAAAAGTTGCTCTCAAATCTGTTCTTTCCTTTTCACTCCTTCTATAAATTTTCTTCTTCCATGAGGCCTGTGATCATAGTTTCCTTTTTTTTTCTGTGGCAGTTTCTTTTCCTACCCAGGCAAGGTCTACAGTACACAGCATATACTGGAAATGAATAATTAAAGAAACAATCAGGTTGGATTCACTCCTCTGCTGACATTCTTGAAGAGCTCATCAGTGTCTGGAGCCTAAAGTTGCAATGCTCTCTGAAATGGTTCTATTTCATTTCCTGCAACCTGCACATCACCCTTCCCTCCTCATTAACTATAAATCATTACCAACACACACACACACACACACACACACACACACACACACACACACACACACACAATCCTATAGTCATATCAGAATACTTGCAAATTCCCCAATTTTCTTTGTATGTCTTTGAACATGTTGTAACTGTATCTTCTGATTTAAGTGGTATTTCTCTCTTCTCTGTCAACTTCATACTCAAATATATTTTACTCTAAAGTTATTCATCAAAACTGTAAGTTACTTACTTCCTCCTCTTTACTCCCATAGAACCTTAACCAGTAAAATAATATGTATCGTGTTTTAAACTCTATAAGAACTGAATGATATTCAATTTATCTTTGCATCTCACTTGATAGAGCCTTAATAGGTGCCATCTTCTAACCCTAAATACAGTGTGGTTTTGTTTTTGTTTTTTAACTCATTTTCATGTTACTTCTTGAGAAAAATGTAAAAAAGCATTGAACAAGTAAACATCATTTAAAACAAACTAAATTATGATAAAGTAACAAAACACCATCTTAAAAGAAATTTTACTCCATCTATCATGTTGAAGGCATGCTTTTAGGCACAGATATTAATGAGAGAGAGCGGAATTGGTGGAAAGGTCTAAATGACACTATAAAAATAGTTTATCAGCCTGACCTGTGGTGGTGCAGTGGATAAAGTGTCGACCTGGAAATGCTGAGGTCACCGTTTCAAAACCCTGGGCTTGCCTGGTCAAGGCACATATGGGAGTTGATGCTTCTAGCTCCTCCTCCCTTCTCTCTCTCTCTGTCTCTCCTCTCTCTCTCTGTCTCTCTCTCTGTGTCTCTCCCTCTCCTCTCTAAAATAAATAAATAATAAAAAAAATTTAAAAATGTTTAAAAAAATAGTTTACCATTATAAACTTAGGGATAACATTGCTTGTATATGGATTTCTGTTTTATAATTAGCCATATTACCTTGAATTGAAATGAAGGATGGTAAATGGTGATCCCATGCTCTTCTAAATTCATTAACTGGATGCAGTTCTTTTTCCTCAACACTTCAGTGGTGCTATTATTACCTATGAATAGAATACTCTTAGTGGGTTGCCACTTACAGTAAAAAAAACGTGTTTTATGAAATAAACATATAATTTCACTTTAAGTCACAAGCTGCAATGTGTCTTGATTTCACATAAATCTATTCTCTCATCAATTTCAGTTTATAAAACATGCTTCTTATTGAAGTTTTATCTGTTACAATCTTTAGAAGGATTACATTAAATCCTGTTGAGCCTGTTCATATGTACAGTCAATAAGGATATCCCCAGCTATACAAAATTTTATGCTGATTTAAGCAAAATAAAAATCCTACAATTTACATCACCCAAAACGGCAAAGTTGAAGCTTAAATAATTGAACAAATGGATATTATACTGACTCACAAATGTAGATTTAAAATATTTGCGTTGGCCCTGGCTGGTTGGCTCAGCGGTAGAGCGGCAGCCCGGCATGTAGAGGTCCTGGGTTTGGTTCCCTGTCAGGGCAAACAGAAGAAGAGCTCATCTACTTCTCCACTCTTCCCCCTCTCCTTTCTCTCAGTCTTTCTCTTCCCCTCAGGCAGCCAAGGCTCCACTGGAGCAAAATTAGCCCCTGTGCTAAGGATAGCTCCATGGCGTCTGCTAGAATGGCTCAGGTTATAGCGGAGCAATGCCCCAGATGGGCTGAGCATAGCCCCCTGGTGGGCGTGCTGGGTGGATCCCACCTCCAGTACATGCTGGAGTTGCCGCCCCCCTCTCACTTGGGAAAAATACAAAAAAAAATTGTGACAACAATGTCACAATTAATGCTCAGTTTACCAAAGGTTTTTAAATTGGATCTGTAAACAAATACAGCAGATTGTAAGCCTGTAGTCCAGGGGTCTCAAACTCAACTCAGCATGTGGGCCGCAAAGCAAGATCACAGCCGTTCGGTGGGCCACAGTAGGTCTACAAAAGGCAACTGTTATGCAACACTTTTCTCACTGCAGTTGAAAACAAAAAAAAAATCAGTACAACAAGCACAATTGTACATGCAGTTTACTCAGTGTCACAAAACGACCAGAAACTGTAGTTCGCATCACAACTGTTGTTAACTAAGCTAATATCTAGCTAGGATGCTAGAGAAATGAAAAATACAAGTAGGCCCCTAGGCTTACTTAATTTTATCCAAAATATTTTGAACTTCGTGGATTAGTCTGCGGGCCGCACAAAATTGTTCGGCGGGCCGCATGCGGCCTGCGGGCCGCGAGTTTGAGACCCCTGCTATAGTCCAACAAGGTCACTTTACTGTGTGTATTAAGTTGGCCATTGCAAATAAGTTGTCAGGGTGACATATTGAGGAGTAGAGGCAGCCAGCAACATGTAACATATGGTTCTCACTTGTATGGGACAAAAAGCTGGGTATCTCTGCTTTAGTCCTTAAGTCATTTTCTGATGTATCAGTAAAACTTGTCTGAGTTTTGACTTTTACAATAATGTAAAACACTTCCAACATACTATGATGTCTTTACCTTGACGAAAATAAATTAAAAATTAGTTTTTATATGGGGAAATGATTAATGGTTATATGGCTTACCTAGTCTGTACTATAGTGCCATAGTTACTGCCTCATGATTAATTCCATGCTTATGGACTCTGCAAAAGAGGTAATTGTTAAGAACAGAAAGAATAAGGGGTGAACATTTGGAAGTAATTCAAATTTAAACATATTTCTTTTCTTTTTTTAGAGAGAAAATGAGATAGAGAGAGAGAAATGTCGGGAGCCGATCCACTAATGTTGGCTAACTAGGTCACAGCAGGAGAAGATCCACAACTGCTGGTTGACAAAGTCACAGCAAAAGAAGATAGAGTCACCGCAGTAAAGACCAACAGCTGCGGGTTGACAAAGTCACCGCAAGGAAAGGCACAACGATACTTCCCCCTTTAATCTTTTGAATTAATCTGGCCTTATATTCCCCCCTTTTCTGGGTGTGTGCTATTATTTATGGCACAGGGATAATAGTACTGTGCTTTCCCTGTAGATTTGTAGTAATTTCTTTGGAAATGAGACAGAAGGTGTAAGTTCCACAGAAAAGCCTGTAAGCCCCTTGAACTGGGCTCATAAACATAAGAGGCTGGCCATGATATCCCTCATAAAGGGTTAAGTTTGTAGGAGAATTTCTTCTTATTAATCATGTTAGAAAGAATAAAGTTAGAACTTAACTAGTGTATGAATATAGTAAATGAATAAAGTTTAACTAGACATTAGAATCTTAGGTAAGGTGTAGTGGAGTGGCCCGTTGCGTGGCCTTGGATAGGAGTGCAGCTGGCAAGTAAAGAATGTTTTGTTAAAAGACTTGTTTTGTCACTAAAGGCAGTTACTGGGCTTTCTCAGTGAGACATTCTCATGAGATTTATATACTTTCCCAAGGTTTTTCGTTCAGATAATGAAGAGGAATATGGAAGAATCCATAGAAGCAATAGCAATTAATGCCTTCTGATATTATGTTGCTACTAAGCTATCTTGCAGGTGCACTCTATATATCTTTAAGCAAAAGTTACTCTTGATGTTATGACAATTTCTTAATAAGCAAGCCTTTTGAAGTCTTGTGAGAAAAATTAGGATACTGCATGAACTCAAGGCCATTTGCCTAAGCAAGCGGTGGTCCTTTGCTAGTCCTTAATGATTTCGTCTGCTAATCTCTCTCTGCGCCCTTGACTCACAACAACAGTAGAGTTATTAATTAGTACTAATCTTTTAGAAGTTTGTACCAATATTGTTATTGCTATTGTATAACTGTACTTTGAATAACTTACCACCTGATTTATAGTTTATAGATATAAATTAACTGTTATCTGGAAACATGTAACCATAGTGAAACAAAATACCATGTGATTGTAACTTAGTGTGTGTGCATAAAAAGAAAGCTAAACCAGCATTTGGTAGAGATGCCTGGCAGTAAATGCTAACTAGAGAATAAAGAGAAAGAAAAGAATTCAGCTCTCTCACTCGATTTTCGCCGACGCCGTCTCCTCCTGTGGGACCCCTGGCAGAGAAAGACAAGGCAGACAAGAAAGTAGAGAGATTAGAAATATCAATACTTTGTTGCTGCACCTTAGTTGTTCATTGATTGCTTTCTCATATGTGCCCTAACTGGGGAGGCTTCAGCCCAGCCAGTGACCTCTTGCTCAACCAGTGACCTCTTGCTTAACCAGTGACCTTGGCTTCAAGCCAGTGACCTTTGGGTTCAAGCTAGTGACCATGGGGTCATGTCTATGATCCTATGCTCAAGCAGGCGATCTTGCGCTCAATCTGATGACCGCGCGCTCAAGCTGGTGACCCTGGGGTTTTGACCTGGATCCTCAGCATCCTAGGTCAATGTTCTATCCACGCCCTGGTCAGGCTAAACTTATATTTCTGATATGATGTCTTTATAAATCTCTATAGATTCCCTTGAAAATATATCTCAAGTGGGATAGAATATTATCATAGGTCATTTATAAAATTCTAAGCATTTCTATTTCTAAAAAAATAGTCATATAATTATTACTTGAAATAGTCAAGTGAATGGATAGCTTAACCAAAATATATCTTTTAAATATAAACTTAAATATCAGTAAGTTTATTTCCAGAGCCAATACGACAGCAAGGGTGCTGACACATTTGAGGACACAGATTTTTATCCTTCACTAACTTTGAGGCTTCCATTATGAGGCATCCTAAATTTGAGGTAAGGGATATAATGCTTGAGAATGGGGCTAAGAGCAGCCCAGCTCAGGGCTAGCCCAGGTCAAGCTCACACCACAAAATATGAGAGGATGTGTTGTAAAGTTGGAGATGATTAGTTGACTTCATTTGAGATCACAGGCAAAAAAGAAAATTCCCCAAAATATTTTTGAAATCAAATTAATTCACTTTTATTTATGTACAATAAAATATTCCCTTTTAAGTGTATATTTTGACTAGTAACCATAACCAAACTATGGAAAACTTTCGTCACTCAAAAAATATTCTCCATTTCCCTTACCAGTCAATTCAACACCTTAGAATCAACTCTTTCTTTCTTTATTTTTTTAATCTGATGAAATACCTTGGTAACTTTTAAAGATTAATTGACCATAATAAATATGCAAGTCTGGCTCTGAATTTTGTCTTCCATTCCACTCATATGTAGCTGAATCCTTACATCTGTACCACTCATTTTTAACTACAGCAATACTTTTTTTGCTTCATAAGTCTCAAAAGCAACAAGTCTAACTCCTCCTACTGTGTTCATATTTTCAAAATTGTTTTTGCCTAAAACAGGTCTGCTGTATACCCATATGAATTGTAGAATCATCTTGTTAATTTCTTCATCTTGTTAAATGCTAAATAAAAAGCCTGAGGCAGCTATGTTGGAAAATGGTCTATAAATTTATAGACCACTTAGGAATAATAGTTTATGATGAATGAACAATGTATAGCTCTTCATTTATTAAGTTCTTTATTTTTTCTCAGCAGTTCTTTGTGGTGTCATTTTGTGAATTCATATGTAACATTTTGAATGATATTATAAAGTGTTTTATAAAAATTTTCATTTCCAACTGTTTCTTAATAGTCCTAATCCAATTTGTCTTGACTTTGTGTCATGCAACCTTGCTACACCGAGTAGTAAATCTTTTGTAGCTTCTTTCCTTTGTTTATTTATTTATTTTTGAATAGAAGTATTGCTGCACTATACATACAAGATTACTTTAACTCTTTTTCAATTTGTAAGATTTCTATTTATTTTTCTTACCTTACTGCAGTGGTTTGTGTCTCTAACTCAATGTTTAGTTGAAGTGATAAAAATGGATGTTTTTGCCATGTTTGCTGATCTTAGAGGAAAATCATAGTCTTTTATGTATGATGTTAGCAATATATATTTTGTAGATTACCATTACCAGTTTGAGGAAATTCCCTTTTATTCATACTATACTGAGTATTTTTTATTATATATGAATATGTAACCTGTGAAAAACATTTTCTGTATCATAGAAAATAATATATTTTTTCTTCTTTACATTGATAATATGGCAAATACATCATTTAATTTTTGAATATTAAACCAACATGCCATATCAAAATAAAGTTGTTTACGGTTTTCCTGTACACAATGCTGGATTTTATTTGCTAATGTTTAAATAAAAATTTATGCATACACGAGCATAAAAACATTGGTTTTTCGTATTCTTTTGCTATAGTAACTGGGTCTAGTTTTGCTGTTTGGGTAATGCTGGCCTCATAAAATGAGGTTTCTCTTCCTCTGTTTTATACAAGAGTTGTGAAAATAGATGAGAAAACCTATAAACAAAGAGTTTAAAATAAGATTTTCAAGATTATAAAGCTAGTAAGAAAGTGGCAAAGCTATATCCCAAACCAGGCAGTCTGGCTCCAGGACCTATACTCTAAATTTTATTCCACATCTAACCTTAAGAGAGCTAAAACTACATGATTCCATGGGCGTTCAGAAAAGAGACAAGTTGGTTTCTGCATTGACCTGAAGAACAAAGGTCATACTTTGCCAGACACAGTTATAAAGGAATAGAAGCAGGAGAAGTTGTCCATTTGTCATTTCACTGACATGTAACTTAAGAGATGAAAAGAAACGTAGTCCTTATCTCTTGCAAGTCATTCTTTTATATTAAGAACATGGGACATAGAAATGATAATTGATTCTAAAAAGGTCACATAGCTATTTGGAAGGAAGTCTGGGAGTAGAACCTAGGTTTCCTGACTTCTAGATTAGAGTTCTTTCTACAAAACCTTCCACTTTGCAACATAGTGTGTAAATTGTTCTGTTATGTGCTGTTAGCATGAGTCCCAGTCTTTTAAACAGAACCCTTAAGCATTCTGAGGTTGGGGACTGCAGCATATAGAGAATAGTTATAAAAACAAAGATAAATGATAACTATAAAAAAAACCAAGCATATCAACCTGTATGGTTTTTTTTTCCTTTTAAACTAGCATGTATGGTGCATGTACTTAATTAATGAATGGAATGAATTTTAATGGTATTTTAACAAGTATTAATAGTATGAGCTATGATCTATCCCAAGTGATAGAAATACAAAGATGAATTGTGAAAAGGTAATTAAATACACAGCCAAAACATATCATCTTATCTCATAATTTGATACCTTTACTTCAAATGTTTCCCATACTTATTTCAAGTGTTTTTTCCCCGAATAGAATTTTTTAAAGACTTTATTTATTTAATTTAGAGAGAAGAGAGACAGGGGAGAGAGAGAGAGACATGTGGAGGAGCAGGAAGCATCAATATGTGCTTCCATATGTCATGTGTACCTTGACCAGCCAAGCCCAGGGCCTCAAACCACTGACCTCAGCATTCCAGGTGGATGCTTTATTCACTGTGCCATTGCAGGCCAGATGTTGAATAGAATTTAAAATGACACTCTGTTTCTCTTCAATCTGTCTTGTCCCTACCTCTATTATAGCACTAAGCACACCATATTGCATCCTGTTACGTAAAAAGTTTGTTATTTCTATGAGACTTTGGAAAATTGAGGGTCACATTCTAATTTTCTTATTTAAATTTGTGTCCTCTCCAGGCATAGTACAACCAAACATTAACACCATAATTGACACGTATTAGTAACCAATGTTGAATAAGCAGCAATATGCCTTCACCATTTTAATAGATACGTGGGTTTAACAATTAATTTCAGGGCAGTATTTTTCAAAGTCCTTATGAATTAAATCAGTGATATACTAATAACAAAATACTCACTATTTGTTCACTTGGTTCATGTTTCTTCTCCTTCCACTTTTAGATATCAATAAATTGTGATGCATAGATTATGTTAATTGAAGCAGATTTTACCTTAATTTGAGGTTGAAACATTTTCAACCTTCATTCCTGAATAGGTCATTGAGTGTGTGAAATCTATCATTTGGATAACATAGTACAAATTTGTTGAATGGCTTCATGTTTACTGAGCTGGAATTTCAGTGGCACGCAGATGAACCAGAGTAGAAATACCAAGAAAGCATAGAAAGTGAAAATCCTGAGGGGTTATTCAAGGGAAGAAAAAGTAAGATTGAGTTGCATAGTAGTTGAAGCTGTAGATTGGAGACAGAAAATAGTATATTGTCTAACCTCAACAACCAGAAGAATGTCTCTCAAAGAAATATTGAGGAGTAGGGAAAAGATAAATGTCCTGGGCAGTAAGGAGAATTTATATATAAACATGTCTATAGCACCTGATCATTCATATGGCAATACCACATAGGCCTTTGAATATAAAACTGAATGGTCAGTGAGAGAGCAGGGATGTAAATGGAATGATGTCATCAGAAAACTTAATACTACCCAAAGAAATACCAATCTGATATTTTTGATTTCCCAAAGGAATGGTTTAACTAAGTACAAGCAGAACCACTCACAGGTTCATGGCATCAAAGTCAAGTTATAGTCCCTACAGGGACATATGAATAAGCAAAAGGATCACTGGATATAAAAGGAAGCTTCTTATCTAAAAATGACAGAACCATCATTAACAACAAGAAAAGAAAAACTCAATTAAGAAGAAAGAAAGACTGTTCTGTGTGTGTGTGTGTGTGGGGGGGGACTATTATCCTCATTAGCCTTAGAGTCAAGAGATGTATGATTGTAACCATAAAACAAGAACAAGACTATACAATGTGCAGAAAGCTCATTCCATAACACGACATAGCTCTTAGAAATTAAAAATATGTGCTGACCTGTGTTGGCACAGTGCATAAAGCGTTGACCTGGAATGCTCAGGTCACCGTTAAAAACCCTTGGCTTGCCCAGCCAAGGCATATACGAGAAGCAGCAACTATGAATTGACGCTTTCTGCTCCTTCCCCTGCCTTTCTCTCTCTCTAATAAAAATAATTAATAAATAAAATCTTTTTTTAAAGGAATACTTAAAAAAAGAAATTAAAAATATATCAGCAATTCTAATTGAAATATAGAAAGTAAAGTTAAAAGAGATTTCTAAAAAAGCACAAAAAATACAATGAGCTAGATAATATGAACTTATTAAAAAATTGAAGACCAGTCCATGAGACCTACTGAACAAAAAACATAGGAAAAAATGGTCACTGAAATATTTCTTTAAAGAGTCCTATAACTAAAGAACATGAGTTTCTAATCCAGAAAGATTGTGCTTGCGCATGCCTAACAAAAAGATGAAACAAACTCAGAAAGACCACCTAACTACAAAATTTAAAAAGACAAGGAATTAAGAAAAAAAAATCATACCAGTTTCCAGAGAGAAAGATGAAAAGACATAACATATACACACCATGTCTCAGTGAAGCCTGGCTTTAGACTTCCCAATAGCAACATTAGAAATGAGGATGCTAGAAAATAAATACCATCAAAATTCAGAAGGATCATTCTTTCAACTAGAATTATAGTTTAGCCATGTGTGAGCATAGGTTACGTGAAGGTAGGATGAGGGAAGTTTTACAAATTAAAGATCTCAAAAATATTACATTTTACAGTGTTATTCTAAAGAGGCTACTGGAGAAGGTGCTTCACCAAAACCAGGGGCACAAGAACTAGCACAAGAAATGAGATACAGGACCTAAGGGATCCAAATAAAAAGAGCCAAGAGGTCTACTCACAAGATTGGTAAAAGTAGATTCCAGGTCACGAGAAACAGGGTCCACAGGCTTGGAGCTGATGAGAAAGCCCAGAGGAGGCTTCCCCAGGAAGATACAATTTATGAAATTCATAGGTTTCTGAATGTATTGATAAGATTTTTTTTTTTTTCATTTTTCTGAAGCTGGAAACGGGGAGAGACAGTCAGACAGACTCCCGCATGCGCCCGGCCGGGATCCACCCAGCACGCCCACCATGGGGCGACGCTCTGCCCACCAGGGGGTGATGCTCTGCCCATCCTGGGCGTCGCCATGTTGCTACCAGAGCCACTCCAGCGCCTGAGGCAGAGACCACAGAGCCATCCCCAGCGCCGGGGCCATCTTTGCTCCAATGGAGCCCTGGCTGCGGGAGGGGAAGAGAGAGTCAGAGAGGAAAGCGTGGCGGAGGGGTGGAGAAGCAAATGGGCGCTTCTCCTGTGTGCCCTGGCCGGGAATCGAACCCGGGTCCTCCGCACACTAGGCCGACGCTCTACCGCTGAGCCAACCGGCCAGGGCTTTGATAAGATATTTTAAAATTAGCAGGTTTTTGAATTAAAATAATATAATTGCTCACTACTAACTCCAGGTTCCTGGGCTCTCCTTGGTTCCCCTACTCTCCTTCGTAAACAACCTCCTATGAACAGTCTTCAAAGTGTATCCCGCTTTCAGAGTGCTAATGGATTTCGGTTGCATAGCTAACTGGAATGGTAAAATTCCATTAAATATGTTAGACATTAAAAAAAACACTTTTTTTGCCTTTGGATTTAATGGCTTATTTTAATATAGTAGTAACTTCAGGTCATTTTGAACTTTAATGCAGTTATTCAGCTAACAGGAAGTATTTATTAGCATATCAGAATTTGTCCACTATGCAGATGAGCAAAGTAACTACACTAATTATCTGCATGTAAGGGATGAGAGAAACAGGCAGTGATTGGGACCTTTGATATAGCTACATAAAAGTATCATCATATAAAAAGAAGATGCATGTAAGGATTATGCATTATATCCACTTATCATTTATTTATGCCAATTGTGCTAAAATTTAAGGAAGTAGCTTTGTCTTTGATGTAGCTCTATCACTTGGGGTAGAATACAAAATGAAAAGTATAAACCAAAGGGACTTTCTAAGTGAGAAATCACCTGTCCTAAGTCCATACTTCTTTCTTTCTTTTTTGTGTGTGACAGAGACTGAGATAGAGAGAGGGACAGATAGGAAGGGAGAGAGATGAGAAGCATCAATTCTTTGTTGCTGCACCTTAGTTTCTCATTGATTGCTTTTTCCTATGTGCCTTGACTGGGGGGCAACAGTAGACTGAGTTACCCTTGATCAAGACTGTGACCTTGGGCTCAAGCTGGTGAGCCTTGCTGAAACCAGATGAGCCCACGCTGAAGCTGGCAACCTCAGGGTTTTGATACTGGGTTCTCCGCAACCCAGTCCGATGCTCTATCTACTGCACCACCGCCTGGTCAGGAAGTCCATACTTATTTCTTATTGTATATTATGGTGGAACTCTAACTTCTTGTTAATTGTGAAAGAGAGTTACAAGTATTCATTTTCACTTCATTAGTACACTAACACAGAAGAACTGTGGGAAGTGAAATGGAAGGAGGCAGTATCAGGCCTCAGAAGCAATTTCTGTTTACATTTGACCTAGTGTACTGTCTTCTGTGCTTTTTGTAAATCCTAATGGGCCCTGCTCTCTACTTCAAGAAAATTTGGTTCCCTGGAGAGCTACTTTGCTAGCCTTCATTTAGGAGAAATGTTATTTACTCCAATTCACTTAGAGATTATAGAATAATGTTCAACGAAGCAACACCATTTCCAAAAAGTCTCTAAAAGTTTTCAAATCAGGTACACAAGAGATCTTGACTAGGGCTTTCTATTATTTAACATGTTTTCTTGTTTCTGCTCTTTCCCTCTTGCTTATTTTTATTTATTTTTAAATATAGCTCTTATTTTAAACTAGAAAATTGTAAAATTATTTGAAAAATAATTTTAGAAGAAGGAAATAAACTATACATAAAAATATTATCATATTATGGTGATTATCTAGTATTTATAGGTTTATAAATGATACCATGCTACACATTTTATGTTTAGTCATATTTTCTATATATTATTATATAATGATTATTATGTCATACAATTATGTACTTTAGAAAACAAGATGAAAATTAAATTAGTATTTAAAAATAGCAGAGATGAAATTTGTTTGTGAATTATATGCACATATAGCAACTACTCATCAGAATTTGATTACATTTTTCAAACTAAAATACTTAATTTGGAAGGGTATGTCATAGATCAAGGATAGACGATTGCTCCATACTAGTGTGTGATGTCCAATGGTATAAAGACCAATCCAGAACTATCTGGTAGAGAGATTATTGGGTCAGACATCAAACAACCATGTTCTAACATAGGTGCTATTACTTACCAACTACAACTTGGGTAAGTCAATCAATGAAAATAATTTTTAAATGGCTACTTGCTCATGCATCCTATATGTGCACATACCATATTTTACTTAACTAATTCCCTAATGATGGATACTGAGGTTGATTCCGGTTTGTCAATATTAAAACAAATGTGAACTTTGTTGTATATAAATGAGGCACTAAGTGTGATCTTGGTCACCTATTCCTGAGAGATTATCTGCTTCTGTTGTCCTCCTTCCCATTTGTTTAGCTCTTTGCTCTAAGAGCAAACTCGGAGAGGCAGGGATTCATGGTGGAAGAAAATCAGTAAAGCCAGAGAAACCAAGGATGAAATATTTGCTCTTCTGTTGATGTGTTTCAACACTGTAAATTTACCTAATTTTTCTTAAAATAATGATGAGATGATATATAGGATTTTCACTCCTACAATGCATATACCCCTGAGGACACAGCAAATCAAGAGCTGCTCCGAGGTGTGGTATCAGACCAAATGATCCCGTGGCCATATGCCTTCTATTACACCCCTTTGCTAGAAATTGGTGCCTTTTGTCAAAGACAGTGTCATGCTGGGTTTTTCGGTGGATTTAATGCTTGTAAAGTTTTTAAATAGTGATTCAGAAAAGGCAAAACTATACTCTAGATATGTATTCTTTCTGTTTAGAATTAAATTGCAGTTTATTTAAGGTGGAAGGAGTCAAATGTAATCAATGTACCACCAAATGGCTTTATTTCCTTTATATAGGGTGCCATTTAGGACTTAGTGTTGGTCTTTGTGGCTGGCAAGTTGGATGTTTAGCAATAGCCAGAGCTAAATTAGCTTTGTTGAGTGAAAATTTATGCAGTTGGTTCCATGCATATCTTCCATCCTTATTACCCTGAGTCTTTTGTGAATCTATTGTGACTGCTATGCAGTAGACAATGACAGAGGCCAGCTGACTGTGTCAGAATTAGTGGTCAAGTAATTGTGCCTTCCTGTTTGTTTAATGATGTGGAGCCTCTTTGGTGGGGATTAATAAGAAATACAAAGAATCTCATCTGGTGTGCCCACTTCGATAATGCCATCAACACGCCTCTTCCTGTACCACCTTGTTCCTAAACCTCAGATTTTTTTTAAATTTATTTTATTCATTCTTTTTAGAGAGGAGAGAGAGAGAGGAGAGAGAGACAGAGAGAGAGAGAGAGAAGGGGGCAGAAGCTGGAAGCATCAACTCCCATATGTGCCTTGGCCAGGCAAGCCCAGGGTTTTGAACCGGCCACCTCAGCATTTCCAGGTCGACACTTTATCCACTGCGCCCCTAAACCTCAGATTTTTATCTTTCCAGATCTGGACCAATCAGCCAGACCATTTGTCACTTCATATGTCCTTAAATATTCTCACCTTGGGCCACTTCTCTTTCTAGACAAAGCAATGACTAAGCATATGACTTGAAGCTATGCTCAGTGAAAAAATGCTCCTTATTTTTTCTTTAGTGGGACGATCAGTATAGCAGCAAACCATTTTAGCTGGCATTCATATGTGAGGCCAATTTGTCTCTGAACAAAGCTTGCTCTTTTTCCTCCTCTGGGGATGAGACTGACCTCCATGTGGCTATGGGTGAAAGTCAGAAGTGTCAGTGCAACAGTGGAACTGCCATGGGGCATAGGCCACATACTTTTTTTTTTTTTCCGAAGCTGGACACGAGGAGGCAGTCAGACAGACTCCGCATGAGCCCCACCGGGATCCACCCAGCATGCCCACCAGGGGGCAATGCTCTGCCCATCTTGGGGTGTCGTTCTGCCACAATCAGAGCTATTCTAGCGCCTGAGGCAGAGGCCATGGAGCCATCCTCAGTGCCCGGGCCAACTTTGCTCCAATGGAGCCTTGGCTGTGGGAGGGGAAGAGAGAGACAGAGAGGAAGGAGAGGGGGAGGGGTGGAGAAGCAGATGGGTGCTTCTCCTGTGTGCCCTGGCCGGGAATCGAACCCTGCACACCAGGCTGACACTTTACCACTGAGCCAACCGGCCAGGGCTGGCCACATACTTTTTTTTTTTTTTTTTTTTTGGTATTTTTCTGAAGCTAGAAACGGGGAGAGACAGTCAGACAGACTCCCGCATGCGCCCGACCGGGATCCACCCTGCACACCCACCAGGGGCGACGTTCTGTGCACCAGGGGGTGATGCTCTGCCCCTCCGGGGCGTTGCTCTGCCCCTCCGGGGCATCGCTCTGCCACTCTAGTGCCTGGGGCAGAGGCCAAGGAGCCATCCCCAGCGCCCAGGCCATCTTTGCTCCAATGGAGCCTTGGCTGCGGGAGGGGAAGAGAGAGACAGAGAGGAAGGAGTGGGGGGGCAGAGAAGCAAATGGGCGCCTCTCCTTTGTGCCCTGGACAGGAATCGAACCCGGGTCCCCTGCACGCCAGGCCGACGCTCTACCGCTGAGCCAACCGGCCAGGGCCGCCACATACTTTTGATGTGGTGTTGTTGCCAGGTTCTTCCTTCAAAGGCCTTGGCATCTCTTTGTCAATGGGATCAGGGTCTGGAATTAAGCTCAGGTCCATAAACTTTGCAAATTGATCCCTTCCTCTCCCTCTCTCTCCTCCCCTCCCCTTTGATTGTAAAAATTGAGCAATGACCTCATTGGCTGTCCAACTTTCTTGACCCTTGAGGCTTTGAGTTCTAGTGAACATGTCCTTACATCCTTGCCATGGGGCTTTATTGGCTTTTGCTACAACCTGGTCTTTTATTAGGATATTAACTCTACTTCCTTCTGATGGTTAAATGATTCTACCTGGTGTCTCTTATGAGGGTAGGGGTAGGGGTAGGGGAGGGGGTATATACAATCTCTATTGTTGTCAGTGAGAATCTATGACCATCAGCCCTGTTACAGGTGACAGCAAACATTGAGGTTTAGACTGATGTTAGTGTTTCTCTTACTAGTGCATTTATACCATTTTGGTCAATGAGGTGCCCTTCATGTCCTGGAGAACAGAAGGAATTTTTCTGCCCTACACAGTATGTTCACTCTAACACGCCTACTTCCCTGAGCTTTTAGAGCCTTTCTTTTGGAGTTAGCCATGGGCAGTTCTACTAATGTAGTATAGAACATTACTTTCCCCATGTTTCAAGAGCAGTATGTTAATGTTGTTTCCTGAGATACTTGCCAAAGTGCTATATCCTGTATTGCAGGAGAATGCCCAGAAGTTCCTGGAGTTATGTTATGACTTGTCTTAGTAATTGCGAGTTGGCAAAGAGGGGAGGTATACGTTGATTCTAAAGGGTATATATGTTGTCTTGAAAGGCAGAAGTTCCCACTATATCTTTCAGAAGGGAGCTGTACCTTCTAACATAAGAAGTGGGCCCCTTCTGCAGATCCAGAGAGAGTTTAATGGAGTGTAAAATCTCAAGGCTTTCAAGTGAAAAATAGACATCTTCCAGCCTGGCATCAATATCCCACTCTTCCTCAACCACGCTTGGCACAGCCAACGTGGGGCATATATAGAAGACTAATAATTAACCTTCCCTGAACTTTGCTACTTATATAATTAGGTCCTGGTCCAATTCATTAGATTTCTCTTCTCTGGAACTCTGCTATTCTTTATAATTAACTCATGAACTACTCCCCAAGGTTTTCAGCCCTCTGGCTATAAAAGATGAGTCTCTTTTTGTACTGCCAAAGAGGACTTCTGCCTTGGACATTTACTTTTATCCAGTGATTAACCACCTTGTACATTTTAAAATCCTCCTCTAGTACATACACGGTACCTAGCAAAAAATATTGAGATACAATTGTTCTTATAATTTGCACTTCCAAAGAACTTAAAAAAAATATTATACCAGGCCCTGGATGGTTGGCTCAGCGGTAGAGCGTCGGCCTGGCATGTGGGGGACCCAGGTTCGATTCCCGGCCAGGGCACATAAGAGAAGCACCCATTTGCTTCCCCACCCCCCCTCCTTCCTCTCTGTCTTTTCTCTTCCCCTCCCGCAGCAAGGCTCCATTGGAGCAAAGATGGCCCGGGTGCTGGGGATGGCTCCTTGGCCTCTGCCCCAGGCGCTAGAGTGGCTCTGGTCACGGCAGAGCGAAGCCCGGGAGGGGCAGAGCATCGCCCCCTGGTGGGCAGAGCGTCGCCCCTGGTGGGCGTGCCGGGTGGATCCCGGTCGGGCGCATGTGGGAGTCTGTCTGACTGTCTCTCCCTGTTTCCAGCTTCAGAAAAATACAAAAAATATATATATATTATACCTGCCAGTGCATTTTTATCTTATCTCAAAGATAAGGTGTTAACTATTGGCAGAACGTAGTAATTGCATGCAACAACCTCAAACCAATAGGGTCTTCTTTTGTGCTTTGGTGACAGGTGGTCCAGGTCAAAAATCCTAATTTAGAGTCTGCTTCCTTGGACTGCTGGTGGTACCAACATTCTTATGGAAGTTTGCCTGGGAAATAGATTGTGACGCTGGGGATTTTTATTCTGAAAATGTTTAAGGGACTCCCTTCAGGGTTAACATCTGTGGAAGAATGAAAGAAGCAAGGTCAAACAGAGGGAAGAAGTGAACTGTGATGCAGGTGCACCAGGGGTCTTTGTGCATCCAATGGATGCTCTGTAGAGATGGGACAAAGCTTCAGAATTTTTCTAACTTGAGGCAAGGGCACCATGTGTTTATATTCCAATATCAACCAGTCGTTGGATGCATGCTGACCTCCAGGAGGGAGATGTGACCTTGAACAAAAATATTCTTTTCAGTTGAGAACAATTTTCTGAGAGTGAAGCAGCTAGAAGCTGTCAGCAGTAAACATTCCTAGAAGCTGGGAGAAAGGTGTGCCTCAGTCTGGAAGGGGAATCTAGGTGGCCCACGCCTCCATTCCAGTAAACAGACATATATTTTAAATAACATTAACATAAAATATATTTTATTTACTTTGTCAATGATTTCTAGAATACACTTCTAGCATTAGTATACAATGTCACTAATAACCTGTGAATATATTATTCTATATAAATTTATATACATACAGATATATCCTTCATAAATTAGGTGGGTCTTATATGTTTATATTTTTCAAACAGCTTGAAACTATTATATAAATAATTATACAATTTTACTATAAGTCATCAGTGTTATTTCATAAAAACATGATTATAATTATATTCTTTATTATAATAAAAGCTGATATTAAAAAGAGAATAAATGTGAAGAAAAAACAACAAAGTAATGCTACATTATATGTTATTTTCAGTACTTGAAAAAAAAAAGGCAGAAATAATTCATGGTAGCCAAAGGGTTTGAAGAGAATATTTTACAAATACTTTGGAGAAAAGGGAGCCAAAGATGTAAGGAAGAAACATTAATAAATAAAGACTAGTAAGTTAATGATGATTCTGAAGGGTCTGAGCCATTGAGCTCTTTTTAAAAATTCATATTGGAAAGAAATAACAGAATGGAAAGCTTTGGATTATTTAGCAATAATCAGTCAGACCTTGGAAAATTACTTATTCAATGAAAAGAAAATATGGTGAATATCTCTTACTAAAGAAATGGGGATTAACTTTAAAATATTAACAACTGGTTTTAGATCTCTTTCTGTGTGTGTGCGTGTCTGTGTGTATGTGTTTAAATATGTTGTAAATTGATGCCCTCTACTTCTTGTCTCATTGTTTGGCTCTTGGTTTTGATCCTTAGGCTGTTTCTTTTCAAAAGAAATTTCCAGGCCTCTGAATTGGAGTATACCATGTGCTCCCCAGACAAGTGACTTCTTTCTCTGATAGGCAGCACAGCAGCTGACTTTCCCAATAAAAAAATAGCAGGATCCTTTCTTTCTGATGAGCTGTGCTTGTCCAGACCCAGCACTGCCTGCAGGCACCAGTTACAGGCAGCTGTAATGCTGGAACTAGAACATGATAGAGATGCAAACAAAATCATCTTGATATGGTAATTTTCTTTCCAGTAATCTTACTTGTTGACAAGAGCTTTACATTTTATAAAGCAAATACCATCTCTGTAAGTGTTCAGTCCATGTTCCATTCTGGATTCAGAATTAAAATAAAACCAAACTTAGCCTGAGGGAAGGGAAAATAATCCTACCATCCTCACCTAATATTCTCAGGTTCACATAAGAAGCTGTTTCATCTTTTGCTCGCTTTCCTGGTGAGATGCCAACTTTAACATGTATGACAACTACCAATGTTGAATCTCAATGAGATGCTTTGCTATAAGATCTATTTTAAATTACTTTTATTATAAAATGTGATAGAAAAAAAAGTTTAATTCATGATCTTTCATATTTACTCACTCTAATTTGCTGAAGAAGTACCCCAAAGAGTTCATCCTTTATCTGAGTGAATCCTAGGTCATTGTTATACACATCATAATAAAGAGTAATAAACAAAAGTGAAGTCAGAAAGGCCAATAGAACTTGTACTGGAAAAAACAGAGCCTCTGAAAAGAAGAGAGAATGTCCGGTAATGTATTAATAGCTACAGGACAAGTGTAGGCGTTTGGCGCTGACATGTGTCCCCCCAAAATCCAGATGTTAAAGCCCTAATCCTTAGTACTTCAGAATGTTACCATTTTTTGGAGATATGACTTTTAAGGAGGTGATTAAATTAAAATAAGATTATTAGGGTGGCCCCTAATCCAACATGACTGTGTCTTTATAAGAAGTGGGGATTAGGACACAGACACACGTAGAGGGATGAGCAAGTGAGGAAACACAGAAGATGGCCATCTACACATTGAGAAGCCTCAGAAAAAACCAACCCTGCCACAGCCTTGACTGATACCACACTTACAGCCCCCAGAACTGTGAGAAGAGAGATTTCTGTTGTTTAAGCCACCTAGTTTGCTTTACTTTGTTATGGTGAGTCTAGCACAGGGGTCCCCAAACTTTTTACACAGGGGGCCAGTTCACTGTCCCTCAGACCATTGGAGGGCTGGACTATAAAAAAAAAAAAACTACGAACACTGCACATATCTTATTTTAAAGTAAAAAACCAAAACGGGAACAAATACAATATTTAAAATAAAGAACAAGTAAATTTAAATCAACAAACTGACCAGTATTTCCATGGGAACTAGGCTCCTCTCACTGACCACCAATGAAAGAGGTGCCCCTTCCGGAAGTGCGGTGGGGGCCGGATAAATGGTCTCAGGGGGCCACATGTGGCCCGTGGGCCGTAGTTTGTGGACCCCTGGTCTAGCAGACTAAAACAGAAAGAAAAATTCATGATGGTCTGATAAAGGAGGATAGCTTGGCATTGTCTGCAAAGAGGAAGGCCTGAAAGTTTAGGGACAGCTGCTTTGTGGTTTGGATTTTAAGACAAAGTTTAAAAATAAAGTGTGACATATATAAATATTAGGTATATAATCCCTTTTGGGCTTCCCCTCCTTACTCCCTCACTCCCTCGCTCGCTCTCTCTTTCTTCCTTTCTTGGATGAAAAAGGAGCCACAGGCTGAACCTGACAAACTCTTTTTTGCATCTATAATAATGTACCTGGTAACAACAAGCCTTTGAAATGACAGGGTCATCTTTTCCTACCCAGCTCAGGCACAACCACCTCACCAGAGCAGAAACCACAAATCCCTTCATTGTTATTATTATCATGTTAATTGTTTACTGTTAACTTTCTCATGCCTGCCTATGTAAAAGAAGTTTAAGTCCATATATTTTTACATTTTATTCAGTCCCCTTAAGTCTTCCCCTTTGATTCTGATGTATAACATAAGTGGTGAACTTATTTACTTCACCATTTTTCCATAGCATTTTTCTCAATCCATTGAGACTTTGCTTCCTGGCAATTGTCGACATTTTGGCTCAAATAAACTTATAAAAATCTTGCAGTTTTGGACATTCCTTATGTTGACACTTTCTTTTGAGAGAGGTTGCATCAAAAACTTTATTTTAAAATTATTTTTGTATATTGAATGCATGTTCTTTGACTTTGTACAGAAATTAGAAAAAACACCCAGTGCTTGATATTCCATGTATTATTAATGCTTATCAGCTATCCAGTGCTTACTCTGTGACAAAAGATTTAAATCCCTCTAATCACCATAAAGAAATGTTCTAGGCCAAAAAAAAAAAAAAAAAAAGAGAAATGTTCTAGGCTAACAGATGTGAAATAACCTAAAAATTAAATTCTAGACCTGGAATGTAACCGAGATTAAGATAATTGTAACAGTCAAGTCCCTTCTAGATTATACCTGCAGTTTGTCAGAACTCTACCTTTGGAGCAGTTGGTGGTTTTGGTAGACTTGTTGCCTTGCCAAGAGCCCATTTACCAACCTTGGATTACCCATCTCCCAGCTTCGGAGTGTTGGCTGCTAACAGGTGAATTAAATTCTTTCCTTAGATGGCCTTGAGGAGGACTTGTCCTTGCTGGAACCCCCAAGGTTTTAGACTGAGGTTTCACTCGATCTGCACGCGGTGTTCGTGGGCTTCTCCCTTCTAATTTTCTCACTGCCTTATCTGTTTCATCTGAGAATAAATAGTTAGTTCCCGCTTATCTGAGGTTTTTCTTGCCAGCTTTTTCAGTTATCTGCCATCAATTGCGGTCCAAAAAATATTAAGTGAAAGATTCCAGAAATAAGCAATTCACAAGTTTTAAATTGTGTGCCACTCTGAAAAGTGGGACGGAATCTCACACAGGTTCACCCCATCCCGGCCAAAGCTCAAATCACGCCTTTGTCCAGCATCTCCCAACTGTGGACCCGCCTTCCCATTAATTACCTCATAGCGGACTCGGTTTATCAGGTGGACTGTTGCTGTGCCGCAGTGCTCGTGCTCAAGTAACCCTTACTTTACTTCACAGTGTCTCATTCCCCTCCTTCATCTCATCACATAGGAATAAGCACGAGCTCATTTTATCATCTCACACCCCAGGAATAAGCATGAGCAGAGTACAATAAGATACTTTGAAACAGAGAATCTCTTATCCGAAAGGGGACCAGGCCTTTTAGATCTGCCTAGATCCGGACATTAGGGTGTGAGCTTTTTACTTTGTGCAGGAAAAATTTCACAACCTGAATTCAAGTGTTTTGAGAGTATACTTTTTAAAAGCGGAGGACAGTGAAATAAGGAAGGGCTGAGGATAGAAGAAGCTACAAGAGAGCCGGGGTGGGGCTGCTCTGGATCTCTAGAAATCTTATGGGAAAGAAATGCGCCTACACCGGGAAGTCAGAGAAAAGGGGGCCTTGGATACAGGTGATTAGCCAGGATGATCTTCTGCTACCCACTGCTCCTCTGGTTGCAAGTCTTGTGGGGGCCCTCAATGTTTAGGAGATACACACCTGTGGGGGAAGAATAGGTGGAAAGAAAAGGTGCAGGAGTGTTCCTGGGAGGGAGAGCTTGGTCCTTCGTTTTCAAGGTTTTTAAAGGATGGGAGTTTAAGGGAGATCTCAGTAGAAGAGTTGGCTTTTTCAGGTGTGCCCGTTTAGGATTGTGGTCTCTACCAATTGGTCAGAGCTATAAGGGGGGTTCTAAATTGTCATTATAACTTGTCCTGGCATCATCCACCTGGTTTTGCTGCTTTTCTGTGGCTGGACCTAAAATACAACTGTAAGCTAGATGTTAGCTGTAAGGAGGTGATCTTCTGTTACTAGCTGTAAATTGCTTGGCCAGTTTATTCAGCTTTCTTCTCAGTCTCCCCATTTATTTGCCAAGGCATTTTCCTAGCTTTTTAGTATTCTGTCTCAAGACCACACTTTTATTACAGTATTTGTTATCATTGTTCTATTTTATTAGATATTGTTGTTCATCTCTTACTGTACCTAATTTATAAATTAACAGGATTATGAGGATTCAAGAAAATGTATTACAAATGCTTGGCTTTATAAAAGTGAGCTAGCATCAATGTGGAGAACCTTAAATGATTCCCAACAGCATTACATTATTTTCTTAAAATGAGTTGAGTACAGGTTGCACTGATTTGGGGTAACAAGAAAGAAAAGAGCCAGAGATGTGGAAGAGAGTTGAGAGGATATAGTAATAAATTGTGAATTGATGGGTAGCTGTGCCAAGGGAACATAAGATGATAATCTACAATTATTAAAAAAAAACCCATAAAAATGATTACATGATTTTCAGGATAACCCAATTCAGCATTTTTTCCATGGGAATTTTATTTTTCTAATAGTCTATTTAATTGAATAATGATGGGTGAAAAGATATGCAAGGTGCCCTTATTTTCCCCATGTCACTAAAATAATATACTGTAAAATATAATAAATTAAAAAGTTTAATCACCAGCAGTGAAATCTTTCTTTATATACAACTATTCACTTTGTACAATTCACATTTCTGCTAATAAAGTATAATGTAAAACATGGATTGCTTCCCATAGTGATCAATTAAGAATAGTCCTATTTTAGGGTATGTACTTAGATAAAATGACACATGCAATAATGACAATATTTGAGACAATATTGTAAAAATCAGTAAATAGTTTATTTTCAAATATTTTAGCAAAGAAATAACTGTGCAAAAACTAAAGATTTCTCAAATGTAGAAATGCATTTCTAGGATTGGCAGTAGAAATTAAGAAAAGATAAATTAAATTTAATATCTGAAAAACATTGTTATTGATTTATTTTATAGACTTTACAGAGATATAAGTTTACCTGTAATTTGGAGTATATGTGTTTGTTCTAAAATTACAGTAAAAAAATTAAGAACATTCTTATAGTTTTTAATGGACTTATGATTTACTCTATAATATAATAGTAATTAAGTATTTTTCTTAAGCTGAAAAAAAAATCTCTGAATTATAGAACACAACTGTTTCCACAAGTAGTTTTTTAAATACTACTCTCTTAGGCAAGGTATTTTTGGTTGCAAAAGAGAGCAAAAACAAAAGCGTGAGGTAACACACACAAAGAAAGGATGTCAAGGAATTAAAGGAAACACTGAAACACAAAGGCTTGTGAAATCACGACTGTACAGTGTGTGAGGCTGTGCTATTATGGGAGTCAGCTTTTGGCTTTAACGTGCTGTCCCTACGTGATTCGATATGTGGAAGGTAATGAAACTGGCCCAGCAGAGGTTAAATGTCAACCTCAATCCAATCATCTGTGGCAGAGTCGGGGGCCTGTCATAGAGGATCTACTGTCCTTCTTATAGACCCCCAATAGATGACTAGGATGTTTGTTAAATCAAATAAATTAAAGCAACTAACACTTGATCTTTAAACAAAGTAACAAAGGTATATATTTGTTAGCCTGAAAAATATCTTAATCTTACAGTTTCCCTGTTTATCTGGGAATCCTAGAGCTGCCCAGGTCCTGATGCAGCCAGTAGCATGTCTGTCTCACATTCTGAAAGTCCTCTGTTCTAGGCAAGCCTGAAAGATGAACTTTTGAACCAGAAATCACATTAGGTGGCCTCCATCTGGTAAAAGAAGCAAGATGTAGTACAAATGTTTTGTACTGAAAACCTGCTGTTTGTGTGCTTTAGTTACTGGAAGTATTTTTTTTTTTAAATTTCAAATGTAATCTTGACATCAAATCCCAGTTTAAACAACCAACTGAAATGGGGTTACTTTGACTGAAGGAGGGGATGATGCTATGGTGACTGCCAAAGTCCCTTTGCGGAGACCCATGTCACTGCAAAAGACAATCTGAAAATCACTAGTGTAGTGGGGGAAAAAAAGTATAGGATTTTGAATCAAAGTATTAAAGTTTTATAAAATGCTGACTCTGGAACATACTAACTTGATGACCGGATAAATCCCTTAAATTTCTCATCTTTGTTTTCTTCAGCTGAAAATCGTCACTAATACCTCTGGCATCTACCTCCTAGCATTGGTGTATTAAATACAGAAGTCACTCACAGGAAACTGTCTGATGTTGCACACTGTGCATTGATATTTAATTGACATCTATCTCCCCACTTTAGAAGGAAAACAGCCAGACCGCTAGTTCCTTTAAGGACCTCTCCACAGTCCCCACTGACCGTTTTGCTCAATAATTTCAACAGTTTCTTATTGTGTTCACATAATTATGTTGGCCTCCAAGGCTATATCAGGCAGTGACAACCTATTTCCTAATAAAACATCAGCTATTCGAATATTCTGACATCACATAGTTCACTCCAAAAGATCTAGGGGTTATTCATCTTCTTCTGTGGTCCTACAAGAGGGGGCAGGATTAGCCTGTGCAGAGAGAAAGACTGCTAGTCACCAATACTACCGTATCCCGGGAGCTCTCAGGAGCTGAGCGATCCAAATGTGAGCAACAGACTCAGTCTCCCTCCAAGTTCCGGCTGAGGATTGCTCATGGAGACAGAGAAGAGTCCCCAGGGGGCGAGTGGGATGCAGACTGGGAGAAGGAAGTACTTTCTTGATAATATTCACTTGAGAAGGATGATAAACCGTGAAATGAGTGACGGATAAAAACTGCTGAAGTTGAGGCATATATTTTCACTCTATTTTCAAGGCTGGTACTCTGACGATGTATTTTAAGCTTGGCATTTGCTTTCTTTATTTTTTAATTTACATTCAATTGTGTGAAAGCCACTCTTCTCAAGACTGAAGCTTTTCCATAGTAATGTCTGTTGAGATTGGAAGCCACTGGGGCCCTGGCACATATGGCTGGAATACTCTATTTTTAAGGCTATATTTTGTCTGTTAATACAAAGGTCAGGATGCAGATTTTTGCACTTAGAATCAGCATGAGAATGTAGGACTGTTCTAGCAAATCTTGGCTCCATCGGCAAATAAATTAAAATAAACTGGAAGCTTGAAATAGAAATATCTCCTTCCAAGTGTTTCATTTAGAGAATGACATCCTGTTTTCTTCAGAATATCGTGGGTAATTCTGCATATGAATGAATTTGGGAATAGAAAAGGTCCCCGCAAATGAAATATACAAAATAACTTCTAGAATTTCAGGCTTTAGTAATAAAAATAAGTGATGATATATGTTCCCTTCAAAGTGAAGGGAAAAAGGAAACCTGAAACTTAGTTACATCAAGTCTTAGAATTTTAAACAATTTGTGAGGTAGTATGGTAAGCTAAATTCTCCCTATAAGAGAATATAGTATATTTTCAGGACAACTTGCCATTTATCTTAAAAGGAAACTTTTGAGACTGTTTGGCTTTAGCTACAGAAATCAGATCAGTTTCCTGATTATAGTCAAACCTATGTTTAAAAATAACTGGGCCTGCCTGACCAGGCGATGGCGCACTGGATGTACCGTTGGCCCGGGACGCAGAAGACCCATATTCGAGAGAGCTTGAGCATGGGCTCATCTGGTTTGAGCAGGGCTCACCAGCTTGAGTCCAAGGTCGCTGGCTTGATCAAGGGATTGCTGTGCCTGCTGTAGCCACCCGGTTAAGGCACATATGGGAAAGCAATCAATGAACAACTAAGGAGACACAAGAAAGAATTGATGCTTCTCATCTCTCTCCCTTCTTGTCTATCTGTTCCTATCTATCCCTCTCTCTGACTCTCTCTCTGTTTCTGTCAAAAAAAAAAAAAAAAAAAGGCTGGGCCCAATCATCATTCACCAAACAGTACTTTAATCAGATACCCATCAGAGTCTGGAAAGGCTTTAACCAAAGTCCAAAGTAACTATTGTCAAAGTTGTAGAAAAACTAGTTGTCGATTAAGCCCCATTGCTATTTAAAATAAAGAGTACATGACATAATACATTAAATTAAAAACGAAATTCCAGCCTGATTGGGCGGTGGTGCAGTGGATAGAGTGTCGGACTGGATGCAGAGAACCCAGGTTCGAGACCCCAAGGTTGCCAGCTTGAGCGTGGGCTCATCTTTTTTGAGCAAGGCTAACCAGCTTGAGCACAAGGTCACTGGCTCAAGCAAGGGGTCACTCAGTCTGCTGTAGTCCCCGGTCAAGGCACATATGAGAAAGCAATCGATGAACAACTAAAGGGCCACAACAAAGAATTGATGCTTCTCACCTCTCTCCCTTCTTATCTGTCTGTCTCTATCTGTCCCTCTCTGTCTCTGTCATAAAAATAACAAAAACAAAAACAACAAAATTCCAACTCATAATCTTGACTGTATACAGGTTAGCCCAAAAGTAGGTTTATAGTTGTTTGTATGGAAAATAATACAATAATTAATAAATAGTAATACAAGAATAAGCTGTTTTGCATACTAACAACTGTAAGCCTACTTTTGCTCAATCTATCGTCTTCCAATATGTCATTGCTAAGACTGACCCAGCAGTGGCAGCAATCTGGACCCATGTTCATTCTTAGTGTCTTTATGTTGGATTTTACTAGTATTCTCCACTGAAAAGGAATTGAGAATTTATCTAAACCCCTGTCTTTAGTAAAGAGAAGATTAGGAGGAATCTTTTATATTGTTTCATTGTCTGAAATAAAAAAATATTTTTTCAGACATCTTTTCAGGAAGTAGTGTGAAAGCTTATTCTGGTAAAATCATAACAATTTTTATATCAAGATGAGAATGATAATGAAAAAAATTATATGGAACAAGTTGAGCTTGTAAAGATCATAAGTTTATGTGAAATTTGTGCTAACTACTGGCTAAAATTCTCCCTTTTCTTTTTTTTTTTAAATATTATGCATTGCTTGTGGATTTGTTTATTCTTTTTTTAAAATATTTTATTTATTGATTTTTTAGAGAGAGAAGAGTGAGAGAGAGAGAGACAGAGAGAGAGAGAAGGGGGAGGAGCAGGAAGCATCAAATCCCATATGTGCCTTGACCAGGCAAGCCCAAGGTTTCGAACCGGTGACCTCAGTGTTCCAGGTCGACGCTTTATCCCACTGCACCACCACAGGTCAGGCCAATCCTCCCTTTTCTTGACACACTTAAACTATATTTTCTAGTCTTTGGAGTCATGTGAGTGGTTGACACCACTGACATGTGAGCAGAAGCAATGTGTCACTTTTGATGTAAGGTGAATCAGAGCTGATCCACAATCTCTTCCTTTCACTCTTAAGTTGATCAGATGTGGATTTGGAGCCCTGTGTTTCAGATGGCCACGTCCAGTTACACTGGTTCTCTTAATTTCTCCACAAATCTGAATCTTTTCTTCCCACTTCTGGGGACCATGTGTTACTTCCACATGGGTGAACAATAAATCTTTATATTGTTCATCCTCTGAGGTTTGTTTGTTACACAGCAAACATTACTTATCCTGATAAATACATGCTAAAAATAGCATAGAAAGGGATAATAAACAGTAATCAAAAATACTTGTGATACAAATGCAGTGTATAAAAATATATAAAATGTAAGCAGGAACTGATTATAACACTGAGTATTTCAGAAGCGATCATACCTGATCCAGGAGAAGGAAGAACTTGATGAGTAATGGCATTATCAGTTAAATGAAACAGAGTATTCTGGAGTCCAACAGTTATTCACAAGCAATTGTCACACGCAATGAATAAATAGAAAAAAAAAAGTTAAATGCTGTAAGCAGTGTTTCCTTGAATCAAAAAAGAAATCATATGGAACACACAAATCCTTATCTCCTAGAAGATAAATTTTCTAAATGACGCTAATACTTATTGTAAAATACTAATGAGTCACTCAAACATTTTTAATATTGCTGGCAGAATATGTAAACATACCATAATATTTGGGCAATGGATTTTATAAATAATACTGGTAAAACAAAATTTCAAATAAATAGTTCATGGTATTTTGAGACTTAAACTAGACTTCAAATTATAAAACATATGAATGACTAAGCAAAAAAAAAGTAATTATCAAATTAATAAATTCAACAAAGATTTGTTTCTTGAACATTCTCTAATTTTCAGACTCTGTTACATGTTTGGGATATGGGTGCCTGCATTATAGATTTTAATAAGTTTAACTATTAATAAGAATTTCAGCCTCATGGCAAGTGTTTTGGGTGTGAGTTTCCAAAGGAGAATAATCTTAATACTGTATTTTGAGCAAAATTTAATAAATGGATATTTAAGATCCTTAGTTAGTTAGATTTGGTACACTTTTACCTTCATTTCTTATAAGAATATTACAACCCTTATAAGGTATCAAATCAGAACCATAAAATGTATCAAAACAACTAAAGCTATAGACAAAATTATGAACAAAATATCAGCTATAGTTAAGACATATACTTCCCATGATGGTTTATGCAAGTGATAAAATATTTTAAATGTTTTTGTATTAATTGTTATTGCAATATGTTTTTTCTGCTCTTTAGTATGTTTGAAATGTTCAAAGGCACCAATAATAAACATTTTGTATTCAATTTTAATGGTTTAGGAATTTTTAATCAGTGAAATCTGTAGATAGTGCTTACATATTTAAGAAAACTTGGTTTTGAACTCCCGGGAGATCTTTCAATATGACTCTGGATTTGCTTTCTGCAATTCTGCCATCTGAAAAGTACTGAGTTAAGATAAATGTAGACTGTTGATTGGTTCATGCTGTATTAAGCAGATTGTATAAAAAGTGTTCATTTTTATTTTTCTTCTTTTCCAAGTGAGAGGACGAGAGATAGACAGAATCCTGCATGTACCTTGACCCGGGATCCACCTGACAACCCCTGTCTGGAGCTTATGCTCTTCCTATCAGGGGCCATGATCACAGTCAAGCTATTTTAGGTGCCACAGAGTCATCCTCAGTGCCCGGGGCTAATGCACTGGAAGGGTGAGAGAGAGAGAGAGAGAGAGAGAGAGAGAGAGAGAGAGAGAGAGAGAGAGATTGTTAACCCTCAGATTGGTAGGATTTATCAATGCTTAGTTGGCATGTTCTAAAGGAGGGTGACTTGGAATTGTAAAAAGCTGGGTGAGGAAGGATAGGGCTCTCTATTGCTAGACAGAAGTGGTCCACACATGCTTCCATTCCATCTCTTTCAATGACTGTTCCTTCTGAGGCAGAGGGCCAAGAATTTGCATCAAGTTGTTGTGAGAACAAATGTAATTTCTGTCTAGCTGAATAATATACTATTTTGTTTGTGTACCTTGAATTTAGGTAAAATGGGTAAATTTTGTTTTCTTCAAATCTTATATCTAATTCCTAACCCAGGACAAATTAAAATTGAGTAAACACACAGGTTTATAGTTACATATTTAAAAAACAAACAAACAAAAAACATTTTTGTGAGTATTTTTTTTCAAATGGGAAGCAATCATTAGCCATTTTCAATTTTATGTATAACTATAAATATCCCATGAGTTCTACTATTCCTGAGAAGGTTAGAAATGAGATAGAAAGTTTATTTATTCCCATTAAACCCTAGGCCATGATTGACTAGAAGCTGTAATCTATGATGTTTGCACTCGTTAACATCTCTCTTCCTCTCCCTTCCTCTTTCTCTCTCTTCCTTCTTTATCCCCTCTCTCTTTCTCTTCCCTCTCAAGTGTCATCCTCAATATGTCTTTTCTTTTCTTTTTTTTTTTTTTTGGTCTCTCTGATGAGGTCACCAGAAAAGAGAATTTAGCTGGGAATTTTATTATATGCAAACTGTATAGTTATTGAACCCTACTCTTTATATAATTTACCAATAAATACTAATTGACTGCATTTCACATTGCAAAGAAATAATTGTATGGAATGAGAAAGTCTACCTCCATAGTTGTTTACACATAGCCCTCTAAATTACTTCTATAATTTAAATACTACCCACTGTAAAAGTTAGATTTAAGTTAACTTCAGCTTCTATAATTGTAATAATAAAATATAAATATTTGAAGAAGGGAAAGATTATTCTAGAAGAACTCACCTACTATGGTTTTAATTGATCAATATAGTTTTGTTTCCTATACATCTATCTGAAAAAAGGATATAATCTAATTGAATGTTTAACAGGAAGTATATATCCTTTTGTTAAGAGAGAAAACATAATATTGTTGCTATTTAACTTTATTTATTTTTGTTTGTTTGTTTTTAATTTTTATTAATTTTTAAGTTATTGTGTTTACATAGATTCAAGTGTCCCACTACATATAACTTTCTCACCCCCACCCCCGTGTCCCTTTTTATACCCCTTTTACCCCCCTCCCCCTAACTCTCCTCCCCTTCCCTCTAGGATCTGCTGTCCTGTTATCTGTATCTATGTGTTATGTATATAGTTTCACTAATTCCTTTCCTTTTTTGATCCCATCCTCTAATTCCCCTTCCCTCTGACAGTTGTCCCTCTGGTCACTGTGATCCCGCCTCTGCTTCTATTCGTTCCTCAGTTCACTTTGTTCATTAGATTCCACATATATGTGAGATCATATGATATTTGTCTTTTTCTGCCTGGCTTATTTCACTTAGCATAACAATCCCCAAGTCCATCCATGTTGTCACAAAAGGTAAGATTTCTTTCTTTTCCACCACCATGTAGTATTCCATTGTGTATATATGTAGCACTGCTTTTTAATCCACTCGTCCACTGATGGACACTTGGGCTGTTTCCAGACCTTGGCTATTGTAAACAATGCTGCAATAAACATGGAAGTGCATATCTTCTTTTGAATCAGTGATTTCTTATTCTTGGGATATGTTCCTAAAAGTGGATAGCTGGGTCAAAAGGCAGTTCCATTTTAAATTTTTTGAGGAAACCACATATAGTTCTCCACAGTGGCTGTACCAGTCTGCATTCCCACAGCAGCGCAGGAGGGTTCCCTTTTCTCCACACCCTCACCAGCATTTGTTTGTTGTTTTGTTAATGAGCGCCATTCTGAAAAGTGCGAGGTGGTATCTCACTGTGGTTTTAATTTGCATTTCTCTGATAATTAGTGACATTAAACATTTTTCCATATGCCTATTGGTGATTTGTATGTCTTCTTAGGAGGAGTGTCTATTCAGTTCTTTTGCCCATTTTTTAATTGGATTGTTTACCTTCCTGGTGTTGAGTTCTAAGTGTTTTGTTTTGTTTTTTTTATAAATTTTGGTTATTAACCTCTTATCAGACATATTGGTGAATATGTTCTTCCATTGTGTGGGTTGTCCTTTTATTTTCTTAATGGTGCCTTTACTATGCAAAAGCTTTTTAGTTTGATATAGTCCCATTTGTTTATTCTGTCCTTTATTTCACTTGCCAGTGGAGATAAATCAGCAAAAATATTGCTACGAGAGATATCAGAGAGTTTACTGCCTATGTTTTCTTCCAAGATGTTTACAGTTTCACAGCTTACATTTAAGTCTTTTATCCATTTTGAATTGATTTCTGTGAATGGTGTAAGTTGGTGATCCAGTTTCTTTTCTTTTTTTTTTTGCATGTACCTGTCCAATTTTTGCAACACTATTTGTTAAAGAGACTGTCTTTACTCTGTTGCATGCTCTTACCTCCTTTGTCAAATATCAATTGGCCAAAGGCATTGGTTTATTTCTGGGTTCTCTGTTCTGTTCCATTGATCTGTATGCCTGTTCTTATATGAGTACCAAGCTGTTTTGAGTACTATGGCCTTGTAGTATAACTTGATATCAGGAAGTGTGATACCACCCACTTTATTCTTCATTTTCAAGATTGCTGAGGCTATTTGTGTTCTTTTTTGGTTCCATATAAATTTTTGGAATATTTGTTCTATATCTTTGAAATATACCATTGGTTTTGAATTTATAGATTGCTTTGGGTAATATAGACATTTTAATGATGTTTATTCTTCCTATCCATGAACATGGTATATGCTTCCACTTTTTTGTATCTTCTTTGATTTTTTTTATCAATGTTTTATAATTTTCTGCATACAAGTCCTTTACTTCCTTGGTTAAATTTACTCCTAGGTATTATTTTTGGTATTACAATAGTGAAGGGGATTGTTTCCTTAATTTTGTTTTCTGTTTATTGTTGGTGTATAAAAATACCACTGATTTCTGAATATTAATTTTATGTCCTGCCACCTTGCCAAATTCATTTATCAGGTCTAGTAGTTTTTAGACTGAGACTTTAGGGTTTTCTATGTACAGTATCATGTCATCAGCAAACAATGATAGTTTTACTTCTTCTTTTCTAATTTGGATGCCTTTTATATCTTCTTCTTGTCTAATTGCTGTGGCTAGGACTTCCAGAACTATGTTGAATAGGAGTGATGTATGGGGGCACCCTGCCTTGTTTCTGATCTTAAGGGAAATGCTTTTAATTTTTGCCCATTAAGTATGATGTTGGCCGTGGGTTTGTCATAAGTGGCCTTTATCATGTTGAGGTATGTTTCCTGTATTCACACTTTTCTGAGAGTTTTGATCATAAATAGGTGCTGGATTTTATCAAATGCTTTTTCTGCATCTATTGATATTATTATGTCATTTTTATCCTTCCTTTTGTTTACGTGATGAATCACATTTATTGATTTTTGAATAATGTACCAGCTTGCCTCCCCAAAATAAATTCCACTTGATCACAATGTATGTTTTTTGTTTTTTTTTTTCATGTATTGCTGGATCCAGTTTGCTAATATTTTGTCAAAAATTTTAGCATCTAAGTTCATCAGGGATATTAGCCTATAGTTTTCTTTCTTTCTAATGTCTTTACCTGGTTTTGGAATGAGGATTATGCTTGCCTCATGAAAGGAGCTTGGAAGTCTTCACTCCTCTTGAGTTTTTTGAAGTAGCTTGAGAAGGATAGTGTTTGTTCTTCTTTGACTATTTGGTAAATATTGCCTGTGATGGCATATAGTCTAAAACTTTTGTTTTTTGGGAGTTTTTTGATAACTGTTTCAATTTCATTTGTTGTAATCAGTCTGCTTAGGTTTTCTGATTCTTCCAGAATAAGTTTTGGAAGATTATATTTTTCTAGAAATTTATCCATTTCACCTAGGTCAGTGGTTGGCAAACTACAGCTTGTGAGCCACATGTGGCTCTTTGGCACCTTGACTTTTTAGCAAAGGTCAGCTTAGGACTACCCTAATTGAGTTAATAACAATGTACCTACCTATACAGTTTAAGTTTAAAAAATTTGGCTCTCAAAAGAAATTTTAATCATTATACTGTTGATATTTGGCTCTGCTGACTAATTAGTTTGCCAATCACTGACCTAGGTTGTCCAATTTTTTGGCATACAGATCTTCATAGTATTTTCTTACAACCCTTTGTATTTCTGCTGTGTCAGTTGTTACTTCTCCACTTTCATTTCTAATTTTATTTATTTGAGTCTTCTCTCTTTTTTTCTTGGTGAGTCTTGTTAGAGGTTCATCGATCTTGTTTACCTTTTCAAAGAACCAGCCCTTGGTTTCATTGATCTTCTATATTTTTTTTTTAGCCTCTATGTCATTTATTTCTGCTCTGATTTTCTTCTTTCTACTTCCTCTGGGCTTTATTTGTTTTTCTTTTTCTAGTTCTTTTAGATGCAGGGTTAAGTTTATTTGAGCTTTTTCTTGCTTCTTAAGGTATGTCTGTAATGCTATGAACTTCCTTCTCAGTACTGCTTTTGCTGTATCCCATAAATTTTGAGTATTGTATGGTTATTTTCATTTGTTTCAAGGAAATTTTTGATTTCTTCCTTGATCTCATTGTTAACCCATTCATTATTTAGTAACATGCTATTTAGCCTCCAAGTGTTTGTATGTTTTTCAGTTTTTCTATTGTAGTTAATTTCTAGTTTCATGTCATTGTAATCAGAGAAGATGCTTGATATTATTTCAATCTTTTTAAATTTATTGAGAGTCATTTTGTGTCTAACATGTGGTTCATCCTAGAGAATGTACCATGAGCACTTGAAAAGAATGTATACTCTGCTTCTTTGGGGTGAAAAGTTCTGAAGATATCATCTATTAAATCCAGTTGATCTAGTGTGTCATTTAAGGCTGCTGTTTCTTTGTTAATTTTCTGTCTGAAAAATATATTTATTGATGTTAGTGGGGTATTAAAATCCCCTACTACTATAGTATTTCTGTTGATCTCACCCTATATACCCATCAAAATCTGCTTTATATATTTAGGTGCCCCTATATTAGGTGCATAAATATTTAACAATGGTTATATCCTCCTGTTGGATTGCTCCCTTTATCATTATGTAGTGACCTTCTTTATCCCTTACTATATAGCCTTTGTTGTAAATTCAATTTTGTCAGATATAAGTACTGCTACCCCAGCTTTTTTTTCATTCCATTTGTGTGAAATACTTTTTTCCATCCCTTTACTTTCAGTGTATGTGTATCTTTTGTTCTAAGGTTGGTCTCTTGTAGAGAGCATATGTCTGGGTCCTATTTTCTTATCCATGCAGCTACCCTATGTCTTTTGATTGGAGCATTTAATCTATTTACATTTAAGGTTATTATTGATATATTGTTTATTGTCATTTTATTCTTTAAATGTACAATCCTTTTTCTCAAAAAAAATTTTTTTTTGCTCTTTTTACAGCAGGCCCCTTAACATTTCTTGAAGTACTGGTTTGGTTGTAATGAATTCCTTAAGTTTTTTGTTGTCTGGAAACTTTTTATTCCTTCTTAAATTTTAAATGATTGCCTTGCTGGATATAGAATTCTTGGTTTTAGGATCTTGCTTTGTATCACTTTGAATATTTTTTGACAATCTCTTCTGGCCTCAAGTGTTTCTGCTAAGAAGTCAGATGCCATCCTTATGGGGGCTCCTTTGTAGGTAATTAACTATTTTTCTCTTTTAGTATCCTTTCTTTGTCTCTTAACATTGACACTTTAATTATGATGTGTCTTTGTGTAGGCCTCTTTGGATTCCTCTTTAATGGGACTTTCTGTGTTTCTTGAACTTGTGTGACTTTTCCCTTCATTTATTTAGGGAACTTTTCAGCTATGATTTCTTCAAAGAGGTTCTCTATCCCTTATTCATTCTCTTCTCCTTCAGGAACCCCTATGATGTTGTTTCTCTTCATGTTTTCACAGAGCTCTCTTTGAGTTTCCTCAGACTTTTTGAGCCTCTTTTCTTTTTGTTGCTCTGCTTTTGTGCTTTCATTTATCTTGTCCTCTAAATTGCTGATTTGATCGTCTGCTTCTTCTAGCCTGCTTTTAATTCCTTCTAGTGTAGTCTTCATTTTTGATATTGTATTTGTCATATCTGACTCATTCTCTTTTTATGATTTCAATGTCCTTTTTGATGTTTGCTATCTCTTTATTGAGGTGTTCAGTATATCCATCTATTGTTGCTCTAAGATCCTTGAGCATCCTGAAAATCATTGTTTTAAACTCTGTATCTGGTATTTTGGTTATTTCCACCTTATACAGTTCTTTTTCTGGGGATTTCTCTTGTTGATTCATTTGGGTGGCATTTTTCTGTCTTTCCCATTTGTCTGTGTATTATTAGGTAGCACTTTGTGACTTTGAAATTTTTGTGTGGTCTTTATGAAGAAGATGGGCTTGGTGGTACTGTTTTCCAGGCCACTTATTTTTCTTGTTCTAGGAATGCTTCTTGAGGGTACTATTTTCCCTCTTGATGTATGTATTAGATGCAGTTGGTCTTTTTGTGGGTACCTCTATCCCTTTAGGCTGGCTGGCTTTAAGGGTCAACCTTGATTATGTGTATTACGTTGGGTGCCTGCTAGACTCCATCTTTGGGTGTGCTGCTTGTGTAGGTAGTTGAGTCTAGGGTTGGTGCTGTTTGCCACCCCCTACCAGTAGTGTTGGCTCTAGCTCTTATTGGGTTTGCATCAGCTGTTGTTTTAACCTGCTGTGGGCTACTAGTCTGCAGCTACTGCACTTTTCACTCTTTGTGTCTGTGTTTTCTGTGTCTGGGTACTCTGGGAGGGGCCAACCTTTGTATAAGAATCAGCTTTCTCCTGCTTAGAGATGACAACAACTCCATAAAAGCTCCAAGCTCTGTGACATTTGTTTTCACTTTTCAGCTGCTCCTCCTCTTGCAGCTGCCTGGTATTCCCACAGAGTCTTCTGTAGTAAGACTGCAGTGTGGGCTCAGATTGGCCTCACCCAACCAACCTCTCTACAGGTTGCTTGCTTGGTGGGTTAGGGCCACTGAGGTTATGAATACAATGTTTGTGGGACCCCCTACTTCAGGAATCTCTTAGTCAGGAGCTCAGTACGAGGAATGTGGCCCCTGCTCCAGAGCTTGATTCCTCAGCCACTGCTAACTAAATACTCAAATTTTATTTCTCCTCAACAAGGTGAGTAGCAGGTTCAGACCGAGAGTGGCCAACAGTCCCCTCTGCAGGAATTCTTTCAGATGTTGAAACCCTGGTCTCAGGGAGGTCTCAGAGTCCTCTCCTGGGGCTGACTGTGCCCTGCCCAAAGGTGGCTAAGACCCCAGACCAGATCCAACAATAGACTCACAGAGACCCACACATTAAATGTTCATGCTCCAAACCTCTCTCCCTTCCCCCTGTGGAAGCTACAGAATATCTAGCACCCAGGGCTGGCTAACTGTGATGCTCCACCCTAATCAATGCACATGATCTGCTGTACTGGTGCTGATCAGTGAGAGTGGAGCTCACCTCAGCTGGGCCAGTTGTGTGGAGCTTTTCCTTAGGATACCACTCTAGCATGGGTCGTTAGGTTCTGAACAAATGCTTTCCACAGCAGGCCCCTGGATGTGCCAGCCCTGGGCCTACCAAGCATGAACCCAGCACAAACCAGTGGGAGACTGCCCATGTCTGGCCCTAAGCAACCTTCTTGGAGCTATAAGCAATTCAGTGATTATAGCTGCCTCTACTGGGCCCAGGTGTACATGGAAATACCTAGCTGCATTCCTATCCTGACTTTTACCCACTCTGGTCCTGGGGGGGAAACTCTGCTCAAATGTCCCAGTTTCCCTGAGTCTCACCTCCTGTAGCCTGTTTGCTGGCTGCTTGTTGGGCTCAGTTGCTGGAAAAAACTCTGCTAGAGTCTAGAGCTTGCAGCAATTCAAGAATTAGGGAGGGTGGTGGGTTCTGCTCCACCCCTTAGCCCCAGGTGTCAGTCTCCAGACTTTCTTCACAGACCTTAGTATGGTGGGTGTGGCCTCTGAGAGGCCGTAGTCTGCCCACCCACGGTTTTGGCTGAGTCTCTTGTGAGGTAGAAGCACCAGTCTGGACTCAGAAGAGTGTTGTCAAGATCTTGATCTCAACACCAGCATACTGAGTCACCGAGGCATCCCCTGCTTCCTGGCCTCTTGGGAACAACCCATCACCATGTCTGGCGTAGGAGAGACTTCCACTTCTGTGGGCGGAGCAGCTGCTTTTTCCCAGGCTGATGCCACTCAGAGGGGATTGCTCCTCCCAGGAAAGATGGAGACTGCAGTACTGGAGTATGACTCAGCACAGGGGTTCTGGTTTCAGTTTCCCACACTGTTTCTCTTTGGGCCTCCAACTTTACACTCTCCTCCCGTAACTCCAGTCCTCTCAGCTCTCCCCCAGCAGAGCCCAGGTAAATGGCTGTGAACAAGGTTTTCTTGCATGCCCTTTAAAATAGAGTCTGCATCTGAGTGAACAAGGTTTTCTTGCATGCCCTTTAAAATAGAGTCTGCATCTGAGGCTCTGTCTCTTTCTCACGGACAGAAACCCGGCTCTTTTCACAGTTAAATGCTGTCCTGGTGCCTCTTCTGGGCTTTGGGGCTCTAGGCTGTGGTCCAGGCCTGGGGCTGAGGACCCACACCTCTCAGGGCAACCCACCCTACTGTGAGAGTTCCTCCGGGCTGCCGCTCACTCCTGGAAGCAGGGCAGCCCTTTCTGCATCTCTGCCCTTTCTACCAGTCTTGGTGTGGCTTCTTCAGTGATCCTTGGTTATAAATTCTTCTTAGTTTAGTCCAAAGTTGGTCTTTTTAGATAATTGTTATTCAGGGGTCCCCAAACTGCGGCCCCCTGAGGCCATTTATCTGACCCCGCCGCACTTCCGGAAGGGGCACCTCTTTCATTGGTGGTCAGTGAGAGGAGCACATTGACCATCTCATTAGCCAAAAGCAGGCCCATAGTTCCCATTGAAATACTGGTCAGTTTGTTGATTTAAATTTACTTGTTCTTTATTTTAAATATTGTATTTGTTCCCATTTTGTTTTTTTATTTTAAAATAAGATATGTGCAGTGTGCATAGGGATTTTTTAATCTTATTTTTATTCATTTTAATGCAGTGACATTGATAAATCAGGGTACATATGTTCCGAGAAAACATCTCCAGATTATTTTGACCTTTGATTATGCTGCATACCCCTCACTCAAAGTCAAATCGTCCTCCATCACCTTCTATCTGGTTTTCTTTGTGCCCCTCCCCTCCAGCCACTCCCTCCCTCTCCTTCCTCGCCCCTCCCCACCCCTCCACTCCACTCCCTGTTACCATCACATTCTTGTCCATGTCTCTGAGTCTCATTTTTATGTCCCATCTATGCATGGGTTCATATAGTTCTTATTTTTTTCTGATTTACTTATTTCACTCCGTATAATGTTATCAAGGTCCATCCATGTTATTGTAAATGATCTGATGTCATCATTTCTTATGGCTGAGTAGTATTCCATAGTATATATGTACCAAAGCTTTTTAATCCACTCATCCTCTGACGGACACTTGGGCTGTTTCTAGATCTTCGCTATTGTGAACAATGCTGCTATAAACATGGGGATGCATTTCTCCTTCTGGAACCATTCTATGGTGTCCTTGGGTTATATTCCTAAAAGTGGGATGGCTGGGTCAAAAGGCAGTTCGATTTTCAATTTTTTGAGGAATCTCCATACTGTTTTCCACAGGGGCTGCACCAGTCTGCATTCCCACCAGCAGTATAGGAGGGAAATAAAAGACAGGATAAACAAATGGGATTATATCAAACTAAAAAGCTTTTTGCACAGCCAAAGACAATAAGAACAGAATAAAAAAGACAAACTACACAATGGGAGAACATATTTGACAGTACGTCTGATAAGGGGTTAATAACCAAAATTTATAAAGAACTTGTAAATCTCAACACCAGAAAGACAAACAATCCAATCAAAAAATGGGCAAAAGAAATGAATAGACACTTCTCCAAAGAGGATATACAGATGGCCAATAGGCATATGAAAAAATGCTCAACATCACTAATCATTAGAGAAATGCATAGGAATTTGTTCATAGTCTTTTTTATAGTCCGGCCCTCCAATGGTCTGAGGGACAGTGAACTGGCCCCCTGTGTAAAAAGTTTGGAGTCCCCTGTTCTTGATAATCTTTCAAATAACACTCATATAGATTTTAAAGGTTCTATACATTAATATTTAAGATTTAATAAAATTTGGTTTATATTAAGTAAAAATAAATTTCATATGTGTATTTTATTGCTTAGGGCTACAAAATTTTCATTAGATGCTTTGAGTAAAACACTTTAGAAAAATATTTTAGATTATTCAACCCAGGGATATTTCCATCAATAGATAATCTTGCTCTCTAAAATCCTTTCTTTAAATATATTGTTAATTATACCTATTGTTCTATTAATTATATTTCAATGGTTTGATTCTATTGCATTTCAGTGGTTTCAGTTATATCAATTATATTATATTTGTATTAAAGCAAATATACTGTTACAAGTATGTTCTTTTAATTATACATTAATATTAAATATAAAATTAATATACAACTAGTATCCCAGCCAATATCTATTTTATGAAATCCAATTTTTTCTTTCTAAATTACACATAAGATATTTAACATTAATAAAGTATCTTTTGACTTTGGGTCTACTTGCTGATATTTTCTGGTTTTTAATAAATGGTCTATAAATACTTTATAAAGAAATGAGAGGTACTATTAGTCATCTTAAGGGAAAAAAGTGTAAAGATTCCAGATGCTTAGCTAGCTAAGAGGTAAGAAAGCTGAGTTCAGACTGTCTTAATCCCATTTCTGTGGTTCGTTTGGAAGCCTTTCTTAAAGATTCTCTTAGAGCAGAGTGGTTGTTATATTGTGTGCTGCATATGTGCTTGCTTTTTTTGCCCTCTTAATTTAATTTAATGGTCTTAATTTACTATAACTGGACATATGGATATACCCAGTTATATATATTGACACTCAAGAATTTTTTTTGATAATTAAAATAATATCAGGGTAAAGTTTTCACTTTTAATAAAATTAAAGCAACTTTTTCATTATTAACCTATAAAATGACTGATGTTTAGGTAATCAATAAACTGATCTCATTACTAATAATTAGAAATTAAATAATTTTTTAAATGCTCTCACAATATGGATGTATTAATGTAACAACATTTAAGATTTGAAAAAGAAAAACAAGGAAGTTTTGGAAAAAATGTTAGGATCTTCATGACAATGTTTGCAGAGACCATCTGAAGGCATAAGACTGAAGAAGTTGAGATGACAGCACATAGTATAGTCAGATATTATTTTGCACCAAATTTATATATAATGTTTTCTTTGTCAGTGCATCTTGTGGGGGAAGGAGCTTAATATATTATATATTATTATTACCCTATCTTTTTCATTTCTCTACTTTATACCAATGTACCAGAGAACTTAAAATGCTCCTGCCCTCAAAGAGGAGAATACCACTTTGAGTCTTTATATAGGGTCCATGGAGGTTATAGTTTGTAGTGAGAATCTTAGATAATATTGTTACTTTAGTGGCATTATAAGAGAACTTCTTTTTTTTTCCAAGAAGAAAAATAAATTAAACATTTATTGTAGAAATAAAATTTTACTACCACACGTGCTATATGATGTTTTCTATAGTTTCCCAAATGTACTTTTAATTACTTAAATTTAGATTGAAGATGACTAAATCTAGATTTGATCATCACTATTAGAATATCTTTAACTTATATAAAACACATTAAAAATTAGATATATAATAGGTGAAAAATTCAGTTTCTAGAGTGATTTAAGATATACAGAAAAAAAAAAACCTTTGTTATTTTGAACTACAAAAAGGTGGGATAAATGTGCCATCTCTTTTTTTTCCCTTGGTATTTTAAGACCTGAGTAATTGGTCCAATATCAAGTCTAACAAGAATGGTTTTATAGATTGTGAAATTGAGGTCCAACAGTGTCAAGACAGGAGGTCATAGAACAAATCAATGGATCAGAAAGAACAGTGACTTGGAAATTTCTGTTACATTTACTATCTCACTATTACTCAATGAAAATGTGTTGAAAAATGAGGTTAAAAGCTGAAAGTTGTCTGGTGATTTCAAATTGTGTGAATGGTCAATACATAAAATTTTGGAAATGTATTTCTTCTATGTCTTTCTTTTTTAATCTGGCAGTTTCTCCTGATGATGTATTTATATTTAGTTTCAATTTGACAATTTTTTATTTTCCCTGATTGTTTAAAATAGCCTTGGACTCATAGATATCTTAAAATTGGATTTATGATAAGAAGGAAATAAACTATAGGAAGAATCAAGTACCATGTAACTCAAAGTACTGAGAATAGAACAAAAACAAATAGATTCAACAGTTTAATACCAGCTGTTGTTTATAAGATATTAAAGAAAGAATGCTTTCTTCCTCTGAAAAGACTTTTTCAATAGCTTCATGATATAATAAAAAATGTCTGTTGAGGCATGAAAAATAGAGCTTATAACCCCAGTGCACTTAGTACAGGGCGGAACAAAAGTAGGTTTACAGTTGATCATATGGAAAATAATACAATAACTAATAATAATAAAAGAATAAACTCTGTGTTTTCTGTACTCACAAGTATAAAACTACTTTTGCCCACCACTATATATTATGACATTATATGTAAGCATGCTGTTTTGGAGGGACAAGTGAGCCAATCTGTGGTCCTACCTAGAATGAAATATTGGATGAAAAATTAGATAAGGTCAAAATGATGGTGGGGATGCAGACTAGTGCAGCCACTGTGAAAAATAGTATAGAGTCTCCTCAAAAAATTAAAAATGGAACTGACTTTTGACCGAGCAATTCTACTTCTGGAAATAGTTTGAAGAAATACAAAACACTACTTTGAAAGACTATATGCAGTAGTCAAGATCTGGAAACAGCCTGTGTGCCCACCACTAAAGGAGTGGATAAAAAAAAAGCTGTGACACATTTACATAATAGAATACTACTCAGTCTTTAAATAAATAAATAAATAAATAAATAAATAGTCAGAAAAAGACAAATACCGCATGATCTCACTTATATTTGGAATCTAATAAACCAAATACACTGATACACAAAATGAAGTAGAGGCATGAATAGATGGTAAAGACTGACAGCTGTTGGAGCAGAGGAGATTGGTGGCTGGATGAAAGAAGGTGAAGGGATTAATCAAAGAAGGTGAAGGGATTGAGTTATATATGTATAATAAATAGACACAGATAACAGTACAGTGATAGCCAGAGGGAAAGAAGGGAGAGATAAATGGAAGTGGACAAAAGGAGGTAAAATGGGGACAGAAAAAGACTTTGCTTAGGGCCTGCCCAAGTGTGGCACAGTGGCTAGAGCATCAGCCTGGGACACTGAGGATCCAAGTTTGAAACCCCCAGGTTGGCGGCTTGAGTGCAGGCTCATCTGGATTGAGTGCAAACTCACCAGCTTGAATGTGGGGTTGCTGGCTTGAGCATGGGATAATAGACATGACCCAATGGTTGCTGGCTTGAGTATGGCATAATCGACATGACCCCATGGTCACTGGCTTGAGCATGGCATAATAGACATGACCCCATGGTCACTGGCTTGAGCCCAAAGGTCACTGGCTTGAAGCCTAAGGTCACAGATTTGAAGAAAAGGTCACTGGTTCAGATGGAACCCCCTGGTCAAGGCACATATGAGAAAGCAATCAAAGAACAACTAAGGTGCCACAACTATGAGTTGATGTTTCTCATATTTCTCCCTTCCTTTCTGTTCTGTCCCTCTCCATCTCTCTCTCCCTCTGTTTTTTTCTGTCTCTCAAAATAAAAAGACTTTGTTTAGGACAATAGGCATATGATATAGTGTGCAAATGCTATATTGTTCTATGCTGGAAACTTGTATGGTTTTGTGAATCAATGTCACCCCAATAAATTAAAAATAAAGCTGGAGCATGAATGAATATTTGTATAGGTAAATACTAGCTTGTGCATTGCAGAACTTCTGGGTACTATAAACCTCTTGTTTCTTTCACTGGTATGGAGGCTGGAAGCTTATATTTTTCAGAGTTAGATTCACATTGTTATGTCTGCTCCCTATGTGTATTCCTGCAAGGACACGATGTATGTTGGAAGGTATTTGAGTTCATACGTTAGGGCGGGTGTGCTTGTAATTTGCGTCAAGACTGTACCAATAAACAACATGCCGTTAACTGTGGCCTCTGAGAAGGAAGACCATCTAGTGAGGGTGAAGATTGCTATCTATTGTTGGCAAAATGTATTCAACTGAGTGGATGCAATATAACATTTTTAAACATGCAAGAAATGAAAAAGACACTATGTTTCGTATAATCTAGCTTTTTTAGAAGAGACTGGAGAATATGCAAGGACGAAACAAACAAAAGAGATGACATCCATGAAACAAGAGATTACCAAAGATGAATATTGTAAGGAACTCCCAATATTTACAGCTGGTACAGTGGCAATTAGAGTAGCAAGACAGCTATGGAAAGTTGGTGTTCTAGGTAGAAGAGCCTGGGTATTTGGAACAATTATTACACTTTGACAGCTCTAGAGCATATTAAAAATTAGCTACGAAGACACTCAACCAAGAAAACTTAACTCTAGTAATTACAAATTCAATAGTAATATAATCATCCAACAATTTCAATATTGATAGCATGGGCAAAGTAAGGAGTTTCAGATACAAGGTTGAGCAGAAGATTCAAAACTAAATCACTTATATGAAAATATCAATAAATATACTAGGTATTTATAAAAAGAAATCATTGTATAAGCTTATTATTTAGAAATATGAAGATTAATGGCAGAAGAAGTACTCAAGAAGATTGAAAGTTATGGAAGTGAGATTAGGGGATGAAGAAGGGTAGAGAAGGAGATTATTATTTTTGACACATCTTTTAATGTATTAAATTTTAAAAATATGTATATGCTTTATTTTTAAAAAACAAAATGATATTTAAAGGCAAAACAGTAATAATCTACCTGTTTTAAGGAAGCATTTATTTCATATTACTTTCTTATGTATCCAATTCAATTCTAATAACACAGTTATTAGTCCATAAAGTATTAGTAGGGCATATCTTCAAATCCATAATTTTCAGAGAGGAATTTGAGCCTCAAAGAGATTAAACAAATTACATAAGCTTACATTTTCATAAATATAGCCTTGTCTTTTATTTATATATATTGCTATTAATTAAAAATTTGGTTGCTAGTTTAATATGCTTTCTATACAAAGGAATATTTTGCTGGAAATGTCTACCTACAATATTTTATCTTCATTTTGGAAGTACTATCCAACATGATATGTCAAAGCAGATGAAAAAATTTACCCACTAAGTAATTTTTATTTAAATTGTCAAAAACACTGGGACTTGAGTGGATCTAATCAAGTTCAATACGTTTTTTAAGTAGAATTTATCTCAATTTTCAACTGCGGACAAATTAATCTTGTGTTTTTAAACAATTAGTTGCAGGAATAATTATTTTTATGTCAAGTTAGAAAATAAAGGAAAGAGCAGTCCCCATGGAGCTCTGCGCCGTGTACAAGATAGATGCCTCTTGTCCTGTAGTGTTCACATCAGGGCGCTCTGGACACCTGTGAGACATGATATCACCCATGTTCAGCATTCCAAGCACCCACCTTCTAGGATTCTGAGAAGCTACAGAAACAGTTGGGCTCAAATAAGAAACAATATAGTTCCTTGTATCATCTGTCTAATTGTGTTGCAGCCCTTTGGCTCCAGCTTGACTGAAAGTGACAAATTGAGAGGTCCTGTCCAGAGCTGATGGCTACTGCATGTGTTCAGTATATGAATAGAAGACTTTTCTACAGAAGAGCAGAATCAAGGAAATATGGAGCCTAAAGAGTATTTTTAGCTGTTTTCTCTTTATGTTTTGGCAATTGTGAGTTTTATTTCCTCTTGCCTATTGAGAAAAGAGTTTTACCCACCACAGAAAAGATGTGTCTTGAAAGACACACTGTTTCAATAGCTGACTTAAACATAAAGATAAAAGACACCCCCACAAATAGCATATAGATATATCCAAAAGTGTGGTTGTAAAATTAATTACTAAGCTAATTGTGTTGGTTATCTCTTCCATTTTGGTCCTGTCTAGAGCTCCTTTTTTCTTTATATTGGAAGTTTGCTAGTTATCTTCTAATCAGGCAGCTCCAAATCCATTCATATTTTTCCCCAAACATTTGAACATTTGTTTTTCTTTTTCTTGTTTTTCCAAGTGAGAGGAAGTGAAATAGAGAGACAGATTCCTGCATATACCCCAACCAGGATCCACCAGCAACTCCTATCTGGGGCTGATGCTCTGCCCATCTGGGACCATGCTGGAAACCGAGTTATTTTTAGCACCTAAGACAGAGGTTCCATGGAGCCATCCTTAGCACATGGGGCTGATGCGCTCAAACTAATAGAATCATGGCTGCAAAAGGTAAAGAGAGAGAGAGAGAGAGAGAGAGAGAGAAGGAAGAGGGGGAGGGGTGGAGGAGCAGATGGTCACTTCTCCTGGGTACCCTGGCTGGAAATAGAACCTGGGACTTCCACAAGCCATGCCAACACTCTACCACTGAGCCAACTGACCAGGGCCATCCCAGTATATTTGGATAAGAGTAAAATCAGAATCACAAAGAATTCAGTCTTTGCAATTGTTTAAAGTTCAGATATTAAAATACAGAAAGTTTAACGACTTGCATTGGCATAGCTAGTTTTCCAGTTTTTATTTTTTTTGAGATTTTGAAGGCCCTGGAGACATGACTCCTCCTCTGTGTACATATATTTCTGGTAATATCTTCTTTTACTGACATAGGACAATCTCAGAGTTACTTCCTCAAAACATATATTCCATTCCCCCTTTGTTGTTTTGGAAAGTATTCTTTCAAGTGGCACTAGTTGTGAGTAAAAATAATAGAGTTTAGTTTCTTAACCATATCATATTTATGATTTTTATATGCATAAAAGTAAAAGTCAGTGACAAAGTTTCCATGTTTGCTTGGAATGATTAGCCAAAATTTTTATTAAAACTATCATCTAGTCATGTCTTCAACAAATATTTGAGCAAAGATAATATGCTGGCTCGAGTATTTGGGTTTGGCAATATGGGGGTAACAAGGTAGTCAAATGAGGCAATAAACAATAATAATAAGAAAAGTTCGATAGGTGATTAAGGATTTTAATTATGGTTTTGAGGAAACACAAGATTCTAAAGTGTCTTCTAATTATTAAAGGACACATATTTCTATTAGCACTGTGACAAGCAAATTGTAACTTTTTTGTTAATTGACCTTGGTATAATTTTCCAGAACAGCTTTTAAAATACAAGCTGGGTGGTTTAAAATAATTGAAATGTATTCTTTTGTCCTGGAGGTTAGTAGTCTGCACTCAGTTGGCAGGGCCGTGTTTTCTCTGAAAGCATCTTTGTAATTTCTGATGGTTGTTGGCCATCCTTGGCATGCTTTGATTTGTAGCTGTATCACTGCAATTTTTGCTTGCAAGTCCTTTTTCAGTGTGTGTGTATGTGTGTGTGTGTGTGTGTGTGCACGTGTCTTTCCATGACCATCTTATAAAGACATTAATTTGGATTAAAGTTACCTTTAATGTATTAATGACCTCATCTTAACTCCATATTATAACTGCAATAATCCTATTTCTAATTAAGCTCACATTCTGAATTTCTCGATATATGTGGATTTTTGTGGGATACTATTTAATTCAGTACAACATTATTTATAGCTTAGAGTACTAAATAGACACTTTATTTTAGTAGAAATTATAATTAATTGGGAAAAATAGCTTTGAAATCAAGGAGACCTAGGTTGAAACTCCTTCATTCCCTTTTGAACTTGGGCCAGTTAATGTTCCATTGTCCTTTGTAAAATTCAGATTATTGGTATCTCAGGTAATGTCAGATAGACTGATTTACTTAAAGCCAAGTCATGTCAAATAGATGTTAATTCCTTTCTCTCAATACTGATTTTTTTTAAAAATTAAATTTATTAAGAAGACATTGGCTAATAAAATTATAAGATTTTTAAGTGTATAATTTTATAATAAATTATATGTAGATTGCATTATCTGTTTAATGCCCTAAGTCACATCTCCTTCAACCACCATATGTTTTGACCACTTTTGTTCTTTACTACCTCCCCCACCCCCTTCCTGCTGGTAACCACCATACTGTTTCTGTGTCTATGAGTTTTTGTTTGTCTTGTTTGTTCATTTGTTGCTTTCAGTTTTATATCCCACATATAAGTAAAATTGAATCAAAACATCCTGGTATTGGCAGGAAAACAGACATACAGACCAATGGAACATAATTGAGAGCCTAGAGATAAATTCACATGCATATGATCAAATAATTCTTGACAACAGAGCAGAAAACAACAATGAGAAAAGAATGCCTCTTTAATAAATGATACTGAGAAAATTGGAAAGCTTCATGCAAAAGAATGAAACAACTGTTTGTCACAATACACAAAAATTCATTCAGAATGGATCAAAGACATAAATATAAGACCTGACACAATGAACTACATGGAAGAAAACATAGGTGCTAAATTTATGGACCTTGGTCTTAGAAAAAATTTGATGTCTATGGCAAGAGAAGTAAAAGCAAAAGTAAATGAATGGGACTGAATTAAACCTAAAAGTTTCTGCACAGCAAAATAAACCAACAACAAAACAAAAATGTAACCAAACAAATGGGAGAAAATAATTACAAACAACACCTCCAATAAAGGGTTAAATATCTAAAATATATAAAGAACTCATACAACTGAACAATGGAAAAACCAAACAATCCACTTACAAAATGGACAGAGAACCTGAACAGAGCCTTCTCTTGCTATCTGTATTTTTAAAGGAAGATAGACTATCACAAATTTATGTAAAGATAAAGTGATTCTTGTGTCAAGCTGGAGAAGGTCATGCAAGATTATAGAGGTATTTGGACTGAGTTCATATGCTAATAAAACTTGAAATCATATTTAGGGAAATCCTTTGCCTTCAGAGAGGGAGTTCTCATAGCGCTATCCTGTGACTTGACATTGTCAGGACCCCACCAAAATCTGCATTGCTGAGACTTTCACCTAATCCTCTGGAGATGAATCAAACATCAAGAATGCAGCTAATATTCATTCTTTATTCATCTGCAAGAAAGACATGGTATGATGTGGAAGGGGAATTTTAGAGACTTCAAGCTGATGGATGACTCACCATTACTTAAAGGTCTTGCAGTAATGTCCTGCTGGACCAAACTATACATTGCCTCTGACTTGGCCCAGTGGTTACCCCATCTACTTTCTTCCTCTAATTTTTAATGATCACTTCCTAAGACCAAAATGATCTTGTCAATCTAGCCAGCTCCCATCATACTGCACTGATGAGGATTCTCTCCCTACATATCTCCCTCTCACCAGACTATGTTGTTGAATTTTACACCTTTGATTCTGACCATGTTGTCGTCTTCCCAGCCCTGGTAATACAGTATCAAGACTCAGCAAGGAATTACTTTTCTCTGTATTATATATTTAAAAATTACAACAGCTGAATTTTCAAATTAATTTATACTTTTATTTCTCTGTGTGATTTTTTTTGAATAGCGGCGTTTCACTTAACAAAATAACTTTCTTTAATATTATTATCTTTTAAAATTTCTGTAAACTTGACTTTATTCCCTAAGATTTGTCTGTTTTTAAAAAATCTGCTAAAATACAAATATGGTTATTGTCAGGGCAACGTAAAGAGGGCATAAAGAAGCAAGAGTTATGACTATAACTTTTCAATTCCTAAACTCCTTCACTGTGGTAAGAGTGGGTTATAATACATGACAAAAAAATAAAGACTTTTTAATCAAATTTTGGTCTTTTTGCAAATGTTTTTGTACATAAAAAATAGAGAAACTATTAGCAGGATATTCTGTTTACCAAAATATGTGATCAAATAAACTGTTGATACAAAGAAGTTAAATTTTTATAGGAAATTAAAAGTAAAAGTTATGGTTTATATATTCATAGTCTTAATATTTTTTGAGAGATTCTATTTTTATATTTTGCTATTTGTGTTCTTCAGACTTAATTTATGATATTGTTATCTGCAAGCAGATTAAAGACAACCCTTTGTACAAAAAGTCATGCCTCAGTAATGTTATAAGTACAACAACAATTCCATCTGGTGCTTTCAGCAATAAAAGCTTTGGAAACCATCAAAATATTACAGCCTTTGTTTTTTATGCCAAAATTAGTTTGGCTGTGGTGAGGTCCCAGTACATGTATCATGAATATAAAATATTATCTTCTAGAAATATTAAAAATGTATTCTAGTAAGTAGCACTTAAATATAAAATGATCAAGTTAAGAAGAGTTGCACATGTAGAAAAACCATATCATCTTATTTTTGTCATAAATCATTTTTTGTGGCCTGTATGTTATTTTTTAAATAGCTTTTTCTACTCATACATGAAAGATGATTAATTGAATAACAGCAACAGATCATCTACTATAATTTAGTGTCAGTTTATGGTTGGACTACCATTGTTTTTGATGAAAAAATATTAAATAAAAAGGTGTAATTTATATAACATTATAAAACCACTCCTATGTGTTTTTCTATGATAATATATATATCATATTGTACACAATGAAAAAATATGTTATCTTTCCTTTCCTTAGATTATGCTGATTGAATATAATGTATTTAGGTACATTAATTCCTTCACTGAGCCTTTAAATAGTAATGTTTATCATTTTTAACTACTTGGTGTAAAAAAATATTTATGAAGGAAAATGTTTTTTTAATTTGATTAAAACTTCTAATAAGATAGTACTCTGGAAGTTATTTCTGTCATTTCTATGATAGTATATACAAACATAATTTCTTTTATATAAGCATAATGTTTAATATTGAGAAGAGTTTAGTAGAAATAAAACATTTCAACTGATCTTTTTTTTTTCATTAGACAGTTAATATTATGTTATCTTTTTCATTGTTTATTTTGCTTTGGTTGTCAAAAATAATGTCAATGATTAATTACAGAAATATCTTGGCTTTACTAAAATTATTGCATTTGTTTTTCTAAAATTTAAAATATCTTTTGATTATCCAGGCAGTACCTGTACATAATATTATTTTAGTTTTTGAAAAATTATAGAGAAAAGTGGATTATCCTTAAAGCTTATATTAGTCCTAACTGGTGACCAAAATTCTCTCTTTATTTATATCTTTCCGGAATTTACCTCCTGGTTCACTTATACTAGTATTTCTTTAGTTAAGATTTTGAGATATTGAATTAAATATTTTAAATGTCCAATAATGCTTCCAAATTTGAATATATATAATATATATGATATATATATTATATATATCCATGACTAATACATTGGTTATAACAAGTTTATGTTTTCTCAGATACGTTATATCTTCCTTTGTGCCCCCTTTTCTGCCACAGAGAATCATCTATTTAACTATATGAATGGCTTCTTCACCCTCGGCTTCCAACTGTGTTCAACCTCCAGACCTCACGAAAAAGCAGAAGAAGGAAAGAAAGGAAAGTTGAGGATCCCTTTCTATTTCATTTTATTGGCATGACTATGTCCCTTGTAGAGAGGACACAGCTCTTCTCTTCTTCCAGTTTCCAGTAATCACTTTATTCCCCTTGACCCTTTGGATTTCAGGGTAAGAAGAGCTCCTGTTGCTTGACCTAAAATATCCTTTAAGATTCTGCTACCTGATCATACCTATTAAGTTTGCCCTTCATTATACATTTTTTGAATTGTCTCAGAGTAAGCCATTCATTTTCTGCTGGGATCCTAACTGATGCAAAAGCATTTTAATTGAAAAACTCTGCTTAAACTGCTGGGAATACAGCAGGAGAAACCAAAACAATAAAAAGTAACTGCTCCTTCGAAGAAGAGCCCTGACCCAGATTGCATCCATCACTTGGTGAATTCTCGCAAATTTTCAAATAAGAAAACACAAATAATATAAATAGACTTCTAAAAAATATAGAGACAGTTTATAAAAAAATGAATGTTTAAAAGAAAAAATTAGTTTATGACTGAGTAAACCATTGTCACTGGGTTCTAATGAGATTTTAGTCTTGGCAGAGCTCCTACACGCATTCACAGTCAGCTGCAGGTCGGCAGAAGTTAGGCTGGTATATGATGGCCTTAACATGGAAGAGATCATTTCTTCTCCATATGCTCTTTCAATCCTCAACAGGCTAGCCTGGGAGTGTCTGCGTGGCAATGAGGCAGAATTACATGAGAGAAGAAACATGCAAGTTTCCATGATATATGAGCTTGGAATTGCCACATCATAATTATGCTGCATTCTAACGGCCAACAGAAGTTTTATAGTCATAATGCAACAGTTGGCTTTCTATTTCCTCTGGGTATAGTACTATATTGGGATCTCAGAGTTGGTTGCTTATGTCAACATATTTGATACTTAGTAGTGGTGGTATACTGTCCAAACTTGTTGAGAATTCCATGTCAAAGTATAACTATAAATGATAACTCTGTTACCATAGCTATTTATTCAATTACTTATTAATAAACACTGGAGTACTTGAAGAAATTGGCTGAATGACATAAAATTAATCACTTTGTCCATGCAGTTTTTGAGAGACTCTTATTCAGAAAATAATTTGGTGAGTTTTAAATGAAGCACATTTCTGGTAATGTGGGTATATTCATGGATGATATACTTTCCCCATATGCTCTGGTCATGTTCAATCTCTGAATGTCTGACCAAACTCTTAACTGTTATCCATGAAATCATGCTTTTCTTTTTCTAGATGAAGTAGATTATGAGATACAAAGTTCAATAAGTTCAATTTATAACTTCTGGCAAGATTTTTATTCTGTCTTAATCTCAAATAAGTTTGCATAATTACAGTACTACAAATCCAGCCAATCTAAGCTTATTACAGGAACCATTTGTTAAATAACACCTTTTTTTTCAACTCCTTGGTAGCATAAATGGTATAATAAGCAATATCTATGAGGCTATAAATGGGCTTTGAGAAAGTTGTGACAGTATAGCACAAATAGGTTGACAAGAAGTGTAACCATATGAAAATAGAATTTGGTAGCTTGGATGAGACTCTGTATATTACCCTGATTTATTTCAGAAATACTGAGCAACATAATGTTTTGAGAAATAAGGGCCAATAGAGCAGCTTCAATTGTAGTGTAGACTAGCAAGAGATGCTTTCTTTTTTCTTTTTTAAATTTACTTCACTAAAAGGGTATAAAAAAGCACCCAAATGTGTTATATATTTTCTCTAACAGCTAACAGACCCACTAAACACTGTATCCCCTTCTTAGCAGAAAGGAGTATAATGGGTTTAAGTATGTCTTTCAGTTTTGGATGGTTTGAATGACACTTCCCATAATCCTAGGTATCCTAGGAAAACCACTGAGATGGCAGAAATCTATGATTTCATGAACTTCTTTCCCATAACTTGCATCCATATGGTTTTCTAAGATATTAGGGTATCTACTGTGTCTTACTCCTGAGAACATATCAGCATATGTGTCATCAATATAGTTTATCATTTTGATGTTCAGTGGTTATGCTAGTTATCCCTAATAGATCCCTAATGTCTATGAACTGATATATAATAAAGATGAGGAAAGTTTATGCAAATCTGAGACAAGAAAGTGAGGCTTACTGTTGACCCTGTTTGGTTGAAGTTAACTATTGTTAGAGTTCTCTCTGAATAGGGATAAAAATAGTTTGCGAGATTAATGGATACATACAGTGGTGCAGAGGTTATGTAATTTACTCAAGTTAAAAGACCACATGTACATCAATAGCTTCTTTCAGTACAGGCCAAACAGGCATGTTAAAGGGGAACTCAGAAGTATTGTCCTAGAACTTCCCACTGGGATGAAGTGTTCTTCTCTTTTCTTTATTTATGATTTTAAGTGAAAGGAGGGAAGATAGAGAGACAGACTCCTGCATGCATCCTGACCAAGATCCACCTGGCAAACTGCATCTATGGCCAACGCTTGGACCACCAAGCTATCCTTAGTGCCTGGGACCAACACTTGAACCAATCAAGCCACTGGCTGTGAGAGAAGAAGAGAAAGAGAAGGGGGGAGGAAGAAGCAGGTGGTCGTTTTTCATGTGTGCCCTGAGATGGATGGAACCCAGTACATCCACATACTGGGTCAATGCTTTATCTACTGAGCCAGCTGGCCAGGGCCTGAAGTGTTCTTTAGATTAATTATTTTGAGCAGCAGTGAAAGAGCCAAAACTTCCCTTGGGCTCTTCATACAAACATAGCTCTTGATATTCAGGAGTTGATGTTACCTGATTTAAACACAAACTCAAAAATTGGTTAAACAATCATGGGACTAAGGGTAGACTAATCTTTGTATTAGCAAAAATATAATCAAAATTCAGGTTATCATTGACTACACTTTATCCCCTGCCATGGTTTGGGGATGGATGAGAATTTTATATGTGATGGATCAACTCCAAATGTCCTAGCTGTCTATTTATTGGAATTCCTTTGGATTCTCTTATTTATTTGAATTCTCTATACTTCAGCAATTTTCAACCGGTATGCCACAGGAATTTTAGAGGCACTGACCTATTTTCCCTTAGATTTTCAAATAAAAAGATGACAATAGTCAACACAACAATAGCCATCTGCTGTGAATGAATCAAAAATATAAATATTATTTTTTCAGTTTGGTTAGAAACATATTCTTTGGTTGTGCTACAGAATTTTAGTAGATTATTTGTGCCATGAGAATAAAAAGTTGAAATTATTGCTATGTTTGTACCAAGTAGGGTATAACTTGGGGAAAGTGGAAAGTATACTTGTTATAATATTTAAGGGAAGAAATTTAATACACGGAATTTGGTAAACAAATGATGAAATATCTCAGAATCCAAATAATAAATGAAGAAAGACAGTTGCTTGAAGTTGCTGTTATCATCCAACAGCTTGGTTTGATGAAGAAAGGAGCCAGTTTTACTAGATCCCAAGGAACAAAGATTCAACCAGAAGGACCTCAAACCACAGAACATCTGCCTGGTGATAGTTGGAGCCATAGACAAGATCACAGTCATGAAGGGTCCTCCTCACAAGGCAGACAATGGTCAAGTTAAATATCCTGGATTTTCCCTTCCTCTCACCTTCCAAACTGCTCCCAATTCTTATGTTTACTAAACCAAACAAGCACAAAACCAACTTGCAGGAGCCAACTTGCTGCAATGCAGAGCTGAGCAGGGAGAAAGTGAAGAATAGGTCTCAGGTCAAATAGGCAAAGAATAGCACATTACACAAAATGTTCTGGTTATTTATTGCTAAGCAATAAAGTACCCTAAAACTCAGGGGCTTAAAACGATAATACTTTTCTCATGAGTGGGAATTTGTGCATGGCTCTGCTATACTCAGTGTCTGCTGTGGTCATTTGGAATCTTACATTTCTCTTTCTCCCCTGTCTCTTGCCAAAACTGGTTTTCAACTAGAATCTCAGCTGAGTCTGTAGCTGAACCAACTTTCTCTGGCCATTCCATGTGGCTGTTTGGTGTACTCACAGTATAGCAGTTCGGTTCCAATGGTGAGTATTCCATAATAATTATACACAAGTGCCTGACCTGTGGTGGCACAGTGGATAAAGCATTGACCTGGAACACTGAGGTCACTGGTTTGAAACCCTGGGCTTGTCCAGTCAAGGCACATACAGGAAGCAACTACTATGAGTTGATGCATTCTGTTCCTTCCCACCTCTTTTATTCTCTCTAAATATCAATAAATAAATTTTTTTAAAAAAAAGAAAAATAATTATATGCAAACTTTTCCTTCTGATATAGTTGTGACTATAGCAGAAGGAAATCAGCTTGGATTTCAAGGAAAGAGACCATATACATATTTACCTCCTTCAATGGAGGAGTGTCAAATCATAGACTAGAATGTGAGAGACAGAATGTATTGGTTTGGATATATTTAGAAGCTATATCTGACTAAGAAGCTCTGGGAATTCATTTTTGTTCAGACCATCAACACCCATTTAACAAAACCAATAATTTTGTCACCCAGTTTTTTGGATTTAGAATCCCTGGCCCATGTATCCAAATTGATAAATTTAGCCTTCTGGTCTATTATCTTAGGCTCCATCTCCAAATATTTCTAGGTTTTTGTTAATATTAATAAGCAAACCTTGAAATTTGAGTTTGTACTTTTATGGAAGCTTAAAACTATATTGTTCCTTTGGGGAATGCTGGACAATAACTGTAGAGGTTTGAAGGGAAGTTGAAAATAAGTAATGAAAAATAATGCACTTCCTTCCCCAATAAAGTACCTTAAAATATCATCACAAGATATTCAAGGAAGCTATCAAGACGATCATAAAAAGAAGTCTTTTTTTTCTGTTTCTAAGGAAGTTCTGATTCCTCTGTTATGTCTTCCCTTCCTGTCACATATGAGTCTGGTGAAGACTGTGAATTCAGCTGATGTTGTAATTTGGTAAGCTGTAAATTTGGGTTGTCATTGGTTTTTTAAAAAGGAAGATCAGAAAAATCTTGTTTAGGATTTTAGTTGAGAATTTTGAACTTTAAGTTTATAGATTATTTTCTTTAAAAATATCAGTGTGATTAGGGGTAGCCAGCCCAACAACACTTTCTTGAATTTCTTGCTCTCATATATTTTTCTGACACTGGCTTATTGGTTCTACAAAGATTTGCCTTCAACAATCTCTTTATTCCAGATGACCAAAGGTTATTACCTATAATACAGAGATATAATGGAGGTCAGACCTTCACTGGTAAAAAAAAAAGAAAAATAATAATAATTTTTATTATAATGTATTATTATTATTTTATTATAAGACAGAAAAGAATATATTCATAGGTTTTGAGCACAAGAACAAATGATCTGATTTAATTTTTAGTAGGCTCATTTTGGAAGCTCTGCTAGGAGTAAGTTGTAAGAATAAAGATAAAAGCAGGGAAGCCTGTAACAAGTCCATTGACAAATAATAGTGGATTGCACAAGCTACAGTGGAGATGAATATATCTTGAAGGTAAGAGTGAACAGGATTTGATGAATACTTGCAGATGCACTATGAGAGAGTAAAGTCAATAAGAAGGATGCTGCTGCCAGTTTCTAATATGGGGAAGACTGGATGAGCAGCAGGATGAGACATGAGTGTGTGTGTGTGTGTGTGTGTGTGTGTGTGTGTGCGCTCATGTGTGCATGTGCGCATGCACATGCATGCATGTGTGTGGTGGAGGTGGTGTGAGCAGGACATGTTCTATGTTTGGCATGTTAAAGTTCACAACAGAGGTTTAAATTTGTGTAAAAAATTATTGAATATTTGAGTCTAAAATTCAGGATGAAGTTTAGGTTGAATATAATTTTTTAAAAATTGACAGTATATAGATACTGTCAATCAGTTCACGCATTGATGAAACTATATGTAATCCCCAAATAAATTGGTATGGATAGAGAAAAGTTTCAAGTATTAAATCCAGGAGCACTGCAACCTTTATAGCTGCTATTATGAAAAAGATTAATTTAAATGTCAAGAAGTTGCAGGTCATGAGGACAATGAAAAATTGGGAGACATTCTATGAAAGGACAGTCTTGTTAGAAGAAGGGTAATCCAAGTTCAAATGCTGCAAATAAAGTCCACCAAATGCAGGCAGAGATGTGACTTTTGGGTATGACAACAGGGAATTCAGTGGTGATGTTTAACAAAGCCATTTCTGTGGAGTAGTAAGGTGAAGTCGGATTAGGAGAGAAATGCAGATGATAAGTACAGACAGACATATTAAGAGTTTGCTTTAATGGGTATCAGAGATCAGAGATAATTTACTTTTTTTTGAAAACTATTTCTATTTTTATATTAATGTACAAATATTTGCATTTTATAACAATACTTGAATAAAAGTCAGACTAAATATAATTTTTTTTGGTAACAGAATTTTCTTAGTACTTTCAATATTTTGCCATGCTTTTGCTGGTTTCATGAAATAGTCATGCATCCTCCCAAATTTTTGTTTTACAGGTGAACAAAGTATACTTTTAAAATATGTGAACTTTATAAAATTCAGTATCTAATTCAATGTTAATTTATATGTTTTAACTCATTTTTGGAAAATTTGCATATTTTAATCTAATGCAATTTTTAGTACAGTGAAATATATTTTTCAGGTTTCAGTCTCCATTTAGGAATCCCACAGGTCACTTTTACTGCAGACTTTAAAGGTATAAGGATGACTTGACCTGTGGTGGTGCAGTAGATAAAGCATCCACCTGGAACGCTGAGGTCACCGGTTCGAAACCCTGGGTTTGCCTGGTCAAAGCACATATGGAAATTGATGCTTCCTGCTCCTCCCCCCTTTCTCTCTCTCTCTCTCTCTCTCTCCATCTCTCTCTCTCTCAATCACTCTAAAGAAAAGGAATGAATAATAATAAATAAATAAAATTTAAAGGTCTAAGGGTAAATCTGGCTTCTGGTTCTTAAGTCTGGAGGAACAAAGGAAGAAAGAGCTCATGCCTGCTCTGTATTACTGAAAATTTTATTTATTTTTTTTATTTATTCATTTTAGAGTGGAGAGGGAGAGACAGAGAGAGAGAGAGAGGAGAGACAGAGAGAGAGAAGTGGGGGAGGAGCTGGAAGCATCAACTCCCATATGTGCCTTGACCAGGCAAGCCCAGGGTTTCGAACCGGCGACCTCAGCATTTCCAGGTCGACACTTTATCCACTGCGCCACCACAGGTCAGGCTGTATTACTGAAAATTTATGTGTACTTAAGATGTTATCATGCTGCTTAAAATATCAAAAAGACCCTCTTTAATAACCATCCTGGCTCTTATCTAAACTGCTAAAAATAAAGTCATACAAGTTAAAATCATGCTCAGTTTTGCCTGTCCCTAGAATTCTGCAGGGTCTCCACTAGAATCAATAAAGGCAAAATTACTGACTTTCTGGAGCTTACATTCTAGTTGGAAGGGAGAAAAGAAACCACAGACACATGTAAATGATCTGCTTGGTTAGGCAGCAACAACCTGCTATGAAGAATATAGCTGTCTGTGCAGTATGGAGGTTGTGGGGAGAGAAGAGGATTTTCAGATCAAACAGTAGATGGAATCTGCCCACTGGGGATCTTCCCTGTGAGTCAGAGACAGAGCAAGGCTGGTTTCCTGAGAGAGGGGCCCTTACTGATGTGAGGTGCTTCTGATCTCCAGCGTTTCTGCAGGTGGAAGTTGAAGTAGGGCCGCCTAGGGTCCAGAGCGTGTTGAGGAAACAGGGAAAATTGATATTGGGATACAAGTGACTTATCCACAGTCACACAGTGATTTCTGGTCAAACTGGGGTTGGAATGCAACTGTCCTGATCACGCCTCACTGCCTCTCTGCTTTGCCTCCTCCAGAAGCCAACCTCGTGGTTCACTTGCTGTATTTGGAAAGGTCTCTAGGGTCTGCACATTTCAGTGGCTTAATTTTGGGTTGACTTGTTTAGTACCTGAAATAAAGGCATTTGGGATGTGAGGTTAGGTAGGGAGAAAGGGACTAGAGGAGGCCGCAGAGCCAAGGGGTCACGCTTGGAAAGGCAGAAGGCCTTGAAGTCTGGGGGAAAGAGGAATGAAGAGGGAAGGAAAAGAGGCCCAGGAAGTAGGGCTGTGGACTTTGCCACCCTCCTGCACACCGCTCTGTCTCCAGAGGGGCCACGCTGGGACTCTGAGACATGACTCCAGCCTGTGGAGACCTCAAGAGAGAGTAGGGGTCAAGTCAGGTCTCGGTGGGGCTTCCTAGAGCACTCCGCTCCTTCCATGTCCCCTTCTAGATGGGAGGTTTTGTAAACAAGATGCTCAGAGCCAATGAGGGGTTGAGGGAGAAGCTGCAAACCCAGGGAGAGCTCTCAAAACTGAGTCATCTTCCCTGCAGAAGTGGGAGGGGTGGGGGGAGGCGTGGATCGGAACAATAGGGAGTAACAGTCCTTTACATGTTACCACTTCCCCCACATCCTATATCCATCTGCCCATCTGCCCGTATGTCCATCTATGGTCTTGGGCACATTTGAAAAAGAGTAAGAGTCCAGAAGGACCAATGCCTGTTAATTTTAAAATCTACAGACCTGTAGGACAATGCCAGATTACAGAAACAGGTACACTGTTCTAAGCATTGCTATGACACACTGATTCATTGCATATAAAATATACCATACATAAACAAGCCACCCCTCACCCCTGCACCGGCCAATTCTTTTGTGTGTGTGTGTATTTATTTTTTATTTCATTTTTAAATTACAGTTTACATTAAATATTATATTAGTTTCGGATGTACAGCATGGTATTAAACAATGATATAGTTTATAAAGTTCTTCCCGATATTTCCAATACCCACCTGACACCATACATAGTTACTACAGCATTAATGACTATATTCCCTATGCTGTAGTTTATACCCCTATGACTACTTTGTGACTACAATTTTTTTTACTTCTTAATGCATTCAACCTTTTTACCAGCCCCCAACCTCCCTTTCCTCTGGCCATCATCAGTCTGATCTCTGTATCTATGAGTTTGTTTCTATTTTGTTTATTTATTTGCTCTTTTATACTACATATAAGTAAAATTATATGACATTTGTCTTTCTTTGTCTCACTTATTTCAGTAGTGTAATACTCTCTAGGTCTACCCATGCTGTCACAAATGATACATTTTATCATTTTTTTTGCAGCCAACGAATATTCCATTGTATATATGTGCTACTCTTTTTTATCCACCGGTCTACTGATGAACACTGGAGTCATTTCTATATCTTGGCTATTGTAAACAATGCTACAATGAACATATGAGTGCATAAATTCTTTCAAATTAGTGGTTTGAGTTTCTTCAGATCCATACCTAGCTTACAACCACAAATCATTCCCCATTGAATCTCAGTTTCATAAAATAAGCACAGCCAAGTGAAGTGTAGGGTCTGTTGATTAAGAGCAGGCTTGAATTGCGCCTATGTTATCTGCACTCTCGGGACAAGAGGAATATAAAACAGTGATTTGTTTTAGGCTGTCTGAGTAAATGTCTAACTACAGATTAAATCTTTTTATACATGGGTCTCAAATCCTGATTTTAGAAAAGTGACAGAAACCCATATTTTTTGCAGCTTTTTATCTTATGTAATTTTCCCACCAACCAAATTGCTATTTTAATGCTAATCTGATCTTGTGTCTGTACTTCAAATCTTTAAGAACCTGTAGTAATAGGGGGTAATTTTACTCCCCAAATAACCCAAACATACCCTCTCATTGGGAAGAATTTAGGGGTATTTAAGAGAAGAAATGATACACACGGTACTTAGAAAGTTCATTTTGGTAACTGTTTCTCAATATTGAGGTACTTAGATTTTAATGGAGAAATATTGAGAATGTATATTTCTCAATTCAAGCCACAGAAGTCCAGATAAAATAGTTATGGGGTAGAATCTAGTAGGTGTATCTTTAATAATAACTACAAAATATCCTGATTCAAATGTCCATGAAGCTTACTTAAGAGACACTGTTATTAATTCAGGAGCTAAATATCATATCAATCAATATTTTGTTAAATATTATCTATGGATAATTTTAGTCGAAAACTTTATCTGAAAAATAAACCTCAATCAAACAAAACAATGTTGAGTATCTCTTGTTTTATAAAACCTGGTTTCAGTGAGAAATGATCTGTGGCAAGAAGCTAGCCTAAAAGTAAGAAGGGAAAACAACATAGAAACAGTCATCTTCACCACCTCAACCCTTAATAATAGCGGAAGGAGTAGCAAGGGCTGTGAGATTCTTGTCATTCTACCAATCAGATAAATCACTCCTCTTGGGAAGCAGTAGCTATGAGGGTGAAAGGAGAGGCAGAAATAGCTTTCACATTAATCCCCAAAGGGAAGAAGTTTCCATTATAATACTCCAAAGAATTTGAGAAGAAAATTATCCACAACCCAACCCTCCAAGGTGTCTACCTGGATGATATACTTTTAGAAGAAGACCCATGGGGAAAAATACATTCTGTCCTTATGCCAGAAATAGTTATATTTCTTCTATACAGCCTCAAGCTCTATTTGTCCAAAATGTACTCACTTCTTTTTCCTCAAATCACATTCCTCTTCCTTTTTCTTAATCTTAGAGAGTGGTACAATTAACCAAAGATGTGGTGCTATTCTTTCTTGCTTCCTCCAATTTCTTCATGTTTCATATACAAGCATTCACTAAGTTTTGTAAATTCTACCTCTTTAATATCTCTCTTTATTCCCACTACAATTACTTTAACTTTTCTTGATTACTCCAACAGCATTCCTATGTAGGTCATTGTTTCTTATCCTATATTATACCAGGCCACACATTTCGATCAATTTATCATAAAATTTAAGCAGTGGATTGAAATTGCGTATTTATGTATTGATCTCATAGATTGGACTATAATTACTGAGAAGGTACATGCTATGTGGTGGACATTATCTTTAACATAGTTACTCTTCCTTCTTATGTTAGACATCTGTGAACTCATCCTAATTTATAGATCAATTCTGAAAATGACGTAGGACCTGATGAATTATTTTAAGAAGTAATATCTTCATGGATGTAATATATTTTGCCTACTTTTGGGTCTTTGCTAATTTACTCAATTATTCCTCTTGCAAGAATTTTAAATCTGAGTCATTTTGATAATTTGGCAGGGTATAAATAAATTAAATAATATAAATATTAATTCAGCAGAGACACCAGGGCTGCCAACAGACAATGTCTTTGGGGAAAATCAAATTTCTGTAACTAACTCTTGGAGAACTATTAATCTTGTTCAGTACCTGTCTGTGAGGTTCTATGTGTTTTTATACCTGTAGTTTCAGTGATAACATGCTTCAATCTAATTATGCTCTTAACTCCATAGTATTAATACATCTACCCATAGAATGCTATTTTATTTCAAACTCTATGGTTTTGACCTTTTAAGCATTATTAATAAGTGCCAAACTCTTTTTGACCTCATCTTTAAGAGGCACTTCTGAAAGCACTGCTGAGAATTATAATATTAAAAAAAAAAAAAAACCGATTTGAAAAATTGCTGCAGATATCCTTATAGAATGGTGGAAATAAACTGAATAATAGATTTTTAATTCTGTTACCGAGAATCTTCAGGTTATTCAGAGATATTTCTGGGGTACTGCAAGGGAAAAGAGTGGCTAGAAGGATACTCTTATCTTCCTTCAGTTTCAGCTTCAGTCATAGTATTCCACTCTCTGGAGGTTTGTAGTGGGGACTTTAAAACAATATGTTAAAGAGTACTACATAATTTCAGATCTATATACTGGTAATTGTTGATATAAGGAACATTCAAAACTGTAGAGCATTTTCATAAAATATTATTTGAGCCAAACAGAGAATTATATGCCAAGTGGCAAGATCTCAAGTGCTCCAGAAAATAACAGGTTTATTGTTTCTTTTATGCATTTGGAATTAAGGAGGGGATATAAAGATTACATGGAGGTGGCAAACATGACACAGGGATTGAATGACAAGATAGTTAACGAAATTATGTGATCTCATGAGGGTTAATGTCCACCTTAAGGAGTATTACTTCTGCTGTTTCAAAGGTGTGTTAATCTAGATGCACAAGAACAATGGGCAGGACTGGCTTGAAACCTTTCACTAAGGAAATTATAGGCCTGGGGCATGACTACCACCATGACCTGCCCAGTTAGGATCTTATGATTAGGTCATCCTGTGATGTTACTCTCCATAGAATCCCCTTTTCATCCACAAAATTGTTAGAAGCTTTTTCATTTAATCTAGGATTACTCCCAGTTCATTTTCCTTAGAAATCTTATCTGCATATACCCAATTCTCTAACTATTCTCTTTATTTTCTTCTCCTACCCAAAGCCTTCATTCAAAGTATACTGATGCTTTAGTTAATCATGAATGGGATTCATTCTTTTATCTGGAGTTTAGTAGACTTAATCACTCCATTTGAAAATGTATTATTTATCTGTCTACAGAAGGGCCTGAATCTTTATACATAATACAACCTTCTTTTATTGTATTTATTGCTGCTTTATTATTCATGGTTTTTATCTTTTATTTTTTTCTTCTTCTTAAAGAAGACTATATAACATTTTTTGTAATAATAGTTTGGTGGTGACAAACTCCTTTAGTTTTGTTTGCCTGGAAAGATCTTTATCTATCCTTGGATTCTAAGTGATAGCTTTATGGGTAGAGTAATCTTAATTGTAGGTCCTTGCTTTTCATCACTGAGTATTTCTTGCCAATTCGTTTTGGCATGCAAAATTTCTGTTGATAAATCAGCTGACAATCTTATGGGAGCTCCCCTGTAGGTAACTAATTGCTTTTCTCTCGCTGCATTTAATATTCTCTTTTTGCCTTTTAACCTTTGGTATTTTATGGTGTGTCATGTCATGCGCTCTTTGAGTTCATCTTGTTTGGGACTCTTAGATTCCTGGACTTGTAAGTCTATTTTCTTCACCAGGTTAAGGAAGTGTTCATTCATTATTTTTGCAAATAGGTTTTAAAGTTCTTGCTCTCTCTCTTCTCCTTTCAGTATCCCCATGATGTTAATGTTGGCACACTCAATGTTGTACCAGAGACTTTTTAAACTATCCTCATTCTTTCTATTCTTTTTTCTGTCTGCTCTTCTGAATGGGTGTTTTCTGCTTTCTTTTCTTCCAAATTTCTAGTTTGATCTACTGTTTTATCTACTCTACTGTTGACTTTCTATAATGTTATTTTCATTTCAGTTAGTGTATCCTTCATTTATGAATGATTCTTTGATTATGATTTCTACTTCCATTTTTGTGTTTTCTCTCTTTCTCACTGAGGTCACTGAGCATTCTTATAACCAGTGTTTTGAACTCTGAATCTGTTAGCTTGATTACCTCCATTTTGTTGAGTTGTTTTTCTAAAAATTTGTCCTGTTCATTCATTGGAACACAATTCTTTGTCTCTTCATTGTGGCTGGCTGCCTGTGTTTGTTTTTATGTATTAGGTAGAGCTGTTAAATCTTCTGATCTGGTAGAGTGGCCTTGTATAGTAAGTGTCTTGTGGGCCCAGTGTCATAGCCTCCCTGTTCACCTAAGATAGGCACCCTAAGCTGGGGGGCCTGGTGTGGGGCTGGGACCCATATCTTCAGGGAGGACCTCCATAGTCGAGATATCCCTCTTGATTTTTATCTGCCACATGTAGGTATAGGACCAGCCGATTCCATATTTCTGCCCTTCTTACCAGTCTCGATGTAGCTTCTTCTTTATATCCTTAGTTGTAGAACTCTGTTCAGCCAGATTTCAGGTGGTTTTCAATCATAATTTTTCTGTATTTTAGTTGTAGTTCTGATGTGGTTGTGGGAGGTTCCAAGTACCACTTTGTCTATGCCACCACCATGACCAGAATGCAAATACAACTTTAAAAAAATTATGGATTACTCTGTCCAGGTAACTCAGGTGGTTAGAACATTGTTCTGACGTGCCAAGGTTGTGGGTTCAATTCCCAGTCAGGACACATACAAGAATCAACCAATGAATGCATAAATAAGTGGAATGGAACAACAAATCGATGGTTTACTCTTTCTCTCTCTTTCTCTCAAACCAATCAGTAAACTTTTAAAAAGTTACAGATTATTCTTATGTCACCAGTTTTATATATGCTGATTAGGACTGCATTAGAATAAAACCAAATTACAGAGCAGAAATATTAAGTACATACAAAAATTTGAAAAATATATCATAAAAAATTAAAACTTTGTGGTAGCTCTAATTTAATCTGTGCTGCGATCAGTCTGGAACTGCAAGGAGTATAAATTGCATTCTAAGTACTTGTGATTCGCTTAATCAGGAAAACTTCAAGAAGCAAATATTTCAGGATAAATTGTACTAGGGAACAGTTGTTACCAAGCATCTGGTAAAATAACTAAAGAGGATTATTCTCATTAACAAGATTTTAACAATCTACATTTTAAAACCATTAAATGAACTTAATCTCAATCTACATGAGGATGACTATTTCATTATCTATTTAAGAAGATAAAATACAAGAACCAGTGTTTCCTAGATGAACCAGAATGTTACCAGAATGTTAAAATGTATTCCAGCCACTGAGTATAAAATTAGATTGCCGAATGACTGTGGCTGGCTCTGTTTCTGAGGTCATGATGACTCTTCCTTATGCTAAGCAGATGAAATGTCAGAATAAAATCATAGCCTGGCTTTAGTTATGAATCTTAAATTAGGTGAGATAGAAAACCTTTTGAAGTGTCATGTACTATGATTTAAGTTTTAGCTCCTTATTCTTACCCAGGGTACTAGAAATCTTATTATATACCATCAAGACAACTTGCTAACAAAGCTGACTTTAAATGAGCTTGTACTATCCCTGTGGGACCAGGGAAGCATCTTCTCAGTGCGGTTAGTTTACAACCATGACCATGCTACTGGTTCACATCTTGTTTTACATTTATTGTTAATATTGTAATTGTCAGGCAGCAAACCCTACAAAGCCCACTGTATTGCTTTGTGCATAAGTAACCCCAGAATTTATTTTCTATCTTTTATCTCCCCTAATGGAAAAATTCATTAAAGTTTATTGTGCTAATTTTAGGCTTTCTGTCTGGGGCAAAAGTTTCTAAATCTTCTAGTCAAGGCAACCACTATTATATCCTCAACATATTTAAATATAAGAAACTATTTCTCCTGTGGATTCTCTTGTTTTGCTAAGATTTTTTTGTAGATTGTGGCTCAGTGACATCATCTGTTGCTCAGGCTTCTTTAACATTGAATATTAATATTTTAGTAGTGCAAAACTTTGATTTAAAATTTTCCCTTATCTGTGTTAAGTTTTGGGATAAATAATATTATCTGTGGTACTATGGATGTCCGATCTCAAAGCTGGAAAAGCAAGCACCTTCCAGGATTATCCCTTCATCAAGCTTTACAAGGAAGAAAATAAAAACCTGGGATTTTCACATGTGTTGCTTTCCAGTTTCCTTTCCTTTATCCCTCTCATTTTTTCTGTCCCCTAAAATACTGTGTCCCTTTAATATGATGGAAAAATATGTATGTCAACACATAAATACACAGACACATCCACGTATTGCTTATAACAACAAACAGTATTTGCATCAAAATTTTGAGGTTCAGTTTTCAATAATAAATTTATTTAATTAAACAGTCCAGGCTTTTACTTATATGTCAAACTTTGCATTATATAAGACAGCCCATTAAATTTTATATTAATAGAATATTAAGTGTGATCCCCAAACTTCATTTTACATATCAAATTTCCCACACTCTGGGAAATTTTCTTAATGAATTTTAACCATTTTATGCTATAGTATACTTTTCCGTGGGAAAATACTATATTTATGTACATAAGAAAAACAGCTACAAGCCTTCAGAGAGGACACCCCACCTCCAATAAAAACCTTAGCAGTGCCTGGCCTGTGGTGGAGCAGTGGATAAAGCGTTGACCTGGAAATGCTGAGGTCGCCGGTTTGAAACCCTGGGCTTGCCTGGTCAAGGCACATATAGGAGTTGATGCTTCCAGCTCCTCCCCCTCTTCTCTCTCTCTCTCTCTCTCTCTCTCTTTCTCTCCATCTCCTCTCTAAAATGAATAAATAAATAAATAAATAAATAAATAAATAAATAAAAGTTTAAAAAAATTAAAAAAAAAAAAACCTTAGCAGCAAATTCCTTTCTCCCTCTGCACTGTCAGTGCAGGCCAAGCTGGAAGGTGGGGCTTCCTATCTCTGGGCACCATTATACCCTTTCTACTGTAGAATTCCAAATAAATCAGGATAAAAGGAACTACTGCCAGAACCAAGGTCCACACACACACATGGAGCGCACATGGGCTGTGCATTTTCCTTGGGCTTGGTGCCTTCGTCCACTGTCCTGTCCCTGACAGCAGCCTAAGACTGGGCACCTACGTCTTTTTCTGTGGCTATGGATCTGGACATTGTGTGGTTTTCCAAAAGATTAGTTGTGCTTCAGCAATGTGGCAAAGGTGACAGGTGTCCCAAAGAGGTAGACGGATAATTGGAGGAGTTTCAATCTGTTGGCCATATATTTTTTTCTTTTTTACAATAAGAGGCTGGATGTAACTATGATGACTCAAGGGTGACATGGTTCCAATCCTGTGATTACCCTGAAAGAAGTCCACTTGCTGACCTCCCAGACACAAGGTTAGGTCGCCTTGCTCACCTTTCACATACCAAGGCATCAGCAAAGAGGCCATTCTCTCAGCCGTAATCCTGACTCCTACCTGCCTTCTTAAAGGGGCCTCACTATCTCTCCCACACCAACAGATGTCACATTTCCAGGGTTCCCCTCAGACCTTGGCTAGAAATCCCAAGGCATTGGGTAGGCCACAGCCCATCAGGGTGTCCAAAGGACCAAAGTGCAGTAGTTGGATTTAGAGGTTGAGTTGATGAGGATCTCTGAGCTCCTTTCACCTGCATAGACATTTTCCGATGACAGCCACGAGTGCAATGCACACAGGACTTTGACCAGACGTCAGGTTAGCACCAGGGGAAATGGGAACTGGAGAACCAGCAGCCCAGCAGGTGAAAGAAATGAACAGTGACAGCGACATGCAAGCACTGCTGCCCTCGCCAGATGAAGCAAACTCAGGGCGCAGAGAGGGCATTGAGGATGAAGGACAAGCGTGAAGAGCGGGACTAGAGGATGGAAAAGCCCAGGTCACAGTGTCGAACTAGCCGGTCCACTGGTGCCAGCCTCCTGTCTAGAGTGCATAGTCGTCTGTCTGTATGAGGACAATCTGTGATAGGATCAGCAGCAGGTACTACATGAGCTGTGGAACTGACACAACCCAGGCCTGAGACAGCACCGCTGCCCCAAGGGCTCTGGGTCACCCAGTCACTGGGGACCAGCTTGAGGATGGAAGAGCCACCAATGGCCCTGGAAACAGTCCTGACAGATGGGTCCATGGAGGAGAAGTCCCACCAGACTACAGAGGAGAAGCTCCAGGGATCTAGGCTGCGGTAGTGGTTTGTTGGAAGTCAGCCTATGGAATTTTAATATGTCCTTTGGGTGTTTCTGTCCTGCCAATGAATTGAATGGACTGCTTTTATCATTTTAAGGAAACTAATAGTTCCATGTATCATCTTTTGAATGTCTTTCTATAATGTTAATAAATAAAGTGGTACCTTGAGATACAAGCAAACCAACATACAAAATTTTTTTTAAGATATGAGCTGCGACTCAGTCCGTATTTATGTTAGAGATCCGAGCAAAATTCCAAAATATGAGTTGTGATTCGGGAAGCTACCTCTAGTTGGCGCATTGGCGCATGGGTCCAGTATTGGCAGCGCACACCAGCATCTTGTTCTTTCTCATGTGTTACCCACAGAATCAAATTGAATCTTGTGCACTGTACTCATTCTTGCATCATTTTTGCATTTTTTACTAACATATTTTTGTGTGCTATAATGGGGTTAAAGAAAGTGAGTGTAAAGGACAGTGGTGAGAAGAAGAAGAGAATGATGTCAATAGAAGTAAAAAAAGAAATACTAGAAAAACATGAGCGTGGTATACGAGTGATTGAACTGGCAAGATTGTATGACTACAAATACATCTATAATTTGTACCATCCTTAAATGAAAGGATGCCATCAAAAGTGCAAATCCAGTGAAAGGAACTACAATTCTGTCCCAATTAAGGACAAATATCCATGAAGAAATGGAGAAGCTTCTGCTGGTATGGGTGAAAAAGAAAGAGCTGGCAGGAGATACAGTGACGGAGACTGTAATATGCGAAAAGGCACGTATTATTTACAGCAACTTGACGAGGAAAAAAACCATAAACCTCAAAAGAGGCAGCAGAAGATACATTTAAGGCAAGTCATGGCTGGTTTGAGAATTTCTAGAAGAGATCTGGCATCCACTCGGTGGTGAGGCATGGTGAAGCTGCGAGTGCTGATGTTAAGGCAGCTGAGGAGTACATCACATGTTTTGCTGTGCTTATTGCAAAGGAAGAGTACATTTCCCAACAAGTGTTAAGCCGTGATGAAACAGGATTGTTTTGGAAAAAAAAAATGCCCCCGAGTACTTTCATCACCACAGAAGAGAAGAAACTGTCAGGCCATAAACCCATGAAGGACCATCTGACCCTTGCACTATGTGCAAATGCTAGCGGTGACTGTAAAGTAAAGCCACTGCTAGTGTATCATTCTGAAAATCCTCAAGCCTTTAAGACTCACAAGATTCTTAAAGAAAAACTGCAGGTTATGTGGTGCGCCAAGTCTAGGGCATGAGTTACGTGGCAGTTTTTTATTGAATGGGTAAATCTCATCTTTGGTCTTGTGGTGAAGAACTATCTTCAAAAAAAATAAACTTCCGATGAAAGCATTACTAATCCTTGATAATGCTCCAGCCCACCTATGTATTCTTGAAGGTGACATTCTTGATGAGTACAAATTTGTGAAAGTCCTCTACCTTCCACCCAACACGACTTCAATCTTGCAACCTATGGATCAGCAGCAGGTCATTTCCAATTTTAAAATGCTTTACACAAAGCACTTGTTCCACTGCTGCTTTGAGGTAACTGAGAAGACAATTCTAACCCTTCAAGAGTTTTAGAAAGATCACTACAACATCGTGATATGCTTATGCATTATTGACATGTCAAGGTAAGAGGTTACAAGAACCTTGAACTCGGCATGGAAAAAGTTATGGCCTGATGTTGTTGCAGACAGAGACTTTGAAGGATTTGAACCAGAGACCGAGACCAAAGTAGAAGTGTTGGAGGAGATTTTGTCCCTCGGAAAGTCGATGAGTCTGGAGGTAGATGAGGGTGACGTGAGGGTGACGTAAGGTAAACGAGCTCATCGAGGAACATGAGAAGGAACTCTCAACTGAAGAATTGAAGGAGCTACAGATGATGCAACACACGGAGCTTCTGCAAGAGATTAGTAGTGAGGAGGAGGTAGAGTTGGAGGAACTGATTTTACAAGTGAAATTAAAGACATGCTGACAATGTGGGAGAAGCTTTCAAGTTTCATTAAAAAAAAACACCCAGAAAAAGTTTCAACTGGTCCTGCTTCAGCACTTTTTAATGAGACTTATCACATTTCCACAACATTTTAAAAGGCAGGCAAAAACAAACCTCTTTGGATAGATTTTTATTCAAAAGTCCTGCAAGTGAAAGTGCCGAAAGTGCAGCCAAAAAGGCAAAAACAGGTGATGATTAAATGAGAAATATGTAATGTTGAGCTTAGGTTAAGTTTAAAGTTAAGAAAGTATATTTTTCATTTTTTTTTTTTTTTGTATTTTTCTGAAGCTGGAAACGGGGAGAGACAGTCAGACAGACTCCCGCATGCGCCTGACCGGGATCCACCCAGCACGCCCACCAGGGGGCGACGCTCTGCCCACCAGGGGATCACTCTATTGCGACCAGAGCCACTCTAGCACCTGGGGCAGTGGCCAAGGAGCCATCCCCAGCGCCGGGGCCATCTTTGCTCCAATGTAGCCTCAGCTGAGGGAGGGGAAGAGAGAGACAGAAAGGAAGGAGAGGGGGAGGGGTGGAGAAGCAGATGGGCGCTTCTCCTGTGTGCCCTGGCCGGGAATCGAACCCGGGAAAGAAATTGTATTTTTTTACAATTAAGTTTTGTGGTTTCATGTTAAGTAAAGAAAGTGCAATTTTAGTTTTGTTTAAAGTAAAGAAAATGCAGTTTTAGTTTATAGTTAGTGTTAAGAAAGTGCAGTTTTAGTTTACATGTCTACAGTGCCTGCATCCCTTCCTCCCTCCCCCCTCCTCCACCATTCACTTCCATTAGCTGCACTCATCTGTCTCCAAGGAAAGAATACAGTACTAAATAACACTTTTTTCTTTTCTTTTATATATTTTGTTATGCATTGGTAAAGTATACATGTGTGTTTCTTAATTAAAAACATGTATTTTTTTATAATTTAGAATGGTTGAGGGATGTTTTACAGGACTGGAATGGATTAAACTTATTTCAGTTATTATAAATGGGAGAGATTTCTTTGATATATGAGTTGTCTGGCTTACGAGCTTGGTTACAGAAGAAATTAAAATCATATCTCAAAGTACCACTGTACCTGATTCAATGTGATCCAATATGCTGTCTTAGGTCTGAGACAGATTGATGATAACCAAACTTTTGATTATAATATTGTATGGGATAAAGTTCTTGGAGAAATATGGAAAAGAGATTATTTAAGGTCATTATAATGATTTTAAAATGAGTTGATCTGTATGTTAGACATTAAAACAGGTGTAAATGAGAAAAATGAGTTGATCATTCTAGCCAAAATAGTCTTTATAGTTTAGGAGATTAGTTTCTACCAGGCTGTACAAAACCATCACCACACTGGTTTTTGTGTCACAACATTTCTGAAAGAGAATTTCTAGGGATTTGTTTTTCTCAGAAGTTTTCTGATACTGTTTATACAGCCACTCTCATTAAAAAAAAAAGACTAGGCAAAACACTTGGGAACCCCTAGTTAAGAATATCATGCCTAAAAGCACTCAACTACACTTTGAGTTTCATTTCTTATATGTAAAAGAGTTTGGAAATCATCATAGCACCCTTACAACAAGAAAATGTTGAAAATACTAGAAATCAATTATATCTGGGACACTTCAGAGGTCTGAGAGTGTAGAGCCCCAAAACTGGAGAAACAGGTGCATCCTATGAGCTCTTGCAACCAAGATCTGCTTCTCTGGAGCAAAAGGCACTAGAACGCTTGCAGGGGTGATTCGGAAGGCTGATTGTGGACAAGTATGAGAGTGAGAAGGTCCTCAGGACCAGTCTTGGGAGACTCCAATACTTTTGCCTATGGGAATTCTACATGTTCCTCACAGTAAAGGTCCAAGAAAGATGCCTCATGGCTCTGGTAGAGAGAAGAGGGAGCAATTGTTGCCCAACATATCCAGAGTCTTCGCCATAACAAGGCATGCTCTCCAGGGGAAAAGGACTTTAGCTGAGCTCTGTTCAGATCCAAACTTAACCCCATATAGCTTTTCAGTTTTAACTAAGAAGGGAGAAAACTAGAGGCAATAGGGTTTTGAAACACCATAGCTAAAGAAGGGGAAAAGCTATTGCTTGGGAGAGAGGTGTGTGAAGGTCACAGCTATAAGAAACAGACCATTAAAATAATGAAATTTAATTGGAAAGTTAGAGAATAGTACCTCTCCACACAACTTGCTAACATGCCAAAGTGAAATACAAAGAGAAAAAAGAATGAGAAACAGTCAAATAAAGTATTAAAGAACTTTGGAACAATTTCAAAAGTGTAAAATACATATAATGAATCCCAGAAGAGAAAAAAGATCAGAAGAAATATTTGAAGTAATAATAACTGAGCTTCCCTTTGTATGAACAAATGTAAAATTATAGTGACTTTCACCAGAACCCACGGAAGAAAGGCTAGACTGGAATGAAATATTTAAGTATAGTTAGTTACAGATATTTAAAGTTTTGAAAAATATCTATATGTATTGGAACCATCTTTCAAAAGAGAAGACAGTTTTAAAAAATATTCTCATACCAACAAAAAAACAGAAGGAATCATTGTTAACCAGACTTTCCCTGAAAATCTTAGGTGCTCTAAAGGCAGAAAGAAAAAATTATAGGTCAAAAACTTAGATCAATGTAAAGAGAAAGACAGTGAAGTAATAAAGATAAAATAAAATATTTTATTTTTTATTATTAGTTTATCTTAAAGGTAACCACTCCCAAAGAGATGAATAAAAATATATTATACTTATATTGATCAAAGTAAATCTGAATTGGTTATATTAATTTCAGACAAAGCAGACTTAGGGACAAGAAATATTATTAGGGATAAAGATATACATTAAATAATGATAAAGGGTTCAATTTTCCAGGAAAATAAAAATCCAAAATGTATATGCATCCAACCAAAATCTGTCAAAATGCATGAAGAAAAATGTTTTTTCATGCATTTTGCAGAACTATAAAGAAAACAGACAAGTCCACTTTTTTGGTTGGAGACATCAGTACCTTTCGTTCAGTAACTGATAGGTCAAACAGAAAGAAAATCAGTAGGATACAGAGATCTGAATAGCGCTATAAATATACCTGTTCTAAGTGACATTTATACAATGACATTCAACAACAACAGAATATACAATATTTATTTTATTCTCAGATTCACATGGAACATTCACCAATATTTCCAACCTTTAAGCCCATAAAACATACTTTAACAAACTTAACAAGAGACATATTACAGATTATGTTCTCAAAACAAAATGGAGTTAAACTAGTGCCTAAAAACAGAAAGATAACTGGAAAATCTCTAAATTATGGGGAATTAGCCAGCATACTACTACCAATGTATTAGTCAAATAAAAAGTCATAGTATAAATGAAAATACTTTGAAGTGAATGTGAAAATAAAATGCATTAAAAATCTGTGGGATACAGCAAGAGCAGGGGTTAAAAGAAAATTTATAGTATGAAATAAATAAATTGGAAACAAAGGTTGATCTAAAATTGATAATTAGAACTTTCATCCTGGGAAACTAGAGAAATAACAATAATTTAAGCCTAAAGCTATTAGAAGCAAAGAAACAACAAAAGAGTAGAAATCAGTGAAATTTAAAACAAGAAAATGTTAAAAATTAACATATTCTGAATGCTAATTCTTTGAAAATTTCAATAAAATTGGTTAAACTACCTGGGCTAACAATTTTTTTTTAATTTAGAAAAACTTTTTTAGAATGTATTTAAAAGTAGTGAAGACAGTACAATATACATAGACTTTATGCTTACCAAGATTTCTCTATCATTAACATTTTATATTAGTAATGTACATTTATCACAATGAATAAAACAATATAGAACCATTATTTTTAACTTAAGTTCTTACATATATGAACTTAATTTATATATATTTATATTACTATTAACCTCGGTTCTTTTTTGTTGTTGTAATTCTTCTAAAATTCAATGTCAAGTTCAATTTTATTACAAACTTATACTTTCTTAATTACTCTGAATATTAGCCTTGATGTCTTCTGTATACTATTTATTTAAAGATCTGTTTTAGTTTGAGAAACCATTGGTAAATTTAGACATTTTAAGCACCCACAGCCTGACCAAGTGGTGGCGCAGTGGACAGAGAAACGGCCTGGGACACTGAGGACCCAGGTTTGAAACTCCGAGGTTGCCAGCTTGAACATGGGCTCACCAGCTTGAGCGCAGGATCGCTGGCTTGAGTGTGGGATCACAGACATGACCCCATGGTCACTGGCTTGAGCCCAAAGGTTGCTAGCTTGAGCCCAAGGTTGCTGGCTTGAGTAAGGGGTCATTGGCTCAGCTGCAGCCCCAGGTTAAGGCACATATGAGAAAGCAATCAATGAACAACTAAGGTGCCACAACAAAGAAGTGATGCTTCTCCTCTCCCTCCCTTCCTGCCTGTCTGTCCCCCTCTCTGTCTCTCAATTAAAAAAAAAAAAATTAAAAAAGCATCCCCACATATGTCTTGTTTTATTAGAAATTGCATTTGAATTTGAAATATAATTTCTTGTGAAAATATGGTACTTACAATTGTGAACTTAATTTAGTCTAGAGACCGTCCTTAGAAATTACACTCAGCTCATTTTTTTTGAAGATAATAAGACTGAAGACGGGAAAGAAAATGCTATGCCAGGATTACAGAGCTAGTTAGGGCAGAGCTCAAATCTCTGACACCCAGTCTGTGCTTTTCCCTCTTCAAAACATGCTAATTTTCCATCTTTATCGCTGGTCTTGTTTCTACAGCCTTAGGTATCATTTAGGATCATTTCTCTAGTCTTGTTCTTGCATAAGTGGGAAAAAATTAGAATAGCATTTGAATAATCTATAAATATAGAACTTTCTAAAAAATTTACAGCTGCAGAATAATTTTTGAAATATAATGCTTTTATAAAGGTTTAGAAATGAAATACTTTTAAAACATTTTACAAGTGTTATTTTTTTTGTAAAATGTATGCATTTTATTTTTGTTACATTTTTATTGTAAGTCATTAAAATACAGGCATTATATTTTTATATTTGAAATACTATAAATCATTTAAACCAAGAGATGGCCCATACATAGCACCTGTATTGACCTAATAGACAGTAATGGCTCGTTTGTAAGTTTTATAACCTAAGAGTTTAATATTTCACTGCAAATTCTCTAATAGGCTTTGGCATGAGAAAAATCTATGGATGAGTCAGATGACTTTTTATAGATTATTAAATAAATAACCCTTGTGCAGAACACTATATTTTTCAGTACCAGAAGATTATATAAATTTTAGAGTTCTTTTTCCAACTAACTTCTTGAAATCTTATCACATTAAGAGTTTCTACCACAGTTCTCATTTATAAGTTGGTATGTACATATATTGTACTAGTTGTGAGAAACATTTGTTTAAGAGAAAGAATACTGAGATCATTTAAGCTCCATTACTTCATCAGGTCTCTATTTCTTTAAAATCACACTCATTAATAAAATTTTCGTATAAAACATCCAATGGGTTATATAAAATATTATTTTTATAATTAGCATGTTATAAGAAAGTGTTTACTTAAATATGAATGATTTTCCTAATTATTTATTCTGGAATTTTGATAGCATACTCAGAGTGAGTGGGTTGATAGGAGGCACTGTTACACTTTGATGTTTTGGAATTAAACTGTAATACAATTAGACATATTTATCAAAATTAAGATTTTACATACCCTCTGACATAGCAGAAGTATTATTTGATTTGTATTATGATATTTGACAATGTCTAACTATGATAAAGCTATACACATATGTGTGGGAGGGTGTGAGTCCATATATATATATATATATATATATATATATATATATATATTCCTACCTTTTCTGTTAAAAAGAACACAGGAGCTGCTCAGCTATTTATGCAAATAAAGCAATGAGGCTTTATTTTGTTTTTCTCTTCATAAATGCAAAATATTTCTAAGGCTGCTTTTACATTTTGTAGTCTAGGAAAAGTACATCTCTAAACTACCTTTGCCCTAATTGTTCTTATTTCTATGTTAGCAGATTTATATTTCACATTATGTAGCTCTGAGTTTATATGGCCTATTTTTGTTCTTTTCACTTTTCACTCTAAGCATTTAGAAAGTACAGCTGGAATTATCTCCAAAAGTGGCATTGTCATTTCCTAGACTCATTTACTATTTAACTTGCTTTTCTGAGAACATTCCTTTTTATTAGTAGTAGTAAAAATAGACTTCTTGAAGCTGATTTCTTCAACAAAGTAATTTTCCATTTTTCCCTTTGTTTACATTTAGGAAATCCTTACTGCCACTTGCCTCTCTCTTTACCATTGAATAATGCCTTAGGTGTCTGATTATTCCCTTGTTCTCTATATACAACTTCTCTATACTTAATGTTTTTATTCTTATTATATTCAGTGGGAAAGGTATCAGTACCTTTTTTTTTTTAAGTGAGAAGGGGGGAGACCGTGAGAGAGCCTTGTCTCTATCAAGACCCACCCAGCCATCCCTGTTTGGGTCTGATGATCAAACCAACCCAGCCACTGGCTACAAGATGGGAGGAGGGAGAAAAGGGGGAGAAACACTGGGGGAGAGAAGCTGATGGTCTCTTCTCCTGTGTGCCCTGGCTGGAAATCAAACCCAGGATGTCCATACGCCAGGCCAACACTCTGCCTAATGAGCCAAACAGCGCCACAGTGTAGTAGCCATTTCTAAAAAAAAAAAAATTAGTTACTTATTCATATAAAGTCAGGATTGTATGAAGATGTTGGCTCAGAAGTAAGGAAACAACTCCTTTATTTTATAGAAAGGCTCTTTTTTTTAAAATCTATTTCCTTGATATCTGGAGGAAGATTTAGTTATGTAAGCATAATTCCTAACTCACAATTTTTAAAAGTACAATGGCAGAGTTTTCAAAAGGATTATTGATCTTCTAATTCTTTTTCTTTATTTCTTTATGGGACTTCACTTTCATTATATTTCATTGTCATTATTTCTCAAGCTGCCTTTCATATTTTGCATTACCTATATACTATCAAATAATTTGTTACTTAAATATTTTCTTTACATCATTGAAATATTAGGATGGAGGTTATTTGAGAAATAGTTTTTTATTTTATTATTAAATATAATACTTATACAGAGAAAGCTAGTTAGTACCCTAACTAATATAATAAAGGGATTTTTTTGAAGTAGGATTCTGCCTTAGCAAAAACCAAAAATATGTGATGTTGACTTAGAATTTGGATGGCAGAACATTAAAACAAAACAAACAAAAAAAAAAAAACAAGAAAAAACTAAAAATGATGATTCTAAAAATGATAGTCCAAATTTGTAACAACAAAGATTTACTACATCATTGATGGCAATAATAGAGAAAGAACGTTATTTTCTGGGTCAGACATTCCACAGGAGGAGGCCAAAGGGTAGAACTTAGAATAGAAAACTTTGTTAGGGTGTGTTGACTTCTTTGGGCCCTATTTAAATCATGTTGTAAGAGATAGTTTAACACCTGAACAAAGAGGCCAATTTGCAGTCAGAGATGAAGAGATAAAGAGTCTTCCAGGTTGAAAAGCCACTGGTTTTAACTCCAAGTAATGAGATATAAAAATCAAAGTTTTGGTAAAATATCTCAGTTAAACAATGTGTTAAGAAAGAAAGCAGGCCTGACCTGTGGTGGCGCAGTGGATAAAGCGTTGACCTGGAAATGCTGAGGTCGCCAATTCGAAACCCTGGGTTTGCCTGGTCAAGGCACATAAGGGAGTTGATGCTTCCAGCTCCTCCCCCCTTCTCTCTCTCTGTCTCTCTCTCACCCTCTCTCTCTCCTCTCTAAAAAAAAAAAAAAAAAAAAAAAAGAAAGCAAAAGAAGAGAGAGAGCTTAAGACTGAGGATTGAATTGATGTGTGTCCCATGGGAGCAAAATGGCAGAAAAATAATGGGATTGGAGACCTATGACTGGGAACAAACTCTGGGTGTGGGTTAGTGGTGAATATAATACCTAGCAGAATTTTTAATGTATCTTTAAGTAAAGAAACCATATGACTGAACAGAAAACCTTTGATTTTTGGGATCATTTAGAATGCTAGTATTCCAGGAGAAGTAAGCTTCAAAGGCAATATGATCTCAAGAATGGCATACTCCAAATTTTCACTTTTATATGGCCATGGAGAATAGTGGATAAGGAGGAGTTTTTCAATAGAGCCAGGGTTCATGGCAAACAGTGGGCAAGAGAGTTTCTGCCAATAAAACAATTCAGGTCCTTATAAATGTTGTGTTCATTTTTAGTGCCGCAGTCTTCAAAATGGTCTTTTGTTAAGAACGTGCGTTTTGGCCCCAGATGGGCAGAATATCGGTCCCAGACGGGGGTTGCTGGGTAGATCCCCATCAGGGCACATGCAGGAGTCTGTCTATCTCCCCTCCTCTCACTTAAATAATAAGATAAAAATAAAAAAAGAACCTATTTTTTAATTATGGTCAAAATAAAAAAAATATTTATTTACATTTGAGAATGACAGTCATTTCAAAAATGAATATATATTATTGTTTCTTTAGCATTTGTACTCCATAGTGCCTGAATTATCTATTAAAAAGCATGCCCTCTTTTTCTTTTCACAATAATATGAATATGTTTATACTTAGACACACACACATGCATATTCATATACATTCCTCTAAGTATACAGCTGTTTGTACACATGTTGAAGGTTTTTGTACATTTATATGTGTACAAATACATGTTGGTTTCATTTGTTTAAAGTAGCAACAGAATATTTTGTCTATTCCAATAGATAGTGCTAAGTCTGAAGAGAAAATTATTACTAATAAATAAGACTTCTGGAAACAATATTGGTGATCACATATGGATAAGATGGGAATTTACCAGTGAAATAGAAATGCACAAACATATGAACTTACTCTATACTCGATTTTTTGCTTTGCATTAAGTAATTTTACTCACAATAACTAAATAAATGGGATTCATCTTTAAATTAAGGAATGCAGACAAAATAAATTTCACTTTTGCACCACTAATAAGTAATGGAGTGAGATGTAAATCTAAAATCCTGTCAGTGAAAGAGGTACTGAATGGACCCAATATAAAGATCACAGGGGAAAAAAACTACCTTCAGAAAACCAGGTTACTCAAATTACATATAGAAGTTATTTAACAATCACTTTACAAGAAAGAGTTTAAATTATTATATTTTCATTTCTCAGTATCAACCTTTTTTTTTTTTCTTTTTTTAAAGAGAGACTGATGAGAAGCATCAACCTGTATCTACATCAATGTCGTTGTTCATTGATTGATTCTCATCCGTGCCTTGACCAGGGGGGATCCAGCCAATCCAGTGAACCCTTACTCAAGCCAGCCACCTTGGGCTTCAAACCAGGGACCTTAGGGCTTAAGCCAGCAACCATAGGGTCATGTCTATGATCCCACACTCAAAATGGCAACCTTGCGCTCAAGCTGGTGAGCCCATGCACAAGCCGGCAACCTCTGGGTTTTGAACCAGGTCCTCAGTGCCCCAGGTTGATGCTCTATCCACTGTGCACCACCAGTCAGGTCTACCAACCTTTTTTTGTAGGCTGAAATTTAGATAAGAATACTGCATATTAGCTCCTATGACAGTCATTTTTTAAATAAACTTACCTTTTTAAGCACCACAGAAAGTGTGATTTAGTATATAGTATTTTATTTTGTTTGGAAAGATACTGAAGTATATGGCTGATTGTGGTAGCATTTAAAACCCTGTAATTACTAATCTAAAATCAGGACATTAGGCAAATTAATAAAGAAATTCTTTATAGATGATGACTAATCTTGTGAATGATTTTGTAATTCATCAGTCTAAATTCTTTTAATCACTGCCTATAAAACATCATCTCTAGGTAAATTATTGATGTGTGCCTTTAATGATAATATTACAGCATGTGCAATTCAAACACCAGCTAATTTAGCAGAAATTATTTTTAAAAGTTGGCTCAACCACTGATTGAAACCAAAAACTGATCTCTCCTTTTATGAATCTAAAGTGATATTCCAGACACATACATCTATTAGTTGTAACAGTATTTTTGAACAAGATTTACTTATCTGTATCAAGGCTCCCTAAAATATAGGGCAGCAACACAAATAGAAAATTTTTTTTATAAATTTATTTTTTATTTATTCATTTTAGAGAGGAGAGGGAGAGACAGAGACAGAGAGAGAGAGAGAGAGCGAGAGAGGAGGGAGGGAGGAGCTGGAAATATCAACTCCCATATGTGCCTTGACCAGGCAAGCCCAGGGTTTTGAACCGGCGACCTCAGCATTTCCAGGTCAACGCTTTATCCACTGCGCCACCACAAGTCAGGCACAAATAGAAAATTTTTAAAGAATAAGTATTAGGATGGATTATATATACACTAATTATATTAATAGTTAAAAATATTATACAAAAATAAAAATATACAACCTTTTAAAAAATATTTTAATGACATAATACATTCCAGTAGTAAAAGTAAAAATTTAATTATCTGATTATATCTGCCATGCCATCCTTATAAAATAAAATTTTCTATATGGTGGAGAGTTTACAGTTGAAAGTCAACCTCAGTTTTTCACCAGATTTGCACGTTCTACTAGGGCCCAAGTCTGCATGAGGCTAACTCATGTAGGAGCTCTCTTCTCTTATTAACAACATATATTACAATGTATTGCTCGTGGCCAAAAATAGCAGTTTTAAAAATTTCCGATCTAAATGGTAAAGAAATAATTGTTTTCTGAATGAAAAAAACAAAAAAAAAGCTGTTATCTTATATATAAATTACCTTTTTGATTTTTCATGTAAGTTGCTAATTGCACACAATTTATTAAAATTATCTATTGTTCTACCATATCAAATTAAGTTTAGGAAAAATATCTGTATTATAATATGTCTCTCAGCTCTTCTAGTGTACTATTTAATTTTCTGTTTATAATGACCTTGTTTAAAAAGTTCAGGTTTCTAAATTTGAGAAGGTAACTGGAAAGATTTAGAATTTAAATTTATCCATTAAATCACGTAAAAGTTTAAACACACAAGACTACCTAATAAAGTTAAAGATCAATTGAGAATATGCCTTTACATATATTTTAGTCTCAACCAAGAAATATTAAAGAAATATAATGGAGCTGTATTAAGCAAACTCATCCTATTTGCAAATACTTCTATTTTTATTAAAAAAAAAACATTGACCATAAAAAATTATTTGGAATTATTTTTTAATAAGAGAAACATTGGGAAATAATGTACTTTTTAAGAAAAATGGTCAAAATAAAGAAAAAGTGATGACTATGCTGATAATTGTGTAACAGTAGCTAGGGAGGATGTCTGAATAGAATTCACAAGGTATTGCAATGATAGTGGTACCTAATAAATTATCTTGAAACCCAGTGGGTTTTACAACTAACATTTGATAATTGCTCATAAGTCTATGCATTTTGGTTGCTTCTCTACTTATCTGTACTATGATTTGTTAAGATGATCTCTTCTGGTTTCAGCTGGGATAGGCCACAAGCTGAGTATTAGGATTAAGTCTGTCTGACCTGTCTCCTCACTGTGGGACACGAACTGAAGGAGCATCTGTCATCTGGGTCATGGGGTTTTCACGAAAGAGGAAAAGAATGCAAGGTGAGAAAAGGAAACATGCAGTGAATCACTGTTTCTACTCAAAACTAGCATATATCACTTCAGAACAAGGGACCTCTGTGCCCTCATTCAGGAATTCATTAGGAACCTTAATACCCCAATTTATTACAGGGTACAGTATTATCAAAGTTTATTACAATATTATACATGGGTTGAAATTTTTTCTTATAATAATAGCCTAGTGGCTGACTCCCATATATCTCCAATGTCGAAGTCACATACTTTAGGTTTGTTCCACATCTAGTATTAGTGTCTGAATTAGTCTGGTATTGTCATAATTATGCATAACATTCAACTGACAACTTTGATATTTATAATACCTTGTATTGATTCTATGTCTAAGAGTTTATTGTGACTCTTCAGAGCTCTACCGGGCTTCTCTCTCTGCTAGACTCTGCTGGCTCTGCTGGCCTTGGATTTGGGTTGCAAGTTGGGTAAAACTTTGCTCCACACGTTCCCTTATTTTGGGACCTAGGATGACAGAGCTAATCTTACGTGAGACAAGTTTTCATGATATAAGACAGAACAGCTGGAGGAGTGAATGAAAACACACAATGTCTCCAAAAACCTCTGCTTGGTACTAGAAAACTGTTCTGTCTGCATTCCACAAGTCACAAAAAATTATTTGACCGAGGCAAAAGTTAGTGGAAAACTAGATTTTTACACTGTGTTAAATCATGGTGAGAGGGAGAATGAAAGGAAGAATCAGGAATAAATAATATACTGAGTAAACTAGAGAAATGCCATTGCATTCTTTTTTGATGCTGTTATTCTCCTTTATTTAAAACAATAAGTATGACTGTAAAATTATTCAATTAAACTAAACAAAACCATTATCAAGTTGATTCATCTTGGCTTTCTGTTTTGTGAAGTTAGTGCTATAGTTTTGTACACAGATCATACATTTTAAATATATCGCTTAATATCAACATAACAGAACAATGCAAAAAAGCTTGGTGTTTCTGAAACTAAAAGCAGAGACAATCATTATTAAGTAATAATTATAATTATAGTAATATATATTAAACTATGACAACACAAAGTTCAGATAAATGTTTAAAGCAATGTTTTTTGATTGATCAATTTCTCCCACTATATGTTATAATGTGTTGAAAGATAAAATTACTGATATTTTTAGCACTTTAACGGGTGGTAATAGGAGAGGATTTGGGATCTTTATTTATTATGTTATTAATGTACACACAAATTCACTGAAAAATGAAGCCATTTGTTGCCCACATATATTGTGCCATTAATTTTATCACCGGGGAAGAATGTGTTCAGTAATTGCACTTCCTATACTTAATCTTTTGCAAAAATCTAGGTATATAATAAGTCAGAATGATTCTGAATAATTTTGAAATGAATCTATGCTCAAGCAGTTAGTCCTACATAAAATGTTTTTCAAACTTCTTTGAATGTTACAGGTAACTAATTGCTTTACATTGATTTTTTAAAAGTATGCCATACATTAGATTTTATTTATATGGTAGAAACTACATAAAATCCTTGTTCATTAAAGCTAATCAATGATAATTATTAAGCAAATAATATGTGGATGAATACTATACTCACTGTCTTCTAAATTTATACCAATGTTAAGAATTCTAAAATTACATAAATATTTTTATACTAATTAGTGACTAACCCCAACCATTTACTTAGAGAAGAGTAGTGAGTGGTCTTCCAAAATGTGTCTTTTCTCCTTTCCAGTAAATACGGATAGACTGTTCCACATTTCCTCTGCAGTGAGCTGTGTCCTTATGACTAAATGATTGTCGATGGGAGGTGAGCAGAAGTGATATTTTCCACTTCTGTGTTTCGTTCTCAAGACAGAGGTCTTATCCTTTTCACTGACAGAATTGTTACAGCTACAGTGATTCAGCTTTAATACATGACATTGCTTTATGGGATGTAGCTACAACATGACAGATGATCTCTGCATCTCTGAATGCTCACGTAGAATAGAGTTGGCTTGCAAATATAGACTATTAACTTAGAGCTAATATAACATAAAAGTGAACTATTCTTGTCTGTTTTTTTTCAAACACTGTAGTATGGGTTTTACATTAACACAAGTGAACTCATTTGGTCATTTAATTTAGCAGTATAATATGGTAACTTTAATACTACCATTTTATAATAAAACATATATAGAGAAATGCTAAGATATAAACTTCTCATTACATTTAGAACCTCTCTGTTCACTTTTTTGTCACATGGGTTAGCTAATAATATGTTTTTGATAATAAAAAAGATGGATCTTCACATTATTTTGCAAAATCACCCAACATAAATATACCAAACATCAAAAAGTATAACTGCTAAATTATATTTGTGCAAAAATGTATATTGGTTTTAATATTATTCATTTAAAGTTAAAATGAGTTATTTCAAAATTTTTCACCTCAATTTTAAAGTTTATCTTTTCAAGAAGAGATGTTTCAAAAATAGAATGTAGTTGAAAATTCAGTGCAATACTAATAATATTTCAAGTGATATCTTGAAGGTTTATATACAAAGTGTAAAAATTTTTGTTGATAAAAAATATACATGAGTGTGGGGGTTACAGGGTGGGGGGCAGGAGAAGGAGGGGGTTGGGGAGGGGAGGGGCACGAAGAAAATCAGTTAGAAGGTGACGGAAGACAATTGGACTTTGGTTGATGGGAATGCAGCATAATCAAATGTCAAAATAACCTAGAGATGTTTTCTCTGAACATATGTACCCTGATTTACCAATGTCACCCCATTAAAATTAATAAAAAATATACATGGTTATTTATGTTTCTATGTTTTAACTATGTTTGAAATGACTTATTTAAACTCTGGGAAAGCTAATTTTTAATTGTGAGACAATATAATCTATGTTTTGCACAAAATGTTTTTTTCTCTACAATTTAAGTCCAGAAGGGCACTTAGGATTAGCAGTGTGCTAGGTACTGACATAAAGCATAGAGATTAATACACATTTTTGCACAAAACATTTGAAATCTATTGGTACTTTATGTTTAATATTGATCTACTGAGTTTAATGTATAGTTTTCATAACTCTCGATATTTCCCCCTAATCCAGATATATAACAAAATAAGGAAGTATATTCTTATGCACTTGTCCATTAATTTCAACTTGATAAAGTAAGCATTGCCCTGAGGAAATATCACTGATGACCTAAGTGTCCATAGTTTGGGTTCTTCCAAGTGCAGTTGTGAGAAGAACAGGTAAAGAACTGGGACAGTGGGGCAGAGAAAAGCCATTAAGGAATGTATTAATGAGTTAGTTGCAGCTAAGGGTAACAAATAAGGCATAATCCTGCTAGGGTGTGGTGGCCTACTGAGGAACGCTGTGAAATAAACTCTAGGACTGTCTTATCAGAGGGCAGGTAGAAGCTAACTTTATCACTTGACATCCTGCCTTGGTATAGCATTGTTACTAAGGGTGATGACTCCACCATAGGACAGAATGGCACCTGCGGATGGGGAATCCGCTCCTTTGGTGCTGGAGGAAGCCCTGAGGCCAAGAAGGGGAGCAGATGCAGGTCCTCAAGTTAAGAAGCAGTCAATGTGTTGGAAACAGACTGTAGCTACAGGTGAACTGAGATGGCCCAAGGCAAATGTGCTGGTTCCTCAGTACCATCTGCCACACTCTACTTTATATCTATTATACTGTATTTATGTATCCATTCATCCAGTATTCACGGAACTCCTTTTATTGGGAAAGATCTATTCTAAATGCCTGGAAAACATCTGTCAACAGAACAAAATCCTTACCCTTGTGAAAATTTTATTCCAGTGGGGAAGACAGAAAAAAAAAAGCAAATGAATGTGTAATTGAGTAATATATATAGTAAAATTGTTAGAATCCATGCAAAATTGTCAACTCCTCTCACCCTATACATACCTTTCTGTACACTTGAGAGTAACAAACAAGAAGTTTGGGTTTAGTATGTCAGAATTTTGCTCTGTAGTTATCTGAAAACGATAAGAAGGACAGCCTCTTGAATTAAACAGCTGAATTTTTACTGTATATGTCAAGGATATTGCAGAATGGCTAGTGGGTTATCTGAGTTTTGATTAAATAATTAAACTCCTATTTGACTTTAGAGAAGTAGTAATGTTATTTTAAAATTTGTTTTGTTCTTGATTTAACCTGCAAAACTTCTTAGCATTTTTGGAATTAAATAATAATATTTGAAATATGTTATGTCACCCGAGTATACTTTGATCTGCAATATATCTTTTCTTTTAGGAAACCTCACAAACTGTGTACAAAGCATATAGGATTATTATTACATCTCCAGCCCCTAGCATAACACTTAACACAAAAGATGTACCACTTTATCTGTTAAAGTATATATGTGTGGATTTCTTTTAACCATTAACTTAATATTTTGAAATTATTATTTGAGCATAATTTTTATATTAGCAGCCAAACCGTCTCTTCATATGTTGTTGTACCCCATCTACTGAAAATTTGAAAGTAAGTTAGCTATAGAGTCAAAGAGGAAAAAAAAAATCTTTTAATTATTTTAAAATTTTTGCAATGTTTTGCAATAGAGCTGTTTAAGAAAAACTTTGAATACGGTGATATTTCTTTTAAAATTGGTGCTTGGTAGTGGTAAGCAGGTATACAGTTTCTAAAATTTTCTATAGAAAGTGTAATTCTTATATACATATGCTAGAGAATTTAGATTAAGTTATGAAAGGTAGTGTAATAAGTTCAAGGCATTGCTGTCTTCTTTTGATTGTTTTTCTCTGAACCAGAAAAGAATAATGGAAGAATCATAAGCTTCTAAATAAATAGTGAAGTAGAGACCTTTGCCTCTAGGAATAGCTTTAATAAAATATCAGTGCTATATAAAAATCATCTTATTTCTTCTTCCCTGAAGTGATTGCTCTGAACATTTTAAACCACTGATAAATACATGATCTTTTTTGGGGGGGGGAGTACCAGTGCATATAAAAGTCATATTTACACTATACTGTAGTTAATTAAATGGCAATAGTATTATGTCTAAAAGTAATCAATGTTCATAGCTTAATTTAAAAATACTTGATTGCTAAAAATGCTAACCATCTCAGCCTTAAACAAATAATACATTTTTTGCTAGTGGAGCGTCTTGCCTTGATGTTGATGGCTGCTCACTGATCAGAGTGGCGTTTGCTGAAGGTTGCGGTGGTTGTTTGATAGTATTTTATCACAGAACTTCCTTCAGAACTGGAGTCAGTCCTCTCAAGCTCTGTTGCTGCTTCATCAAATAAGTTTATGTAAGAAGCTCATCCTTTTGTTGTTACTTCAACAATCTTCAAGGGTCTTTACCAGTAGTAGAGCGCAACTCAAAAATCAGCATTCCTCACACATCCATTAGAAGTGACTTTAATTCAGTTACATCTTCAGGTTCCATTTCCAATTCCAGATCTCTTGCTATTTCCACCGTATCTGTAGTTACTTCCTCCACTGAAGTCCTGAATTGCTCAAGGTCATCCGTGAGGGTGGGAAGCAACTTCTTCCATATTCCTGTTAATGTCAATATTTTTACTTTCTTTATGAATCACAAATTCTCTTAATGACATGTAGAATGGTGAATCCTTTGCAGAAAGTTTTCAATTTATTTTGCCCAGATCCATCACAAGAATCACTATCTTATGACAGCTGTAGCATTATGAAATGTATTTATTAAAAAATAAGACCATGAAAGTTGAAACTGCTGTATGATCTATGGGGCTGCGGAATGGATGCTGTGTTAGCAGGCATAAACACACTAATCTCACTGTACATCTCCATCAGATCTCAGGGTGACCAGATGCATTGTCAATGACCAGTAATATTTTGAAAGAAATTGTTTTTGGATGAGTAGATCTCAATAGTGGGCTTAAAATATCCAGGTCCTGGCTGGTTGTCTCAGTGGTAGAGTGTTGGCCTGGCATGTGGATGTTCCATGTTTGATTTCCAGTCAGGGCATACAGGAGAAGTGACCATCTGTTTATTCACCCCTCCCCCTCGCCCTTCTCCCTCTCTCTCTCTTCCCCTCACAGCAGCCATGGCTTGATTGGATAGAGCTCATCCAGCCCCAGGTGCTAAGGATGCTATGTGGAACCTCTGCCTCAGGTGCTAAAAATAGCTTTGTTTCTAGCATGGCCCCAGATGGGCAGAACATTGGCTACAGATGGGGGTTGCCGGGTGGATCCCAGTTGGGGCACATGTGGGAGTCAATCCACTTGGCAAAGAAAAAAAAAATCAGTAAACTGCACTGTAACAGATGTGCTGTTATCCAGACTTATTTTCAATCTAACAGAGCACAGCCAGAGTAAATTTAGCTAATTCTTCAGGGCCCTAGGATTTTTTGAATGGTAAATAAGAATTGGTATAGACTTAAAGTCACCTGTTATATTAGCTCCTAACAAGAGAGGCAACCTATCCTTTGAAGCTTCAAAGCCAGGCATCAACTTCTGTCTAGCTATAACAGTCCTAGCTAGCATATGGGGCTGTTTCTTCTACACTAAAAATCTGTTTAGTGTGTGGCCACCTTTATTTATTATCTTAGGACTTTCAGATTCATCTTGCACTTTTCTATTATGGAGATGACTTGTTTTCTTAAACCTCATAAGAAAACCTCTGCTACCTTCAAACTTTCTTTTGCAGCTTTCTTACCTCTCTCAGCCTTCATAGAATTAAAGAGAATCAGGGTCTTTATCTGAATTAAGCTTTGGTTTAGAGAATGCTGTGACTTGTTTAATAATTTTAAAGATCACTAAAACTTTATATGAGCAATAAGGTTGTTTTGCATTCTTACATTCATGTGTTCACTGAATATCACCTTCCGTTCAAGAACTTCTCCTTTGCATTTACAACTTGGCTACTGTTTGGCCCAAAAGAACTAGCTTTCTGGCTTACCTCAGATTTCAACATGCCTTCCTCACTAAGTTTGTTTATTTATGGCTTTTGAATTAAAGTGAGAGATATGCAACTCTTCCTTTCACTTGAACTTTTAGAAGCCATGGTAGAGTTATTAATTGTCTTAATTTTTGTATTTTTCCAAAGTGAGAAGTAGGGGCAGGCAGACAGGCAGAATCCTGCATGCACATGACCAGGATCTACCCGGCATGTCCACCAGGGGGCGATGCTCGGCCCATCTGGGACGTTGCTCCGCGAAAATTGGAACCATTCTAGCGCCTGAGGTGGAGGCCATGGAGCTGTCCTCAGTGCCTAGGCCAACTTTGCTCCAATGGAGCCTTGGCTGCTGGAGGATAAGAGAGAGATAGAGAGACAAGAGAGGAGGAAGGATGTAAAAGCAGATGGTCGCTTCTCCTGTGTGCCCTGGCCAGGAATTCAACCCGGGATTTCCATATGCCAGGTCGATGCTCTACCACTGAGTCAGCTGGCCAGGGCCTAATTATCCTAATTTTAATATTGTCGTATCTCAGGAAACAGAGTGGCCCAAATAGAGGGAGAAAGATGGGTGAACGCCCATGGCCAATCAGTAGAATAGTCTGACTACCAGAGGGAAAGGGGGTCCAAAAGAGATAGAAAAGGGTAAAAGGGTGGGTAAATGATGACAGAATGGAGGCTTGATTTGGGGTGATAATTACAATACAATATATAGAGATGAATTATAGAATTGTACACATGAAACATATAATTTTATTAATCAATGTCACCCCAATAAATTCAGTTTTAAAAAAAGGTTTAAAAAATGAATATACACATTTATTGTGTATATTCACATTGTGTATATTCATATTGTGTAAGTTCACAGTCTTATATGGTCATGGTTCATGGGGCCCTAAAGCAATTACAGCAGTAACATTAAAGATCACAAATCACCATTACAGTGCAATTTTAATGAAAAAGTTTGAAATGTGTTATTGCCAGAATTATCAAAACGTGACAGAGACATGAAGTGAGCAGATGTGCTCAGAAAGTGGCAATGATAGACTTGCTCAAAGCAAGGTTGCTGAAAACCTTCAATTTATAAAAAAATCATAAAACCTCCCAAGTAAAGTAAAGTGAATGCAATACAATGAGGTATGCCTGCAGGTAATAAAGTTTGAATAAAGTCATTCATTATCATTTGATAATTTCAAATGTGAGTTATTTAAAATATTAATATGCTATTATAATTCATTCCAGAAAATGACAACAAAAGTGCAAAATTACGGTCATGCAAACATGATAACTACTCTTCAAAACTCATGTCTATTAGCTACATAATTTTCCAATAATGATTGTTAAACTTCATTTTCAGATTTACATAAAATTTTGATGTTTAAGTTTCTGAGTTATATCTATACATATTTACATTAGATGATACATTATGAAAAAAATAGTGAATGATTAGAGACAGTGTATTTCTTAAGCTAAACTCACAAGGCATTCTTCATGTACATTTGAGGAGGCCTTTACATCATCGATACAGATTTGCATAGATTTGTCTTAACGACCAGAATTCGGAGAACAGCCTTCCTTATAATAAATACCATTCCCACTCTAGATTACAAAAATAGAGGCCTAAAAGCAAGTCACACTTTTACTAGGGAAATGGGCAGTGTTATCTTACATGGCATTGGTGGCTTCATTTATTTCATAAGCACTGTGATGAATATAAGAAAGTATAATGTGAAAAAATGACTAATTATTAATGTTAGTGTGCTATCTGTTAGATATACTTAATTCTTACCTTCCTATTTTAGACATATCCTCAACCAAGTTTGCAATCAATTATCAAAAATGCAAAAAAAAAACCTTATGCCCATTCCCAAATATTTGAACATTTTAATATCATTTTCATTTTTTTCCTTAGGTGATATTTACAAAGGTGATGTAAAATGGTACAATTAATGTAACAATAAAGTTAATATGAGTGATTCATTCATTAGATCACAATCTGGTCAAAAGTTTAGGTTACACTATTTTTTCCTTCACGTAATATATACATATGTATATAGTTCCTAACATTGTGTCAAGTACTGCAAAGGCCATGGAATGGACAAAACAGATTATTCCCTTTTAGTATTTAATTACAGATTAAAATTATATACCTGGTGACAGCCATCATGGCAATCAAACTCATTTTGTGTTAATGGATATGTGGTAGGAAACAAACTATTTGTGTCTGAGATGCAGAAAGTAACTAGAAGTGTTTCCTGTCTCTGCCTCGTCTTTATTTTTATTTTTTAGTGTGTTTTCTCTTCCATTTTCCCCCACGCTCCTCCAGCTTTCTTATTTCTCCTTCTTATCTCCTGGCTCACCCCTTCCTGCCTTCTTATCCTTGAATAAATCTATTCCATTATAAGGTAAACAAATAAGACTACCCTAGTATCTTTACAATGAGCTACCACTTTCTGAGTCACTAGCTCTTGTTGTTCTGTTTTTTCTTTGCATGTCTTCTGCTAAGTGTAAAGCAGATACTGGGTTCAGAGAGGTTATGGCCTAGTTCATTATCAACTGGCAATTTTTTTAAGTTTGAAAATAACACTTGGTTAACCCACTGCTGCTTATAAGGTGCTTATGTCACATTGTTTCCTAGAGAGAAATTATCTTTAACTCTTACCATGTACCACTTTAAAATGCTCCGGAATTCAAGCTAGTGCCTCAAATTCACTCATTAACAGATAATATGGAGAGGGGGCGGGTGAAGGGAAGGACATGCTTGACAGCTTGCACACATAGATCGGAATGACATGACGACTATTTAACATGTGAATTTCTGTCTGTCAAGTGCAGCATGGCAATAATAACGGACATATATGGAACTAAATTAAAGGGCATTAAATAATCCATAAATTGTTATTAAGCACTGAACATACGTGATGTCTAAAAGAATAGATAAAGGAACGGCATACATTCTTCAATTCTTGATTGAGAGTGACTATATTCTTATTTTCTTGAAACTGCACAGGCTCAACACCTTTTTGACCAATAATTGTGACACTGTGCTTAAGCTCAGAGGCATCTAGCAACTTCTATCTCAGCCTTTTGTTGTTGTTGTTGTTTAGGTTTTTGTTTTGTTTTGTTTTGTTTTTTTACAGAGACAGAGAGTCAGAGAGAGAGGGATAGACAGACAGGAACGGAGAGATGAGAAGCGTCAATCATTAGTTTTTCGTTGCATGTTGCGACACCTTAGTTGTTCATTGATTGCTTTCTCATATGTGCCTTGACTGTGGGCCTTCAGCAGACCGAGTGACCCCTTGCTTGAGCCAGTGACCTTGGGTCCAAGCTGGTGAGCTTTGCTCAAACCAGATGAGCCTGCACTCAAGCTGGCAACCTTGGGGTCTAGAACGTAAGTCCTCTGCATCTCAGTCCGATGCTCTATCCACTGTGCCACCGCCTGGTCAGGCTATCTCAGCCTCTTGAAACTCTGAGTTACCATGAAAGATCTCTAATTATGCAGCTGGGGAGACAACTGAAAGAGTGCTAAAAGTACATTGAAGGGGGATTCAGCTAAGCTTAGACTTCAGCCTTTCCTTCCCAAGGTCCCTGGCAGATGAGTGAAGCCATCTAGAACCATCTAGATCAGTTGGACTGCCTGCAAAATACTATTACTGAGGAGTTGATGCCATATGCAACAGAACAATCAAACCTGGAACAATGTTCGTATTTAAGAGTCACAAAATAGTGAGATATATTCAAGTGTTTTTTTGTTTGAACACCTATGTATTCAGTAGTCTGTTGCGTATCAGTAGATTAAAAAAAGATCATGCACTATTCATATGAAAAAAAAGTATATAGTCTTCTAATTGTTTATATGACTACTGAGTAGTTTCTAAATTATTAATAACATTCCATATCTATCTATTGTTATTGTGACTTGGAGCAGGTATGAGTTGAGGAGAAGGAAGGTGTGGGTAGAGTGCAGAACACATTCCTAGCAGCTGTGGCTGACACAATGCTGTGAGAATACTCCAGCTCCCAGAAGCCTCCTGGGCATACCTGAAAGGGAGCTCACCAGCTATAAGGAAGTGACTGAGTGCCAACCACGCAGCTCCCTGATCTTTTCAGCCATTGGCTATAAAGGACATACTATAACACACTATAGGCTGAACACATGTATATAAGCTAGTTTACTTCCTGAATAAAGTGCATCTGCGTCACTGAACCTGGTCTCCGGAGTCAGGTCTTTGGGTCTCCATCATCCTCACTCCCAGCAGGACTTGTCCACAACTTGCACCCAATGTCGGGCAAGGACCTAACCGGCATCCAAGGGACGGGTGAGTGACCCTCTGCAATAGGAAACCTTCTCCCCCACTTGAGCCCCGCAGGCTCAAGCCCTGCACACCCTATTGCAGAGTAGGTGAGTTAAAGTTAGTGAAAAGGATCTCTGTATTTACTGGGAGATCCTCTCTGGTTTCAATCCTTGGCTCCGGGACATGCCTCCCTGGGACCCGAATACTTGGGCACGAGCTTTCTGGCACATTCATTCGGCTGAAGTACATGGGGGATAAACCTTCCCTCTTGGCCTCATTCCTGCCCTGTTAGCGATACATGCCTGCTTGACCAGTGCTCCTGCTGAGGACCCTCCAACAGTGCCAAAGATATTGCAGGCTGCCTCTCTCTCCAGGGAGCCCCTACCTCCCTATTTGCCCCCCTCCACAGAAGAGGAAAGTAGTTTAGCCTCCGAGTTTGACAAAATTGCAGCTGAGCGCGCAGAAATGAAACCAACCAAATTGTTAACTGCACCATCAGCTCTGCCACCAGAAAAGGTGGAAGTTGCTACATTCCCTGCCAGGGCTCAGTGCCCCACCCCAGCCTCTCAGACACCATTTTCTCCAACATGTGTTCATGTTCCTGCTGCAGACCCATGGGCCAGCCTATACGCCCCCATGTGTCTTTTTTCTTTCTGTCTGTCTTGTCTATTTTTCTGTATCCCTTGCTCTCTCTCTCCCCCACCCCTCTCTCTGAAATGATGTTGGAAGGACCCAGCCACGGCACAGTGGCAGGGATCACAGCCTCTTCTAACACAAGGGAGAGGTTATGCTTGTGTTTTTCAGCCAATTTGGATCCCAGGAACCCCCAACCTGCTCGACAGGGTTTCTTGGGCATCCACTAAGTGGTTCAGTCTTCACCCATCCAAAGCCACAGCCCTGGCCTTCTCCACACTGACTACGCCTGAGGGGAGGAGGTCCTCAGTGCTCCAGAAGAAGACTTCGCAGCCAGCATGTGCACTCCATCACCTGGGGGGATGTGGAAGCTTTGGCGGACAGGCCCAGAGAATTGCCGTGACGGGCCCCCAGGCCCTGGTGCCCTGTTCTTGCTTATGTGTGCTATAGTAACAGCTGACTCCCAGACACAGGTGGCAGCAGCCCAGGGCTCGAGCCCAGCAGCGTGAGCTGGTGTTTTTAGTTTATCTTTGGAGGATGATGAGAATGGGGCCGGAGTTGCGATTTATAGACTCCAGAAGGTAAACAGTGGCAGCTGCGATGGAAGGATAAGTGGAAGCCAGGCTTGCATCGCCGAGTGGCTACTGGAATGGCAGGGAGTGCCTGCTAAGCCACTGGTGGGTTCACTGACATTTTGGGACACAGGGGTGAATGCCATCATGCTCTCCAGAGCAGAGATGGAAATGCTGACTGTCATTGCCACATGCTCCTCTTTGGGACAGTGTAAGACCTACCAGGACAGCAAGAATGAGGGGGGTGGCTGACACCCTATGTGCATGGACTGATTTCCTGAACTATGATGGGAGTGAGCATTGGTTTCTTTGTTGGATGGACTTAGGATTTTGGACAATGTGAAATACCCTGATGGGAGTAGGGGACAGCTTTGCTGGAGGCCCTTCCCCTGCCCTGGGAAGCTTTTCCCATGGCTAGAAAGAAGGCTGAGGACATTTTGTGCTTTTGGCAAAGTACTCAGAGACTGGTGAAATGTACCTCTGTAATTGTTGAAATTGTATGATTTGTCATGTTGTTGTAATTTGTGTAATGTGCCTTGCAACCATATGCAGTACACAGCCCACGGCAAGCCATCCGTTCTGTGTTTGGATGCTGAGACCTTTGTGGGAAGGGGGTGTGCATGGACCTAAGTCCATTTTTTACAATCAAAATGAAACTGTGTTTAACAGCACCTAGAAATTCTCTGTAACACAATGGGCGGGAAATGACCTCTCGACCCCTAGGAGGAATCCCCTGTGTTAAGGCCCCTGTTCTATTTCCTAACTAGTCAAACATTACAGAAGCTTGCCTCATTGTTTAATCCAGCTAATCTATTAGCATATAGTATAATAGGTATTATAGTTGTTTTAGTTCTACTAGGGTCCCGTTGCATTATGCATAGCATTCAGAAGCTACAACAACAGCAAGCTGTCATTCATCGAGTCCAATTGGCCTTAATTAAAAGAGAAGGGAGAGGTGTGGGTGGAGGACAGAGCACATTTCTAGCAGCTGTGGCTGATGCAATGCCGTGAGAATACTCCAGCTCCCAGAAGCCTCCTGGGCATACCCAGGCAGGAAGCTCACCAGCTATAAGGAAGTGACTCAGTGCCAACCACGCAGCTCCCTGATCTTTTCAGCCATCGGCTATGAAGGACACGCTATAACATCCTATTGGCTGAACCCATGTATATAAGCAAGCTTACTTCTGAATAAACAGGATCTGCATCACTGAACCTGGTCCCCGGAGTCAGGTCTTTGTATTTCCATTGTCCTCACCTCCAGCAAGACTTGTCCACAGGAATAGGGTAACACTGACTGGGTTTAACCATCAAAAATCTTGATATGTTTCTTTTTCCCTTTCCTTTCTTTGTAATTTTAGAAAGAAGAACAGGATTAAGAAAAGAGTACAAGGTGGCCCTGGCCAGTTGGCTCAGTGCTGCAGCATCTGCCTGGCATGTGGATGTTCTGGGTTCAATTCTTAGTCAGGGAACACAGGAGAAGTGACCATCTGCTTTTCTACCCTGTCCCCCTTCCCTACCCTCCTTCTTTTTCTCTTTCTTCTGCTCCTGCAGCCATGGCTCAACTGTTTCAAGTGAATTTGTCCCAGGCATTGAGGATGGCTCTGTGGCCTTTGCCTCAGCCTCTAAAAGTAGCTCAGTTGTCAAATAACAGAGGAACGCCCCAGATGAGCATAGCATTGCCTCGTAGGGGGCTTGCCAGAAGGATGCCCATTGGGGTACATTTGGAAATCTGTCTCTTTGTCTCCCTTCCTCTCACTTAATAATAAATAAAATTTAAATAAAAGAAAGGAGTATAAGTATGTGAATGAGATGTATATTAGTGGAAAGGGTCAAAAGGTCACAATGTGCTGTCTAATACCTGTAGCACTATGCAAAGCAAAGGTACTTCTTTGACTAGGGTTTGAGGCACTGCAGCTTATTACTCTCCAAAGCAGTTGTTGGGGAAGTTGTGCTCCATTCAGGCAGGTCTTCATAAGTCTGAGAACATTTTCTGTGTTTCAGCAGCTCCCAGTTTTGTGACATAGTTTCAAATTTGCTTCAGTTTTTCTTTGAAGCATTTTTTTTTGCCCAGTCTGCTTCTTTTAAGGGCCCTCCTTGAGCTTTAAAAAAGATGAAAGGATGCATGAAAGGCAATTATTTTCAAAAGAATAGGATGGAAAAACAATAATAGGAACTGAAAAGTTGGGTGAGACATACTTTTGTGACTTACTTAAAATAGGTCAAAACATTTGAGACTTCTTGATGTCAACAGTTCAAAATGAGTTTAATAACATGTAGTCTTCTAGTCTTCAGACATACGGAATTCTATTATGTGGTTGCATTGCAATGGGAAAACATCACCTGAATAAGACACAGTCTGAATATTCACATCATTATCTTTAAAGTTGTGTTGGTTTATTACTGACACACAATGATAAAAGACTTCTCACCTTAAAAGTGTGACTGAATACAACAGTACTTCAAAAATATCTTCTCTATATGAGAAAATAATTTGAAAATAAATGAGACAATTAGTTGGCTTATTTAATGATCCTGAAAAATGAAAACAAATAATCAGAATTTAAGATGTCACCGGATGTTGCATTAGCCAGTTTTTGAAAAATATTTCAAACGCTTGTGTAAGTGCAAACCAGTACTAAAAATTTCAGCCTCACAAGAAAGTCCAACGGTCAATCTATTGCCAAAATCTTAGATGGTTTTTAACTACCTATTAGTTTGATGAGATGTATAGCAAAAGTAAAGAAATGCTACTGCAGTTTGAAATAATGACTGCTACTAAGTTTGTATAGAAATACCCATGAAAACACAGAAAGTGATAAAGTCATAAAACAACTCAGAACTGACTGACAACACTGGTCTAGCTTTTCTAGGTCCCTGAGGAAACTGTGACCAAGAGCAGAGACAGAACCCTAATGCAAAACACTGAATGTGTTCAGAATATAATTACTGATTTCCATCTAATTACAGAGAAAACAGATCTTTCCAGACTTGGAAGAGAAAATAGCTATTATTTTCTCTACTCAAAACATACATGCATTTACCTTATAGAAATAGCTCTTTTCTTTTTTTCTTTAAGGTATAAATACTTGGATGCCCTAGTTCTCATTCATTTTCATTTCAAGGATGACTCAGATATCTAGTGATCTGTTATACCCTAAGACAGTGGTTCTCAAAGTGTGCGCCCTAGAAGATTTCCAGGTATGCCCTATGATATTCCAGAGAAAAATGTGCCTGTTGGTGACCAAAAAACCAACAAGGTTTTTGGAGTTTAGATTTTTGGGGGACAGAGATATGGGGAATTGGTTGTAAACTAACAGTCTGCCCAACTCCCCACCTCACTTGCCTGATTATGTTGCAAAAGGCTTGTTAAGCTTTGGTGCTGAATTGTTTACACTACCCCCCATGTTCTCCCGACAGACTAGAGGCAAGTTTCTTCTATCCTTTGTTTGGTGTAAGGTTAAGATGAGATGTATCTTATGGTGCTTTTGGATTGATGATTAAACATAAAGAATTGTCTCTTAAAGCCTTTGAATATCTATAAAGGAAGAATATGTGTCAATATTTAAAAATGCTTTGAACATTTTACTACAATTTTCAACATCCTATTTATGTGAATTAGGATTTTCTACCCTCAACACAATTAAGAGTAAAAAGAGAAAAATTTTTCAATGTATTTATGAGGAAATGAGAGTTTGCCTTTCAAATATATGCCCAAACATTGAAGAAATCTCTAGGACACATCAGGCTCATGTTTCTCATAAACACAAGAATGAATTAACTTACCACATCTGCACCAAGACCTGCTGAATTTTCTAAATCTTACTAAGAATGCATTTATATATATAAAAAGAAAACCTTTTTGTTGTTTCTTTATTTTTTAAGCCCTCTTTTTTACAAATTCTAAAACGCATACCTCAAACACTGTAACATAAAAACGTTTTTTAAATGTCAGAATAAATTTAATTTTGTCATATTTATTTTGTTTAATTATCATAAAAGCATGCTTGGACTTTCTACTTTTTTTCTTTGATATATGACTTAATAATTATAACATATTTCTCAGAAATTTGTATATAGTATACCTACAATTATTTGTAGGATTTTAAATGCATCCCAATTTCAAAAAGTTTGAGAACCACTCCCCTAAATATGAAGTCCATCATAGTGAAGGGCATAGACAGAAAAAGCTAGAATGTTAGTATGTTAAAGGTACTGTGGCTATGTACTGTTTCTAATAGAACTGCAGCGGGCTTCATATATTCTAGTAATAAATTCCTGTTATTGAAAAGAAGAACTGGGGGACGCATATTTTACAATCCAGTTTAAATGTTGACAAAATATTAAAAAGACAGAAATATTTTATCATTCTGTTTATGTCAAATCCTAAACTAAGCTGGAAATTTTTTATTTAATGGTTACAAAAGAAAGAAGATCTAAATTTTTTAATAAAACTACTAAAAAACAGTCAATATAAAAAGTAATATACTTTAAAGACAAATATAAAAATATAATTGTGTAGTCTTCAAAATTAAAAAAAAAATGTTGACCATAAAAATAGAAAATGAGATGATAACACAGTAAATTCTAATAAAAAATGCATGTGGTAAAAACAGGGAGGGAGAGAGAGAGAGATAGATAGAGAGAGAGAGAGAGAGAGAGAGAGAGAGAAGGGAGGAAAGGAAAAAGAGAGAACCTCATTAGGATATAAAAATATAAGAAAAACTTTTAAAGTTTCTAAATATTGATCTCTCTGAGCAAAAGCTGTACAAATTAGAATCAGTGATGTATGTAGACAAAAGCTGTAGGAATGTCTCTTTAATTCAGAGAACAAAGGCATATAGTTAGAATGAGAAAACATTACTAAATATAAAATATTGACATGACAATAATAACTTACAGGTATGGAAGACAGAGAACAAAATGCTACAAAAGAATAACATGTGTCCTTGAAAATGAAAGAAAAGTTGATTAAAGTTATAGGAACATGGATATAAAAGTACAAGAAAGAAGAAAACTAATTCTTGAAAGAGCATAAGCATAATAAATGTAATAATAGTATTGTTATAAAAGTGATTATTTTTATGAATAGCACCTGAAAGTACTATTGAATATACACTTTTTAAAGTATTTATTATACAATTTTCAATGGTAATTTAAGTTTGACACAGTAAGGAAGAATAAATGAATAAGAATATCCAAGAACATATTGTAAAAGAATGAGGGCAGATTTCATTCCAGATTTACATGTACAGTAACAATATAATAAATAAGATCTGATTTTGGTGAATAAAATAATATAGTAGCATAATAAGAATAGTCAGAATTTATAACTTCATACATGCTAGGTACTGTTTTTAGTATTATACACAAATGAACTCATTTAATAAGCACAAGAATCCTGTCATGGAAGCATTTGTATTAGTTTTTTATTACTGCATGACAAATTACCTCAAATTTAGTGGCTTAAAGCAACACACATTTACTTCTCACAGTATCTGTAGTTCAATATACCCAACAAGATTTTTTGTCACCTAAAAATCAAAGTGCCTCTGAGCTGTTTTCCTTATTAGATCTTCTGAGGAAGAATTCCCCTTTAGGCCCATTTAGTTTGTTAGCTTAACTCACTCCCTTGTGTTTGCAAGAAGAAGGTTGCCATGTCCTTGCTGGCCCTCAGCCAGGTGTCAGTTTTAGCTTCTTGAGCCTGCCCACAGTACGTGACATTTGTGTGGACCCTTCCTCCATCTTCAGAGCCAGCAGCTGTGGAATGAGTCCTTTTCACACATGGCATTTCTCTTCTACTTTCTTTCAGCCAAGTCTCTCTGCCTGTCTTCCCTTTCCTGCCATACTATTATTCTTATCTCAATTTTACAGATGAATTAAGTAGTCACTAAGTGGTTAAATATCCATCCAAGAGTCAGAAACAAAGTTAGGGAAGCTAGAATCTGAACCTGAGTATTCTAATGCTAGAGTCCATGATACTAATCATTATATCATAAAGGACTGTGCCAGGAAATAAACCTTAGTCTAACTGTCAGTGTAGGAAGTTAGATATTGATAAAAGACTGAGGAACTGAATTGGACAATAACCCTGCTTGCTTCACTAGGAAGTTACAGCTTTACACACTCCCTAGTGCACCCTCTACCCTCAGGACCTAATCCCTGAAGTAGGCAGGGAGGAATAAAAACCAGCAGGAGAAATTCCTCGACTGGGCACATGCTCAGTAGAAGTCAGGATGGCATAGGAAGAGGTGCTTTTACCATGAAACATATGCAGTAAGAACCAAGATGGCTCCATAGAAGCCTGTCACTCTAGTCTGGGAAGAGGATCAGATTGGATAAAAATACAGAATCTAATCAGATCTAGGAAATGCTGTGGTTAAGAGAATGAATCAGCAAAAGCCTGAAAAAAATTGGAGAATTGATTTGCTAGTTTGAAGAAGCACCTGGTCCTTCCCAAGCCTGAGATAATATAACTCAAATTTAACAAAGAATTAGCATTCACACCTCCCCACCCCATAACACATACTTGCCTCTATGCTCGTATGTTCTTGCTCCATGGCAGCCACAGGGCCATAGAAGGTGCACAGACCCTGAACATGGGCCTGGGTACAACACCAGCCAAGGTGCAGTGGGAACAGAGAAGCTAGGCTAACTGAATGGGGACACAGACATAGACTGAACCATGCATAGACTGTGTGGACACTGGTCTTTCTCTTGGGCCTGATGAAGACAAAGTTAGACTTTTTTTTTATAGTAGGATGGATGGAGATGAGGCATTGGGAACCTGGGTGCAGCCTTCTATCTCTATCCAAATAAACCTTACCACCAAACCCAAACCTTCACTGCATTAGTTTCCTGTAATGTTTTTCTTGTTACTCTGAAAGAATCCCATTTCCGTCGGCATCAACACCACTTGTTATAGTCATCAAAATTGGGGAAATTACTAGAGCCCTATGACAGAACACGATAACATTAATTCCAGCTCACTAAATATTTAAGTATAGATAACATTTAAAAAGTTTTAGAAAGATGTGTCAGTGAATTTCTCTGTCACCCTAGAATAAAAATGCACAAATAGCTAAAAGAAAAACATAGGGAAAAATATTGCTTTCACTATGTTAAAGAAGTACAGTAAGTCCTCATTTAATGTCATCAATTGGTTCTGTGACTTTAAGTAAAACAACATGAAATGAAACCAATTTTACCATAGGCTAATTGATATAAGTAAGAGTTAAGTTCCTATAGCATTTCATCACTATTATACTGAAACAATGTTGAACAAAACAATGTTATTTGGGGACCTATTGTATTATATTTCGAAACCTATGATAATGGGATAAAAACCCTTTGTAAAATTCAATGCTTAGGTAAAAGCTCTTAATATAATAAAAATGTAAAGGTATTGCCATTTTTAGTAGAATCTACCAAAACCTTCCAATAGATTTTGTACATAAAGGTAAAAGTTCTTTTCAAAGTGAAGTAGAAAAAAAAACCTGCCTTCTATCACTACATATATAGAATATTAGAAAGAAGGCCCTCGTGTACACAGAGGTTAAAAAGGTCAAGAGAAAAAGAGATAAAGATTAATTAGAAGGAAACAAAACTCAAAATTGCTGGCAGAATAAAACCTGACTTTATAATAAATTTTTATAATAAAAACCTTCATAAGTTTACTGAAATAATAAAAAAGTCAATATACAGAAAAATCAATAGCATTTCTAACATGAACATAAATAATTAGAAACAATTACAGATAAAAAGGGGGGCTTTCCTTGTTGTCTTAAATTTTAAGGCATAAGATAGAACAGTGATGTGTACCCAGTGATCAAGATGACCTTAACCTTCCCCTGAGTGTAAGTCAACTTTAGACAGACTTCTTCTGACTTCCCTTTACTTAGAGCATTTGCTTAGAAAATTTGTACTTGTAAGATTTTCTCTGCCCCGTTGACATATAAACCTTATTAAAAGCCTCTTTCCAGCCTTACAGCCCAAAACGTCCTTCTCAAGGACCTGGGAGGTTTCCTTTGAAATGTAATCAAGGATGATACAGCACCTACCTCTCCCTTTCTGCTCCAAAGGTAGGAGTCTAATTTTGATGGGAGTTTTTCTCCAAGTTGTAAAGCTACTTCCTGTTATAAACATAAGAGAAAGTTTACTTTTTTGGGGTAAAACCAATTTGTAAACACAGGTGACCTAAGACAGCCTTACTCCAGTTCTTAAAAACTCCCCAACTTTTTCTTTCAGCAGTGTTGAGCTCATACTGCGTTTTGGCCTCTCTCCCTTGTTGCCACAGTCTTGAATAAATCTTCCTTGCCTGTTTAACTTTGTGCAGAGAAATCATTGCTTTGACATCACACTTGCTTTGAAAAAGGAAGGGAAACCCAGAAGTTGCTGAGAAGTTGGTTGGGAAAGTACTGAGCAAGAAAGGAACAGTGAAAGAATCTTGTATGGCAGGTCTCTAAGTCATAAATCAGACTCGGCTAGGAAATGGCTGAAATATATGAACTGGAAGTGACATGTAAATTTTAAATTGCACTTTACTGGAACCACCTTTTTAATACCTAAAAGTGAATTACAATTGCTGAGATAAAATTATTTTCTGTATCTGAAAGTATTCTGAAAGTTGTGGCTTCTGTCTAAGGAGTCATTCATGGAATGAAAGAAAGAGTAAATGGTTTATTTAAGGGCAATTGTTGGATAAAAATGTAGATATTTCTTGATGTACTCTTCCAACTTCAGTACTTTAATCAGATGCTTAAATTACACTTAAAGAATATAACATACACAATGTAAACACAGATAAATAAATACCTGAAATAACTAACAAAATATGTGTAGAACTTTATTTTAAAAAAGTAAACCCAAACAATGAAAGGTATAATTCATTATTCATAGACAGTATTAGCATATTAATTATCTCTAAATACATCTTTAATTTTTAAAATTCAAGTTAGGCTACTACTATTTTGCTTTTATAGTTTTTACTCTGAAAATGCAATTTAGGTAGATTAAGTAATTGAATGCAAACTTTGGGAATAAAACATAGGTACACACTTTAATCACTTCAAGTCAGAGAAAACTTTTTGGTGAAAGATATAAAAACTGCAAAGCCTATAGAAAAAGGTTAGTGAAATGGACTACATCAAAAACTAGAACATTTAATCAAGAAAACTATGAACAAGGTAAAATGAGGATCAGAAACTGTGAGAATACAGTTTCTATCGATTCCCATTACCACCTGTACATACTTATGGCATTTACACCTGACTCCATCCTCAGAGATGAGTTGTTCTTGCTCTGATGCAATACCAAGCTCTGTATTGGGGCACTAAATTTTATCTCCTCTGTTCCACTCAAGAATTTTGCTCTAGTAATTATTTTCTTTTTTTTTTTTTCTGTAGTAATTCTTACCTTTTTTAACTATGCATTCAAATGTTTGTTCTCTACTAAATAATTCTCATCAGTTATAAATAAGTAAGCTGTATTTTTTATTCTAAGTAGAAAATAAAATATGAAGTTTCTCTTGAACCCAATTTTCCTGCCTGCTATTTACACATTGTTTTGCTCCCATTTGTAGCAACAATTCTTGAGTGACTTTTCTATCCTCATAATTTCTCTTTTACTTCTGTCTTAAACTCAGTTCAGTTTGTGTGTGTGTGTGTGTGTGTGTGTGTGTGTGTGTGTGTGTGTGTAGGCAAACCATGTCATGACTTACCCTGCAGACACTGCACTCATGACTTCCATGTTGTTAACTCATCACATTTGACCTAGCAATGGCATTTATCATAGCTGATCATGCTCTTCTCTTTCATCTCTATTCTTCTACTTCTCCTGAATTCCACTGTTTCTCTCTTCTCACCTATTCTAGCCTCCTTTGCTGGCTTCTCTGCTTCTTTCTCATCGCTCAGTGTCGAAGCAGCCCAGTGCTCAGTGCCTGTACTGCTGGTTTTCTCTTTGAGATCGCATTCATTCCAAACACTTTAAGTACTATTTCTGAGCCAGCAATTTGCATCTCCAGTTCAGATTTGTCTCCTGAAACCTAGATTTGTATATTTGCCAACTTATACAAGCATAACCTCAGCACATTACTATCTTTTAGTAATATCTTAAAAATATTTCCAGCATCTGACCTTTCTTCACCATCTTCACTGCTTTTCTCTTATCCCAAAGGCAACATCATCTCTCTTTTGATTTCTGTAATAGTTGTAACTCGTCTCTCTGCTTTTATTTTGCCTCCTTTACAGTCTATTCTTATGAGAGTAGCCAGGGTCGTCATCCTTTTAAAAACTAAGTGATATCACTCCTTGAAATTCTGCAACAGCTCCCTACTAACTTCAGGTTAATGCTAATGATCTTACATTATCTTAGAAGGCTCACATGCTCAACTCCTGACCTTAGACATCATCATTTAATACTACCTGCTTCATTTGTTCCCACTCAAGTGTCCAATTTTCTCTCCCTCCAATGTTCTGAGCATGTTCCTACCCAAGGCCATTTGTTCCAAATGAAGAGATATATGACAAAGAAATAATTAATGTTTTATTATATAAAAACATTATATATTATATAAAATGTTTTATTGTGTAAGAAGCTTGTTCTATTTTTACATATAATTTATTTTAAACCAAATAAAAACTATCAAACATAACACTAAAAAATGGGCAAAGAAATGAACACACCTATCACGAAATATGAAATATAAATGAGCAATAAGCATATATACAAGGGAACTGAGGTTGGCATTGAAATTCTTACAATATTGAGGGCTTTTGCAAATTTTGTATCAAGAGATTAAATTATTTTTTACTTTTTACCTTTGATCCCCTTCACCTATTTTCCCATCCCCTTCCCCCCTCTGGAAACCTTCAGTCTATTTTCTGTAAATATAAGCTAGTTTTTCTCATTTGTTTGTTTTTAGATTCTATACATAAACTGCAACATATGGTATTTGTCTTTCTCTGACTTATAATGCCTTTGAGGTTCATCTATGCTGTTACAAATAACAAGATTTCATTCTTTTTATGATTAATATTTTAATATATATATATGGTAATTTTTCTTTATCCAGTCTTCCATTAATGAACACTTAGTTTGTTTCTATATCTTGGCTATTGTAATCCATGCCACAATGAACATGGGGGCACATAGACCTTTCCGAATTACTGTTTTTATTTTCTTCAGATACGTATCCATAAGTGGAATTACAGGATCATTTGGTTGTCCTATTACTAATTTTTGAGGGACTTTTGTCCTGTTTCTGTAATGGCTTCAGCAATTTACATTTCCATCAACAACACGTTTCCCTTTCTCCACATCCTCACCAACACTTGTTATTTCTTGTCTTTTTGATAATAGCCATTCTTTTTTTTTTTTTTTTTTGTATTTTTCTGAAGCTGGAAACGGGGAGAGACAGTCAGACAGACTCCCGCATGCGCCCGACCGGGATCGACCTGGCACGCCCACCAGGGGGCGATGCTCTGCCCACCAGGGGGCGATGCTCTGCCTCTCCCGGGCGTCGCTCTGTTGCAACCAGAGCCACTCTAGTGCCTGGGGCAGAGGCCAAGGAGCCATCCCCAGCGCCCGGGCCATCTTTGCTCCAATGGAGCCTTAGCTGCGGGAAGGGAAGAGAGAGACAGAGAGGAAGGAGATGGGGAGGGGTGGAGAAGCAGATGGGCACCTCTCCTGTGTGCCCTGGCCGGGAATCGAACCTGGGACTTCTGCACGCCAGGCCAATGCTCTACCACTGAGCCAACCGGCCAGGGCCAATAATAGCCATTCTAACAGGTGTGAGTTGATACTCGTGGTTTTAATTTCTGTTTCTCTAATGATTAATGATGTTCAGCATCTTTTCATGTACCTATTGACCATCTTTGGAGAAATGTCTATTTAGTAGATCTTCTGCCCATTTTTAATTGGTTTGTTACATTTTTTGTTTTGTTTTTGTTATTGAGTTGTATGAGTTCTTTATATATTTTGAATGTTAGCCCCTTATCAAATACATTATTTTTAGATGTTTTTCCCATTCAGTAAGTTGCCTTGAGGGTTTTTATTGCTGAGCAAAATAATAAAATTATGATTAATGCTGTATAAACAATAATTCATCATCCTGAGATTTTTGTTAAGAAAATAAAAGTTATAGCTGCAAAGTTTTACATATATGCATTTTCTTACACTATTACATATTTTAATTAAACATAGGAGAGATAAAGGTAGTTATTACTTTTTAAATAAATATTAATATACTATATTTAGCAGCCACTCAAAATAATATTTTGAGAAATATGTAATGATTAAGAATATGAAATGAAAGTGCAGCCCGCATGTATTTATACATTTACATATATGTGTATCAGTGTGTGTGTGTGTGTGAGTAAAATAAATGTTAAAAATGCCAGTGATTGATAGGTGACGTCAGAGAAATGTCACCATGTGGGGTGCTCCTGATATCTCCCCCTGAAATTTCAACAAATTCAACAACTAGAGACAGAAAAACAATCTCAGGAGCATCTGACATATACACACACCAGACAAAGGTACGATTGGGTGAAAAGGTAGCTGAAATTATAATCCACTCTGAAGGAAATAAGATGGAGAATGAAGTATTCCACTTTCCTCACTGACCTGAGGAAGGGCCGTTTTCACTTGAAACTTCAAAAAAAAAAAAAAAAAAGAAGGCTAGGGGCGAGGGAAGAAGCTGGACTAGGGCAGATGATCAAGCCGAGAGAGCGCGCTGGCGACTCAGCCTGAGATTGTGGACACAGAGCTATGGTGAGTGGCAGACTCTGGCAGAAGTAGTGGGAAAGTGTTGCCTACAGAGGCCAGCACCAGAGCCTTTTGGTCTTTGTTCACTCTTGGTCTGCGGTCGGGGGTGGTGTGCAAGAGGCTCCACTTGGTGCCTCTGGCAGGACGCTTGCATTCAAAGGTGGAGGGGCTAGGCTGGAGACTGTCAGCAGTGGACTTGTGCATGGGCTATAGCCAGAGTTCCTTTGTGGTCCGGGCTCCCTGACAACAGCACAAGAAGTGCACCCATCCAGGTGGGGCACCTCCACCAGCTGATACAGGTTACAAAGCACATTTCCACAGAGCAGACCTCAGAGAGCACTGCAGAAGTTGTGTGTGCTGGGCTGCAGGCTTCCAAACAGAGCACAAGAGAGAAAAGCCTGTGGAGATTAGACCCACAGAATGCTGAGGCAAGCTAGACAAGCCTGGGGGCCCTTAGAAAGGCTCCTAACCAGCAATCAGCTACCTGTCCTGCCTGCTTATACTGGTTACTCTAGTTGGCAAAGCCTTACCCAGAACTATGCTTTGAGTGGGGCTGGAGGAAGGACTTGGAAGCTCTTAGGGCCTCTTACTCTGCAAGCAGTGACTGGGGCAACTTCCCGCCAGCCGATACAGGTTACAAAGAACATTCCATGGAGCAGACTTCAGAGAGCACTGCGGAAGTTTTGGGGGCTGGGCTTCCAAACAGGGAACAAGGGAAAAAAGCCTGTGGAAATTAGACCCCTGGAATGCTGAGGCAAACTAGACATGTCTGGAGGCCCTTAGAAAGGAGCCTGACCAGCAATTGGCTACCTGCCCTGCCTGCTTATACTGGTGGCTCTAGTTGGCAAAGCTTTACCCAGAACTGTGCTTTGAGCAGGGCTGGAGGGGGGACTTGACAGCTCTTAGAGCCTCTTGTTTTGCAAGCTGTGGCTGGGGCAACTTCACAGCTGAGTCCACAGGCTGCTAGCTCAGGAAGGAGAGAAATGGGGAGAGGCACACGGAAAACTGACTCTCCCATAGTTGGAGCCTGCAAACCCTAACAAGCCCCACCTACCAATGGGACTGAGGCCTAGCTTATGTCATTGCCATAGGGACACATCAACTCCAAATCTCTACTCAAGAGTGCCAGTAGGGCAAAACCTGTGGTACAGCGCTACCTGACAAAAAGAAAAAGAAAAAAAAAAAAAAAGATACCTCTCAAAACTGGGAATAAATTACATTTTTTATAACTTTCTTCCATTTTTTTGTATTTATCATCTTTTTTTTCACTTTGATCATTTTATCTTCTTTCCATCTTATTCTTTCCTTTTCATTTTGAACTTTATGACCTATTGGTATTACATTTTCTATTCTTTTTTTAATGAGGGTTACATTCCACAAACCTTAATTTTTTTTTCTTTTTTATTCTTTTCTCTTTCACTTTTTCTCTCATTTGATCATTTACAAACAAAATATTTTATTCTGAATTCAAATTTTTTGTGGCATTTTGTGTGTTTTTTTTACTTCGTTTTTTATCTCTTTGTCATTTCCTTCTAACTCTGGCTCTTTGTTCTATCTAGTTTTTGTTCCATTTAGCACAATAGAATTTTCATTTTTTCACTGTATTTTTTCAAATTTTTTATCATCTCTTATTAGTGTTATTAACAATACCACTCTCAAATGCCATTAAGGATAAAGAAACAAAAATGGATACAAAAGACAAAGATGTAGCTTAAATAAAGAAAAATCTCTAAAAAAATCTCCATTGTTTTGAAACCTTGGAGTTAAATGACAGAGAATTAAAAATTGAAGTTCTAAAAATACTCAGGAATACACAAGAAATCAATTTAGAGAGCTCAAAAAACAATTCAATGAACAAAAAGAATACCTCACCAAGAAAATTGAAACTATGAAAAGAAATCAAACAAAAATAAAAAATTCAATACATAAATGGAAAAATGAGATAACAAGCTTAGCTAATAGAACAGGCTAGATAGTGGTGAGAATTAGTGACATAGAATACAGGCATCTAGAGACACTACAGAGAGAAGAGGAGAGAGAATCATGAATTCAAAAAAATGAGAAAGCCCTAAAGGAACTGTCTGATTTCCACCAGAAATAACAACATAAAAATAATGAGTATATCAAAAGAAGAAGAGAGAGAAAATGGAATGGAGAACATATTCAAACAAATAATAGACAAGAATTTCCCAAGCCTGTGGAATTCGAATTATACAAGAAGCATACAGAACACTGAGTTGTCTTCACCCTAACATACCTACTCCAAGGCACATCATAATGAAATTATCACAAACCAATGACAAAGAAAACATCCTCAAGGCAGCCAGGGAAAAGAAGAATACACCATATAAAGGATAGCCCATTAAGTTATTATCAGATTTCTCAGCAGAAACTCTACAAGCCAGAAGAGAGTAGACCACAATATTTAAATTTCTGAAAGAGAGGAACTTCCTGCCAAGAATAATATATCCATCAAAGCTATCCTTCAAATACAAAGGAGAAATAAAAACATTCATAGATATAGAAAAGATGAGGGAATTTATCACCAGAAAAGCCCCACTTTAGGTAATACTAAAAGGGGTTATTTGACCAGATACAAAGAACAAAACAAAACAAAATTACAATTAAAGGCTCCTTCAAGATCACAATAAAAACAAGATTAATCTGTGACAACTAAAACAAAAAAGAGGAGATGACAAAGATTTACAGTAGCAAAGGAGAAGAGAGTGCAGAAGCACTCATGAGCTAATGTACTACAATGAATATCATATGTATCATTTTTATAACTCAATGGTAACCACCCATAAAAAACACTACAGAAACACATGGCCTAAAAAAAGAAGAAACAGAGGAAAAAAGTATAGAATACAACCAAATGAAAACAAATGACAGAAAAACAAAAGAGAAGAACCAAACAAGATACAGAGCTATCAGAAAGAAATACATAAAATGACATTTGGAAACCCTCAAGTGTCAATAATTACACTAAATGTAAATGTATTGAACTCACCAATAAAAAGACACAGAGTAGCAGAATGGATTAAAAAAGAAAATTCAACTGTATGCTGCCTTCAATAAACACTTCTAAACTACAAGGATAAAAACAAATTCAAAGTGAAAGGTTGGAAAACAATTCTCCAAGCAAATAACATCCAAAGAAAAGCAGGTGTAGCCATACTCATATCTAACAATGCTGACTAAAAGACAGGAAAGGTAATCTGAGAAAAAGATGGTCAATTCATAATAATAAAGGGGACATTGAATCAAGAAGACATAACACTTCTTAATATATATGCACCAAATCAAGGAGCACCAAAGTATATAAGACATCTACAAAGTGACCAAAAAATAATGCTGACAAAAATACGATCATACTTGGAGAATTCAGTGCACCGCTGATGGCTCTAGATCATTCATCCAAACAGAAAATCAATAAAGAAATATTAGCCTTAAACAAAACACTAGAACAGTTGGATATGATAGACATCTACAGAAAATTTCATTTCAAAATGCCAGAGTATACATTTTTCTTTAGTGTACCTGGAACATTCTCACGAATTAACCATATGTTGAGCCACAAAAGTAATATCAACAAATTCAGAAAGATTGAAACTATACCAAGCATATTTTCTGACCATGAAGCTTTGAAACTAGAATTCAACTGCAAAAAAAAGAGGTAAAAAACCCCACAAAAATATGGAAATTAAACAACATACCTTTAAAAAATGAGTGGGTCAAAGAAGAAATAAAAGCAGAGATCAAAAGATACATACAGAGAAATGAAAATGACAATACAATATATCAGAATCTCTGGGATGCAGCAAAAGCAGTAATAAGAAGGAAGTTCATATCATTACAGGCCTATATGAACAAACAAAAGAGATCCCAAGTAAACAACTTAACTTTACATCTTAAGGAACTAGAAAAAGAAAAACGCAACCCAAAATCAGCAGACAAAAGGAAATAATAAAAATCAGAGCAGAAATAAATAAAATAGAAAAGAGAAAAACTATAGAAAAAATCAATAAAACAAGGAGTTGGTTCTTTGAAAACATCAACAAAATTGATAAACCCTTGGCAAGACTCACTAAGGAAAAAAAGAAAAAGGACTCATATAAACAAAATTCAAAATGAAACAGGAGAAGTCACCACAGATAACATAGATATACAAAGGATTATTGTAGAATACTATGAAAAACTATATGCCATCAAATTTAACAATCTAGAAGAAATGGATAAATTCCTAGAACAATACAATCTTCCTAGACTGAGTCATGAAGAAGCAGAAAGCCTAAACAGACCCATAAGCAGGGAGGAAATAGAAAGAACTATCAAAAACCTCCCCAAAAATAAAAGTCCAGGGCCAGACGACTATACTAGTGAATTTTATCAAACATTCAAAGAAGACTTGACTTCTATCTTACTCAAAGTCTTCCATAAAATTGAAGAAGTAGCAATACTTCCAAACACATTTTATGAGGCCAACATAGCCCTCATACCAAAACCTGGCAAGGACAACACAAAAAAAGAAAACTACAGACCAATATCTCTAATGAATACAAATGCTAAAATACTAAATAAAATACTAGCAAATTGAACATGACAATACGTTTTTAAAAAATTCATCATGATCAAGTGGGATTCATCCCAGAATCACAAGAATGGTTCAACCTACATAAAACAGTTAAGGTAATACACCATATCAACAAAACAAAGAACAAAAGCCATGTGATCCTATCAATAGATGCAGAAAAGACATTTGATAAAATACACCATTTTATGTTTAAAACACTCAATAAAATAGGTATAGAAGGAAAATATCTCAACATAATAAAGGCCACTTATGACAAACCATCAGCTAACATCATATTAAGTGGCATAAAACTGAGGACTTATCCTCTAAAATCAGGAACAAGACAAAGTTATCCACTCTTTCCATTCTTATTCAACGTAGTGCTGGAAGTTCTAGCGAGAGCAATCAGACAAGAGAAAGAAATAAAAGGTGTTCATATTGGGAAAAAAGTAAAGGTTTCACTTTTTGCAGATGATATGATCCTATACATCGAAAACCCCAAAAACTACACAAAAAGACCACTAGAAACAATAAACCAATATAGTAAGGTTTTAGAATACAAAATTAATATACAGAAATATATTACCTTCCTATATACCAACAATGAAAGAACAGAATACAAACTCAAAAATAATAATCCCTTTTATGATTGCAACAACAAAAAATACCTAGGAATAAACATAACAAAGAATGTAAAGGACCTATATAATGAAAATTATAATGTATTGTTAAGGAAAATTGAAAAAGATACCATGAAATGGAAAAATATTGCTTGTTCTTGGATAGGAAGAATAAATATAGTCAAAAATGACCATATTACCCAAAGCAATATATAAATTTAATGCAATTCCAATCTAAATTCCAATGTCATTTTTTAAAGAAATGGAACAAAAAATCATCAGGTTTATATGGAACTATAAAAAACCCTGAATAGCCAAAGTAATCCCAAAGAAAAAGTACAAAGCTGGGGGCATTACAGTACCTGACTTTAAACTATATTATAGAGCCAAGATAATCAAAACAGCATAGTATTGACAGAAAAATAGACACTCTGACCAATGGAACAGAATAGAGAGCCCAGAAATAAAACCACATATATATGGTCAAATTATCTTTGATAAAGGAGTAAAAAATCACATAATGGAGAAAAGAAAGTCTCTTCAATAAATGGTGCTGGGAAAACTGGAAAGCCACATGCAAAAAAATAGAACTCGACTACAGTTTGTCCTCTTGTACTAAAATTAATTCAGAATGGATCAAATACCTAAATATAAGACCTGAAACAGTAAATTAAATTAAAAAAAAAAACATAGGTACTAAACTCATGGACTTTGGTCATAAAGAACATTTTAATAATTTGACTCCAAAGGCAAGGGAAATGAAGGCAAAGATAAATGAATGGGACTACATCAGACTAAGAAGCTTTTGCACAGCAAAAGAAACTGAGAACAAAAGAAACAGACAGCCAACTAAATGGGAGATGAAATTTTCGAACAACAGCTCAGATAAGGGCCTAATATCCAAAATATACAAAGAACCCACAAAACTCAATAACAAACAAGCAAACAGTCCAATAAAAAAATGGGAAGAGGATATGAACAGACACTTCTCCCAGGAAGATATACGAATGGCCAACAGATATATGAAAAGATGCTCATCTTCACTAGCTATTAGAGAAATGCAAATCAGAACTACAATGAGATACCATCTCACACCTGTTAGATTAGCTATTGTTAACAAGACAGGTAATAAAAAGTGTTGGAGAGGCTGTGGAAAAAAGAAAACACTCATTCACTGTTAGTGGGAATGTAAAGTAGTACAACCATTATGGAAGAAAGTATGGTGATTCCTCAAAAAATTGAGAACAGAACTACCATATGACCCAGCAATCCCTAGAGTCTATTGGATATATATCCCCAAAACTCAGAAACATTGATACGTAAAGACACATCTAGCCTCATGTTCATTGCAGCATTGTTCACAGTGGCAAAGACATGGAAACAACCAAAAAGCCCTTCAATAGATGATTGGATAAAAAGATGTGCTAAATATATACTACAGAATACTACTCAGCCATAAGAAATGATGACATAGGAACATTTATGACAATATGGATGGACCTTGATAACATTATACTGAGTGTAGTAAGTAAATCAGAATAAAACTAAGAATTGTATGATTCCATACATAGGTGGGACACAATTGAGACTCAGCGACATGGACAAGAGTGTGGTGGTTACCAGGGGGAGGGGAAGGGAGGAGAGGAAGATAGTGGGGGAGAGGAGGGGCACAAAGAAGACAAGATGGAAAGTGACGGAAGACAGTTTGACTTTGGGTGATAGGTATGCAACTTAATCAAATGTCAAAATGACCTGGAGATGCTTTCTCTGAATCTATGTACCCTGATTGATCAATGTCACCTCGTTAAAATTGTCTAATTAAAAAAATAAAATGCCAGTGATTATTATGTCCAATAGCGAGGTTAAAGTTTATTTTATTTAAAAATGTATCCTTTATCTTTTACTGTCTTTTACATCTTATAATGTAGCTTTAGTGGGTTTCATAATTTTGTAATCAACATTTTATCAATTATACAATGTTTTTTTATTTTCGGTTTTGATAGAAATATGGTATGAATGGTCTGGACTTGAGTTAAAACTAAAAGGAGAAAATTGAGACTAAAGAGAGCAAATGACCAGCATTCTTATCTATGTTAGTAGATTAGTTTATTGTTCATCTTATGGAGATGTTATATAAAAATATTTTAGAACAATAGAATGTTTTATTAATATTGATGACATTCCTGCAAAGCATTTAGCATTTACATCCATCAACTAACTTGATTTTCATAACACTTTTAAGTAAATGTTACCATTAGTACATATTTTGCTCAGAGTCATGCACTTACCTGTTCATGTACAAATAGTTGTTGAACCCCAGTATGTGCCTAGTGTGTTTTATGTACCAGGAATATAGCAGTGAACAAAACAGATCCAGTCATGTGTCATGGAACTTCAGCATTAATGGATCCTGGATTTGAGCCTATCTTCTTTAATTTCAAGTTCATCATCTTTCTCTGCACTGAAGTAAGCATTTTGGGGTAAATCTAATTTTAATCTTTTTTTTTTCTTATAGGTTCTTATTTGTCCTTTTGTAAAGTATTTCACCTAAATCTCCAGTTAGGAAATTAGCAAAAGAAATCCAGACATTTGTAAATAAATCAATTAAAATCTAAATGGCATGGGTGAAATATTTCTCTTCTATGTATCCGTTTACCGGTAGCCTCCTGCTTAGACTGTACTTAGGAAGCTGGCAAACAAATGCATTCTTCTACTTGCTAATAGGATACAATTTCCAGGCCATCACCCTCCACTTTATGTTCCATCCTCACATTAATTTTAATGAAATAATAATGTACCTGGCACCAGAATATCATTAACCACCCAAGGATCTCCAAGCATGTAACAAACATTAATTAAGTAGCACAATAGCACTGTAACGGAAAGCATCACTACCTCAATCCTGGAATTGAATAGATTGTTGAACAGGGAAAATAATAATGGAAAACCCATTTTAAACTAATCAGAAGGGAGTGTGTTGCCAACCTGAGTACTTTCAGTTCATTACCTTACTCAAAAAACAGAAAAAGTGTCGGGGTGAAGGGGCAGTGCTCTAAGGAGAAAGAAACCAAATCCTGTGATTGTGGTAAAACCTCTAACTTTTCACTTAGTATTCCTGTGATAATTAATCTAAAAAGATGTTGGCTTGACAATTTAAGAAACCTAAAAGTACTGTGTTTAAATCATAAGAAAGCCCCTAACTCAAATATAGTTCATAAAAGAAGCATGACTGTAACGGAAGTAACTTGTTGAAAGTCAGGCATACACAAATCAATTAGTGTATAATCATGGCCACTGAAAATCGCTCAAAATTTAGAGTCTTTTGAAATGAATAAATATATATTTGCTTATAAGACACAATTTATTTTTAAATCTAATATAAAATGAAACGTTAACTTTCTCATCAAAGAAGGTCACATATATAAATGAACAACATGAAATTGAGGTATTTCTTTTCTAATAAAAATGTTCAGTGTTAGATGAAGCTTTTAAGAAATTACTTTGATCATTTTCCATTTGTCAAGGTAATGCTTCTGTATCCCAAGGCCAAAGACAATCTTTATTCTAAATAGTAATGGTCAAAAAAGGAATTTCAATAATATACTATGTGGACCCACTAAATGGATCTACAAGAAGAATGTGTCATTTTGTTTATTATGAGGCTTTGTTGTATTAAACTTTAACTTCAGTAACTGCTGGACTTTGTGCACTTCGTCTATAAAAAGATTTCACACATTTTGCTGAATTGCAATTGGCAGTATCTTTCAAAGGTAAAGGTGTAAAGAAATATCAGCAGTGAAAGGCTAATATTTTGCTCAGGTAATACATTATATTTGCATCTCCTATACCTCTTGTAATTTGTAGAGAGAGATTATGTTGGTATGAAAGATGATTTTAGAATTATTCCTATCCTTTTTAGCACAAGTAGTAGAAAAAATGCTGAATAAAGATAATATGATCACTAAGCTCTGAAATATGCAGAGGATGTTCTAATGCATTTCTGAATTTGGATTAGGTCATCGATAAAAAAATAATTTTTCTGTTATTTTGATTGTCTCTTCAAAAAAATACTTGACAGCTGCATTCTCTGTAATTCAGTGTGTGAGTTCTGGGGAGGGTGCCTGCTTGCTTAGTTGTCATGTAATAAAGTTTGGATCACCCTTTTAAATACCAATTAAACACTTTCCCAGAGATTCTAAACTGTTGGTGTGAGTTCATCTAATCTTCTAAAATAGTAACTGTAAATATTTTAAGTTATTGCACTTAAAATTAAAAGGAGTAAGTCAATTTTTGCTAAAAATTTAAATTACTTAAATTGTATCTATAAACTGCTTTCTTTTAAAAATCTTTTACCTGAAATTTTATTTAGCCTATATTCATTCTTATTTCCTTATCCTTAATTTGCCACACATACACATATAATTTTATGAGACTATTTAACGGCTCAGGAGTATGTGTTTTGTGGAAAGAATACTAGTAAAAACAAATTAATAATTTTTTCTAGTTTAAATTTGAATAATAGTATTTATTAAGTAATACACTTTTATTAGAAATGTAATAAATATCTTAAAGTATTTGTTCATTTAATCTTCATAGAATTTTGTGAGATAGGCACTGTACCATAATTAACATAATTATATGTATGTATTCAAGGATTAAGCATAAAGTAAAAATGTAATTTGCCCAAAGACACAGCAAGCAAGTGGCTGATCTGAGCTTTGAGTACAGTAGTGGGTTGTGTCTTGCTAAGTAAATGGAGTTTCTGAGGCATTTCAGTCACATGGGGAATAGAGTAAGGTGCATAGTTAGTTCTACTTTATTGCTGTAGAAAAATTTGAAGCTGTGAATATAACTTTGGTTTTCCATATTTGATAAGAAAATCTTATGTTGGGACTTTAAGACACAGGTGGTATTACCTATGTCTAAAAGGGGCTAATAAAATTTGAAACAAAATAGAATGTTGATTTTTTTCTTAGTAATTATACTTTCCAGTGTTATTTACACAGTACTAGTCAGTACCTCTTTAATTTTCTATGGTCCCAGGACTTAGAGTGTAAAATTTCTCTCTTTCTCTCTTTCTTCCTCTTTCTCATAAATAATCATATATTTTTTTCCATAAGCAGAAATGGATAAATTGATTGCTATCATTGTGTGCTCTGGAATACCTATAACTGGTTATCTAGACTATACAATATAGTCAGAATGACATTCTGTACAGTGTGAATTAAAACCAACCAAACAAACAAACAAAAAAAAAACACTAGGCTACTGATGCTAACTTTAAAGTATATCACAACTGATTTTTAAGTTATATTTACAATAGCCAAATTCTATACAAATCTTCAGAAAAATTCTGGAGCATTCAAAATAGTATTAAATGCTTCCACAAATTGTGCCATAAGGGCAATACCGTAAATACTGTGGCAACTGGAATAAATTCTATAACCTGCCTGTGAGTCAGTATAAAGGACACAGTAGTGTAGAGCCACTCTACTCTGACTGGTGCCCAAGGCGAGCTCATCCTGGTTGAAACACAGTCTTTTAATAGTTGCACATATCATTTCACATATGATGTTGCCTGGTTACTGTGAAAGTGGCCCCACATGTGTGCTGCCTATTTTGTTTCTTTAAATATTTTCAAGTTTTTTTAAATATTGTGTTTTGCAAGCAGAATCTACAGGTTTGATGCAAGTTGAGCAGATAAGCATTTATTAGGAAAAACTTAAATTATACTAAGCAAATATTGCTTGGGAGTGCAATTTTCTTAATTTCATTGATATAATAAAGCTATTATTAGATATAATTAGCAGTTTCAACATTGCTCCCTTTGAGAGTAAGAATGTATAGTCTTGGTAAAATATTGGGTCCTAAATATTACTTTCTATTGTTCATGTGCCCAGCAGATAGGAAATCTTTTAAAAAATATATAATCATGATAATGGTTTAAGCATTACAAATTACTCAAGTGTACTACAATACAATAATATTGAATTAACACATCAGTAGAGCTCTTATTTCATTGGCCAGTTAATTTCATAATTTCAGAAACTGTGTTCTATGCTTTCCTCCAAATAAATAATAATAATTATCTACATTTCCCAAAAATAACAAAAAGATAAAAGAGGAGGAAGAAGAGTTGGAAGAGAAGGAACATATATATAAAAATAACAGCTTCTCTGAGAGCTATTATTTTCATATAATTTTATCACCAGTGAGGTACCAGGTGCACGGAGAGGCTACATAACTCCCCTGAAGTCACACAGGTCATGGTACTGAGATCTGAACCCCCATGATTTGGCTCCAGAATCTATATTCTTTATGACCATGATACACCACCTTTCTGTGATTTTGGTAAATGCTACCTTACTAACTATGGTGCTTTTGTGAACATTTTGGAATAATGATTTTGAATTAATTGTTTGGGTATAGTGATGAAATTGCACAGTCCATTCATATGCTACTAATCAGATATGGTAAAATCATAGACAGTGGTTTTCCATTAAACATGGTTTCATTTTTCAATTTCAGTTACCCACGGTCAACCACAATCCAAAAGTATTAAATGGAAAGCTCCAAAGAAAATCAATTTATAAGTTTTAAATTGCACAGTTCTGAAAGTGAGATAAAATCTTTCACTGTTCCACTCTGGCCTGGCTAGACATGAGTCATTCTTTTGTCCAGCATATCCACACTGTCAATGCTACCCTCCATTTATCACTTATAACCACCTCAGTTATCAAATCCATTATTAGAGAGAGAGGGAGAGAGGCTACATTCACAGAGCTTTTATTATAGTATGCTGTTATAATTATTCTATTTTATTATCAGTTTGCCTCTTACTGTGCTTAATTTATAAATTAAACTTTATCAGAGGTATGCATTATAGAAAAAGACACAGACGATTCTGTACTACCCAGAGTTTTAGGCATCCCCTAGGAGTCTTGGAATGTATAACCTTGAGTTCTCATTTATATTGTGCTTGGCCAATTCACATAAATAGGTTAGGTAATACTTGATTTTAAAATGAATCAAAATGTCTGCAATTCTGAGCCCTGAAGATTTTCTGAAGTTAATTTAGAGACTTTAAAGTAAAAAAAAAAAAAAATGCTTCAGATACGTTAATGAGCTACAGTTTCACTGTTAGATAGCATATGCTACATGTTGGAAGATAATAATATATTTTTTGTATCCAAAACTATTTTCTGGAACCCCCTGTTGCCAAGGGCTGTGCTCTGTTGTGGGAAAAAGACTGTACTTACTCCAGTTGTTGTCCTCAGGGAGTTTAAAATTTATAGGGGAGTCAGGTACTTAACTGACCCAGGTGAGTGCAGTGACTTGTCTCAAAGGTATAGTACAGATTACTAAGAGAAGTCCTTACTGGGGAGAGAAAATTCAGTCTAGGATGTTGAAAATCAGTAATATTGAGATCTAAAGCATTTGATTATCAGCTGAAATTATTTGAAAGGTGGTGGGGATACAAAAAAGGAGAACGTTCCAAGCAAGTGGCATAATAGTTTCAAAAAGTGCAAAACAGAACAAAGAAAAGGGAAGGTTCTTCAAAGTGTATGAGGATTCTTGAACTATAATCCAGAATGTGATGGCTGTTTCAGGGAATCTCACTGTAATTGTCTGAAATCATTGTGCTTTATTTACACTTGTGCAGAGGATGAAGTTTTCAGAGCAGGTCTGAGGGAGATGGTGGCTTTAAGATGGTGGAAGTTCTCTTGCCTGCTTCTACTCTAATTTCCCAGGTGAGTTTTGTTGTCTTACTGTCTGGCCTTTGAAAGCAGTGCCTTTTTTAATAAGAAGGCAAAGCTGTCTGAGTTGTGACTGCTCCTTAACAGCCTGAATGATTGGGTGCTGCGCACTTCGTTCTGTTGCCACACCCCCAGCCTCTCCCACTTAGCCATCCCTGCCTCCATGTATTTTCTTGGAATGATGCAACCCAACTTCCTTGTTCAGGAGAAAATCAAACTAGTGCCCTGGGATTGGAAAGCTTAGCTTTCAATTTTTTATTTTGCTTCTTCCAAGTACAGAATTGAAGTGTGTGTGTGTGTGTGTGTGTGTGCGCGCGCGCGTGTAAAAGAGCAAAATGCCTGCTCTCTGCTTAAATCACGTTGTATACTAAAAAAATAGAACTGATCTTGTTTATGAGAAAAGAAAATATTTAGGGTACTTGGGCATAAAGAAAACAAACTTGAATACAGAATTAGTAATGCACATTGGTTTAAATGACAGGAGTTACCATCTACCAAAATCTTTTCTTCTGTTTCTCACCTGCGCACTCCACAAGGATTATTATCCCACCTTTACTGTCACTGGATGAAGTGATAAAACTAACTTATACTTTTTGGACTCTATATCCTACCTAATATTTATTATATCCTTTCTTTTCACTTTGGACTATATTGTTGTTGAGTTCCTGTAGGTGTAGGGTTAGACTGTTTATTTGAGATTTTTCTTGCTTGTTGAGGTAGGTGTGTCTTTCTACGAATTTTCCTCTTAGGACTGATTCACTGTTCCATCGTATTTTGTGTTGCTGGGTTCTCATTTTCACTTGTCTCATTTGTTATTTCCTCCTTGATCCATAGTTAACCCATTCATTGTTTAGTAACATGTTACTAAGCCTCCGTGTGTTTAATGTGCTTTTGAGGTGTTGTTTTTTTTTTGTAATTGAATTGTAGCTTCATTCCATTGTGATGAGAGAAGATGCTGATAATTTTAAATGTAAACTGTAATTGAAATATAAAAAAATAATAGTAAAACACAAATATTTTTGGAGAACCGATCCCAATAAAAGTGATACAACTTATTCTTGTTCACAATTTTTAAATACAAAAGGGGGAAAATAAGTTATAATTAAAGTACAGTGATATGAAAAACATTAATGGGGAAAAAGGAACCCTCATATACTGTTGGTGGGAATGTAAAGTAGTATAACCATTATGGAAGAAAGTATGGTGGTTCCTCAAAAAACTGAAAATAGAACTACCTTATGACTCAGCAATCCCTCTACTGGGTGGGTATATACCCTCAAAACTCAGAAACATTGATACATAAAAACACATGTAGCCCCATGTTCATTGCAGCATTGTTTACAGTGGCCAAGACATGAAAACAACCAAAAGCCTTTCAATAGATGACTGGATAAAAAAGATGTGGCACATTTACATGATGAAATACTACTCAGCCATAAGAAATGATGACATTGGATCATTTACAAAAACTGGTGGGATCTTGATAACATTATATGGAGTGAAATAAGTAAATCAGAAAAAAAAAAAGAACTACATGATTCCATACATTGGTGGGACATAAAAACAAGACTAAGAGACATGGACAAGAGTGTGGTGGTTACCGGGATGGGGAGGGAGGGAAGGAGGGAGAGGGGAAGTGGGGAGGGGCACAAAGAAAACTAGATAGGTGATGGAGGACAATCTGACTTTGGGTGATGGGTATGCAACATAATTGAATGACAAGATGACCTGGACATGTTTTCTTTGAATATATGTACCCTGATTTATTGATGTCACCCCATTAACATCAATAAAAATTTATATATAAAAAACAGTAATGATATATGTTATTTAGGACAGACCCTTAAAATTTTCTGTGTGCACTCTTCCATGTTCTTTCCCTTTTTGTTGTCTACAGTGAAAAAGCCATTAACTGAAGATGCATGGTATCTTACTAGTCTGGGCCTCCAAATGAATGCTTGAGCAAGACCCGCCCCCCAACCCCAGCCCACAGCCACAATCTCCACATATACACACATCATTTATCACTGACCTGCAATATTAGCCTTAGACTATTAAGTAAGAGAGAAATAAACTGTTTTCTTTTTTGCTTGAGTCTTTAACATTTGTGTATATTTATCACTGCAGCGTAGCATACCTAACTGACACAGACTCTCTGAAATCTCATTCTACATTTAGGAAACATAGTATATCATACATAAATAAAATTTGTAACCTGTTAGCATCATTCACTTACCTCTTGATCCATTAAATTCCCTTAGTAAGGTAAAAAATTAACCCATTTTATATTTATTTTTGTTTTATAGCTCATAATATTTTCAACTGGTACAAGGAAAACCAAAAGTATCAGTAATATCATTGTTAACCAAAGAACAATGTTTTATTTTAATGGAGAACTCTTCTAAAGTACCACTTTTTAGTTAAAGTACCCTACAACTCTTAATCATGTATTTCAAATACATGAAATCAAGTTCTTATAATACTTCTTTATAACTCAAAACACCAATTCAAAATAGATACATCCCTAACTTAAGCCTGAAATTTTACCTTTTATATTTCGACACATTATATAAGTATGCTGGACTTGAGTATGTTCTTTTGAAGCACAGTTATCAAAGTTTTTCACATAAAATTTTAAACATTTTAAAAATGTAAAACCTATTAATAAGCCATAGTGCTGTATATTATTAAAATATCTTTGAACCTAATTGAAAAATTATTAATACCGGTCATGATTCTAAAGTTACTAAAATTTCCCAAGATGTTCTGGGAGAGCTCTGATTTATCAGGCTGTATATATTATGCCATGAACATTCAAGGTCAAAGACTCCAGCAGTCTGTGATCTAGAGTTATGTGAATGAAGGAGTCCTGTGGGAATCTACTATATAAGATAAGACCAAATTTTCCCATTTTATTATCTTACTTTTTATATAGATAGGCAAAAAACAAAACAAAATTTAAAAAACAAACAAAAATCCAACCTCACAAAAATTCTTTCTCTGTTTAGCCATGATCAAAATACTAAAATACCCAGAGAAATCTTCTATCAGAGGATCCTCATTAAGGTTCATTTTCTTGAGAAGAGTTTTTATATCGTTGAGCTTTAAAAAAATGTCAAATGTAAAAGTTAGAAATAGGCCTTCATATGAATAAAGTCCATTATTTTTCTCTTAAGCCAGTGATTTCTTATTTGTTTAGTGCAACTTGTTACAACTCATCTAAATCAACTTCAATGTCACCCAAACAAGTGTCAATTTCCTCTTCTCATCTTAAACTGAGTTTAGGAGCAGAAATATATTGTTGCCTTTCAAGTCCTTTCTGAGACTGTATAATCAACTTTTTAAAAAATTTTATTCAAAAATTGGTAGTCACAGGAATTTCAGAAGAGCGAAGAAGGCACTGCGTTTTTAATCATCTGTTTATGGAATCAAATGTTCATGATCAATTCTTCATAAATAACTCTATTTCAAAGACAATCTCAATCTTAAACTATCCCTAAACAAATATATATCTATGCATGCATTCATGAATATACACTTACAAACAGCCAAAAATATTTTGCTACAAAGAGTAACATATATTAGCAAATAGTATAAATCAAATGATGTTGAGAATTTTTTTATACATTTGCCTCATTTTTTTGTTTGTTTTAAAGATAAAGAATAGCAAACAGCATAGCATGTATAATGATTGATTATTTGCTTCAGGAAGAGAATAAAACTGTGAAGAGATAGTGCAAAGAAGCTACATTTTTTAAGATAAATGAGGCTCACCACTTTCTTTTTATCAATGAATTTGTCTCATTCTACCTTAGTCTCTCTTGTGTTATCTAATCTGGAACAGAAATACTTACAGGGACCTTAACTAAAACAGAGAATGTTGGGTTTTAGATGCTGCTTTCAGATACACCATTCTGAATCCCATATCAAGACTGAAAATGGAAGTGAAAAATGTCTGCTGACCATCTCTGAAGCATTCCTCGGCAACACCACACTCACAGTACATTTGAATATGAGGCATCTCTGAGGACCTATTTGCAGAGTTCTGGTTGATTGTTGAGTCTTCTTCCCAGAAGAAACAGTCCTCCATCCCTGGGACCAGTTAATAACAAGGGGATATACAGACAAGTTCTGATGTTTAATGGCCAACTCTAAATCTTTTCTACAAGGGATAGGGCTTATTTTAATTATTAAGCCAGAACGAGCCCTATTTTTGCCTGTTCTCTAGCCAGATCCATGTGTGTGTATAACCACAACTGGAGGCCTGAACTCACAGGGATAAGATCATCTTACCATGTCAAAGCCAAATTCAGATAAGCTGATTATCATGGAGGGTTTAGAACAAGAGAAACTGGATACAGAACTCAAAACATTTATTTTCAGCAAATGTGCATAGCAGCTGCTGGTAATCACCAATCAAAACAAGCAGATAAACAGAAAAGGGGAAAATACTATGGCTGCACCCAAATTTCAAATCTTGGCACCTAACTGAATTTAGTACAAAGCATCAGCATAAATTCAAATATGTGTGAATCACAGTAATTATGTGAAGTGTTAAATCACACATTTCATGATTTATCCAAGCGACCACAAGTTCTATTAAATTTTTCAAGGTCAAAACTCTAGAGTTACATCATGCACACACATACAACCTTCCCCAAACTATCCTTTGTGACAGAATTATATACCAATTATTTTTTTAAATAAACACCAAGTATTTGAATGTGTGACTCAAAGATACTAACAAGAACTTTCTTTAAAACTAATGCAACAAAACACCTATTGAAGGAACTGTATATGTGTGTTTGTGTTAAAAAAAAATATATATATCCACTTATACACATGCAGACAATATGCATATATATAATCAGAATATTTAATATTCAATATTTATTTAATGTTTCAAGAGGCTAATCTCATGAAATTTAGTTTGCAATTAAGATCATTTAAAACACAGGGAATGTTAAACACAGTAAAGATCGACCTGAAGATTTCTTTCAGTAATAGTACCACTGTGTATTTTGATTATCATAGTGATACACAAACTTATACTTCTCTTAAAATTGGATAGAACTAAGCACATACCCACAAGTGCAAGTAAACCTGAGTAGATCTGAGTAAGACTGGTGGATCTTGTCGATATTCTGGTTGGGACACTGTGCTATGCAAGATGTTACCATCAGGGAAAAGTAGATAAAGGATGCATGGAATCTGTCTGTGTTATTTCTTACCACTGCAAGTGACTCTATAATAACCTCAAACTAAAATGGATCATTGAAAAATAAAACTGAAGTGTGATGTGATAAATGTTAAAAGGAAGCAAAAGCTGTTATGGAGTCACATTTTAGTGTTACATAATCTAGATTGGTAGGGTAAGGAGATTGAATTGAAAAAAATTAGCCAACTAGCAAGTAAAGTTAAAAGAATCCAAGCATACCCATTAATTTATGCAGTGTATTTAGTCCAAAACATGCATTTCTGAGTCTTGTTAAGTAATTTTAAATATTCTCTAGGCAAGAAAAAATTTTATTGGACAGAGTTTAAGTGGTCAGTTCTTTAGGGAATATGTGATTAAATTAATAGCCATAAATCCAAGCCTTATATGGTATCTGAAGCCTTTTAAACTTTGTATCTGGACACACCAAAATCATCTAATGGCATATGTAGTGAATATCATGGGTGAGGCTAAGATGGAGTTTAAAGCAACATAAATAGTTGCAAAATCCAGGTGAAATTCAAGATAGAGTGCCTGCCGCAAATTGGGAACTGGACAAATATTTGGTCCATGTAAAGAAGGTTGGACTTCTTGGAATAAATTCAGGAAGAGATGACGCTAGGGTTACAGTATGGGTATTACATGTTCAATTGTACCATTATCTCCATATAAACACAAATATGTATTAGGTTGCAGCTCAACTTTTTCTTTCTCCTTTATCTAATAAAATATTGCAATCTACCTTGTGTTGGAAATCAAGTGGTTATCAAAGATTACCAGGGGACAAGAAAAGTAATCCCAAATCTTTTTGTTTACAATGTCTCCAACCATGTTAAGTGCTCTAACAACAGTAGACAGTATTATATTTTTAATTTCACTTTGGAAATATGTATACACTACATGTTTTGTTCCAAATATCCAAATAATGTGTTCCTACTGGAAATCAGAAGTATAATAGTCACCTGGACCAAATACGCAGTGACCCTCAATAATTTGCAGTGCTTTGAGGGCTGCCAAATAGGTGACAAAACACTAATTTTAACTTTGTGATCACATATTGTATTTCTTTTTTGATATCCCTGCAGTGGTGAAAATGGAAATGATTGACTCTGGGAACTTGGCCTACAGTGCCGTTAATCACTCTATCGCTGTTAATTGATTTTCTTAGGAGTGAGTGAGCCGACCCAGGACAGTACTTATTAGTCTCTCCACTCATAACACCGTGATTTTGACACTGCTTTCAGTTTTTAGAGTGAAATGTATGATTTTTGGAGCAGAGATACCTTTTTATGCACAAATAAAACTAATCAGTTTAAACTATACAACGCTGAATTCACTCTTCAAATGAGACAGATTCAGATTGTCCATCTCTCCTTGTCTGCATTATCATAAGTAAATAATGTGGAAGTCTGCATTCAAATATTCAGTTCAGTTCCCTTGTGCTGTGTGCAGAATTCTCAAGACCTTTCATTATTTTAAAATAATGTCTTGCTAATTTGTCTAATACACCTAGAGAAATCATTACATTTTGTTTTTTAAAAATCCAAATTTTTAATTTCTATAAGCTAGAAGCTAAAAACTACAACTTTATTTTTGTCAAACACATAACTGACAAAGGAAAGCCCAAGATTAGATACTAAATAAAACTATACTCCAGAAGAAAAATTTATAATAATATATTCAAAATAATAGAATGCCTATTCTGACATGAATATATTTATGGATGTATTTCAACAATGAACGTACGTCTATCTTAAACAGGAAATATTAGAGGACTCTTATCCAACACATTAGAAAATCTGATTGATTGATCATTTTGCCCTTTTATTTAATAGACTATTATAGTAGTAGACAAAGGAAGAAATAAAGTGTTCAGCTAATCGATCTGAATCACATTGGAAAGGTCAAAATAGAATTATCCATTACTACTGTCAGAAATACATAAAACATTAACATTTCTATACCAAAGCCTTATCACAGAAATTGTAACGAGGACTAAAAAAGACACAGTATTCGTTCATTTTTATGATCAAAATAGCGATTAAGTTGGACATGGAATGGCAAAAATCTAATCTCAGGAGAAATACTGATGATCAGAAAATACTATGGATGCCCTCTTTTCTTTTGCAGAATATTGAGTCCTCACCCTAGTCATCCTACATATACTTGGATATTTTTTCACAAGAAACATTCAAATTGACATATGTGTAGTCATGACTTATAAAATAACATCTGTTAGAAAACAGACCATGCATTAAAGAATACCAAATAATTATATATAATAAATGATATATAATAAGATAATACATATAATAATTAAGATCAATTTAGACATACAGTTTGCACTTTGTTGCAGTATAGGAACTTGATGCATTACAAAAGTTGATATATTATAAGAACTTGACAAAAATTATGCATACATGTAAATAAACTATGAATAGTTTCAAATGTAATACATTATATCTTTAACCATTCTTTGTAAGCTATGTAATTGTGTTAATCACAAAGAATTGTAAAAAACAGTGTTTGTTATTAAACTTTGTGTTAATACAATATAGCCTTTGTATTTTATTTTGTGGGATTAAAAAAACTGTAGTGTGGGCATGAATTGTGCATACATGTGCATATAACCATGAATTGCATTAAATATTCAGTATGCCTAAGGGGATAAAACTAGTGGTTTAACAGAGCATATTTTTTAAAGGTATGCATTCTAAGAAGAATTGAAAATTTAAGACCCTTCTTAGGTTTGAAGACAACTTGTGTTCTTTTTCTGTCCCCTGGCAGTTCAGCTTAAGTTGAAATTTATGTAGTAAAAGTCTTATCATAATTCCTGCCTCTGAAGAAACTTAGTAATGATACTTGCACTGGAGATTTCATTGTTATTTCAAAATAGCCTTACTTTGAAAAAAAAGTAGATATTAAACTCAGTGTAATTGTTGAAGTAACAATATTTATGAAAATAAAAACGTCCAATGAAGCTTTACTTTTGAAAGAAAAGATTATATTATTAACTTGGCATTATCAATAAGTACTTGAATGCCTTTTAAATACAGCACAGTTTGAAATGCACTATGCAGAGAATAGGTAATGGGAATACTCCTAAGGAGTTTATAATCTAGTATAGACATAATAAAAGGATACCATAAATATTACAAAAGACATTAAAATATGCAGTAGAGAGACTGAGAGAAAAAGGAGATAATATTGGATAAAACTGTTAGAAAATGCTTCATGGAGGAAGTATATAAGGTTTAACAGGAAGAAATGTCAGAGGAGAAAACTTGGGATAAATACCCAAAATGAGAAAGTAAAAAAGAAAGTATGCAAAAAAGGGAGGTAGAGTGTGAAGAAATTGTGAGCAATGCAGGTACATTAGAAAGTAGTTTAAGCACCTAAGGTGATGCAGGAATCAAAAGCTGAAAAGTATGATTGAGTCATGCTGCCAATAGTCTGAATGTCAAGCTGAATATGTTACATTTTGCTTAATAGCCAATGAAGAAGCTACAACTTTTTGAGAAAGAATATAAATAAGAAAGACTCATTTAGTAATTATATATAGACTGACTTGTGTGAGATGCTTTTCCAACTCACTTATTTTTCAAAGGTTTTTATGGAGATTAAAGAGCAATCCTAACCATGTAAGAGGACTGACTCCTACATTTGAGATCATTACTTAATACAAACACCTCATACAACACCTCTGATTCACTAATTTACAGAGTTTGGTATAGTGTTCGACACCTAAAAGGGAAGCAAAGAAATGTTTCCTGAATAATTGAAAGAAAAAAATGTACAAGTGATTCAACTAGTGTTGGTCAAATAAGTTTGTAAACTATAAGTTTTATGCTCACTCTGTTAAAGATGGCCGCTGCTCTCATGTGATACAGCTAATTGCCTTTCATGCTTGGGAAGGAGCTTGGTTATGCTAATGTGTGCTGAAGGAGGGATTTTCACATCCAAAAGTTTTAAAAGGAGGAGCTAGGAGGCCATTTTGGGGAGAGAGAGACCACGGTCTTGCTGAGAGGAGTGGAGACCATGTTGTAGCAGGGCAGAGAGAGGCTACATGGTAGGTGGAGAGGCAGTCAAGATGGCCAGTTGCTGAAGGCAAAGCCAATTTGTGCAGAGAGGAGAAGAAAGATGAGGAACCAGAGGGGATAAAACCGGTGAGGCCTTTGATTCTAGCAAAAGCCAAAGAAAGTCAGTGGCTTTGGGAGCCCTAAATGGAAAGGGAAGTGTTTTCCTGCTGTGTGTATTTTCTCAACCCCTGGTTGTGAGCAGGAATAAAGGAAAATGGCCCACCAGTTCTTGGCTCTGTTAATTCCTTACTGTCTGTCCAGATTAAATACAAACCTGTGTTGAACAGGCAGCTGTCATGGTGGCCGCGACCACTGGCTTTACAACTAGTTTAATTATAAAACTATTATAATTATAAAATCAAGTAGAAATTAAGGCAATGAAATAGAACTGGGCAGTGAGAATAAATACTAGGAACAAAATTTAAGAAAAAGGAGAAATCAAAGTTAATTTTAAGGTTTTCATATAGAAGTATGGAGAACAAGCCATTGACATACAAATGTTAAGAGAAAGCAATTTAAGAATGGTAGGGACACAGGTGTTGGGAGCTATATTAGATTTCAACTGCAGATAAAAGAATCAGGTAGGTAGAATGAAGTCATAATTATGGGACAGGATTTCTAAAATGAGGACATTTCTGGAGGTGAAGTGTTTTCAATAATCTATAATATAGAAATGATTAAAACATAAGCAGATATCTCCTGAGGCATAGAGACCATAAAAGAGAAATTGAAGGATATTACCATTTAAAAAGCCTACATTAAAATAATAGGGTAAATAAAATAAGTCAGGGTGAAGAACAAAGAAATTTAAACTGATGATAAAAAATAATTCAGATGATAATGCTGATGATGAAAATGAAAATAATAATTGAACATTTAGCTTCTTCTATATGCTACTATAATATATATATGTATGTATATATAGTATATTATAATATATATATTTCCAATTACTTTTAATGCTTTTTAGATTTAAGTCCTAGAACACATCTACAATGTGTATATTATTGTTTTTCCATTAAGAATATATGCATATGGGTATAGTGATGTCCAGAGAGTTTTAAGGAAGGCGCACCTCAAGATTGAAAACAGGTGTTTCTGAACTTAAGGGTCCTAGATCTTAACCTTAAAAATATTTCCTTAGTAATAAGGAAAGAAAAAAATAAAAATTCAAGACGATACAGACACAAAATCCATCTTTAATGAAAGTAGAATAAATCTGAAAACATGGACCACAGTATTTGAATATATGAGACAGAAGAATAAATGATGAATGACTTAGCAAAGAAGAAGAAATCATACCAATTTGCTTTCAAGTTGAGGTGGAGGTGAAGGTGCGCCAATCAAAAACCCAGCATACCCTTTGGAAAGCTTTAGGAACTGACACATGGTGTGTGAGTAGTGATGCAAAAATGAGGTATACAAAACAAGCAAATAGGAAAAAAGGAACTTGCAGCAATGATGGAAAAAATACACTAGTAATATCCTCAGAGAGATTGGAGAAGGTACAACTTTTCAACAATACTTCAAAATCATTCAGAGAAAATAATGTCTTGGAAATTGTAAATATATTATTTATAAAAATAGTATTATAATTGGAAGAAAAGTCAACTCTTATTTCTCAGGGAAAAGTAAAAGAAGACAAGACGATAAGAGGAAATATATAAGAAAATTAGAGAAGTTGAACTAATCCAAAATGTGGCTGATAGAACTTCAACTAAAGTGAAGCAAAAGAAAAGAAAATCTGAAAGCAATCATTAAAAAAAAGAAGAAGAAGAAAGGAAGAAAACAAAGAAAACTCACAAACAGGGGTATGAATTTCCAGCATGATAGGGCCCCCAAAATACTTACTTGGTATTAAACTCTCATTTAAATGTAATACCACAAAATCTTATAACATAGAAATTAAGGGGAAGTTCCTGAATGGGGTATAAGTCCCAAAATTAATATGATCTCCTGCCTTGACATTTGGTAAAATCAGAAGTGCTTTAAATGGCCTAATGCGAATCCCTCCCTAGCCCACTTTGCTCCTGCAGATGAAGTCTCCTAACCAAACACTGCTCCCCCTATATCAAGGAGACTAGGGACAGCTCCTGCTAATCCTTGAGGTTTCAGGTCCATCAGCCCACACAATTATTCAAACAAGACAATCACTTTTTTCTATGTTAAAGAAGCATGCCTCACACTTTGGAACTACAAAGCTTGCTTCCCATAGCCCCTGTTGTTTATTCCATTCCCAAATGTATCTCCCTTCTCCCACCCAAGACCCTGCAATATCCTCCTACACTGGACTGTGAATGAATGTGACTAATAAATGCTGTTTACGGCCTCTGCTCAGTGTCAGGTGTCCTAAATTCAGACATCCATAGAGTGCGAGTCCCTCATTCACTAATGGGGTAAATAAGACACAGTTAAAATACTAAAATATTTCACAAAACAGCTATGGCAAATACAAAGGATGATGAATCAGAACATCAAGTTCTCAAATGCAGCAGAAGAAATAAGCATTCTGAATCATGTTTTCAAGATCCTGAGGAAAAATCTGTAAGTTCAAATTCTTTATCCATTCAGATTATCTAAAATATAGAGAGGAATAAAAATCTATTGTTAGACTTTGAAAGAAGGAATATTTGACTCTCTTATCCCTTTTTCTCAGGAAGATAGATGAGGATGGTTTCTGTCAAAACAAAGAAGTAAACTAACATAGAACTGTGATCCAGGAAACAGGAGACCCAACAGAGTAGAGAGATAAAAATTCTCAAGAGCCATGACAAAGAGCAAGTATCCACGTGATAATTGAATCATAGCCCTAGTGCACGAAGGTCATATTTTAGTAAGAGGTCAGATGTCTCCACTAGCATGTGTTTGGAGAAACAAAATAGGTTTGAAAATGAGATGCAAGCTGTGACCATATGGAAATTTTATACTGAGGCATTTTACAGAACTTCTGCAGTGCGGGGGTGACTTATTCATAAGTTCAAAAAACAATCAGAGCACAGGGGAGGGTAGCACTTTTTAACTCCAGTAAAATAATAAATGTAAAAGGAAGGCATTGCAATCAAAGTACATTTCTTGGCTCAGCAGTGATAGAAAAACAGAGGTTATAAGAGCCAAAACTATAAATTCTCACAATAAGAAGTCATGTAGTATTTAAATTGACTATTTATAAAATATAGTGGTATATTTATTTTCTTTAGATCTGTGGAGATAATAACCAAAGAAAATAGTTAAATATTAAATGTGTTTGCCTTAATGGATAGGACAGATCATAAAGTATCAAGAAATAATTAATTCAGAAATAATGTCATTTAAAAGTAATTTTATCTAATACAATCATTAAAATAAATGTTAATTTTAAGTGGTCTGTCTTTATATTTCTATCAAAAATGTATCCTGTAGTCTAAGAAGTCACTTGGCTTTTATTTGAGGTTTTTTGGGGGTTTTTTTCACTATTTTTATGGTGAAATTTTAAGTTTAATTGCTTTCACTATGACAATTTTTGCTACACTAATTCTACATTTTTTTTGGCTTTATTTTAGCACTTTAATTTATTCCCCTGCAGCTCACATGGTACACTAGTTCGAATCTTCTTAGGAATCATTATGATGTTCTCATTAAGTAATCATTAAGATTACTAACTCTGACCTTAGCTGGGTGACTCAGTGGGTAAAGCGTGGACCCAGTGCACCAGAGGTTGTAGGCTCAACCTTCAGTCAGGGCACGTAGGACAAGCAATCAATGAGTACACAACTAAATGGAATAACTAAATGAAACAAGTTGATGCTTTTCTTTCTCTCTCTCCTTCTCCCCCCTCTCCTTTCTTCTCTTTTTCTCTCTCAAATAAATAGAAAAACTAAATAAATAAATAAAAAGTACTGACCTTTTGAGATCAAACTATGTTAAAAGTAAAATAAGTCTTGAGTACTAATTTATCTCTAGTTTATGGAAATTGGTGACCTAATGTAAATATGATGACCATCCTGAATCACTAGGCTATAGGTAGTGATGGGTGCTTCTTCATTTGCTGGAATATAATATAAAAATTCAACTTATAACTTGAAATACAAACACCAAGCTGATGACTCATTAAAAATCAACAAAATTAAATTTAAAAGCTACTCTTATTGAAAGTCTTTTGAATGGAAACATCTGTGTCTAAGTGATATGATGACATAATGGACAGTCATATTAGAATTGAGTTTGTATTTATAGATTTGGAAATTAAATACTACTTAGACAAGATCTTGAATCCTAAATTACATCCAATGTGATAGTAAATCTGTTCTTTTTTCAGCTATTAAAATATACTCCTCGAATCAAATATACATTTAGTTACCAAAAGAAATCAGCCTTACATTTGTAAGAACACATGAATTATTGTGTAATTCTAAAGTTAGAATCACACAAATTTATAAATACAGATTAGTTTAATATCGTAGTTAAATCTAATAACTACAAAAGTAGGTTTACAACTGTTTATATGGAGAATTATTCAATAATTAATAAATAATAATAGAAAAATAAATTCTGTGTTTTGTGTACTCACAACTGTAAACTTATTTTTGCCCCACCCTGTGTAAATCTGGTGTTTGACACTCTTTAAAAAATGAGGCAATCTACATATAACAGGATCCTACAGAAATTACTGTTGGTGGGAATATAAATTATGAAAAACCAGAGAGCAGTGCCCACCTGAGAACATAATAGAGAAAGGACAGGTGGAAGGTAACCTGGTAAACCAGTCATATAAAGTAGAAGTGCATGTTCGAAGTCACCTCACAGTAATAAACATGTTAAAAAATTAACCTTGAACCAACATCTGATTTCATGAGGAATTCTCTTTCCTGATTTTTAAAATGGTTCTTATTTTAAATAAATTGAAAACATTTATAAATTAGAAAAACTAACAATTTAGTAGTGAACACTTAGACTTGAAGTACAGAGCAATTCTCATTGATTTTCAGACTAATATTTGCTCAGCTAAATGGATTGAGTTTTCCTTCAATACTGACCGAATAAGCTGTAGACAAGGCAAAATTGTTCAACAGTAAAGGAAACTCTAGTCAGAAAATTAGATGAAGTAAATGAATACCTTAATCAGTATTTGTTTCTGATTCATTTTACCCTTGATACAAGACAAATATCGAAAAGAACAATTCTGTGTAGTATAGAAGTTGGCGGAACAAACCCACTTACAGCAAAATTTCAAAATGTCATATAGATACATCAATAACACATAAAAATTAAGGCATAAAAATATTTATCTGATATAATTGAATTATAAGGTGGTTAAATATTATTAAAAGAAATATAATACCGTACTCATAATCAGGTATCAATAGAATGTAAGTTTTAAAAAGCCAGTTGTAAACGAACACACTGAGAAGCACAAGTATAGCAAATAACAATAACATAGCGTGTGAACTTTATATTCCGAGATCCGCAGGACCGAATGAACTAATTTCTGAGGCTCCTATAATCTGTGGTAATTCTCATCACTTCAAATAAGATATTTAGGGATATCTAGTTTAACTTTATAAATGTCCAGGTGTATTTTTCTTAAAACTTAGTCATAAGTTATATGAATCTATTTTTCTGATTTTTCATAGTTTGATTTCATTTCTACTTAAGGTAACTGAACATTTTTTTTTTTTTGTATTTTTCTTAAGCTGGAAACGGGGAGGCAGTCAGACAGACTCCCGCATGCGCCTAACCGGGGTCCACCCGGCATGCCCACCAGGGGGCAATGCTCCACCCATCTGGGGCATTGCTCTGCCGCAATCAGAGCCATTCTAGCACCTGAGGCCACAGAGCCACCCTCAGCGCCCGGGCAAACCTTGCTCCAATGGAGCCTTGGTTGCGGGAGGGGAAGAGAGAGACAGAAAGGAAGGAGAGGGGGAGGGGTGGAGAAGCAGATGGGCACTTCTCCTGTGTGCCCTGGCCGGGAATCGAACCCGGGACTCCTACACGCCAGGCCGATGCTCTACCACTGAGCCAACCGGCCAGGGCCAAGGTAACTGAACTCTTAACAAGCCATAGTATAAAATAATTGGCCCTCTGCCATAATAGATGAGACTGTTCTGCATAGAGAAAAGCGGTGATACAACATTGACAACTGATATCTGAAGTCAGCACAAGGCTCATTATGAAACATAGTGACTCTAAACTCAAGGAAACTGATAGAGGTAATATCCTCTTTATGTTACTACACATATTTCTGCAATTTGTGAGTTTAATAAGGGCATTTGTCATATTCTTTTTTAAAATTTGTATTAATTTTAATTTTTTGTGTTAACATGGATTCAAGTGTTCCTCTCAATATAACACCCTCACCCCCGTGTCCCCCACTACACCCCTTTTGCCCCCTCCCCAATTCCCTCCTCTAAGTGTGATGAAGACTAGAAGAAAGTCTCCTTGACAAAGAAAAAAATCAATCGAAACCCCTTTTCTTTCTTTACAAAGCATATGCTGCTATATTTAATGAGAAAAAAAAGAAAGAATTGAGGCCATTATTCAGATAACTTATTCTACTTCTTATTATTGGAAATGAATAAAAACACATATAGCATTCATGCTCTTCTCTTGGTCTTCTGCATTTTGTTTGGAGTATGATGAGACTTTAGAAAGTGAATTTGCACCTGAACATGTATATGACTTTGACTAACAGATAATTTGTTCTTTCCTTGAAAAATCTAAGCTCACTCTTTATTTCTAAATTTGTAGAACTAACTAACTCAGCTCTTTGCTAGGGCTCATGCCCACCCTGGCTGTCATCTCACTGCAGGAAGATGCCAGTTTAGCTGTCTGAAGGGTCAAGGGAGAACCTTGCTTTGTACTTCTGATGCATCAATTATTATCACTCAGAAAATGGGGGATATAAAAATGACAGACAACACAATAGCAATCTGACATATACTGGCATTATTACACCAAACCTTTTCCTGTGAAATTAAATATTCATTTCCTGTAGATGGGAAATGGTCTGCAAATAAAAATGTCTCAAATTATCATTTCATGAAGAGGGATGTGGCTTATTCATATTTTCAACTGATGTGGTCTATGGAGGTTCTGTAAACAGAATAGAAGGGGGGAAGGTAGTAAGCAATAGGAAATCTGAGCATGTGATATTGCAGAGTTACCTTGTTCATTTCAGACAAGAGCCTGTACAAGTGGAGTTGTGGAGACAGAGATGGCAGGGCCCTAAAGGGAAGTCTGACTGTCTCTAGACAGGTAAGGTCTTGAGATTAATGACATCCTCATGCTGAATATAATCTACTGCTACTAAGCAAACTTTGACACTTCTTAGAGAACAAAACTGGGGAGATGCTGAGAAAAAGAGAGGAGGAAAACTTATATTACAGATTAATGCAAGAGGGAGAAAAAAAAATCAGACTTGAAATTTACCTGAAAATCTTACCATGTTCTTAAAATGTGTATAAACAAAAATTTATTTTTCTTAGAGTATGTTACAAAATCCCTTTGTACAACTGCTACAAGCAAAATGACTTTGTATTGTGTATTGCTATTTTAATAAGCCCTTCAAGAGTAAAAATCTATCTTGGTAATGGATGGCGTTGAACTAGTAGAGCTAAAGATGTGATCTAGTCTTTCCTCACTGATCCATGCCATCATTTTGTTGGGGAAAGCGGGAAATTTTACTTTATTGCTCAGAAATGTGTAAATGCTCAGATCCAAAGGGTTCTTAAATATATTTACTTGAAATTTTAAAATTTTTTTTCAAGGTAATCATAGCCCATATGGACAGTGCTCATGCCCAGTAGCATAGAATAAACCAGTCATATCAGTTCCCCTTCTCTTACCTGTCACTCTGTTCTATCACACGTCCATGCATGTGTGAAGCCAAGAATGTAGGTAATATGGCCTGACCTGTGGTTGTGCAGTGGATAAAGTGTCAACCTGGAAATGCTGAGGTCGCTGGGCTTGCCTGGTCAAGGCACATATGGGAGTTGATGCTTCCAGCTCCTCCCCACCTTCTCTCTCTGTCTCTCTCTCCTCTCTCTCTCCCTCTCTGTCTCTCTCTCTCTCCCTTTCTCTTTCCTCTCTAAAATGAATAAATAAAATTTTAAGAAAAAAAAAAAGAATGTAGCTAATATGATGTCATGTGACCTGAAATATTGGGAATTATTATTTTTAAATGTTGGGAAAATCCCATATATATTTTTTTATCTTACTATCTGAGGCCAGATATCTTTAAGTTTTTCCAAAGTACACAGACCTCAGTTTCTTCATCAAATATGATATTCCTATTCTCATCCTAGTGATTTTGCTTACATAAAATATTTGGGTAAAGAAGATAAAACGGCCACCATTTCAAAACAGTACAGGAGGGAATTGTGGTGATAAATAGCTTTTCAAAGACAAGATGACAGATGCCATTAAAAGCCACAAGCTGTTAAATCTCGAGTCTCACATGTGCTTTGTTCTTGATTTCTAAATTTATCCCAGGTTGTTTTTAGAACTTAAAACAGTTATGGGAGGTTGGTGATTAGAGAAACTATTTGAAGTTTCAAAATCAGAACAGCTGGTCCAGAGATGACAGAAGATGATGCTGAGTTTTATGAAGCGAATGCAAAATAGTAACCAAGGAATGTTTTGGCAAGTAGTAAGAGAAACCATTAGAGACATATTGCAGGTGTCAAATTTCATCTAGGGTAGGTATGTTTTTCAGACCCAGAGTTTCGATTGGCTCTCTTACCTCTAAAGGCTAAAGATGTCTGAGTCCTTGAGAACAAGCATCAAGTAATAATAGGGAATGAGTACCAAAGGACAGGTTACAAGATGTAATGGCAGGTGATCATCAGCACCTCTTAGCTAACCTACTGTAATCATGCCCTAATTGGTCTTCCTGAGAAAAGTTTCCTCCCTTTGAGTGTATTCTTTATAGAGAATACATCATGACCATTTTTTGAGTCAGGTGATCTCTTTATTCTACTCCAAATCCACCACTGCTTTTCATTACATTTAGAAAAAAAAAAAAGTAAAGCCTTGCCAATTGCCCAAATTCCCGCTGTTATGATTTGGCTCCTGACTCATTCTCTGTCAGCCCTGTTTCTGTTCTATGCTTAGAACATGGTGGAATCATTGCTGTTTATCAAATACACCAGTTATCGATCCATTTCAAGGTCTTAGTTCTTGATGTTTCTTTCATCTGGAATATTCTTCCCCCAGAGATTTGCCTGGCTGGCTCTCAAACTTCATTCAAGTTTATGCTCAAATGTCACCTTCATGACATTCCATCAGAAACAGCACTTACAGTGCTCTAGTTACCCTACCTTATTTTTCTTCATATGTCTCATATAGCATTACCTATGTTTTGATATGCATCTCTTTGTTTTCTTTACTCATTACTTGTCTTGTGCACTTGAGTGTAAACTCTATTAGGTCAGATTCTTGTTTGTCTTGTTTATTTTGTATCCTCAATGCTTAAAACAGTTCCTCACACATAATACTAAAAAAAGATACCATTATGTAAAAACACATAAAAGTACCTTTATATTATATAACTTATTGTAAAATTACTCCAGATAATTTTAAAGTAGTTAGAGTAATTAGATCTTAGCTTACCCAGATATACAGGCTCTTTAAGGGACATGGGGATGTCCTGTTTTATCTTTCATACTTCCATGACAAAATATACTTATGGTTCATGGGTTTTTTTCTTAACTTAAATATGGCTCTGATCCATTAATTTTAATGTCTGATATTAATTCCTTCTCTTGGACTATAACTTGAATATCTTGGTATCCTATTTTAATTACAGTCATTTCCCAGTATTGTGGAAAATAATAGACTTCCAGCTGGGTCTTAAATTTCATTTCGACAGGTAAAATGTCCACCATACCAGTCCTCTTTTCCCCCAGAGCTTTCTCCTAACTTTTGTCCAAAACACATGCCACACCTGCCCCATGCCTTGATTCAGATAAAATCTTCAACTCTGTCCAGCAGAGCAGAACAACTCCCACCTGGATTACATCTCTAATTAAATCAGAAGCAAAGCTTCATTCCCATTGGTTTATGCTACTTTAACATACACTCCAAGAAGCAGGAAATAATATTATTATTGCAATAATGCTTAATTTATTTAGAGTGACAAAATCTATTAATACTTCCTTAAGCCAATTTGTACAATGCTCAAATTCATTGCATATTCTAAGCATCATACTCAAATAGAAACTGATGAAGTCTATGTGACACTTCTGTTTAAAAAGTAGGCATGCTGCAACCATTCTGACAGATACAGTGGTTCCTGCAGCTGCAGAGGAGGAGGCTAGCCTAAGGCACATGGAATACACAATTGCTTCTCCATAAGCATAAGTGCTGTGAGAGCTTGATTGGAGGTTATACATTTGTCTTCACATTATGTTTCTTGAAGGTCTCCTCTTGGGTAAATAGAAAGGCATCCTTAAATTTCCTTATTCAGTTGTGAATCTATTTCATTAAGAGCTTAAGCTATTTCTCAGGATGACTTACTAAGAGGGCTGAATACAATGCAAGTCCTTGAAATTTTATCTCTTGTTTAATATCAACAATATCTTTACTACCTTTTCTTCTTGCTGAGATGCTCTCACAAAGATGAAAAAAATTATGATATAGGTCTTCTAGGTCAGAGGCTTAGTATTGATGCAAATACCATTTTCTACCGTTTCCTATGTTTACTATCTTACTATCTTACTTTCATAGTATCTGTGCCTGGTTTATTTTGATTGCCCCTCCTGTTACATGTTCACCCTTCTGTACCCTGCTTTATAACCTGGGAGGCAAACCTCTATAGATTTCACCCATTGGATCTTTTGTGTTTCAGTTAAGACTACAGAATAAAGGGAACTAGTAGAAGCACCAGAAGAGGGCAGAGAATAAGGTAAGTCCTGATTCTCTTCTGTGGGATCTTCTCAGCAGGCTATGTCTCATGACACCTCTGTCTCTCTTTGCTCAGCAGTTGGGCCTCCGTGTGTTACTCAGTATGTTGAGCTCTTGCTAACACTAGTACTACCTGTGTTTTCCTTATTAGGTTTTCTGCCCACACTTTTGTAAAGTCGTCCATTTATTAAACTCTCCTCCAATTATTCAAATTGAGGGTCATGTTGAAAACCTGACACACCATCCAAGGTTAGAAAAATCATGGATAAAAGTAAAATACAAGTCCTCTATTTGCCACAAAGCTTTAAGGGACCATTTTCAATAATAGCTTTCCCTTAAAAGACTACAATTGACTGTGAAGCAGGAATGTTTCACGTATATTGTATATAACAAATATAAACCAAGTTAAGGAAGTACAGATGAGTAACAAAGAAAAAGATTAGAATATTATTTGGGGAGATGTATACTTTGACAAACCTTAGTCAGTTTAATTTTTGATCTTTTGATATTCTGTTGCCTGGCTAATTCCGAGCAACTTTGGGAAAATGACCTTAAAAGTAGTAACTTTAAGGTATGCCATTCCTCCTCTCACTCTTTTTTTAGGACACCAAGTTTAAGATAAATTGTTATGTGAAATGTCTGGAATGAATATTAATATTAATTCAGAATATTAATGATGCATCGGTTAATCTGGAAATTATAGAGTTGGTTCTTTTTAAATAATATTATTCAAATACATTTTGCTCAGCCATGAGAAAATCATATTTATTTTTCAAAAGTATTTTTTTCTATTTAAGAAAATTATTTTATTTAAAATTTTTTTGATTAGTAAGTTTAATTTTAAACTTTTGTTTTTCATTTCTAGAATTATTTTGTTTTAGTCAGAGAGTATTGATTCTTATGTTGGGGATTTCTATGAGGTTATATTTGTCATTAAAATAACACCAACTGTGGCTTATTTTCCAAGAAGGCAAAACACACATGCTTATACTTCACAGAATATTTGGAAGGGGCCTACACTTTTCTTTGTTCAAAGCTGTGACAAACAGTAAGCAGATTAAGAAAAAGTACTAATTTTAGTAATAGAGACTAGATTGGAAGACATGTTATTATAAAACCAATCATTCACTTGTTAATTTTTTCCCTGCAGTATAGATTGTGGAGTTTGAGTTTGTAGAGCAAATAAACTCACTTATGCCCCTGTCTTCCACAGGCTTAAGTCTACAGTAAAAGTATCTAAGTTGGCATTGTACACAGAAACATAACACATTTTATAGTAAGTCCCCAAATTACAAACATCGAACTTATGTACAACTCATACTTACAAATGGAGTACATAAGGGCTATTGGTAATCAATTGCAGTTGGAGAACAGTGAAAATGATATAGAGTTACTTGACTCCCATGGCAAAGAACTAACCAATGAAGACCTTATGGAACTAGAGCAGCAGATGAGAGCATTTAGAAAAGAAAATAAAAACCTAGAAACTCTAGAACCTAAAAAATTTACTATGAAATAGTTAGCTGATACTTTTGTCTCATTGAAGCAGTAATGGCAAAGTTAGAGAAGCAAGATCCTGATACAGAGATGTTCACCATGGTTAACTGTACAGTCGCTGAAGGGCTGAGATGCTACAGGGCCATTTATGATGAGAAGAAGAAAATCTCTGTACAAACCTCCCCTGATGCCTACTTCCAGAAACTGACTCCAGCAGCAGAACCAAACCCTGACCCTCTAACACCAGCCCCATCCTCTCCAACGAGATCACCATCTTCTTCATCATCCAAGGTTGTTTAATGTTGTATTTGAAAATGTTTAAGTATTTATATGCACAGAAAGGTAAAATAAATACTATGTTGAGACACATATCTGTCTAAGTAGCATTTAATAGATAAATGTACCTGCCCAACCTACACACAAATTCAACCTCAGAACAAACCTACAGAACCTATCTCATTCATACCCTGGGGACTGCCTGTATTTAGCTCCTCAAAGGGTAAGAATACTTCAAGGCTCAAATCTACAGTTAAAAAATTAGATAAAATCTTAAACTTGATAGATTATGCTTTTTCCCCCCTTGTACTGTATCTATCAACTTATTTATCTATCTTTTAATACACTTCTTAAAATAACATTTGAGCCTGACCAGGTGGTGGCACATTTAGAGCATCAGACTGGGTCGCGGAGAACCCTGGTTCAAAGCCCCGAGGTTGCCAGCTTGAGTGCAGGCTCATCTGATTTGAGCAAGGCTCACCAACTTGAGCCCAAGGTCACTGGCTTGAGCAAGAGGTCACTCGGTCTGCAGGAGCCCCCGATCAAGGCACATATGAGAAAGCAATCAATGAACAACTAAGGAGGAGCAACAAAAAATTGGTGCTTTTCATTTCTCTTTCTGTCTGTCTGTCCCTATCAGTCCCTCTCCCTGTCTCTGTCACAAAAAAATAATAATTATAAAACCTATCATTAAAAACTCGCAAAACAAATAAATTAATATCTTTCCATGTCAAATACACAAACTCACTGTCCCACCTTAGGAGGTAAACATGGTGAATTTAATATCTAAACTCCCAGAACTTTTTGTGTGTATTCATGTATTCATACTGACATGCATGCATAGAAATACATAGTTTTGCTTTTTATTTCTTATAAATTTATCTGCAACTTGCTTCTTAATTAACACTTTGAGGGATTTAGCAGTTCATTGGAAAGACGACATACAATTTCTTCTGTGTTGTCCTTTTGTAATACAGTAGAGAACCCTTAGGCATAGAAGAAATTATATAAGTGGGCCCGGCAGGACTGTTTTCTACCCAGTCCAAAAAAGAATAGTTATGGAATCATAACTTATAGCTGTGGGTTGTGTTTCCTCCTAGAAACATGAACTCGCTGATAAACCTGTGGAGATAAGCATTAATGACCTTTGCCCTTGGAATTTGCTGTCCACAGGCCTGCAGCTAATGGCCAGGGTAGTCATTTTTGTATAACTATTACTTTTTTCTTTAAGTCAACTCATTTTTAATTCCTTTCTCTAGTACTAAGCATAATTGCTTTCTTTCTCCAGTTACATTTCTATTATTTTCTTTTATAGTTATATAGTTATCACTCTTTCCCAGTGTAGTCCTCTGAGATTTCAGCAAATAAAACCAGAAAGGAAGAGTCAAGACGTTTTAAATTTCAATCTCTTGCTTTTCCATTGTGTGCTGTTTTTCATTTTGTTCTCAGCTATTTATTTGGCTCCACTGAGCAGGACTGAGGGGAAATATCCAGCCTTTCTCTTCTCCATCAGAAATGAGAGGTGTATTATTGTATATAGTGGGAAGGAAAAGGTATATGAAGTTCTCAATATAAGGGAGAAACAACTACAACAAAATATTGTGAGAAAAAATAGCATGCGTGGTAAAAACTTGAAACAGCTACTAAATTGATATAAAATAAAATTTGAAATTTTCTGATAAAAGCTAAAGGAGAAGAAGGGTATATACTTTCAATTTTAAAATAAAATAATATCATAAAACTTTGAGCAGTGAAAGATGGTTACTAGATTTATCATGGTGATAACTTTGTAAGCTATATAAGATTGGATAATAATGTTGTACATCTGAAATTCACATAATATTGTACATCAATATACTTTAATTACAAATTTAAGAAAATAATAAAAAATGAGATAAAATAAAATATTCTGCTCCTTCAGGCTCACCTTTTAAATTCCTGTGAGTAGCCACTTTTTATATTTTCTTGTATATTTCCAAAAATATTCTGAACATAAGTGTATGTAGGTGTATATTTACATACACACATTTTTATATAAATCATAATTGTACACACACATGCATATATATATGTATGTATATACATACACACACACACACACACATACATACTGGCACACTAATCAGTAATTTACCTGTTTTACTATTTTATCTTAGATTTTTTTCCCATAACTATTAATCTAGATCTGTGGACAAGTCCTGCTGGGGATGAGGACAACAAAGATGCAAAGACCCTACTCCAGAGACCAGGTTCAGTGACATAAATCCTATTTATTCAGGAAGTAAGCTAGCTTATATACATGGGTTCAGCCTATAAGGTGTTATGGTAGGGCAAATGGCCAAAAAAGGTCAGAGGGCTGCCAGGCTGGCACTGAGTCATTTCTGTGCAGCGGGAGAGCTCCCTTCCTGGGTGTTCCCAGGAGGGTTCCAGGAGCTGCAGTATTCTCACAGCATTGCGTCAGCCACAACGCTAGGTAAATGCTCTGCACTCTACCTACATCTCCCCATTCTCTTTTAATTAAGGCCAGTTGAACTTGCTTGATGACTGCTTGTTGCTGTTGTAGCTTCTGAAAGCTATGCATTATGCAATGGAACCCTAGTAGAACAAAAACAACTATAAAACCTATTATACTATATGCAAATATTATAGATTAGCTGGATTAAACAATGAGGCAAGCTTCTGTAATGTTTGACTAGTTAGGAAATTAGAATGGGGTCTTAAACAGGGGATTCCTCTTAGGGGTCAGAATGTCATTTCCCTCCCATTGTGTTACAGAGATCTCCCAGGTGCTGTTAAACACAGTTCCATTTTGATTGCAAAAAATGGATGTAGGTCCATGCATGCCCCCTTCCCACAAAGGTCCCAGCATCCAAACATGGAACAAATAACTTGCCGCGGGCTGCATACTGCATATGGTTTGGTTGCATTCCATCTCTCAGCTTCTGATGCCAAACTCCGGGGCTGATGGTCTGCGCATTGGGGCCAGAGGTAATGTGGCAGTCTCTCCAGGGAATGCCTTCTCTCAGGAGTGTTCTTAGATGTTTTTAATACATGAACAGGCAAGGAGGCGATCCTGGGAAGGCAAGGTTAGCGGGGCGGGCCCAGCTGCTGGTAGCTAGGGGGAGGAGGGCTTGTAGGCCAAGTACTGAGCCTTGGTTGGTAGTACCATTTTCAGCAAAGTCCCCCGTAGTATGATTTTGAAGGAGGACCCACCCCTCGGAGGGGATGGTGTTATTATTCAGAGTAAACTTAAGTAGCATTGGGTCAATGAGGTTACTCCATATAATGCTGTTCTACTGTTGGGATTCCTGGCCAGTATTGTCACAAGGGAGACTAAGGGAGCAGTTACTGGAATATACTGCTGGAAACTGTGGGCTATTAACTTAAACAGGCATAATTATGCCAGGGTGGGGAACAGCTTCCCAGACATGAGGATCTCTTCGTGCCTTGGAGTTTGCTGTGATAATGGCACACATGAGGAGGAACAGAGTGCCTGGACCTGGGGGTCCGTCAGGGGCTAATCTTTGAGCCTGTTTGGCTAGCACCTTCATATCTCCCCAGATTATGTTATGAGCACGTTGTTTACGAGGTCTCCTCCTGGAGCACTGAGGACCTCCTCCAGGTGGCTCTTCATCAAGACTGAGGCTGGCCATCTCCTGAACCAGAAGGTTAGCAGGTGTTGGAGGCATTGTTGGTGGGGTCATCTTGGGACACCAGGTATGGCCGTATGTTTCTTCCTGGGATCCAAATTGGATGCAGGCTATTTTCTGGAAAAACACAAACATAATCTCTACCGTGTGTTAGAAGAGGGTGTGGTCCCCGCCACTAAGCTGTGGCTGGGTCCTTCCAGCGTACCAACGGTAAAGGGGTTGGGTGGCTAGGAAGACCTCTGCAATGTTTGTAGGCTGGGGTTATACCATCAGAATCAAAAGTTAAATAATTAAGGGTGAAGACAACACTGGTAAGCACTTCTCTGGGTGAAGCCCAGGGCATATCTCCGCTTTCTTTTTGAATTTGAAGCTTAATGTCTCTGTGTCACCATTCTACAATGGTTTGTCCTTGGAGATTATAAGGAATGCCAAAGTGGTGTGTGATTTGCCATTGGGAACAAAAGGCTTTAAATTGGCTGCTGGTATAACAGGGCCAATTGTCAGTTTTAATTTCCCAAGGTACACCAAGGCAAAGCATGGCCTGTCGAAGGGCATGAATTGCATGTGTAGTTTTTTCTCCTTCTAGGGCTGTGGCCGAGATGGCTCTGGAGAAGGTGTCTATGCTATGTGTATGTAGCGAGTTTGCCAAATTGGGGGACATGAGTGATGTCTATTTGTCACATAGCATTAGGCTGTAAGCCTCGAGGGTTGACACCCTGTGGTTGTAGAGGGCCTAAGGGTAGTAAGGGCCTGCACTGTTTACATACACAAACAAGGTGTATGTTGCAAGAGTGAGATGGGGAAAGAGAGATTTGAGAGAATGGGCAGACATATGAAACCAGGCATGAAGTTGTCTGGCTTGCTCAATAGGGGAGACTGTTAAAACTAGACAATGAACGTGTGTGTTGCCTGCCGCTAGGGGGCCAGGCAAGCCAGAATGGAAGCAAAGATGCTGAATATACGAAGGGTGTTGACGCTCCTCTAACAGTTCTTTAAGCTGGCTGAGAGCCCTATCTAGTAATGTTTGCTTGGGCCAGAAGGTGGAATGGGCAAGGCCTTTGACTGTACTGCATAAGCACTATCTGAAAAAATGTTAAGGGGGCCATGTTGCCAAAGGCGTAGCACATAGTAAATGGCTAGTAGTTCACCTACTTGTACGGATCCCTCATAGCTAAATTTGTGGAATTTAGTGCCTTCCATTTGTGCTTTGAACACTATTCCACAATAGGACTGGCTGGAATCTGTAAACGCAAGCATGCTGTGTGGAAGAGGGGTAGATGCTGGATACGAATGAGGGGTGGTTTGTAGGGGGATTCTTTGTAGGGTCTGTGAGAGTCGATCATTGGGGAGGTGATTGTCTACTTGTCCAGTATAGTTAGCTAAGAGTGTTTGCATTTCTAAATCATTGGCTAAGAGAAATTGTATATGGTTGAGAGGAATTGGGAGAATAAGTACATCAGGCTCTCGGTTATACAAGGTGACACAAGCTCACCGCAATTTCCGGCCAAGAGTGCAGATTGCAGTCTTGCTGGGGGTGATTTTAGGTAGCTGACTATATGCTAAATGTACCCAATAAAGGGGTTTGATTTGAAACAAGACACCAGTAGGAGTGCCTTTTGTGGCTAGGACAATAGCTGAGATTGGCTGATCAGGTTCTAATCTAGCTGTCGACACAGAGCCAACAGCAGTGTTGATATTTGCTATAACCTGTTTTGCTGCTGTAGATAGAGGGCTGATGCTAGTAGGCTCTATGTCGCCCTGAAGGAGAGAGAATAGGGGATCTAATTCGGCAGTAGAAATAGATAGGTATCCACGTGTCCAGTTTATTTGGCCACATAGCTCTTGTAATTCATGTAAAGAGCATTGTTGAAGGATTGTGAGCATAGGGGAAATAGGAGTTATTTCTTCCCCTATGCAGTACCCTTAGAAAGTAAAAGGCAGAAAGGTCTGTACTTTCTCTGGTGTTACAGAAAGCCCAATGGCATTCAGATTAGTTAAGAGCTGCTGGTAACATTCTTCTAAGATCGTAGGATTGACATGAGCTATTAATATGTCATCCATATAATGGCAGATGAAGCACTGTTCCTGTAATGGTTGCATTGCCGTGCTTACATAGTACTGGCAAATGGTGGAGCTATTTTTCATGCCTTGTGGTAAGACTGTCCATTGATACCTTTGAGCTGGAAGGGCATGATTAATAGAAGGCACAGTAAAAGCAAAATAAGGCTTGTCCTTCGGATGGAGGGGGATTGAGAAAAAACAATCTTTGATGTCTAGAATTTTAATATGGGCAGCCTGTAGCACCGCAGAGGGATATGGCAAGCCTGGTTGTAAAGTGCCTATCTTTGCCATGTGCTTGTTAATAACCCTTAAATCATGAAGGAATCTCCATTTTCTGGATGCCTTTTTCTGAATTACAAAAACAGGCGAATTATGAGGACTAGTGGAAGGCTCAATATGTTTGGCTTCTAATTGTTGCTGAACTAGTTTGTGTAATTCTTTTAATTTAGAGGCTGTTAAAGGCCACTGCTCAACCCAAATTGGTTGGTCGGTATCCCATGTAAGTTTGATGGGTTCCGGAGTTTTTAATTGAGCAATGGCCTTTAGAATTGGGGGGGGGGGGCTCTAGTCCTAATGCTGCACAGGAAATGTCTCTTTGCTGACACATGGGGGTGTATAGGCTAGCCCATGGGTCTGCAGCAGGAACACGTGTTGGAGTTAAGCTGGGGTAGAAAATAAATTCTGAGAGGCTGGGGTGGAGCATTGAGCCTGGCAGGGAATGTGGAAGTATCAACTTCCATTTCTTTGGGTGGCAGAGCTGATGATGTGGTTTCTAATGTATCTAGTTTCATTTCTGCATGCTTGGCTTCAAGTTCATCCTACTCGGTGGCCCAACCCGTTTCTTCCTCTACAGGGGGAGGCGAATATGGAGGTAGGGGCTCCTCAGAAAGAGGAGTAGCCTGTAGGACCTTAGGGACCGGCGGAGGGTCCCCAGCAGGAGCACCGGTCAAGCAGGCATGTATTGCCAATAAGGCAGGAGTGAGGCCCAGAGGGTAGGTTTGACCCCAATGCACCTCAACCGAATGAATGCGTTGGAGAGCTGGGACCCAAGTATCTGGGTCCCAGAGGGGTGCGTCCTCAATCCAGGGATTGAGACCAGAGAGAGTCTCCCAGTAAGTACAGAGATCCTCTTCACAAACTTCAACTCGCCTACTTTGCAATAGGGCGTGCAGGGCTCGAGCCTGCGGGGCTCGAGAGTGAGAGAGAAGGTTTCCCATTGTAGAGGATCACTCACCCATCCCTTGGATGCCGGTTAGGTCCCTATTTGAGGCACCAGCTGTGGACAAGTCCTACCGGGGATGAGGACAACAAAGACACAAAGACCCTACTCCAGAGACCAGGTTCAATGACACAGATCCGCTTTATTTAGGAAGTAAGCAAGCTTATATAGATGGGTTCAGCCAATGGGATGTTATAGTAGGGCAAATGACCAAAAAAGGTCAGAGGGCTGCCCAGCTATCCAAAATGGCACTGAGTCATTTCCGCGCAGCGGGCGAGTTTCCTTCCTGGGTGTGCCCAGGAGGGTTCCGGGAGCTGCAGTATTCTCACAGCATTGCGTCAGCCACAGCCGCTAGGTAAATGCTCTGTGCTCTACCTACATAGATCTTATTCTTTCTATTTAGTAAATAATATTTTCTTGCATAAAGTTATCATAATTCAACCAAGTATTGATTTCACATTGATTCTAGTTTTGCTATTAAAAACAATGCAACAACAAGCATATATGTGTAAATGTTATGCACTTGGGTCTGTATCAACTTTGAAAGAATTAGTAGTAATTCACTCTTCATAAATTTATAGAACTCCTGTATATATAATTTTTTTAAAATTTAGTGAGAGGAGGGGAAACAGAGACAGATTTTCACGTGTGCCCCAACAGGGATTCAAAGGCAAGCCCACTAGGGGGCCATGCTCTGCCCATCTGGGACCCTTGCTCCATTGCCACTGGAGCCATTTTTTAGTGCCTTAGGCAGAGGCCATGGAGCCATCCTCAGCACCAGGGGCCAACTGCTTCCAATAGAACCATGGCTGCAGGAAGGGAGGAGAGAGAAGTGAGAAGAGGAGGGGTGGAGAAGCAGATGGGTGCTTCCCTGTGTGCCCTGACTGGGAATTGAACCAGGGACATCCACATACCCAGCTGATGCTCTACCACTGAGCCAATTGGCCAGGGCTATATAATGTTTTAAATCTACTTTTATAAAAATATATGGCAATTCTTATTGTTTTTTAGGAGTTAACTTTGCTTGATTACTTTCAGCTTATGAAAGAGAAGGCATTAAGCTCCTGATTAATAGTCATAGTTACCCCTGCACTGAAACAAGAGGAGGTTTTAGATAGAAATGCCATGTCTGTGTCATGGTTATTTCTTACAGCTATAACAAGGCTCTTCATATGAGCTTATAATGATCTGTTTCCAATAAAAAACTTATTTCTGCAAATTAAATCCCAGATTTCAGTGTAAATATTTTTATAAAGAAAATGAAAAATATATAGTTAGTAAGTTTTACAAATAGTTCCAAAGAATGGTCACCCTAACTCCCCTGAGCCATTTCAAAATAATGCTGAATTTAAAAATAGAAGAAATTATTTAAATTTTAGCATCTGTTTCTAGATTGTTTTTTTCTATCGTTATTACATGAATGAGGAATGGGGTCCTTAATCTTTCATTGCAGGGCTCTTGTTTTCAACTGCTGCATTCCCCAGGGGATTTCTCCTCAGGATCCCCTCAGAAGCTTATTACAAGCACTAGAATTCTGAACCCCAATTTGCATAGGGGGAAATTTAAACTTAGTAAAGTGAATAACTTTGTCCAGTACCCACACAGCCTCTCTTTTAACCACAAATCCTGACCCTCAAATTAGCAATTGCCCGTGCTTTAGGTGAGTAAGGACCAAGACTGAGTTCAATTCTAGAGCTTCTCAGAAGCAAACCTCTCACTTGACTCCTCCCTGGAACTGGTGCATAAAAAACTATGGCATCTCATAGAATCTGTTTCTGTTTGGGGTACAGGAAACTGCCTATAGGTTTCAATCTCAGATGGCCACAGTCAATTACCTCTGAATCAGAGAAAAGTAAACAGTCCCTTACACAGACCTACATCAGGAGCAAGATGAGCTCGGCAAGTTAGTCTCCGTTGGTTTCATAAGCTCTTTTTTGAGAAACTGCAATTTATGGACTATATATGTTCTTTGAAATAAAATAACTGTGTGTGTTTATGCATGGTATGCAAATCAACCATACACATATCCACATATATATATATATATACTATGTATGTATAGAAAAATCTGTAGGTAAACATAAGAATAAATATAGACATAGAGTCATGATACCTGGTTTTCAATCTTGGCGCTGTGACAGTTTTCTTCATTTTAAAATTGATTTGATATCTGAAGTGCAGTCAGAAGATAGAAATAAGCATAACACAACATCAAAACATCACAAAAAGGAAAAAGAAGATGCAAACTTTGATGGTTAATAGCTTGGATTTAAATGATACCCCGCTACTTATTGAAAATATGACCTAAGGTAAGTTATTTCACTTCCTTGTTCCTTACTTTCCTAATTTGTAAAATAAAAATGAAAAATTCCAAAACTTCATATAGTTTTGATGAATAAATGAGTGTAATTTAGAATCTTATGTGGTACATTATATGAACTATAGAAGTGTTAGCTCTTACCTACCATTCAGTCAACTCAGGAACCAGGAGACAGAAAAGGCTACTATTCATTGAGGGCTTCTCATACACTCCTCAAAGTATGAATGAACACACAAAGGCATAAAGTTTTCTAAAGTTCTAATAGTGAATGACACAACTACTTATAAAACAGAAAGTAAAGAGGAAAGTAAATTTTAATAAATAAAGACACAAGAATAGTAAACTGCAGAAACACGTTACATGACTAAGTAAAACACTGTTCCTATGAGTAGAGGATCAAAATATATATTAAAGACAGATGAAGGTTTATGTCCATATCCTGTATCAGTTAAGTTGCCTTTGAAATTTATGGTTAGCTCAAGATCATTGGTAGTCTGTTCTCTGAAATATGATATCCTATGGAAGCAGTAACTTGGAAAGTTAATGTAAAAAAATAAATGTTATCCAATAAGAATGGGATTATCAGAAATGACTGATGCATATATCTGTTTTGACTAAGTAATCACTTTAGGGCCTTAGCCAACTACCACTGGTAATAATTCATAGTAAACTCTATTAACTTTTCATGATTTCCCCCAAAGTAATCAAGTCAAGATAAGCTGTAAAATTTTTCATAATCACAGCATGAAAATAGTAAGGACATAATATAATTTTACAAAGAAATGGCATATCTAATAACAGTAATTCAATATATTTATTTCCCCATCACTGAAAATTTGAAAATTATAACTATTAAAATCTTCATTCCAGGTAAAATTGTTCTTCTGAAATAAATGTGAATGGTGGAATAGCTCAGTTGGTTAAAGCGACGTCCTGATACACCAAGCTTGTGGATTCAGTCCCCAGTCAGGGTACATACAAGATCAACCAATGAATGTATAAGAAGTATGACAACAAATTGAAGCTTCTCCCTCGCTCCCTTGCTCTCTCTCCCTCTCTCAAATCAATCAATAAATAAAGTAAAATTTGGAATAAGTTTTATGTGAATCTTTTAATATGTTATCTGTTTCAAAACTAAAGCAATGTAAGCAAACCAGCAGTGCACAAATTATTATTTTAAAAGAATATTTAAGTTGCCTGGCCTGTGGTGGCACAGTGGGTAAAGCATCGACTGGAATGCTGAGGTCACCAGTTCGAAACCCTGGCTTCCCTGGTCAAGGCACATATGGGAGTTGATGCTTCTTGCTCCTCCCCCTTCTCTCTGTCCCTCTCTCTCTCTCTCTCTCTCTCTCTTCTCTAAAATAAACAAAATCTTAAAAAAAAGAATGTATGCATTAAAAAAAAACTAATGCAGCATACATGAAAAAAAGTGAAATCTATATTTTAATTGTCCAATCTCTCAACAACTCATAGATGACAATCATGAAAAATTTGATATAAATATGCAGAATATTTTTGTGCATTTTTGTATGTAGATACAGGCATATCTATTTGTTTTTAACACACATAGGATTAAATACATTTTCTTATGCTTAATTTTTCAAAGTGCTGTTTTGCTCTTTTTCTAATATATAATTTTAGATCTTTTGGCTCATGAAAATAATATTTAATGATTTCATAACTTTTTATATAAATGAGCCACAGTGTAGTTAACCATTCCCTAATAAGTAGATATTTGTGTTATATATGACCATTGTGAAAAAATGTTGAAGTAAACATTCATATGTATTTAAAAAATATTGAATATGTATTTAAAAATATATTGAATATTTCTGTAGAAATGAACATTTTAATATTATATATTAATCACATATGTTCAAAGAATTTAATAGATGAATAATTTTAATGATTATTTTAATTTTTAGTAAAATTTGTTGGTTTTATAGAACATCATTTCCTTTGTTAAATTATATTTTTAAAAATAATTTGCTGCCTGACCTGTGGTGGTGCTGTGGATAAAGCGTCAGCCTGGAAACACTGAGGTTGCCGGTTCAAAACCCTGGCTTGCCTGGTCAAGGCACATATGGGAGTTGATGCTTCCTGCTCCTCCCCCTTCTCTCTCTCTCTCTCTCTCTCTCTCTCTCTCTCTATCTCTCCCCTCCTCTCTAAAATAAATAAATAAAAATTAAAAAAAAATAATTTGCTTGTATCTCTGTCTATTATTGTGATTAATTTTTATACTGTACTTACTTTAGAAAATATTTATGTATAAATATTTTCCCTTTTATATTTGTTGTACTTCCCCCTCAAATGTTGCTTGCTTATTAACTTTATTTATATTTTTAATACAGGAGAGTTTCATTTTTATGTAAGCATATCTATTGGCTTCTTTTTAAAATTTTATTGAATTTATTGGGGTGATATTAGTTAATAAAATTATATAGGTTTCAAATGTACAACTGTATAACACATCATCTGTGTATGGTATTGTGTGTTCACAACCCAAAGTCAAGTTTCCTTCCATCACCATTTATACTCCTTTACCCTCTTCTATCTGCCCTCAAGTCCCTTTCTTCTGGTAATCACTATACTGTTGTCTGTGTACATTACTTTTCTTTTTACTTAATTCCTTCACCTTTCTACCCAGCTCCCCTACCCCTCTTACCTCTGACAGCTATCAGTCTGTTCTCTGAATCTGAGTCTGTATTATTTTATTTTGTTCATTAGATTCTACATACAAGTGAAATCAAATGGTATTTGTCTTTTCCTGACTGGCTTATTTTATTTAGCTTAATAATCTCCAGGTCCATCCATGCTGTCACAAAAGGTAAAATTTCCTTCTCTTTTATGGCCACGTAGTATTCCACTGTGTTAATGCACCACAGCTTTTTTATCCATTCATTTACTGATAGGTACTTGAGCTGCTTCTCAACATTGGCTATTGCAAATAACACTGCAATGAACATCGGCTGTATATATTCTTTCAAATTAGTGTTTGAAGTTTCTTTGGATATCCTGTATTCCTAGAAGTGGAGTTCCTTGGTCATAAAGAAGTTTTTTTTTGGTTGTTGTTGTTGTTTTTGGTAAATACTGTACTGTACATACTACTTTCCACAGTGGCTGCACCTATCAGCATTTCTACTGACAGTGCATGAGGGTAGGAGGGTTCCCATTTCTCCATCTCCTAGCCAACAGTTGTTTGTTGATTTATTGCTAATAGACATTCTGACATGTGTGAGGTGATATCTCACTGTGGCTTAATTTGCACTTCTCTAGTGACTAGTGACCTTGAACATATTTTTACATGTCTATAGACCATCAGTATGGTTTTTTTTGGAGTGTCTAGTCAGGTCGTTTGCCCATTCCTTAATTAGATTGTTTGTTTTTTGGTGTTGTGTAAGTTCTTTATAATTTTGCATATTGACCCTTTATCAGATGCCTCATTGGTGAATATGTTCTCCTACTCAGTGGGTTGCCTTTTCATTTTGTGGATGGTTTTCTTTGCTGTGCAAAACCTTTCAGTTTGATCTAGTCCTATTTGTTTAGTTTTTGTTGTTGAAGCTGTTTCCCTTGCCTAAGGAGGCATTAGAAAAAAAACTATAAGAAATATCTGAGATTTTACTGCCTATGTTTCTTTCTAGGGTTTTTATGGTTTCTAGTTTTATGTTTAAGTCTTAAATTCATTTTGAGTGTTTTCTTGAGTAAGAAGGCAGTCTAGTTTCAATTCTTTTGCATGTATCTGTTCAATTTTCCAACAAAATTGATTAAATAGTCTGTCTTTACCTATTTTATATTTTTGCCTCCTTTGCCAAATATTAATTTACCATAGTGGTGTGGGTTTATTTTTGTGCTTTCTATTCTATTCCATTGACCCATATGCCTATTTTTATGCCAGTACCATGCTGTTTTAATTACTATAGTCCTTTTTGATGTTATCAAGCATGATTCCTCCAAATTTGTTCTTTTTTTCTCAAGATTGCTGTGATTATACCAGGTCTTTGTGGTTCCATGTAAGTTTTAAGAATATTTATCTAGTTCCGTGAAATACATTATTGCTATCTTGATAGAAACTACATTAAATTTACACATTTCTTGGTAGTATGGACTTTTTAATGATGCAAATTTTTCTTATTCATGAACATAGTATATGCATTCACTTATTTGCATCTTCTTTAATTTCTTTCTTGAGTATCTTATAATTTCCTAAGTACAAGTCTTTTACATCCTTGGTTAATAAATTTTATTTTATTTTGATGCAACTATAAATGGAATTGTTTTTTTAGTTTCCCTTTCTGATAGTTCATTAGGGATGTATAAAAAATGAAACTAATTTCTGAATATATATATATATATATATATATATATATATATATATATATATTATATTTTTCTGAAGTTGGAAACAGGGAGGCAAGTCAGACAGACTCCCCCATGCACCTGACTGGGATCCACCTGGCACACCCACCGGGGGGGTGATGCTCTGCCCATGGGGGGCGTCACTCTGTTGCAACCAGAGCCATTCTAGCGCCTGAGGCAGAGGCCACAGAGCCATCCTTAGCGCCCGGGCCAACTTTGCTCCAATGGAGACTTGGCTGCAGGAGGGGAAGAGAGAGACAGAGAGGAAGGAAAGGGGGAGGGGTGGAGAAGCAGATGGGTGCCTCTCCTGTGTGCCCTGACCAGGAATCGAACCAGGGACTCCTGCATGCCAGGCCGACGCTCTACCACTGAGCCAACCAGCCAGGGCCTGAATATTTATTTTATATCTTGCTACTTTACTAAAATTATTTATCCATTCTAGTAGTTTTTTGGTGGAATCTTTAAGGCTTTCTATATGTAGTATCATGTCATCCACTGTTGGCCTCTTTCTTGATAGCTTCTGATGTTCTTTTATTGGCTTTCTTAACCAAAGTCAAGTTGAGTGGCAGAATTCTAGAGGAAAGAACTCAGAATACTTTTACAAAGCAAGTAGAAATTAGTGAATGGGATCAAAATTTTTGAAACAATATATTAAAGCTATCACACAGCTGGAAAGAATATGTAGATGGAAGGTGTGTTGTCAGGTGTGTTATCATTGTTGATTAGACATTGCTATTGAAGCTATGTTATGAAATCTCATTCTGACTCTGCTTTACAATTTTGGGATAATGTTAAGGACAGGCTTTTGGCATAAATCTTATTGTATTCTTTCTCATTTTATGATCTGTTAATATTTGTCAGTGCTGCAATCAAATTATATTAAGTAAATATCTTAGTTTATTTAGGTTTCTTTTTTTCCAAGTGAGAGGAGAGGAGATAGAGAGACAGACTTACATCTGTGCCCTGACTGGGCTCCACCTGGCAACCCCCATCTGGAGCTAATGATCTCTCTGTTCATCTATGGCTATGCTCATAACTGAACTATTTTTAGTACCTGAGGCAAAGCTCCAAGAGCCATCCTTGGCACCTGGGGCCGATGCACTAGAACCAATCGAGTCATGACTGTGGGAGAGGAAGAGAGAGAGAGAAAGAGACAAGGGGGAGGAGGAAGGGTAGAGAATTAAATGGTTGTTTCTCCTGTTTGCCCTGACCAGAAATCAAACTTGGACATCCACATGCCAGGCCAATGCTTTACCACTGAGCCAACAGGCCAGGGCCTCTTAGTGTGTTTTTTAGAGGTATCTATTTACAAAATATAGGAAAGTAATTTTTAGACCAAATTTATTCATTCTGTTGGTTACTTATTCATATACTGTGCTAGAACTCTGCCAACACTAAATCTGTCCTTTAGAAAAAAACAATAATAAAAGTTTTAATGGTAAGTAAGTATAAGGTATTATCTTAGTCTGGTTGCACTGCTATAATAAAAATTCCATTGGCTAAGTGGTTTATAAACCACAGAAGTTTATTTGTCACACTTCTGGAGGATAGGAAATCCAAGATGAAGGTACCAGGAGATTTAGTACCTGATGAGAACTCACTCACTGGTTCATAGACGGCTATTTTTTGTGCCCCCATGGAGAAAGCATGGGAGAAGAAATGAGATAGCTTTATGAGGTTTCTATAGTAAGGGCATTGTTGGTCAAATAAGTTTTTAAATATGATATATATGTTTGCTCGCTTATAGTTTGCATTGGGTGTGGGGGACAGGTTGTAAGCCGGCAAAGTCATTACAACCTAAGGCAGGCATGACCAACATACAGCCCACGGTCAGGATCTCACCTGCATAATGAGTTTATGCGGCCCGTGATTAAATGTTTAATATTCTCTGCACAACATACTGTGGAAATGAAATAAGTGGTACTTTTAAATCATTATACATAAACTACGATATCTAACCATTGTACAACAATAAAAGTTAAAATCTCAGCTACTCAGAAGTGGAAGCATCTTTGATTATTGGAAATCGAGATATTTAAGAAGATAGTGATATACGGAAAAAAATTCCACGTGTGACTAATCTATGGTTAACTTCCAATAATTGGTCGAATGGATTCACGATACTTCTTTATTTTTTAAAAAAATTCAATTATAAAGATTTACATCTTTTGTACTTGTCTGTGCAATTTTTATAAACAATTGAATAATAGAAAATATGGAAACTAAAAAAAAAAAACTTGCCAAGGAATATTTAGAAATCTTCAGCTCAACTTCTATTTGTGAACAAACTATTTTTTTTTTTTTTTGTATTTTTCTGAAGCTGGAAACAGGGACAGTCAGACAGACTCCCGCATGCGCCCGACCGGGATCCACCTGGCACGCCCACCAGGGGTGACGCTCTGCCCACCAGGGGGCGATGCTCTGCCCCTCTGGGGCGTCGCTCTGTTGCGACCAGAGCCACTCTAGCGCCTGGGGCAGAGGCCAAGGAGCCATCCCTAGCACCCGGGCCATCTTTGCTCCAATGGAGCCTTGGCTGCGGGAGGGGAAAAGAGAGACAGAGAGGAAGGAGGGGGGGGTGGAGAAGCAAATGGGCGCTTCTCCTATGTGCCCTGGCCGGGAATCGAACCCGGGTCCCCCGCACGCCAGGCCGACACTCTACTGCTGAGCCAACCGACCAGGGCAACAAACTATTTTTTAATGAATCTAAATAAAAGTACCACAAGATCAAGATTGAATGATTTACATTTGGAGGCAGTGTTAAGAATAGCTACTATAAGTATAGAACCAGATACTAAAAAAATTATAGACGATGTAAAGCCCCTCAACACGTCACATTAGTTTTTTTGTTAATTTGTTGTACTAAATTATTTACATTTATTCATAAACAAATTGCATAATAAAAATTTGTTTACTTAAATGAATCATTTTTGTATTTAACATTTTTTAGTTTTAATATTTCATCTGGCCCATGAAGAAAAGTTTTCTTTCTAATCTGGCCTGGGGGCAAAAACTTTTGGCATGCCTGGCATAAGGTTTAGTTTTAAGACTAAGCCATTCCCGTCCTTTTAATACTAAGATCTTTTCAAAACTAAGCTTTTCCCCACACCCTTGACTGTTGCCTGATGTGGTGCACTCTTATGAGAAATCCCATTTATGCCTCAGATAAGTAACTTTGTATCAGAGACTTATTATTTGTATATTGGCTTAAAAGTTTTTATTTCTACACTATAAAATGGGGCAGATCGGGGGCTTGCTCTCTCTGGGTTCCTGAAATTAGCATTGCAAGGAGAGGCAGCCAAGATAGCAGTAGCAGAGTGCTGAAGGAGAAGCCAGTCTATGCAGAGTTTGTGCGGAGAGAAGGAGATAGGGAACAGAAGTGAATAGGCCTGGTGAGGTAGAAAGAAACCTTTGATTCTAGGAATTCTTGGATAAGTCAGTGGCTTTGGAAGCCCTGAATGGAAAGGGAAGTGTTTTCCCACTCTGTGTATTTCTCGCCCACCAGGTGCAAGCTAGGATTAAAGCTAATGGCGCACCAGTTCTTGGCTCCATTGTTTCATTACTGTGTATCTGAATCAAATGCGAAACTGTATTGGCCAGGTGGCTGTGATGGTGGCCATGGCTACTGGCTTTACAGGCATTAGTATCATTCATAAAAATTCCACCTTCATGTCCTACTCACCTCCCAAAGGTCCCATCCCCAAAGATCATCACATTGGGGATTAGATTTCAATATATGAATTTGGGGGGCATACAAAGCAGTCTATTGCAAGTGCTAGTAAAATATTGTATTCCTTCTTTACTAATGTCGCTAATGTTTTTGAATGATACCCTTTAATAATTTGCAAATAGGGTAATTGAACTCAAATCCAGACTATTTTATATAAGATCAGATTTTTTAGTTACTTTGTTTTGTTTTCTCACTAAATAATAAAATTAGCTCAGTTACATTCCCTTTATAAATTAGAAAGGCTAGAACTAAATCTAAACTCAGTAAAGGAGAGTGTGGTAGGGTTTCTTAGGGCTGGAATGAGTAGTAACAATTTATTGGAGAATGTTATAAGTCAGAGGTCATTTGTGTTTGCTAACTCACTTATCAAAGGAAAAGCATGCTTGTTATTTCTTTCTGACAGAAGATAATTTTACAATTATAAGCGAAGCACCTGAGGAAATTATGTTCCTATTTTGCCATAGAAACTAAGAGATAAGAGTACCATCACCTTTGATGATTATATTTCAAATAAGTGGTTCTCACTTTCCTGAGAAAAACAGTTCTGAGTTTTAATACATATAAGATGCTTTTAATAAAATTTACATCTCAAAAGAGCAAAGAAAGAGTTTACAATTATAAGTTTTCTAAAGTAAATGCTCTAAGTAAAGGAAGGCCAAAGCCTTACATTCAGGAAGAAGTTGTCTAAAATTTAGTGAAGCTGAGGGGAAACATTAAAGTGCTCCTGATCAATACAAATGCAAAATCTCAGACTTAGAGTAGATCTTTGAAATGATGCCACTTGTAACCTCAGCATGAGACACAAACCCATCTGAAGAATGTTTAAGTATCACCTACATTCAGCATATTGAATTTAAAAAAATAAGAAGAGTTCTGAGTGATGTATTTTATTATAATTTATCCTTCCCAGAGGGTGAATTTATATATATATATATAGTCACAATTTATCTTGCACTGAGCATTAAATAAGAGTAAATATATAATGTATTCTTCTAAATTAATGATTAAAATAATTTATCATAAATTATTTTATCCTTTATCAAAATTAAACAATACAAATATAATTTATCCCTCACTAAGATTTTGGATTATTAAAATGATTTAAGCTCTGTTATTCATATTTACTTGAAAACATGAGGTGACTGTGAATTTGTACTTTTAGTAATCTCAGCCTATTTTTCTTTAAAATTATTTTTCAGCCAAATAAAATTCTTTGGTTTTATTTGAAGCTATTTTATTGCCACAGATACTGAGACAGGGTATGGGACAAATTGATTGTAACTGATAAGGGCTACAAGGACTGTCAAGGAGATAGTAAGACCAACCTCCAAAGAATCTAAGGTTTAGAACTGGCAGAGATCAGCTTGATACAACAGGGCCACTATTTTCACATTGTAATAACCTGTAGTCTCTTTATGCACTCATTATAATATATTAGCATGCTCAACAACACACCCAGGTGCCATGATTGGAAATGTGAAGCCCAACAAAGGTCACAAAATGGCCAACTGAGCTCTTCTGAGAAGTCTCCACCCCTTTCCCAGAAAAATCCTGATAATTCCTCTCCCTAATTGAATATCCTACCCCTCTAATAAATGAATCTCAATAAAAGAAGTTAATCCCATTAGGGAAGGACTGCTCAGCCTGTGGAAAAGATTTCTCTTAGTCCCATTTCTTCCTTTGTAAACTCTTCAACTTTAAACTCGATGCTGGCTGGTCTTCAAATTATTTCCTGGGGGAATCAAGAACACACAGTGGGTCATGAGCCTTAGGGTCCCTGGATACCCGGAACACCTGCAATCAATACTAAAATCTATTTCTCCATCTTTTTTTTACTAGATTGTAAATTTGATCTGTGTGTTGGAATGATATTTTTTTGTTGTTGAATATAGATGACTTAATAAATAATAACTGTAGAAATACAAAGTCAATAATAAATTTGGCATTCACTGTCAAATATCTAAGAGGTGCCATATCAAAAATAATGTTGTAGAGGACAATGCTTAACAACATACTAAAGTTCACAGTGTTCATTGCAGCAATTACCATAATAATTGTGCCTTTAAATAAGTTTTTTTTGTTGTAAAGTTTTGTGCAATACCTTTAACAATGCCAACATGTTTTTACCTATCAAACACATCCATATTTTTCTAAGTTATTATAAAATCCAAGTGTCTTACAGTGAACAACTATATTATATATTAAATGAGAAAGAACAATAAGTGAATATATTCATGTTTTATAATGTGAAAAAGGTAGAAATAGTTAAAGGGACAAAAACAGTAATAACTAATAAAAGATAAGAAAGCCAAGAATACTAAAAAAAAAAGAAAAAAAAGAAAAGGACAGACTTTTCAATAATTGGTGCTGGAGAAACTGATATTCATATACAAAAGAACAAAATTAGACCCCTATCTTACATTACTCAAAAAAATTAACTCACAGTGGATTAAAGATTTAGTATAAGACCTGAAAGCATAGGACCTAGAAGAAAATATAGAAAAAAAGTCTTGTCACTGAAGTTTTGGATATAAGACTTGGAGAGGTGCTCAAAATCACTCATAATTATGCAAATGAAAACCAAAAGCACAATATCACCTGTATCTGTTAGAATGGCTATTATAAAAAAGATAAGAAATAACAAATACTGGTGGAGATGTAAATTCTTATTATACAGAAGTTCTGAGATTACTCTCTGATATCCAAAATATAACCCACCATCTAGTGGGTTTCTTACAGATCCTAACAGAACATGGCAAATTCTGTATGTGGGAAACACTATATTATTAAATGTGTTTAAGTTTAAGGGCACATTAAAAAAGAAGATTTAATAGCTTTTTAAAAATAGTTTACTAGATGAAGAAGTAAATGTAAACTTTTAAATTGGCTAATTTGAGCAGGTATCTTCATTCTTGAACTTTTATAAAAGTACAAAATTTTAAAAAGAAGCATTATGCCATCTTAAACTTCTAGAACGTATCATATATTAAACATGTGAAAGTATGCATTGGATAAAATGATCTTACACATAAGATGGTAATGTTGACAGATGATAGCATAAAAGAAGACCAGAGTACTTACTATTGCTTTTATAAATGTTGGCTAAAACTTGAACCTGAACAGATGATGTAATAAGGTAAAATTGAACTATATCACAGTCTCTTTTAAAAAATAATATGTGAACATTAAAAAAATATTTTAAAAAATGACTGCTAAACAAAGTAACACATGCTTCTAGAAACTGTAATAGCTTTCAAGTGTACTAACAGTCAAAATTGAAGCTTATAAATCCAAGGAGGGGCAGGGCACATGACATAGACTAACAGAGAACAGACAATTCTTAATATTTGTCTCTTATATGAAGAATATAAATCTGCTTCTGTGTCCTTATATACATTTACTGGGATTGGTGGTTTCCAAAAAGGGCTGCCTACATGACAGGGGTAAAACAACTTAAAGTGTGACGTATTTTTGTTTCTGAATATTTCTTCCCTTTGCTCAATGAGAAGTACATACCTCTTTGCAAAGAGGGCCTCCACAAGAATGGCAGATACATTTCTTAGCCAGTACAGTATCAGGCCCTTTCAGGTGCCCTGCTTGAGCTACTAAATTATGAGTGAATACAACCACATGTCAACTTCAGCTTTACATAGCACTGTATGGGTCTGCTAATTCTAATGGAAGTGTGAATTTATAATTATACAATATGTAAGGAAAACAATCTGTAGCACAAGAGTAATAACTATCCAATTACATGATAAATGTTCTCTTCTAAGATATTTATTTCTCTTTTTACTCAATAATCTTTCAGTGAGCATCTATGATGTGCTAAGTTCTATGGCAGGTATTGACAACACAGAGTGTGGGCATTTAACATCATTACAGAAATCAAAGCAGAGTTTGGATTTTCTAACAAATATTGCACACTGCCTCACTCAAGCCTTTATCTGCCCTGTTCTCAGGCTGCAGAAAGGTGCTTAAAACAATAACAACAAAAAATAACTTGGTATTAAACAGTAACATAGCAGGGAAAGCTAGCAATATAGATAGGGTGAGAACATGATCCAGACATATAAAAAAGCAAAAATGAAAAGAAATGGTAACAATGCAAATGAATATATATGTAAATTAAAAGCTAGGATCATATCAGCCACAATGCAGACTAGTTTATATAAGCTATAACAGAAGAAAATTTTCCACAAATTATTTGAAAACTGAAAATAGCATAACAATTTATTTTCAATGTAATAAAACAGAACCTCTAAGACAATATAAAGGGGAAAAATGAAATGAAAATTTAGCTTATAAACTTAAATCATATGATCATGTACAGAAATAGCATTTGAGAAAAAGGAAATTAATTCAAAATAGATAGAATGAAAAAGGCAGAAATAAAATTATAGAGACTATAATCCTTTATATTATAGAGAGACATTTGAAAGATTCAAGTTTGAGGAAATAATTATTTTAGTAATCAAATTGGGGGAAAGCTTGGTAAAAGGGGAAATTATTTAGCATATCCTCAAACTTTTCTCTCACACAGGAACATGTTTGAGAACATCACCACTCTGACAACAGAAATCTCTGAATGATGGAAAATTACCTAAGAATATTATACTCAACTTAGAGCTTTTCCAAGTATTAGATATCAACTAACAGGCAGTGTCAGTTGTGGAAAGACTCAAGGATGACAATGCATATAAGCTTCTTTCTCCTTTGTAAGTCAATCTGAAGACAAAAATCTGACCCATTAAGAAATGGCTTTGGAAAAGAACTCAAGAAGAGAAAAGCTCATCATCTGAGTCCATTTAAAATAAAATTAATATATATGTTTACCTTACATATTAAACAGTTTTAAAGATGTTATAATACTATATATAATAATATCACTAACAAAAATTTTCAAATAAGGACAAAATAATTTAGATGACATTTAAGAGTCCTAATGTTTTACTCAGGTGATGATTTCTAAAATTAAAACAGAAATTACTTAAGGATTCCAATTCTAACATGTACCATAATTGCTTTTCTTATCTTTAGAATGATCTTTTTCTAGATAAACATGTTTTGCAGTGAACATTTTTTAATTAGAACACCTACAATCTTTTTATTTTTACTTTACTTTATTTCCAATGTTAGATTAAAGATTAATTAGTTCAAATAAAGCATAGGGATTTTGACATAGTTTAATAATAATTTGTATAGATCAATCTATCCTTTAATCCATACATATTCATAAAATATAATAGGGATGATTTTTTTAAAAATAAGTTAATGATGAAATTCTATTAAAATAATTTTTATCAATATATAAAAATTATACATTACAAAAAGGTGGGATTTACTAAAGATGGACAATGCTGGTTCAACATTAGAAAACCAGACAATGTAATCCATTCTGCAAACAAGATAAAGAATAAAATATGATTGCCTGACCAGGCAGTGGCACAGTGGATAGAACATCAGACTGGGAAACAGAGGACCCAGGTTCAAAACCCCAAAATTGCCAGCTTGAGTGCAGGTTTGCTGGCTTGAGCATGGAATCACAGACATGACCCCATGGTCACTGGCTTGAGCCCAAAGGTTGCTGGCTTGAAGCCCAAGGTCGCTGCCTTCAGCAAGGGGTTGCTCTGCCGTAGCCTCTCAGTCAAGGCACATATGAGAAAGCAATCAATGAACAACTAAGGAAATTCAACAAAGAATTGATGCTTCTCATCTCTTACCCTTCCTGCCTGCCTGTTCCTATCTGTCCCTCTCTCTGTCTCTCTCTGTCTCTGTCACAAAAAAAGAGAATACAATATGATTTATATCAATTAAAGCGGAAACAGTATTTGCCAAAATTAGTATCCATGAGTGTATATTAACATAAATAAATGATTGAATTTAAGAAATGGGGAAGACAAGAAAAATGTCCTGTGTAGAGAAATTCTAAGTAATTAATGTCTATACTACACACTCAGGTAGCATAACTCTCCAGTTAAATTTGGGCCACCGAGAGTGACTTCTCTTCCAAAGACTATTGTGTGAAAGGAAGGACCAAGAGCAACACAACATTGGAAAAACCTGAGAATACAGTTCCACAGCAAGGTGATCAAGGTCAGTGTTAACGGTGATAATTAATGTTGATAATAAGTACTGATAATTAATTAATGTTGATAATAAGTACCTGTAATATAACATAATGATAATGGCACTTTATCCTGTGACCTCTCTCCCAAAAAAACATTACCACAGTCTAATCATGAGAAAAACATTCAACAGATCTTAATAAAAAGATGTTCTAAAAAATATCTGACTAGTAATACTTAAACCTGTCAAGATCATCAAAAGCATAGAGAATCCAAGAAATTGTCACGGCCAAGAGAAACCTAAGGAGACGTGATATCTGACAAGAGATCCTGGAAAAGAAACGGGACATTAAGTAATAACTGAGGATTCCTGAATGAAGTATAGACTTTAGTTCATAATGTGTCAAAATTAATCATTTAATGTAATGAATTTATCATATTGGTAAGAGGGGAAACTGAATATGAGATTTATGAAAAATCCTTATTATATCTTCTCAATTTTCCTGTAAATCTAAAACCATCCTAAACAAAAAAGTCTATTTAAAAGATAATAAAGATGGATAGAGCTGGGTGATAGATTTGGGAAAATGTTTTCCTTTAATGTTTTGCTTAGAACATCTAACATATAAAAATAATGAACTATTTTAAATAACAAAGACCCAACCCTAGAAATTGTAGATAATTCCATGACATTGTGTGTAGCTGTTGTCCTGATTTTGCCTTCATTGTTCTAATTTATATTTTTCTTCATTTTATTTTATAAAATATATGAATGTATTTTGTAATGCTGTATTTTATCAATCATGACAAACTAACAAATCTTTTTTTTAAAAAAGGCATGATACACAAACACAAATAAGTGCATTATTATCTTTCTTTCTTTCATGAAGTACCTATTAAATACTTTCATATATATATGATATTTATATATATATATGACAGACACATATATATACATGAAAAAGATAGCTGACACTTAAACAATGCTTCTTTAACAAGTTAATGAAAGCAAGACCGTATGACGTCAACTGATTAACAAGGTATCTCTGTAAAAGGGGTCTTACCTCAGGTATTTTTCAGTCTGTTAATCATGCAGCCTGCTTGTGATGTTACAGGGTTTATCTGTTTTTTGTTTGTTTGTTTATAGAAAAAAATTGGACTCAAGCTTCATAAGTCTTGAACTGATGATATTTAAAAATTAGATAAAATAAATATATGCATTAGCAAGGTGACACCTGCTGAAAGAGATTTAGCCAAGAAACCAAAATTTTTGTTAAATATTTATTTTTTATTTTTTTCTTCTTTTATATTCTTCTCCATTTTCTTCTTTTATATTTTTTCTAAACATGAACACACAAAACTTACAAGTTAGTCTCTTTCTTTCCTTCTCTGTCTTTCACACACATCTCTATCAAACTTTTACATTTTCTTGTATTCTTGAAATATATAGTTATTGAATCTTGTGGATTAAAACAGTATTTGAGAGCAACCCCCAGTATAATATCTTCCAAAGCTCCACTAAAATATCTATAAATACACACATAATGAAAGAAATCCCAAATTATAAAAATTAGAATAAGCAGAATGCTAGAAGTTTATACTATGCTCCCATATCCAAGGCTTAGCAATTTTATTGTGAAGAATTTACCAAGCTTCTTTTCCTTACATAGTAGGTTTCTTTCTTTTGTTTCTTTTCACTTCTTTCTCTCCCCTCTTGTCCTCTCTTCTTCCTTCTCCTTCTCCCTACCTCTCATTATACTGAGGCTGCCTAGAAAATGGTAGAAAATGCTTAAAATTTTTCTTACTTCAGATCCTCAGAGCCAGTGAATCAGTCTTGTGTGACATGAAAACTGAGCAACCAAACCTGTTTGGGCTGTTTGCTGATTCTTTTCTTCCAGACACAGTATTGATATTTCAGTTACCTACCATTTTTTTACAAGCATTCAAAGGTAGCAATTCTCAGGAGAGAGAAACAATCGTGGAAGAAAAGAGAAATGTATATATACCTTTGTGTAACTGTGTGTGTATTAAAGGGGATGATAATAATCGTGTTTTAAATTCTCAACTGTACAGTCCTCACAAAAAAAGCACGAGAAAGAACTGGAAGAGGAGAAAAAAATAACTGTTCACACTTGTTTTGAAAAGTCTTCTTCTTGTCAGAGGTACAGATAATCAAATAATAGTAGGGTCACAAGAGGATGCTGCCTCATGGGAGGAGAGATGTACATCCGAGGTAAGAATCTGAGGGAAATTGTGGACTGTCCTTGGAGCTCTCTCTGGATGGTAAGTTGTTCTTTATATATGAACCAAAAAAGGAGATGTACAGGTGTACAAAAAGCAAAGTAGACTAATAGTAATTATTTTAATCATATACAGTAATTATATTTATACAAGTATATTTTTACATAATATGTAGATATAAAAATATTACTCATTATATCATGTAATAACAATTAGAATAGCAACACCAAGAAAGCAACCACTAAAATTACTAAATATTTCTCAAGTCTCAAGTACCGTTTTAAGGACTCCGCACATATTATATTATTTAATTCTCAGAAAACTCCAAGAAGCAGTTACCATTACTAATCTCATTCAGTAGATCAGGAAGCAGATGTACAGTGTTAAATTAATTCACCAGAATTGCACAACTAGTAAACAGTATTTGAAGTGTTACACAGTATACAGATCTGAAGTTTGTTACTGAAAGTTCATACTGCAACTGATCCCGGATTTCATGGGAGATGTGATTTTGATTTAAAAATCGAAACCACTGTATAAATTTAAATAGATATTTTGATTAAGAATTGTACTACATAACACATAGATACAGATAACAGGACAGGAAATCCCAGAGGGAAGGGGGAGGGACTTAGGAGGAGGGGTGCAAAGGGATGGTAAAATGGGGGACATGGGGGTAGGGTGTGAGGGTGTTATATGGAGTGGGACACTTGAATTCATGTTAACACAATAAACTAAAATTAATAAAAAATTTTAAAAATTGTATTACAAAGTCATGTACTGTTTAGATATGAATTATATTCTAACAGTGAATACTGAAGAAATTTGTTTTATACCCTCATTTTGGGGGAAAAGATAAGATTCTGTATTTCTTTTCTTAATATTTTTTAAAAAATATTCTGGTCATGGCTGGTTTGCTTAGTCGGTTAAGAGTGTGGTCCCAAAAAGACAAGGCGGCAGGTTCGATCCCCTGTGAGGGCACACATGGGAAGCAACCAAAGAAGGCACGACTGAGTAAAACAGAACATGAATGCTTGCCTTACTGCTCCCTCTTTCTCCCTTCCTCTCTCTATCTCTCTAAAAATCAATAAAAAAATAAGCCCTGGCTTGGTTGGTTGGAATTGAAGCACGGAGGTTGCTGGTTCAATTCCCCGATCAGGGCACATACAGGAGCAGCTCAATGTTCCTTTCTCTCTTTCTCCCTACCTCTCTCAAAATAAATAAATAAATAAATTAATTAATTAATTAAATGCTCTAAGAAGTTTTCAAAATCTTTACAGTCTTAGGTCCTAATTTATTTCATCTTTAAATAGGGAACTGTTATGAGCCTTCTCTCCCCTGAGAGTTTTCTAACCTCAAACCCAAGTATGCCATAACCTTTCTGAAAGTGTTTCTAAATGATTAACAATTACACATAATTCAATTAAATGAGCTCATTTTTATTTTTAATGAAGTTGTTACTGTAACAATTATTTTCTGAGCCTGTACTTCAAGCCTGGAAGCATACTTCTCTGACTCTCCAAAAGCCTTTTTCTTGAAAATGAAAATGATGCCTCTTTTAATCCTTAATCTTTCCCTCACCACAGAGATGTCAATAAATAACTAATTTTCGTAACTTTGCAACATTCAGACACTGCCACAGTATTTTCAGGTAAAAACAATCATTACGGAGTGTTATTATTATTATTTTTATTTTTTCATTTTTCTGAAGCTGGAAACAGGGAGAGACAGTCAGACAGACTCCCGCATGTGCTCGACCGGGATCCACCCGGCACGCCCACCATGGGGCGAAGCTCTGCCCACCAGGGGGTGATGCTCTGCCCATCCTGGGCGTCGCCATGTTGCGACCAGAGCCACTCTAGCACCTGAGGCAGAGGCCACAGAGCCATCCCCAGCGCCCGGGCCATCTTTGCTCCAATGGAGCCTTGGCTGCGGGAGGGGAAGAGAGAGACAGAGAGGAAAGCGCGGCAGAGGGGTGGAGAAGCAAATGGGCGCTTCTCCTGTGTGCCCTGGCCGGGAATCGAACCCGGGTCCTCCGCACGCTAGGCCGACGCTCTACCACTGAGCCAACCGGCCAGGGCCGAGTGTTATTATTTTAAGTAAAATTAAGATAGTTTAACACGAATGCAGATGTGTGTGTGTGTGTGTGTATGTATATATATATATATGTATGTTTAGTAGCAGCACAAAACTTGCCACCCCAAAATGTGTCTCCTTGGCATGAAGGTTAATGTAGGCTGATTATTTTTTGGAAACAGAAGACTCAGAAAGTTTTTCATGTTAACTGTCTAAAAGAATTTAGAGAAAGGGCCTGTTCCCAGAACAGCACTATCTCTGGAGATTCCTACAAAGAATCTGGACCAGGTGTGATGTGGAGGGGGACGCAGCAGGGTCTAGAGATCAGGGCCTGCTTGGTGTCCCACTGGCTCTGCAGAACCTAGCTAACATTTGTGTACCAAACGTTTGCTTCTCTATCTCCACGTCAAGTGCATTCCTCCACTTTGAAGTCCTAACCCCTTCTCCTTAGCTCAAGATGGCACATAAGCCTCAAATGCCTGACCTGTCATTGGACCCCATATTCTTTTTTTAAATTTTATTTATTCATTTTAGAGAGGAGAGAGAAAGGGAGAGAGAGAGGAGAGAGAGAGAGAGACAGAGAGAGAAGGTGGGGAGGAGCTAGAAGCATCAACTCCCATATGTGCCTTGACCAGGCAAGCCCAGGGTTTTGAACCAGAGACCTCAGCATTTCCAGGTCGACGCTTTATCCACTGTGCCACCACAGGTCAGGCCTGGACCCCATATTCTTATGGGACTCCCATGCCTACACACATAATTATATTTGTTAGATTTGCTTACTTTCTCCTGTTAATCTGTTTTATGTCAATCTAATTCTTAGGCCAGTCAGACTAACCTAGAAAGCAGAGGAAAATTCCTTCCCATCAGCTGCTATTATTTTTTCCAATACAGTCATACTCCACTTAATCACGGAGGTATGTTCTGACAAATGCATTGTTAGATGATGTTGTCATTGTGTGAACATCATAGTATGTACTTACTCAGACCTAGATAGCTTCTACTGCAACTGTACTAAATTTCTATATGGCTGGCAACATGCTTTTTACACCAGCATTGCCACAAACAAGTGAGCAATGCCTGGCATTGTGATGCTAAATGGCTATGATATCACTAATTGATAGGAATTTTCAGCTCCTTTATAATCTTATGAATTACTTCATTTGGATGCAGTTTATCTTTAACCAAAACATTATTATGTGGCACACAAATGAATTGAAGGATTATCTGTAATGATTTATCTCTACCCACACACACACACACACACACACACAAACTCTGGAAAGTAGAAATGTTAATTAGTATTCTTGTTCCCTGTATAAATGTTGTGAAGGACTGAACAAGAAAGAAAAGCGTGTCTTGAATAATAATAATTTAAAAAATTAACAACAGGAAGAGGTAAGAAAAAAATAGAAGAGTATGGTAGAAAATTTTAAGATTCATATTTCATAGTTGAAAATGTATAGTTAATGATTTTACTTGCATGGTGAAAGGGGATGATTATTAAGGAAAAGAAATTAAGGAAATCAGTTAGAATAGCGATTGGGAGTTTCAGGATATGTACAGTATTTCCTATATGTCTTTATCTTTCAAATATATAATCATATGGAACACTAATGTAGCCAGCAATGCTTGCTAATACATAGAGAGAGAGATTCAGCTGAAGAGAATCAAGAAGCTACCATAAGAAATAAGAGAAGCAAGTGAAACAATCTGCGTCAGCCTTATCCTTGACCAAAGAAAAGTCTTATAAAAAGCTGTAGATATTTCCAAGGGATGTAAGATGAATTGGTGATTCAGGTGATTGAAACAAGGCCAATTTCCTCCATTTGTTGAACCAAGCAGACATGACATAGTGATTAATGGACTAACTTTTGCAGACAAAGGAAGCTGAGAAATGGTGTTGACAATGGGACTAGGGTTGGGGAGGTGATTTAACTCAGTTTCCTCAGCTTACTTTTTAGAGGATGAGGACAGGGAAGTTATCTTTAAAGAAAGGGCACTAAAAATCTGGAAAAAAGTTTCTTGGCCATTTAACTCATTCAGAAGAAATTAATTTCCTACTACTTTTTGGGCAAAAAGAAACAGTTAAGCAGATTTCACATTATTAGAGAAATGTATCCAGTACATTGGATGTGTTTGATGATGTAAGAATGGATCACAGCAAAGATGCAATATCATATTCTCTGAATATTTTTCTAAAATATGAATGCCAAAATAACAACTCCTGTCAAAAGGGAAGTATTTATTATTAAATATTAGAATAAAGACATATTGCATCTTGAAAACAAGAAAGAAAAATCTTTATGGAATATAATAAAAAAGCTCTCCAAAAAAATTATGTAAAAAATTAAAGAGAATAAAATATATATTTATAACCTTCATGGATTAGATTATCTACAAGGAATGACAGTTTGCCATTCATTAGGAAAATAAGTATATTTTGATTTTTCTAAGAGTACATAAACATTCAAGGGATGAATATATTCCAGAAGGGAAACCAGGAAGTAATCACAGAATTAAAGAAATGAGCTACATAGAGAAAGGTAAGAAATAAATTAGTAAAGTTATATTGGTAATCCATGTAACTATATTTTTAAGCATTGTAATTAGAATAGTGTAATTTACTATAGTAAAAAGCAAACCAGAATTAAAATTTAGATATAGATAATAAAGATTTTGGCAAAGAGAAAGTTGAAAGAAAATTAAATCAATCTTTTTTATTTACTGAAAATATGTATGTAATGTTTTGCGTTGTTAAAACTTAAGGAAAAATAACTAGCTGTATGTAGATATGCAAATCATTTAAATCAATAGAGTAAGAAAAATGGAAGTCAAGAAAATTTAATTAGTGTAGGAGAAGTCAAGGAAGGTTAATGAGGGAAGCACAAAAGAAGAACCTTATATACAAAACACAGAATGGTATGTTTCAAATAAATCAGCAATTATAATGAATGTGAATAAATTAAAAACTCCCTTAAAAAGCAGAGACTCCTTTGGCATTAAGGACGATATGAAGCCTATCAAGCCATTCCAAATAAGTCAGTAATCATAAAAAATATAAAGCTATTATAGATCTTTTAATAAAGATAGTCTTCTTTGATTTAAAAAGAAACACCTTAAGTATATCAAATGTTTCGTAATGAATATGATAAATTGAATGAAAGAAGAGAAATTGAAGACAGGTATTATTCTCTACAAAGAAATTTTGTTGCAGAGTAGAGGAAAGAAGTAACATAGTGACTTGTGGGGAAAGGATTGTGTGTGGTATAAATGATTCAGCAAAAAGTAAACTGAAGATGGAGGAAAAAAATGTGGCTAATTTCTGGAGCAGTGTTTTACTTAAGCAACAGGGGCTGGTTATAGTTTACACATCAAATAATAACATTTTAACATTATGGTTAAATCATGAAGGTAAGTCTTGTAAGAGGCAATTATAAATATTCCTAATGATATGTATGACCAGGGTAAGGAATAATAGTTAAGATATAAGTGTTCAAATTCTTTTTTTTCCCCTTTCTTTTTCTCTTTACTTATTGTGTTGACATGGTTGCAAGTATCCCACTCAGTATAACACCCTCTGCCTCTCTCATGGTACCTCCCGTGCCTGGTACAGAGCCTCTTTTCATTCTTGAAGGCACAACAATGGATACTATTAAAAAATAATAAATTAGTGGATAAGCTTAAGATAGATATAAATATTTTATGTATATATATAAATATATGATAAATATAAATATTAGAAGAGTTAGAAACAGAAACTTTTAGACTGGATGCCTTTGTGAGTGAGAAAGAGGAAAGCTTTTATTTTGATTTCTATATTCCTCTGGGCCATTTGAAAATTAGGACCATGTGTATATACATCATTAGTATATTAGAAAAAATAAATTTTTTATGGTAAAGAATTATAGTACATTTTATCAATGGAATATAAAGTTGCAATTATATAGAACAAGATAAATCTATACATATTGACAAAGAAAGTGTTTCAATATACTAATTTGTGAAAACTTCCAGTTGCAGAAGAACATGTATTTAGTTCTAAATACAGACATTTGGGATAGGATTGAATTGGGGAGGGGTAAAATCTATTTTCAAGTTTACTCTTTAAAAATTATAACTATGAATTTCTCATGTAATTATATTTTTAAGTATATTAAGCTTAATATAACTAATCAAAAGTCTAGAAGTTAAAGGTTTCTGAGAAATATTTGAATCACTGTATAAGGATATATGCGGTTTTAGAAGATAAAAAGTTTTTTTTCTTCTGATGTTGAATAAGGTCATGGAGCCCCATTAACATATCAATTTGAAGACTTGCAGTGACATCAATTACTGACCATTGAGGAATGAGAACCTACCTTTCATTCAGAATTTCTAAAGAGATGAGGAAGTAGGTCAGATCTTACCTTTCAGAACTGGTTCCCTGTGCAGTATTTGCTATATTGTATTCCCTAAATCCTTCATGTGAATTATGAGAACAGCTTTGATCATTTGATGGGGCCAACACATATATTTAAATTCCTTTAGTCTGTAAATTAGATATAAATTGACAATTTTTATTTTAAAAGATAGATGTTCATACATTCTAAATTTAAATTATATTGATTTTTGCAATTGATAAATCTGCCCCATCTATGTTTTGAAGCTAAGTCTAGTTGTATAGCACAAAATTTAAATCCAGACTCAAGAAGCAGAGGGTACCTAAAATAAAATGTTCCTTGTTCTAATATTTATCATCTGTGTGATTTATAAATAATAATAACACATGTGTGTGCTTAAGTTTTCTCACCTATAAGCAGGAATAAAATAGTACCTAATTGTAAAGCCAGTAGCCACGGCCACTATCACAGCCGCCTGGCCCATGCAGGTTCACATTAGATTTGGACAGTCGGTAAAAAAAACAACGGAGCCAAGAACTGGTGTGCCATCATCTTTAATCCTAGCTTGCATCAGGCGGGCAAGTAAAAACACACTGGACTCCAAAATCCACTCATTCAGTGCTCACAAAGCTACTGACTTAATCTGAGTTTCCTAGAATCAAAGGTTTCTAGCTCACCAGACTAATTTACCTCTGTTCCCCATCTCCTTCCTTCTCCCTGCATAAACTCTACTCAAACTGGCTTTTCCTTCAGCACTCTGCCATCTTGGCTGTTTCTCCTGGCCTCCGCCACATGGCTCTCCTCTCTAATGTTAATTTCACGAACCAAGAGAGAGCAAGCTCCTGGTCTGCCCCACTTTATAGTGCAGAAATCAAAAGCTTTAATCCAATATACAAAATAGGAAAGTCTCTGATACAAAGTCCACCCCACATCAAAAAGGGTGGGCAAGGCTTAGTCCTAAATCCAAGCCCCAGGCTACAAGAATCCTGCCCACCCATAGCCTGCCCCCAACACACATTAATATAATTACGCCCATTCCAAGCATTAAGGGCAACTAATATCACCTGGGAGACGGACGGGCTCCCACATGGGCAGCACCATCTTTAACAAAGTGAGCATAATATATTTATTTTATCTGCCCAACATTAATTTAGAGGGTTATTTTGAAAATCAAATTAGTCAATATTTATAAAGTGTTAAGAGCTTGGTCAGACAGTAAATGTTACATAAAGTGTTAACTCAGTCAATTCAAATATGAATTAATAAGAAATGTAGCCCTGGCCGGTTGGCTCAGTGGTAGAGCGTCGGCCTGGCGTGCGGGGGACCTGGGTTCGATTCCCGGCCAGGGCACATAGGAGAGGCGCCCATTTGCTTCTCCACCCCCCCTCCTTCCTCTCTGTCTCTCTCTTCCCCTCCCGCAGCCAAGGCTCCATTGGAGCAAGGATGGCTCGGGCGCTGGGGATGGTTCCTTGGCCTCTGCCCCAGGCGCTGGAGTGGCTCTGGTGGCGGCAGAGCCACGCCCCGGAGGGGCGGAGTGTTGCCCCTAGTGGGCGTGCCCGGTGGATCCCGGTGGGGCGCATGCGGGAGACTGTCTGACTGTCTCTCCCCGTTTCCAGCTTCAGAAAAATACAAAAAAAAAAAGAAATGTAAAAGTTAATGTTTGGCAATATATATTACATTAGACATGGTTCAAAATTTTAGTCTCCCAGTCGGGCGTATGCGGGAGTCTGACTGCCTCCCCATTTCCAACTACAGAAAAATACAAAAAATTAAATTATATTAAAAATATAAAAAAAATTTAGTCTATTTTCAGTCACAAATTTCAATTTTTTAAGAAGTCAAATGAATTTTATGGAAGCAGATATTGATTGAAAACACATACACATGTATTTATTTCCTTGTGCCTTCATAAAGCTGCACATTCATCCTCCCATCTTATGTTTTAACAATGCTTGTAAACTCACACCATAGGCAATTTCTGTCAAATGAGAAAGGAAATCTAGCATGTTCTAAATATCAAATGCATCACGTAACTGATTACAATTTAGTTTTAAAATACAATTCTAAACCAAGTCACAAGGGTCATATCAGGAGCTTTATAAGCATACCTATTCAGATTCTACCACAAAAAAACGATCCAAAATCTCTATATCTCTAGGGGTCGGACTGTAAAATCACTTTTCTTAAAAATAAAAAAATAATAATAAATAAAAATAAAAAAATAAAGCAAAACAAAAACAAATGAAGCAAATCCTCTGAAAACATTGTGATTATAAGCACATACAGGAACCTGACTAAAGGATATTTTAAGGGCACTTTCAAATGCTTACTTCATATCATTATTTATGTGGGAGTGTGAATCTCTGTGTAAACTAAACACCAAGTATTATTTTAGAACCTCCTCCCAGAAGTTACTGCATTCCCTGTTTCATGTATGAGCCCATTCCATCCTTAATGATCCAAGAGCTCAAATCCTTGTCTCAGTTGCCATCCGTTAACCATGTGCTCAGTTTGTATGTTATGAGCAATATGACTCATATAGATAAAATGGGCTTCTGAGGATAGAAGAAACAATTTTCACTGCTGTAACAAACTAAAAGTATAGCTGCTACCAAAATAGTATCTTGCTTTCAAAAATCAACATCAAATGACTAGGTCATTGCCTAGTGATTTGTTGCATTTGAATATAGCAACTAAGCTAGAGAAGATTGAATTTTTTTAAAGGAGGTGGGTAGGGGATTGCCATTGTAGTTCAGAGCGGACCAGCTGACAAAGCTCCAATGTATCTGGGGGAAATGCAGTGAGAGGAAGAAAGAATGTACACTTTTACATGATCTCACAAATCATGGTTTCATTGTGCTGTACTGTTTATTTTCTAGGTTAAAAAAAAAACACAGCGATATCGTTAATAAAAAAAGGCATGCAAGTCTTGAGAGGTGATTTGTTTAAGAAATATTAGATGCAATATCTCAGTAAGCTGGTCATATAAATCCTCTCGCTTGCTGCACGGATCCAGTACAAGTTGTTGGTAATGCAATTCAAGTAAATTACATGCAGATGGTTTATTGGGTGGAGTTCACACTGAAGTGTTGACAGACATTTCAGAAAGGCTGTCAGGGATTCCATTTCATAGTCCAATCAACTATAAACGCCTTCATTAGCCAGTAATAGGGCCTAATTGGTTTTAGATTATTATGTCTTTTATCTCGTTTTTTTGTAAAAGTTCTGGAAATTTCCTGGGAAGGAACCTGTAGTTCTTCTGTCTTCATTCACAGAGTGATATTTGAAAGTAACTACAGGTTTCTATGGGAATAACATTGTTTACACACAAAAGAACGTAGAGACTTCAACATTTTCATCTCTGTTCTAAGATGTTTGTTAAGAAAAAGGAATTATTGTTTGTACTTACATGCTATTTTACCAGTGCTTTCTTCTATGGCTCAGTAATTTCCCCTCATTGGGGTTCACAAAGTCTTATTTTTGTTCAACTATACACTTTCCTTGCCTCTCGTTCACTTCACGTTTCTGTTCAGAAAATATACTTTTAAGCCAAAGTACTGCTCCTTTTAAGTTGTATTTTCCAAAATCAAGTTAATTCAATAAGAAAATCGAAAGGATGAACCTTGTTTCCTCTCATGTATCAAAACAGTGATGTGATTAGATTGCTCACACTTTGCCTGGATATATATATGCATGACCAAGGCAAAATTGACATGGGCACTTTATTTTATCATAGTATCTAATCTCCTTGTTTTGATACTGAGTTTTGATACCACCTTTTACATAAAGCAGCATAGAAAACAGTGGTTTTTTGTTGTTGTTGTTGTTGTTTTAAGAGAGAGGTAGTAGATGCAGAGAGAGAGACAGAGACAGGAACATGGAACTGTTCCTGTATGTGCCTTAACCAGGAATTGAACCAGCAACAGTGCTATTCTAATCTTCAAATGAACATCCTGCTGAGATGATTCAAACTTCCTGTGAAAGCTAAATAAAAGTCTGGTGACCTCAGTTAGACAGTTAAGGATTTGGTGCCAACAGGCTCTCAAAAATCACTTTTATAAAATTTTATTTTTCATTAACTAAATGCGGAAACAGTATAATTTTAGAAGACAATTAAGAGCCACTTATGATTGTCACATGTCTTTCGTAGCAGAACAATGTATCTATTCCACCTCAGGTATGCTGTGACTATGGACACACTCCTTACAAAATCAGAAAATGTGATCATTTTATTCATGAGCAGGCACTCTTGACATGATTTTATACCTGTTATAATGAGCAAATAAGCCATGCAGACAAATCCTAGGCAATACATTGCTTTTAAATATCTCATTGTTTGAGCACTGGATAAAAATTAGAGTTCAAAAGAAAAAAAATTAGAGTTCATTAAATCTGTTTCCTATATGGTATTTGCAGAAAATCTGTTTCAAAATGTTTTTATTTTGAATTAATTAATAGCTTCAGTAAATAAAATGGTCAATAATGTATCTAGGACTTGAGTAATCTTAAAAGGATTTTATATAATTATATATTTTGGTTATGATCAAACATAAGTCATTAATGTAATACTCTTTTAGATTTTCTTTTACCTGCATTAAAAATAGTGCAATAGACCTTCCATTCATTATTTACTTACTTATTTTGAGGTCTTTAATGATTTACCAGAAGTGGATTAGTCAGTGTGTGATAATTGTATAATTGCTTGTAGTGGTATGGTTGGTTCGTGCTGATACTTTTTAAAATTTATGTGATTATTAAGTATCCTGGTAAGTACTTTCTCTACTGTACACATACAAAGAGAAATGACACTGCAGAACACTGAGACTTATACTGGCTGAGCTTTAAACACTATACAAATGCAGCCTATGAGTAGGCTGGACCCCCACTGCTGTGGAACACAATACTAGATATGAAAACTCTTCTGGAATTCTAAAGACAAACAAGCATGGAAAAAATATAGAACAGCAGCCAAAAAAGATCTGCAGAAAGCACATCTCCTTTTTTCCCAAAATAGCTTAAATGCAATCATTCAAGGGTACCTATGACTGTTAATACATAAGTATTTGAGTAAGAATTAAGTAGAATAATAAAAATTAAATTAATTATATGTCTATAACTAAATACATGTTTTTGTTGTAAAAATATCTAAATTCATAAAAATCTCACAAGTATATCAGTTGAAATCTAATTTAATACTTCTTGACATTTACTATAATTTCAAATGTCCTGCAGAAATAGTTTGAGCACACAAGAGAAGTGAAAGGTATATTCTAAAGTAAGACATACATATTTAAAAGAGTAAATAAACATGCTAAGAACAGGCAGTAAATGGAATATTATATAAAATTTATATTTTATAATCAGTAGCATTGGTACTTCTCAATAAGTGTTTAAAAATAGAGGTTTTATTTCAATAAAGGAAATCACATAGTATAAGGTATCTAGAATATGAGAGGAATGGGCGGTAATGGAATATGGTGTATATTTTGATGCTATGGATAAAAAGAAATGTGAAAGTTGAGAAGACAGATCTATATCATCTTCATCTTGTTCCAAATCCCTAAGAACTGAAGAATGTAAAATAATAACAATAATGATAATAATAAGGGATGTTTATGTGAAAAGTCACATAGATTTGAATGAAAAGGGAAACCACAGCCCCAAATGAGCAAGAACAGACTAATGGAAAAGATACTAAATACGATTTGCTAGAGTTACCTCTGAGTCAACATTTGTATCAACGTTTGGAGTATTGCCTAAATTCATGAAGCAAATCCACATTAAAAATGTCAAGCAAGGTACCTGACACTCAGAGGTACCTCAAGACTAGTGAGGGTGAGACCCAGGGAAGGAGAGGCAGAGCTGATTGAGTGGCTGACAAGTCTAGGCCTGTGAGGAAGCCTTCGGAGCCTGAAAATAATTACTGTTGGTTGTAGGGGGGCTAGAAATATGAGTTAGATAACAAAATGAGAAAAAATAAAGAGAAAAATTAGTGAGCCCAAGATTTGGTTTCAATTACTGCTCATTCTGTGACTTTTTATTGTTTTGTTTTGTTTGTTTCAAACCAACACTCATACCCTCCATTGCTTTGGATAACGGGTTAATTTTTTTTTTTAATCCTCTTCTGCTTTACTCTCAGTTCCTGTGTCCCAAGATCTAGAGCTACTGCTGCTGCCCTCTTGAGACCAAAACGAGAAATATTTTCTGAGATGGAAGACACTCAGAAAAGCTTAGCTAAGAGACATTAAAAAATAAGTTCTGGGACTTTGAAAGTGTAGCAGGACCACTGACTGGTCAGCATTACTCTTGACTTTCCATTTAGATGAGTTTATCAATTCATTTTTGAATTGAGGTAGTCTGAGTAAATTATTTGCCACTTGCAACAGACAAATTCTAACTAATATACAGTATAAAGTCAATAGATAATAATAAGGAAGAAGAGTTCAAGGAATGTGGGGAATTGGTATGAAGAAATGAAGATTCTAATGTCTTATCTAATAAAAACTCCAGGAAATTAAAAAAAAACAGAATAGAGAAAATCAACATTGGTGAAATGCAAAAATAAAAAAGAAATCAGGGTCAACTAGGTGCTAAGCAAGGTAAATAAATGAAGACACAACATCTAGATGTTTCATGATACATTTGAAACTGGTTAGGACTAAAATATTCCAAATTCCAAACATGGAGATTTGCTTTTTCTGTCTGACTTGATTTTTCAAACACATTATACTCTGAAAGATACTTGTGTTGGACTTCTAATCCCAATAATGCAATGATTGTCCTAGTCCTCTCCAAAATTCTTTCAAGTTTTTCTGTTGACTGTCCTGGACTTCTATAAATCTCTCTGCCTCAAATATTTGTGAAGTTAGGATTCAAGCTCTAAATATCTTCCACATTCCAGTCTGATCCACTTGTTTGGATAATCCTTCATTCTCTGATTTCAATTTTTATTTTTCACATCCTTTTAATTTCGGCCATTCACAGCTTTGGGTAACGTCCACATTCCATTCAAGTTTCTCAGACCATACCATAGGATTTATTTTATGGTTAGCACATTCTCTTGATGTGGATAATTTAGTTTTCTAAGACATTCAATTTATTGTCTGATTTAGTCATTTTGAGCTACTGAAGCCTATAACAACTGGCTTCTGAATATCAGAATAATGAGGAGCTATTACTGTTTTCTAGTTTACTGGCAATCTATGCATTAAATATAATTATGAATATTTTAAGAAATTATAAAGTTATATTCTATATGAAAACTCTCAGAATTCTGGCAAATATTTCATGATTTGATTGATACTCAAGAAGAAATTTATGGGGTATAGTTTCATTACCCCATTCTACATGATATTGATTTATCTCTGAACCTGATTAAAGTCCATCATTCCATAACTCAAATTAATGGGTAGAGAGATTAGAAATTTCCTTTCTACAGCAGCATCTCCCTCAATATTTTTATTTATCAATTTTTGAACGCTAAAAATCTGTCAATGTATGAACATTTAAAAGAATAATAAAAGATGATACTAAAATGTGTACATCAAGGTAAACCTAGTAGGAAATAAACTATCAAAAGAATTTCCCACAGAATATAAGAAGCCAAAAATTTTTTTTAAATCTTGCTTATCTAGAGAGCAATATTTTTAAATTACCTAAGATAATATTTTGTTCAAAAAGTTCAATACTTTAAAAATGCAATCATGATAGACTATATGTGGCTGAATGCCTTAAATTTCATATTCATATATATTTGGTTATAATTTTGACTGTTTTATGATGCAACTATTTTTCAATTAACTACTTGAAAGAAATACATGTAGCAGCAACAACAAAGAATTAATCCTGCATAGCTGAGCAACGCTGATAATAATTAAGAGCTTTAAAATGATTCTTCTCCCTCAAATATCCATTTTTTTTAAGTTGAGCTACTAATCAAAGCAGTGTTCTGAGAATGAACTGAATTACCTAAGACAGTCACAGCTGATATCCCAAGGGATCGGCAGAATCCACTACAACCCAACTAATCAACCTCTAGATAATGTGGTTAAGGTCTATATGTGCTATAAGAAATCTAAATTGCATTTTTTTTAAACTGTGCACTACATTACATTTTAGCTGACAGAAGTTGAGAGAGGAGAAAGAGGAAAAAGAGGAGATGAATTTTCATAACTAAACATACCCATGTAATCATACCTTACATTAATAAACAGAACATTTCTGTCACTCAAAAATACCCTGGAGGGCCACATTTCTTCTCTAACACCCCAAAAGATAACTACTATGCTGACTTCTAACAGCATAGATTAGTTTTACCTCTTTTTGCCCTTCATATAAATGAAACCATAAGGTATTGAACTGTGCCCAGATTCTTTTACTAAACATTATATATATTTAAGAGATTCGACTTTATTGCCATACATAGTGGGTCTTTCATTCTATTTGTTATCTATCATTCTATTATGTGGATATAATTTTCCATTCCATTGCTGATAGCCTTTTTGATTATTATAAATAGTGAGATTCTGATATTTTACCAGATTATTCTATTTTTATGTTGGCATTCACTTTGAGTATACACCTTGAGCGGAATTTTTAGGCTATAGCGTCTGCATGTATCCCACTCTTACCAATTACTGACCCACAGTTATACAAAGTGTTTCATACTCCCACAGCAGTGGAAGAGAATTTGGATTGTTCTCTGTCATCAGTAACATTTGTACTTTACTGACTAATTTTAAATTTCGTCATCTTGGTGGGTGTATTGTGATATCACCATAAAGTTTTAATTTGCATTTCTTTATGACTATATTAAGTGGAATGACTTTGCATGTTATTTATTCACTTGATAGTCTTTAGTGTAAAAAGCTATTAAAGGATCAAGTCCTTTGCCCGTATTTCTAGTGGGTCTTTTCTCAGATCAATAAATTTTTAGACATTTTAACCCTTTAAGTAGTAAACTTTTTCATGCACTCTGAACCCTAGGAGTTAGTTGTTTGTTTTTTTTAATGAAATTAGCTACAGTTTCATTAACTTAAAATCATGTTTGTTTGACAACCAATTTATGGAAACAAGAAGAACATACATTTGCCTTTTTTTTAATGTTGCCTTACACAGTTTTAAAATGAAAATTTTTGTTATGATTGTACTCTGGATGGTCAGGAGGCATAAGGATATAAATTAACATTTGTACTACTCAAAGGGTTAAAAAATATATTCTGGATACTAGCTATATATTATTAAAACTTCTCCTCTCACATTTTTGCTTGTAATTTCACTATCAATGTTATTGTTTAATGAAAAATAGTTCTCAATTTGTTCCAACACAATCTTTTTCTCTTATGGTTAACACTATTTGTATCATGTTTAAGAAATATACTATCGCCCTGGCCGGTTGGCTCAGCGGTAGAGGCGTTGGCCTGGCGTGCGGGGGACCCTGGTTCGATTCCCCGCCAGGACACATAGGAGAAGCGCCCATTTGCTTCTCCACCCCCACCCCTTCCTTCCTCTCTGTCTCTCTCTTCCCCTCCTGCAGCCAAGGCTCCATTGGAGCAAAGATGGCCCGGGTGCTGGGGATGGCTCCTTGGCCTCTGCCCCAGGCGCTAGAGTGGCTCTGGTCGCGGCAGAGCGACGCCCCGGAGGGGCAGAGCATCGCCCCCTGGTGGGCAGAGCATCGCCCCTGGTGGGCGTGCCGGGTGGATCCCGGTTGGGCGCATGCGGGAGTCTGTCTGTCTCTCCCCGTTTCCAGCTTCAGAAAAATACAAAAAAAATAAATAAATAAATAAAAAAGAAATATACTATCTTAGGTTATGAATGTATATTCATTGCTTTTTCTGAAAATAAAATTTTGTTTATATTTAATATTTAGATATTAAATCAATTTCAAATTTATTTTTACAAAGTCTGACACTGATATACTTGGATTAAAATCTACCAGTTTAGTAATTGCTTTATATTTTTTCTATTTGTTCTTTTTTCTATTGTTTCCTTTTGATTAATTGATTATTTGTATCACTCCATTTTATGTTTTTATTAACCTATTACCCCTATAACTTTGTTCTAATTTTTTAGTTATTATTTTAGGGTTTACAGTATAAGTGTTATCATATTCAATGTTCAAATAATATTATGTCGTTTTACATATACTGTAAGAACAGCATAGCAAATTTTATTTTTCTCTAACATGATGTTGTCATTGTTGTACATTTTACTTTTACATATTTTATTACTCCACAATATTGTTAAAATAACTTTTGCCTTAAACTATAAGACTTTTAAAGAACTTCTTAAACAAACATATATTTTATATTTACTGTATATCCATCATTTGCAGTAATCACCATTCTTTTTGTAGATCTAGATTTACATCTAGTATTATTTTCCTTCTACTTAAAGGACTTTCTGACTGTAAAGTTTCATTAAGAATTATACAGCCTGACCTGTGGTGGAGCAGTGGGATAAAGCCTCGACCTGGAACACTGAGGTTGCCAGTTCAAAACCCTGTGCTTGCCTGGTCAAGGCACATATAGGAGTTGATGCTTCCTGCTCCTCCCCCTTCTCTCTCTCTCTCTCCCACTCTCCCTCTCTCTCTCTTTTCTGAATATTAAATAAAGTCTTTAAAAAAAAGAATTATACAAATGTTGCCTCACAACATCATGGCCTACCTCATTTCTGAAAATAATTCTATCATCATCCTTTGTGCTTCTAGACATGTCTCCTCTGAATAAAGTGTCCTTCCCTGCTACTTTTAAGATTTTCCTTCATCACTAGCATTAAATAGTTTTAGCATAATGCTCCTTGGTGCAGTTTTCACGTTTCTTGTGCATGATGTTTACTGAAATTCTTGGTTCTGTGAGTTGAGAGCTTTTATAACTTTTTGAAAATTATGTGCAATTAGTTCTTTTTTTTTTTTTTTTTTTGTATTTTTCTGAAGCTGGAAACGGGGAGAGACAGTCAGACAGATTCCCGCATGCGCCCGACCGGGATCCACCCGGCATGCCCACCAGGGGCGATGCTCTGCCCCTCCGGGGGGTTGCTCTGCTGCGACCAGAGCCACTCTAGCGCCTGGGGCAGAGGCCAAGGAGTCATCCCCAGCGCCCAGGACATCTTTGCTCCAATGGAGCCTTAGCTGCGGGAGGGGAAGAGAGAGACAGAGAGGAAGGAGGGGGGGTGGAGAAGCAAATGGGCGCTTCTCCTATGTGCCCTGGCTGGGAATCGAACCCGGGTCCCCCGCACGCCAGGCCGACGCTCTACCGCTGAGCCAACCGGCCAGGACAGTGCAATTAGTTCTTATATTTTCTGCAGCCTTCAGCCCCAAACTTCTCATTCTGGAACTGGATGCAAATATTAAGGTGCTTAACATTGACCTCTTTCCAGCTCATTGATGATACACTGTTCAGTTTGTTTTTCTTTAGTGTGGATAGTTTGTTTGGATCCAATATCTAAATGTGTTTTTATTTTGTTAATATCATTTTGTGCAATTTTAAAATTTCATTCAATGTTGCTTTTTAATTTTCTAACATATTTTCATCCCTCTATTTGAGATGTATCTTTTTTTCATACTCGTTGATGTTTCTTTAAAATTCTTGTTTCTCAACCTTTAACTTTGAAGTCTTTTTAGTAGCTGTTATAATTGCTTTGTCTAGTCACTGTAACTGTCTCATTTCCAAATCTAGAATTATTTACTAACCTACCTAATTATGAATTAATTTTTCTGCTTCTTGGCATGTTTGATAATTGAATAATATCATACATTTTGAACTTTATATAATTGTGTGCTAGAGTTCTAGAGAAAAGTAATATTCTTCAAAACAATTTTAGAATTATCTCTTTATAAAATTTTATTTCTTTATTAGTTTTAGAGAGAGAGAAAAGGAGAGAGAGAAAAAGAAACATTGATTTGTTGTTGCACTTATTTATGCACTCTGGTTGATTCTTGTATGTGCCCTGACCAGGGATCTAACCCACAACCTTGGTGTATATGGGAACAGCATTCTAACCAACTGAGCTACTTGGACAGGGCTTAGAATTTTTTTGTGATTCAGTTATATTACTTGTAAACAAACAGTTGATCCTTTCAATATGTGTTATTAACTTTCGCTATGTGTAAAATCCCAGGGATTAGTGTAACCTTTATACAAGCTTTAAATTGGCTCCACCACTAAGGCAAAAAAAACCACTTACATGTAATTCCATGATTTGCAGTACATTAATAAGTTTTCTATACTGGCTATACCCAATCCTACTGACTTCTGGGAATTCTGTCCTGCTATTGGTGAAAGTGTTTGCCTTGGCTTTAGGTTGTGTCTTAAGAAGTGTACACTCTTTGGTATCCAGCAAAAGACTCAGAGTTCTATGTGTAGATTTCTTCCTTAAGTACTGTTTTTGTAAATTCTTGCTGCCTTAGTCTCCTCAAAATCTGAACCATTTACCACCTTGGCAAACTTTCTTTGCTGTGGCCTAGACATATCTCCAGGCAATGTGCTGGATGTGGTGCACGATTACCCTCACACCCTCTTTACCTTTCCTGTTCTAAGGGATTATTTTCTTTGCTACCTGTTTTCCAGCATCTGAACATGTGTTGCATACTTTTTCCTCACTTTTTAGTTGTTTAAGATTACTGAGTAAATCTGTTGCTTTATCATTACCAGAAGTTTAAGTCATCAATATATTAACTATATATATATTTGTATTTTTCTTAAGTTGGAAACGGGGAGGCAGTCAGACAGACTCCCGCATGCACCCGACCAGGATCCACCCGGCATGCCCACCAGGGCGTGATGCTCTGCCCATCTGGGGCATCGCTCTGCCACAATCAGAGCCACTCTAGCACCTGAGGCAGAGGCCACAGAGCCATCCTCAGCACCCGGGCCAACTTTGCTCCAATGGAGCCTCGGTTGCAGGAGGGGAAGAGAGAGACAGAGAGGAAGGAGAGGGGGAGGGGTGGAGAAGCAGATGGGCACTTCTCCTGTGTGCCCTGGCCGGGAATCAAACCCGGGACTCCCGCACGCCAGGCCGATGCTTTACCACTGAGCCAACCGGCCAGGGCAATATATTAACAATATTTTAAAAATAAATATAAATTTTAAGAATTATCACTTTAAAAATTTTTGATCAGCCAAGTAGAATGAAAATGGAATAAGCTTTCTATATTCCCTATAATAAAAAATAAGAGTATTGTTATTTGTAAGATGAGCATAGAAAAACAGAAAAATGTAGAAAAAATTAATGAGTAGTAACATATTAATATATTTTTTTATTTTACTGTTTTTGTTATATCTCAACTTTTTGAAATTTACAATTTGTTCTTATCTATTTTCTCTACCTATATAAATATCCTTTACCATATATAAATTTAAAAAAATAATGCTTTATTTTTTTTTAACCTAAAGCTGTCTCCCAAATTGACCAAGTTTAAGCTCCCACAAAACTTGGATTCACAATTGCCATTTTTATATATTTTATATATTGCCACATAAAAATAAACACTGAAAGAAAATTTTATCTGTGTCATCATGTTAAAGTTTTCTGTGTGTTTAGTATCTTATCTGACTTATAATTATATCATGCTTGACTCAGATTCCCTTCTTCCCTTAACTCTTTCAAATCTCAGGAAAATTTTCAGGTATCTTCTCTTATTTATGTCTTTCTCTGTGACCTTATGCCTGAGAAAGAGGTGGCTCAGTGGATGGAGTGTTGGCCTGGGATGCAGAGGACCCAGGTTCATAATCCTGAGGTTGTTAGCTGGAGTGCAGGGTCACTGGCTTAAATGTGAGATTATAGACTTGAGCCCAAGGTCACTGGTTTGAGCAAGGGGTCACTGGCTCAGCTGGAGTCCCCGGTCAAGGCAGGTATCAATGAACAACTAAGGTGCCACAACTATAAGTTGAGTTTTCTCATCTCCCTTCCTGTCTGTCCCCCTCTCTCTCTCTGCTCTCTGTCTCTCTCACTAAAGACAAAAACAAAAATAACTAACAGATGCTCTTTCACCTTGACCAAGTTAACTTTCTGTTTTAAAATATTTTCTTTGAAATAATGAAAGATAAAATGTTTTTTATAACTATTGAATAACCAAATATGTTTGACATGGTTTATTAAAAGAAAATCCTCAGATGTAGAATATTAAATAATGTAAGGATTTCCTCAAGCCCTTTTTGAAATTCTCTCATGATTTGTACAGAAACATCCTTATCAACCCATCATTCATGTCATTTTAAAATAATAATAATGACATGCTCTAAACAGAAAACCAATCCCATCCTCTATCTAGGCCACTTCACGCATCATAAGAACCTACTGCATAAGAATTTAGTGTATCTCGTGACAGATGTTTTCAATGACTCTTTATGACTTTTATAAATGTTGAAGCTTATTTTCCTATGTATCAAAGTCACCAGACATTTCTCTTGTTCTATTTAAAAGCTTCACTATTATTATATAAGATTCTGTATTATTTGCTTCAGGTAGTTGAGCTTTGTAAATGAACAGCCACTAGCTTTCTAGAATCTCATAAATAATATTGTTTGCTGTATTGCTAGTCTTTTCACGCCCTCTGCTAAACTGTGTTTCTTCAATACATCTCAAAATACATCGCAGTGAGTCTGTAAACATAACTCCTCTTCATTACAAATTATCACACTTAGGTGGCTTATGTCCTCAACTTTACTCCTCCTTTATTTTTTTCTTTCTTTTCCAACCAGCAATCTGAAAGATATGTATGACCCCAAATGGTTCAAGCTCCCATGAAATTGTTCTGTGGTTCTGACACCATCAGACACAGAATCTGATATAGTAAATAATTTGAAGACACTGACCAAACTACCTTAATCAAAGTAGGTTGAGCAATACTAGGAACTAATTAATAGATACAAAAATGCTCAACATTATATTAGTTGTACCTGAGCACGTTAAACTTAAGAGTTGAAATAATGGAACAAACCTATGTTAGTTGTGTATAAATTATATTGTAGCGTAGGAAAGTAAAGAAAGCCATTGTTAATGCTTAAATTAACTATTTTTTTATTCTTCTCACTTATCTACTTTATTACATAGCTTTATCAATTATATACCCCCAAATCTTTTGATTACTTTGCATCTATACTGTCACTATTCCAATAAAAAACAACCATATGTAAACACAAATTATTGCAATCGCCTTGCAAAAATTTGAAATAATACAAAAGGATAATCACAAGAGTCTTGGCAAGTGAAAGTTATAATAATTTAAGCATGATGGAACACAAAGCAACTTTTAAGAGCCAGTTAGTATTCCCACTTTAAATGTTTGCCTTAGAGTATATTTTATTTTGAGACTATGGCAGATTAAAAAACAAATTTTTGCAACTCTCATTTTCAATGGAAAATAGATGGCTAAAAGATTCAAAATATTATAAGGCAACAGAATAGAAAGGAAGGAGAATATCTAAAGTAGAACTGGTGATAGAAGCAAAAAGAGAATAAAATAAATGACCACTTTTAGTCATCTTCGACACATTATGTTTTAGTCTTATAAATTAGTATTTAGCTACTTATAGAAATGGACTAAAACTTTGTCAGAGCAACCATTAAAAACAAAGTGATACATTAAATATACATTTTAAAATAGATTTATAATAGCTTCTTTTGCTGTGCAAAAGCTTTTTAGTTTGATGCAGTCCCATTTGTTTATTTTCTTTCCGTTTCCCTTGCCCAAGGACACATACTAGCAAAACTATTGTTATGAGAGATGTTTGAGATTTTACTGCCTATTTTTTCTTCTAGGATTTTTATGGTTTTGCAACTTATATTTAAGTTTTTCATCCATTTTGAGTTTATTCTTGTGTATGCTGCAAGTTGGTGATCTAGTTTCACTTTTTTTTTTTTTTTTTTGCATGAATCTAACTTTTCTAATACCATTTATTGAATAAACTGTCTTTGTTCCATTTTATACTCTTGGCTTTGTCAAATGTTAATTGACTGTGAAGGTGTGGGATTATTTCTGAGTTCTCTGTTCTGTTCCATTGATCTATATGCTTGTTCTTATGCCAGTAACAGGCTGTTTTGATTACAATGGCCTTGTTGTACAGTTTGATGTGAGGTAGTATAATACCTCCAACTTTGTTTTTATTTCTCACAATTGCTGAGGTTAGTCAAAGTCTTTTTCTTGGTTCCATATTAATTTTTGGAATACTTGTTCTAGATCTATGAAATAGGCTATTAGCATTTTAATATGAATTACATAGTAGTATGAACATTTTAATGATGTGAATTTTCCAACCCATGAACATAGCTAGAAAACTTTTGCACAGCAGAAGAAAGCAACAACAATTAAAAAGACAACCCACTGAATGGGAGAACATATTCACTAATATATCTGATAAGGGGTTAACATCCAAAATTATTAAGTAATTTATAAAACTCAACAACAAGAAGACAAACAATCCAATTAAAAGTGGGCAAAGGACCCGAAGAGACACTTCTCCAATGAGGATATACTGATGGCTAGTAGGCATATGAAAAAATGCTCAACATCTCTAATCATCAGAGGCATAAATTAAAACCACCATGAGAGGTCACCTCACACCTACCAAAATAGCTATCATCAATAAATCAACAAACAGAAAGTGCTAGTGAGGAAATGGAGGAAAGGGAACCCTCCTGCACTGCTGGTGGGAATGTAGACTGGGGCAGCCACAGTATGAATTTTCCTCAAAGAATTAAAAATGGATTCACCCTTTGACCCAGTTATACCACTTCTGAGAATATATTCTAAGAATCCCAAAACACTAATTTTAAAGAATAATGCACTCCCATGTTCATTGTTGCTTGACAATAGATAAGATCTGGAAACAGCCCAAGTAACCATCAGCAGATGAGTTGATAATAAGTCGCGGTACATTTAACAAAATGGAATGCTACACGGCCATAAAAAAGAAAGAAGTTTTACCTTTTGTGACAGCATGAATGAACCTAGAAGGAATTATGCTAAGTGAAATAAGCCTGTCAGAAAAAGACAAATACCATAGGATCTCAATTATATGTAGAATCTAATGAATATGATACACTAATGAACAAAATAGAAACAGAGGCATGGACACATTGAATAGACTGAGAGCTCTGAGGAGGGGGGGGTGGAAGGATTGGATGAAAGAAGGTGATGGTATTATCCAAAAACATATGTAATGATTGATGCATAGACACAGATAATAATGTGGCAATAGCCAGAGGAAAAGGGGGGTGGAGATAAGATGCATGTGGGCAAAGGGGGAGGTGGCTAGGGACCGAAAGAGACTTTACCTGGGGAGAAGGGTTCATGATACACTGTACAGATGGTGATCTATTGAGTTGTACAATTGAAACTTGTATGGTTTTGTGATCCTCTGTTATCCTAAAAAATTCAGTGAATAAAAAACTAATAAACAAACTCTTAATAAAGTAATGATTAAAATATAGTAAACTATATAGTAAAAAAGACAAAATGAATCTTCTAGAAGACAATGTAGAGGCCAAGAAGGAGACAGTGATCCAAACAGAAACCATAACCTGAATCTTAATAGGATAAACAGAACACAGAAGCATGTTGCTTAGAGATAGAAATTTCTAGACAGAAAATTGGGTCCAAAGAGCATAATTTGGCAAGAGCACCAGCACTGCTTAATAGACTTTGGATTCCAATCAAAATAGACTAAGCTGATAAAAAAATTATTTTTGAGTTGTATTTTTGACTAAAGTTTAAGGAAAGTATATTCTGTAACCTGTTTTACATATTATCTTTGCTAGCAAAGCATTTAGGATACTCTCTGCCTGCCCTTCCAAACACCATGCTTATAAGACAGGCACCACTAAAAATTACACCTTGCAAAATGGAAGGCCACCTGCATGCTTATCTCAGATATGTTCAAGGTGGGTAAGTATAAATAAGGTATACAGATACGAAACACAGTAGCAACAAATAACAACAACAAGATTTTGTTCATTGCCAGTTTAGGGATTCCTTTCTTTTCTATATTTAAGGATATATATATATATATATATATATATATATATATATATATATATATATACTATGTGTTAATTAAGAACAAATATTTGATGTTGATTACACTTTGTGTCTCAATAAATATGAAATTTAACTATAAGTTATCAGATATAGATGACTTACATCTAAGTTTAACACCACCCCAAAATCCTGGATTTGAATCTGGATATTATAACTAAATAAGCTATTATCAGTCCTTTTGGAACCAAATATACAGTATACAGGGGTTGGCAAAAGTCAGTTTACAGTTGTGCATATGTGAAACACAAGAGTTTGTTCTTGTATTATTATTTATTTTGTATGACATTTTTTTCATACAAATCACTGTAAACTTACTTTTGCCTACCCCTGTATATGATATATACACTTATACATATACATAATAGATGTGAATTTGGTCAGTCAAAAAGTGTGAACTCTATGCCGCTCTTCGTTTTTGTTGTTAAAGCGCCCTTCAGTTTCAGTGGCTGCATGGAGTAGTATAAAATGGAGGTTGTCTTGAAGAATCTGAGAGTAAAGCCAGTTGAACAGAAGTGTCAAAGGATCTGGAAAACTGTCAAGTATTGTTTGCACAGAAAGCTCAGCTATCCTTGAACAAGTATTACCCCTAAATTTCTTAGGTAAGCATGATAATAAAGTCTATTATTGATCTAGCTGGTTTGAACTGAATGTCCTAGTATTAGCAACTAGAGGGATTTAACTAATAAAAAAATAAAATACCAAGATAAATAATTTGGTACGTTAAGTATACTTGCATTCTAGGTGATTAATCTCTTTAGTCACTGGGACTTACAAGGAGCAGTATATTACAATTAGCTAGAATTACCCTCCATTTCCTGTGGTCTCATGTATCACTTCAGCAGTAAACGACCAGATACTGTGGTTCTTCAAAACATTTAATTAACATATTAATTTTCAACATCACTGTAAAAGTCACAACAATGTTTTGCTTTCCTTATGTTATGTAGAATATATACTCAATAAGAGCAAACTGCATTTTTTCTTTAACTTTCACTGAGGATTTAGGATGATAATGTGCTTATTTAAATGTTTAGTATAGTCAAATGATTAACTTTTACACCAGAACAGAGGGCTCTGTTGAATAGATGCAGTTGAATGCCAAAAAATAAAATAAATAAAAATCAAAAATCCACTATTTCAGATACATTCATTATAACTGTGTCCACTCCAGCCAGCTGATAACCACAGCTAAGACTCCACCACTCACGTTCAAACCCATTGAATTTCAGTTTGCTTCACAGTGAATGGTGTTTCAATATCTTCATGTTTACAATACACAAATTGCAGTACAGTCTACACTTTGGAAACTATCCTAGGTCCAAGAGCCAGAAATCCTATATTTTGGAAGTTTTCTTGCCCCTGGGACTTTAGTTCAACAATAATGGTTTAAAAGAATAGAGAATATATTTTAGGGCAACTGCAACCCTATCAAGGGCGACAAAGCCCAAGAATTTAAATGACTTGTTCATTTCAGATGCCGTCTCAGGGAGAGGTGGAAGAACACAAATTCGATTGTTGTTTATTGAGCATTTCCACTGCATTTACTATCACACACATACACAGATGTAGTTTTATAACAGTTTACCACTTTAACAGTTACCCATTTCTCTAAAACTAGTTTCCTCGTTATGCATTGTGAGGACCTTATTTTATTTGACTGAACTTTAAACATCACACGGTTTATGAGCCCAAGTCATGGTTGCTGTTGTCACTTGGGAAATCTGGTAGGGCAGTGAGTGCTAAACATGGGGGAAGTAATAGCTTTACTCTGGCAATTAGCTCAGGAACTCATCAGGCATGAGATCAAGATTATTGACTATCATCTAGTATTTGAGGATATTTGTTCTAAAGCATAAGGAACACATACAGACATCTAATTAATGGACACACATCTGTATGCTATTTGATTGTATCTGTTTTTTAACTTTAAGGGAAATTGACACACAGATTGTCAGAGTAAACAGAATATATTTGATTTTTTTTTCTTTACCACAAAACACACATCTTTCTATGATTAACTTATCCAATATCTAATGGATATTATAGTTTGTGGTAAAATTAGCTATGTGCAGACAGTAAAATAAAACTTCATGTTGAGAAATATCTACAAAAGGTGTTGTTATGCACATTCCAGGTAATATTAATTAGAAATAAAAAATAAGTGACTTTTGCTTTGCTTTAAATAATTTTTCAATGATCTGAGAATTTAAAAAATATAGTATAATTTCTATTTGTAACATCAACTTCGTAAATATATCTGTGATTCCCTTAAATATAATTAAATGGAATGGGATCTGTGCAACCATAAGAACTGGGTTTTAGTCTTTAAATGACAGATTGATTTTTTTAAAAATCATTGAAATGACAGAATTTTTAAATTAATATAAAATAAATATTTCCAAATAATAAGGAATGAAAAAACAAACTAGTATTTTTTCCTATTGCTGGTATATTGGCAACCTATCACATCCCTGACAAGGTGAGGGACAAAACACTGAGGTGGGTATATGATTAGAGTGATGGTTTAGACTGCAATAAACTCAATCACTTCAATTACAAGTGAGTCTTAGTAAGGGAATATTGTTTTTATTAGTGAACATACATAGATAAGAACAGCTGTAGAATAATTCCAAAATGTCAACAATAGAAAATCGATAGTCAAAGAAGCTTCTTTGAAGTGGCAAAATGTTAAACTATAAAGCTCAAAGTATCGATCATACTGGTATAATGGTTACTTGCATGTATTTCATTTTCTATCATCACCTTATTTTCTTATTTTGCTTTGCTTTTTCAAAGTCCAGAATTTTTTTTTCCAGTTTGACTTCTGTTTTATCCACAATTTTCCACTTACTTCTTATTTAAAAAATTTGGATAGCCTGACCTATGTTGGCTCAGGATGGAGCCTCGACTTGGAATGCTGGGGTCTCTGTTCTGGGCCCCACGCCTTCCCCTATCAAGGCATATGTGAGAAGTGACTCCTCTGAGTAGATGTTTCCCACTCCTCCTTCCTCCTCCCCCTTTCTCTCTCTCTCTCTCCTTTCTCTGAAATCAATAAATAAAATCTTAAAAAAATAATTTCTTAAAAAGCATTAGATAATTTCAAACCATAAATCTATCATCTCATTTATCTTCATTTTTGTTACTGATCACACCTTAAGTTTCTTTTTTTTTTTTTCATTTTAATTTTGTACTTTGTTTTACAATCTTACTTTTTTAATTGCTTCTGAGGATTTTAAGAGTGATCTAAATTTTAGGTATATCTCAATTTATTTAACAGTATTTTGTTAAGTTCTTGTGTTTTTTATAATTTGTTTTATAAAACCTCATTACAAGAATAATGTTGATGGCCCATTTTAACTCTTCCAGATGCTTTATAAACAGAAATCTACAAAATAAATAAACACATACACATAAGTCATTTTTGCTGGGGCAGATAAAAGTAAAAAATGCCATATTTTGTCACATACATTAATTTATAGAATTATTGTAATGTTAATGTATTCTAGGCCATTGTCCAGGATGATGGAAAAACCAACTGAAGGGTAAAAATAGGAAATTTAAATTAGTTAGAATAAAAGAAGTGGGTAAACAATGATTATGTTCCATTTGATTATCTATAAAATTCAATTATGTTTGCAAGGTTGTTATATTTGTTAAGTTATATAAAAAGTCATAAAGTGTATTAGCGCTAAAATAATTTTATCAAATGCTCAATCACAGCCATTATTTCCATACTATATGTTGATCAATTTTCACTGGTGATTTTTCTAGTGAATTAATATATGTTTTTCAGTTTGTTACTATACAATAAATATTTTTCGATTTGTTGCTGACAACAAATATTTATATTAAAATTATAAATTGTATTAATAGATATCAATAAAGTAATACCCATTTTTTAGTACTCATAACATAGAAAACTCTTTTTCTTTTTTAATTTTTATTTATTTATTCATTTTAGAGGGGGCAGAGAGAGAGAGAAAGGGGGGAGGAGCAGGAAGCATCAACTCCCATATGTGCCTTGACCAGGCAAGCCCAGGGTTTTGAACCGGCGACCTTAGCATTCCAGGTGGACGCTTTATCCACTGCGCCACCACAGGTCAAAAACTCTTTTCCTTACTTATGGAAAACCACTATAAAATCTAGCATTTGTCACCAATGAAGTTAAATATATAGTATATTAATAATACATGTCAAATAATGTATTTGATAAAATACTTATAATTTGAAACATAATGTACTTTCCAGTTTAATAATATAAAAATCAGTATGTTGTAAATGCAAAAAAATCCAGAAAGTTCACATTATTTTAAAAAGTTATAGGTAAAGAGAAATGTTATATTTGAAAAATCCTGTTTTAGGTAAAATTTGTAAGGTGGAAAAAGAGTAAAGTTATATATGTTAACATCTAAAAATACCTCAAGAGAAAAAATTAAAATAATGCTGTTTAAATAAAGCCAGAAACACAACTTATTGATCAAAAGTTATATCACATTAAATGTCTTGCTTGCCTTCCAAAATGTTTCCTTCTTCCATGTGTTCCTGCTATATTTTATGGTAGTATTTGAAGAAGTGTTAAAAAGGGATATTATTAATATATAAATATGAAAATAATCATTATATTAAATAAATAATTTATTTATTTATTTATTTTATTTTTTTACAGAGACAGAGAGTGAGTCAGAGAGAGGGATAGACAGGGACAGACAGGAACAGAGAGAGACGGAGAGAGATGAGAAGCATCAATCATTAGTTTTTCATTGCGCGTTGCAACACCTTAGTTGTTCATTGATTGCTTTCTCATATGTGCCTTTACCGCGGGCCTTCAGCAGACTGAGTAAACCCTTGCTGGAGCCAGAGACCTTGGGTCCAAGCTGGTGTGCCTTGCTCAAACCAGATGAGCCCGCTCTCAAGCTGGCGATCTTGGGGTCTCGAACTGGGTCCTCTGCATCCCAGTCCGACAATCTATCCACTGCGCCACTGCCTGGTCAGGCTAAATAAATTATTTTAAATATGTTGAAGAGTTTAAAAAATTAAATGAGCATTAGAAAATAAAGCCTCCTTGCCTGACCAGGCGGTGGCACAGTGGATAGAGCGTCAGACTGGGATGCAGAGGACCAAGGTTCGAGACCCCGAGGTTGCCAGTTTGAGCGCGGACTCATCTGGTTTGAGCAAGGCTCATCAGCTTGGACCCAAGGTCGCTGGCTCAAGCAAGGGGTTGCTTGGTCTGCTGAAGGTACACGGCCAGGGCACATATGAGAAAGCAATCAATGAACAACTAAGGTGTCACAACAAAAAACTGATGATTGATGCTTCTCATCTCTCTCCGTTCTTGTCTGTCTGTCCCCATCTATCCCTCTCTCTGACTCTCTGTCTCTGTAAAGAAAAAAAAATAAAACTAAAAAGAAATAAAGCCTCCTTTACAAAACACTTTTTAAAAATTATAGAATACTGTATATACTTTTAAAAAATGATAGTTATATTCAAAAGGTTTAAAAATCCTGTAGTATTGATTTTTAAATTAATAATGATACATCCCTTCTTCTTTACTCTGTTATTAGACAAACTTGAAGTTATATAAAGAGATATCTGGAAGGTTGAAATTTTTCTAAGTGTCTGAATATATTTTTCTTTATAACAATCTTAGCAAAGGAAACAGGAAAATATATACATGCAAAACTAAGACCCTTGTCTCTATCTTTACTTTTTATTTATGCTCCTGAGAACCAGTAAAGGGGATTTAATGACAGAATCATATATAACAGCATTATAAATCATCAAAAATCTGGGGAAAGTCTACAGAGCATTTCAGGAAAACATTTGGTTTTCCAATTAAATTAGTCTCCATATTCTGTCCAGCACTGATAAATGAGTGTGGCGAGAAAACAGGGTTGCTGCTGCTGTATTTCAGGGAGACACTATGGTCCTTTACAGTGGATATTTGGACCTTCATAGCTCTGAATCCAAATATAAAGAATTAACTAAAGGTAATAAAATCAAGATATTTTTCTAATATTCAGAAGTTTATTGTTGTTTACAGGAAAAGAGAATCAAAGGTTATGTGGCTGTTGACCATCTGAATGTAGTGTTTGTATCTTTGAGAGAGAGAGGGAAAAAGAAAACAAAAACAAGAGTCCTTATGAGAATCCAGATGCTAATCAGTTAACTTCTAGGCACATTACTCTGAATGCTGGATGCCTGGCACACAACAGGTGCTGTGTAAAAGTTGAATTACTGAACAAACCAATTCTGAGGTCACCACTCTTTTGTCCTTCTTACAACCTCTAATTTCCATTTCTTGCTTAGTAATTGAGCAAGCCGAGAAAAAACTTCACATGTTTTTTCATTCCCAGAATTCAGTTCATTCACTATTTATTTACCATTTAAAGAGTGCCAGCTTGTCAATAATGGTTTAAAGTCCACATACCCAGCCTGCAGAGGAAGCTGTAGACTTGAACCTTAAAAATATGAAACCATGTGGCAATACCAGAGATGATAAAGTCGTTGTCTGGTTCCACTAAACCTGATCTAATTTCTTAAAATTTGAAAATATCTTATGATTTTGAAATTCACATTCATAAGGATAAATATGAATTTGGAAAGTGGCTTAGTAAAAAGTTATTTCAACAAAGATTCCATATCCAGAGGGTTTCTACAAATGGTATTCTAGTCTCAATGTTTAATTCCTTTAGGTTTCAAATGTTCTCTCTACACTTACATGACATGGATGAATAAATCCATTTGTACTATAAATATTTTCTTTATAATTATGTCATCTGAAATAATTTTATTTTAGATTGATTAGTTCTAATTATTTAAAAAGAATGAACTATTTCTCTATGGCAATTTGCCTGCAAATAATCATAAGTTTTTTAACATCTTTATAAATATGCTTGAAAGGACAATTTCAGGTCATATTTGTTTATTCCAAAAGAGAATAATTCCTAGATTTTTTCCCTTTTTTTACTATTGGGTTGATAAACAAAAAAACGTAGCAAATGGTAAGAATATATTTCAGCAAAGCTTTTTAAATCTTGTCTAAAAGAATAGTAAGTGCAATCTAATAATTTAAGAACTGTTGAAGTATTTAAACAAGAAGATCCAGAGACCTGAAGATGGCAGCGGAGTAGGCAGACGCACAGACTCCCAGCTCACACCTCCGAACTGGATTATAAACTAATTTATGAACAATCAGCGTGAAAAACCAAATCTGGACTACAAGAACAGCTTTCAAAAATCAAGGAGCAAAGAAGAAGCCACAACAAACCTGGTAGGGAGCTCCTGAATCTCCCCTGCTTACAGGAACAGGGGAAGGGTGGTGAGGCTGGGCTCTCAATTCCAAAGATAAAGAGCAGTAAATATTGCTCACAGCCACTTACCTGGTGACCAGGGAACAAGGAATGTTGAAAGGGCCTGCTTGTCTTCCAAAAAGAAAGGAGAAAGAGAGAGACGGATGGTGAGAGGGAGATGAATGTAGGTGATGACATAAAAAGCTGACTCATTCAGTGCTGGAGGCGGCCATAACTGGGGGAGGGGCTGATCCTTCCACAAAGCAAAATACAAAAGTACTTCCAGGTCACAGAGATAACAGACATCTCTCCAGCTCCAATCAGTGCAACAAGACACAGCTGAAAACAAGAAGTGGGGAGGAGGGGCAGTAACTCAGGTCTCCTTGAGATCTGAGATACACCTCCCCCTACTGAAGCTGAGAAAGCAACCCGCCCTCAGAGAGATTAACTGGCAGAAAAGGATTTCAAAGCCTCAGGTCACACCCACCGCATTCCTGGATACAGTTTCAAATAAGCCCCCTGCTGAGATCAGCAAACAAGACAATCACCTGTTAAGAAAACAAACAAATCAAGACTTCAAATCAGCCCAAATCCTAAAGTGGATTACAAATAATAGCTGAAGCCAACTCAAGAAGACTTAGAAACAACACAAGTAAAAACTAGAGACAGACAACACCAAGCCTAGACTCAATCAGCTCTACAAAAAAAAACACCCAGATACCCAGGCACAATGAGAAGACAAAGAAGTGCAATCCAAATGAAACCACAAGCGAGACCTTCAGGAGATGAACTGAGTGATATGGAAATAATCAAACTTCCGGATGCGGAGTTTAAAATAATGATTGTAAGGATGCTTAGGGATCTTAGAACAACAATGGATGGTCATCACGAACACCTAAATAAAGAAATAGCAAATATAAAAAAGGATATTGAAATATTAAAAAAGAATCAGTTGGAGATGACAAATACAATATCAGAAATGAAGACCACAATGGAAGGAATTAAAAACAGGATGGATACAGCTGAGGATCGCATCAGCGAGTTGGAGGACAACTGGAATGAAGGCATGAAAGCAGAGAAGAAAAGAGAAAAGAGACTCAAAAAGTCAGAGGAAACTCTTAGAGAGCTCTGTGACAACATGAAGAGAAATAACATCTGCATCATAGAGGTTCCTGAAGAAGAAGAAAAAGAACAAGGGATAGAGACTTTGTTCAATCATATCATAGCTGAAAACTTCCCTAAGTTAATGCAAGAGAAACTCTCACAAGTCCAAGAAGCACAGAGGACTCCATAAAGAGAAACCCAAAGAAACCTACACCAAGACACATCATAATTAAAATACCAAAGCTAAGCTATAAAGAGAAAATACTAAAAGGTACAAGAGAAAAAAAAGTTATCACCTACAAAGGAGCCCCCATAAGGATGACATCTGACTTCTCAACAGAAACACTTGAGGCCAGAGGGAATGGCAAGAAATATTCAAAGTAATGCAGTACAAGAACCTACAACCAAGACTACTTTATCCAACAAGGCTATCATTTAAAATTGAAGGAGAGATAAAAAGTTTCCCAGACAAAAAAAAAACTCAAGGAATTCATTACAACCAAACCAATGCTACAGGAAATGTTAAGGGGCATGGTGTAAACAGACCAAAGTGGGAAACGAATATAGCAAAAGAGAAATACAGCTTTAAAGAATAAAATGGCAATAAACAATTACATGTCAATAATAACCCTAAATGTAAATGGATTAAATGATCCAATCTAAAGACATAGGGTAGCTGCATGGATAAGAAAACAGGACCTGTACATATGGTGTCTACAAGAGACACATCTTAAAACAAAAGATGCACATAGGTTGAAGGTAAAAGGATGGAAAAAAACATTTCATGCAAATGGAAATGAAAAAACAGCTGGGGTAGCAATACTTATATTAAACAAGAAGATCCATAAGACCGAGGTGACCTTAATGTCTTGGTGGCCCATGCAAATAAACCAAATGTAACAGAGTCAATGGACTGAATCCAAGAAAATGAGACTTTAGAGCAACCAATCACAAAAAACCTACTAGAATTTCCCAAATAAGGCAACTGTTTACACTATAACCAAATGATATCCTTGCGTTTCTTCTGTATCTCCTCTATAAATACTTCTTCTCTAGTTCCTCCTCTCTGCCGAGTACCCTAACTACTTTTCATCTGGTGCCGCTAGACTAAAATGAACACATGTGCAAATAATGCTCGGAAAATTTTAATGTGATTGAGGATTAGCAGAATTTACCTCCTAAATTTATATACCTTTTGGGGATACTGATTATTTTAAGTTGGTTATTTTCAAGAAACAAAAACTCAAAATAAAAGCCTTTGATCTTCCCCTAATAGCCCCAATAAATTTAAATAGATGACCAGATCCAGAAAGGGATATAACTGTAATTTAATATGAACTCTATGTGACAGATGTGAGGAAACTAGCAAGGTCCATTTGATCAAAGATCTCTGTGTCCCACAGTTCAAATGGCCCAGTGAACACATATTTACCAAACATTTGTTTTTCTATCTCCACGTGAATTGCCTCCTTGCCCATTGAATTTCCAAACCAGAAGCCCACCCCTTTCTCCTTAGCCCAGGAGGCATATAAGCCTTAACTGCACATGTCTTCAGGTCTGACTTTTATGGAAAACCCATGTGTATATATCTAATAAAATTAGTCATTTTCTCCTGTTCATCTGTCTCATTAATTTGATAATTAATCTAGCTAGAAGAACCTAGGAGGAAAACTATTCTTCCTACTCCACATGCCTCAGTTTACCTTTTATCAGGGCACATGAATTTCTCTGCTTGAGTTTTAATCAAATACATATGGTTTTTAAGCATCTCCTTGGTGTTATGTTTAGAACCACTTTTCTTCCAAAAAATAAAATATTGTTAAAGTGTATGTATACGTGTCTTTCAAAAAAGTTATGGCAACATGTGTACAAATATCTAAATATTATAAATATATTTATTTCAAAAAATTTCATTAAAGAAATTTAATATTGCCATATTTTCTAGAAATATTGATTAACTCAACCTGTAATATAGTCATATTAATGTAATTAATATAGACAGTTTTTCAAGTACAAAATACATTTATATTACACAAAGCTGTAGTATCTTCTGTGTCTGTATTTAATGTCATGTTCATGAGATATATATTGAAAATTATGACATTTTAGTATTCCTTTTTATTGAAAAAATAATGTTCTTATCAAGTGGCATTTTACCAAGATTTCTATTCATTTTTTTATTTCTAATCATTTGAATTTTTATCTATAAAAATTATGGATTACATTAAAATGTTATTTTGAACTAAAATAATAATAATGAGCATTAGTAAAGGGAATATCACCCACCTGAAAACAAATAATTTTGGTCTTACCATATCGGCATTGGCTCTTATTCAAATCTATTATGCTTTTTTCTCCTATTTAAAACTGATTACTTTGAAATTGAGCATTTGAAGACATAAAAAGAAAGGTTAACAATATTCTTGATTGTGTTTCAGGGTCAGGTGTTCAATTCTGGAGGAAAATCCTGAGGTTTCTCTACAGGTTAATGTTTCTTAGTGAAAAGTAAAAGCACTTGAACTTTCGGAACTAGATGTAGAGATACACAAAACATTTGGCAAAGACACAGCAGAGCTTATTACAGGGTTCAGTTCATTGATAGTACTCCCATTAATTCCTGCAGCAGAAATAAAAGTGTCCTGAGAGCAAGGGTAAATTGCCACATAAGGAGTTTTCCTTTTATTGTGTGAAAACTGCTTCAATACTTACAGCTTACGGGCATTTTACCCTGGCATCATCTAGTAATGCTTCCTTCTGCTTCAGTTACCAGAGGAAGCCTTGGCAGATCTTAGAAGTGTTTACAGACATTGTTCTTATGTTCGCAATCTACCAAATGCTTTTGGTGCATTATTGCAGGTCTGGGTACTCGCTTAGTGCAAAAGACCAGGAAACTTCTTTCTCAAACTAAATGTTCATTATTTTTATACAATATTTATGTAACAAAAACCCTAAAATAAATAATAATGTAATATAATTGATTATTTGAATTAATATGTGAGAGCTTACAGATTCAAATGGAGATTGTAATTTTGCCAGTAACTTAAGAAAAAGTTTTGAAGTGATCTTTATATCAGGTTGAAGATCATTTTACCTATCTTCAACAGAGATAAATACCTTTGTTTTTGTTTGTTTCTTTGCACAGTTGAGCTTAATTTGGATTCAAACTGTTGAATAAAGGGACAGTTAAACTAAATAATCATGTTTTCATAATAAAATGAAATAGACCAGCAGTTTTCAATCCTTTTTTATCTCATGGCATACATAAATTAATCATTAAAATTCTATGGCATGCCAAAAAATATATATTTTGCCAGTCTGACAAAGTAATAGATATAATTTTGATTCACACCAGATGGCTATTGTTTTGTTGGCTATTGTCATTTTTTAATTTGACAGTCTACAGGAAAAGAGGTCAGTGTCCCTGAGTAGTCAGGAACACATGTTTTTAAATTTTTGCAACATACTGGTTGGCAATTGATTAAATAAGCTAAAACTTGTTTCTCTCCATTATTCGTATATCTATATATTATAGCTAGAGAGTTGGAAAATTTAAATGATTCTGGTGAAATAAACAATTCAACTGTGTCAAAATAAAAATACATTTTCCGGAACTTGACAGTCCAAATCACAATGCAAATGCAACTTGGCTCCATCAAAAGCCAAAGAAAATCAGACAGTAGCCACTGTCCCATATTTATTTGTCAAATAATGTGTAAAACTTACATACAATAAACTCAGTAAGAAGTGGTTGTACTAAAATAAATTGGACTGAGACAAAATAGAGAGTTTTCTCTTCAGAAAGAATATTTAGTTAGTAATTGATTAAATTTCTCCTTGAATTATTTCCCATTAAGTCATTTATAGGCAAATAAGATAAACTATCTGTTCTGCTCTGAAATATTGCATTATAACTCTCCACCTAGATGAATACTAAGGAGATATTTAATAAGATAAGATAAGGTCAATTTTCCTCTCTAGGTTTCCAGGATACTTACTCACTTGAGTGTATTTATTTATCTCATTAGAGGACAATTTTGTTTTCACTGAATGTGTATACAATAAATGACTCTGAGAGTTCAATGAAGAATACCACAAGATGGCAGTATTTCAGAAATTGATCCGTGGAGAGAGCAATGATTTCTATAGAGTACCTAAAATAATGTAAAACATTCGGCTATATTTTTTAGTGAATGGAAAATAAAGTCATTGCTACAAGTGATTAAAAATTAACGACACAACTACGTCTGTTTAGTAATAAACAAGTTGTTTCCTTCAAGTAATACAACTGTCAGTGTGATTGTTCCAAAACATTAGCAAGCTTCAACATATAAATGAGTTGATGACAAAGGATTGTCAGGAGATTCATAAATCTCATAATTGCTTACATATTGGTCTATAACCATATTTCAAAAGTGGTGTGATAAAAAGAACTCATTCTAATAAAGCATCAATTATATTGTATTTCTGCAGGATTGTTTAATAACCAATTGTAGAATAAGAAATAGAAATTAACAATTACACATATGAAATATATCACTTATACTTTTCAAACTGCTCTAAATTGAGAATCAGCAAGCATTTTTATTATAAATACTCTCATAATATTCTAAATTATGTCATGAAAAACAGAATATGATCATCCCTCCTTCCCAAATAGCTGTCTAGAAATTTATCTGGAATAATTTTTCATAGAAATTATATCTTCCACTGTTACCTGCTTGTACAGATTCTGGCTGTCATCAGTCCAGGAAGCACATACCGTTTTGTCCTTTCATTCATAATTTTTTTATATATAGTGGACCTAATTCTCCTACATTTTTAGCTAAAGTTACTACAGTAGGATTTGGGAAATTGGTATCAATTTTAAGAGAAGATAAATTTATCCTTTTTATATTTTCTTAACCTATTGAAATCTGGCAGTACTTATATCAATTTACAGTTTTTAAAACATTAATCTTTATATCTGTTTTTAATAGTCCATTCGACTTCTCAATTATTTGCTTTGGATAGAGAGTAGGCACAAGTTCCACATGACCATGAAACACAGTCTAACAATGAAACCAGAACCTAAGAATCTTTTTTTTCTCCTAGTTTTTGTTTTGTGTTTTTGTCTTTTAGGAACTATGACAGTCAGGCTTCCCTATCACGCTCCTGAGACCACCAGACCCAGCCAGATAAGACTGGGCCCAGAGGCTTATGCAGGCACAGAAAAACAGCAAAGGAACTCCAACTAACCCTAGGCTGGCGGAAACGAAAATTCTCCTTTAGCAGAAACTTTTGTACGCAGACCCGATCCTTAAAGACAGTATTCAGAGGCAAGAGGTGCCCTGTAACTGGCACTCAGCTGGGCACCCAAGATCTCTCCCAATCAGTCCCTGCCAACTTGAAATTTCATTATACTTCCCTCCTCTTTCCCATTCCTTAGGTTAGATGATTTATGTATATATAACATATAATAGAATATATATTATATAATATATAGTTATATATATATTTATATATATGTTATATATAGATATAGTTTCTCCTTAACTTTGCTCCTTAATTTACTCTGTCTTTTATTTGAGGAGATTCACCTGAGCCTTGATATCTGGTCTCCTTATTTGTAACTGAACAAGGAAATTTTTTCTCTGTGAAAACTTGTTATCCCAGACTTTGGCTTCTTTGAACGTGGCAGACATCTAACTCACTGACAGTATTTGCCTATATCTTTGTTTTAACCCTGTAAGGCCAGTGGCCGTGGCCATGCAGGTTCCCATTGGATTCAGGCAGACGGTAAAGGAACTGTGGAGCTGGAGAATAGTGGGCCATTCCGTTTATTAGAGTCTCACAACGGCAGATGAGCAAGGAGGCAGGGAAAACCGCTTCTCTCTCTCAGGGAAGATGAGCAAACAGGCTGGGGGGGGGGGGGGACCTTCCCTGGCAACCAATAGCAAAAATTGACCCTTCCTAATGGTGGCAGGCAATCTGCAATCTAAAATCTGTGCACTGAGGGCAAGCACCTGTAGCCTTGCCTAGACTATACACACGTGGTGCTGCCTTGTGCTCGTGCACCAATCAGGCGACGTACAAGCAAGCAAGCCTAACACAGCTGTTTGCCCAACAAACCCCTTTGGTGGAACACTAAAAACTAAGTCATACATCTTTCTACTACAAAGTCTGTAACACAGGCAACAACAGAGGACAAAGGGTTTTCTCTGCTTCATACAAGGGAGACAGTTGCTTTCCAGGCTCCTCTTAGAAAGAGAAAAACCTCTGCTCCTTGGAGTCGGGATGGACAGGATCCTCCCTCCAATCTTAAAGAATATCAGTAAAAACAACAAGGACAGGATGAACCTGCCATATCCAGTCTTAAGACTTAAGGATTAATGTCGTGCAGGTCCTGCCTTCATTGTCTGTTGAAATGGAAACACATACATCCACAATTAAGTACCATGTTTCCCCATGTATAATATGCACACTTTTTTGAAAAATTTGGGATCTAAAAACTAGGTGTGTCTTATACAGTGGTGGTGGCATTTCAAATGCCATAGATGGAACTGAGGACAAGGCAATAATACGAAGACAGTGATTCGTCATCAGACACTGATGAGGACAAGCTAATGGATGAGAGTTTTGACAGTGAGGAGGAGTTGTATAAATTTTATGATAAATAAAACTTGAGTTCAATAACTTTATGTAATACATTTATTTTTTTTTTCAAATTACAGCCCCCAAATTAAGGTGTGTCTTATACATGGGAGCATCTTATACATGAGGAAATACGATAACTCTCTCAAATTGTGCATCTATGCAGTTGTAAATTAACTTGCTAAGGCTTGATGTTCACAATTAAGTCAATTTTGTAACAATTTCACTTATATTTGTAATATACATTATCTTCTATTTTGTAGCCAGGCTATTATTATTTCATATTTATTTATTAACCATTACTTACTTTCCTCCCTTGATCATGATATTATCAATAAAGTATATATTTTGCTATTAGTCGTTTGGAGGGCATCAGGATTCTGTACCCCAAATGTGTGTCTTTGGCATTGGAATCATTTTAGGCTGATTATTTTTAAGTAGTAGAAGACATAGGGAAATCTCTGAAAATCAGGTAGAAGTTACCTTTTGGTAAAAGAAATTTACATTTATAAGGGAAACCTCCATTTGTAAGGGGGTCTCCCTCCTTGCACTAGGAAGAGAAGGATGGCTAAATCTCTAGAAACCATTATCAACCGAGATGGCAAGGACCAAATTCTGAGTAACGGCCATTCCATTGTTTCTTGTGGTTTTCTGACATCCTCCCATAACTGGCTCCCCACCCTCTAACACCCTTTTTTGTCTTTAGTTGGAGATGGTATTTAAGGTGGTGGCAGGGGCCATTTTAAGAGTTACTGAGTTTTCTTTTCTTTTTTTTTTTTTTTTTTGTATTTTTCCGAAGCTGGAAACCGGGAGATAGTCAGACTCCAGCATGCGCCCGACGGGGATCCACCCGGCACGCCCACCAGGGGGTGACGCGCTGCCCACCAGGGGGTGATGCTCTGCCCCTCCGGGGGCCTCGCTCTGCCGCGACCAGAGCCATTCTAGCAGCTGAGGCAGAGGCCACAGAGCCATCCCCAGCGCCCGAGCCATCTTTACTCCAATGGAGCCTCGGCTGCGGGAGGAGAAGAGAGAGACAGAGAGGAAGGAGAGGGGGAGGGGTGGAGAAGCAGATGGGCGCCTCTCCTGTGTGCCCTGGCCACTGGCCGGGAATCGAACCCAGGACTTCTGCACGCCAGGCGGACGCTCTACCACTGAGCCAACCGGCCAGGGCCAAGAGTTACTGAGTTTTCCTGGGTTTCTCCCATGCATACAGAAGTTGTGCATGTTATTAAACTGCTGTTTGTTTTCTTTTTCCCTATAAAGGTGGCTTTTTATTGCAAGTGTTTGTCAGCCAAAAATATAGAAAAGTAAAGGAAAAATTATTTTTCCTCCTTCACATCTTCTTTTAAATTCTGTCTATATAGATTCTTTGAAGACAATTTATATGATACATTCTTATGTTGATCTAGTAACAGTGTGTAATGTTTTCTTCTCTGTAAAGGCCAAATGGACATGATTTTCCTTTGTAATAGTATTGCAAAAATCTATATTGTCCAAATGTATGATTGACATGCATTTTTAGGACTGTTTGAAATCTTATCTAATAATTATCTTTTGTTGTGAAGTGAGTCTGCTATTTCAATGCCATGTTGTATTTAAGTCAACAGAAATCTTCTTCTCTCCATTCTCTCTAAATGAACCATAATATTTCCAGTATTTTTCTGAGATTTTTTGCCTTTATGTTTGTTTTGGTCATAAAGGAAACCCTTCTATTTCCTAAAGGCTTTATTTACTGTAACAGAGTGAAACGCTCAGCCTCTCTGATTCTGCCTTGTTCCAGCCTGCTCTGTTCTCATGGCTGTCAGGCTAATAGCTCCTGCTTAGTCTTACATATAGATGCGCTAATCACTAGAGGAGTTCTGTGTATGGCTCACATTTTGTAAAAACAGCCACTTATCAGGAGATAAGAAAAATATGTATAAAAATAATGATTACTTATCAAAGATTTGCAGTAACCTCCTGATGGGACTCATATCAACTAACACAGTCTTTCTCACACACTAGTGGTGCCCAGATGTCTGGGGAAATCATTCACTTCTTGTTTCTCCAATTTCCTTTTTCCTTGACATAAAAGAAGCCTGAACTATGGATGTTGGTAAGATGGATTGAGGAACCACTAGGTCTCCCATCTCCTTGGTTGGTACTTTCTCCACTGATAAACATTTCTTTACTCCAAACTCTACTGTTTTTGGCCTTAAAAACATTGGGGGAAAAAAACCAAAAACCAAAACATTGGGCACATGGACTTTGTTTCAGTAACATTACTAACCACATATTATTTGTTTAATCAAAAATTTTTCTAAAAGATGTTGTAATATTTTAGAACTTCCAAACCTACTCTAATATTATGTTAATGGTATTTGCAGTTTGGTCTGATGTTAGGTATATCAAGATTGCATTTAGTTTTATCTATTTTATGTACCATTCAATATTATTTATTATCAAATGTATCTGAGTTATTTGTCCCAAACAGTATCTACCATTATTATCTATCCATAAATTGGTGCTTTTATAACTTTCTTTTATTTTATTTTGTGACAGAGATAGAGAGAGGGACAGATTAAGACAGACTGACAGGAAGGGAGAGAGATGAGATGCATCTATTCTTTGTTGCAGCACCTTAGCTATTCATTGACTGCTTTCTCATATGTGCCTTGACTGGGGGGCTACAGCAGACTGAGTGACCCCTTGCTTGAGCGAGCGACCTTGGGCCCAAGCTGGTGAGCCTTGCTTAAACCAGATGAGCTCATGTTCAAGCTGGTGACCTCTGGGTCTCGAACCTGGGTTTTTCGCATCCCAGTCCAACACTCTATCCACTGTGCCACCGCCTGGTCAGGCCATAACTTTATATATTTAATGGCCATTCAGAAAACTGTCCTCATTGTTCCACTTCTTGTATTTGAGATATCGCTCTTCTGAAAACCTTATTTTTTCTTCTTCTTTTTCCTCCCAATGACTAACTTATTCTGAGTTATAGTTACTTGTGAGTCTATATCAATATAATGATTTTCCTCTTTATCATTTTGAGACTTACATGTAAGTTGTTGTATAGAAGCATTGTCATCCAACTTGACCAAAATCAGGACCACCACACTACATACAGGTCATATATTTCCTAACCTGGGGGTTTATATGACCTCTAGTCATCCTAATTAGATGAGTGCTAGTGTACTTTAGAGTACATTTTACTCTCCCACCCCTTTTTAAATCAATTTCCTCATTGCAATGCAATAGTTGATTTTTCTATATGAGCTTTCAAAGTTTTTTTTCTAATTATCTGCATTACACCAGGGTTTATGTTACTAGCATAAAATGTTTTCATATAAGGGTATTTCCTTGTTTTATTAACCTTATTTTTCACTGAATTATCATTTTTTATTATATCCAAGCATTCTTTAAAGCTATCTATACATAATTCACAAATTTTGTCTTTAAAGATATTCTTATTTATTATCAATATCATATTTTTTTCCTATATTTCTTCATAGACAATGGCTGCACACACACATGCACACACATAATGTGCATATGGAGTATTTTCTTTTTACATTTAATTTTTACATAACATTCATATTATGCGTTTTCTCCGTCATCCTCAGGGCATATATCCTTTTTCTTTTCTTTTTGCCTATAGCAGCTATAATGTGACATAATTTAGCTTTGTTTTGTTGGTGGTACAGATATCATTACTATCTATTTTACTTGTTCTATTCCTTCTCCATACAGAGGTTAATCCTCTATATCTTTCTGGTTGTGATTAGTATATTCATGTAATTCTTGCAATAATATTACTAATTCAACGGTGACTATTAGGGTTTTTGTTGGTTTTATTAAGCTCAGTTTATCAATGTTACATTCTCTGTACACCTACCTCAGTAGAGACTTAGTAATATCTTTATGTATAACTATTGCTTTTAATTTTTAATTATATCTGTCATCTCTAGCTTTACTTCTTGATCTGTCAGAAAACCAATGTCTTCTTTCTTTAAATAAGTAGGAGCCATTGAGCTTCTAATTTTCCTGACTCACAGCAGAATCCTTTCTTCATATTTTGTAGGTCTGCCTAACGTATGCTCTGGTTTCTATGACTTCTATTTCTGGTATTCTTTCTGCTTTAGATCTTTTATTTAAAATCATTGCTCTAGTTGCCAGAGATTCCTCATTATCATTCTTTATTCCAGGGAGACAATCTACAGAACTAGACCATATGGGTCATCACCTTTGGACAGTTAAGATTTTGTAAGTTAGTCACATTTTCTTTCTTATCTTTCCATCTCTCAAAACTGCATGGCATCTATCAGCTTAAGTTTAGGACACAAAACAGCAGATGATAAGGAGAGATGTCACTCTTGACAAGTGCACTCCTTTTTAGTGTAGCATTTACAATTATTTTTGTTCAACTAGCTGAGTTAGTGAACGAAGGAGGAGGAAAAAGGACATTAGGATCACACTACTTTATCAGAAATAGTCAGTCTCTCATTGTCTTTAAGTAATAGTCACTTTCAAATCATAACTCGACTAGCAAGATTTTCATTTGTTTTCCTGAAAAGGACATTAGAATTGTTTCATAGCACATCATCATCTGCAGACTATCTAGTTCTCATGAGAGGCTAAAGTAGATGAATGCTTGGTTCTCAAAGCTCAATGGCAGTGTGGCTAGGCAGGCCATAATGATAAAACTTTTATTAAGGGACTGATGAGTTACAAGAGCCAGGCACCATAGCTTAGATTACAGTGGTTCTCAAAGTGTGCACCCTAGAAGATTTCCAGGTATGCCCTATTACATTTCAGAGAAATATGTGCCTGTTGGGGACCAAAAAACCAACAGAGTTTTTGGAGTTTAGATTTCTGGGGGACAGAGGTGTGGGGAATTGGCTGTAAGCTGACAGTCTGCCCAACCCCCCACCTCAATTGCCTGATTAGGTTGCAAAAGGCTGTTAAGCTCTGGTACTGGATTGTTTCTACTACCCCCATGTTCCCTGGAAAGACTGGAGGCAAGTTTCTTATATCCTTTGTTTGGTGTAAAGTTAAGGTGATATGTATGGTGGGGGTTTTCTCCACAATTAAGAGTAAAAAGAGAGAAATTCTTCAATGTATTGACAAGAAAATGAAAGTTTGCCTTTCAAATATATGTCTGAACATTGAAGAAATTGCTAGGACATGTCAGGCTCATGTTTCTCATAAACACAAGAATGAAAAAACTTAACACATTCACATTGAGACCTGCTGAATTTAATAAATCTTACTAAGAATGTATCTATATACAGTTGTACCTAGAGATATGAATTTAATTCGTTCTCTAACCGAGCTCGAAAGTCAGTCAACTCGTATATCAAACTGCCAATACTGGACCCATGCACCAACACACCAACTAGCGGCAGCTTCCCAAATCACAACTCATATCTCAGAATTTTGCTTGGATCTCTAATAAAAATGCGGACCAAATCATAGCTTGTATCTTAAAAAATTCGTATGTTGATCTGTTCATATCAGAAGGTACCATTGTACATAAAAAGATAACATTTTCGTCTTTTTTTATTTTTTAACCCCTCTTTTTTAATGAATTCTAAAAAGCATAACTCAAAAAATGTAACATAAAAATGTTTTTTAATGTCAGAATAAATTTAATTTTGTTGTATTTTTTTCATTTAATTACCATAAAAGCACGTTTGGACTTTATATTTTTCCTTTAATATTTGACTTAATTATTATAACATATTTCTCAGAAATTTGTATATAATGCACCTACCATTATTTGTAGGATTTTAAATGCGCCCCCACTTCAAAAAGTTTGAGAACTACTGGCTTAGAACCTTATTACTGGTTCCCTATGCTTTCTTTTCAATGTAAATATCTTCTTTACGCTATAGGCATTTCAGGTAAAAACATTTTCGCTTTATAACTTTTACAAAAAAACAATATGTTCAAAACAAGCTTTAAATAAACTATTTATCATATTTTCTAAGAAGAATGTGTTTTCACTTTGCAAAGTAATGTGGAGACACTATCAAAACTAACTCACATTTTATGGGACAGGAGATGAACCATCATTTACTGATTTTCATGCAAATCATATGCAATTATGTTTGCATATGTTAGCTATGCTAAATAAGGAGTTTAAAGATTAATTTTTAAAATTAGTGGAGTGTATCTTAGAACTTTGTAGAGTCTAAAGAAAACAGGTGGGTTTTTTTTTTAAGAAATCTGACACGTAAAAGTATTTATCAGCATAATAGAAGTCATGGTCTCTGCTCTTAGTCTCTACTTGAGTATTAGCAATTTTCCAACACAGAAATTCAGCTTAAATGATCATTGTTATTACCTCTTAGTTTAAGATTTTGGAACACAGAATATAGCCCAACTAGAAATATTCATATTACTATTTAAACTCCCAATCATTAATTTTTCTGGTTATCTTAATTCATTTCAAATAATTTACATTGTTCTGTGCTGTACTATGTTAATTTAAGTTATGTTAGCTTATTTAAAATAGTCCATATCAAAAAGTTAGATAATGTTATATATTTATTTTTATGGTAACTATTTTCTCAGTAGTAGTATTTTTTCCTATTTTAAAAGCATTTATTCTAAAATGATTATAGACTCTCAGAATGTTTAAAAAATAGTACAGTGAAATCCTGTGTTTGTTCCCTGTTTTTATTTTTTATTGCAGCAATTTGTAGAAATCTGAGACTTATAGAAACTGTTCTCAAAATTATGCATGACTTTTTACTAAGATCTGCTCCAACAAAGGTGATTAGCTCCTGGAGGAAACCTGAGATGTCTTCACATTTAGCAATGAGCTACGTTTGTCAACAGCGTGCCCAACAGACTTTTCAAGCTCAGTGTTCATATTTCAAGGGCAAGACCCAAAAAATATGTTTTTGAATCATTAGCAGCAGCCACAGGCAAATTAAAATACAATCCAAATAATGTATTTCAAAATAGAGTGCATGTTAAGTGGTTTATGCTTCCCAAATAGCTCTTCATTGACACTGATAATCAGGCACAGGTAAGCAAGCCCTATTTACAAAGAACCAAGGAGTGAGCAGCCTGCAATGACAGAGAAGAACTTGGCATTAAGCTTCTTCTTGGTAGCATTATGATAGGTAAATTTAGTTTAATCTCAAAGAGAAAGCTGATTTAATTTATTTTGGGCATTAGTATTTGAATGGTTGTCCTTTCTCTATGACCAATATATGCTGTATTTATACCTATGAATTATTTAATTCATTAGAAAAATTTCAGTTAAGGACTAAACACATTTAAGCTTTATCTTTAATTCAAATTCCATTTTCCTCACTAATTAGAGGCAAGTTACATAACCCTGAATGCCTTTGTTTTTCATCTTGACAATAAAGGTAGTAATATATATTGCTTTGTTTTTTCCTGAGGAAGCAATAAGGAAGTATGTCATAAAAATATACCAAAAAAAAATGTCATTTTTGTCATTTTCAAATGTGAAACGAAGACTCAGAGAATTTAAGTACTTTCCCAAGGATATCTGAGTTAAAAAAAAATTGTTTTGTATATTGATGACTTTACAGACATAATAGCTATCTGGTTATAATTGTAAAACAGAAAACGTGATTTTATTGGTAAATATTTGGATAAAACAAATGATTTTTACTTCTCTACTTGTTAGGAAATATAAAAAAGCATATTTTTGTTTATTCATATTTGGCTAAAAGATTGTTAACATGACTAGAAAACTTTTGTGTAAAGAGATATTAAATATAAAAAACTGACTTATTACTAAATTTTTTCTAATATATCGCTAGGTGCTATGTTATATAAATTATTTTGGCAATATACTAGTATAATTTCTATTTAAAAATGATGGCTTACTTAGGTAAAGCACAGTAAAAATAAGTGTATAATACATGTTATAAATAATGACATCTAAAGACAATATGGAAACTCAGAAAACAGCACAGGATGTATTGAGGAGTGAACATTAGGAATGTAAATGATAGCAATTTAAATAAGAGAAAAATCTTTATACTTTGGTTCTCTGAACTTAGTAAACAGTTGAAAGGGCTCATTTATTAGACTCACACCAGTTCCTATCCAGATTTAATTTATCATATTAACTTCAAATTTCCCCTTTGGTAATTTTTTGTATGTTTCCAAGAAAAATATTAAATGTACTGTCTTGGATTTCAACTTTGATCATGTACTTACTGTACAATCGCTGCAGTACATATTTTGAACATATGCTACATCAATATCCATTCTCTTTTCTCTCAGAACATATCACGACTTGAATGCCATTGATTGGCTGGACTGCGTGTGCTATCTTATTTATTAAGAATTATGCGGATTTGCTTCATAACATTCTTTGATTCTTGTATAAGATAGGATTTGATAAATGGTATTCAACTAATACACTGTTAACAAATTGTCAGAAAGAGTAATGAAAAAAATAATCCCACTTACTATTTCATCAAAAATACAAATACAAATAAATAAATAAAACATCTAGAAATAAATTTAACCAATAAGGGGAAAGACCTGTATACTGAGAACTGTAAGATATTGATGAAAGAAATCGAAGAAGACATAAATAAGTGGAAAGATATTTTGTGCTCATGGAATGGAAGAATTAATATTGTTAAAATGTCAATATTATGAAAAAGCCATCTACAGATTCAATGCAATTCCTATCAAAATTTCAATGGTATTTTTTTCAGAAATAGAACAAATAATTCTAAATTTGTTTGGATCCAGAAAAAAACCCAAATAACTAAAGCAATTTGGAGGAAAAAAAACAACAAAGCTAGATGCATAATGCTTAGTGATTTCAAATTATATTACAAAGCTGTGGTAATTAAAGCAGTGTGGTATTAGCATAAAAACAAGCACCAAAGAATGGAAAAATATAGAGTCCAGAAATAAACCTATGCATTTACAAACAATTCACCTATGGCAAAGGAGCCAAGAATATACCATGAGAAAAAGATAGTCTCTTAAATAAAAGGTGTTGAAAAAATGACAGCCACTATTTTATACCATACCCAAATATTAACTCAAAATGGATTGAAAACTTTAATACAAGACCTAAAACCATAAAACTCCTAGAGGAAAATATTGATGATAAACCCCTTGTTATTGGCAATGATTTTGTGGCTCTGACTATAAAGGCAAAGCCAACAAAAGCAAAAAAAGTGTGATTACATCAAACTAAAAATAAAAAGCTTTGCATAGCATAAAAAGTCATCAGAAAAAGGAAAAGGTAACCTATCAAATGGGAGCAAATACTTGCAAATCATATATCCCTTAAAGGGCTAATACTCAATATATATATATTGAGTATTATTTTATTATTTTTTATTATTTTATTATTATTTTATTATTATATATATAATAAAACACATACAATTCAATAGCAAATCCCTCAAACAAGCCAATTAAAAAATGGCACAGCATCCGAATAGGCATTTTTCCAAAGAAGACACACAGAATTTAACAGGTAATTTCTACATTGGGCAGCTGTCCAGGTGCCTACCTTTTCTAGGAAGAAGGAAATACATATGCCTACTATGTATTTTATTTTCTTTAAAGCTGCATTTTTTTTGCAGAAGGTCAAAAAATTCAGTTTCACTATTTTCTCTAATAATTATTTGTACAGAGTTAGTTTATTAAAAATATAATACTACCTTTGGTCTGGGCATTGGATAGAGCATCAGCCGGGCATGCAGACATCCAGGGTTTGGTCCCAAGTGAGGGCACACTTGAGAAGGGACCATCTGCTTCTCCTCCTCTCCCCCTCCCCCTTCTCTCCCTTTTCCCTTACCACAGCCATTGGCTCAATTGGTTTGAGCATCAGTCCCCGGCACTGAGGACAGCTCTGTTGATTTGAGCATCATCAGCCCCAGAAGGGGGTTGCCTGGTGGATCCTGGTCAGGGCACTTGTGAGCGTCTCTCCTCATTTCTCACTTTAAAAAAAAAAAATAATACCGTTTATATTCCTTTTTAGTTGAAGACTGACAATTAGGGTTTACATTCTTTTTAATTTGTTAAGTGTGTGACAAAATCTTGAAATATTTGTCTCCTAATATCTTTTCTTCCTTCTTCTACAGTTATAGAGCCTTTAAATTTACCAATTCTTACATTCACTCAGAATAAAGACTACATTTGCCACCTTTTAGACAGCTGTGGACATTGACAAGTTCATGTGTAGTAAGGTGTGTAGATTGCCATATTTCAACTTCTAGGGCATGCTCTTCCATTCAATTTTTTCTAACATGGAAATAATGGCTGATATTTGTGTCTTGCAGAAAATGAGGAGAAACACCATAGTCTAAAAATCATGAAGAGAAAGTCTGAACTCACTGGACTGTGGCCAATGCAAAAACAATATTCCATTTCTGCAATGCTTACATGTGGATTTGTTCAAGATGGAAAATAATTTTAGCCACTACTAATTTGAGCTTACTATGTTATACAGCCATACTTAATCCTTACTGATGTATGTAGTGTATAGATGTTTTATGTGGAGGTGTCACTGCTTCATGAAAACTGTTCTACTAAAGGATCAATATATTCACATATAATATAGCATAATGATTCAAAGGCTTAACATTTTGATTTAGTCTGCATGAGTTCAAATCCTGATTCCAATAGCTACTAGTATTCTGGCTTCAAATAAGTTACTAAGACCTTCAAAGTCCCACATTCTCAGTTTGTATGTTGGTGCTAGCAATGGTGCTTGCCCTGCAGGTGTGTTGGGGGCATTTAAAACTGAATGCTACACAGAGTTCATACAAAAGCTCATAATGTTTGTTATTGATTTTCTCATGATATATTTACATAACAATAAGTTATGCTCAAAATAAATAATGGCCTATGTTTGATATAAGCAAAGAATAAAAAAGAAATAAGCATATCTATTGAAAGGTATAACCATATGGTTATTTAGTACCAATATATTTAAATCATGTGGGAACAAATAATTTAAATGCCTAAAATCAGATTATACAGCTCACGATTTTTTAAAATCTCTCTTCTTTCTAGTCATGATTGATCTCTCTAGCCATGATTGATTTTTTTAACTATGTATATTCACAGAGGTAGCATATCTTCTTTAGCACTCATAGAAACAGGCCCTTCCTTATGGGCAAGAAAAAATGAGTTGGTTCCACTGGGAACACAAAGGCCTTTAAAGATTTCCTACTAGAACTTTGTACTTATTTTAATATCCATAAATATATACCACCAGGATTCAATTCTCTCTATAATTTCAGTGTGACTAAACTTGAAGTAATCGATTCTGTTCTCTGAATGCTTTGCCTCTTGCCTGTTCTGGGAGGAGAAATCATTAGAGTGTTCACATTCTCTGTTGGTAACAATAGAAATTTTTTCACCAATTTTTGCCAATTTCCTTTAGAGATAGTACTCCTTCTTCACACTAGACCACATATGACATACATCCTCTATAGTTTTGATTTAAATTTTGTGTATTTTTTGTTTAACATATTTTTACTAGACATTATCTTTTTGAAATGTTTAATTCTTTTAAGACTCTAGATTACTACAGGTTAAACTTTCTCTTTGCAAATCAGGAGTGAATTCACAGTATGAGTTTGGATGAATTACTCTCATTATTAAGTGTCAAATTTCTAATAGTAAAATGAGAGAGGGATCTTTTACAAAGGAGATTCAGATTTATTATTTTATTTATTACATAATGAATGGATATGTACATCAATCAAATATAGATCATCTACATTTTTTCCTGAATATAATTCGTATAGTAAATGCTAAGTAAGACAATGTTAATTTTAGCATAATAAAAATAAATGTTTAATAATTACATAACTGCAGGAGTCTAAGGGTAAGATTTCTATCAATTTGAGGAGTGTAAACACAGCATTTTTATACACTAAACTAGTCTTAGGCCTGACCTGTGGTGGCACAGTGGATAAAGCATTGACCTGGAAATGCTGAGGTCGCTGGTTCGAAACCCTGGGCTTGCCTGGCCAAGGCACATATGGGAGTTGATGCTTCCAGCTCCTCCCCACCTTCTCTCTTTCTCTCTCCCTCTCTGTCTCTCTATCTCTCCCTTTCTCTCTCCTCTCTAAAATGAATAAATAAAATTAAAAAAAAAAACTAGTCTTAGTATGTAAAGAGGACAGACAAGGTAATTAAAATTTGACTCCAGTTTCAACGTTTTTTGCATGGTTGAGCATCATTTCTTAAGTTTGATTCATGTAGTTACATGAAAATAAAACACATTCATAGAATTATGTATTTCCCACATTATCCAGACTTTGGTTACATATCAGAAATATGTGCAATTTATGGTCCCAGAATCAAAACAAAATGGGTTTGTTTACTTAAAGATTTATAATACACTCTAGGTCAATCAGTTCCTCTTGATAATGAATCAACATTGTGAAACTTTGTGATATATGCAAAAATACCCTATAGGCACTCAAAAATTAAAAATGATTCATACTGATAAAAATCTATAAATCAATGAAATTATATTTTCTTTGAATAGTTCAGCAGTTTTAGAAAAGTTGTGGTTACTATAACACCAAGTAGCTCACCTCAGAATAAATGAGTTCATTCTTTCATTACCCCCTGCTGTGACTTTGTGTCTAGTTGAGAATTCATATTTGCATACCATTTAACATTTCAGCTCCTTGACATTTGTCTTGGCAATGACTTCCTTTTTGTATTAGACTCCAAAAGCAAAAACAATCAAGTGAGACTACATCAAACTAAACAGCATCTGCACAGCAAAAAAAGCCACCAGAAAAATGCAAAGGCAAACTAAAAATGGGAATGGGTGAAAACATCTGCAAATCATATTTTTGATAAGGGGCTAATATCCAGAATATATAAAGAAATCCTACAACTCAATAGCAAAAACGAAACAAAACAAAAAAACCACAAGCAATCAAATTTTAAAAAAAAGGCATGAGAGATGAATAGACACTTTCCCAAGGATTACATATGAATGGCTAACATATACATGAAAAGGTCCTCATTGTCACTAGTTATCAGAATAATGCAAATCAAATCCACCATAAAATATTACCTTACACCTGTCTGATGACTATTATAAAAAAGACAATAAATAACAAGTGTTGGTGACGATGTGGAGAAAAAAGAACCTTTGTGTATTTTTGGAGGAAAATAGTATCGAGGTTCCCTGAAAACTTAAAACGAGAACCACCATATGACCTAGCAGTTATACTTCTGGATATTTATATAAAGGAAATAAAAACACTAAGCAAAAAAGATATTTGTACCCCTACATTCATTGCATCATTATTTACAATAGACAAGACATGGATGAAACCTAAGTGTCATCAGTAGATAAATAAAACAGTGTGGTATAAATGTATAATGGTATATTACTCAGCCACAAAACAGAAAGAAACTCCGCCATTTGCTAGCACATGGTTGAAACTGGAGGATATAACGTGAAGTGAAACAAGCCAGACACAGAAAACAAATAACATATAATCTCATTTGTATGTGGAATATAAAACAGTCAAGCTCATAAAAACAGTGAAAAGAATGATAATTATATACTAAGGTCTGTAAATGGAAAATGTTGGTCAAAGAATACAAGATATCAGATCAATAAATTCTGGGGATCTAACGGACAGCATGATGACTATAGTTAATAATACTGTATAATAATAATACCATACAACATCAGGTTGGTGGTTAACTCTTTGGTGGAACTGCATTGGTTGAAAACCAATGCTATATGATATGCTTGAAATTGGCTGAGAAAGATCTTAAATTTCTCACCACAAAAATAAAATAATAGGTAAATATGTGACGCGATGTGCATGTAAAATAATCTTATTGTGGGGATAATTTAAAAACATTCATATATTAAATGGTCACAATACACACCTTAGATATAAACAATTTTTATTTGTCCATTATGCCCAATAAAGCTGAGAAAAATCAGTTAAACAATGAAGAAGAAAAGAAAGGAGAGCATTTATATAAATTATTTTTAAAAAGAGTAACTGATGATAAACACCTAAATTTCTCATATGTGTCATAACTCTAGAATATATCCTGGAACTCTATTTATTCTTTCTGCCCCCTAGATAGGACAATACTGCTTAGGAACATGAGGCAAAAAGCAAAAATATGTGATATTATTTATAATATAGTTGACTGTGGGCATTTTACATGAATTCCCAAATCAGTCTTAGCTTTTAATAACTTTCAGCTAGGAGAAAATCTTTTGTGTGTGTGTGTGTGTATGTGTGTGTGTGTGTATTTTTCTGAAGTTAGAAGCGGAGAGGCAGATAGATTCCTGCATGTGCCCAACCGGGATCTACCCAGCATGCCTATCAGATGACAATGCTCTGCCCATCTAGGACATTGCTTCGTTGTGGCCAGAGCCATTCTAGTGCCTGAGGCAGAGGCTATGGAGCCATCCTCAGTGCTCTCTCAGTGCCCAGGCCAACTTTGCTCCAGTGGAGCCTTGACTGCAGGAGGGGAAGAAAGAGATAGAGAGGAAGGAGAAGAGGAAAGGTGGAGAAGCAGATGGGTGCTTCTTCTGTGTGCCCTGACTGAGAACAGAACCCAGGACCTCCACATGCCTGGCTCCATTGGAGCAAAGTTGGCCCGGGCACTGGGGATGGCTCCATGGCCTCTGCCTCAGGCGCTAGACTGGCTCTGGTCGCAACAGAGCGATGCCCAGATGGGCAGAGCATCACCCTCTGGTGGGCGCGCCAGGTGGATCCCAGTCAGGTGCATGCGGGAGTCTGTCTGACTGTCTCCCCGTTTCCAGCTTCAGGTTGCTATGCACCAACACCCTCTTTTGGGCTTGCATGCAAATGAATCATGAACTCTTCTCATAATACTAGACATTTCCTTAGCACCCCAGCAGGTACTGCTAATTAATTGTGATTTAATCTAATTTCCTCTCTCTGAGCAAACAATTGGGAGAATCATGGGAACAAACTAAGTTCTTAGAGAAACCATGTCCTTATCAGGATTCTTTTTTTCTTTTTTTTTTCTTTTTTTGTGTGACAGAGACAGAAAGAGGGACAGATAGGGACAGACAGACAGGAAGGGAGAGAGATGAGAAGCATCAATTCTTCGCTGTGGCACCTTAGTTGTGCATTGATTGCTTTCTCATATGTGCCTTGACTGTGGGGCTACAGCAGACCAAGTGACCCCTTGCTCAAGCCAGTGACTTTGGGCTCAAGCTGGTGAGCCTTGCTCAAAACAGATGAGCCCATGCTCAAGCCGGCAACCTCGGGGATTCAAACCTGGGTCCTCCGTGTCCCAGTCCGATGCTCTATCCACTGAGCCACCACCTGGTCAGGCTTACCAGAATTCTTAAAAATCTTTCTTATTTCACTGTAAGTCCTTTTGTTTTGCAGCATAGAATTGATAATAACAGTAACAATTATTAGCACACATATAATCATTAATTAATTAAAAATGTTTATTTATGCCAATGGTATTATTGCTGAAAATAGTAATAATTAATTTGCTAGGTCAAAAATAAGGATAAAAGATAAATAAGAATTCTGCTTTAAATTAGAGAAAAGAACTGTTCTATGCAGTATAAATAGCTATAATACTGTTCAAATTTATGAGAGTTTTAAAAATGGACAATAGGCAAGTGGTACTGTGATGTCTGAAAGAAGAGACACTAATGATATGAACCCACAATCACAATTCCATGACTTGAGACAATTTTGTAATGAAGCACAGAAGCAAAATCTAAACAGAGAACAGTTGTCCTACTGAGTTGAAGACGCAATAATCAGAATTTCATGTCATAATAAACATGTATTTTTAAATCTTATTAACATTTCATAACAACCTTAGCAGTAATCACCATACCTCAGACCTGCCTTAACAAGCTCTGACTAAGCCCTGGCAAAGGTCACAGGAGAGTTGAGTTCAGTGAAGGTACAAGAACTCAGAACACTAAAATCAGGAGCACAAGTTGAAAGTGACCATCCACTATTTCAATTGCCTGCTACACTAAAAATCAAAATCCTTCAGAGGAAAATAATAAAATTCAGAGATTCTGCAGTATATTATCCAAAATGACCAATGGTTCATCAAAAATTAATAGACATATGAAGAAACAATACTATGATTTATAATCAAGAAAATAAAAAACAGTCACTGAATCTAAGAACCAGATGATAGTGGATATAGCGGGTAAAGATTTTAAAATATATTTTAAGAATATTCTAATTTATGTTAAAATAGACCAAAATAGATTCTTAATGAGTAAATAAAGAATTTCTGCAAAGTAATAAAACTTGTAAAAAGAATCAACAGGAGTTTTAGAAATGATAGATATAATATCAGAAATAAAAGTAATTCATTGAACTAGTTTACCATCAGATTGGAAATAGTAAAATAAAATAATAAATCCTAGGGTATGTATCAATTATCAAAACTGAAGAAATGAGAAAAAAAATAGAAATGTTAAAAGTGTCTTTGTAAACCATTGGACAAATCAAATTGTCTCTCCTGCATATAATTGGTGTGCTGGGGCAGGGACAAGGCAGAAAACCATTTTAAAATATAATGACCTATAACTTCCAGAATTTTATGGCTATTGCTGATTTAAATACCCAAGCAGGATAAATTATAAACAGAATCATATGTAGGCTCATAGGAGTCATACAGCAAGATACCAATTTTTTTTTTTCTGTATTTTTCTGAAGCCAGAAACAGGGAGAGACAGTCAGACAGAATCCCACATGCGCCCGACCGGGATCCACCCGGCACTCCCACCAGGGGGCGACGCTCTGCCCACCAGGGGGCGATGCACTGCCCCTCCGGGGCATCGCTCTGTTGCGACCAGAGCCACTCTAGCGCCTGGGACAGAGGCCGAGGAGCCATCCCCAGCGCCCAGGCCATCTTTGCTCCAGTGGAGCCTCGGCTGTGGGAGGGGAAGAGAGAGACAAAGAGGAAGGAGAGGGGGAGGGGTGGAGAAGCAAATGGGCGCTTCTCCTGCGTGCCCTGGCCAGAAATCGAACCCAGGACTTCTGCACGCCAGGCCAACTCTCTACCACTGAGACAACCGGCCAGGGCTAGCAAGATACCAAATTTAAAGGAAAAAAACAAAAGCAGTCCGAGATAAAAGATACAAGGTCTACCAGGCAACAAAGTTAATGACATTGACTTCTCATGAGAAAACAACAGAACAAAAATTTGTATGTAAGCAGGTGAAAGAAACATAATTATAATTATAATATTATGTATCAATATTAAACCTTTTAAAAGTAATACTGTAAGCAGATATCCAAATAACATGAGACTACGCATTGCAAGCACAAACAATACACTATAATCAAACCTAAAGAGTGCCTTTCTGGTTAAAAGTAAATGATACCATATTGAAAATCTCATCTGTGCAAACGAATGAACAACATCAGAAATAATAAATATATGGACAACTACAAAAAATATATATAATTTCTTCTTCTATATTTCTTGAAAGTAAGTCAACTATTTGAAGCAAAATAAATAGTTGACTTACTTTCAAGAAATATAGAAGAACATGTGGTATTAAAAATATATGTTGAAGCTTTAAAAAATACATAATAGTCATACAAAGAATGTGGGATATGTAAGTAGAAATACTGAGTTTAAAGGTTATTACATTTGTAATGTGGTAAATAAAAGCTGGAAATGGAAACTGGAAGTGGAATATAGACAGAGTCTATTGTCAGTTAAGAAGGTTGAAGTGTCAGATGTAAAGTACAAGGTTTGAAGACTTGATCAAAACTAGACTCCAAGAAGGTAAGGATATATATTTTTAGGTCTAGAGCAACTAAAAATAACAAAAAGAAGTATAGCTAAGGAGAGTGTAAGGGAAACAAAATGGAAATCTAAAAACTTCCAATGAACCCCAAAGAAGGCAGGAAAATATAGAAAACAGGAGGAAAGGAAACAGAATGGAAAATTGTAAAGCAATTAGCAAGATGGTAAGAGTTAAATCTAAATATCAAATTAACAATTAACTATATAGACTGAACATCCAAATTACAGAGTCTGTGAACTCAATTTAAAAAAAAAACATAACTACAAGCTGTTTATAAAATCTGAATTTTAAATAAAAAGACACAGACATGCTGCAAATAACTGAATGGAATAAAAAACAACTGGCACCATGCAAGCAGAAAAGAACTGGCCTGGCTATTTGAAACAGGAATGGTAGGCTTCAAAACAAAATGTATTATAAGACATAAGAGGAACATTATATAAAATAGAAGGTGCAATTTACTAGGAAGATGCAATATGTATTAAAATATCATAACTCATGAAGTATAAATTGACAGGACTACAGAGAGAAAGAAAAAATACAATATTGGAGATTTAAATATCCTTTCTTAATAACTAATAAACAAATAATTAGTAATTATATAGACAATCTAAAAAAAAGTATCAATTCCATAAACTAACATTTACAAATCATACATTCAACACCTGTTAAATACATGTTATTTTAAAATACACTTAGAATGTTCATCAAAACTGACTGTTATCAGGGGGTTAAAAATTTCAATAAATTTTAAAGGAGTTTCTCACAAGGACACAGTTAGTATTAAATTACCAAATAAAAATTAAATCGTGTAAAATTCCTATGCATGTGGGATCCCTACACATGTGGCAGATTGAAAGAAACAAGGGTCAAGGAAAAATTACAAATAAAATTTTGAAGTAATTTTCAATAAATTATTTCAGAAGAAAACAATTTATAAGTACAACTAAAAGCAGTGAATAAAGAAAGACTTAAAGAATTAAATATCAGTATTGCAAAAGAACTAAGTCTTTAAATTATTTGTCTAAATGTCCACCCTAGGAAAGGAAGAGAAAACTAACCCTAAATTAAAGATAAAAACTGAATTGTAAGGGTTAGGAAATAGTCAATTAGTACATTTGCGGTCCTTCTCTCTGAAATGCAGCCAAGAGGTTATCTTTCATGCAGCCCCTGGGAGGCATCCAGAAGAAACCCAGAGATTAAGAAAAGAGACAGACAATAGACATAGTCCTAAAATAAAAAGTTTACACTCAATAATGTAGAATTGTCTGAGTGTTGTTGTTTTTTTTCAGGCATAGGAGTTCCAGTTGCTCTGCTTCCCTAACCCTGATATCAGGCCTTGAAAACCCCATGAACTTCAGGACTCTACAGCCCTGACTGTGGAGCACGTGGACATGATCCAAGTCCTTGAGAACAGTAACAAGGCCAGAGACCTTATCTCTAAGGTTAGGGAACATGCCAAGGCCTAATAAAGAATAGGATCTGGACCTGAAAAAGGACATGTAGCCACAATGCATTCCCATCTCTAACTAGTCCTGATCACCCTATAAAAAAGACCTGCCAACTGAGGATGTTAAGGTAGACTTTGGATCTGAAGTCCCCTGCTTTCTTGGCTTGCTGGCAATTTGATTAAAGATGCTTCTAGCCTGACCAGGCGGTGGCGCAGTGGATAGAGCATCAGACTGGGATGCAGAAGACCCAGGTTCAAGACCCCGAGATCTCCAGCTTGAGCTCAGGCTCATCTGGTTTGAGCAAAAAGTCCACTAGCTTGAGCCCAGGGTTGCTGGCTCCAGCAGGGGGTTACTCAGTCTGCTGAAGGCCCACGGTCAAGGCACATATGAGAAGGCAATCAATGAACAACTAAGGTGTTGCAACATGCAATGAAAAACTAATGATTGATGCTTCTCATCTCTCTCCATTCCTGTCTGTCTGTCCCTGTCTATCCCTCTCTCTGACTCACTCTCTGTCTCTGTAAAAAATAAATAAAATAAAAATAAAAATAAAAAAAAGATGCTTCTATGCACTTCAGCCCAAGTCTCTGTGTATTGGCTTCATAGAGATGGTCAGCATGAGCTCTGGCTTGTTCCAATACCATTATGAGAGTAGAATTCAAAGTAGTAGTACCAAAGTGACAGAAAATAGAAAAAGGCAAGGCTAAAACTATTTTTTTTAATTTTATTAAAGTTAATTAAACCCCTGAAATAATAATCAAAAAAAGAACTGTGTTACTCTTCTTGAACTTCCATGACAAAATACCAGTGGCATAAACAACAGACATTTATTTTTCATATTTCTGGAGGCTGGAAGTCTGAGATCAGGGTGCCAGGATGCTTGGGTGCTGGTAAGAGCCCCCTTTCTGGCTTGCAGAAGGCTTCCTTCTCACTAAGTCCTCACATGACTGAGAAAAAAATGCTCTGGTGTTTCTCCTTTTTCTCAATAAGGCACTAATCACAGTGTAGGGGTTCCATCCTCATATCCCAATCTAAACCTAATTATGATACCTCTTAAAGG